>NC_141193.1:27830000-29080000 GCF_055505025.1 Bos grunniens
GGAATATAGTCAGTATTTGATAACAGTTCTCTCTGGTATGCAATCTATAAAAATATCAAATCATTATGTTTCACACATGACACTAACACAATGCTGTAACTGAACAAAGCAAATAAGGAGTGTTGGAGATTTCATGTGGGGGCATGTAGAGGCATAGAGAGAGGAGAAGAGTCATGTTTCCTTCAGTTCTTGCCTCTCCTTTCCAAACCTCTGGGTGCTGCAATCCTTGAATCCTAGCTTCCTCAGAGCCTTTTCCATCCATTTTCCAGATCAAACTCAACCATTCTGTGTTGCATGGTAGTAAGGACCATCTAGGCTGATTTGTCCCCATGAAAATATCACATGTCTATGATAGTATACATTTAAGGTGGCTTGTTTATATTTTAACCAGAGATTTCTGAGATGTGATCTCAGTTCTACTTATAGTATTAGATTGTCAGAATACTTGCTTTTATTTTTGCAAAGAAAGGGATACTTTAAACTTTGCCTTAGATTAGAAAGACAACTGTCCTCTTAGCTAACTTGGTATCCCCTTTGTCAAACAGTATGTAATTTTTTTGGACAACATAATTTGCATGCAACAAATTCTGTTTTGGCATATGAATGATTTGGGGGGAAATGAGATTTGCTTGAGGACATCCTGTAGTTTGTTAGAATCAAAACCAGGTTTAGAAATCAAATAACTGTTTCTACTAACCCTCTATTAAGAGAAAATATATCCCTTAAAAATTGCACAAATGTCTGTTTCAAGAGCCTCGTGGCTGGAAGTGTTTTCAGATATTCTAAAAGGATGCTTTACCATGACAAGGATAAGGGAAGGAAAATAGATATTTCTTGACTTTTAAAGCATTTCTTAAATTTCTTGAATAATACTACATGCCATGTAGTGTTTCTAAGATGTTTTTCTTTTACAACCTACTGAAAGGTTGTTGCTGAACCACGAAAGATGCTGGGATTCTTGGCCTCCAGAGGGGAAGAATTCAATCCAGGGCCAGAGATGAGGCTTGATCGCTCAGAGCTTTTGTGTAATAAAGTTTTATTAAAGTATAAAAGAGATAGAGAAAGCTTCTGACATAGACATCAGAAGGGGGCAGAAAGAGTGTCCCCCCCCCCCATAGTATTAGCAATGGAGTTATATACCTTTTAATTAGTTATCACAATGAATCAAAAGGATGTCTGGAGGTTGTTAAGACTTTACTAGACCCACTCCCATAATTTACATTTTAAGATTATAAGATTAGCCAGAAGTTTTTTTCCAGAAACTGTCCTCAAGCAGAGTACATTATTGTTAAATAATCCTAAAGAATGTAGAGAAAAAAGTTTGTCCTTTCCTCTTCCTTGAGAATTCCAGACCCCTATCTCCTCCTCGAGAACCCCAGACCCGTCTCTCCTTGGGGGTCTCCAGACTTCTTATCAACCTGCCTAGGAATTGACTCGCACTACTTCCTGTCTTATCATCCTATTCACATTAAAACATAATACCACCTTGGACTTTTAGGTCTTGTAGAATTTAGCCTCTGCTTACTGCTTTGTTCCCATCTCCTGTCACTGTTACCATCACTTCAGTTGTCTTGGTCACGTTGACTCTCTTCAGCGACTGTACCAATTTCATTGCTTCCTACAGGTTTGGGCACTTCTGGTGTCTCCTGCCTGCACTGGTTGCCCCCACTGAAGCCTGGGCTTCTCTCTCTCTCTTCACTATAGTCTCTGCTCCCAGGGGCCTCCCCTCACCCCCTCGTCTAACACACATCTCCTCCCACCACTGATCTTGGCTACTTTCCCTCCAATTTAGTTTTCTCTCTCTCACTTAGTACTACCTGACATAATGCTATGTATTAATATTTTAGTTTATTGTCTGCATTTCTCTCTAGATTATGAATATGAAGAGAATAGAAACTTTTATGTTTTTGAAGTTTTTCTTTTATATGGGCACATAGCTGATTAACAATTTTATGTTAGTTTCAGGTGTATAGCGAGATGATTCAGTTATACATACACATTTATCTATTCTTTTTCAAATGCTTTTCCCATTTAGATTATTACAAAATATTGAACAGAGCTCCCTGTGCTATACAGTATGCCCTTGTTGGTTATGTATTTTAATTATAGTAGTGTGTACAGGTCACTTCCAAACTGCCTATCTATCCCTGCCTGCCCCATGCCTCCCACCCTAGTAACTGTAAATCTGTTCTCTAAGTCTGAAAGTCTGTTTCTGTTGTGTAAATAAGTGCATTTTCATCATTTTTTTAGATTCTGCATATATGCAATACCATATGATATTTGTCTTTCTCTATTGGACTTATTTCACTTAGTATGATAACCTCCAGATCCAACATGTTATTGTAAATGACATTGTTTCATTCTTTTTAGTGGCTGAGTAATATTCCATAGTATACATGCACCACATCTTCTACATCCATCCATCTGTCGATGGACATTTAGGTTGTTTCCATGTCTTGGCTGCTGCAAATAGTGCTGAAATGAAAGTTGGGGTACATGTATCCTTTCAAACTAAGTTTTCCTCCTGATATATGCCCAGGAATAGAATTGTTGGATCATATGGTAGCTCTATTTATAGTTTTTAAGAAACCTTCATACTGTTCTCTATAGTGGCTGTAGAAATTTACATTCCCACTAACAGTGTAGGAGAGTTCCCTTTTCTCCACACCCTTATTGTTTGTAGATTTTTTGATGATGACCATTCTGACTGGTATGAGGTGCTGTCTTGTAGTTTTGGTTTGCATTTCTTAGCTGTGTGATTTCAGAAAACTCAGTTCTCAAGGCTTCAGTTTCATCAGTAATAGTATGGGCCGTGGTTATACCTACCATGGGCTTCCCAGTTGACCCAGTGGTAAAGAATCCACCTGCCAATGCAGGAAACACAGGAGACATAAGTTTGATCCCTGGGTTAGGAAGATCCCTGGGAGTAGGAAATGGCAACCCACTCCAGTATTCTTGCCTGGAAAATTCCATGGACAGAGGAGCCTGGCAGTCCATAGGGTCACAAAGAGTAGAACACGACTGAGCAACTGAGCATGCACACATGCATACCTGTCATATTGACTGTCTTTATATTAGACTTGACTACCTGTAAAGCCAGGCACATGGTAGGAGTCAGTTTCATTTTTTTTTTCTTTTAAATTGGAGGATAATTGCTTTACAATGTTGTATGGGTTTCTGCCATACAACACTGTTAATTAACCATAAGTATACATATGTCCCCTCCTTCTTGATCCTTCCTCCCCACCCCCTCCCCATCTTACCCCTCTAGGTTGTTAGAGACTAGTGAGTTGAGCTCCCTGTGTCATATAGCACTAGCTACAGAGAGTCTTATATAGCACTAGCTATGGAGAAGAGACTTTTATCTTGTTTACTGCTAAGTACCCAAGCCTAAAACAATGCCCAGTATGTAATAGGCATTTAATCAAAATGCATTAAATTAGAGGTAAGTATTGCTGTCCATGTTTTACAGAGGTACATATTGTCATCAGCAGAGATTAGAAATTTACTCAAAATTGCCAGCCTCATAACTGAAGCAGCTGGGAATTAAACTTTAAAGCTATTTCTCTTTTCACTACACCAAAATAACTTTAAAGAGTAAAGTAAATTTATGCCTTGTGTTGCAAACTTTGACATGGAGATATCTTCTCCTACAATACCTCAGTTATAATGAGGTATTTGTTTTTCTCATTTTCCATTTCAGTATAATGTAATCTGGGCTGTCATCATCTGCAGGGTAATTGTGGAGTGTTTACTATATGTCAGTCAGTTCAGTTCTGTGGCTCAGTTGTGTCCGACTCTTTGTGACCCCATGGACTGCAGCATGCAACACTTCCCTGTCTTACACCATCTCCCGGAACTTGCTCAAACTCATGTCCATTGAGTCAATGATGCCATCCAACCATCTCATCCTCTGTCATCCCCTCCTCCTGCCTTCAATCTTTCCCAGCATCAGGGTCTTTTCTAATGAGATGATTCTTTGCATCAGGTGGCCAAAGTATTTTCAGGACTGATTTCCTTTAGGATTGACTGGTTTGATCTCCTTTCAGTCCAAGGGACTCTCAAGAGTCTTCTCCAACACCACAGTTCAAAAGCATCAGTTCTTCAGTGCTCAGCTTTCTTTATGTCCAACTCTCACATCCATACGTGACTACTGGAAAAACCATAGCTTTGACTAGACAGATCTTTGTTGGCAAAGTAATGTCTCTGCTTTTAACATGCTGTCTAGTTTGGTCATAGCTTTTTTCCAAGGAGCAAGCGTCTTTTAATTTCATGGCTGCAGTTGCCATCTGCAGTGATCTTGGAGCCCAAGAAAATAGAATCTGTCACTGTTTCCATTGTTTCCCCATCTGTTTGCCATGACATGATGGGATTGGATGCCATTATCTTCATTGTTTGAATGTTGAGTTTTAAGCCAGCTGTTTCATTCTCCTCTTTCATTTTCATCAAGAGTCTCTTTAGTTCCTCTTCGCTTTCTGCCATAAGGGTGGTATCATCTGCATATCTGAGATTATTGATATTTCTCTGGCAATCTTGATTCCAGCTTGTGCTTCATCCAGCCTGGCATTTCACATGATGTACTCTGCATATAAGTTAAATAAACAGTGTGACAATATACAGCCTTGATGTACTCCTTTCCCAATCTGGGACCAGTCCATTGTCCCATGTCTGGGTCTAACTGTTGCTTCCTGATCTGCATACAGATTTTTCAGAAGGCAGGTAAGGTGGTCTGGTATTCCCATCTCTTGAAGAATTTTCCAGTTTGTTGTGATCCACATAGTCAAAGGCTTTAGCATAGTCAATGAAGCAGATATCTCAGTTCAACACGTATCAGAGCTGGAAGACATCTTAAAGACCCGGGGTGGAGAGGGTTTCTTTCAGTGTCAAGCATATCCCTGTTGTGGGTCTTCATGCTTTTTCTGATAGAGCCAGCCGCCTTATAGCTTGCAAGTGATAAAAACAAAAGGAAAAAAAAAAGCTGAAAGCAAAATCTTTCTAAATGCCTTAATTTTTCCTTTGTCTCATGTTAACATTTGTCATAACCCAAGTTCCTTGAAAGCTTTTCTATTTATTTTATCTATGTATTTTTAATTATGTGGAGACATGACAGAGTCATATCTCAGTGTGGTTTTAATTGGAAGTATTGATGTTTGAAGTTAAACCCTGCTGAGAAAACTTTAATTATGATCCACATGTCCTCAGCTTGAATGGTTCTGTGGTAAATTGTAATATTGTTCATAGCTCTGCATTTCCTCCTACCCCTACAGGAGGAATATACATCTGTGTCTTTTCCACATCACTTGCAGTGCCCGCTTATAGGTACCACTGGCATGACTGACCATGTAATTTGCATTGTCCATTAGCATATGAATCAGTAGGATGTAGGTTGCATCCAAGCAGATGCTCCCTGATATAAGAAGCATGTTATGCAAAGAGGCTGCTCTTTTATCCTGATGTCCAGAATGGAAAGTCATGAGGTGTAGATTGCTACTAAACCAGGAGCAGAGCTTGAACTGACTTGTAACCTTTATGTGATACATGCAAGAAAATCTTTTATTGTTGTTGTTGTCCACTGAAAAATTGGGTTTGTTTGTTAGCATAACAAAAGTTCAATAATAGAGGTTCAAAGAAAGTAAAGCAAGGGGTTATAAAATCTCAAGTTTGAAGATACATCAGGGGTCATTATGTCCTGGCCTCTATCCAGTAAGGAATTACTAGAGAGTATTAAGCCAAATAGTCAGCAATCCACTGTTTGAAAAAACTCAAAAGATGCTATCTTGTCAGGTACTCAAGAATTTACTCAAGAATTTTTGAATCTTAACACATCCAAGTGATACCTTAAAAATACTTCTACATCCATGGCATGATCTGAATTGCACCCATATAGTCAATTGCTTATAATTCCTCTTTAAACTCTTTTTATTTGAATAAATTTATTCAACAAGGGTACTTGTTATCATTGCCAGAACTGGAAACCCATTATCAATTGCTTTAACCAGAAGGTTGTTCAGTAAAAAAACACATACTGTAGAAATGAAACAAAATTATTGATCCTGGTTTTGCCCTATCACTATGGGCCTGTCTCTTTATTAACAGGAATTAATAGAAAGTATTAGAAATTGGTGGGCTTCCCTGGTGGCTCAGATGGTAAAGAATCTGCCTGCAATGCCAAAGACCTGGATTCAATCCCTGGGTTGGGAGGAAAATCCCTGGAGAAGGGAAAGGCTATCCACTCCAGTATTGTTGCCTGGAGAATCCTATGGATGGAGGAGCCTGGAGGGCTACAGTCCATGGGGTCACAAAGAGTTGGCCATGACTAAGTGAGTAACACTTTCACTTTCATAGAAATTGAGCCCTACTCCTTGTTACCAGAAAGATGGAAAGAAAAAATAATAAAAGGTAACTTGTTCTGTAATTTAGGGCTGTTCAATTCATACCTCTCATTTTGTAGACCACCAGAAACACATACCAGAAGATAGAGTTGGAGCAAGGGTACTTCTCTCAAGGGCAGTTATCAAGGATAAAACCTCCACAACAACTTCTTTTTATGATAATATGTTGATCCTAGGAGTATTGACTGTAATGAAAAAATGATAAAAATCTAATTCTCCTTCTACTTTTCTACTATCACCTCTCCCCATAGTCTTAAATCTTTCCTCCAGGATAGACATCTACAAGTCATCAACTTTTCCTAGTATTATATTCTTCCTGCCACTCTTCCATAATCTCCCTACCCTGGATAGTCTTCTCCTTGTCAAGGTTCCTCACTCTAATGAAAAAATGAGAAGAGCTTTTCTTTGAATAACTGAGATGGTCTGGGAACTTCTTGTATAAAACTCACTCTTTTTTTTTACTGTCTCCCAAATGTAATTAAGATTCAATGGGAGACTTTGAAGGCAAAACATGGTTAATGATGGACTCTCTTTGGAGCAACTCCAAAAATCCTTCCCTTTCTGAAATGCAATGAGAAGCTTTCCTGAAACATTTTTACTCTTAACTTTGGGCTTAGCAAAGCTCTAAGCTATTCTAGGCTGAAGGGATGACTTTTATTTTAGCCATTCCTAAGAGGGGAGCAGCCCTGCTGTTCTTACAAATGGCCTTCCTGTTTTCATTAAGGAAGAAATGTAAATCAGTCAATGAGAGATGATGGCAGCAGGACCTTGTCAAGCAGGACAGAGAGAAAGGAGAATTTCACTGTCTGGGAAGAACCCGACTGTCACAGGGTTCTGGCAGACTCTTTTTGTAAGTGAAGCTATTAGACTGTCCATTTGGCTTGACAGTGTCAGTCGCAGACATGCTAAATTGCCATACTTCTCTGACAAAGAATCCTGGGCTGTAATTCCTTCTTTGAGTTAAAATGGCTTTCAGACCTCTCTGACTACCAGGAAACTCAGAGCACTGCTATACAGTCCTGCCTGATGAAAGCTCCTTTGGGTGTGCTGGGAGAGACTGCCCTTCCCACCTCCATGTACATTCACTGGACCAACAGCCCGGGACAGAGAGAAGGAGGAAGTTGAGACAGCTATAATGTTACGCCTTCTGTTCCCCTTATAGGGCTCTGTTTTAAGTTTTCCTTAATATTTCCATCCTAGACCAAGTAAGGTAGTCTGATGGTTGGGAAAATAGCCCCTGAACTGATTTTTATTTGACTTTATTTATTTATTACTATTTTGGCTTGCTGCCATTTATCTCTTTTTCACAGCTTGTTTTCTGATTCTTGGCCATTTGGTCCTGGACAGATCACCAATCACTTAACCTCTTTGAGTCTCAGTTTATTCCTTAATAAAATGAGAAATTTATGGTGTTTCCCTCCAATTGTAAATATTCTGTGACATAACATGAGACGGTCCCCGAGATACTGTCTAGCACATAGTAAGTGTTCAATAAGTGCAATTTAAATCAGAATCAGACTTTATGAAGTAATAAATCATGTTCCTCTAATGTGAATACCTCGCAGATAAGGTCTAGCTGGATCCAAGGAACCTGTAGGTCAAGTTCACAAAGACACCTTCATAAAGGGCTTATACATATTAGTCATTATTTCTATTCACACAAGACTTAATGACTATTGGAGACAGCTCAGAAAAGAGCAATGAAAATGTATGAAAGGAAGGTCTGTGGGGTCATGCCTTTGAAGAAAAGGTTAGAGGAGATGTGTTCTTTAATCTGGGCAGGGGAAGATTGCAGCACGACTTAATAATGGTCCTCAAGTGTGATTGATGTTAGTAACTGAAAGAGTAATGGAAGGGTTGTATTAAAGTGGAAACATGGCCTCATCATTCTCCCCAAACCTGCTAGGTATTTCCTAAGAGCCAAGCAGAGTAAATACAGAACTGTTGTTAACAGCAATAGGTATTGGAACCAGAGTCACGGAGGAAACCCCTTGCCTTTGAACTTGTAGGAAACAGAATCTGGATGACTGGTGGTGGGGCATTTTTAAGAATACTCTGCCTCCTGTACTTGACGCAATTTTGTGACTTCTGTCTATAGACTGTGATCTTGCCTCTTAACCTAGGCTGGACCCCCAGTGTCCAAAACACCAAACTCACAGTGAATGTATGACAAGTGTCTGCTGAAACGCTTTTATTCCTATCTTTTGAAAAATGGAGATAATATTCTAGCCCTAGGGTTGATGCATATGACATATACTAACATGACAAATGGTAGCTTTCTTTGTAAAAATGACTTAGTGGTGGTGGTTGATCAGAGGAGAAGTTACACATTAGGAACTGAATAACTTCTGTCTGTCACTAGATTGTGACCTTCTTGCAAGCAGACTTCTTACTCCCCGATGTTTGAACTCAGTGGCTCTCCATCATTAGAATTTATTGGGGAGTGTTAAAAAAAAAAAAAAAAAAAAAAACAAAGGCAGGGACTCAAACCAGATTGGTTTAATCCAAATCTCTGAGTATAGTTAATGAGCTTTACCATTTTGTAAGGTTCAGTCAAATTTGTGCATTGTTACTCTAGCTGAATGCAAATTAGAACTAGGAGAATAGAGAACAGAGAGCTAGTGTGCCTTCTGTTTCTTACCCCCCAAATCATGAACCCTTGAAAGTTCCAGAACCATCTTGAGAAGACCAAAAGTATAGTTTCTTTAGAGTGCACTGGAATTTTTTCTTCTCCTTACACTGACCCTCCATGGAAAAAGAGCATAAACTGGTCTCTAATCTTACGCGCTAATAGCTTGACTCATCTCTTATGTAGATGGTAGCAACTGCTTCTTTCAAATCTGTTTGAGGAAGGAAGGCTTTTGATTTCCGCTTTTGCAGCATTTTTTATGCTTCTTGACCTTTATGTTATACATCCCCGACAGGAAATTTAAAAACATTTCATCTGTTCCAGAGTCATGATTAGCATTTCACGTTGAAGGTTTCACATTATCTAAAATTATATTATCTAAATTACATCATAGAGAGGTATCTTCATCTCTGCAGGAACAATAAAAGCCAATAGGCAATAATGATATGGATGATCTCTATTTCTGAAATTTTAAAGAAAGAGGATTTGACAAACAGATAAAGGAGTCCATATTAGATATTCAAAATAATTAGCTAGAATAACATAAAAAGGTGTGTGTGGGGGGTCGACCTGCAGCTATGCCATTCAGATCTCTCTCTTACTGTGATACTAAAATTCTGGCAGTGAGGGGACATGGGAAAGTATTCTTTCCACTCCCTCTTATTCCCACAATTTCCTTAGAATATGGCGAAGCCCCTAACAATGGTCTGAGGTTCCTAATTGGAAGAAAAGTTACTAAATCTAATGCTTCTCCCATGAAAAACTTTGCTTACCTGGATAGACTACTGGCAACCACAAGACAGTGTCTTTTACTTGAAGACATGATATTTTAAAAGGATATGGATGTGTCAACTCTGGTAGAAATTTAAAAGTAATTCTCCATAAAGAACTACCATGAACTAGGCAAAAGATAAGGTTAGGATTCCCAAATCTGTTCACCTAGCTGTCAGTGTTTGTCAGACTATGTGGGTAACTTCCTCATCCAGATAGTTATGTTTCAACACGGGTTGCCCATCAAAGCAGTATTGGTCAATATAAAAATATATGCTACTCTAGACCAACTGTACTCAAAGCTATGCTTGCTGACTGGAGTTAGCCAACTTGGACACAACGTGTGCCATGAAAAGTTAAATCAAACTGATTTTGCCTTATATGTTTCCAATAATACCCCAAGAGGATATATTTTGTGAATAGATATATTTTATTTAAAAGCATGGACTCGTTGCTCAGCCTTCATTTGCAAACTGCAAAACTTTATCTCTGTGGATGAAGTCATCGGTCATGAAACGTAGTCAAGTAAAAATATTCTCATGGAATTCAATTTGGAAACCACAGTGTTCTTTGCACCATATGTAAACCACCCGAGGTATATATAGGTGTGTGTATGTGTGCATGTACATGTGTGTGTATGTATGAATCTAACAAAATCACATATTCTAAGGTCCTAGACATTTCATGAGAGTTTTTAGTCTGAAGCAATAAAAAAACAAAAACAAACAACAACAAAAAACACACACACACACACACAAGAAAAGAAGAAGAAGGATGTATGTTTCATGAGGGCAAATATTTTTGTTAGTTTTGTCTGCTATATGCCCTGTGCATAGGACACAGCAGGTATGTAATAAATATATATGCTGAATGACTGAATGAAAACTATTCCTGAATGCTTAAAAAAATAAAAAAAAATAAAAAGATCATCTATTAAAATAAACAAAACAAAATTGTCACGGAATTTTATTGTTGTTGTTCAGTCTCTCAGTTGTTTCTGACTCTTTGCGACCCCATTGACTGCAGCACGGCAGGCTTCCCTGTCTTTGACCACCTCCTGGAGCTTCTCAGACTCATGTCCATCAGTCAATAATGCCATCCAACTGTCTCGTCCTCTGTTGCCTGCTTTTCCTACTTTCAATCTTTCCCAGCTCAGGGTCTTTTCTAATGAGTTGGTTCTTCGCGTCAGGTGGCCAAAATATTGGAATTTCAGTTTCAGCATGTCTTTCCAATCAATGTTGAGAATTCATTCCCTTTGGGATTGACTGGTTTGATCTCCTTGCAGGCCAAGGGACTCTCAAGAGTCTTCTCCAACACCACAGTTCAGAAGCATCAATTCTTTGGCGCTCAGCTTTCTTTATGGTCCAACTCTCACATCCATACATGACTACTGGAGAAATCATAGCTTTGACTATATGGACCTTTGTTGACAAAATAATGTCTCTGCTTTTTAATATGCTGTCTAGATTTGTCATAGCTTTCCTTCCAAGGAGCAAGCATCTTTTAATTTCATAGCTGCAGTCAACATCTGAGTGATCTTGAAGCCCAAGAAAATACAGTCTCTCAGTGTCTCCATTGTGTCCCCATCTATTTGCCATGAAGTGATGGGACCAGATGCCATGATCTTCAGTTTTTGAATGTTGAATTTTAAACAGCGTTTTCACTCCTCTTTCACTGTAATCAAGAGGCTGTTTAGTTCCTCTTCACCTTCTGTCATCAGGGCATCTGCATATTTGAGGTTATTGTTATTTCTCCCAGCAATCTTGATTCCAGCTTGTGCTTCATCTAACTTGGCATTTCGCATGATGTACTCTTCATATAAGTTAAATAAGCAGGGTGACAATATGCAGCCTTGACCTACTGCTTTCCCAATTTGGAACCAGTCTGTTGTTCCATGTCCAGTTCTAACTGTTGCTTCTTGACCTGCATACAGGTTTCTCAGGAGGCAAGTAAGGTCATCTGGTATTCCAGTCTCTTTAAGAATTTTCCACAGTTTGTTGTGATCCACACAGTTAAAGGCTTTGGCCTAATCAAAAAAGAAGTAGGTGTTTTTCTGGAGCTCTCTCACTTTTTCTGTAATCTAACAGATGTCAGCAATTTGATCTCTGATTCCTCTTCTTTTCCTAAATCCAGCTTGAATATCTGGAAGTTCTCAATTCATATGCTGTTGAAGCCTACCTTGGAGATTCCTGAACATTACTTTGCTAGCATGTGAAATTAGTGCATCTATGTAGTAGTCTGAACATTTTTGGCATTGCCTTTCTTTAGGATTAGAATGAAAACTGACCTTTTCCACTCCTGTGGCCATTGCTGAGTTTCCCAAATTTGCTGGCATACTGAGTGCAGCACTTTCAAAGCATCATCTTTTAGGGTTTGAAATAGCTCAACTGGAATCCCATCACCTCCACTAGCTTTGTTTGTAGTGATGCTTCTTAAGGCCCACCTGACTTCACACTCCAGGATGTCTGGCTCTAGGTGAGTGATCACACATCCATGGTTATCTGGGTCATTAATATCATTTTCGTCATCATCTTTTAGGTCATATCTGAATGGCCTATTGGTTTCCCCTGCTTTTTTCAATTTAAGTCTGAAGTTTGCAACATGATCTGAGCCACAGTCAGCTCCCGTCTTGTTTTTACTGACTGTTTAAAGATTCTCCATCTTTGGCTGCAAAGAATATAATCAATCTGATTTCAGTATTGTCTGTCTGGAGATGTACCTGTGTAGAGTTGTCTCTTGTGTTGTTGGAAGAGTGTGTTTGCTATGATCAGTGCATTCTCTTGGCAAAACTCTGTTAGCCTTTGCCCTGCTTCATTTTGTACTCCAAGGTCAAATATGCCTGTTACTCCAGGTATTCTTGACTTCATACTTTTGCATTCCAGAACGCTATGATGAAAAAGGACATCTTGGTAGTTGTCTACTACTACATCCCTGGTAGTTCAGCTGGTAAAGAGTCTGCCTGCAACACAGGAGACCCTGGTTCGATTCCTGGTTCAGGAAGTTCCCCTAGAGAAGGGATAGGCTACCCCTCCAGTGTTTACGGACTTCCCTGGTGGCTCACATGGTAAAGAATCCACCTACAATGCCGGATAACTGGATTCGATTCCTGGGTTGGGAAGATCCCCTGGAGGAGGGCATGGCCACCCATTCCTGTATTCTTGCCTAGAGAATCCCCATGTACAGAGGAGCCATGAACTTTCAAACACCAGAAAATTCACTTCAGAATCTCCCTAAATTTATAAACCTTGTTTGATAAATAGTAATGATTCTGTTATGGTTACTATTAGGTTTCAGTAAACTTCTTAGATAATTAGTAATAGCTAATTTACATTAGCTAGTAAAGCTAATGTTTTCTGAACCTATTCCATTCCCTCAAAAAAGAAAACTAAAACTTCTTTAATTTTTTTCTTTTTATATTTCTATTGGGGTATAACTGATTTACGTGTTAGTTTTAGGCATATAACAAAGTGAATTTGTTATACAAATACATATATCAACCCTTTTTTTGGATTATTTTCCCATATAATCTATTATAGAGTATTGAGTATGTGCTATACAGTAGCTACGTCCTTATTAGTTTTCTATTTTATATATTAGATCAGATCAGATCAGTCGCTCAGTCGTGTCTGACTCTTTGCAACCCCATGAATCGCAGCATGCCATTTTATATATAGTATTGTGTAAATGTCAGTCCCAGTCTTCCAACTTATCCCTCCCTCCCACTTACCCCCCAGTAACCATTTGAAGTACATACTAATATGTGCTTCCTGTAAGTACACCTTCAACAAATTCAATGAATTGTTAGACAGGGTTAGCTACCTCCTTACCAAAGGTTTGCATCTCAGAAACACAATGATTTAAATATTATCCTGTCAAGGTCCTGCCTTGGGCAATAATTTACACTACTGTTTTAGCTACTATATAAACTGCTAGTAAAGCAGTTCTGCAATAAGTATCAAGATTTTAAAAAACCTTCATTACTTTAGAGTCAGTTTGATTTTTTTAGAGAATTTCCTAGGGAAACAGTGTAAAATGCACACTTTAATACATAAAAACTGTTTTGTGCTGTTAGTTATTAATCAAAAAAATTGTACAAATGGAAATAACCAAGTGTTTATCATGGGATATAAGTAAACTAGGATACCCAAAGAATGAAATATTGTATGGTTATTATACTTTTATAAATGTTAAGTAACAAAAGGGAAATATGAAACGATATATGTAGAAGATGTCTACATTGTTAAAAAGTGCATACAGATGTTAATAATAGTTATTTTGGGTAGTGAAACTTGAGTGGTTTTTCCTCTGCTTTTTTTTAATATACATTTCTGATTTTCCATAGTTTCTCTTTTTCTCCCATAATGGCAATAGCAGCCCTATTGCTATTTTTCCCTAAAACAAGAACAAGAACAAAACCTTTGCTGATACAACTTAAAACTTAAACACCTACTGAGGAAAATGAGGTTCATTTCCCCACACCCTGAGAAACTGCAATCATTTTAGTCATCATTTTCAATGCATCACCTTTTTTTTTTCTTTACATATTCACCCATGTGAATTCTTTAAATTCACTTCATACTCTTTATATAAATTTACATTTATATATATATACATTATATATACATATATATATACATACATATATGTATACATACATATATGTATACATATATACACATACATATATATACATTATATAAATTATATAAATTTACATAAATTCGCTTCATATTCTTTAAAAAAACATTTATAATGCTGCTTTATGGTAGGCAGCTTTTTTCAGTTAAGTTATTTTTCCACTTATCTTTCCTTTTTCCCTTGCTTCCACTTCTTTCTGTAGTTTGACCCTCTCCCCATGTGCCCACATAATATAAAAATTTAGAAATACATACTTTATGTATGTGTAGTTCTGTGCTTATATATTGACACATATATATATGTTTACATTATATACATATGTATATATGTAGTAGCTTATATATTCCACATATATGTGTGTGTGTGAGTGAGTGATAGTCACTCAGTCATGTCCAACTCTCTGCGACCCCATGGACTGTATAGCCTGCCAGGTTCCCCCATCCATGGAATTCTCCAGGCAAGAACACTGGAGTGTGTTGCTATTTCCTTATCCAATATAAATGTGTATACAGCCATAATAATGATATGAAAATGCCAACATTTAACTGCTTTTGACTTTAAAAATGTCAGTTTCAAGTCAGCAGACTCATTCATTTCAATGGTACTTAAATTACCCGTGGTAGTTATCCAGGTTTCCCAACACTACTTGCTGAAGAGACTGCCTTTTTTTCATTGTATATTCTTACCTCCTTTGTCTATTAATTAACCATAGTGTGTGGGTTTATTTCTGGGATCTCTCTTCTGTTCTATTGATCTGTATGTCTATGTTTGTGCCAATATCACTCTGTTTTGATTACTATAGCTTTGTGGTATAGTCTAAAATTTGCAAGGATTATGCCTCCAGCTTTGTTCTTTTTCCTCAGGATTGCTTTGGCAATTCTGGGTTGTTTGTGGGTCCATATAAATTTTAGGATTATTTGTTCTAGTTCTGTGAGAAATGTCATATGTAATCTGATAGGGATTGCATCAAATTACAAATTTTGGAGAGAGGGCTGTCTTTGATATAAAGGCCAGCCACGTCTTTCCTCAGTGTGCTGGTCATTAGCACCTCGATAAGGAATGTTACTGGTGTGGTGGGTGTCTAGAATGCTGGATGGGAGGCTGGTACCTTCTTCTCTCTTTGGCCTTGGCTGTTACCACCCTGTCAGGGCAGGGTCTGCTCCCTGGTTATTGGAGTAGGAACCCTGAGGGTTGTCTTCAGTCAGGCTCTGCTGTCCTCGAGTGTGTGCCCTGCCTGAGAGGAGGTGATTGCTGAAGCAAGTGAGCCCCGTGTGGTTATGGTGAACCTATGCATCTCCTGTGTCAGCATCCATGGTTACTCTCAGAAGCGGCGCAAGGTCATTTCCCTTTCTCAGTTGTGTCTGCCCCAGATCTAGTGTAGAGCTGTGATGTAGAGTAGGCTGGGACTGAGGATTGAGGTGTTGTACTGTAGGAATTGGGGGGCTCTTCTGCCACCTGGGGTCTGGGCTGCCTTTGTGGCAGACTTTTCCCAGAACCTGCGTTTCCCAGATCTGGTGCCCAACTGAATGGGCAGAGCCAGGGCACTCTTGCTGGAAAAGGAATCACTGAATACTTCGACCCAGCATCTGTCTGCCTAGGAGTCAGTGTCTACCCACTGCTTCTCTTGTGGTGCCACCCAGTACACACTGACAATGGCCTCTGCAGCTTGCCTGGATAACACCCCAGGTGCCCTGCTCTGTCTCTGCATAGTTAAACCAGCCTTTGCCTTGATCTCACACCAGGCTGTGAAGTGGAATGAGTAAGGCCAGAGCATTCACCCCTTCAGGTTGGGAGGTGGGGTAGGGAAGCAGCAGCTGCCAGTGCAAGTCTTTCGCACTCTTATGACATCTTTTGATGTCATATCTTTTTGCCTTCTTATATGGTTCATGGGGTTCTCACAATAAGTATACTGGAATCGTTTGCCATTCCCTCCTCCTGGATCATGTGTTCTCAGAATTCTCCACCATAACCTGTCCATCTAGGGTGGCCCTGCATGGCACGGGTCATAGCTTCATGGAGTTACGCGAAGCCCCTTCACCACAACCAGGCAGTGATCCATGAAGGGGCTTTCTCATACTAGTTGTTAGCAAACCAGAATGTACCCACTCCTGTGAGTAGAGTCGAGGCTTTTCCTACCATTCTCCCTGTCTCAGTGGATTTCCTAGCAGGCAAGGGGGCTTGTCTCCTATATGCAGGACCCCAGGTCTGGGACACTCAGATTGTGAGTCAGTCTGCCCCCTCCCTAGGGTGGTGTCCAGCTACACGGACCTTCTTTTCTGCATAGATCCCTCCCAGGGGCAGCGGTCTGAGCAGTTGCTATTTTGCTGCTGTTGTTCTACTGAGTTGTGTGGAGATCTTTCTTGGAGCTATGACTGTATAGAAGATGTTTGGTCAGCTTCCAGTTGGTTTTCTGTGAGAAATGTTCTACATGCTGATGTATTTCTGATGTATTTGTTGGGGAGAGTGAGCTCCACATCTTCCTCCTCTGCCATCTTGACCCCCCTCCTCCACAATTAATGTTTTTCACTCAGTTGTTTTTTCAGATATATACATATTGATATACTTCCAAGAATGTATTTGAATTGCTGTGTACTATTTTATTTGAAGAAATAAACATAATTTTATTTCCATTTTATAGTGTTCAACTTTTAGTTTCCATTTTTAATATCATAAAAATTGTCTCAGTTAATATCTTTGTGAAGTCTCATTGTAAGCGTGTGCAGTCATGTCTGTAGGGTGCATATCTAGAGATGGAATTATTGCATCCCAGGATAGGATTATCTTCGATTTTAAATGCTGATAAATTACTCTTCCGAGAGGTTTACCTGCATGACTGATGGCTTTTTCATGCATTTTCACTGATAGTTCATATGGGGAGATTTTACTTTTTCCTAATCTGGGATAGGAACTGGTTTCTTGTTGTGTTACATGTACTTCCTTGCTAAGTAGATTGTATACCTTTTCATCAATTTATTGGTCACTCTGTTTGCTTTCAGTTCATCTTTTCTCCCTGTCTTTCTATTCTGTCATCAACATTTTTCCCATAGATTTATAGGATTTTAATTACATACTGTTTTGTATCATCCTCTTTGCTTTATATAACCCTTGCTCATATCTTCTCTTAGTCTATGTTATGTATTGCCAATTGTTGATGTTCTTCTCTTTCGGTTACTTTTTGTATTTGTATTATATTTCAGAAGTCTTCTCTTGCATGGCATCATGAAGACACTATCTCACTTTTTTTCTGGAGTATTATGCAATTTTGCTTTTGTTATCTAAGGTTGCTTAACATATTAAAATGTGTTTTTATGTATAGTGAAGTAGGGATTTGCTTTTTGTCATCGTTCTGTAGGAAGAGCCATTTGTCTAATTTATTTGACTAGTCCACCTGTAATATGGATAAACCCTTCATAATAATCGTTAATATATATGACTGCCTTCATGGATGACAGGCTTGTCTTGGTGAAGGAGCTTGCATAACTTAATAAAGCTATGGGCCATGCCATGCAGGGCCACCCAGGAAAGGTGGGTCACAGTGGAGAGTTCTGACAAAACATGGTCCACAGGAGGACGGAATGGCAAACCACTCCAGTTTTCCTGCCTTGAGAATCCCATGAACAGTATGAAAAGACAAAAACATATGACACTGCAAAGTGAGCCCCCTGCCCAGGTCAGAAAGTGTCCAATATACTGCTGGGAAAGAGTGAAGAACAATTACAAATAGCTACAGAAAGAATGAAGCATTTGGGCCAAAACAGAAACAACACTCAGTTGTGGATGTGTCTGGTAGTAAAAGTGAAGTTGGATGCTGTAAAAAACAGTATTCCATAGGAACTTCAAATGTTAGGTTCATGAATCAAGGTAAATTGGAAGGCAAAAGGAGAAGGGGGCAGCAGAGGATGAGGTGATTAGATAGCATCACCAACTGAGTGGACATGAATTTGAGCAAACTCTAGGAGATGGTGAAGGACAGAGGTGCCTGGCATGCTACAGTCCATGGGATCCTGAAGAGTTGGACATGACTTAGCAACTAATAAACAACAACAACAAATATATATGATTAAGTCTATTTGCAGTCTTCCATATTGCTGATCACATCATGGCAAATAGAAGAGGAAAAAATTGGAAGCAGTGACAGATTTTATATTCTTGGGCTGAAAAATCACTGCAGATGGTAACTGCAGCCAGGAAATTAAAAGCCACTTGCTCTTTGGGGGAAAAGCTATGACAAAGCTAGGCAAGAGTATTAAAAAGCAGAGACATACCTTTCCCAAAAAAGGTCCAGATAGTCAAAACTATGGTTTTCCCAGTAGTGATGTACAGACATGAGAGTTGGACCATAAAGAAGGCTGAGCACCAAAGAATCAATGCTTTTGAGTTGTGGTGTTGGAGAAGACTCTTGAGAGTCCCTTGGATTGCAAGGAGATCCAACCAGTCCATCCTAAAGGATATCAACCCTGAATATTCATTGGACGGACTGATGCAGAAGCTGTGACGCTCCAATACTTTGGTGACCTGATGCAAAGAGACAACTCATTGGAAAAGATCCTGATGCTGGGAAAGATTGAAAGCAAAAAGATAAGGGGGTAATAAAGAATGAGATGGTTGGATGACATCACCAACCCAATGGACATGAATTTACACAAACTCTGGGAGATGGTGAAGAACAGAGGAGCCTGGCGTGCTGCAGTCTGTGGGGTTGTGAAGAGTCAGATGTGACTTGGCGACTGAACACATCACAATGTTACTTCATTGGTTATTTGCTATTCACACCCCAATAGCACATTGTTTTATCTACCACATTAAAAAAAAATCTTTAGGTTATCTCAGAGCATACATTTCCCACTTTCTCTTCCCATTTCCCAGTTTGTTCTTGACCTTTTCATAGAATTCTGATCCAGCTTGGAGTGGCCAGCTTTCCCTGCCTCCATGACCAAAGTTGTGAGTTGTGGCAGCTTGTAAGTTTCCTGTTTGAGGCACTGGGACGAAGATTGTCTGCATTGCTTAATTCTACCATGAAGACAAGCATTCTCCTCACGTCAAGATGAGAGGATTTAATCCTCCTACTTAGCTCTCTTATGATTTTTTAATGTTAGGGGATAGAAGGTGTTCCCAAGGCCATTTACAGAAGTCTAATAAAGTCTTTCTTCCTATGGGTACAAAGATTGTTGAAAACCAAGGTTTCCAGGAACTGCTGTCTTCTCATCCTTGCCCCAGGGCTAGCCAATACCAGTGTGATTACACTTCAAACCAGGATGGGAGACTTTATGTCATCAGTTTAAATGGGACTCAAGAGCCTGTCACACTTTGGTGACATCTGCCAGGACTTATCCTGTTGCTTTAACTAGACCTGCATTACTCAGAAGAAGACAAAGTTATTTGGATTGAAGTTGAAGTATATGAGGACAAAATGATATATTTCAATCTCTATCTAGAATATTCTATCACGAAGTTTAATGACAGTGTTATTTTATCATCTGGGGAAAAGCATTAAAAGTAAACCAACACATGTACACCCATGGCTGATTCATGTCAATGTATGGCAAAAACCACTACAATATTGTAAAGTAATTAGCCTCCAATTAAATAAATGTTTTTTTAAAAAAGTAGACCAATAAAAAACACATAATATCAGCGTGGCATATAAGGATTATCTTCCTTTTTATAGCATCCACTTCCCCGAATCATTACACTAGCCTGATAAGCTATAACTACTTAGTAAGATCTTAGACTAGAGGATCCCCTGGAGAAGGGAATGGCAATCCACTCCAGTATCCTTGCCAGGAGAATTCCAAGCAAGAGGAGCCTGGTGGGCTATAATCCATGGGGTCACAAAGAGCTGGGCATGACCGAGTGACTAACATTGACTGACTGAAGAACATAATACTTTCAATACTATCTAGAATTTGGATTTCATCTGTCATGCGAGTTCTTATTCTACTACATATTTTACTGTTTGCCCCCAAAATACTTCCCATAATGATGTTTTATAAATAGCTTAAATTATTTTTCACTTCTCTGCAAGTGCTAAACACCACGTATGGTATCTACAGATTATGTACTGTCAAGCTGTTTGCAAGATGTTAGCATGTATTTAGGAATATCTGCTTATTATTTGCCCATTATAGCTTTAGTATTTTATTCCCCACATAATATTTATAATCAGGTGGAAATACAATTCCCAGCAATTCACTTTGCATTTTTTGAGGCATATATACATTTAGGAGGCTTTCTTTAAAAATTTTTTTTCATTCCCTAAATAAAGTTTTTTTTTTTTTTTTAAATTGTAGTATAATTGCTTTATGGGTTTCTTTGGTAGCTCAGCAGTAAAGAATCCACTTGCAATGGAGATGATGTGGGTTCAATCCCTGGGTTGGGAAGGTGCCCCAGGGAAGGAAACGCTCCAGTATTCTTGCCTGGAGAATTCCATGGACAGAGGAGGCTGGCAGGCTACAGTCCACATAGATGCAAGCGTGGGACATTACTTTACGACTGCTGCTACTGCTGCTGCTAAGTCAACAACAAATGGAATAACGAGAGTAAGTCTTTTTATATACAGTGTCTGGGAGACAATGTGTGTACCCTTTATAACTCCTCTTGCACCTCCTCCTTCCTCCAATGTTTTGTACTTCTTGGCCAAGTCCCACAGTTTTATTTCAACTCCAGAGGTGGACAGCGGTCATCAACAATCCAGGCTCTTGTCTTGGGAAACAGTGACTATAGCTTTGCCATCCTTTGACCTTACTCATGTGTGTTGTAAACTCTCCAGGAAACAAAACTTGCCTAGGGCTTAGAAAGTAGATACTGGTGGCCTCTGTTGATTTATAGTGGACTGATTTCCTACAGGTACAGATATTAGTATTAATAAATAATACAATTATTTATTATTGATAATATTAACAACAGAGGTAGGAGATAGCATGATAAAAATTCACAAAAATTGGAGAGCTGAATAGGAAGTATCAGTAAAGAGTAGGAGGATGCAACCTTGAATAAGAAGCTAACTTGTCTCCATTGAAGAACTTCTATTAGTTCTCTGGCACTTGGTTAGATGGAAAAATTGAGGAACAGAGAGGCTATGACAAGGAAGTGGCCAAATTCAAGTAAGGTCTAATGTCTACTAAACCCATAATTTCTTCACTGCAAAATACTGCAGGAACTGCACATTTGCTTTAAAAGCTGGTTATCACATTTATTCTCACCCTGATTAGGACTCTCGGCCTGACTCAGGCAACTCTATTTTCATCCCACATAGCCCTAGGGAAGTTAAGCACTCCTGGTGTTCTTGCAGCCTGATTCATCAGAATCTTTTTCAATTTGATTTTGAAGGAAGCTGGGTTTCCCTGGTGGCTCAGTGATAAAGAATCTGCCTGCCAACAGGAGACTCAGGTTCGGTCCCTGGTTTGGGAAGATCCCCTAAAGGAGGAAATGTTAACCCACTCAAATATTCTTGCCTGAGAAAGCCATGAACAGAGGAGCCTGGCAGGCTCCATGGGGTCACAAAAGAGTTTGGACAGGAGTTAGTGATTGAACAACAACAGGCTGACAATATATGTTTCTTTTTAGTACCTTGATCTCCAAGGTCTTTATTATGGCTTCCTGCCTTTCAGGCAGTTGTGAGCTTTAGGAGTCTTTTGGTGAGCAGACATATCACAGTGGCTTTTTCTGGTTATGCTCTCATATTATGATTATACAAGGAAAAATCAGAACTGACAGCGAATGTGCATGGTTTTCATCATGAATAGATCCTTGGAAAGCTGGCTGTTATTTATAATGTTAATAGAATAATTCATATTCTATGCTCTATTCCCAAAGATAGAGCAGACATAACATATCTTGAATGATAAGTCAGAAGTTGAAGGAAACAGGCATGAGTATGAAGAGAAACTCAGGTTTTTGCCATCTTCTCAAAGAGTAAGTGAAGCTCCCAGTATCAATGACATACCAGTTGAGATGTATGACATAAGACACAGGGATGTTAAAAAGAAGACAAAAAAATCAAATGATGAAGTACAGTTGACCAGCTATATCCACAGGCTCTGTATCTGTAGATTCAACTAACCATGGATTGAAATTACCAAAAAAAATTTCAGAAAATTCTAAAAAGTGAAACTTGAATTTGCTTCATACCAGCATATATTTACATAGCATTCACATTGTATTATAGGTAATCTGGAGATGATGTAAAGTATACAGGAGAATGTGAACAGATTTTATGCAAGTACTGTGCTATTTTATATAAAACACTTGAGCATCATAGGATTTTAGTATCCACATATCCTAGAACCACTCTCCTGCAGATATTGAGGGATGACCTTCATCCCACCACAGTTCAAAAGCATCAATTCTTTGGCGCTCACCTTTCTTCACATTCCAAATCTCACATCCATAGGTGACCACAGGAAAAACCATAGCCTTGACTAGACGGACCTTTGTTGGCAAAGTAATGTCTCTGCTTTTCAATATGCTATCTAGGTTGGTCATGACTTTTCTTCCAAGGAGTAAGAATCTTTTAATTTCATGGCTGCAGTCACCATCTGCAGTGATTTTGGAGCCCAAAAAAATGAAGTCATGCAGCCATGAAATTAAAAGACACTTACTCCTTGGAAGGAAAGTCATGACCAACCTAGATAGCATATTCAAAAGCAGAGACATTACTTTGCCAACAAAGGTCTGTCTAGTCAAGGCTATGGTTTTTCCAGTGGTCATGTGTGGATGTGAGAGTTGGACTGTGAAGAAGGCTGAGCACCAAAGAATTGATGCTTTTGAACTGTGGTGTTGGAGAAGACTCTCGAGGGTCCCTTAGACTGCAAGGAGATCCAACCAGTCCATTCTGAAGGAGATCAGCCCTGGGATTTCTTTGGAAGGAATGATGCTGAAGCTGAAACTCCAGTACTTTGTCCATCTCATGCAAAGAATTGACTCATTGGAAAAGACTCTGATGCTGGGATGGATTGGGGGCAGGAGGAGAAGGGGACGACAGAGGATGAGATGGCTGGATGGCATCACTGACTCGATGGACGTGAGTCTGAGTGAACTCTGGGAGTTGGTGATGGACAGGGAGGCCTGGCGTGCTGCGATTCATGGGATCACAAAGAGTTGGACACAACTGAACGACTGAACTGAACTGAACTGATGGGACCAGATGCCATGATCTTCGTCTTCTGAATGTTGAGCTTTAAGCCAACTTTTTCACTCTCCACTTTCATCAAGAGGCTTTTTAGCTCCTCTTCACTTTCTGCCATAAGGGTGGAGTCATCTGCATATCTGAGGTTATTGATATTTCTCCCACCAATCTTGATTCCAGCTTGTGCTTCTTCCAGCCCAGCATTTCTCATGATGTACATCATTAACAGAAATAATCAGGAATTCTGGATTTAAGTCCTGTTCTTTTATACTTGTCCATGTGTCTTGGGTAAATCCTCCTATCTGTATGAGCCTCAGGTTCCTCAGTGTGAAATGGGAATAATAATCCTCCTTAAGACAGCACAGTGGTAAAGAATCCAGCTGCCAGTGCAGGCAATTTAAGAGACACAGGTTCAATCCCTGGGTTGGGAAGATCTCCTGAAGAAGGAGATAACAACATGCTCCAGTATTCTTGCCTGGAAAATTCCATGGGCAGAGGAGCCTGGAGGGGCTACAGTCCATGTGGTCACAAAGAGTCAGACACAACTGAGCAACTGAGCACACACGCAAGGTTGTTTTGAAGCACAATGACACAGCATGGGCCAGTCCAAAACACGATACTTGGTATAGATTCCTTCTTCTCTCACCCTAAGCATATGCAAACCAGACACTGAATCTGATGACCTTTTAGTTGCTGTGAAATTCTAATACTCCTTCTAAACTCTAGACCTGTGCTGTCCAAAGTGGTAGCCACTAGCCATGTGTGGTCATTGAGCCATATGTGAGTGCATATGGCTACTGCAACTGAGCAATGTAATTTTTAATTTGGTTAACATTTTAGAACAGAAACTATGTAAACTCTATTAGCACAACTCTATTTACTTTCATTGTTACATCAGGCTAAGATATTATCAATGTTATAGTGTGGCAGTTGGCTTCTTAAGGTGTTTCTAGATATGTCATTAATAAATGTATGTCGATTGCATATTAGAACACTAATTTTTAGCTCTACTGAGTAAAATATGTATTATTGAAATTAATTCAGCTTCTTTTTAAAAAAAGTCTTTTTGATGTGGCTTCCAGAAAATTGGAAATTTTACTCACGGCTCATAGGGTATTCCTATCAGACAGCACTGTTCTAGACAGCACAGGGGGATGCCTCAACACCAAGAACTGACATTCAGCCCAGAGGACAGCTTATATCTGTCTGGAGAGTTGGCAGAAAGGTCTGGTCAGGCAGACTGTGATGTGTTGCTTACAAGGCTGGGGTTAGTCCCTTTCTGTGCCCAGATCCTTTCCAAGGGCCTCTCTGGGAACAGATAACATTTACGTCACTTCTCAAGTTGAGTAGCTGAGTATAAATACAGTCATTTATTGTTGTTGTTGTTGTCCAGTCCCTATATCGTCTCCAAATCTTGTGCTCCATGAACTATAGCCCACCAGGCTCCTCTGCCCATGGGATTTCCCAGGCAAGAATACTGGAGCAAGTTGCCATTTTCTTCTCCAGGGGATCTTCCCAACCCAGGGGTTGAACCCATGTCTCCTACATTGCAATTGGATTCTTTACGGCAGAGCCACCAGGGAACCTCATCCTCAGTTAGACCCTGCAAATAATGTCTCAGACTTTGCCTCAGTTCCTCTGAGTCCTCATATACTAGTACTTTACCTGCCCAATTTAGTCCTTAATTTTGAATTCTGTTTCATGACTGTGACACTGGCTTCTCTTTCTGTTTTTTGATACCCAGTAATTGATCCTCCAGCCCTCTTCACCTCCATTTTTTCCTTGATTCCAACTTTGATATGGACTTCCCAGGTGGCTCAGTGGTAAAGAATCCACCTGCAATGCAGGAGATGCAGGTTTGAGCCCTGGGTCAGGAAGATCCTCTGGAGAATGGATCTTTCCAGAGAAAGATCCTCTGGAAATGGCAACCCACTTCAGTATTCTTGCCAGCAAAATTCCATGAACAGAGGAGCTTGGTAGGCTACAGTCCATGGGGTTACAAAGAGCCTAACGTGACTTAGCAACTGAGCATGCATGCATGCAACTTTGACGTAATAAATATTGTGACATCACTGGGTAGGGTGAATTGTTTCCCTGCCTAGTGCTGGATCCAGGACCTACTTAGCTGCATCCTCAATGAGGATTTTTCTCTTGTGAAAAGCATCCTGAATCCACGAATAACTTGTTACTATCTCTCTTTCATGAGAATGCTGGCTCCATGAAATCTTTGTGAGAGCAGAGCACTCATTTGTTCTCTAGGGCTCAGAGCAGCAGGCTGGCATGTAGGTATCCAATAAATATTTTGACAGAATAATTGGAAGCTAGGGTGCCTTCTCCCAAGCGCATTTAACTTTTATTGTGGTAATACTGTCATAATAATACCTCGTATTTGTCAAGGGCTTTGTAGTTTACAGGTGCACTCACATCCATTATCTCATTCAATCCTCATATCAGCGCCATGCAGGGATTCTTATTTCATATTCTTGGCTGTAGAGGCAGAAGCCCAGAAAGATGAGTAAACGGGGGCAGGAATTGGAACTTATGTCTTTTGATCACAAGGCCTGTTTACTTTCTTCTACTTACACAGCATCTTTTACCATCTGACTCCAATTTTTGTGCATAATTGAAGAAACTTGCAGGGTGCCTTTGTAATTCTTGCTTTAATTAACTGAATGCTTATCATGATGTACCTATAATAGGCTTTGGAAAAGTTGGGTTTTAAATTGCTCATTCTCCCTGTTCCCATTTTTCTCCCAGTCATGTAAGTTTGGTCATTTTTCTGCTCTTTCCCCTGGCTCCCAGAGAGGATATACACTACTATAATTTTATTTTTTTTTAATTTTTTTAAATTTTATTTTATTTTTAAACTTTACATAATTGTATTAGTTTTGCCAAATATCAAAATGAATCCACCACAGGTATACATGTGTTCCCCATCCTGAACCCTCCTCCCTCCTCCCTCCCCATACCATCCCTCTGGGCCATCCCAGTGCACCAGCCCCAAGCATCCAGCATCGTGCATCGAACCTGGACTGGCATCTCGTTTCATACATGATATTTTACATGTTTCAATGCTATTCTCCCAAATCTTCCCACCCTCTCCCTCTCCCACAGAGTCCAAAAGACTGTTCCATACATCAGTGTCTCTTTTGCTGTCTTGTACACAGGGTTATTGTTAGCATCTTTCTAAATTCCATATATATGCGTTAGTATACTGTATTGGTGTTTTTTCCTTCTGGCTTACTTCACTCTGTATAATAGGCTCCAGTTTCATCCACCTCATTAGAACTGATTCAAATGTATTCTTTTTAATGGCTGAGTAGTACTCCATTGTGTATATGTACCACTGCTTGCTTATCCATTCATCTGCTAATGGACATCTAGGTTGCTTCCATGTCCTGGCTATTATAAACAGTGCTGCAATGAACATTAGGGTACACGTGTCTCTTTCCCTTCTGGTTTCCTCAGTGTGTATGCCCAGCAGTAGGATTGCTGGATCATAAGGCAGTTCTATTTCCAGTTTTTTAAGGAATCTCCACACTGTTCTCCATAGTGGCTGTACTAGTTTGCATTCCCACCAACAGTGTAAGAGGGTTCCCTTTTCTCCACACCCTCTCCAGCATTTATTACTTGTAGACTTTTGGATTGCAGCCATTCTGACTGGTGTGAAATGGTACCTCATAGTGGTTTTGATTTGCATTTCTCTGATAATGAGTGATGTTGAGCATCTTTTCATGTGTTTGTTAGCCATCTGTATATCTTCTTTGGAGAAATGTCTATTTAGTTCTTTGGCCCATTTTTTGATTGCGTCATTTATTTTTCTGGAGTTGAGCTGTAGGAGTTGCTTGTATATTTTTGAGATTAGTTGTTTGTCGGTTGCTTCATTTGCTATTATTTTCTCCCATTCTGAAGGCTGTCTTTTCACCTTGCTAATAGTTTCCTTTGATGTGCAGAAGCTTTTAAGGTTAATTAGGTCCCATTTGTTTATTTTTGCTTTTATTTCCAATATTCTGGGAGGTGGGTCATAGAGGATCCTGCTGTGATGTATGTCGGAGAGTGTTTTGCCTATGTTCTCCTCTAGGAGTTTTATAGTTTCTGGTCTTACGTTGAGATCTTTAATCCATTTTGACTTTATTTTTGTGTAAAGTGTTAGAAAGTGTTCTAGTTTCATTCTTTTACAAGTGGTTGACCAGATTTCCCAGCACCACTTGTTAAAGAGATTGTCTTTAATCCATTGTATATTCTTGCCTCCTTTGTCAAAGATAAGGTGTCCATATGTGCGTGGATTTATCTCTGGGCTTTCTATTTTGTTCCATTGATCAATATTTCTGTCTTTGTGCCAGTACCATACTGTCTTGATAACTGTGGCTTTGTAGTAGAGCCTGAATTCAGGTAGGTTGATTCCTCCAGTTCCATTCTTCTTTCTCAAGATCGCTTTGGCTATTCAAGGTTTTTTGTATTTCCATACAAATTGTGAAATTATTTGTTCTAGCTCTGTGAAGAATACTGTTGGTAGCTTGATAGGGATTGCATTGAATCTATAAATTGCTTTGGGTAATAGATGGAGAAATATACCATGTTCATGGATTGGAAGAATCAATATAATTTTAATTTCAAAGAATATTGTTTGTTTTAAACTCATCCACTCACTAGTTTGAAGCAGAGATTTCGAGGTCATGCTCAGAGTCTCTCTCTTGTCTCATCACCAGATCCTATTGATTCCACTCTTAAATCTCTCTTTCTCTGCAGATTCCATGGCTGTCACCTTTTTTTTTTTTTTTTAATTTTATTTTATTTTTAAACTTTACATAATTGTATTATTTTTGCCAAATATCAAAATGAATCCACCACAGGTATACATGTGTTCCCCATCGTGTCACCTTTGATATCGCTTGCTTTGATCATTTCAATATGATAGGTTTCAGAGTTTAAAATATTTTGCATTAAAAAAAGAGTTCTAACAAAATTACCAATATGTTGTCTCGGTAAATAAGACTACCTTGTCATACTGGCCTTTGGATGTCATCTTGTCAAAAGAATACCTGTTTCATTTGTTGTTGTTCAGTCATGTCCAACTTTTCGCAACCCATGGACAACAGCGTGCCAGGCTCTTCTGTGCTCGACTATCTTCCAGAGTTTGCTCAATTTCATCTTCATTGAGTCAGTGATGCTATTTAACCATCTCATCCTCTGTCACCCTCTTCTCCTTTTGTCTTCAACCTTTCCCAGCATCAGGGTCTTTTCCAATGCGTCAGCTCTTCACATCAGGTGGCCAAAGGACTGGAATTTCAGCATCAGTCCATCCAATGAATATTCAAGGTTGATTTCCTTCAGGATTGACTAGTTTGATCTCCTTGCTGTGCAAGGGACTCACAAGAGGCATCTTGAGCACCACAGTTCTAAGGCCTCCAGATGATTTTCGTGCTTCTAAACAATCCTCCAGCATTTGCTAACCCATATCTCCAGAGTGATTTTTTCAAAATAGAAACACGATTATGTTGTGTTTCTACTGAAAAGCCTTTTGATGATTTCTAAACTCAAGCAGGACTTATGTTCAAGACTTTTATAGAGGTATCTCATCTTATCTGAGAAACTCATCTCTTCCTCGCCTCACTCTTCCATAAGCCCTGTGCTTCAGCCACATTGAGCAACTCAGTGTTTCCTGAACACTCTGTGTTTCTTCCTGCATCCAGCTTTTTTGCATATGGTATTTCCTCAGCCTGTGACTCTTAAAAGGGTATTCGCTAGCATCAAGCAAAATTCTACTTGCCTTTCAAGTACATCAGACGTCTCACCTACGTAGTTTAATTTTCATCTCCACCCATCAGTAATGCCCCTTTCTTCTTTTCTAAAACATCTCGACTCATTCCCTTTACTTCAACATTGTTAAGATTGTATTTTCTGGATGGTACAAACCACCAGACTTTTAATAAAGGGAGTATCTATGGAAAAAAAATATTGTTGTAAATATCTATTTGTCTCTTTTTCCTCTATAGCACTATGAAATCTCAGATGTGGGGAGCATGTCTTTTCTCTGTATATCTCCTGTGCCTTGTTCTTACTCATGGTGGTGTTTCAGTAAATGATTGATGACTGACTAAATGTTGGAATTCTGAGTTTTCCCCTAAGTACATACACAAAAATCCCCAAACCATCTGGTTAGTTCAGGGCCACCAGCATCTCAGATTCTCATAATACAAGCACCTAATATGATAAGATGGGCTAAAAACTAATACAAAAAAGTCATGCTGGTGCATGCATTAAAAATATACTTTTGCAAATTTGTTGCACTTTCTTAAAATAATGATTTTTTTTAATGAAAGGCCAACACCCAAAGTGGGTTGGATTATCATGCTTGAAAGAATTGTCAATTTGGCTGTTATTTGCCAACTTCTGAGTTTATTCTGACATTCTCAGAACACTTAACAATCAGGCTGAAAGGAAGATCCACAACTGCAGAATCACAGCACAGCTGCCAGACAACACAGTAATGCTCAATTCACTCAACAACTCACAGATCCACCCTCTCTTCAAATCATGTTTGGGATAACCTTTTTATGACTTTCTGGCCTCTTTGGTCCCAAGGCACTTAAGAAAATACTACAATATAATAATTTTGTACTTAGTAGGAGGTGCTATTTAAGACTTTGGAGTAGGATTTAGAGTAAAATTGACTGGGCTTTAATACAACTTTGATGAGTGCTTTGGGATTTCCATTTCCTCATCAGGAAATGGGCAAATGCTGAATGCAGTTGACAGAGGCATTAAAGAAGATAAGGTATGCAAAACCCACAGAATAGTGGTCATTATTATCTCAAACCATCTAGCAACCTGAGTCTATTAAGTTCCCAAACCCTAGAGACAGATGTTAGCTAACTCTGATGTTTCCTACCATGCCATCCTATTCTTCACTGCCTAGCCTGGAGGGAATAGACAATAAGTGTTGAATGCCTTGGTTTTAGGCTCAAGGCCAGACAGACAATGGACTAGGAGGTCCTTTCATTTGCTGAGCTCCCATTCTATCTTGCTCAGGGCAGAAATAGAAGAGAAAAGACAAGGTTAATAACATCACATATTGAACATACATTATTTTCTAGGCATTCTTTTCAGTGGGTTTATACTACGCGTATTTAATCTTCATTCTATCCATGTATAATATTCTCCATAGTTTTGGTCACAAAGAATCAGGCTTGCACTCTAACCAATGTGAGAAACTTGTTCAAGGTCACACTTTAGAGGAAGGAAAGTCAGGATTCAAGCTCAGGACTGACAGATTTTTTTCCATCTCAATGCCTGAGACATTGTGAACAAAATTCACCTTCAGCTTTTTAAAGCACAAAGTTTTCTCTTCTTCGTTGAAAATCTTCCCTTTACATAAAACATATTCCAGGAAAAAGTTGTACTTATATTATTTTGTGAGCTGGGAAAATCTAAATTTTGAAAATTAACAAATGTTTTTGTTTGTTTGTTTTAAAGATTTATCATCTTGTAACATCGGGTAGAAACAAAAGCTCGTTCTTTCTGGAGGCACCTACCACCAGCTCAAGCCTCTTTCAGTTCTCAGATGTAGCTCCACTGAGCACCATCTTTTATTCAAAATCTCTAAATAACATGAATGGGAGTCATAAAATTAATAAACATCAGAATAACATGTGCAAGGGTTTCAGAAAATACAACTATTGGATCCCAAAACATGTTTTAGAAGTTAAAATATGGGATTTAATTTGTTGAGCACAGCTTAAATGGTGTTTTGATGTACATCATCTTTTGTGAGGATTAAAAAGAAAAGGTTAAAAGTAATGATGAAAGTATGCAACTTGTGAAATTAAGAACTGCAGAATAAAGCCAAGAGAATAAACCAAAGGGAAAATACTAAAGATGATAGCAAAAATAGGTAAAAATGAGAAATAAAATTTGAGGATAATCAAAAGCTGAAGTTACCTCTTTAAAAAGATCCAATAAATAAACAAATCTCTACTGGCATTAATCAAGGGGAAACAGTCAAGACACAGATATTCACTATTAGAAATAAAAAAGGGGTGGGAGGGGTTTAAGGACAGATAGAAGCAATTATTAAAATGGAAAAAATTTTCTTAAAGTATGAAAACTTAAACGAGATCCATATATTGCTGGAAAATATAATTTATAATAACTGAATCAAAAATAAATTCAAAAATTAAAAATTTCAATTAGTTAGAACTCTATACTCACCTAAGCTTACCTATAGATACTCACTGCTCAGCACAGACATTTAGTGAGGTCAGTTGAACATTCAGGAAACACAGAGTACTGAACTTTACAAAATATTTCAGAGAATAAAAATGGAAATACCTTCCAATTTCATTTAATATAGAAAATATAAATCTTATTTATCAGACTAGTCAAAATCAATTTAATAATGGAAAATCGCAGTCTAATATCACATATTTTTAAAAATTCTTTTCATAAGAAATATAAGGAAGATGACCCCAAAATGATTACTTTAGAAAAAATCATGAATCATTTGCTTTTATCCTAGAGATCCAAGAATGTTTTATCAGCACCTCATTTTCAGTATAATTCATTACATTAAATGATGCAAGGAGAGAAATAGTTAATCATCTCACATTAAAAAAGCTTTCAATACAATTCATTCACTGTGTTGAAGAGAAAAACGATCTTAGCAACTGCATGGTATGTACTAAAAGCCTAGAGCAAGCCTCAAATAGAATGGTGAGACAATAGAAACAACCCCTTAAAAAACACAGGGAAGTAAAAGATTGAGAATCATTCTATATTAGCATATACTAACTTCTGTTCATCAAAGAAACTGTTCCTCCAAAAAAGGTGAAAATATAAGCTATGTAACTGGAAGTAAGATATCTGAGACATGTATAAACCAGCAAAGGTAATGCGTAGACAATGTAAATAACTTAAAATCTATCTGAAAAAGAAAAACACGTACAATGGACAAAATGGTAAACATAATTTACAGAAACAGGAAAAATCAATAAGCATATGGAAAGACGAGTTTCAGTCATAATCTGGGAAATGTAAATAAAATCACATGAGATGCTCTCTCACACTCACTGTGGTAGCAAAACTTCTAACAATACCAAATGTTGACAAACACATGAAGCTATGGGGGGAAATGTACACTTTTAGCTGGAGCATGTATTTTAATCAATTTATAAGCTTTTTGGAGAATTGTTTTGTACTATGGTAAGGGTCACTGTGTATCTCTAACCCCATAATTTCACTTATAGGAACATTCTTGAGAAATTCTTGATCAAGAACATGAAAACATACCAGTAGGAATGCTCATACCTTCACTGACTGCAATTGCAAAAGTTAGGGAGCTATGTTTCTTTCAAGGAGAGGATAAACACAGTAGCAAGGAGATTGAACAAATTAGTAAATATCAAAACAATGGTTAATAAAAAATGTAGCAAAAATATGTGTGCAGTCTTCTGCCATTTATATTATTTTAAAAATGCAAAGGAACAGTCCACATTGTTTAGAGATTGAGCCACAGAAAAGCACCTGGGAATGATAACACTATAATTAGAATGCTGGTTAATGCTGGCAAGATGTAATCAGGTAGGCATTCAGAGGAGCCTTCAACTGGATTAGTAATAATTTATCTTTTTAACTGGAAGGTGGACATTGGTGCTTTTATTGCATTACCTTTTACACTTTTTTGGACTATAATATTTCATAAAAATGACAGGTCTCTGTATGGGTGAGCAATACAGATTATTAGTATTCTCATTGCCTTCATGATTAAAATTAATTCCAGAACTTCTAAGGATTACTACAACAGATTATATCATTAATCCTTGTGTTTGATCTGTTAGGAGGGGCAGTGAATGCATGTACACAGTGATAACCTGTGAACTGGAGGTCTCATTGAGAAGTCTAGGGACTGAGGCCTAATTAACATTTTGGGCACTTGTGTTGAATGACAAGACCTCCCCAGCCCTCTAGGAGTGGGCTGGAATGATTACCTGATTCTGTTCTGTTGGAGGATGCATGACTGTCACATCTTGTTTTCAGTTATAGATCATAAGCCATAATGGATGCTTTTTAGAAACTGTATTTATAAATGTGCAGAGAGGCAGAGAATAGTGTCTGTATTCAATAAACACCATGAATAACCATGCTGGAATAGAGCATAGAATCCAAATGCAATTTCAACGTGTTCTATAGACTGTATAAAGCATCTTCTTAAAGCAGAACTGGGCAGATTCCCATTTCTGCCCTTGAATTGTGTGGAAAGCTGAATGTAATCTGTTTCCTTGCTGTGTATCTTTTTCTTCCTTCTCACACATCCTCTGGTTGGACTGAAGAATAAGCATAGGTTGAGGGTTAAACCTAGTGACAATTTGTGGGAACAAACTCTAGTATATTTGTTCTTGCCCAAATCTGCCAAACTGTCATAGTCCAGCCTAGCAGAACATAGTATTGATTCCTGGAGTATGGAAAGATACACATGTGGGTGCACATTTTCTCCCCAAACTCAACTCTTGAACCCTCTCAAGAGTTCCTTATTCACCACCCATCATCCTTCTTGCTTTATGTTTATTGTCTTTTTGACCATCTCAAATGTGATCTTCCTCTTTACCATGAGACTTGCCCTCCTCTTATCTAGTCACTTATAGCTGGCTCTCCTAGCTGAGATATTCATGGCTAATTCTTTCTTTAAGAATAATGAGTGTTTGCTATTTCATGATTTGATTTGAAGGACTAGTTTTAGTTATGAGGATGGAAATGGATTATCATGATTTATATCTCACTTTCTTCATTATGTAGCTGTGTGATGTTTAGTCAGTCAGTTCAGTCACTCAGTTGTGTCCAACTCTTTGTAACCCCATGGACTGCAGCACACCAGGCCTCCTTGTCCATCACCAACTTCCAGAGTTTACTCAAACTCATGTCCATAGAGTTAGTGATGTCATCCAACCATCTCAGCCTCTGTTATCCCCTTCTCCTCCCGCCTTCAGTCTTTCCCTGTATCAGGGTCTTTTCCAATGAGTCAGTTATTTGCATCAGGTGGCCAAAAGTATTGGAGTTTCAGTCTCAGCATCAGTCCTTCCAGTGAATATTCAGGACTTCCTTTAGGATTGACTGGTTGGATCTCCTTGCAGTCCAAGGGACTCTGGAGAGTCTTCTCCAACACCACAGTTCAAAAGCATCAATTCTTCAGCACTCAGCTTTCTTTATAGTCCAACTCTCACATCTATACATGACTACTGGAAAAACCATAGCTTTGACTAGACAGACCTTTGTTGTCAAAGTAATGTCTCTGCTTTTTAATATGCTGTCTAGGTTGGTCATAACTTTTCTTCCAAAGAACAAGTGTATTTTAATTTCATGGCCTCAGTCACCATCTCCAGTGATTTTGAAGCCCCCCCAAATAAAGTCTCTCACCATTTCCACTGTTCTCCAACTATTTCCCATGAAATGATGGGACCAGATGCCATGATCTTAGTTTTCTGAATGTTGAGCTTTAAGTCAACTACTTCACTCTCCTCTTTCACTTTCATCAGGAGGCTCTTTAGTTTTTCTTTGCTTTCTGCCATAAGGGTGGTGTCATCTGCATATCTGAGGTTGTTGATATTTCACCTGGCAATCTTGATTCCAGCTTGTGCTTTATCCAGGCCTGCGTTTTGCATGATGTACTCTGCATATAAGTTAAATAAGCAAGATGACAACATACAGACTTGATGTACTCCTTTCCCAGTTTGGAACCAGTCTGTTGTTCCATGTCCAGTTCTAACTGTTGCTTTTTGACCTACATACAGATATTTTAGGAGGCAGGTAAGGTGGTCTGGTATTCCCATCTCTTGAAGAATTTTCCACAGTATATTGTGATCCACACAGTCAAAGCCTTTCGCATAGTCAATAAAGCAGAAGTAAATGTTTTTCTGGAACTCTCTTGCTTTTTCGATGATCCAACAGATGTTGGCAATTTGATCTCTGGTTCCTCTGCCTTTTCTAAATCCAGTTTGATCATCTGAAAGTTCACAGTTCATGTACTGTTGAAGCCTGGCTTGGAGAATTTTGAGCATTCCTTTCTAGCATATGTGATGAGTGCTATTGTGCAGTAGTTTGAGCATTCCCTGGCATTGACTTTCTTTAGGATTGGACCTATTTGTAAGGTAGGAATAGAGTCACAGATGTAGAGAATGGACTTGTGGATACAGCAGGGCAAGAAGAAGGTGGGATACATTGAGAGAGAAGCATTGACATATACATGCTATGACATATAAAATAACTAGCTAGTGGGGAGCTGCCGTGCGACGCAGGGAGCTCAAGCTCAGTTTGGTGCTCTGTGACGACCTTGGGAATGGGATGTGAGCAGGGTGGGGGGAGGCTCCAGAAGGAGGGATATATGTATACTTATAGCTGATTCATGTTGATGTACAGCAGAAACCAATACAACACTGTAAGGCAATTATCCTCCAGTTAAATTAAAAAAAAATAGTCTCAAAAATAAGAAAAGAGAATTCAAGATGATTGGATACTAAATGTATTCTCAAGCATTCAGGCCACGTTTAGTTATAGTCTGGGACCTCAGGCAGGCCCGCTGTAGCTGCTTCAGAGGAGGTACTTGCCAACACCAATCGGTCTGTCCTTTCTGTTCAATTAGGTTCTGAATTGTAATCCTCTTTCTTCTGTCAACAGTTTACTCAATGAATTGTAGTCAATACCACAGAAAAATGAATGCCTATGAAATAATACTTGAATAATGGGATGTGAAGTCAAATGTGGACTTTTTGCAATTATTAATAAGGGTTTTCTCTTTTTTCCCCCAAAAGTCATTCCTCAGTGAACATGTGTATATGTGTATGGGAGTGGGCTTTGGTAACTAGATATCTGGGAAAAGATACTTTTGCTACATTATGATGACCCAATTCTCTACTGTTCCACTGAAGAAGGTATATTTTTCAATTTTAAAACATTATATCTTTATATACAGATTGCAGAGGCTAGGAAAAGGAGGAAGTAAGGAAACACAATTTTTTTAAACTGGCAAGTTTTCTCAAAACGATGCCTCTGACTCTCAGTCTATCAGAGAGAATCATGTTTTTAAACATACTAAACAGAGGGAAAACAATAAGATTTAAGGAAACAGGAGTTACCTGCTATTGAGCATGGACTTTGATTTCTGAGATGAACAATTTGCAGACTTTATCTCATTTAAATATCACACTAATATGTAGTCAACATTTTCTCTGTTTCAGTCCCATGGACAGAAACAGATAATACCTGGTTCCATAACCAGAATAGGGCAGAGGCAGAGTCAAGCAGGGTCTGGTTGACTCTAGAGCCTGTGGCTTAGAGTCTGAGCCACTCTGTTCACGTCATCTGTGGGGAGTGTTTAAGAATGGTGATGGGACATCCACTCCTGCCTTCAGCACTTGGCGTGTGCCCCAGGACAGCCACATGAAGCTATTCTTATCAAAATATTCAAATTCCTATTTGTATCAGTTATTATAAAAATAAAGACATGCAATTTTCCTGGTCTTTAATTATAAATGATTTAATTGCAAATACCTGGTGATGTCATTTAGTTAGCATAGAAAGTATTGCAAGATTAAAAGGGAAACTCTCAGGACTTCCCTGGTGGTCCAGTGGTTGGGAGTCCACCTGCCAGTGCAGGGAACATGGTTCAGTCCCTGATCCAGGGAGATCCCACGTGCTGCGGGGCAGCTGGGCCCATGTGCCACAACTACTGAGCCTGTTTGCTGCAACTGCCAAAGCCCCTGCACTCTAGAGGCTGTGCTCCACAATGAGAAGCCCATGCACCACGATGAGAGAGTAGCCCCCACTCACAACCAAGGAAAGCCCGCATGCAGCAATGAAGACCCAGCACAGTCAAAAATAAATAAAATTTCAAAGCGAGAGTATCAGAATCAGCAGACATATTCCATCATTTTGCCAATACTAAATTGGAGAAGACATTTTTGTGAAATGAATAACAATGGCATTAATATTATAATTTAACTTATAGATTTAAATATTTGCCTTACAATTTTTTGAAATTTTTAATTGGAGGATAATTGCTTTGTAATATTGTGTTGGTTTCTGCCACATATTGGTGTATGTTTGACATGTGAAATGCTGATATAGTGTTGCACACTAAAAAATATTTATGAGAGGCACTATCCTAACAGTTTAGAGGTTGTGGTACCCTTAGCATGAGGGCAGCCTCTTCTGGCAGGTGTCACAAACTCAGGTGTCCATGTCTGTCCAGCATGAGAAGAACCAGGTGTGGGCTGCTCTGCAGTGGAGAGTTCGTGCACTATTTAAAGGTGGCAACCACTGCCCATCTCTCACCAATTGCTGTCATGTGGAAGCTTGGGTCCAGGGTTGCCAGATTAAATTTTTCAGAGATGCCCATCATCTAAAATGTGTACGTGAAACCCCAGCGTCTTAATATGGGCATCTGGCTCAGTTGTTGAATAGACTTCTGTTTGTGCCAAACAAACCGTGCGATGTGTGTGGACTGCGTCTGGTCCCAGGGCTGACTGTGTAGGTCGTCTGTTCTAAAACCTCAGGAACAGAGCTGGCACAGCTACTTGTGCAGTTTTCTTGGTGACCGGAAAGCCCTGCCTTAGGAATTGGGAAGCTATTCTTTTTGCAGTGTTCAGTCTTGTCCCATTTTGTTGATGACTGATTTTTGATGCATTTGTTCCTTTGCCAATGTCATTATTAAGAAGCCAGGAGTTAGGTGATGGAGCAATACTAATGCTTGTGGTGATGAGAGTGGATGATAGAATTCTTCCTAGAAGGAAACTTCTTAGCAAGACTGAGGGAAAAACAACCAGAAAATGGCGAAACATTCTGAAGGGTGCCTTGACTTTCCCTTGGCAATGTTGTGTTAACACTTAAATTGTTTGATATATCCTCTTTCCTGCTTGTTTTTAATGATGCTTTAGATATTTGCATCATTTTTCTAGTACTGACCTTCATGTGGCCTTCAGTGTAAAAAAATCTATGAACTTCTGTGCCTGCTGTATTTCTACTTCTTTTTGAAAATTTCAGTCTTTGGTACAAGCCAGGGGACAAGTAGGACTAGATTAATAAAAGTTATTGAAACAGAAAAGACTTAAGAAAAGTGTAAGTTCAGTGAATGAAGAGGGAGCCAGTAGAAAAGTCATGAACAGGAATCAAATCCCATTACAGCCTGTTAATTAATTGTCTCTGGGGGCAACTTCCTCTTGATTCCTGCCACTAACCTCCTTTCTATCCCCAAATGCCTGAATATTTAACCTATTAGGCTACAGAGTATATAGATCCAGAAGGCAGAAGCCCTCAGCGGGCTTTTTCCACCTTGAATAGTTTCTGAGTCTCAGTTTCATCAAGAAAACCTGAACCTTAATGTGCCTTAATGTGCAAAACCAGGTATTTGCAATTAAATTCACTGGGGGTGTGAGGGTCAAACAATATATTGAGTGTGGTAGCACGTTGCATATGGTTCAATGATGAACCTTCCCTGAGGTATCAGTATTGTCAGGCTTGCAAGGGAGCAATTTTGCATCAAAAAGATTATGTTAGCAACTCCCTGATCTGAGTTTGAGGGTGAAGCCCGAGCATCTTCTAGAGACTTCACCCCTCCACTTTGGTTCACTGCATGTTGGAGAGAAGCAAGTGAAGCTCTGCTGAGCTGAGCTCTCTGAACACTGGCTCTGGATGTGCCCTCCAGAAATGCTAGAGTTCATCTGTGTAGCTGACCCTGAATTTCCCCCAGAGAGGTGGTGGTTTCTATGTCTGACTCCCTCAACAGACTCTGAAGTCCCCCAGGGAAGAGGCTATGGGTTATATTTATGATTTCACAGAAGAAGATTGAAGAAAGAGGCAACATTGCATAGTAGAAGAAACAGAGTATCTGGCATTAGACAGACCTATACTTGAATCTCAACTCTATCATGTTGTAGTCTGCAGCCTTGGGAACGTGGCACATACTTTTTGCTTTTCTTACTTGTAAAATGGGCGAGAGTAAGTCATGCTTCTCAGGGTTGCCATGCAGACTAAACTATAGTGCCTGGGCATTTAGCAGACATGGAAGAAATGTCCATTCTCTTCCTTCTTTGTATTTGATCATCTAGTCTTTGGGCCCATGACAGATGACAAATGGAGGGTGGGGGGCGTAGATATATGGATTCATGCTGTTAGGCATTTGTCCAACCAGTGGGGAGACTTTAAATAAATTACTTCTCTCGTTGGGCCTCTATTTCCCTATGTATAAATAGATGGTCAATGGACTCAGAGTTTGCAAACTGAGAGCTTGAATTCAATGAAAACATATTTCCTATCCCCTGTCCAGTATTGGGCTAACTGGTGTTTTTTAAAAGAAAAAAAATTAAACTAACTTTACAGGCAGACTTAACTAGAGTACCTTCTACTGAGTGAAGGAATAATTTTTGCTGGGATTCCACCATGGCTGGAACTAAGTAATAGCTACTCCCCACAGACAGGGTATGAACTCGCTCCAGTTTACTGGGCTACATAATTCACTTGTTTTGTCTGTCTGGATACTTAATCTTTGGAATGTTTGACCTTGAATATGGTAGCATATAAAAATTCCCTTCCTCTGTTCTCCTGGGAATCGGTGATTTCTAAGCATGTGGATTTTAGACAAACTTAGCCATTACCAATATTACCATGGCTAACCCATACACCTGAAAAGAGCTATTGTTTCTCTACAGGCACTGAAAAGGGACAGATGATGAATGACCACAGGCTATGATGCTATCCTCTAATCCATTTCTGAGTGATATTCACCCATGCTATCTGCTCTGTCAGTAGTCTGTCTTCTCTGGATTCCTACGTGGAATCTGGAGTTGAATGCTTGTTCCAAGAAAAATGACTCATTTCTTTTGTATCCACTTGTAGTTACTTGGTCCTGGCTCTGAACTTTCCAAATCATAGATTCTCAGTCTGACTTATGGGGTCTGTTTTGGCTCTGGATTCTTTGTGAACAGCTTCAGTCCAGCAAAGACATTCTCAAACCAAATGTATCCATCGAGGATGCCACGGCGCCATAGCCAGACAAAGCAGTCTAAGTGTTCTTTAGAAATCTTAAACCCAGGTTCTTCTAGCCTTTAGAAATTGTGCTTGAATTTTCTCTTCTGAATTTCTTCTCCAACTCACGGAAGAGAAAAAAACAAACAAAAAAAGAGATGCTTTTCTTTTTTCCCCTTTCAAAAACACCGATGACAAAACTTTGTGAATTTGACAAATAAAGGCTTTTATTCTTTTTTTTCCAAAATAGCTTTTTCATTATGATGGTTTCCTGTCTGCAACAGCATAAAAGATTTTTGGGGGGATGGGGGTATAATCAGATGGTGACAGAAATACAGTGAAATTTTCTAAAGGACTGAGTTACTTAAACTTTCCAATGTTTATTGGAGTCTAAAGCCTCTCATTTTATTTTGAAGTAAATTATCTTATTTATCATGACTACATAAATACCTCCTCTATGAATAATGCAGGCTGTTGGAATACTCATGGAAAAACACATGGACCTGTCCTGAAAGGAATATGTTTAACATCTTACAGGAATAAATTAAAAACCAACCTGTATTGTACATTTTAAGCAAGAAAACAAAGCATTTTCCAGGAAGGTTTCACTACTGTCTTAATCAAGGATTCTTATGGCCATACTCAAAATTAGCTATAATGAATGGTGTAAAGGAAAATGTAAAACAAAGCCTTTTCAGTTTCCTGGTCATATTGGGCAGCCCTGCATTTTGGTAAGAGTGACAGTATGACCTATTGAAACGTAGATTAGCCTACTGAAGTTTTTAAATCAGAAAAACAAATTAAAATCTTACCATGCACTAACTAGATTGCTCTATAGAAATTATTTGCTCTCTTCCTAAATTGGTTTTCTTATCCATAAAGACAAAAATATTCTATTGAATTAGTTGTTACTTATGGCTACAAGTAACAGAAAACTCAAGTAATTGTGACTTATTAATAAAATTCTGAATTAAATCTTATGATAGTTTCAGGATTGGTTAAGGAGGCTTGTTTGATGTGTCTGCAATCTTATTGAATTTCCTCCTGTGGTACCGAGATGGGTGCACTTCCCTTCACCCTAGTCCTCCAGTTAGCTTGCCAAATGGAATACGCCAGGAATTCTGTCATTTCACTATGAAAGGCAAGCCCATTCTCACTTACAGCCCCAGCAGACTTCTCCTTACTTTTTATTAGTGAGAACTTAGTCACATTGCCCGTATCTAGACAAACCACTGGGAACGAGACAGGGTAGCATTATGCTCATAAACCTGTGATTCTCAAAGTATAGTCCTTAGCATGATTCTGGAGAGTTTGTTCAAATACAAATTGTTGGACTCTAAGCCCAGAATATCTGATTCAGTATAATGGGGTTGTTGTTTAGTGGCTAAGTCGTATCCGACTCTTTTGAGATCCTGAGTACTGTAGCTCGCCAGGCTCTTCTGTCCATGGCATTCTTCTGTCCATGGAATTCTCTAGTCCATGGAACTGCTGTGGGTTGCCATTTCCTTCCCCAGGGGATCCTCTTGACCCAGGGTCAAACCTTCATCTTCTGCATTAGCAGGCAGAATTTTTACCACTGAGTCACCACTGTGGGGCCTGATCATTTTCATTTCTAATATGTTCCCTGCTGGTTAATGCTGCCAGCTTAAGGATTATTCTTTGAAGACCTCTTATTTAGACCAAGAGTGACTCCACCCTTGGGACTGGGACTTAGGCTTCCTCTTTTCTGAGATTAAGGTATTGCTACAGAGGGGCCTGGAGGGCTACAGTCCAAAGAGTCAGACATGACTAAGCAACTGAGCACCTACACACCTTTACATAAACAATCAAAGTTCTACCAGAAGGGAATGAAAGGTGAGTCACAGTCTAGCAGGAAAACAAAAGCCTCAGCAGGTAATTCAGTGGAGGTAGTTTAATAGAATATATTATTTGCAAAAGTGTTAGAAGAGCTTAATAAGCAATTGGGGTAAGTGGGAGTGACCTTGAGATTAGCCTTATAGGGAGTCATTCCTACTGCTGGGGCTGGAAAAGCACAGCCATGGTCAGAGATGCTTCTAAAGGTAGACAGGATAATACCTGCTTCCCGCATCTTCCCTCACTCCTATGTCTCACCAGTGCCTCTAATCAGCCACACCTAGCTGAAAGCTAGTTGGCAAAAAGGTCTGAGGAACACTACTCTCAGCAGGCAACAGAGGAAAGGTAAGTCCTGAATTGACAGCACATAGATGAATAACTGGCACAGGAAGCTGGGAGAATGGTTGGTTGGGATTCAGCTCCAAATGCTTGCCTTGGATAAGATTGACAGAAGCATTCAGTAGTTAACAACTTGTGGCTTACTAAACAAGATCTCAGTGAGTGGTGATGATGAAGGACAACAATGACAATGATAATGATGGAATGAAATGATTCCCAAAGAATTACCAGAAGATATTATGTCCTTCTTACTAGTATGAAGTGTACTCCACCATGTTGCCCAAATCCCCAGGGCAATCTTTTATGCTTAGTTCACAGAGTGACACTGATGTCTTTCTTTACCTTCTGGATAACAATAGATGTATATATCAGGAAGTTTGATCTGGTACTAAATGGAGAATAGATAATTAAAGATACCCTTTAGACTGAGGAGCACTTCTAAGGAAAAGTTGTAGACTGTCCAAAATCACCTGGATTCATGAGCCAGTAGGTTCATCTCAAATATGCTGCAGTTGCAACATACAACCTTGACTGATTTGGAAATCAGTTCTCAGTTCTGGATATACCTCAGGTGAAGGTTGAGTTTATATTTTGTTCCAGGGATGAACTGGTGATCCAGGCATTGCCACATTGACTCAGTCCTTGACTGCTGAGGCCACTTAAGGACTCAGCAAATGACCAAATTGAGATCAGTTCAGTTCAGTTGCTCAGTCGTGTCTGACTCTTTGTGAGCCCATGAATCACAGCACGCCAGGCCTCCCTGTCCATCACCAACTCCCAGAGTTCACTCAAACTCACGTCCATCGAGTCAGTGATTGCATACAGCCATCTCATCCTCTGTAATCCCCTTCTCCTCCTGGACCCAGTCCCTCCCAGCATCAGAGTCTTTTCCAATGAATCAACTCTTTGCATGAGGTGGCCAAAGTACTGGAGTTTCAGCTTTAGGATCATTCCTTCCAAAGAACACCCAAGGCTGATCTCCTTTAGAATGGACTAGTTGGATCTCCTTGCAGTCCAAGGGACTCTCAAGAGTCTTCTCCAACACCACAGTTCAAAAGCATCAATTCTTCGGTGCTCAGCTTTCTTCACAGTCCAACTCTCACATCCATACATGACCACAGGAAAAACCATAGCCTTGACTAGACAGACCTTTGTTGGCAAAGTAATGTCTCTGCTTTTCAATATGCTATCTAGGTTGGTCATAACTTTTCTTCCAAAGAACAACTGTATTTTAATTTCATGGCTGCAGTCACCATCTGCAGTGATTCTGGAGCCCCCAAAAATAAAGTCTGACACTGTTTCCACTGTTTCCCCATCTATTTCCCATGAAGTGATGGGACCAGATACCATGATCTTTGTTTTCTGAATGTTGAGCTTTAAGCCAACTTTTTCACTCTCCTCTTTCACTTTCATCAAGAGGCTTTTTAGTTCCTCTTCACTTTCTGCCATAAGGGTGGTGTCATCTGCATATCTGAGGTTATTGATATTTCTCCCGGCAATCTTGATTCCAGCTTGTGTTTCTTCCAGTCCAACATTTCTCATGATGTACTCTGCATAAGCAGGGTGACAACATACAGCCTTGACGTACTCCTTTTCCTATCTGGAACCAGTCTGTTGTTCCATGTCCAGTTTTAACTGTTGCCTCCTGACCTGCATATAGGTTTCTCAAGAGGCAGGTCAGGTGTCTGGTATTCCCATCTCTTTCAGAATTTTCCAGAGTTTATTGTGATCCACACAGTCAAAAGCTTTGGCATAGTCAATAAAGCAGAAATACATGTTTTTTCTGAAATTCTCTTGCTTTTTTGATGATCCAGCAGATGTTGGCAATTTGATCTCTGGTTCCTCTGCCTTTTCTAAAACCAGCTTGAACCTCAGATCAATGAAGCTCAAATCCTTGATTTTTTACAATTCCATTGATTAAAGAATTGCTCTTTTTGATGGCTTTAGAACAGCTGGAGAGGCTCTGGTTTAGAGTGAAGCTAGTATGATGAAGAGCAGAGAGATGAGAGGTAGTCTAAATCCTGATGATACTGTTTGATTACCCGAATCCCATAGCTTAGAACCCCTGGAGTTTTCAGTTATGTGAGATGTATGTTTATTTGGAGCTGGAGGTTGTTAAACAAGGTTGACATATAACCTGAAACTTGGGGCTCAAGGTTAAAAGGTGTTTCAGCATCAACATACTATTCAAGTATGAGTATGTCATTCATTCCTGGGCCTCTCTCCTGTTCGTTCCTTACCCTTCGTGCTTACCTGCTTTCTGTTCTCCTAGGTCTTTATTTCCCAATTATTCCTCCAGCCTTTGCCCTTCACTCTTTCTTTGGTTTTGATGAATAGAATCATATTTTGGTTTCCTCTTGTTTTCAGTATTAAAAATTTGCATTTGGCTATTCTGCTTCAGGTTATGTTAAGAAATATTCCTTCTATTTTAGTAGCGTCTTTGAGATGCTCTGAAGTTGTCACTGACCCTACCCACATACTCCAGCCCTGTGGGCAGGACCAGATACAGTGTAAATATCTATATGCTGGTCATTTACTAGTTTCTTATAATGTAAAGTTAGGTCATTGATTTTAAACTTTTCTTTTTTAAAAAAAGCAAGAGCATTACAGCCGTACTATTTTTTCCCAGGCATCATTATAGCTGATTTTCCCCAGTTTTAAATGTGTTGTATTTTTGTTATCATTCAGTTCACAATATTTCATATTTTCCTTGTAATTTCTTTTTTAATTCATGGGCTTTTGGAAGTGGTGTAATTTCCTAATACATTTAATTTTTTAGATATCAGTGTTGTTTGATTTCTAGTTTAATTCTGAGTGGTCAGAGAATGTATTCAGTAAGATTCAGTCTTCTGAACTGTTTAGAGATTGTTTAATGAACCCACATTTGTTTTATCTTGATCAACATTTCATGTGCACTTGCATAAAAATATGTATGCTGAAGTTGGGTGTCATTTCAATAAATGTCAATGAGACTTACTGAGGTCTTCTATATTCTTATTTTTTTCTGTCTAATGACTCTATTGGTTACTGAAATAGGGATGTTAAAATGTCTGAATTTTTTTGATATATTTTGAAGCTTTGCTATTAGAACTTTCAGTATTTAGGATTGCTATATTTTCCTGATAAGCTGACTCTTTTAGGAGATACCTTTTATATCTTTGCTAATTTTTCTTATCTTGAATCCTATTTTTTTTCTGATATAACTATTCTAACCTTTACCAATGTATGCATATGTCAAAGTATCATGTTGTACTCTTTAAATATATTGCAACTGTATTTGCTAATTATCCCTTAATTAAGCTGAAAAAAGTGTAGCTATTCTAGCTTTCTTAACATTCATGTTGTAGATATTATATCTTTTCCTATTCTAAATTGCTTGTGCTTTTGTATTTATAGTGTGGCCCTTGAAGACAACATATAATTTAGTCTTGCTTTTTTATCTGGTCTAATAACCTGTGCCTTTAGTTGTATGATTCTCTGACATACATCACAGCAGGATCCTCTATGACCCACCTCCCAGAATATTGGAAATAAAAGCAAAAATAAACAAATGGGACCTAATTAAACTTAAAAGCTTCTGCACATCAAAGGAAACTATTAGCAAGGTGAAAAGACAGCCTTCAGAATGGGAGAAAATAATAGCAAATGAAGCAACTGACAAACAACTAATCTCAAAAATATACAAGCAACTCCTGCAGCTCAATTCCAGAAAAATAAATGACCCAATAAAAAAATGGGTCAAAGAACTAAATAGACATTTCTCCAAAGAAGACATACAGATGGCTAACAAACACATGAAAAGATGCTCAACATCACTCATTATCAGAGAAATGCAAATCAAAACCACTATGAGGTACCATTTCACACCAGTCAGAATGGCTGCAATCCAAAAGTCTACAAGTAATAAATGCTGGAGAGGGTGTGGAGAAAAGGGAACCCTCTTACACTGTTGGTGGGAATGCAAACTAGTACAGCCACTATGGAGAACAGTGTGGAGATTCCTTAAAAAACTGGAAATAGAACTGCCTTATGATCCAGCAATCCTACTGCTGGGCATACACACTGAGGAAACCAGAAGGGAAAGAGACACGTGTACCCCAATGTTCATCGCAGCACTGTTTATAATAGCCAGGACATGGAAGCAACCTAGATGTCCATCAGCAGATGAATGGATAAGCAAGCTGTGGTACATATACACAATGGAGTATTACTCAGCCATTAAAAAGAATACATTTGAATCAGTTCTAATGAGGTGGATGAAACTGGAGCCTATTATACAGAGTGAAGTAAGCCAGAAGGAAAAACACCAATACAGTATACTAACGCATATATATGGAATTTAGAAAGATGGTAACAATAACCCTGTGTACGAGACAGCAAAAGAGACACTGATGTATAGAACAGTCTTTTGGACTCTGTGGGAGAGGGAGAGGGTGGGAAGATTTGGGAGAATAGCATTGAAACATGTAAAATATCATGTATGAAACGAGATGCCAGTCCAGGTTCGATGCACGATACTGGATGCTTGGGGCTAGTGCACTGGGACAACCCAGAGGGATGGTATGCGGAGGGAGGAGGGAGGAGGGTTCAGGATGGGGAACACATGTATACCTGTGGCGGATTCATTTTGATATCTGGCAAAACTAATACAATTATGTAAAGTTTAAAAATAAAATAAAATTAAAAAAAATAAATAAAATATATTCGTCTGTGTGAGTGTGTGTGTGTGGATCTAAAACAAATATTTATTTGGTTGGATTTGGGTTTACCATTTTCAGTTTCTTTTCTATTTGTCTAATCTTTTTGGTTTTCTAAAATTTGTCTTTTCCTTTTATTGATTTCTTCTTTGGGGTTAATCAAATACTTTTATTCTATTAGGATTTTTTTTCTTTTTTCTTTTTGTAGTTGTTATAGACATTACAATATACACCTTTAATTTCTCAGTCTACTTTGGTACTGTTTTACTAGATCAACATTGCTCCATTTTTCACAGACTGCTTCAAAATGGTATTGTAATACTTGAATATGGTTCTATTTCACCACCCACCTCTCCTTTTGGCTGCTATTGTCATTTGTTACATCTCCATTCTGAGTCCTGCAATAGTGATATAATTTTTGATTTAAAGTTATTTGTATTTTAAAGAAGAAAATAAAAAAGAGATAATCCACGTGGTTTCTGTATTTTTCATCTGTATCTGTTATTGGTAATGGGCTTCATTTCTTTCACTGCACCTGTTTTCTTTCTCCTTCCTTAACAACTTCCTTCATTGTTTCTTGTAGTGCCAGTCAGCTTGCTATGACTCAGTTTTGGTCTATCTGAAATTATCTCTGTGTCACTATCATTTTTGAAACACGGCTTTATTGTGGCTTGACTTCTGGATGTACAGACCATTCACACTCAGTGTGATTATCGGTGTGGCTAACGTGTGTCATCTTGCTGTTTCTCTTCTACTTGTCCCGGGTGATTTGGTTCCCTGTCTACTTTTTTATGTCCATTTTTGCAATAAGTGTTTTGTAAGATTGTATTTTATTTTGATTTCTCATTAGTTATAAATCTTCATTTTGTGGTTCTACTGGTTGTTTTTGTGTTCATAGTATTCACCTTTAAATTATCTTAGGCTACCGTCAAGTGCTATCATACTACTTCACTTATAAGAACCTTAGAGGAAGACACTTCCATTCCTTCCCTGTTGGTCTTTGTGCTACCGTTATACATTTTATTTCAAAGTGTTTTAAACCTTCAAATACATTGTTTTTTAAATAAACAGTCAAAAATAATTTTAAACTATTTAAATAATAAGAAAATAATCTAAAAATAAGAATTAAAAAATTTTACTAGAAATAATAATCTTGGATTTACAATGCTGACATCATTTCCAGTATTCTTTTGTTCTTTTGTGTGACCCATCTTTTCATCTGTTATCATATTCCTTCTGCCTGAAGGACTCTCTTAAAAATTTCATGTAGTGCTAAAAGGCTAGTTGTGATTTCTTTCAACTTTTACATATCTGAAAGGTCTTTATTTTACTTCATCTTTGAAATTTACTTTTGCTATGTATAGAATCCTACGTTGACAGTTTTTTTTATTTCTTTCCATGCTTTTAAAGCTGTTATTTCACTGTCTTTTCACTTGCATTGTTTCACAAAAGATATCTGCTGACATTCTTATCTTTGTTCCTCTGCATGTAACATGTCTTTTTTTATCCTTCTGACTACTTTTTTACCTTATCACTATTTGAAGGAAATTTGAATATGATGTGCCCTCCTGTTTTCTTCTTCATGTCTCATACCTGAGGCTCAGTGAGCTTCTTCTTTTATATATACTTTTCAATGCCTTTGGAATAATTTTGGATAAGATTCAATTTTTTCTTCCTGTATTCCTGCTTCTTATTCAGGGACTCCAATTGCACATATATTAGATGACTTGATTTTCTTGTATAGTTTGATTCTCTTTTAATTTTTATTTATATTTTTGATTCTATTTTTAGTCTTAAAGTTCACTAATCTTGTACTTTGCAACATCTAATATGCCAGCAGCCTCATACAGTATATGTGTCACCTCATACATTACAGTTTTTAATCTCTCTTAGTTTGATTTGGACATACATACACACACAGACACATTTATATATAGCATATATAATATTATACTATATGTTCTAGTTATCTATAATATATAGTTTATATAAACTTTTTTCATGTTTCCCAGTTCAGTCACTCAATCATGTCTAACTCTTTGTGACCACATGGACTGCAGCATGCCAGTCTTCCCTGTCAATCACCAACTCCCAGAGCTTGCTCAAACGCGTGTCCATTGAGTTGGCAATGCCATCCAACTATCTCATCCTCTGTTGTCCCCTTCTCCTCCCAGCACCCAATCTTTCCCAGCATCAGGGTCTTTTCCAATGAGTCAGTTCTTTGCATCAGGTGGCCAAAGTGTTGGAGTTTCAGCTTCAGCATCAGTCCTTCCAGGGAATATTCAGAACTGATTTCCTTTAGGATTGACTGGTTGGATCTCCTTGCAGTCCAAGGGACTCTCAAGAGTCTTCTCCAACACCACAGTTAAAAAGCATCAATTCTTCAGTGCTCAGCTTTCTCTATGGTCTAACTCTCACATCCATACATGACCACTGGAAATACCATAGGTTTCATTATATGGACCTTTGTTGTCCAAGTAATGTTTCTGTTTTTAATATGCTATCTAGGTTGGTCATAACTTTTCTTTCAAGGAGCATGTGTCTTTTAATTTCATGGCTGCAGTCACCATGTGCCATGATTTTGAAACCCAAGAAAATAGCGTCTGTCACTGTTTCCATTGTTTCCCCATCTGTTTGCCATGAAGTGATGGGACTGGTTGCCATGATCTTTGTTTTTTGGATGCTGAATTTTAAGCCAGCATGTTCACTCTCGTGTTTCACTTTCATCAAGAAGCTCTCTAGTTCCTCTTCAGTTTCTGCCATAAGCATGGAGTCATCTGTATATCTGAGGTTATTGATATTTCTCCCAGCAATCTTGATTCCAGCTTGTGCTTCATCCAGCCCCACATTTCACATGATGTACTCTGCACATAAGTTAAATAAGCAAGATGACAACATACAGCCTTGATATACTCCTTTCCCAATTTGGAACCAGTCTGTTGTTCCGTGTCCGGTTCTAACTGTTGCTTCTTGACCTACATACAGATTTCTCAGGAGGCAGATAAGGTGATCTGATATTCCCATCTCTTGAAGAATTTTCCACAGTTTGTTGTGATCCACACAGTCAAAGGCTTTGGTGTAGTCAATATACCAGAAGTAGATGTTTTTCTGGAATCCCCTTACTTTTTCTATGATCCAATGGATGTTGGCAATTTGATCACTGGTTCCTCTGCCTTTTCTAAATCCAGCTTGAACATCTGGAAGTTCTTGGTTCATGTACTGTTGAAGCCTAGCTTGCAGAATTTTGAGCATTAACTTGCTAGCATGTGAGATGAGTGCAATTGTGCAGTAGTTTGAACATTCTTTGGCATTGCCTTCCTTTGGAATTGGAATGAAAACAGACCTTTTCCAGTCCAGTTCATGTTTCTAGTTAACTCTTTACATGAATACAATTATAGTAACTGTTTTAATTTCCTGTTTTCTAACATCTCTGTCAGTTTCGTTTTGATATCAAGTGACTTCCTTTCTCTTCCTTTTGAGTTAGATTTTACTGTTTTCAATCATCATAATAATCTTGTTTGAATATCAGTCATTGCTGATTTTACCTTTTGGATATGCAATATCTTTGTAGTCCTTGAAATATTTCTGACTTTTTTTCTGGGAGATAGTTAAGATACTTACACACAGTTATACCATTCTGAGTCTTGCTGTTAAGATTTTTAGTGGAGGTCAATGGTGTATTTGATATGAAGCTAATTATTCTACACTTCTGAGGCAAGACCTTTTAGTGTACTCCAAAGTACTTCTTTGGGGCTTCCCAACTGGCACTAGTAGTAAAAAACTCACCTGCCAATGCAGGAGACGTAAGAGATGTGAGTTCAGTCCCTCTGTTGTGAAGATCCCTTGGAGGAGGACATGGCAACCCACTCTGGTATTCTTGTCTGGAGAACCCCATGGACAGAGGAACCTGATGGGCTACAGTCCACAGGGTTGCAAAGAGTCAGACATGACTGTAGTAACTTATCATCTAGCAGTATCCAGTGAATTATGAGAATTTTCAGTCTAGCTTGTGGAAGCAGGCAGTAGGCCCCTCCCTAGGTGACCACCAGGTACTGTTACCTCTAATCTATTCTGATTATCTTTCTCCAGCCTTGAGTAGTTTCATGACACTCATTTGCTGATCAGTACTTTGCGAAATGCTTGAACAGGACACTCTGCAGGACTCCAGAGTCCTCTATGTACAGCTCTCACCCTCCACTATTGTGCTCTGCAAGCTCTGGCTGTCTTGTTCTCTCCTTACCCTCAGCTCCACATCCTTAAACTAGGTAGTCCACTGGGCTCCTCTTGTGCCCCTCCCCCAACTTTGTACCAGGTCCAGACCTCTCTCAAGCTAGCAAATAGAGCAAGTGTAGGACTCTTCTCATGTCTTTTATGTCTATCAGGGTTCATTTTTCTAAACTGCCTAATTTCCAGTATCTTAAAATTATTTTTTTCATATATATATATATATATATATATATATATATATATATATATATATATATAGTTTGGTTTGTTCTGTTGTTTTGGGTGGGAAAGTAAGTCCAACTTTAGTAAAGGTAGAAGTCTATTTTTCAACTCAATATCTTTTTATTTCAGTCCTTGAACACATTTTTTTTTTTTTTTCTGTAAAGTTCTGTCTACTATATCCATCATCTGGGTATAAGTGGGGTTAGTTTCTATTATCTGCTTTTTCTTTCACATGGTGACATTTTATTTCTTTAGATGTATAACATTTTTATTGTATGTCAAATATTATGTTCCTATATACTAGAGGTAGAATTTTCCTTTGAAGAGTATGTATTTTCATTACAGCAGGCAGTTAAATTGGCTAGACTCAAGCTCTAATTTCTGCCTCCTCTGTGGTAGCATTGACACAAATCTGTACTCAATTCTTTCCCTGCACATTTGTTGCTAACAATAAGCTAGATCATCTTTAGGCCTGAAATGGTGTTAAATCATTGGTGATGGTGATGATAAAATGGTGATGATAAAAGAGAAGTTGCTTCTTCCTCCAAAATATGCAGGAGGCTGTATGGTATAAAGAAGGTATTCCGGAGTCAAATAAACCTTGATTTAAATGTCTCTCTGCTTCTTTCCAGGCACTTTACTGGGAGCATATGATTTAAACATCTAAGCCCCCGTTTTCTGTTTAAGGTGGTTCAAATTATGTCAGAGCCGTTCTGAGGATCAAATGAAGTAGGGAATATAAAGCGCTTGTCAGAGGGCCTGACACATAGTAAATAATTAATCAGTAGAAGTTCAAACATTCTATTTGGTAATGAGAGAAACTCTAGCAAGAAATACAGATTATTCTAAAATGGAATGGATATAAGTTAAATAAGGTTGCAGAACCGTGTTAAAGAACACAGTAGGAATTCAGGTGATAGAATTGTTAAACCCTATAGGAATTTAGAGGAGAGCAAGAGGATTTTATTTTTTGTGTGGGATTAAAATTTGTGCTTGGATTTTAATTAAAAAAAAAAAAAACAAAACAGTCACTTACAGAGTGGAAACATGAAATGAAATTGCCCATAGAATATGGAATACTAAGGCAACCAGGCCAGAGTTGTGCCAAGGTTTTGTGCTGAAGAATTTTGAGAAATAAAAGAGAATTGGTTGGCAAATTGACTCTTTGAATGCCTGATAGGAGGTTTTTATAATAATGATAATTTTTTAAATACTATAGGAGCCAGATATATTAAAAACACAGAATCACAGAAATTTCAGACTGATAGTGAATATGATCTAGCTCATTTTTAAAAAAATTAACAATGTGCATCTCAGTGGAACTTTAATAGATCTATACTAGAGACATGTCATTGTTATTATACTACAGAAATGTATTACTGCTTAATGGCCACTCAAGGTGGGTCCATCTGGAGATTCACCTGGTCTGCCTAAGAAAGCCTCTATGGACACCCAGAGCTCTGTTGAAGACTAGGTGAAAAACATTGATCTAGTTTAATCTTTGCTTATTATAAAAATAAAAGAATTAATGTATTGAGTTGCAAAGCAATTTGCCCAAGCTGGATTAGCTGTCACATGCCAGAAAAGCTATTGTGATTTTAATGAAAAGTTTTCTGAGTAATTAGTTTTGGGAACATCAGCCCTATATGTTCTGTGAATTGGAGAGGACAGTGATGGAAAACCCGCACAGGAGATACTGCACTCATTCGGGTCTGAGAAAATAAGGAACTGGAGCATGGTATGCTCAGCAAATGTAGAGATTGAATGAAGAGCAGATTTTTCAACCATGTCAAAGGAAGAAGTTTCAGTGAATGTTCCTTCCTTTCCTCTGTCTTTGTTCACCAGCAAATATTCCTTTCGTGCCCACTGAATTCCAGGTCCTGCTCTGTCATGTCTCCTCATGGGGCTTCCAATGTGGTTAGGAGAAGACAGACAGACATAAGATATGTGTGTAAAGCATAAAGGATGTTTATATAGATATGCATGTAAAGTACAAAGTATGTTAAGTGCCAATAAGGACAAAGGAGAGAAAAACATAATGAGAGGATTGGGAATAAGTAGATATGGTTGTAATTTCAGATGCCGTGGCCAGGCAAGGGCTTGCTGAGAAGGTGGATATTTGTTTGTACAGACTTGGAGATTGAAAGATTAAGCCATGGAAGTATCTGCGAGAACATTCTAGAAAGAGGAACAGCATATGTGGATAACATATGCAGTGGCTGGAACATGACTGATATGCCTGAGTAGTAGCTGGGAAGTCATTATGGCTGTCTTGGCCAGTATAAGCAAAAGAAAGTGTTTGATGAATTCAGAGGTAAGAGCAGGTCAATCATGTGGGGTTTCATAAGCCTTTAGAAGAACTTTGACTTTATATTCATTGATTGTGAGGAATGAGAGCTAGGATGGAATATTGGGAAGGAAAATGAGATTGATACATAGAAAGATACATAGTGTATAGCGTTTTGGGGAGAATAAATTTGAAATGAAGATACCTCTGAGATTAGCTAATTCATAGGCAACAGTATATGTGTATATTAACTTTTGTTGGCAGTCAGATTATAGAACTGTGGATCAGAAACCCTCCAGATTAGAGACAAAAGTTGCAATGGGATAAATTGATTCTTTCTGGATGAATTTAGGAATGATTTGTGCAGAGAATAATCAAATAAAAAGAAACACTTTGGAGGTAAAATAGGAAGGTACAACCAGGAAGAGACTGATTTTCTTGTGCCAACTCAGTAAAAAAGAGATTTATAAAAGGTGGAGAAGAGTCATATCACCAGTGCCATTGATGCTATTATTAATAGCAGACACCTTTCAATTTAATGGACCAAAACTATTGCTAATCAGGACTTACAAAGAAGAGACAGTAATAATGATGTCACCATATATTCAGTGTAGCAGTTAATTGACTTCTGGAGGTTGTTCATGCCTTGTTGAAGCTTTGTTTGTGAGGCAGACAAAACATTTATTTTTGCTATTGCAAATTGACTAATGAAGAAACTGGGGAACAGAGAGATCGCTTAAACTCGATAGCACCATTCAGCTGGTTAGCAGCAGATGAAGACATAAGCCCAAAGCCCAGATCTGCCGTCTTATAGGGAGTTAAAGCTGGAAGAGGACCAAAGTGTGCTATAGCACAGGCCTTGCTTTATACACGAAAGCAATAGAATCCTTGAGACTTGGACTGTCTTGGCCTAGACACATAGCTCCTCTGTGACTAAGTGGGGATTAGAAATTAGAGAATATTAATGATTGCAAACATAATGAGTGCCTGCCTAGCTTGGTAGAGTAGCTTTCCATTGATCTCATTCAATCCTTAAAACAACAATGTGAGCTAAGTAATACCCTCTCCTTTAGAGCTAAGGAAACTGAAAGCTGAAAAAAGATAAATAACTGCTCAGAGTTTTCTATTTAGGCAGTCACAGAGCCAGGATTCCAACTCAGGTTATGTGTCTACAAAGCTTTGTCCCATTTGCACATTATTTTGATTCTTGGTTTTCAACACAAAACCACTTTTTTACCTGCCTGTATCATCTTCATTGGCGCTGAAATTTTTTGTCTTGTTTGCTTATTTTCGTTTTTAGAAACTGTGTCTACATGATTCTGACCTGAGCACAATCTTTCTCCTTAATATGTAAAGGGGCCTATGAAAACAGGAAAAACTGGCTGTAACAATAAAGCAGCTCCAACAAGACAGAAACACATCTCTGCTCACATGAAGAGTCCCTGACAGTTTCAGGTCTCTGTAAGGGCTCTGCTCTGCCTAGTCATGCAGGGAGCCAGGCAAACCGAGGCTCTGCCGTTTTCAACATGTGGCTTCCAAGTTTCCAGGTACATCAGCCTCCAGGGAGAAGGTGCGAATAGCATGGAGGTTCATAGGAGACGTGTTGGGAGCCATACTGGAATTACATGATTTCTAACTTCAGAGCTGGAGCTTAGTCATGTGGCGTCACCCATCTGAAAAGGAGTGCTCGGAATACACGCTTGGGAGCCGAAGAAGGAGAAAAGATGGAAGAGCTAGCCTATTCCTACTGTAGAGCCTCTCTTTTTATTTTTAACTTTTTATTAAAGTATAGTTGGTTTATAATGTTGTGTTAGTTTTTGGTATACTGCAAAGTGATTCAGTGTGTATACATACATACAGACACACGTGTGTGTATTTCAGATGCTTTTCCATTACAATATTATAAGATTACAATATTGCATTATCAATATTATAAGATATTGAATACAATCCCCTGTGCTATACAGTAGGTCTTTGTTGCTTATCTGTTTTATATATATGTTTTGTATATAGTTGTGTGTATCTGTTAATCCTGAGCCAATTTCTCTCCCATCCCCGCTTCCTCTTTGGTAATCATAAGTTTGTTTTCTATGTCTGTGAGTCTGTTTCTATTTTGTAAATAAGCTCATTTGTATAATTTTTTTTAGATTCCATATGTAAGTGATATCATATATTTGTCTTTTTCTGACTCACTTCACTTAGTTTGATTTTCTCTAGGTCCATCTGTGTTGCTATAAATGACATTATCTCCTTCTTTTTTTATGGCTGCATAGACTTTTGTTGTATGTATGTACCGCATCTTTATCCATTCATCTGTTAATAGGTACTTAGGTTGTTTCCATGTCTTCACTATTTATAGCACTTACAAATAGTGCTGCTATGAACATTGGGGTGCTTGTATCTTTTTGAATTAGGGCTTTTTCCAGATATATGCCCAGAAGTGGGCTTGCCGGATATTATGACAGCTCTATTTTGAGTCTTCTAAAGAATCTCCAGACTGTTCCCCGCAGTGGCTGTACCAATTTGCATTCCCACCGAGAGTGTGGGAGGGTTCCCTTTTCTCCACTCTTTCAGCGTTTGATATTTGTTGACTTCTTAAGGATAGCCTTTCTGACTGGTGTGACCTAATACCTCCATGTGGTTTTGAGCCTAGCTTTTTTATTTGTCTTTTTAGTTTCCCTCATGTATTCTGAGATATGCTATGCTCATAAAGTCCTGGAACTCAGCAAATATTCAATAATAATCATGTTTGCATTCACTATACTTGAGCACTTTATGGTATAACTCCCAGTTCTTTAAATTCATGTAATTTGGTGGGGGAGGAGAGAATGCAGTTTTATTGGATGTATATTATAGATTTGGGCTTTGCAGGTGGCCGTACTGCTAAAGTACCCACCTGCAAAATCCCAGAGATGTAAGAGACACGGGTTCAATCCCTGGGCTGGGAAGATCCCCTGAGGAGGGCATGGCAGCCCACTACAGTGTTCTTGCCTGGAAAATCCCATGGATAGAGGAGATAGGCAGGCTATAGTCCATGAGAATGCAGAGTCAGACATGACTGAAGGAACTTAGCATGCATGCACATACCCATGTTACAGAGTCACAGATTCTATTCCTGAATGTTTTGCAATATCACAGCTGTCTCTGAACACAAATGAACACTTTAAAGATCCAGAAATCATCTCTCAGTCCTAACCAGTTACCCGATTACAAGTTAATAATAACTTTTTTCTGTCTTCTATTTTTAAGCAGAAATATAGATGTCAACATTAATAACCTATTCAACAGGAGAAGCAATAGATTTTGCTTAAGGGTCTTTTTTATTCATTTCTATGAAGTTTAATTTTGTTATCCCTGATCTACAAGTGAGAAAGCAAAGATTTGGAAAAAAAATCTAAACAATACATTAGTGTGTTGGTGAACAGAAGTTTGAAGTCATATTTGCATCCAAAGCCAATGTTCTTAACCATGGTTATACATTTACATTCTAGTTGTCCTGATAGACTCTACATGTCTGGTGTAAAGAGGCTTTATCTCTTCATCTCTTTATCATAGGGTGGTATACAGCTTCATACAAGTATGCTCAATAAACTTCTGTTGAATGAGCAAAAGCATCAAGTTTTCCCTTATGATTCAACATACAAACCTGCAGAAAAGTTATAATCCAGCTGCAGCTGGAACCACTATTTCACTGTGAACTTCAGCTAATTCATATGAAATTTAAGAGAGAGGAGATCAGCTGAGGGAAGAGACTGATCTGACTGAAGAAACTAGAATTTTGCAAGAATCCAAGGAGGTGTTTGTCAATGACTTTTGATAGCAAATTCACTGTACATTCAAAATAGGATTAAATGTGTTGCTTAGGATACATCCTATGAAGAAAAGCTTTGGTAGCCATCATGGTAAGTTAAAAACTGAAGGCGCAAATAAGACTGAAGACAACTTTACCTGTGTGTCTTTTGTTGCTTGTTGTACTGCCTTAAAAATCTCTGAAAATTAGACTCAGAAGCAAAGTCTTAAACAAACCAAACCAAACCAACCAAACAGAAAGAAACTACATGTTGTCTTTTAGAGGTAAATAATATATAAAGATTAAACTATCACCATAATATTTAGTTTTGTGAATTCACTGTATCACTGTGATTTGCAAACAGCAGGATCTCTTGTGGTACTTTGAATCTCTTTCATTCATTCATTCCTACAAACTGTTATTGGTCACTTTCAAACTACTTTACAGTCCCTTATAATCACATAAAATGTACACCTAAGATGTTGTGTCAATTCTTAGAAGCTCTGCATTTCAGTGATGTACACAAAAGGGGAAATGCTGCTGTGCTTAAATAGATGTGTGTGTACACATTGAATCACTAGGGGAGATAGGCACTGTATGTCTAGAGGAGTTGGAGAAGGTAGTGTCAGTTGGGGTTGGAAGGATGAGCATGTATTATTATATACTGCGTTTTCCTGATCAAGTTCCTGGATTTCATGGATCATGTTGTCTTCACTTTTGCATCTGCTACCACTCAAATATCATCCTTGACTCATATTTTCATCTCAGTGTATATTTAGAGAATTGAATAAATGTATTGTCTCTGTAAAAATCATTCTTTCTTCATTTGCCAATGACATGATGTGACAGAAGAGTAACAAATATGGATTCTAGCTCATTCTGAACTTGGTCTCACCATTTGTCAATTGTGTGACCTTGCCTGTCACGTGAATTATCATGTTGTTGTTGTTTAGTCACTAAGTTTTGTCCAACTCTTTGCGACCCTATGGACTGCAGAACTCCAGGCTTCCCTGTCCATCACTATCTCCTGGAGTTTGCTCAAACTCATGTCTATTGATTCGGTGATGCCATCCAACCATCTCATTCTCTGTTGCCCTCTTCTCCTCCAGCCCTCAATCTTTTCCAGCATCAGGGTCTTTTCCAGTGAGTTGGCCCTTCACATTGGTGGCCAAAGTATTAGAACCTCAGCTTCAGCATCAATTCTTTCAATGAATATTCAGGGTTGATTTCCTTTAGGATTGACTGGTTTGATCTCCTTGCTGTCCAAGGGACTCTGAAGAGTCTTCTCTAGCACCACAATTCAAAAGCATCAGTTCTTCAGCGCTCAGCCTTCCTTATGGTCCAACTCTCACATCAGTACATGACTACTAGAAAAACTTTATCTTTGACTATATATTGGATCTTTGTCAGCAAAGTGATGTCTCTGCTTTTTAATACACTGTCTAGGTTTGTCATAACTTTTCTTCCAAGGAGCAAGCATCTCTTAATTTCATGGCTGCAGTCACCATCTGCAATGATTTTGGAGCCCAAGAAAATAAAATCTGCCACTGTTTCTATTTTTTCCCCACCTATTTGCTGTGAGTTATTATGTAGCAGAGACTGAATACAGAAATGAATACTGTAGATTCCACGCTCAAGAATCCTCCCAACGTCTCTCCACCATTTTCAGGTCTGTGCTGGATTAAACTGAAATTTAAACAAAACTCTAGGTTTTGTTATAGGAAGGAAAAATGAATGTTTTGTTTGTCTGTTTCCTTTGCGATGGCTGACACTGGCTGATGCAGCCGGGCACCCTCCAATTTAATCAGGATTCCTTAAGACAGGGAGCCGGATTCCATAGTGAACTCACAGAGACCCCATTCCCAGAGCATCTGTCTTGTTTGTTTGCCTGTAGCAAGTACTGACTAGTAGAAACAAATCTCTTAGGACAAAGGCAGCCGCAAGCCATTTACCATTTTTAACGTCCCCGCGGTATCACTGAAAAGCTTCCAAGTATTTTCTGTATTTGGGTTTGCGGTGGTTGCTTTTAATACTACTGTGACTACGTAGAAGAAATAGTTTTCTGAACACGATGAAAATATGATCACCTCTCAAGTGCAGCCTGGTTCCATATAAAATGAAATTGTTAGCTTCAGTTATGGACCTGACCCACAGAATAGAAAGGCGCAGCCTTGTTTCCAGCTGCTGGTCTGTCATGAGCCTTGATTATCCCTGGTGAGTCCCCAGAAACTGCTGTGGTCAGTTCAGCTCCCAGGCAAGGGATGCCATGGCTACTTTCCTAGTTTTCACTATAAGCCAGGGGTTCCCTAGTGTCTGTAAAGTAATTGTAGATGTATAAATTGCTTGTCTTCACTCCCTGTAAGAGTTCCCTATGCTACACAGGTAGCTTCTACCCTGCTGGAAGCTTTTGCTAGTCTCTCTTACTTCAGTTTGGGAATAAAAACATCTGTGAATTGAAAAAAAAAAAATTTGCACATCTTTCACTACTCCTGCTCCTCCTAGAAACTGCTTATTAATTGAGGGCAGGGGAATTATTTGTAAGATGTTCAGATAATTTAACCTCCAAACTGGGTTGGTTTTGAGAGTGAGTGGGGCAGCAGGTGACCCTGAGACCAACCAGAACATATGACTTTTGGTTATTTGGGAAGCTTTTGTTTTTATATTTCCTGGTTTCTTGACACATTAACTGTGGCTAGATGGTTGTTACCTAAATATTATCTGTAGTCTAGAAGCGGCAGGGTCTGTAGGGATCATGACTGCCTTTCTGGAAGCTTTGGAAATAAATGCCTGAGGCCGAATATGTTGCTGCTTTGTTACAGAGACTTATCTTTCAGCCTCATATAGAGGTGGTATCTCTGAAAATCAGTCTTACAGTCATGTCTGAAACTGACTTCATAACTTAGGGCCAGTCCTTCCCCTCTGTGAGACATAGCCTCAGGTCACTTCTCTGTGTCAACTTTTGAACATTTTAATGATCCAAGGTGTGTCCCACTGAACCACACGGCTATAAAATTTCAGAAATGAGAATATGGCTGTTGAAAATCTATTTGTTGGAGATATATACTAAATGCACACACAACCTGCCTACAGTGGCTGAAGGTGCACAGAAGCACTTGATCCTGAGGGCTGATTGCATTTAGAAACCTAAGGAATGAACAGCATGAAGGGAACATCCCAGCCATGAAGGAATAAGATGGCATTTGGCAGAAAAAGACCACAATGGAGTTGTCTGGAATAGAGAGCTGCATCGTTCTCTATACTTGACTCAACTGCCATGAGATAAGAATGGCAGTTTTCAAACTGTGTTCACAGTCTTATACACAACTCAGGACTTTTCAGGGACATCGTACCACAGGTCACTGCCCTTGAACTGATGCCAATGGCAGGGCATGCGGAACAGTACACTGTATCCATTATGTGTTATGTGCCTGTGTGCCAAGTTGCTTCAGTCATGTCTGATTCTTTGGGACCCTATGGACTATAGCCCACCAGGCTTCTCTGTCCATGGGGATTCTCCAGGCAAGAAAGCTGGAATGGGTTGCCATGCCCTCCTCCAGCGCATCTTACCCACTGAGGGACGGAACCCATGGCTACTGCATTACAGGTGGATTCTTTACCGCTGAGCCATCAGGGAAGCTCGTGTGCTTTATTCATTTCAGTCACTCAGTGGTGTCTGACTCTTTGTGACTCCATGGAATGCTGCACACCAGGCTTCCCTGTCCATCATCAACACCCGGAGCTTGCTCAAACGCATGTCCATTGAGTCGGTGATGCCATCCAACCATCTCATCCTCTGTCATCCACTTCTCCTCCTGCATTTAATCTTTCCCAGGATAAGGATCTTTTCCAATGAGTCAGTTCTTCATGTCAGGTGATGAAAGTATTGAAGTTTCAACTTCAGCATCAGTCCTTCCAATGAATATTCAGGACTGATTTCCTTTAGAGTTGATTACTTTTATCTCCTTGCAGTTGAAGGGACTCTCAAGAGTCTTCTCCAACACCACACTTCAAAAGTATCAATTCTTCAGTGCTCAGCTTTCTTCATGCTCCAGCTCTCACATCCATACATGACTACTGGAAATACAATAGCTTTGACTAGATGGACTTGGTTGACAAAGTAATGTCTTTGCTTTTTAATATGCTGTCTAGGTTGGTCACAGCTTTTATTCCAAGGAGCAAGTATCTTTCAATTTCATGGGTGCAATCACCATCTGCAGTGATTTTGGAGCCCCCAAAATAAAGTCTCTCTCTGTTTGCATTGTTTCCCCATTTGCCGTGAAGTGATGGGACCAGATGCTATGATCTTAGTTTTCTGAATGTTGAGGTTTAAGCCAACTTTTTCACTCTCCTCTTTCACTTTCATCAAGAGGCTTTTGAGTTCCTCTTCACTTTCTGCCATAAGGGTGGTGTCATCTGCATATCTGAGGTTATTGATATTTCTCCCAGCAATCTTGATTCCAGCTTGTGTTTCTTCCAGTCCAGCGTTTCTCATGATGTACTCTGCATATAAGTTAAATAATCAGGGTGACAATATACAGCTTTGACACACTCCTTTCCCGATTTGGAACCTGCCTGTTGTTCCATGTCATATTCTGACTGTTGCTTCCTGACGTGCATACAGATTTCTCAGGAGGTAAGTTAGGTAGTCTGGTATTCCCATTTCTAATAATTTTCTACAGTTTTGTTGTGATCCACACATTCAAAGGCTTTGGCCTAGTCAATAAAACAGAAGAAGGTGTTTTTCTGGAAATCTCTTGCGTTTTTGATGATCCAACGGATATTGGCAATTTGATCTCTTGTTCCTCTGCCTTTTCTAAATCCTGCTTGAACATCTGGAAGTTCACAGTTCACGTACTGTTGAAGCCTGACTAGGTGGATTTTGAGCATTACTTAGCCAGCATGTGAGATGAGTGCAATTGTGTGGTAGTTTGAGCATTCTTTGGCATTGCCTTTCTTGGGATTGGAATGAAAACTGACCTTTTCCAGTTCTGTGGCCACTGCTGAGTTTTCCAAATTTGCTGGCATACTGAGTACAGCACTTTCACAGCATCATCTTTTAGGATTTGAAATAGCTCAACTGGAATTCCATCACCTCCACTAGTTTTGTTCATAGTGATGCTTTCCAAGGCCCACTTGACTTCACATTCCAGGATGTCTGGCTCTAGGTGTGTGATCATACCATCGTGGTTACCTGGGTCATGAAGATCTTTTGTGTATTCATGCCACCATTTCTTAATATCTTCTGCTTCTTTTTGGTCCATACCATTTCTGTCCTTTATCGTGCCCATCTTTGCATGACATGTTCCCTTGGTATCTCTAGTTTTCTTGAAGAGATCTCTAGACTTTCCCTTTCTATTGTTTTCCTCTATTTCTTTGCATTGATCACTGAGGAAGGCTTTCGTATCTCTCCTTGCTATTCTTTGGAACTCTGCATTCAGGTTCTTATATATTTTCTTTTCTCCTTTGCCTTTTGCTTCTCGTCTTTTCTCAGTTATTTGTAAGGCCTGCTCAGACAACCATTTTGCCTTTTTGCATTTCTTTTTCTTGGGGATGATCTTGATCACTCCCTCCTGTACAATGTCATGAACCTCCATCCATAGTTTCTCAAGCACTCAGTCTATCAGATCTAATCCCTTGACTCTTTTGTTACTTCCACTGTATAATCGTAATGGATTTGATTTAGGTCATATCTGAATGGGCTATTAGTTTTCCCTACTTTTTTCAATTTAAGTCTGAATTTGGCAATAAGGAGTTCATGATCTGAGCCACAGTCAGTTCCTGGTCTTGTTTTTGCTGACTGTATAGAGCTTCTCCATCTTTGACTGCAAAGAATATAATCAATCTGATTTCAGTATTGACCATCTGGTGATATCCATCTGTAGGGTTGTCTCTTCTTTTGTGGGAAGAGGGTGTTTGCTATGACCAGTGTGTTCTCTTGGCAAAACTCTATTAGTCTTTGCCCTGCTTCATTCCATATTCCAAGGCCAAATTTGCCTGTTACTCCAGGTGTTTCTTGACTTTCTACTTTTGCATTCCAGTCCCCTGTAATGAAAAAGACATCTTTTTTTTGGTGTTCTAGAAGGTTTTGTAGGGCTTCATATAACCGTTCAACTTCAGCTTCTTCAGCGTTACTGATTGGGGGTATAGGCTTTTATTACTATGACATTGAATGGCTTGCCTTGGAATCAAACAGAGATCATTCTGTTATTTTTGAGATTACAACCATGTACTGCATTTTGTACTCTTTTGTTGACTATTAGGGTGACTCCATTTCTTCTAAGGGATTCTTGACCACAATAGTAGATATAATGGTCATCAAAATTAAATTCACTCATTCCGATCCATTTTATTTTACTGATTCCTAAAATGTCGATGTTCAGTCTTGCCATCTCCTGTTTGACCACTTCCAATTTACCTTGATTCATGGACCAAACATTCCAACTTCCTTTTCAATACTGCTCTTTACAGCACTGGACTTTACTTCCATCACCACTCATATCCACAACTTGACGCTGTTTTTGCTTTGGCTCTGTCTCTTTATTCTTTCTGGAGTTATTCTCCACTGATCTCCAATAGCATATAGGGCACCTACTGACTTGGGGAGTTGATCTTTCAGTGTCCTATCTTTTTGTCTTTTCATACTGTTTATAGGGTTCTCAAGGCAAGAATACTGAAGTGGTTTGCCATTCCCTTCTCCAGTGGACCATGTTTTGTCAGAACTCTCCACCATGACCCGTCCATCTTGAGTCGCCCTACATGGCGTGGCTCATAGTTTCATTGGGTCAGACAAGGCTGTGGCCCATGTGAATAGTTTGATTAATTTTCTGTGACTATGGTTTTCATTCTATCATGTGGTTTTCATGTGCTATATATTAGTATTAGTTTAATTTCTTTTTATATAAGACTACTGTAGTATAGATATTTCCAGGAGAAATAGGGGAAGATTCCCAGCCAGCAATTGCTATATTCCAAGAAGTAATTACCTGAAGAGGCTATGTAAGATGAGCTGAGCCTACCATGACAATCAACAGCTCATCTTTCTGCAGGGTTGTCACTTTCCTTCAGCTCAGAGGCAAGTCTTTGGGCTACAGAATCTGAGTGGTCCATGCATTTGCTGATTCTATGAAGCCAGATTCTAGAGCAAAGAGAGCCTAGAATACATCCTTTAATGAGGGATGACTGAAGAATGAGTAGCTCTGATTGACTATCATAAATCAAGTCATTTAGTGAATTGGCAGTTGTAGAGAGAGAGAGAACAGTAGTTCCCAAATTGTGCTCCCCCAAACCTTAGTTTTGTAAGCTACAATCCAAAGAAAAAGCACTCTGCAGCCAAATAAATATGGGAAACAGTGCATATTATGATTCTACTCTCCAAGTTACAGGGCATATAAATATGTTAAATCTCTGAGACTGAAATCTAAAAATCATTAGCTTAACACTGTTTAAGATAGAGTTTCCTGGACTTATTTGTTCACAGATATTTTCAAAGAATACCAAGCAATATCTGGAGTTATTCTCTTGGAATCGTCAATTCAGAGAAGAATCATGTTCTCTGAATGACAGATCTGTGCCAGACATCCTCAATTTAGTTTTTGGTGATTCAGCATATGCAGTTAGAAATGTCTTCATGACCATCAGCTCTCATCCATTGTTCAATTCATGAGAGAGCATCCGAAAACTGAAGCTTTCATTTTGTTTGAATTCTGGGGGAAAAGATGGGACTTGGTTCTTCCAGTAACTTTCATTTTAGGTGAATAACCAGTTTTAATCAGTATGTTGACCTGAGTATGTTAGGTGTGTTAGGTGTTTATTAAAAGGTTAGTGTCAAAAGAAATTAATGTCCTGGTGGGCTTGTGTTTTTCTCTGAGGCAGATATTGATGAATGTACAGAGGGAATCATTGAGTGCCACAACCATTCCCGCTGCGTTAACCTACCAGGGTGGTACCACTGTGAGTGCAGAAGCGGTTTCCATGACGATGGGACCTATTCACTGTCCGGGGAGTCCTGTATTGGTAAGCAGCTTTCAGCCCTGCCCTCCATCCCTCTGGACCTTTGCAGGAGAGGCAGCCTACTTTGGTAGTCTGTTCAGCTCCCACTGTTAAAATATGACCCCTCCCTCTTTAAACTCATCAGTTCTCAGATTTGCTCCCTCTTTAATTCAGGGATCAGGCCAGGGATTATGTGATGTAGAGTTTTAGAACTGTTATTCAAAAACTAGGGCAGTCAGAGGACAAAGCCTAAGTCTGTAGGCTGTGGTGTTTAGTTCTTTCTGAAGGAAATCATGATGACTTGCTAGAATTTTTTGCAGTTTGAGATGCAGCTGTGGGAGAAAAGGAAATATTACTGGACACAGAAAGTTCAGTTTAAATCTCAGCTCTTGTACCACAAATGTCACTGCACCTCTCTGCGCCTTCATCTGTGAATATATAAAAATGTGCATAATAATGCACATATTTATATTATTAGATTTAAATGGGATGCCATATATTTAAAGATTATAAGCTTTGGATTGATGCACAAATATAATAGAGTCAAATTAACCTTATTATTGTTGCTATTATTGCTGCCATCATCTTTGCAAGGTCTCCTTTCATCTCTTTTCTGCTTGTGGTTCTGTTACCTGCTGGACAGAGGGGGTTAGGAGATGGAGTTCTTCACCTTTAAGACCTTATACCTGTCATGAAATCCAAACAACTGATCAAGAATGTAATTGTTTCCATGAGAACCTTAACCAATCCAGTTATTTCATGTCATGTGGACTCAGCTGAATTCTTAATGTTGATTTGAGCTGACCCAGAGGGCAAGCATTCTGACCATGGGTTCTCAAAGTTCAGAATGCTGTATTAGAAAGTGGAAATTTGATTTTGAAAATCCATTGTCTCTGCTCACCGTGTATCCTTTTTTTTCTAAAGGTTGCTGCTAAGAACCAATCAGTGTTTTTACAACTTCTGCCCTGAGATGGGCTCTGAAGCAAAGATGAATTAGGGAACAGTAAGCACACAAGCTTGTCCATTGCAGTCTTGGTATTACTGTTGAAAGGCATGCAGCTTAGTTGTTGCAGGCATAGACCCTTGAGCCAGACTCCCTGCAGTCAGATTCCAGCTCTGCCATGACTAAGTATGCTGCAAGATCTTCTCTAAACTGTACCTCAGTTATCTTGTGTGTAAAATGGAAATGGTCATATGTTTCTGCATACTCAGCACTCTGTCTCATACTCCATCCCTATTCTTTTTATTGTTAAAGCCATGATTTGCAACTTCACGGAGAGCTTTGCATTTAACCTGGGTCTTCATATACTTCCTTTACTCCATGGCCAGGAACTTCTGTATATATGCAACTCGTAGTAGATAGATGTTATGTGAATAGGAATAGATCAAATAGCTATTGTTATTGAGCGCCGAAGAATTGATGCTTTTGAACTGTGGTGTTGGAGAAGACTCTTGAGAGTCTCTTGGACTGCAAGGAGATCCAACCAGTCCATTCTGAAGGAGATCAGCCCTGGGATTTCTTTGGAAGGAATGATGTGAAAGCTGAAACTCCAGTACTTTGGCCACCTCATGCGAAGAGTTGACTCGTTGGAAAAGACTCTGATGCTGGGAGGGATTGCGGGCAGGAGAAGGGGATGACGGAGGATGAGATGGCTGGATGGCATCACCGACTCAATGGACGTGAGTTTGAGTGAACTCCGGGAGTTGGTGATGGACAGGGAGGTCTGGCGTGCTGTGATTCAGATCAGATCAGATCAGTGGCTCAGTCGTGTCCGACTCTTTGCAACCCCATGAATCGCAAAGAGATGGCTATAGTCACCATCTGCAGTGATTTTGGAGCCCCCCAAAATAAAGTCTGACACTGTTTCCCCATCTATTTCCCATGAAGTGGTGGGACCGGATGCCATGATCTTCATTTTCTGAATGTTGAGCTTTAAGCCAACTTTTTCACTCTCCTCTTTCACTTTCATCAAGAGGCTTTTGAGTTCCTCTTCACTTTCTGCCATAAGGGTGGTGTCATCTGCATATCTGAGGTTATTGATATTTCTCCCGGCAATCTTGATTCCAGTTTGTGTTTCTTCCAGTCCAGCATTTCTCATGATGTACTCTGCATATAAGTTAAATAAACAGGGTGACAATATACAGCCTTGACGAATTCCTTTTCCTATTTGGAACCAGTCTGTTTTTCCATGTCCAGTTCTAACTGTTGCTTCCTGACCTGCATACAAATTTCTCAAGAGGCAGATCAGGTGGTCTGGTATTCCCATCTCTTTCAGAATTTTCCACAGTTTATTGTGATCCACACAGTCAAAGGCTTTGGCATAGTCAATAAAGCTGTTATTCATGGCATCGCAAAGAGTCAGACATGACTGAGCGACTGAACTGAACTGAACCAATTGGAGATAGAAAGATATAATTTTGATATAGGTGAGATTACATTTGGGGACTAAAAACAAAACTTTCACTTTTAAAAACTGTATTTGATATCAATAAATGTGGGATGCTTAGCTTTTTGTTCATGAGAGACCGTAGAGATCACCTCGCTGATGCAGTTGACCACCACGGTGTCACATACTTCTGTACCTTTGCACGTGCCGACCCTCTGTGGGTGGAATGGAGCAGAGCTCTGACTCAGGGATGACCCTCTCTTTTCTTGATCATGTTGATTCAAAAATGAATTTCTGCTCATTGCCCTAACTTCAGCTCAGATGTCACCAGATCGCCATGAAGCGTTCTCTGAAATCTTCATAGGGGTTATCAGTCCTCTCCTCTACTAACTCTAGAGCTTCTATCCTGGCATATGTTTCTGTAGCTGTTCTACTGTTCAGTTTATTGTTCTTGTACTAGTCTGTAAACATAAAATAAGGTTCATTGTTCTGTCTCTCCAGCGAGATGCTTTGGTAATTGGTGTTCAGTAAATGAGAAAACGCAACCATAGTTCATCTGTCCAGTAAAGAAATACAGTCACAGAAAGAGTAACACCTTGCTTCTGGCCTCACAGCTTATTTGGTACAAGTAGAGACGCAAGCCTAGGTCAAAGGTGACCCTACATCCCAAATGCCTGGGACAACCCCACTTTACGCCTGTTCTGATGTAATTATCAGTTGTGCCCTGTCACGGTCATAAATGTCCCTGCTAGGATGACAGATGCCGTGGCCACCTCACCTACTGATTTCTCTCTGCCATACTGAGTGGTGTGCCTGGGGGAACAGAGCTCTGCCTCCCTGGGGATGTACTTTCCTCATCCATGAACTGATTTCAGCTCTACACAGGAAAACATTGGTAAGCTGGAGTCCTTGGCAAGGAACTAGGGTTGTTTTAATTAGAACATTTTAAATTTAGATAATTGTTCCTCTGAATTCCCTTTCATTTCCTCACTAAAAATAGCTTTGTAAATGAGTCTTACTAAGAACAGGAATCTGACCATCATTTAGGTTTTTGGTTTTTTTTTTCCCTCTTGGTAATTGAAAGCACTCTTGGTTCAGAATATTTCTTGGCATAATAGATGTATAAATCTGATCATATCACTTTTATGTTATATCCTTCTAATGCCTTCCCAGTAAATATAAAATAAATTTCTAACTCTTTGCATGGTCTTTCCTCCAGGCTTTAGGTGACATTGCCCCTGTCCACTTGTTGGGCTTTCTCTTATATATGTTAGCCTTTCTGATCTTTTCATGTCTTGCACGTAACAGTGAAATCACCTGGTTTTAGGGCCTTTGCCTTTGCTGGAACACTGCCTGGAACACTCACTCTCTGTTTTCTTGCATGTTTTAAAAATGAAATATAGCTGATTTACAATGTTGTGTTAATTTCACACGTATAGCATGCATGTGTGCTAAGTTGCTTCAGTTATGCTGGACTCTTTGCAACCCTATGGACTGTAGCCTGCCAGGCTCCTCTGTCCGTGGGATTCTCCAGGCAAGAATACTGGAGTGAGTAGCAGGTCCTTCTCCAGGGGATCTTCCAAACCCAGAGATCGAACTCACATCTTTGATGTCTCCTACATGGGCAGATGGGTTCTTTACCACTAGCACCACCTGGGAAGCCTGTGTATAGCACAGTGATTTTTTTTTTCTTTGCAGATTATATTCCATTCAAAGTTATTACAAGATACTAGAAATAATTTTTGGTGCTATACAACAAATCCTTGTTATCTGTTTTATGTATAATAGTTTGTATCTGCTAATCTCATACTCCTATTTGTCCCTCCCTCCTTCCACTTCCTTTTTTGGTATCCCAAAGTTTGTTTCCATGTTTATGAGTCTGTTTTGTAAATCAGTTCATTTGTATCATTTGTTTTTTAGATTCTACATGTAATTGATATTATATATTGTTTTTCTTTCTCTGACATATCATTTAATATAATGTTCTCTACATCCATCCATGTGGCTGCAAAAGGCAGTAGTTTGTTCCTTCTTTATGCCTGAGTAATATTCCATCATGTGTATGTGTGTATACACACATACATACCACATCTTCTTAAGCTGATCATTTGTTGATGGACACTTGGGTTGTTTCCATATCTTGCCTTTTGCAAATAAGTGCTACTATGAATATTGAATGCATGTATCTTTTTACATTAAAGTTTTTGTTTTTCCAGATGTATACCCAGGAGTGGAGTTGCTAGATCATATGATAGTTCTATTTTTACTTTTCAAAGGAACCTCCATACTGCATTCCACAGTGCATGCCTGCATGCTAAGTCGATTCATTCATGTCCAGCTCTTTGTGACTTTATGGACTGTGGCCCACGAGGCTCCTCTGTCCATGGGGATTCTCTAGGCAAGAACACTGAAGAGGGTTGCCATGCCCTCCTCCAGGGGATCTTCCCGACCCAGAGATCAGACTCATGTCTTACATCTTTTGCATTGCCATGAGGGTTCTTAACCACTGAGCCACCAGGGAAGCCCATTCTACAGTGGCTACACCAATTTACATTCCCACCAGAAGTGTAGGAAGTTCCCCTTTTCTTAACACCTTGTCTAGTACTTATCATTTGTAAACCTCTTTCTTCATTTAATTCTTAGCTCAAATGCCACTTTTTTAAGGAGACTCTCCCGGACCATTTTATCTGAAGTAGTTGCAGTGTGTCACACTCTTTTATAGCATTTTTTTGTTTTCATATGTATTGTGCATATGCATATATTTAACTGTCTCCTGCCACGAATGTACGGATCCTTGAGGGCAGAAACCTTGTCTGTATTTTACCACTGTACATTCGTTGCTTTATCGTGTACACACAATGTAAGCATTCAGTGCATATGTGTCAAATGATTGAAGGAATAGATAGAACTCTATCAGGACAACTTTATCTTGTATTGGGGCTGACACAACTAGTTGTGTAGACTGCAGTGAGTAATATAAGATGCTAAACATCACAACATCATGTGAGTCTTTTGTTTCAGAAAAAAAGTATTTATTAAGAACAACCATTACACCAGTACTGTGTTAAGCCTTCTGGGAATATGGGTTTGAAGAAGATAAGATCTCTGTTCTTGGGGGATTTATAACTTGGAATATATGGAATCATAATAACGTATCTTAATAGCACTGAAAATTAGCACATAAAATAAGCTGTAAATAACATCAGCTACTAATGCTTACATTTAAAAGCAATAGTGGCGTCTAAGACAGTCTTCTTTTAAGTATTTTAGGAACACGCACTCAGCTATGCTTTTTCCCCAGACAATAGCAGGGATGGCATATGTTGGAATCTAAAATGTGGCAGTTCTAGGCTTTTAAGGGAACAGTCATATGTCACTCCATGCCATTTTTCTTAGATGAGTATAACACCTGTTGTATTGACTTCATCAGTTACTGTAAACATCTAATATTAGTCATGTCATAAAGAACAGCACCCTTACAAGATTTCCCATTGCGTCTTTCTCCTGAAGTATACTGATCATACAGTTGAAGAAATGACTAGTTTAGGTATTGTAGAGACAGACAGAATCATCCTTCTTGGGGAGTTTATGAGTCTTGTTTGTTTCCCTGTCTTTCTGTCATTTGCTTGTTTATAATTCCAGGAGAGATGGACACACAAAGACTTACTGCTGCTGCTAAGTCGCTTCAGTCGTGTCCGACTCTGTGCAACCCCATAGACGGCAGCCCACCAGGCTCCACCATCCCTGGGATTCTCCAGGCAACAACACTGGAGTGGGTTGCCATTTCCTTCTCCAATGCAGGAAAGTGAAAAGTGAAAGTGAGGTCGCTCAGTCGTATCCAACTCTAGCGACCCCATGGACTGCATCCTACCAGGCTCCTCCATCCATGGGATTTTCTAGGCAAAAGTACTGGAGTAGGGTGCCATTGCTACTAGCTAGTATTTATTGGGATGATCCTCTGGAGAAGGGCATGGTTACCCACTGCAATATTCTTGTCCGGAGAGTTCCATGGACAGAGGAGCCTGGTGGGCTACAGTCCATGTGGTCGCAAAGACTTGGACATGACTGAGCAACTAACACTTTCATTTTTCACATTTATTGAAGATGAGAGTGCTGCCTTGTTACTGTAGGGTCCAGTGTACTCTGTGTTTGGATGCAGTGGTGGGAGTCTGGTTCTCAGTATTAACACAGAAGCTCTGAGCAGTTCCTTTTTATCCAGGCATAGCTATCTTGGTCATTTAGAAATGAAAATATATATTAATAATACCATGTATGAAGAGCAGGATTTTACATATTTTGAAAATGAGATTCTAACTCCCTTGGATGTTAGTCAGTCTCTATGATTTGCTTCTGCCTTTGAATCTTTATTTTCCTCTGCTCCCTCTCATGCTTAACATGGATTCTCAGGCCTCCTCAAATATTTCTTCCAGTCTTTTAAAACCCAGCAATCTTTATTCCTTTGCTTGTATGCTTTACCCTGATTGTCTCTCTATCCCACTTTCTGCTTGTCGAAATCCTGATGAAGTTTTACCCCCTGAACCAGGGATTCTTAACTTTGCTTCACAGTAGATTCACCTGCATAGCTTTTAAAATATACTTACAATGGGATATCACACAACTAGAGATTCTAATTCAGTTGGTCTGTTACTGGATAGATGGAAGTCATTTTTTAATGTCTACAAGTGAGTAAAAAAGTAAGCTTAAAACTCAACTATCAGAAAACCAAGATCATTGCATCCGGTCCCATCACTTCATGGCAAATTGATGGGGAAGCAATGGAAACAATGACAGACTTTATTTTTTTGGTCTCCAAAATCACTGCAGATGGTGACTGCAGCCATGAAATTTGAAAAATGCTTGCTCCTTGGAAGAAAAGCTATGACCAACCTAGACAGCATGTTAAAAAACAGAGACATCACTTTACCAACAAAGGTCCATCTAGTCAAAGCTGTGGTTTTCCCAGTAGTCATGTATGGATGTGAGAATTGGACCATAAAGAAAGTTGAGCACTAAAGAATTGATGCTTTTGAAATGTGCTGTTGGAGAAGACTCTTGAGAAAGAAGACTGTAAGGAGGTAAACCAGTCCATCCTAAAGGAAATCAGTCCTGAATATTCATTGGAAGGACTGATGCTGAAGTTGAAACGCCAATACTTTGGCCACCTGATGCAAAGAACCAACTCATTGGAAAAGACCCTGATGCTGGGAAGGATTGAAGGCAGGAGGAGAAGGGGATGACAGAGGATGAGATGGTTGGATGGCATCACTGACACAATGGACATGAGTTTGAGTAAGCTCCCGGAGTTGGTGATGGACAGGGAGGCCTGGCGTGCTGCAGTCCATGGGGTCACAAAGAGTCAGACACGACTGAGTGACTGAAATGAACTGAACAAGTGATTAGAAAGAATTTTAGGGGAAGGCGCCAAGATGGCGGAGGAGTAGGACGGGGAAAACACTTTCTCCCCCACAAATTCATCAAAAGAACATTTAAACGTCGAGTAAATTCCACAAAACAACTTCTGAATGCTGGCAGAGGACATCAGGCACCCAGAAAAGCAACCCAACTCCTTGAAAGGAGGTAGGAAAAAATATTAAAGACAATAAAAGAGACAAAAGAGGGAGGGACGGAGTTCTGTCCTGGGAAGGGAGTCTTAAAAAGAGAGAAGTTTCCAAACACCAGGAAACCTTCTCACTGCCGAATCCGTGCCGAGCTTTGGAAGCACAGAGGGCAACATAACAGGGAGAAAAAATAAATAAACAATTAAAACTCGCAGATTGCGAGCCCTACGGTAACTCCCCCAGCGGAGAAGCAGCGCAGACGCCTGCACCCGCCATTAGCAAGCGGGGGCTGGGCAGGGAGGCGCGGCGCGGGCTGCATCGCTGAGAGTAAGAATCTGGCCTGAATACCCTGAGCACTATCTGAGCGAAATAATTTGGGCTAGCAAACCAGACTGTGGGATATCTACCATGCGAAAAGCCAGCCCTAACCTAAGACACCGCCAGCCCGCGCACGGAACAAAGGACTAAACAGAGATAGCCGGCTGCAGACCTTCCCCCTCCGGTGACAGGCAGCCAGAGCCGGAAGGGGGCAATCGCAGCCCCAGAGAGACATTATCTATAAAACTGGCTTCTTTGCTAACTAAAACTTATTGGGGGTCTGGACGGTCAACATCTGCCTGAGAAGGTGCACCGGTTTTACACCCAGATAACCGAGTGGCGGGGAGGCGATAAGTCGCAGCATTGGAGCTCGCCAAACACCTCATCACCTGAGCTGCTCGGACCTGGGAAGAGCACAAAACGCAGGCCCAACTGAGTCTCCGCCTCTGAGGACTACCTGAGTGCTTGAACCTGAGCGGCTTGGACCTGGGAGGTGCATGCAACCCAGGGCCAGCCTCGGATTGTTCCCGGCGGAACAACCTAGAGCCTGAGCAGTGTGGGCAGGGAGGCTACACGCGCCGTGAGCGGGGGCAGACCCAGTGTGGCTGAGGCACTGCGAGCGCACGCCAGTGTCATTTGTTTGCAGCATCCCTCCCTCCCTCCCCACAGCGCGACTGAACAAAGAGAAGAAATACAGCTCCACCCACCAGAACACCGACACAAGCTTCCCTAACCAGGAAACCTTGACAAGCCACCTCTACGTACCCACACACAGTGAGGAAATGCCACAATAAAGAGAACTCCACAAACTGCCAGAATACAGAAAGGACTCCCAAACTCAGCAATTTAAACAAGATGAAGAGACAGAGGAATACCCAGCAGATAAAGGAACAGGATAAATGCCCACCAAACCAAACAAAAGAGGAAGAGATAGGGAATCTACCTGATAAAGAATTCCAAATAATGATAGTAAAATTGATCCAAAATCTTGAAATTAAAATGGAATCACAGATAAATAGCCTGGAGACAAGGATTGAGAAGATGCAAGAAAGGTTTAACAAGGACCTAGAAGAAATAAAAAAGAGTCAATATATAATGAATAATGCAATAAATGAAATTAAAAACACTCTGGAGGCAACAAATAGTAGAATAACAGAGGCAGAAGATAGGATTAGTGAATTAGAAGATAGAATGGTAGAAATAAATGAATCAGAGAGGATAAAAGAAAAACGAATCAAAAGAAATGAGGACAATCTCAGAGACCTCCAGGACAATATTAAACACTACAACATTCGAATCATAGGGGTTCCAGAAGAAGAAGACAAAAAGAAAGACCATGAGAAAATACTTGAGGAGATAATAGTTGAAAACTTCCCTAAAATGGGGAAGGAAATAATCACCCAAGTCCAAGAAACCCAGAGAGTCCCAAACAGGATAAACCCAAGGAGAAACACCCCAAGACACATATTAATCAAATTAACAAAGATCAAACACAAAGAACAAATATTAAAAGCAGCAAGGGAAAAACAACAAATAACACACAAGGAAATTCCCATAAGGATAACAGCTGATCTTTCAATAGAAACTCTTCAAGCCAGGAGGGAATGGCAAGACATACTTAAAATGATGAAAGAAAATAACCTACAGCCCAGATTATTGTACCCAGCAAGGATCTCATTCAAGTATGAAGGAGAAATCAAAAGCTTTTCAGACAAGCAAAAGCTGAGAGAATTCTGCACCACCAAACCAGCTCTCCAACAAATACTAAAGGATATTCTCTAGACAGGAAACACAAAAATGGTGTATAAACTCGAACCCAAAACAATAAAGTAAATGGCAACGGGATCATACTTATTAGTAATTACCTTAAACGTAAATGGGTTGAATGCCCCAACCAAAAGACAAAGACTGGCTGAATGGATACAAAAACAAGACCCCTACATATGTTGTCTACAAGAGACCCACCTCAAAACAGGGGACACATACAGACTGAAAGTGAAGGGCTGGAAAAAGATTTTCCATGCAAATAGGGACCAAAAGAAAGCAGGAGTAGCAATACTCATATCAGATAAAATAGACTTTAAAACAAAGGCTGTGAAAAGAGACAAAGAAGGTCACTACATAATGATCAAAGGATCAATCCAAGAAGAAGATATAACAATTATAAATATATATCCACCCAACATGAGAGCACCACAGTATGTAAGACAAATGCTAACAAGTATGAAAGGAGAAATTAACAATAACACAATAATAGTGGGAGACTTTAATACCCCACTCACACCTATGGATAGATCAACTAAACAGAAAATTAACAAGGAAAAAAAAAATGTATCTATAAAGTTCACTAAAGCAAAGCACAGTAAAATTAAAAAAAAAAAAAGAAAGAATTTTAAATTAACAGAGACACTCTCATAGCTCTCTAGTAATAATAAAATTGCCTACCTCTTATATGTTGTGTGGAAAATCCTGAAAGAGATGGGAATACCAGACCACATGATCTGCCTCTTGAGAAATTTGTATGCAGGTCAGGAAGCAACAGTTAGAACTGGACATGGAACAACAGACTGGTTCCAAATAGGAAAAGGAGTACGTCAAGGCTGTATATTGTCACCCTGCTTATTTAACTTCTATGCAGAATACATCATGAGAAACGCTGGGCTGGAGGAAGCACATGCTGGAATCAAGATTGCCGGGAAAAATATCAATAACCTCAGATATGCAGATGATACCACCCTTATGGCAGAAAGTGAAGAGGAACTCGAAAGCCTCTTAATGAGAGTGAAAAAGTTGGCTTAAAGCTCAACATTCAGAAAACGAAGATCATGGCATCTGGTCCCATCACTTCATGGGAAATAGATGGGGAAACAGTGGAAACAGTGTCAGACTTTATTTTTTGGGGCTCCAAAATCACTGCAGATGGTGACTGCAGCCATGAAATTAAAAGACACTTGCTCATTGGAAGAAAAGTTATGACCAACCTACATAGCATATTGAAAAGCAGAGACATTACTTTGCCAACAGAGGTCCGTCTAGTCAAGGCTATGGTTTTTCCAGTGGTCATGTATGGATGTGAGAGTTGGACTGTGAAGAAGGCTGAGCGCTGAAGAATTGATGTTTTTGAAGTGTGGTGTTGGAGAAGACTCTTGAGAGTCCCTTGGACTGCAAGGAGATCCAACTAGTCCATTCTAAAGGAGATCAGCCCTGGGATTTCTTTGGAAGGAATGATGCTAAAGCTGAAACTCCAGTACGTTGGCCACCTCATGCTTAAGAGTTGACTCATTGGAAAAGACTCTCATGCTGGGAGGGATTGGGGGCAGGAGGAGAAGGGGATGACAGAGGATGAGATGGCTGTATGGCATCACTGACTCGATGGACGTGAGTCTGAGTGAACTCTGGGAGTTGATGATGGACAGGGAGGCCTGGTGTGCTGCTATTCGTGGGGTCACAAAGAGTTGGACACAACTGAGTGACTGAACTGAACTGAACTGAAACCTTAGCTCCTCCATATACGATGATTAAATAATATTCCCTCATGGATTTTTTTTTTGTAATATCAGTTCAGTTCAGTCGCTCAGTCGTGTCTGACTCTTTGCGACCCCATGAATCGCAGCACGCCAGGCCTCCCCGTCCATCACCAGTTCCTGGAGTTCACCCAAACTCATGTCCATCGAGTTGGTGATGCCATCCAGCCATTTCATCCTCTGTCGTCCCCTTCTCCTTCTGCCCCCAATCCAATATAAGTGCTTCTATATGTAAAAGTCCTAGCAAGTAGTAGATAGTATGAGTTAACATTTAACTGTCCTTCTCTGTCTGATGAAGACAGCAACAGTGATTCTAACAAGAGCTAACATTTATGGAGAGCTTACTTTCTGCCAGGCACTGAGCAAATTACAGAAGTGCCAACTTCATAAGCTGCTATGAGGATTAAATAAGCTAACGTAGGGGGAAAAAACCATTCAGCAGTTATGGTTTGAGTGCTTAGTAAATGTGAGCCATTAGCTTGAACTAAACCCCTATACTGTGTGTCAGGGAACCTCATGTATTATCTAATTTAGTTCTCATACCTACCTTAGGAGGGAAGTCCTTTTACTATTGTCATTTTAAAGGTGAGGGAAATAAGATCCCAAGGATTAAGATAACACCCCAAATTCCAGTCAGTAAGCAGCACATAGAGGCCATAATCCCAGTGCCTTTGATCCCAACCTTCTGCTTTTAGTATGTTAACATTGTAAAGCTGTCTGAAAGTGGGGGGACATGTTGATGAGTCCACAAACAGGGGACATGCTAAGCAGAGCAGTTGGGGGCCAATGAGACAAAGAGAGAAGGAGAATATGAATGAGACCCGGACAAAGAGTTGCTATGTTCTGTCTGAATCAAGAGATTGGGGGATTGCTTTATCTAAGGGACTCAAGGACTGTGTAGTTAGGCCCTCCAGCTAGACCAGGGGCAGGATGTCAAGGTGGCAGGTTCTTGACAATTAATCTGATAGCACCTAAGCCTTGACAGTGGTATCACCTGGCTATCCACTGAGGCCATTACCTTCCCAGCATTTCTGATGATATGAATCTGAGTGAAAAAGGAAAGCAAGGGATGGGGAAGTAAGAGCATGAGAACTGGTGCCAAGTAGATTTTTAAGTAATTATGTTTGATCTTTCACTCATTCATTTATCCCCTGCCTCTTAAAAGTAGTTACTACATACAAAGAACACACATTCAATAGACTTATTAACAAAGAAATATTTGAAAAATAAAGGAAACATACTAACCGTGAGAGCTAACAAGACATTTAGGAATATCCTAACAGGCAGAGCATAAAGGGAAGAAACATGAGTTTTATGAATTGTTATGATCTGAAAGGAGTTGGCATAAAAAGTTTTTTAAGCAAAAATGGCTCAAATGTGCTTTCCCTCCGTTCCAGAGTAGAGATGTGCCAGGTGGTGAAAATATCTCTGTGGACCACAGTATTTCAAGCTAAGAATATTTAAGAGACAGAGGCATACATATCCATCTCATAATATTCCTTGGATTTTCTCTATTTGCAAACAATAGTATTTTCATCATTCACTGTTTCATTCCATGCCAAAGTATTTTCTTGAAATAGCCCCTGTCCCCCAACCTTCCTTGATAATATTTAATGATATCTCATTAACTTCAAAATTGACACATGTTGCCAAAGAACTTAAGATTTGGGTTTCAGGCAAGTAATAAATGAACTATTATTTAAGGGACTTCCCAAAGGCAGATACCACCTGGCCCTGTCGCTGTTTTAAATAGCATGATGCATTGGAGAAGGAAATGGCAACCCACTCCAATGTTCTTGCCTAGAGAATCCCGGGGATGGGGGAGCCTGGTGGGCTGCCATCTATGGGGTCGCACAGAGTCAGACACGACTGAAGTGACTTAGCAGTTAGCATGCATTTAACTAGCAGCAGTGTGAAGTATGTGGGGCTATTTGAGGACTCAGAGGACCTCAGCTGCATGGCATAAAATTGCCATCTTTGAATGGACAGAGAAACAGGGCAGATACCACCTGGGGCTGGAAATAATATGGAAACAGACTGGTATAGTCAGGACACAGAATAGAGAAAGAACACTTCCCAACTTCTAGTGGAGGAGATATTCTGGGTCCCCTAGCAAAGGCCTTAGAGTGGGTATTAGCACAGAGTTAAATCAGATGAGAAACGTGTCCTCTCAGACCTCTGCAAGTGTCCTGCTTCCCTGCACATCCAGCCATGCATATATAAGCCTGAAGCTGCTTAACTGCAAGTTAAATTGGGTCTATTTGGGGGGCTTCTCAGGGAAGGCAAATGGCCTTCCTCAGTTTTGATGATAAACATTTCAAAAATATAATTTCACAAAATGATGTCAGAATAATATTCATCTCACTAAACTCAGGTGTGAACCTAAGGTTCATTTGGTCACCCTCAGCCTATCTGGGCTTATACAACAGGACTATGCAGTGTTATCCACTTCAGTTCTAAAACGAAAGACATTTCAGGGAATTATTCTAACAGACCTCAAACTAACTATAGAGAGTATCCTTTAAGCCACCCCTGGCCCGGATTAGTATCTTTTCAATGACAAACACTTTCCTAATGGAAGTGTGACCAGCCATGGAGCAGATTAAACAACTTGGAGCCATGCCCTGAAGCTGTGCACAGTGTATGGAGGGCCAGAAATCTCAATTCTGATCTAAATGGAGATCACTTGAGCAATGATGAAGAGGAAGAAACTAGACAATTATTAAAAAACAACTCTTCACAAGGATTGTGATGCTGTTATACTTATTATATCCACAAAAATAAGCCTGCTGTGGTCTTATTAAGTTAGGTGCTAGGAAGGATGCAGAGAATTCACCCCTTAGGGACTTTAAAATACCAAGTTGGAGACAAAAATCAACAGACATGAAACAACCAATAGCTTTCTGATACAGGTTACCATCTAAGCTGTGTGTTAGTAACTCAGTCATGTTCACCTCTTTGCAACCCATGAACTGTAACCTCCAGGATTCTCAGTCAATGGGATTATCCAGGCAGGAATACTGGAGTGGGTTGCTGTGCCCCTCTCCATGGGATCTTCCTGACCCAGGGATCAAACCTGGGTCTCTGGCATTGTAGGCAGATTCTTTACTATCTGAGCCACCAGAGAAGCCCTTATAATTAACTGTAAAATTATATGGTCAAAACTGTAAGTTTGTAGGTAACTAGGGAGGACAGTAATCAGAGAGAAATTGAGAACAGTCAGACCAGATTGCATGGGGGTGATTAGACTTGAAGGATGGAAAGGTTATGGAGTTTATAGATATAAAGATGAATATTAGTAATAGGGAAGATTATATGATTACTTCATATTCATCACTCTTGCAAGATCTTCACATTTTCTAACTGATTTTATCCTCAAAACAACCCATCAGGTGGGAATTTTGGTAATCTCTGCTTGATGGACAAAAACTGAGGTACATAGATGTTTGATAAATTGCCTCTGGTTATCTAGCTATTAACTGGTAGATTTCTTCTTCCAGAAAGTGTTCATCAATATCCTAAGAACTGTGTACATGTTTAATATTTTTGAAATATTAAACAACAGGAATATTGCTTTCTTTATTGCCCAATAAAGTCTTGCTGCAAAAATGGTACTATAAAAGCCATATTTTTATGTATTGAATGCCAACCGTGTATCATTTCACTTTGAGAAATCCTTTATAGGTAGTAAATGAGGGGAAATAGATCAAGTAGCACGGCCATGTGTGAAAGAGCCCACGTTCTTTTTATTCCCTCAAAGGTCTCTGTCAGTTGTATATTAATTGTAGGTAATTTGTGAAAGGCTTAAATTAAGGTGTCAGTGGTGATCATTATTCAGATAATTGCCTCATTTTCTACTTCACCGTGTGCTAATAGATACACACCTGGTATAAACCCCATAATTTCTCTTTTTTTTTTGTTGGAGTATAATTGCTTTACAATGTTGTGTTAGTTTCTACTGAACAATGAAGTGAATTGGCTGTATGTAAACACATATCCCCTTCCTCTCGGGTCTCCCCACCATGGATAAAGAAATGTGGAATATATACTATGGGCTATTCAGTTCAGTTCAGTCGCTCAGTCGTGTCTGGCTCTTTGTGACCCCGTGAACCGCAGCATGCCAGGCCTTCCTGTTGATCACCAGTTCCCGGAGTTCACCCAAACCCATGTCCATCGAGTCAGTGATGCCATCCACCCATCTCATCCTCTGTCATCCCTTTCTCCTCCTGCCCTCAATCTTTCCCAGCATCAGGGTTTTTTCAAATGAGTCAGCTCTTCACATCAGGTGGCCAAAGTTCCTTAGCCATAAAAAGGAATGAAACTGGGTCATTTGTAGAGATGTGGATGTGCATAGAGTCTGGCATAGAGAATGAAGTAAGTCAGAAAGAGAAAAACAAGTATTGTATGTTAATGTATACATGCAGAATCTAGAAAAATGGTACAGAAGAATATAATTTTTAAATTTAGTTTATGTGTATGTACAGGGGAAATAAGATTTTACTCCACACCATTGTATCTTAAGGTTCATCACCTATCTGTACAAAAGAGAGAGATCTAGGGTGATGGTTATTAAAGAGGTCACCTGAGTGTATCAGTCATCAGTACATTTCCATGCTGCGAGGTGGAGGCTGTGGCAACTTCCAGTATTGCTGCAAGGTATCAGGTCACAGACAGAGCTAGAGCTTGAGAGTCAGAAAGGCAGGGATACTTGAAGAGCTGGAGCTGGCTTGCGCTCTGCTCAGCTTCTGGGGTCTGGATGTTCACAGTTTCCTGTTCCTGGTTGCACCGAAAGCACAACCCTGCTTTGCAGGCCTGTATTTTTGACTAGAGCCTGGTTTCTACCTGGCAAAAGAGAACAAGAACAAAGTAATTGTCACTAATCGAAGCTTTTCCTTTTCCCTGCAGTTAACATGAATTGTTCAAACCAGACTGGGGTGATGCTTTCAACAGAGCATTTATCAGAGTCTGGATCTTAGGACACTAATGCTGGGATATTTTTCAGCAGAGGGTTTACTTGTAAATATATTTGGGAAATTCTACATTATATAGAGTCAAGGTGGCTTATGAACGGCAGGTCTTTTCAGAGCCTTTATGTTGAGAGTGTCCAGAATCTGGCTTTAAACCCTTTTCCCCTCTAACCATCCTGTGGAATTTGGCACTTTGCAGAATATACTAACTGAAAACTCAAGAATGAATATAACCCTCCTCTAATGTTTCTGGACTTTGGCCACCTCATGCGAAGAGTTGACTCATTGGAAAAGACCCTGATAATGGGAGGGATTGAGGGCAGGAGGAGAAGGGGACGACAGAGGATAAGATGGTTGGATGGCATCACCGACTCAATGAACATGAGTTTGGGTGAACTCCGGGAACTGGTGATGGACAGGGAAGCCTGGCGTGCTGCGGTTCATGGGGTCGCAAAGAGTCGGACACGACTGAGTGACTGAAATGAACTGAATGTTTCTGGAAAACCTATTTGTTCAGTATCATTGAATAATGTGTTCAAAGTAGGGAGGGTTTTTTTTTCCCTCAGTTCTGCAATGAAACATTTTTGGACATAATTGTTCTTTAAGTACCAGCAATTTTTATATTATTATTCATTTCTATTATTAATTAATGTTGCTATAAGACAATCATTTGACTTTATGTCTCTTGCATTCTTCTTCTCCGGTGATTATTAACAATGTATTGAGTAATCTTACATTAACTGTCATGTATTGAGTAATCTTCTAAAGGCTTATTGGGGCATAGCTGTTTTGTCCCAAAGCTAAATTGTCCCAGTCCTTATGTTTTTGACACCTTTTTCTCCTTTGAATAAGTATATTTTATGTCTTTCATGTATTATAACCTAACCAGTAATTTTTTAAATGATATCTAGAAGATTGCTTTCTTTTCTACTGTGTTAAATGAAGACTTGGTAGTTCAATGTCTCTGGCTACAGCAACTCAGAAGCAGTAATTAGAAGCCAGCTGCCTCTTTAGGCTTAGGGGATATAAAGAAGGATGATACAGGTCTCCAGGGGCACTCCAAGACGATTCTGTGCTGTGTGAATCAGCCCAATGGCAGTTCTGCGAAAATGAAGCAAGTCGGATGGGAGCTGTGAGAAGGGCTTTCTTGGAGGCAGAGATGGGGTCATGCAGTGACTATACAAGAGAGTAACAGTTGTGTGATATGCAGAGAAAATGACTGACTTTTTCCCCCTAAAAAAGTGCAATTGTGGGTTTTCTGTAAGGTCTTTTCCTTCAATGTGAACTTGGCATATTTAGAAAGATCAAGCAACAATAGAAGCCCTTTGATTTTTCTGGCACAGGATCTTGAAACTAACACCATGCAAAATCCTCTTGATGAGTTTTAAATGACTTTTTTTCTTTTTTTTTTTTACTGTCTTCTTGAAGAGTTAGTGCCAAATGAGTGACAATCGAGTGACTAAGGGGGAAAGTGTTTCTAAAAATAGTTCCTAACATTACTTCCTGTGAACTCAGGAAGCTGAGTTTCATGGCGCTTAGGGCAGAGGTTCTAGAAGTGTGACCCTTAGACCAGCAGTTTCATCAGCATCAGCTGGGAAGTTGTGAGAAATGAAATTTTTTTACCCCACTCCAGACCTACTAAATAGACAAACCTGGGAATGGGCATGGTGATCTATTTTTTAATGCTCCCTCTTTAGTGGATTCTGATGTTCACTCAAGTTTGAAAACCAGTTTGTCTTTTGTTTCACTGAAAGGCTTCAGAGGGTGTCCATGAATGCCCTGAATCTGTGGGCAAGTTTGTGTATATGTGTGTTCATGCCTCGTTTGGAGGAAGCAGAACCGTATTTTCACTGAGGGTCTCCGAATAACACTGACTCCAACAATGTAAAAACCACTGTTGAAACATCAGGATCCAGCCTCAGTGTTCCCAGTCCGACTTTCCACCTGAAGATCTATAATTCAGTCTCCGGGGGGGGTCACCTGCCTTCCTTTCGCAGTTTCTGAGCACTGTGTGGAATTGAATTCCATGTAGTTGTCAGCTTCTTGCTTCTTGAAGTGCAGTGTGAGCAATTGTTTCATTACAGAAATGTGTGGTTTGAATGTCTTAGAGCCAAAGATCTTATCTGTGCTGCAACATAGACATCAGCATGTACCACTTCTTTAAAATGAATGTTGAATTGTTTTAGTCTGGGGTTATTCATGCCACTGTGAAATATCTATCTGTGGGTTTACGAGCAGAGAATTTTAACTATTGTACCCAAACCCACTAAAGTACTGTCAGCATACGCTTATTCAAAGAGCATGTATTGAAAGGGTCTGCTTTATGCCAGTCCTCATGTTAAGTCTCAGGCACAGCATCAGGAATGAGGAGAGAGGAGGTGGGCAGGGCAATTAAATACATAAATTTAAAAAAAAATTAAGGAAACAACAAAAGCTTTATTTCTTTTAAAAGTCCTCTGTAGGTATGGATACATATCTTCTGTGACATCATTCAGCAGTACAGACTAACAGACTCTCTACACATGATGAAGGTGTGCCATCTAGATCATGGGAATTCATTGATATAGCAGGGAAAAGCACTGGAGGGAGTCTTGCTAAAATTATTTGACCTGAAAGTGACACTTTATGTTTGCTTACAAGCTGTTGGCTGGAAATAGATATACAGTCCAGTCTGAATTCATGAGTTCGGGGAAGTATAATCTGTGTGTTCAGAAGTAGTAGTAAACCCTACATCTCTATCACATTTCCATACAATAAAAAGCTGTTTATCATAGACAGAAAGATAGAGCGACTGAAGGAAAAATGGAACTCCTGTTAGGGTTGCAGCATGTGGAGATAGCAATATATGTGGGGATTTTCACAGAAAATGTGATCTTTTTCACTGGATCTTAGGATGAGAAGGAAGTTTTCCAGGCAAAGTAGATATTAAGGTAAGTATTCCAGGCAGGGATACTAGTCGGATGGGGAACAGGATCATGGAAGAGACCTAATTCTGTTCAAAAGGATGGAGAGATTTTAAATATGGATGAAGTACATTATATATATATATATATATGTATATATATATATATATATGTATATATATATATATATATAGAGAGAGAGAGAGAGAGAGAGAGGCATGTTATAGGTGAGGAAAGGCAAGAAAGGAGCCCTGGAAACAGGTGGAGACCAGAGTATGAAGGGGCTTGTATTCTAAGCTAAGGGGTTGAAAGTTTCGAATTCTATTTCATAAATATTAGTGTCTCTAACAGTTGTCTCTGAAACACTTATTTTGTGGTGAAAACTCTGATACTTTTTAGTAGCTCTTTTTAATATACAATATAGCTATGTACATAGCATATCCCACAGTTTCAAACTGTCTATCATACATGTATCATTGTGATTATCTGCACCTGGGCAATTTTGCTCCTCCTGTTCCTTTTGCTTGGAGTGTTTGCTGAAAAAGCGAGGCCATCAAAATCAGCTGATTTTTTGATCATGATCATTACCAAGCAGCTCCTGTGTGTTAATATTTGTCCTGTAGTTCTCACAACAACTCTCCAGGTTTGGTATGATGTCTCATTTTATAGGAGGAAAACGTGAGAACAGAGGTGTGTTCTCTGCCACACAATGAGTAATAATTTCTCAACTGAGAAATTGATCAGATCAGATCAGTCGCTCAGTCGTGTCTGACTCTTTGAGACCCCATGAATCGCAGCACACCAGGCCTCCCTGTCCATCACCAACTCCCAGAGTTCACTCAGACTCACGTCCATCGAGTCAGTGATGCCATCCAGCCATCTCATCCTCTGTCGTCCCCTTCTCCTCCTGCCCCCAATCCATCCCAGCATCAGAGTCTTTTCCAATGAGTCAACTCTTCACATGAGGTGGCCAAAGTACTGGAGTTTCAGCTTTAGCATCATTCCTTCCAAAGAAACCCCAGGGCTGATCTCCTTTAGAATGGACTGGTTGGATCTCTTTGCAGTCCAAGGGACTCTCAGGAGTCTTCTCCAATACCACAGTTCAAAAGCATCAATTCTTCGGTGCTCAGCCTTCTTCACAGTCCAACTCTCACATCCATACATGACCACAGGAAAAACCGTAGCCTTGACTAGACGGACTTTTTTTGGCAAAGTAACGTCTCTGCTTTTGAACATGCTATCTAGGTTGGTCATAACTTTCCTTCCAAGGAGTAAGCGTCTCTTAATTTCATGGCTGCAGTCACCATCTGCAGTGATTCTGGAGCCCCCAAAAATAAAGTCTGACACTGTTTCCACTGTTTTCCCATCTATTTCCCATGAAGTGGTGGGACTGGATGCCATGATCTTTATTTTCTGAATGTTGAGCTTTAAGCCAACTTTTTCACTCTCCACTTTCACTTTCATCAAGAGGCTTTTGAGTTCCTCTTCACTTTCTGCCATAAGGGTGGTATCATCTGCATATCTGAGGTTATTGATATTTTTCCTGGCAATCTTGATTCCAGCTTGTGTTTCTTCCAGTCCAGCGCTTCTCATGATGTACTCTGCATAGAAGTTAAATAAACAGGGTGACAATATACAGCCTTGACAAACTCCTTTTCCTATTTGGAACCAGTCTGTTGTTCCATGTCCAGTTCTAACTGTTGCTTCCTGACCTGCATACAAATTTCTCAAGAGGCAGATCATGTGGTCTGGTATTCCCATCTCTTTCAGAATTTTCCACAGTTTATTGTGATCCACACAGTGAAAGGCTTTGGCATAGTCAATAAAGCAGAAATAGATGTTTTTCTGGAAGTCTCTTGCTTTTTCTATGATCCAGCAGATGTTGGCAATTTGATCTCTGGTTCCTCTGCCTTTTCTAAAACCAGCTTGAACATCAGGAAGTTCACGGTTCACATATTGCTGAAGCCTGGCTTGGAGAAATTTGAGCATTACTTTACTAGCGTGTGAGATGAGTGCAATTGTGCGGTAGTTTGAGCATTCTTTGGCATTGCCTTTCTTTGGGATTGGAATGAATACTGGCCTTTTCCAGTTCTGTGGCCACTGCTGAGTTTTCCAAATTTGCTGGCATATTGAGTGTAGCACTTTCACAGCATCATCTTTCAGGATTTGAAATAGCTCCACTGGAATTCCATCACCTCCACTAGCTTTGTTCATAGTGATGCTTTCTAAGGCCCACTTGACTTCATGTTCCAGGATGTCTGGCTCTAGGTCAGTGATCACACCATCGTGATTATCTGGGTCATGAAGATCTTTTTTGTATAGTTCTTCAGTGTATTCTTGCCATCTCTTCTTAATATCTTCTGCTTCTGTTAGGTCCATACCATTTCTGTCCTTTATTGAGCTCATCTTTGCATGAAAAGTTCCTTTAGTATCTCTGATTTCTTGAAGAGATCCCTAGTCTTTCCCATTCTGTTGTTTAAAGCAGTTAGTTTTGGGATTCATATAAATAAAATATAGATTCAAATTCATTTTTCTGCCAATTCCTAGATATATTACCTTGAAGCAACTCAAACTGGGGCATTTTCCTACTAAAGAGCCCTTGAGATAGTGAGAGAGTGGTGTGATCTAGTAATCTAATTTCTCTTTGAAAAGATCTAGGCAGGGAAAACAGAAACTTGCTACTGTAATAGTCCAAGCAGTAGAAATGTAAATGAGTCAATCAGTTACATTAAGGGTGGACAGTGAGCATTTGATCTACTCCAATTAGTTGCAATGTTTTTTAAAGATGGATCTTGCTTTTGTTGTTTTAGTATTACCTTTTACATGTAGTGTGTGCATGCTCAGTCACTAAGTCATGTACAACTCTTGTGACCTTTTGGACGATAGCTCCCCAGGCTCCTCTGTCCATGAGATTTTCCAGCCAAGAATACTGGAGTGGGTTGCCATTTCCTTCTCCCTACCCATGGATCATACCCATGTCTCCTGCACTGGCAGGCAGATTCTTTAGCACTAAGCTACCTGGGAAGCCTTTACATATAATGAGCACCAGTTAATATTTGGAGGGTCTATGTACTGGCTGCTATGTTGGATATTTTCCATTAGGTCTTTGCAGAAAGTTCGTTCTCTGTGGACTTGGGAGCCTGCCGTTGTGTGATAATGAGGGATAAGCCTGACTCGAAGTCAAGATGCCTCTATTTGTGTCCAAACTCAGAAATATACTAGCTCTAAACTCTAGCCATGTTCCTATATTTCTTATAGTGAGGTACAGGTATTGCTGAAAGAGTACACAAAGCTAGAAGAAGAATCTTACTTTACCCATGGTTTGAGGGCAAAATGATTTTTTCTGTCATAAGAGTTCAGTTCAGTTCAGTCGCTCAGTCGTGTCTGACTCTTTGTGACCCCATGAATCACAGCACACCAGGCCTCCCTGTCCATCACCAACTCCCGGAGTTCACTCAAACTCATGTCCATCGAGTCGGTGATGCCATCCAGCCATCTCATCCTCTGTCGTCCCCTTCTCCTCCTGCCATAACAATCCTGACTAAATGGCTGGATTGAAAAAATAGCAGGAAAAACAGTTTTTAAAACAGAAAACATCAAGGCTCAAATACATTTCACACCCATATTTTCCCCTTTATATGTGGCCAAGATTCAGAGAAGTGAGTGTTCATTCTTTCCTATCATGGAGATAAACTTGGTAGAAACATTTAGGAATAATCATTTGATTCTCTGCTTGGTTCTTTTGAGGAAAACTGATGGTAGTGCTAAGTTTTTTGAAAGGACAAAGTAGATCCTGATTTGAAAGGATTCTGAAAAATCTAAGGAGTAAAGGTATAAGAATATGATAAATTATTGTTATTATATATAATAAAGGGCTTCCCTGGTGGCTCAATGGTAAAGAATCTACCTGCCAATGCAGGAGATGTAGGTTCGATCCCTGGGTTGAAAAGATCCCCTGGAGGAGATGGAAACCCACTCCAGTAGTCTTGCCTAGGAAATCCCATGAATAGAGGGGCCTGTTAGGGTACAGTCCATGGGGGTATAAAACAGTTGGATATGACTTAGTGACTCAACAATGACATATATTAAAGTATTATCATTATACATAATAAAAGGATAGAAATCTGTTTCACAAAGACGTGTTAATCATGACAATAAAGTGAGTCATGGTTGAAATACCAAAGCATCTGCAGGTTGCTAAAAAAGATACATGTAAAGAATTATTCACTGTTTGACTGCTCCATTAAAATTAACCTTCCCACAAGCAGGAATTTTGTCTGTTTTGTTTGCAGTAGTATTCCCAGTTCCTAGAATAGTGTGCAGCATATCATATGTACACAATAAATATTTGTTGAATAAGTGAATTAATAAAAGGACTCTCTGAGAAACCATGTCTATTATTAATGAGGACATTGACCCCTACCTAACTGCTGCTTACTCTGAGGAGCTGAGCTGGACCACAAATGAACTGTAAGAATTCCTTTTGTTTATACTCGAGCAGCCTGAGCCATGTCAAAGATAAATAAAATCAGACTCGAGTAGCAAGGACAGATTTTAATCAGTAATAAACTACAGCAGTAGAGAAGGGGGTCCACCATGAACTGAACTCAACTTTGATTTGTGCAGAGGGGATTGAGCATTCTAAAAGGAAAATGAGCAAGTCTGAAGAAGAAAAGTAGGGGCTTGAGGAGAATCAGGGAAGTAGAAGTTTATAAAAAGCAGAAAGAGGGTTTTGGTCCATACAAATCCCATCTGGGTCTGTTCACCGGCTCTTACTGCAGTTAGATCTCTATTCACCTAGAGAGACTAGGAGGGGAGACGGGGGCCTGCCTTCATGCAGATGTTGGCTGGGACAACTGGAAAATTCTTTCAGCAGTCTTGTGCTTCCCCATGAGGGAACTTAAAGGGGCTAGATTCCTTACTTTAGGGATGCTACCTTGAGCTGTTAGAATCTATGCTAGAGTTTATGAATTTTTTTTAACATGGCAGGACAAAATTATTTGTGCTAAGAGTCAGCAGTTTATAGACCCAGGCTGAGGCCTAATCAAGAAAAGGGCTCTAGTCAGAGGAGCCTGACTAGAGTTTGCTCAAGGAGAGACTCTGTGTGGCTTCCTTTGCTTTTTCTCCGGAAACTATTTGAGGTCTTTGTGCAGGTTGGAAAAGAATTTTCAGATACAAGGCAGATCGAGAGGAGAATAAAGTTTATTAGAGTGGGAGATGCTGTGAAAACAGTGGGCTGACTCAGGGGAGAGCTGACTCCTTTTGCAGGTAGCAGCAGCCAATTTTTATAGCCTCAAGACAGAGAAAATTCCTCCTGGAAGTGCAGCATTAGGTTAGGTGGGTATTTTACCTAATGTGGGGTCAGGGTTAGATCCAGAGGCTTGTGTCCTTGCCATGCGGCCTGGTCAGTTAGTTCCAGATATTTTTGTCCAGTGACCTTGTTATAGGGCTCCACAGAAACCAACTTAGTTTTGGCTTTTATGGTTTTGCCTCCTGTAAGGTTAAAAAAAAAAGAAAAACACAGAATGACAAATTCAATATAAACAGAACTTGCTTCTCAAAAGTCTAGGGCAGGGTGGGTTCAAGTTGCCTACTCTTTGCTTTATTTTTTCCTTGACTCTCCCAAAAGCCCTCTAGGTCTTTCCAGAGGATATCCCTTCAAAACAGGAAGCCCAATCTATTTTTACCAATACGTTTATTAGGAGAAGAAATATGAAGAGAGAAAGAAGATGCAAGAGAAGGACTCATCCAAGAAAAGACACCGTGACATCACATTAAGATTTGTTTATCATGTGTTAGTCTTCTCTGTGGATATTGCTCTTCTTGGCATGGTGACCCAGGTTGCTGTCCTAGGTCAGTGTTGTAACTCTCCCTCCACTGGAACAAAGCTTTTAGAAAAGCTTTCACCCATCCCTGGAAGTCCTGCATGCATGCTCAGTTGTGTCCCACTTTTTGCGACACCATGGACTGAAGCCCGCCAGGCTCCCGTGTCCATGGGATTTTCTACGCAAGAATCCTGGAGTGGGTTCCCATTTCCCTCTCCAGGGGATCTTCCCGACCCAGGGATAAAGCCATGTCTCTTACATCTCCTGCTACCGCTGAGCCACCAGGGAAGACTTCCTAGAAGGCAGGGTCCATAATAAAGAGAGGAGTGAAAGGAGAAGTGAAAGACATGGATGGTCTTTGAATTCTTAGGGCCATAGCCTGAGTCTCTTATTTAGATGAGACCTTATTTGGTGAGAACTGTACTATTGATAATGGGTTTTGGCCATTGATTTCTTTGTAAGTTGCAGAATGTTTCTGATGGTAGATGAAATTACTTTGTAACCTCTCGGTGCCTAGGGCTTTTTCTTGGCATAGAAGAGATAAGAAATTATTTCTCATCTGTCAGCTTTCTTGAGAGAATGATTTGTTAAAGTAGAGTTAGTTTTGGTTTTCACCCTGGCTGGATTCCCCATGCATATTTGTCACTAAAGGTAACCTTGCCAATGAAACAGGAAAACCACGCTGTTCCCTTCATTATTTTTCTCTTCAGCACCTGCTTGCACATGTTCATTAGAAGAGGCAAGGGATATTTCAATAAACAGTAAATGTCCAAGAAAATGATTTAATTCTAAGAAGTCCTTTTTTTAATCCTGAAACTGGGTTCTTCTATTCATTTCATCCTGTTCTCCATCTGTCACCAGTCATATTCTAACACTGGAGTTACAAGCTCAGTCCTATGAAGGTGAAAAGTAATCATATAAAGATGAAATGGATAAGAGCATAGAAAGTATTTTACACAAATCCTATAGTTTATTAAAGAGAAAACTGAGACCCCCAAAGGACAAGGGTTGTTCCATCAGATTCAAAGGTAAAACCTGTGTATGCACATTTAAGTAGAGGAGAGACAGTCTAAAAGGTGCTGTGGAAAATACAAAGATAAGTAAGACCAGAATAATACTCCTGAATGAATAAGGAAGAGAAAAGTATGTTCCCAGCTAATCATACAAGGTAACATAAAGGACATACTGGTAACATAAAGGACATACTGGTAACATAAAAGTCAAGGGCATGCAGTTTATTCTTTTCAGTTGAGGGTGAAATTTTGTTAAGGAGATTAAGCCACACAATGAATATAACAATAGAATGTATACAGACCAGTGTTAGGCATTTTAGTAATCTGTAAAAACATCACTGTTCTACTGCTGGCATCAAATTCAGCTCTAGCACAACCCTCCCTCCCATCTAGAAGCAGATGTGTAAAAACATATAAATCTAGGGTTGTCAGCATCAATACTGTAGCCTCTCATTGCAGTAAAATTCTCTTTGGTTAGTAAGTATTTCAATAGTTATAGATTTTTTATTTAGTCTCCCCACTGGTCAGAATTGTATTGATTTTAAACAGATGTAATCACTAGTTAAAGAAGTGTGATTTGTTCATGGCAGAAAGCAGGCTACTTTGGTTAATTTAGAAGGCTACTCTGCTTGTATTCTACTCTTGTTTTCCTACCTAGAAGGAACTGTTTTCTTCATATGCAGTAGAACACCCAAATTTGCACACTCTGTAAAAAATAAAATGTAGTCAGTGACCATGGGAGTTTATAGAGTGTCAGAAAACTATATTCTTTTGATATTAGTCACCTAATACAACACATTTTTGATTAGGGCTCAGAAAGAACTTGGAGTGCTAGCATTTCTGGGTTTGGCTGGCCAAAGTACTGATCAAATCCATGAGAATTTATGTGAGAGTTCAGAATTCAAGTAGAAATCCCTCAGTAAACAGATGAAGTTGTGAGCTGGCTGCATAGTAAGAGCTCAGGTTTATTAGGCTAGTGGAATCCATGAGATAAACTCCAGGAGAGAAAAAAATAATACAAACAAGAACAATAGCAGCTAGTCATTTCTGAACAATTACTAAATGGTAAGCATTGTATTACCTTCTTACTCAAATTACCAGTTATCCCAGGGTGTATTTTTGTACCCACATTTTTCAAATGATGAGACCAAGGCTCAGAGATGTTAGATAAATTTTCCAGGTGTTGGGTAAATTGTAGGGATGGGAGTGGGGTGCAGTTGGCTTATGTGTCCCCCTTTGCCTAGAACTTTCCCAGTTTTATCACCAAAAGTCACCTATCTCAGAGACGCTGTCCACTCCCAGTCCCAGGCACAATGGGGACAACAGGTCATGTTAACTTGCACGTACTGATGCTGAATTTCAACACTTAAGCTTTAAATTGGTGTCTTATACTGCGTCCACTGAGGAGAAAGAGAACCAAAGACCAGAGATGGAACTTTGGAAAATGGTAATAACTTTAAAACTGGGAAAAGACTGTAAGGTTTATACTTACAGACCTATGTCTGTATCCTTTGCCCGTTTTATCCCAGTCTCTAATACTCTGTCTAGGACAGAGAAGACGCTCAACGAATATGATATGTGTAATTAGTTGAATGATTAATGACTGATTATTAGCGATTGGATGAATGAAGAGGTAAGAGGATGAATAAGGCAACATCATATCCCACAAGGATCAGGAGAGAGCTCAAATTAAAATCATCAATAACAATATTTAAGTAAAGGGCAATGCTTTTGCAAACTAATGGTCATGGGAACCTTCAGGTTTAGGCTTTGAAGAGGGTCACATGGAAGCTTGCTGCTGGTTGTAAACACCAGGAACAAGACCTGGATTTAAAACAGTGAGTCATCACAAGATGTTCTTTTTTTCTCCTCATAGAGTCAGCTCAGTTAAAGGAAAAGAGGGAGCCTCATTAGAGAATAATGCAATTACACACTGAGCAATAAGAAATACCATAGTGACAGTTTTTTTTTTTTTCTCTATCTCAAGAAAGGTTAGAGACTGGAACTATAGAGATTGAAGAGTTAACGCTGGAGGGACATCGGAACTTCTTAAGAGACACATGATAGCATCTCAAATAGGCAAAATTGTAGCTCAAAGATATCTTCTGTCTTTACATTTCAGGCTGAACACCTCGTTTCATTCAATTGAGATGAGTTGGAGCCCGTTGCTATGCTGGTGTTCTCTCTTCTGATGTGTTCCGAGTATCTCAGCGCCACTCTTAATAGTCTGAGCTCTATGGGGAACATGTTTTCAAAGTATGACGTGACTGGCACACACCGAACATGGCGGTCGCTTCTCTTGTCTGGGCCTGAAACTTCCTATGCTTAAATCTCATTAGCCTTATATTTTGCAGGCCATCTCAGACCTCAGATTTCCTCAGTTTTCTTTCCTTATTTTGCTGATGTGCAGTGTTTACATTTTCCCCGGTAGCTTTCTCTCTGCCACTGCAAGAGAAGCGGTGCTGCTTTTGCTATGGGAGAGGCTTCTGCGCTCTATCTTGTCTATCACTAATAAGCCCTCAAGCTCCGTTCTCATTTCCAAACTACTAATGTCTGGTAACGATTTCCAAGTCAGAACACACACAGCTGGCTATTCAAACCCCAGGTTAAATTTTGTTTTCTGACACATCACCTGTTTGGAATTTGAAAGTAAGTCAAAATGCATTGCAGTAGTTATTCAAGGAAGAAGACAGGGTAATGACAAAGGTCATTCCTCTGACTTAATGCTACCAAACCATTGGAAAAAAATATTTCCCTTGATCTCTGAAATCAACTTGTAAAGTTTCAGCTCCTGAAGCAGGTACCATTACAGTTGTTATACTATTAAAACTTCCACAGAGCCTTTTTTTTTTTTTTTTTTTTTGGAAAGCCAGGAAAATTGTTTGGGGCTAGTTTAGGATTGGTTTGATTGCTACGGATATAAACGTCTCTGAAGAGTTTTTTTTTTTTTTTTTCCCCAAGTGCAGGTAACATAAGAACTTCAAATTAAAGAACAAAGCAGACTGTCTAGGCACAACTAGATTTTTTAAAGCAAAATTAAGTACAATAATAACAACTTTCAGAAATTATGAAACTGTCAATGCAGGAAAATTAGTTCTAATGTAGGCTTAGCCATGGGATTTTATTAAAAATGTTCTCATACTAGCATTCAGTTCAGTTCAGTTGCTCAGTCGTGTCCGACTCTTTGCGACCCCATGAACCGCAGCACGCCAGGCCTCCCTGTCCATCACCAACTCCTGGAGTCCACCCAAACCCATGTCCATCGAGTCAGTGATGCCATCCAACCATCTCATCCTCTGTCATCCCCTTCTCCTGCCCTCAATCTTTCCCAGCATCAGGGTCTTTTCAAATGAGTCAGCTCTTCGCATCAGGTGGCCAAAGTATTGGAGTTTCAGCATGGAGCATTTTAAATAATGAATTTACAGGGAGAAACAAAAGGAAATCACAGACAGACATTACTTAGAATAAGGAAAAAAAAAACACAAGTACATTTTAATGATTATAGATTTGTGTATGGAATATTTTGCCTGATTTTCATTTCATTGCCTCTTTGTCATTGGAGGCCTGTCTGATGATTTGGGTACGTATCATGGGTGACTGTCTTTGTGTTTGCTCAGCAGAGAACAACAGTTGCAATATGTAAATAGGGTGCCTCTTTCCTTTGGATGCCTTGGGATATGTATAATAGATTAAGTTGGCTTTGTGCAGAGCAAACAGGTCTGTATTACCAAGAATATGAATAATGTCAGTTTCCATAATTGCTAACATCTGGCTTTCCATAAATCTGTTAAATTGCATGGAAGCAGAATTAGATTTCTGTGTCATAAGTAAAGCAATTACATGGAACTCTGTAGGCAATATGGTCCTATATTCAACTGTGAAATCCTTTCATTCTGGAGCAGTGAAAGCAAATCCAGGTTTTGCACCCTGCTTTTATTGTGAACCCCTAGGTGTGTTCATCTTTTTGCTCAGGTTTCTTAATTTACGAGAGGAAAACACTGCCAATATGTTTGTAACTTTCTTAAATGCAAAATAACCAAATGTTAAAAAAGCATGTTCTAGCCGGGCATTAACTGCCAATTTAGAGAGTATTTTTGAGGAGACCATAAGTTAAAGATCCTTTTGTTGCCATTGTAGATCTGTTGAAATTAATCTTCCAGACAGTTCCTGGGGTGATTTGTTGATGGGTCTTTCTCTGCCATTGTTCCCTTAAGCATTTGAAAGGAAACTGGGATATGGAGGGAAGAGGAAATGTGGCTTTCCTATTTCAGTGTGGTTACTGCTTTCTGTATTATTGTATTTTGAACTAGACCCAAGACCTTTCCCAGATGAAAAGTCAACAATAAGATGCGTTCCCTGAAGAGAAGGGTTGTGGTTATGCCTCATGCTTATCGAACACCCCAAACACTAACTTTTGGCGAAGCAGTCTTTTATAGTCATATTGGTCTGTAAAATTCCTGGATTTAGGTAAGTTAAATGGACTTCCCAGGTGGTGAAGTGGTAAAGAATTCGACTGCCAATGTAGGAGATGCAGATTCAATCCCTGTGTTGGAAAGATCCCCTGGAGGAGGAAATGGCAACCCACTCCAGTACTCTTGCCTGGAAGTTAAATAAATACATTGCACATCCAAAGTATATTCTTTTGCACTTCCTAATGAGAAAAAGGAAAAAGATTTAGTTTTTGCCCTTAATGAGTTCACCATCTACCTATGGAACCATGGATATATTAAACATATAACTCCAAAGAGATGAATGCAAGGATACAGAGCAAGGTACAGAGAAACTAAAATGCCAGTAGTGACCGTCCTACAAAATGAGGGATGGTGATGCTTGATCTGGATTTTGAAGAATGCATGAGAGTAAAGATAGCACACAGGAAAGGGAAAAGTTTACCTTTTCAATTAATTTACACCCCACCCATTACATGTACACTAAGAAACAGAAATAAGGAGGGGCAGAGGAGGAATCCCATAATTAGAAAAGGCATGTTCCAAGACACAGCCAGAGGAAACATCATGGCCTGTTTGTGGGTCACCCATTGCTTTTGAAGAGAAAGGGGAAGGGACAGAAGGTAACAACTGAAGTGCCAAATCAAGGGTTATGTGTATGCTAGGAGATTGAATGTTCTATTAGAAGCATCAGAGATCCATGGAGATGTGGCAGAGAAATGACATGAACAGGTTTGGTTTTTAATACAACACCCCTACCCTGTAGAGGTATTTACAGCAATGATTCTCTGGCAGAACAGAGCCCAGATGTCTAGATCCTAAATTACACCAATTAAGCCCATTTCTAGTGGTGAACCACCACTAGAAAACATCAGTACTTTTATTTTTTTTTTAATTTTATTTTATTTTTAAATTTTACATAATTGTATTAGTTTTGCCAAATATCAAAATGAATCCGCCACAGGTATACATGTGTTCCCCATCCTGAACCCTCCTCCCTCCTCCCTCCCCATACCATCCCTCTGGGTCATCCCAGTGCACTAGCCCCAAGCATCCAGTATCGTGCATCGAACCTGGACTGGAAAGCTCTCCAAACATTTATATTTTGCCCACAATCAAAAAATCACTGAATTAGAGTGAAAAGTAGCTGGAGTCAGTATAGACCAGCTAGGAGGCTAATGCAATAGTCCTGGTGAGCTATATGAAAATCAGAATTGAGTTCAAAGAAACCTGAGTTTTATTTTTATGATTATATAAGTGATGAGCTAGCTAGCTATCATCAATTTACTCTCTATCTGTATCTCCAGACTTACAAACCAGATTATAAATGTGATGAGAGAAGTATAAGATACTGTTTTGTTACTTTCAGCAAAAATATAGGAGTGAGAATAATGCAAAAAATATCACTTTAGTATTGTTCCAAGATAGCATATATCTATACAGTAAACCATGTACTATTAACTATCATTGCAATGAGTGTTCAGAGAGGGTGAATAATCACTCTAAACTGTAATGATATTGGAAGATACTTAACTGAGGAGGTAGGGCTTGCCGTTGTTCTTAATCATTTATCTTCATTAAGTAAACAAATATTTTTAAGTACTTATTATGTTATCTATGTTTCTACCTTCAAAAGACTATAGAGTAGGTGGATATGGTTTTATACAGTTGATAATTGAAGGTCAGAAAGAGTAAATAATGTGACCAAGGATACACAGTGTAATGTACAAAATGACCAGTACATAATCACCAATTAATTGGAAGAGTTTAATTTCAAACATGTGTGACCCGACTCCTGCATTCATTGCTACTTTTTGTTGGGAAGAATTAGAGGAAAAAGACTAGGAAGATGAGAGAGGCTTCTAGGCAGGAGCACCATAGGGTCATACATGTTACCCAGGAGTAATGAAGAAGTAATTAAGGTCTGATGTAGTTGACTTGGAATCTAGATAGCATAATTTAGGATCATTTCCACAAATGTCAAAGGAGGAATAATTATTCATTAAGTCAGTGTTTTGACTGAGGCTACAATTGGTAGAACAAAGATAAAAAAAATCTTATAATGAACTAGTTTCTAGAAGTATGATTGGAATTCCTTAACATCTTCCACTTTGCACTGTGGCTATAAAGCCAAGTTTTATACCAATATAGTGCATATAGTCAGTAAGGGAAGATAGGTCATTGTTTCTGATTGTTATTAAAGTCACTAGAGTTTTAAAGTTCTAGCAAACTAATTATACCATATTCTCTGAATTTCAACTAAAAATGCTGAAAAGGGGCCATACAAGATTTTATCCTTGAAAAAGAATTACAATGTCTAGAGGGCAAATTAGTTGAAAGTAGATAAAACCACAGACTACTCTAGTATGCTTAAAGAAGACTTTAGGAATTGAGTTGGCACAGTTTAGTGGAAAGAGCTGTAGTATACCTGTTGTAAGACCCAACACAGTCTTTGCTCTAAGACATACCAGCGGTGTGACCACTTAGCCATCTCTGTAACTTAGTCCTTATTTTGTAGACTGAAAATAACTATTTCCATCCTGCAATTATATGACATGACTTGTGAAAAAGAACTCTGAAAAACTTTGAGATATATATATATATATATACACACACACACACACACACACACACACACACACACTCACACATAAAATAATAGCAGTAAAATTGATTTTATGTCTCTGAGCACATTTTTACTTTGAGTACTTAAGGGGGAAATGCCACTTATAATCACTTTTTTGTGTGCAGCTTAGTTCCCTAATTCTTAAAAAAATGCCTACAATTAAGATGGATTTTAGTGTGAAGAGTAAGTTAACTTATACTGTTATTCTCACCTGCGGTAGGAGTCACGCCTACAATTAGTAGCCTACTGCCAGTTTTCTATATACTGCTGTGTTCCTCCACATCACTTTCATGAGGACAGTGTCTTTAAGTCACTGTCAACATTTATAGCACCAGTGTGCAAAAAACCCTGGTGCCGAGCAGACTTTTGGTTAAAATATGTTGAAATCAACATTGTCATCTGAAAGATATTTGAAGGGCTTGGCAGTAGATTAATCAATGGAGAAGACAAATGACCTGATAGACAAATGGCTAATGTTTTCAAATACAAATACTTTAAAGATTGTCATAAGAAAAATCAAGCAGACTTTCCTTGAGTGATTTCAGAACTGGTACCTAAGTAGAAGTTTCTAAATAATATATTTTATTTCCATTTAATGAAGACATTTCTGAAAGAGTTATTCAAAGATGAAATTTGCTGGCTTGTGAAGGAATAAGTTCAGGAAAAGGACTCCAACAAGGGATGTATAGCAATCTGTTTGAGATGCTAAGGTCACCAGAGCTCTGAATGTCAACGAGGGCTACTGGATTTGTTTTTCTTCCATACTTGACTGTCAATGAAAAACAGCAAAATATATGGTGTCTTTCATCAGAATTCATGCCATACCTCAACTGTAGCCTCAAGATGTTTTCTTGTGTGAGCAAAATTGCTGCTAGTCATTAAGGAGGTGAGTTTTTGATTAGGCAAGGCATCCTTTAAGAATTATTTCCTTTTCTTTCAACGTTGGCCCCAAGATCTGGGGGCAGTCTAATTGGCTCAGGATTGCCCTCGTTGCTCACTTGTTCCTACTCAGTGGCTCATCTATTCACAACTTTTCTAAACGACCCAGATCTCAATGGGGTGTCTCCACACTGTTAATGAATTAGCAGTATTTATTGCCTCTGGATGGTATAGTTCTTGAGGATCTCCTAAAACCAGTTCAAGGTTCCTACTGAATAATTCAGTAATTAGAGTCTGACAGCTATGGGTTTGAGTCCCAGACTGGCCACTTATTAGCTATATGACAGTGGGCATGCTATTTAACTTACAGGAGCCTCAGCTCCATCATTTCCCAACTAGAGATAAGAACAGATTGTCCTACACAGAGCTACTTTGCAGAGTAAAGGAGATAAGGCATGTGAACAGCTTGGCGCAGTACTTGACACAAAGCAAACAATGATGTTAACCAGTGCTACAGTCAGTGATTGACTTTCTAATAATCATCTTGGCTAGAGTCTAAAGCTCCCTGCTTTCTCTCTTGCAGACATTGATGAATGTGCCTTAAGAACCCATACCTGTTGGAATGATTCTGCTTGCATCAACCTGGCAGGGGGCTTTGACTGCCTCTGTCCCTCCGGGCCCTCCTGCTCTGGTGACTGCCCCCATGAAGGAGGGCTGAAGCGCAACGGGCAGGTGTGGACTCTGAAAGAAGACAGGTGTTCAGTCTGTTCCTGCAAGGTGAGGCTGGTGTGGTGCACTGGAAACTGTCACTGTTCTTTCCTTCCCCCTCTGCTCTCCCTCCCCATCTGTTTCCACCCAGTTGTTGATTCACAGGTCTCCTATGGTTCCTGAAAAGGATTCTGTTCTAATCCCCACTACAGCTAATGATGATGCTGGGTGGCAGGCAGACTTGCTGGGAATGAGGTGAGGTGTCGGGGTTGCAAAGAGACTGCTGAACACAGGGGGAGCAGAGCAGAGAAGCCAGTGAGTCCCCCTACTGAGAGCCGGCAGTGCCTTTAAGGTTGGTTGGGTGAGAGCTTTAATGAGCCGTCATCTCCTACTTTTACAGTCTTGCTGATTAAACCTTCTCTTTCCCTGAAATGATCACCTGCATGAACTTGCTCACTCTTCTGGTGACATCATCCAGAAAGCAAGGCTCAGAGGCTTGTAGTGGCCAGAGACAGGTGAACCTCTGACACATTGTGAACACAGGATGATGAAAGTACGAGGCTGTCTGGTAAATGATGTCTTTTTGTTGTGCTCAGTGCTGAGTAATTCCTTACATTAAGTTGTTTGGAAGTGAGTTTAATGCTTATGAAAATAAAATTCTGTCATTGACTAGTTTTGCTTTATGCTTTGCAAAGTGGGCCTATTAAAGTGTTTGATTCCTTTGTGCTTTCTTTTGTTGATCTTGCCTATTCAGTTTCCTTTGATATTACATTTTCTGTAGCTCTTACATTGTATTTTTATGTCTGTTTGAATGAGACTGTTTACTCTTTGGCTTTATGGGTATGGGAACTGGGAGAAGTTACTTCCTCAGTAGCCTTGTAGAGAGCTGGTCTCCTGATGAACTCAGCGTGCTTCCTGGAAACAGAGTAGAAATGAACTTTGAAGTCACCCAGTTCATTCACCTGCCTTCAAGTCTGTCACAGCTCCAGACCTGGAGGCACATATTTAGGAAAGCTGTATTACTAAGTGTTTTTTTGTTTGTTTGTTTGTTTTTGGCTATGAGGCTTGCAGGATTTTTTTCCCATTTGTTTATTTTTAAACTTTACAATATTATATTGGTTTTGCCATATATCAAAATGAATCCGCCATGGGTATAGATGTGTTCCCCATCCTGAACCCTCCTCCCTCCTCCCTCCCCATACCATCCCTCTGGGTCGTCCCAGTGCACCAGCCCCAAGCATCTAGTATCGTGCCTCGAACCTGGACTGGCGACTTGTTTCCTATATGATGTTATACATGTTTCAATGCCATTCTCCCAAATCATCCCACCCTCTCCCTCTCCCACAGAGTCCAAAAGACTGTTCCATACATCAGTGTCTCTTTTGCTGTCTCGTATACAGGGTTATCATTACCGTCTTTCTAAATTTCATATATATGCGTTAGTATACTGTATTGGTGTTTTTCTTTCTGGCTTACTTCACTCTGTATAATAGGCTCCAGTTTCATCCACCTCATTAGAACTGATTCAAATGTATTCTTTTTAGTGGCTGAGTAATACTCCATTGTGTATATGTACCACAGCTTTCCTATCCATTCATCTGCTGATGGACATCTAGGTTGCTTCCATGTCCTGGCTATTATAAACAGTGCTGTGATGAACATTGGGGTACACGTGTTTCTTTCAGTTCTGGTTTCCTCAGTGTGTATGCCCAGCAGTGGGATTGCTGGATCATAAGGCAGTTCTATTTCCAGTTTTTTAAGGAATCTCCACACTGTTCTCCATAGTGGCTGTACTAGTTTGCATTCCCACCAACAGTGTAAGAGGGTTCCCTTTTCTCCACACCCTCTCCAGCATTTATTGCTTGTAGACTTTTGGATCGCAGCCATTCTGACTGGTGTGAAATGGTACCTCATAGTGGTTTTGATTTGCATTTCTCTGATAATGAGTGGTGTTGAGCATCTTTTCATGTGTTTGTTAGCCATCTGTATGTCTTCTTTGGAGAAATGTCTATTTAGTTCTTTGGCCCAGTTTTTGATTGGGTCATTTATTTTTCTGGAATTGAGCTGTAGGAGTTGCTTCTATATTTTTGAGATTAGTTGTTTGTCAGTTGCTTCATTTGCTATTATTTTCTCCCATTCTGAAGGCTGTCTTTTCACCTTGCTTATAGTTTCCTTTGTTGTGCAAAAGCTTTTAAGTTTAATTAGGTCCCATTTGTTTATTTTTGCTTTTATTTCCAATATTCTGGGAGGTGGGTCATAGAGGATCCTGCTGTGATGTATGTCAGAGAGTGTTTTGCCTATGTTCTCCTCTAGGAGTTTTATCATTTCTGGTCTTAGGTTTAGATCTTTAATCCATTTTGAGTTTATTTTTGTGTATGGTGTTAGAAAGTGTTCTAGTTTCATTCTTTTACAAGAATGAAACTTTGTAGCGTTTAATATTGTCCTGGAGGTCTCTGAGATTGTCCTCATTTCTTTTAATTCGTTTTTCTTTTTTCCTTTCTGATTCATTTATTTCTACCATTCTATCTTCTAATTCATTAATCCTATCTTCTGCCTCTGCTATTCTACTATTTGTTGCCTCCAGAGTGTTTTTGATCTCATTTATTGCATTATTCTGGAGAAGGAAATGGCAACCCACTCCAGTGTTCTTGCCTGGAGAATCCCAGGGATGGGGGAGCCAGGTGGGCTGCCGTCTATGGGGTCGCACAGAGTCGGACAGCAGCATTGCATTATTCATTATATATTGACTCTTTTTTATTTCTTCTAGGTCCTTGTTAAACCTTTCTTGCATCTTCTCAATCCTTGTCTCCAGGCTATTTATCTGTGATTCCATTTTGATTTCAAGATTTTGGATCAATTTCACTATCATTATTCAGAATTCTTTATCAGGTAGATTCCCTATCTCTTCCTCTTTGGTTTGGTTTGGTGGGCATTTATCCTGTTCCTTTACCTGCTGGGTATTCCTCTGTCTCTTCATCTTGTTTATACTGCTGAGTTTGGGGTGTCCTTTCTGTATTCTGGCAGTTTGTGGAGTTCTCTTTATTGTGAAGTTTCCTCACTGTGTGTGGGTTTGTACAGGTGGCTTGTCAAGGTTTCTTGGTTAGGGAAGCTTGTGTCAGTGTTCTGGTGGGTGGAGCTGTATTTCTTCTCTCTGGAGTGCAATGAAGTGTCCAGTAATGAGTTATGAGATGTCTAGGGTTTTATAGTAACTTTGGGCAGCCTGTATATTGGAGCTCAGGGCTGTGTTCCTGTGTTGCTGGAGAATTTGCTTGGTATGTCTTTCTCTGGAACTTGTTGGCCCTTGTGTGGTGCTTGGTTTCAGTGTAGGTATGGAGGCATTTGATGAGCTCCTGTCAATTAATGTTCCCTGGAGTCAGGAGTTCCCTGGAGTCAGGGTTTGGACTTAAGCCTCCTGCTTCCGGTTTTTAGTCTTATTTTTACAGTAGTCTCAAAACTTCTCCTTCTATACAGCACCATTGATAAAACATCTAGGTTAAAGGTGAATAGTTTCTCCACAGTGAGGGACACCCAGAGAGGTTCACAGAGTTACATGGAGGAGAGAAGAGGGAAGAGGGAGTTAGAGGTGACCCGAATGAGATGAGGTGGAATCAGTAGAGGAGAGAGCAGGCTATCCAGTAATCACTTCCTTATGTGCACTCGACAACTGGACTGCTCAGAGATGTTCACAGAGTTATACAGAGAAGAGAAGAGGGAGGAAGGAGACAGAGGTGGCAAGGAGGATAAAAGGGGGGAATGAAAAGGAGAGAGACAGATCCAGCTAGTAATCAGTTCCCTAAGTGTTCTCCACCGTCTGGAACACACAGAAATTCACAGAGTTGGGTAGAGTAGAGAGGGGTTAGGGAGGAGACACAGGCAACCTGGTGGAGAAAAAGAAGAGTCCAAAGAGGGAGAGAGCAGTCAAGCCAGTAATCTTGTTCCCACGTAAATATGGGTACTGAAGATTGGGTTTTTAAAGGTACAAAATTGATAACAAATACAAAAAGCAAAAATTAAAATCTAGAGTAGAGTTTGGAATTTCAAAAATACAATGCTAAAGAAAAGAAGAAGAAAAAGAGAAAAAACAAAACCAAAGTCACAAAAACTATAAAGAAAATATAGGTACAAAATTGATAACAAATACCAAAAGGCAAAAATTAAAAATCTAGAGTAGAGCTTGGAATTTCAGAAATACAGTGTTAAAGAAAAGAAGAAGAAAAAGAAAGAGGGAAAAAAAAGTCACAAAAATTATAAAAAAAAAAATAGGTACAAAATTGATAACAAATACCAAAAAGCAAAAATTAAGAATCTAGAGTAGAGTTTGGAATTTCAAAAATACAATGTTAAAGAAGAAAAAAAAAAAAAGAGAAAAAAAAAAAAGTCACAAAAATTATAAAAAATATATATATGGAGTTTGCTTTTTAAAAAATCTGTTCTTTGTTTTTTTGCAAAGTAATAGTAGGTTATAAAAGTGAAAATTAAAGGAGTAATAGAAGACTTAAAATTTTTTTAAAAATTAAAAAAAGAAAGAAAAAATGATAGTAAAAATATATCTAGGACTTTCTCCGGTTATTGTTGTGGGTATTGTGGGGTCACTTCATTTTTGGCTAGTTCCTTGGTCCGGCTTATATTTCTCAAGATCTATAGGCCCCTTCCTATGTAGTCAGTACTAAAGACAGGGTTTTAATCTATTGCACCTGTCGCTTCCAAGGTGGTTCCCTCTGTTTTAGCTTCTGTTTGCTGGTCTCTTCGGTGTCTGATTTGCAACCTGACACAAGGGGGTGGTGGTGGACACTTTTTTTTTTTTTTTTTTAGGCTCACTTGTTCAGTCGCGCTGTGGGGAGGGGGGGACACTGCAAACAAATAACACTGGAGTGTGCTCGCAGTGCCTCAGCCACACTGGGCCTGCTCCCGCTCACGGCGCGTGTACCTTCCCTGCCCACACTGCTCAGGCTCTAGGTTGCTCCGCCAGGAACTATCTGAGGCCGGCACTGGGCTGCATGCACCTCCCAGGTCTAAGCCGCTCAGGTTCAGGCACTCGGGTAGTCCTCAGAGGCGCAGACTCTGTTGGGCCTGCGTTTTGTGCCCTTCCCAGGTCTGAGCAGCTCAGGTGATGAGGTGTTTGGCGAGTGCGGTCGCTGCGACTTATCGCCTCCCTGCCGCTCAGTTTTCTGGGTGTACAACCTGCGCACCTTCTCAGGCAGATGTTGACCGTCCAGAACCCCAAGAAGTCTCATTTAGCAAAGAGGCCTGCTCTCAGTTTTGTAGATAATGTCTCTGGGGCTGCGATTGCCCCCTTCCGGCTCTGGCTGCCTGTCACCAGAGGGGGATGGTCTGCAGCCAGCTATCCCTGTTCAGTCCTTTGTTCTGTTCGTGGGCCTGGCGGTGTCTTATGTTAGGGCTGGCTTTTTGCCTGGTAGTTATCCCACAGTCTGGTTTGCTAGCCCAAGTTAGTTCACTCAGGTAGTGCTCAGGGCATTCAGCCCAGATCCTTACTCTAAGCGATGCAGCCCACGCCTCCCTGCCCAGCCCCCGCTTGCTAGTGGCGGGTGCAGGCGTCTGCGCTGCTTCTCCACTGGGGGAGTTACTGTTGGGCTCATAATCTGTGGGTTTTAATTGTTTATTTATTTTTCCTCTCTGTTATGTTGCCCTCTGTGCTTCCAAAGCTCGGCACAGACTCAGCAGTGAGAGTGTTTCTTGGTGTTTGGAAACTTCTCTCTCTTTAAGACTCCCTTCCCAGGATGGAGCTCTGTCCCTCCCTCTTTTGTCTCTTTTTTTTGTCTTTTATATTTTTTCTTAACTCCTTTCGAAGACAAAGGGCTGCTTTTCTGGGTGCCTGATGTCCTCTGCCGGCATTCAGAAGTTGTTTTGTGGAATTTACTCAGCGTTTAAATGTTCTTTTGATGAATTTGTCGGGGAGAAAGTGGTCTCCCTGTCCTATCCTCTGCCATCTTAGCTCCTCCCCTCCTAAGTGTTTAGATCATTGCTCCATAACAGCCATTCTTCCTTGTATATGAACAACTTTGTTGTTGTTTAGTAGCTAGGTCATGTCCAACTCTTTGAGACCCCATGGACTGTAGTCTACCAGCTCCTCTGTCCATGGGATTTTTCTCAGCAAGAATACTGGAGTGGGTTTTCATTTCCTTCTCCAGTGTATATAAACCTTGTTCCCCGTACTTAGATTTAGGTCCATGGCTCCCAGTCATTAGGCACCTCCTATATGCCAAGCATCTTGTAATTGTTTTATTAGTCATGTATCGTTCAATAGGTTACAAATACTTTTAGTGTGTTATGTTTTTCTTTTTTCCTAGCACATTAAAATTGATTTATTTTAATCAAAATCTGTATACTTTTTTTCAGATTTTTATTTTATATTGGAGTATAGCTGATTAACAATGTTCTGATAGTTTCAGGTGTGCAGAAAAACAACTCAGCTATACATGTATCCTTTCTCCCCTAAACTCCCATCCTGTCCAGGCTGCCACGTAACACTGAGCAGAGTTCCTGGTACTATATAGTGCGTCATTATCGGTTATTTATTTTAAATATACCATTACGTACATGTTGATCCTAAACTCCCTAATATCCCTTTCCCCGACCCTTCCCTGCTGGTAACCATAAGTTCATTCTCTAAGTCTGTGGGTCTGTTTCTGTTTTGTAAATAAGTTCATATGTATCATTTCTCTTTAGATTCCATGTATAAGGAATAGCATATGATATTTCTCTTTGTCTGATTTACTTCACTTGGTATGATAATCTCTAGGTCCATTCATGTTGCTGCAAATAGCATTATTTTGTTCTTTTTAATGGCTGAGTCATACTCCATTGTATGTAAGTACCACATCTTTTTTATTCATTCCTCTGTCAATGGACATTTAGGTCCAAGCATCCTATAATTTACAAACAGCATCCCTTTTAATATAGCATGACTCTGAAAGACAAACTGAGTTTCCAAGTTTTAGGGCAAGTAATTGTGCACTTAATATCACAAGATATAAATTTGTAGGCTGGGATTTGAAGTTTACTTGTTTGCTCCAAATCTTAGAGTTACAGGACATGTAGCAAAATGAGAAAACTATATATGACATATGTTGATATTTATAAAACCAATTAAGTAATCAGTCAACCCAACTGGATTGAGCTCAATGCTCAACTCACCACTATTTTAATGACTATGTAAGGACATTCCCTCAAGCAGTCTTCGGGTTATTAAGTACAGTATTTAAGTATGTGGCACTGACTTAGAGCAAAAGTTTTTGAGAGAAAAGATTGTGGGTTAGAGTGGCTGAGAAAGGTTTATGGGAGAGGTTGGCAATTAGGTCTCCATTCAGACAGCAAAATGAATTCCTTTACTAATTCTATTCTAGAAAATATTACTTTACCAAACCTTTGTGGAGGCCACAACCTGGCCCCATTCTATTTTTAAAGCTTTCTATGTCCCTCCAGTACTATTGCCTGGAAGATCCCATGGACAGAGGAGCCTGGTAGGCTACAGTCCATGGGTTCAAAAGAGTTGGACATGACTGAGCGACTTCATGTTCATGTTCATGTCCCTGATTCTAGAACAGGCAAGGGATTTTAGTTGAGTCTTGACCAATATGAACCAAAAGTTATTTTTCAGTTGTTTTATTAAAGTCTATGATAAAGCAGGGCACTTACCAATCATTAAAAATTTTCCAAAACCTCATTTATTGGCTGTGTTAATAATCCAAAGACTGAGTTGATTTATGCTGCTCTGACTCCTAAAGTATCTCTGATGACTTTTAGGAATTAGACTGACATTGCCACAGGAAAGTTACAAACTCTGTCATCTTATTTTGTTAATATAATGTGTCTCCACTATCCCTCCTTTATGAATAAAGTACTGAGCAGAGTTAGTTTCATAAGTCTTTTAAAAAAGAAAAATTACCTGTGAATAGCACAGCTTGCAAGAGGTTGTAGAATAAAAGGAGATCTGGCTTTAGGAGCTGAACCAAGAAGCCTGCATCAAATTCTGTAGATCTTCAAAAAATGAACTTATTTGTAATCCCCTTTGTTTCCACTATTTTCAGTTGTAAGTATTCTATTCTGATTTGATAAGAAATATTTCCAGTACTTAGGCGTGTAACTGAACTATTATTATGGCATCATCTCAGAGGCTAAGTAAAATCAAGGTTAAGTTATGAAATGCTGGCTTTTTAATCATACTCTGGATGTTTCCAATTCAAATAAAAACAAATCACACAAGCAGAATCACAAAAGCCAACCACAGGTCAAGGCATACTGTTGAAAGAAGCAAGGTTAGAGTTCTTTCATCCTTGAGAATCAGTACATCAGGTTAGCTAATGTTTCATGTCAATTGAAAAAGAGGCCTTGGAACATATCCACAGCTGAATGGAGTTCAGTGATAAACCTGGGCTAGCACAAATGGACGTGGGTTCCATTTAAGTGAAATGTACCTCCTTGACAGTGACAATGCTTGTGGGCACCTTAAGACAACTAAGTTGATTAGGCACAGAATAATTGCCTAATTTTGGGGGATGCATGTTCCTCCAGATCACAGAAATCCAGAATGAAAAATGGTTCTCTCTTTAGGCTTCATCCCTAAATCTTAAGTTATAGCCCAATTTCTTTTCATAGATACCCATTTGTGGCTTTTCCTTTCATAAATTTGTCATGGACCTTATGGAAATACCTTTTATTTTCTATCTATGCTATGTGGAAAAAGAGAGAGGTCTCAAGTTTATTAGTTTCCAGAAAATGTAGCATTTTACTATGAATGGTTACATTTATATTGATAATAATGGAGATGAATGAGGAAATGGATACACAATTAACCACCTGTCACGCTATGGTAGAGTCATGAACAATTTATTTGTTGTGCGAACATAAGATAAAGAAGTATGCTCTATTCTGGGAGAGTGAAGAAAGGAATAGGGAATGACTTCACAGAATAGGTGACCTTTGAATACATTCTTAAAGGATGAGAAATTTATCCAAGTAGAGATGTGGGGAAAGTAAATTCCAAACAGAAGGAAAAGCAAGAACAAAGAAGCAGAAGCATAAAAATATATATTAAAGGAAATATAAAGTGAATGATGAGATTCAACTATCAGGAGCAAAACAAGAGTGTGGGAAGGTTATAAGAGGTGATAAGCCTGGAGATAAAGGATGGGGATGGAGTCAGGCTTTGGAATTTAGACTTTATCCTGTAAGCAGCTGAGGATCACGTGAGATTTTTTTCATTTAGGACTGCTATGGCCTAATCATCGGAGAAGGTGATGGCACCCCACTCCAGTACTCTTACCTGGAAAATCCCATGGACAGAGGAGCCTGGTAGGCTGCAGTCCATGGGGTCGCGAAGAGTTGAACATGGCTGAGCAACTTCACTTTCACTTTTCACTTTCATGCATTGGAGAAGGAAATGACAACCCACTCCAGTGTTCTTGCCTGGAGAATCCCAGGGATGGCAGAGCCTGGTGGGCTGCCGTCTCTGGGGTCACATAGAGTCGGACACGACTGACGTGACCTAGCAGCAGCAGCAGCAGCAGCATGGCCTAATCATAGTCTGATTAATAGCATGATGGACAGACTGGGGAGATCAAAACTGAGTGCAGCGATACTACTTAGACTGAAGTAAAGATTTGGGAAACTAAAGGTGAGAACCTGAAAGAGCAATAGAGAGGTAAGACACAGGGTAAGTAACACGGAAGTAAAATGATGTGCTATGCTATGCTAAGTCACTTCAGTTGTGTCCGACTCTGTGGGACCCCATAGATGTCAGCCCACCAGGATCCCCCATCCCTGGGATTCTCCAGGCAAGAACACTGGAGTGGGTTGCCATTTCCTTCTCCAATGCATGAAAGTGAAAAGTGAAAGTGAAGTCGCTCAGTGGTGTCCGACTCTTAGCGACCACATGGATTGCAGCATAACAGGCTCCTCCGTCCATGGGATTTTCCAAGCAAGAGTACTGGAGTGGGGTGCCATTGCCTTCTCCGAGGTAGAATGATGGTCCTGGTCAATTATGTCCTTCAGCCACTGTGACAATGTGTGTCCTTATAATATAGGTGAAAAAGAAACTTCAAAGTGGTGGTTGGAAACTTAACTGCAGATTTTCCTGGATAACAAGAATTGAGGTGTCAATGATAAGTTAGAGACGGGATTTACAGTTACTCCCATACCTACACCCTTACCTACTACTACTATTGTCATTAATTCAGTTCAGTCGCTCAGTCGTGTCTGACTCTTTGTGACCCCATGGACTGCAAAATGCCAGACATCCCTGTCCATTACCAACTCCTTGAGATTACTCAAACGCATGTCCATTGAGTTGGTGATGAATCTAACCATCTCATCCTCTGTCATCGCCTTCTCCTCCTCCTGCATGATCCCAGCATCAGTGCCTTTGCCAGTGAGTCAGTCCTTCGCAGCAGGTGGCCAAAGTATTGGAGTTTCAGCTTCATCATCAGTCCTACCAATGAATACTCAGCACTGATTTCCTAGAGGATGGACTGGTTGGATCTCTTTGCAGTCCAGGGACTCTCAAGAGTCTTCTCCAACACCACAGTTCAAAAGCATCAATTCTTCGGTGCTCAGCTTTCTTCACAATCCAACTCTCCCATCCATACATGACCACTGGAAAAACCATAGTCCAGTCAAAGCCTTGACTGGATGGACCTTTGTTGGCAAAGTAATGTCTCTGCTTTTCAATATGCTATCTAGGTTGGTCATAACTTTCCTTCCAAGGAGTAAGCGTCTTTTAATTTCATGGCTGCAGTCACCATCTGCAGTGATTTCGGAGCCCAAAAATATAAAGTCTGACACTGTTTCCCCATCTATTTCCCATGAAGTGGTGGGACCGGATGCCATGATCTTCGTTTTCTGAATGTTGAGCTTTAAGCCAACTTTTTCACTCTCCTCTTTCACTTTCATCAAGAGGCTTTTGAGTTCCTCTTTCTGCCATAAGGGTGGTGTCATCTGCATATCTGAGGTTATTGATATTTCTTGTGGCAATCTTGAATCCAGCTTGCACTTCACCCAGCCTGGCATTTCTCATGATGTACTCTGCATATAAGTTAAATACTCAGGGTGACAACATACAGCCTTGATGTATTCCTTTCCCGATTTAGAACCAGTCTTTTGTTCCATGTCCAATTCTAACTGTTGCTTCTTGACCTGCATACAAATTTCTCAGGAGGCAGGTTAGGTGGTCTGCTGTTCCCATCTCTTTCAGAATTTTCCACAGTTTGTTGTGATCCACACAATCAAAAGTTTTGGCATAGTCAATAGAGCAGAAATAGATGTTTTTCTGGAACTCTCCTGCTTTTTTGATTATCCAACAGATATTGACAATTTGATCTCTTTGAAATGATTCCTCTGCCTTTTCTAAAACCAGCTTGAACATCTGGAAGTTCATGGTTCATGTACTGTTGAAGCCTGGCTTGGAGAATTTTGAGCATTAATTTGCTAGTGTGTGAGATGAGTGCAATTGTGAGGTAGTTTGAGCATTCTTTGGCATTGACTTTCTTTGCGATTGTAATGAAAACTGACATTTTCCAGTCCTGAGGCCACTGCTGGATTTTCCAAATGTGCTGGCATGTTGAGTGCAGCACTTTCACAGCATCATCTTTCAGGGTTTGAAATAGCTCAACTGGAATTCCATCACCTCCACTAGCTTTGTTCGTAGTGATGCTTTCTAAGGCCCACTTGACTTCACATTCCAGGATGTCTGGTTTTAGGTGACATCCTGGTTATCTGGGTCATAAAGATCTTTTTTGTATAGTTTTTTGTATAGATCTTTTTTTCTTCTGTGTCTTTTTGCCACCTCTTCTTAATATCTTCTGCTTCTGTTAGGTCCATACCATTTCTGTCCTTTATTGTGCCTATCTTTGCATGAAAAGTGCCCTTGGTTTCTCTTATTTTCTTGAAGAGATCTCTAGTCTTTCCTATTCTATTTTTTTCCTCCATTTCTTTGCATTGATCACTGAGGAAGGCTTTCTTATCTCTCCTTGCGATTCTTTGGAACTCTGCATTCAAATGAGTATATCTTTCCTTTTCTCCTTTGCCTTTCACCTCTCTTCTTTTCACAGCTATTTTTAAGGCCTCCTCAGACAACTATTTAGCCTTTTTGCATTTCTTTTTCTTGGGGATGGTCTTGATCACTGCCTCCTTTATAATGTCATGAACCTCTGTCCATAGTTCTTCAGGCACTCTTTCTATCAGATGTAATTCTTTGAATCTGTTTCTCATTTCCACTGTATAATGGTAAGAGATTTGATTTAGGTCATACCTGAATGGTCTAGTGGTTTTCCCCACTTTCTTCAATTTCAGTCTGAATTTGGCAATAAGGGGTTCATGATCTAAGCCACAGTTAGCTCCCGGTCTTGCTTTTGCTGACTGTATAGAGCTTCTCCATCTTTGGCTGCAAAGAATATAATCAATCTGATTTCAGTGTTGACCATCTTGTGATGTCCGTGTGTAGAGTCGTCTCTTGTGTTGTTGGAAGAGGGTGTTTGCTATGACCTGTTTGTTCTCTTGGCAAAACTCTATTAGCCTTTGCCCTGCTTCATTCTGTACTTCAAGACCAAATTTGCCTGTTACTTCAGGTATTTCTTAATGTCCTAATTTTGCATTCCAGTCCCCTATGATGAGGAGGACATCTTTTTTCGGTGTTAATTCTAGAAGGTCTTGTAGGTCTTCATCAGAGAACCGTTCAGCTTCTTCAGCATTATTGGTCGAGACATAGAGTTGGATTACTGTAATACTGAGTGGTTTGCCTTGGAATCAATCAGAGATCATTCTGTTGTTTTTGAGTTACAAGCAAGTACTGCGTTTCAGACTCTTTTTCTTGACTATGAGGGCTACTCCATTTCTTCAAAGGGATTCTTGCTCACAGTCATAGATATAAAGGTTATCTGAATTAAATTCACCCATTCCACTCCATCTTAGTTCACCGATTCCTAAAATGTTGATGTTCACTCTTGCCATCTCCTGTTTGACCACTTCCAATTTGCCTTGATTCTGGACCTACCATTCCAGGTTCCTATGCAATATTGCTCTTTACAGCATTGGACCTTGCTTCCATCACCAGTCACATCCATAACTGGGTGTTTTTTTTTTTTTTTTTTTTTGCTTTGGCGCCATCTCTTCATTCTTTCTGGAGTTAGTTCTCCACTCTTCTCTAGTAGCATATAGGGCACCTAGTGACCTGGAGAGTTCATCTTTCAGTGTCCTATCTTTTTGCCTTTCCATACTGTTCATGGGCTTCTCATGGCAAGAATACTGAAGTGGCTTGCTGTTCCCTTCTCCAGTGGACCACATTTTGTCAGAACTCTCCACCATGACCCATCCGTCTTGAGTGTCCCTACATTGGAGTGGTCATAGTTTCATTAAGTTAAACAAGGCTGTGGTCCATGTGATCAGACTGGTCAGTTAGACTACTGTCATTTGTAGTTGGAAAATCCAGCGGGAGAAAGAGAAAAGCTTTAAAGGCCAGATTTCATTTCTGTGCTTTGTTCAGAAGGTTTTTTGTTTTTCTTGTTATTTTGTTTAATTAATAAAGGAAGGTGAATTTAAAAAAAAAAAGCATTCATCCTGAAACTAAGTGTAATACTGCACAAAACCAGAACTGGAGTTTTTCTGGGAATTAGAAGGATGGTTTGGGAAATGCATGTTCATAAGCCATCGCCCACAATGTCATATTAAAGACAGGGCCCAATAGTTATGGCAACAAAGAACTTGGGCAAAATGTTGAAGACTCTTGCCTTGAAATTGTCTGGAATACTGGCCATTTGATCTAGTCTCATATAAGCCTTCACTCAGAAGCTGAGGAAGGTGGCCATATTAGGGAAACTAAAAGATTCTTACATTTCCTTCAAGTAAGGAGAGACTAACCCACTCTGCAAAAAGCTAACAATAAAGCCCTACAGTTCTTAGCATAGCACTCATACCGAGAATGAAGTCCACTGGTGAGTCAGCCTGTGCCTGGGGCTAGAGTAGAGTTAGATTTCTAGAATCTTGCAGTCTACTCATAAAAACGCTTTAGTTTGCTCTCAGAACTTAACCAGCACTATTATCAATACCTTCCTGTTTAGGGTGTTTTCTGATGTCAGGAGTTGGCTGTGCAAGCCCTAAGGTTACGTTTTTGTGTTTCTTTTTTCCCTTGCTTTTGCTCATTTTTTTTTTTTTATCAGTTAATAATAACAAATATTTTCCCATGTGGTGAAATTCTTGTTTCTAGAAACATTTAGTAGTGGAGAATCTATAGGGGAAAATGTGAGTTGTTGCATTGTGTCTTATTTTACTGAAATAAAATATTGTGTTAGTTTCCGTTGTAGAATAGTAATTCAGTATTTTTATATATTACACCCTACTTAAAGTTACCACAAAATAATGGCTATATTTTCCTTCAGCTTCTTCAGCATTACTGGTTGGGTTACTTGGATTACTGTGATATTGAGAGGTTTGCCTTGGAATCAATCAGAGATCATTCTGTCATTTTTGAGATTGCATCCAATTACTGCATTTTAGACTCTTTTGTTGACTATGATGGCTACTCCATTTCTTCTAAGGGATTCTTGCCCACAGTAGTAGATATAATTGTCATCTGAGTTAAAGTCACCCATTCCAGTCCATCTTAGTTCACTGATTCCTAGAATGTTGTTCACTCTGCCATCTCCTGTTTGACCACTTCCAATTTGCCTTGATTCATGGACCTAACAGTCCAGGTTCCTATGCAATATTGCTCTTTACAGCATCGAATCTTGCTTCTATCACCAGTCCCACCCACAACTAGGTATTGCTTTGGCTTTGGCTCTGTCCCTTCATTCTTTCTGGAATTATTTCTCTACTGATCTTCAGTAGCATATTGGGCACCTACTGACCTGGGGAGTTCATCTTTCAGTGCCCTATCTTTTTGCCATTCCATACTGTTCATGGGGTTCTCAAGGCAAGAATACTGAAGTGGTTTGCCATTCCCTTCTCCAGTGGACCACATTCTGTCAGACCTCTCCACTATGACCCATCCATCTTGGGTGGCCCCACAAGGCATGGCTTAGTTACATTGAGTTAGACAAGCTGTGGTCCATGTGATCAGATTGGCTAGTTGTCTGTAATTGTGGTTTCAGTCTGTCTGCCCTCTGATGCCCTCTCTCAGTGCCTACTGTCTTACTTGGGTTTCTCTTACCTGGGACGTTGGGTATCTCTTCACGGCCGCTCCAGCAGAGCACAGCCACCACCCATTTGAATGCAAAGTTCCAAAGAATAGCAAGGAGAGATAAGAAAGCCTTCCTCAGCAATCAATGCAAAGAAATAGAGGAAAACAATAGAAAGGGAAAGACTAGAGATCTCGTCAAGAAAATTAGGATACCAAGGGAACATTTCATGCAAAGATGGGTACAATAAAGGACAGACATGAGAGGGACGTAAACGAAGCAGAAGTTATTAAGGAGACATGGCAAGAATACTCAGAGGAACTATAAAAAAAAAAAAAAAAAAGATCTTCATGACCCAGATAATCATGAAGGTGTGACCATTCACACTCACCTAGAGCCAGGCATCCTGGAATGTGAAGTCAGGTGGGCCTTAAGAAGCATCACTACAAACAAAGCTAGTGGAGGTGATGGAATTCCAGTTGAGCTATTTCAAATCCTAAAAGATGATGCTGTGAAAGTGCTGCACTCAACATGCCTGCACATTTGGAAAACCCAGCAGTGGCCACAGGACTGGAAAAGGTCAGTTTTCATTCCAATCCCAAAGAAAGGCAATGCCAAAGAATGCTCAAACTATCTGCCAATTGCACTCATCTCACATGCTAGCAAATTAATACTCAAAATTCTCCAAGCCAGGCTTCAACAGTACATGAACTGTGAACTTCCAGATGTTCAAGCTGAATTTAGAAAAGGCAGAGGAACTATTTCAAAGTGATCAAATTGTCAATATCCATTGGATCATCAAAAAAGCAGGAGAGTTCCAGAGAAACATCTACTTCTGCTTTATTGACTATGCCAAACCTTTGACTGTATGGATCACAACAAACTGGAAAATTCTTCAAGAGATCAGAATACCAGACCACCTTACCTGCCTCTTGAGAAACCTGTATACAGGTCAGGAAGCCACAGTTAGAAGTGGACATGGAACAACAGACTGGTTCCAAATAGGAAAAGGAGTACGTCAAGGCTGTATTTTGTTACCCTGCTTATTTAACTTATATGCAGAGTACATTATGAGAAACGCTGGGCTGGAGGAAGCACAAGCTGGAATCAGGATTGCCGGGAGAAATATCAATAACCTCAGATATGCAGATGATACCACCCTTAAGGCAGAAAGTGAAGAAGAACTAAAGAGCCTCTTGATGAAAGTGAAAAAGGAGAGCGAAAAAGTTGGCTTAAAGCTCAACATTCAGAAAACGAAGATCATGGCATCTGGTCCCATCACTTCATGGCAAATAGATGGGGAAACAATGGAAACAGTGGCTGACTTTATTTTTCTGGGCTCCAAAATCACTGTGGATGTTTATTGCAGCCATGAAATTAAAAGACGCTTACTCCTCGGAAGGAAAGTTATGACCAACTTATACAGCATATTAAAAAACAGAGACATTACTTTTCCAACAAAGGTCCATCTAGTCAAGGCTATGGTTTTTCCAGTAGTCATGTATGGATGTGAGAGTCGGTCTATAAAGAAAGCTGAGTGCAGAAGAATTGATGCTTTTGAACTGTGGTATTGGAGAAGACTCTTGAGAGTCCCTTGGACTGCAAGGAGATCCAACCAGTCCATTCTAAAGGAGATCAATTCTGGGTGTTCATTGGAAGGACTGAGGCTGAAGCTGGAACTCCAATACTTTGGCCACCTGATGCGAAGAGCTGACTCATTTGAAAAGACCCTGATGCTGGGAAAGATTGAAGGCAGGAGGAGAAGGGGACAACGAAGGATGAGATGGCTGGATGGCATCACCAACACAATGGACAGGGGTTTGGGTGGACTCCAGGAGTTGGTGATGGACAGGGAGGCCTGGCATGCTGCGATTCATGGGGCCACAAATAGTTGGACATGACTGATTGACTGAACTGAACTGTTATGTATGGTAAATGGAGTCCTAGCTAGAGCCGTCAGGGTGGAGAAACAGTAAATAGATATCAAAACTGGAAAGGGAGAAGTGCAATTGTCTCCATTTGCCAATGACATGATTTTGTATAGAGAAAATCCTAAGACTCAACCAAAATTTATTGGATCTAATAAATAAATTCAATAAATGTGATACTAAAAATTAACCCAAATTCAGTCATACTTCTATATACTAACAATGAATATTCTGAAAAAGAAATTGATTGCATTTATAATAGAATCAAACACAATACAATACCTAGGAATAAATTTACCTAAGGACGTGAAAGAGCTCTACTCTGAAATCTGCCAAACTCTGATATAAGAAATTAAAAATGCTAATAAAAGAGACATATTCCATATTCATGAATTGGAAGAATAGTTTTTAAATGTCAGTATTACCAAAAGGCACGTTTGGTTTTAATGTGATCCCTATTAAGATTTCAATGGCAGTTTTTACAGGAATGGAAAAAAAAATACTCCTAAAATTTGTATGTAATCTCAGAAGACCCCCACTTGCATACCACTGACCAGAATTCAGTGTCAAGCAATCCAATTTTCAGTTTACTTCAATTTTGTGCCCTTTATCCTTCCTTCTTTGAACCTATTATTTGTTCTTTGCCATTTATTGTAAGAATGACTGTAAGAGCCATTCATAGGATTCTACGAACATGGAGAAGACAGGCACAGAGACAGTGGGCATATACTGGACTTCGCCTGACATACACTAGACACTGGACTGTACACTGAAATGTACATGAGATTTACACTGGACAATACCTTAGACTGTGCACTGCAGTATACACTGTGCACTGCACTGTGCCCTTGGACTGTACACCAGATGTGTCCACATGTGCTCCAATGTGTCTAGATATTCACTGGCCTACTCAGATGTGCACTGGACTGTACACTGGATGGACAGGGATTGTACACTGGGATGTACACTAGGCTGTGAAGAAACAAGCACTAGCATGATGTTTTCTAGTACATCATGGACACATGTCCTATGAACATATATATGCAAAATGCCAACCTCTAATGATTTCATTATTGTTTCTTATGATTTTTCCTTGAGGTCCAGGTAGACACAATCAGTCCATTTCAAGAAGCCAAAAAAGATTAAAGGTGAACTTGCTTGCATTGTATTACAACCAAAGAGTGATTGATTCTAAATTATTTACTATATAGATCAAAACCCCACAACTGAACTTGGTGTAAATGTATATTTGTCTACCCATAGCTGTTTTCCAAGGAGAAAATCTGGGAGAAACCCTTGTAAAGAAGTTCTCATCATAGAGTTCAGGGAACATTACTTCTGAATCCCTTGTGTTTCTGTCTCTTTATTAATTTTCCCAGTTGGCCCCAAAATAAAGCCATGGGGCAACAGATGATGTCATAATTCCAAGCAACAATGAAGAGATACTTTCTATTCACACACAAAAAAGTGCAAGGATAATTGAATATTCACATGTAAAAATAAAACCCTGCATCACTATTTTACATCATTTACAAAAAAGTCAAAACATATTCAAGACTTGAATATAAGACCTTAAACCAAGAAAGACTTAGAAGAAAAAATAGGAATAAAGTTCCTTGTCATGGTAATGATTTATTTTATATGATACCTAAAGCATAAGCAACAAAATTTCAAAAATAAGGAATTTGGACTATATCAAGCTAAAAATTCATCAACAGGAAAATAAGTCCTCAAAATGAAAATATAACCTACAGGCCAGGAGAAAAATTTGTAAACCATCTATCTGACAATGGGTTAAGATATATAAATAACTCATACAACTTAATAGCATAAAAATAACCCAACTAAATATGCATAAAGGACCTGATATTTCTCAGAAGATATATGAAAGGCCAAAAAGGACATCCCAAGATTAACATCACTAGTCATTAGGGAAATACACATTAAGAGCACAAAGAGATATCACCTCATGCCTGTTCAAATGGCTACCATCAAAAGGACAGGAGATAAATACTGGCTTGAAATGGAATCTTTGTGCACTGTTAAACAGCATGGAGGATCCCCCCAAAAATTAAAAACAAAATCACCATATGATCCAGCAGTTCTAGTACTGGAAGTATATCCAAAGGAAATGAAAACATAAACTCAAAATGATAAGTTTACCCAGATGTTCGTAGCAGCGTTATTTACAATAGCTAAGACATAGAAATAATGTAAGTGTTCATAAATGGATGAATGGATGAGGAGTTGTGGTACAGATGAAGAGTTGTGGTATGTAGTTACAATATTATATTATTCAGCCAGAAAAAAATGAAGAAATCCTACTATTTGCAACAATATGATGGATGGACCTTAATGGCATTATGGTAAGTAAAATAAATCAGACAGAGAAAGGCAAATACTGTATGATTTCAGGTAGAGGTGGTATCAAGAAAGCCCGGACAAATAAATGAAAACATAAAAAAGATCAGACTTGTAGAAGTGGAGGGTGGATGCTAAGGGGATTGAAAGAAGGTGGTCAAAAGGCACAAACTTCTCTAAGATAAGTGAGTGCTGGGGAGGTAATGTACAATATGTTACATAGGTTACAATATGTACTACAGTTAACATTAATGTCTAATATAAAGGAAACTTATCAAGAAAGTACATCCTAGTAGTTAACATTTTAAGAACTTTTCACCTCTTTATGTTTTTACTTTTTTTCTTATTTATATGAGGAAATGGATGTTAGTGGACGCAACTGTGGTAATTCTTTCACAAAATATGCATGTCAAACACTATTACGCTGTAACTCAAATTTATAAAGTGATACATGCCACTTATTTCCCAAAAAAAAATTAGAAAATAATTTTTGACAGCTAACCTGTAATTGAAAAGCCAGAGTGAACACAGCTATTGTTCTGAAGCATGTTAAAGTATAAGAGGGCCTATTTGGCATTCTCACATAATTGATGAGATGTGAAGTTATTTTGTACTAATTCTGGAGACTATTCACTTATTCATTCTTTAAAGCAGCATACACGGAGAAACTTGACATTCTGATTGGGTCTCACTGCCTGTTGAACAGTACCTGCTTCCAGAAGAATCTATCCCTGTGTTTAATGTTGTTCATGAATAGCATGTGTTTCCTGAGATGGTCCTTCTGTAGCTGGGGAGGGTAACAGTCTGGTCAGCTGAGTTGACCAAATGGTTTCATGTCACAGCTATTTTTCTTTGCTTCTGTTAAATCCATAGGGGGGGTTATGTGGGGTATGGTTATATAAGCCAAATATGTTAAAATCATTGTATATGAGCTGTAAGTGAATGGTCTATTGAAAACTTCCTAATATCTGGACACTCCTTTGTCCAAATTAGCTGAATTCCCTGACCCAATTCACCTGCCTATCTAGAGTCTTTTGTATGCTATCTATGAACATGTGCAGACATACATGTATACATATATGTATATATATGTGTGTATGTGCATGTGTATACATATAATTTTCCATCCCCTAATATTCTGAACATTGATTTCTTATTTCTCCTAATAATAGAGTCATGCATACCATTTGAGGTAAAGCATTTTTTAACTTGTTACTATATTATACATGTAGCCAGTATACCTCCTTTCCATTCTCCATAAAATAATGTAAAATGTTTAAAGATTTCTACTTTAGCTGGGAATAAACATATCTCAGCAAGCTCTGTCTTATGCAGCATTGTTATCCATAAAGAGCATGCAGACCTTAAGGGCAGTTCCATGAAGTTTGCAGATGTCACTAAACTGAAGGATGGAAAACTATGGTGGATGGCAGACATAGCATTTAGAAAATATTGTGACAGGCTAGAGAAATGAAATGGATCTAACAAGGTGAAATACAATTGGATAAACACCAAGTTTTACACTTGCCTCCAAATAACAAACCACACTAGGCATGAAAGGACTTAATGACGTTTGGTCTTAATTAATCTCAATACAGGTAAACACTATGACATAACCAAAGTAAGAAAGGAAGTAAATATTGAAATCAGGCTGCATTTTTAAAACTACAGTACTTAAAACAAGATGATTATGAATATCAATTCACTTTGTCTTGGTCAGACCATTACTGAGGAATTATACTTAGCTCTCTAATTCAGCTAACTCATTTGAGAAATGGTGATAAAATTTTCTAGTCCATGGAATTATCAGGATTAAAGGTTATAATGCATATAAAAGAGTTTGCACAATGTCTGACATGACATCAATGTTAAATTGATTGTAAATGATAATAACAATTATTGGAAATACTCAAACTGTTGAAGAAGGTGGCATATATATGAGAGGATGGAAAAGCTATTCCATGCAAATGAAAATAAAAAGAAAGCTGGAGCAGCAATACTTATAGCAGACAAAATAGACTTTAAAATAAGACTGTTAAAAGACACAAAGAAGAATACTACATAATGATCAAGGAATCAATCCAAGAAGATAGAACAATTGTGAAAATATACACATTCAACACTGGAGCACCTCAATATATATGAGACAGATGTTAACAAACGTAAATGAATAAATTGACTGTAACACAATAACAATAGGGGACTTTAACTCCTCACTTGCACCAATGGACAGATCACCCAGTCAGAAAATCAGTAAGGAAACACAGGTCTTAAATGGCACATTAGACCAGACAGATTAATTGATATATATAAAACATTCCATTCAAAGAAGAATACACATTCTTTTCAAGTGCACATGGAACATTCTCCAGGATAGATCACATGCTAGGCCACAGATAAGCCTTGGGAAATTTTAAAAAGTTGAAATCATATGAAGCATCTTTTCCATTCATGACACTATGAGATTAGAAATTAGCCAGACTCTGCCCTCACTTTCCTGGGAGTACACTGGCCACAGCCACTGCTATAAGACCTGCAAGCAGGCACTAAGCACTGGCCCCAATATCCCAGGAGCACACAAGTGCCGTGCATGCACACTCCATATCAAGGGGATAACAGCCAGCACAGGCTGAGAAAGAGGCAGCAAGCATCCAAACTAAAAGCATTCCCTCAATTCCAAAGGAGATAGCAAAGTAGAAGGCCTTGAACTCACCTGCTATCACAAACAAACAAAAGCACAACTAACCATTGAATGACAGTTAACAAGACTGGAACCCACAAAATGATGTTTTACATTCAAACAAAAAGAAGAGGCCAAAATGAAATGGTAGGAGGGGTACTTTCATGACATAATCCAATCTCATATGTGTTAGGTGGATGACCCAGAAGCTGGAAAATAATAATATCACAGAGGTTCTCACACAACAGTGAGAGTTTGGATCCCTATATCAGGATCCCTAGCCAGAGGCTGTCATTGGGAAGAGGAATCCCAAGAGCATTTGCTTTTGAAGGTCAGCAGGACTTAAGTGCACGAGCTCCACAGGACTGGAAGAAACAAAGACTCCACTGTTGGAGGCACATAGAAGATTTCACATACATTAGGACCCAGTACAAAGCCATAACTCCATAGGAGCCTGGCTGGACCAACCTGCAAATGTTAGAGGGTTTCCTGATTAGCCATGGCTCACTGAGGAGTGGGAAGACACTTGTGGCAAAGGACCCATGGAATAACGATAAGTGTCAACCATCCCAGAGGTCATCACTTTGACACCAAGACTTGACCCTACTCCATAGTCTACGGGCTGTAGTGCTACCTCTATTTAAATTTCCGTATCTATTCTTTCTTTTCTTTCTTTCCTCTCAAAATATTTGTTAGTTTTATTTTCATTGCTTTATTCCCAACTTGACACCTTGCTTGAGTTTTGTTTTCCAGTTTGTGCTTTAGTTAGTTTTGTTCTTAACTGGTAAATATAATTTTTAATTTCCTTTGTTCACCGGGTCAATCTATTGTACTTTATTTTTGTTGGACTGTTTTGACTTTGCTCATGGGTGTATATGTATATGTGTGTATTACATTATTTTAATTATTTTTTATCTGATTTTGTAACTGCCATTTGTCTGGGGTTTATCTTTGGTTTCTCATTTTTGGATATTTGTTTTAATCTCACATAATGCCATAACAAACCACTTGTGGAATATTTTTTCCTGACCAGAGATCAAGCCCTGAGCCTTTGGAGTGGGAGCACTGACTCCAAGACCCTAGACTACCAGAGAAATAACCCTAGGGAGTATCAAATAGAACTCACACAAAGGAAACCAATTGAATACAAGACTCAGCATCACTCAAACACCAATAACACCCTGTGCAGGATGCCTCATCTAAACAACAAGCAAAGCAAAAATACAAAACCAATAATCAGCAGACAGGATTACCACCCCACTCAGCCTTGCCCATTAGAGGAAAAACAAAGAAACAAACAAAAACTCAGCACACATCTCACCCTATACGAAGCTTACACAAACCACTGGGTCAACCCTAGGAGGGCAGAAATCAAAAAGAAGAAAGAATTCAACCTTTTATAAGGAAAGAATTCAACTTCCCTTGAACCCTGGGAAAAGGAGACCTCAAACACAATAAGTTAAAAAAAAATAATGAAAAGGCAGAGAAATACTACACAAATGAAGGAACAAACTAGAAACACAGAAGTCCAAATAAATGAAAAGGAAATAGGCAAACTACCTGAAACAGAATTCAGAATAATGATAGTAAAGATGATCAAAAACCTTGAAAACAAAATGGAGAAAATACAAGAATCAATTAAGAAAGACCTAGAAGAATTAAAGAATAAACATACAGAGACAAACAACACAATTACTGAAATTAAAAATACTCTAGAAGGAATCAATAGCAGAATATGTGAAGCAGAAGAACAAATCTGTGGGCTTGAAGATAAAATGGTGGAAATAACTTCTGAAGAGCAGAATAAAGTAAAAAGAATGAAAAGACATGAGGATAGTCTCAGAGACCTCTGGGACAACATCAAATGCACCAACATTCACAATATAGGGGTCCCAGAAGAAGAGAAAAAGAAAGGGTATAAGAAAATTTTTGAAGAGATTATAGTTGAAAATTTGCCCAACAGGGAAAAAGAAAGAGTCAATCAAGTCCAAGAGGCAGAAAGAATCCCATGCAGGAGAAACCCAAGGAGAGACAGGCCAAGACACATACTAATCAAACTAACAAAGACTAAACACGAAGAAAGAATATTAAAAGCAGCAAGGGAGAAGCAACAATAACATACATATGCTTAACAGCTGATCCTTCAGCAGAAACGCAGCAGGCCAGAAGGGGATGGCAGGATATATTTAAAGTACTGAAAGGGAAAAATCTACAAACAAGATTACTGTACCTGGCAAGGATCTCATTCAAAATTGATGAAGAAATAAAAAACTTTTCAGACAAGCAAAAGTTAAGATAATTCAGTACCACCAAACCAGCTTTACAACAAATGTTAAAGGGACTTATATAGTCAAGACATACAAGAGAAGAAAAAAGATCTACAAATTCAACCCCAAACAATTAAGAAAATGGCAATAGGAACATATATATCAATAATTACTTTAAATGTAAGTGGATTAAATGCTCCAACCAAAAGACACAGCCTGACTGGATACAAAACAAGACCCATATATATGCTGTCTACAAGAAACCCACTTAAGACCTAAAGACACATATAGACCAAAAATGAGAGGATGGAAAAATTTATTCCATGCAAATGGGAAGCAAAAGAAAGCTGGAGCAACAATCCTCATATCAGGCAAAACAGACCTTAAAGAAGATTAGAAGACATAAGGAAGGACACTACATAATAATCAATGAATCAATCCAAGAGGAAGACATAACAATTGGAAGTATCTATGCATCCAACATAGGAGCACATCGATATATAAGACAAACAGTAACAGACATAAAAAAAGAAATTGACAGTGTAACAATAATAGTAGACTTAAACACCCCACTCACACCAATGGACAGATCATCAAAAAAAAAAAAATAAGGAAACACAAGTCTTAAATGACACATTAGATGAGATGGATCTCATTGACATCTTTAGGACATTTCATCCAAATGCAGAAGAATACACCTTCTCAAGTGCACATGGAACATTCTCCAGGATAGACCACATCTTGGGTCACAAATTGAACCTCAGTTAATTTAAGAAAATTGAAATCATATCAAGCATCTTCTGCAACCACAATGATATAAAACACAACATTAATTACAAGAAAAAAAGTGTAAGAAAAACAAACACATGGATATTAAACAACATGTTGCTAAATGTCTACAGGTTACTGAAGAAATCAAAAGGGAAATCAAAAAAAATTCTAGAAACAAATGACAATGAAAACACAACAACCCAAAACCTATGGGATACAGCAAAAGCAGTTCTCAGCGGGAAGTTTATAGCAATATAAGTCCACCTCAATAAACAAGAAAAACATCAAATAGACAACCTATCTTTACACCTAAAGCAACTGAACAAAGAACAACAACAACAACAAAAACATGCAAAATTAGTAGAAAAAAAGAAATCATAAAGATCCGAGCAGAAATAATGAAAAAGAAATGAAAGAAACAACAGTAAAGATTAATAAAAGTAAAAGCTGGTTCATTGAGAAGATAAACAAAATTGACAAACCTTTAGACAGACTCATAAAGAACAAAAGAGAGAAGAATCAAATCAACAAAATTAGAAATGCAAAAGGAGAGGTTACAACAGACAATGCAGAAATACAAAGGATTATAGGAGACTGTTATGAACAACTCTAAGGCAATAAAATGGATAACCTGGAAGAAATGGACAGATTCTTAGAAAAGCTCAATCTTCCAAGACTGACCCAGGAAGAAATAGAAATTATGAACAGCCCAATTACAAGCACTGAAATTAAAGCTGTGATCAAAAACCTCCCAAAAAACAAAAGCTCAGGACCAGCTGGCTTCACAGCATTCTTTCAAACATTTAGAGAAGACCTAACGCCTATCCTTCGAAAACTCTTGCAAAAAATTGCAAAGGAATGCTTCTAAACTCATTCTACAAGGCCACCATCACCCTGATACCAAAACCAGACAAAGACAACACACAAAAAAGAAAACTACAGGCCAATATCACTGATGAACATAGATGCAAAAATCCTCAACAAAATTTTAGCAAACAGAATTCAGCAACACATCAAAAAGCTCATACACCATGATCAAGTTGGGTTTATTCCATGAATGCAAGGATTCTTCACTATATGCAAATCAATCAATGTTATATACCATATTAACAAATTTAAAGATAAAAACCATATGATAATCTCAACAGATGCAGAAAAATCCTTTGACAAAATTCAGCACCCATTTATGATTAAAACTCTTCAAAAAATGGGCATAGAAGGAATCTACCTCAACATAGTAAAGGCCATATATGATAAGTCTACAGCAAATATTATTCTCAATGGTGAAAAACTGAAAGCATTCCCTCTAAGATCAGTGACAAGGGTCTCTACTTTTGCCAGTATTATTCAACATAGTTATGGAACTCCTAGCTATAGCAATCAGAGAAGAAAAACAAATAAAAGGAATCCAGATCAGAAAAGAAGAAGTAAAGCTGTCACTGTTTGCAGATGACAAGATACTGTATATAGAAAACCCTAAAGATGGTATCAGAAAATTACTAGAGCTAATTAGTGAATTTATCAAAGTTGCAGGATACAACATCAATATACAGAAATCACTTGCATTTCTATACACTAACTATAAAAAATTAGGAAGAGAAATTAAGGAATAAATCCCATTCACCATTGCAACAAAAAGAATTAAATATCTAGGAATAAACTTACCTAAGGAGACAAAATAACTGTACACAGAAAATTATAAGACACTGATGAAAGAAATCAAAGACAACATAAACAGATGGAGTGATATTCCATGTTCCTGGGTAGGAAGAATCAATATTGTGAAAATGACTATACTACCAAACACAATCTACAGATTCAATGTGATCCCTATCAAATTACCAATGGCATTTTTCCAGAGCTAGAACAAAAAATTTCACAATTTATATGGAAACACAAAAGACCCCAAATAGCCAAAGCAGTCTTGATGAAGAATGGAGCTGGAGGAATCAACCTTCCTGACTTCAGATTATACTACAAAACTACAGTCATCAAGACAGTATGGTACTGGTACAAAACCAGAAATATTGGAACAAGATAGAAAGCCCAGAAATAAACCCATGCACTATGGGTACCTTATTTTTGACAAAGGAGACAAGAATATACAAAGGGGCAAAGACAGCCTCTTCAACAAAAGGTGCTTGGAAAACTGGGCAGCTACATGTAAAAGAATGAAATTAGAAACGTTCCTAACACCATACACAAAGATAAACTTGAAATGGATTAAAGACCTACATGTAAAACCAGAAACTATAAAACTCTTAAAGGAAAACATAGGCAGAACACTCGATGACATAAATCAAAGCAAGATCCTCTATGACCCACCTCCTAGAGTAATGGAAATAAAAGCAATAGCAAACAAGTGGGACCTGATTAAACTGAAAAGCTTTTGCACAGCAAAGGAAACTTTGAGCAAGGTGAAAAGGCAACCCTAAGAATGGGAGAAAATAATAGCAAATAAAACAACTGACAAAGGATTAATTTCCAAAATATACAAGCAGCTCATATAACTCAATACCAGAAAAACAAACCACCCAATCAAAAAGTATGAAGACCTAAACAGACATTTCTCCAAAGAAGACATACAGATAGCTAACAAACACATGAAACGATGCTCAACATTGCTCATTATTAGAGAAATGCAAATCAAAACCACAATGAGATATCACCTCACACTGGTCAGAATGGCCATCATCAAAAAGTCTACATACAAACAATAAATGCTGAAGGTGTGGAGAAAAGGGAACACTCTTGCACTATTGGTGGGAATATAAATGGATGCAGCCACTATGGAAGACAGTATGGAGATTCCTTAAAAAACTAGAATAGAACCACCATATGACCCAGCAATCCCATTCCTAGGCATGTACCCTGAAGAAACCAAAATTGAAAAAGACACATGTATCCCATTATTCACTGCAGCACTCTTATCTCTAGAACATGGAAGCAGCCTAGATGTCTATTGACAGATGGGTGGATAAAGGTGTTGTGGTACATATACAAAATGGAACTTTACTCAGCTATAAAATGGAACGCCTTTGAGTCAGTTCTAATGAAATGCATGAACCTAGAATCTATCATACAGAGTAAAGTAAATCAGAAAGAGAAAGATAAATATCCTATTCTAATGCATATATACAGAATCTAGAAAAATGATACTGAAGAATTTATTTACAGGGAAACAATAGAGAAAAAGACATAGAGAACAGACTTATGGACACAGGGAGAGGGAAGGAGAGAGTGAGATGTATGGAAAGAGTAACATGGAAACTTACATTACCATATGCAAAATAGACACCCAATGGGAATTTGCTGTATGACTCAGGAAACTCAAACAGGGGCTCTGTATCAACCTAGAGGGGTGGGATGAGGAGGGCGATGGGAGGGAGGTTCAAAAGGGAGGGGATATATGTATACCTATGGCTGATTCATGTCAAGGCTTGACAGAAAACAAAATTCTGTAAAGCAATTATCCTTCAATAAAAAATAAATTAATTAAAAAAGAGTGGAGGCACAGACTGAGAAGATATATGAAAATTTTTAAAAGAGCTAGAACATTCAAGAAACAAAGAGATGAACAATATAATAACTGAAATGAAAAATACACTAGAAGGAATCATTAGCAGAATAAATAAGGCAGAAAAATGAATAAGTAAGCTGGAAGACAGACTGGTGGAAATCACTGCTGTGGAACAGAATAAAGAATGAAAAAAAAATGAGGAAAGTTTAAGACCTCTAGGACAACATTAAATGCACCAACATTCACATTATAGAGGCCCCTACAGGAAAAGAGACAAAGGACCTAAGAAATGTGTGAAGAGATTATAGCTGCAAACTTCCCTAAAATTAAAAAGGAACCACTTATTCAAGTACAGGAGCACAGAGATTCTCATACAAGATAAACCCAAGGCAGAGACACATATTAATCAAACTGACAAATACTAAAGATGAAGAAAAAAAAACATTAAAAGCAAGAAAGGAAAAGAAACTAAGGAATCCTCATAAGGTTATCAGCTGATTTTTCAGCAGAAACTCTGCAGACCAGATGGGAATTACATGAAATATTTAAAGTGATAAAAGTGTGGAAAAAAAAAAAAAGACTATAACAAAGAGCACTCTACCCATTATGGTTCTCATTCAGATTTGATGCAGAAATAAAAAACTTTACTGTTAAGCAAAAGGTTAGAGAATTCAGCACTACCAACTAGTTTAACAAAAAATGCTAAAGGAACTTCTCTAGGGGGAATAGAAAAAGCCACAACTAGAACCAGGAAAACTGTGAATGGGAAAGCTCACTTGGAAAAGGCAAACATAAAGAGCAAAATATCCAAGCACTAATCTGATATCAAAACCAGCAATCAAGAGAAGAGGACAGTGCAAATGCAGAATATCAGAAATGCATTTGAAATTAAGAAATCAGATTAAAAATTTTGTTCATGGTTAGATTTCTATATCAAAATCTCATGGGAACCATAAACCAAAAATCTACAATACGAACACAGAAAAAGAAAAGCAATCCAAACATTCCAATAGATAGTCATCATATCACAAGAAAAGTGAACAAAAATGGAAGGAAAGAAAAAGGGCCTACAAGAACAAGTCCAAGCAATTAACAAGATAGCAATGAGAACATTCATATCGCTGATTACCTTAAATGTAAATAAATACTCCAACCAAAAGACATAGACTAGCTGAATGGATGCAAAAACAAGACTTGTATATATGCCGCCTACAAGAGACCCACTTCAGACTTAGGGATATTCACATACTTAAAGTGAGGGGGTGAAAAAGGGTATTCTATGCAAATATCAATCAAAAGAGAATAGTAGTAGCGATGCTCATATCAGACAAAATAGACTTTAAAATAAATATTATTAGAAGAGACAAGGAAGGACACTGCATAATAATCAAGGGGTCAACCCAAGAAGAAGACAGAATAATTGTAAATATATATGAACCCAACATAGGAGCACCTTAATTATAGCAAATATTAAGAGCAATAAAAAGAGAAATCCATAGTCATAGTAATAGTGAGGGACTTGAGTACCCTACTTGATTCAATGGATCGGTCATCTAGACAGAAAATCAGTAAGAAAGCATAGGCCTTAAATGACACATTAGACCAGATAGACAATTTATAGAACATTAAATCTGAGAGCAACAGGATACACTTTCCTCTCAAGTACACATGGAACATTCTCCAGGATAGATCACATCTTGGGTCACAAATAAAGCCTTGATAAATTTAAGGAAATTGACATCAAACATTTTTTCTGATCATAACACTATGAGATTAGAACTCAAATATTGGATGGGGTGAGGGAAGACAGCATGTGTCTTACAAACATGTGTAAGCTAAAAACATGTTACAAAACAACCAATGGATCACGAAGAAATGAAAGAGGAAGTCAAAAAATATCTAGAGAAAAATGACAATGAAAAAAGTATGATCTGAAACCTACAGGACACAGCAAAGACAGATCTAAGAGGGAAGTTTATAGCTATATAATTTTACCTTTGTAAACAAGAAGAATCTCAAACAACCTGACCTGACATCTAAAGCAAGTACAGAAAGAAGAACTAATGAAAGTGAAAGCTAGTAGAATGAAAGAAATTTTAAGATCAGAGCAGAAATAATGAAATACAGATGAAGAAAACTAATAGAAAAGATCAATGAAACTAAAGCCTGGCTTTTTGAAAAGATAAATAAAATGGATAAACCTTTAGCTAGATTCATCAAGAAAAAAAGCTAAAGAACTCACATAAAAAAAAAAACATTAGGAATGAGAAAGGAGAAGTTCTAACTGACCCTACAGGAATACAAACAATCAGGAGACCACTTCAAGCAACTATATTCCAAGAAATAGACAAGCTAGAAAAAAATGGACGAATTCTTAGAAAGGTACAATTCCCCAAGTCTAAACCAGGAAGAAATAGAAAATATAATGAGACCAATTAAAGTACTAATATCAAATCTCTGATTTAAAAACTCCTATTAAACAAAAGTCCAGGACCAAATGGATTCCCAGGCAAATTGTATCAAACATTTAGGCAACAGTTAACATTATATTTTTGAAACTCTGCCGTAAATTTGCAGAGGAAGAAACACTTCCAAGTTCATTCTACAAGGCCACCATCACCATGAAACAAAAAACAGACAAAGATACCACAGAAAAAGAAAAGTACAGGCCAATATCACTAATGAACATACATGCAAAAATACTCAACATATTACTGGTCAATTGAATCCAATAATATAGTAAAAGGATCATATACCATGATCAAGTGGGATTCATCCCAGGGATTCAGTGATTCTTCAATGTCCACATATCAATCATTGTGATAAACCACATCAACGAATTGAAGAATAAATAATAATACAACCATCTCAGTAGATGAAAAGGCTTTTGCCAAAATTTAAAACACCATTTATGATAAAAGGTAAAACAACCTCTTCAGAAAGTGAACATAGAGGGAATTTCCTCAAAATAATAAAGGCCATATATGACAAACCCACAGCTGATATCATTCTCAATAGTGAAAAGCTAAAAACATTTCCTTTAAGATCATGAATAAGATAAAATGTCCATTCTCACCACTTTTATTCAACATAGTTTTAGAAGTCCTAGCCTCAGCAATCAGAGAAGAAAAAGAAATAAAAATATGGAAAAGAAAACTGTCACTATTTACAGATGACATGATACTATACATAGAAAATTCTAAAGACACTATCATAAACTGCTGCTGCTGCTGCTAAGTCACTTCAGTCATGTCCGACTCTGTGCGACCCCATAGACGGCTGCCCACCAGGCTCCCCCATCCCTGGGATTCTTCAGGCAAGAACACTGGAGTGGGTTGCCATTTAGAGCTCATCAATGAATTCCAGAAAGTTGCAGAATACAAAATTAATGTATAGCAACCTCCTGCATTTCTATACATTAACAATAAAATATCAGAAATACAAATTAAGGAAACAATTCCATTTACCGTTACATCTAAACTACCAGACTACCTGACCTGCCTCCTGAGAAATCTGTATGCAGGTCAAGAAGGAACAGTTAGAACTGGACATGGAACGACAAACTGGTTCCAAATCGGGAAAGGAGTACAACAAGGCTGTATATTGTCACCCTTCTTATTTAACTTATATGCAGAGCACATCATGCAAAATGCTGGGCTGGATGAAGCACAAGCTGGAATCAGGATTGCTGGGAGAAATATCAATAAACTCAGATATGCAGATGACACCACCCTTATGGCAGAAAGCAAAGAAGAACTAAACAGCCTCTTGATGAAAGTGAAAAAGGAGAGTGAAAAAGTTGGCTTAAAACTCAACATTCAGAAAGCTAAGATCATGGCATCTGGTCCCATAACTAAATGACAAATAGATGGGGAAACAATGGAAATAGTGAGAGACTTGACTTTATTTTGGGGGGCTCCAAAATCACTGCAGATGGTGATTGCAGCCATAAAATTAAAAGAGGCTTGCTCCTTGGAAGAAAAACTGTGACCAGCCTACACAACATATTAAAAACCAGAGACATTACCAACAAAGGTCCATCTAATCAAAGCTATGGTTTTTCTAGTAGTCATGTATGGATGTGAGAGTTGGACTGTAAAGAAAGCTGAGTGCTGAAGAATTGATGCTTTTGAACTGGTGTTGGAGAAGAGTGTGAGTGTCCCTTGGACTGCAAGGAGATCCAACCAGTCCATCCTCTAGGAAATCAGTGCTGAATACTCATTGGTAGGACTGATGCTGAAGCTGAAAGTCCAATACTTTGGCCACCTGATGTGAAGAACTGACTCACTGGAAAAGACCCTGATGCTGGGAAAGACTGAAGGCAGAAGGAGAAGGGGATGACAGAGGATAAGATGGTTGAATGGCATCACCAATGCGATGGACATGAGTTTGAGTAGGTTCTGGGATTTGGTGTTGGACAGGGAAGCCTGGCGTGCTGTAGTCCATGGGGTCGCAAAGAACTGGACACGACTGAGCAACTGAACTGAACTAAAAGAATAAACTATCTAGGAATAAACCTTCCTAAGGAGACGAAAGACTTGTAATCTGATAACTGTAAAATGTTAATGAAAGAAATCGTAGACGACACAGAGAGGTATTTCATGTTCTTGTATTGGAAGAATCAATATTGTGAAAATGATTATACTCCATAAGACAATCTACAGATTTAATGATATCCCACAAGACAATCTACAGATTTAATGATATCCCTGCTGCTGCTAAGTCGCTTCAGTCGTGTCCGACTCTGTGCAACCTCATAGACAGCAGCCCACCAGGCTTCCCTGTCCCCAGGCTTTTCCAGGCAAGAGTACTGGAGTGGACTGCCATTTCCTTCTCCAATGCATGAAAGTGAAAAGTGACAGTGAAGTCACTCAGTCATGTCTGACTCTGCAACCCCATGGATTGTAGCCTACCAGGCTGCTCTGTCCATGGGATTTTCCAGGCAAGAGTACTGGAGTGGGAATGATATCCCTATCAAATTACTAATGGCATTTTTCATAGAACTAGAACAAATGAGACCTAGTTAAACTGAAAAGCTTCTACAGAGCAGAATAAACGATAAGCAAAACAAAAAGACAACCCACTGAATGGGAGAAACTATTTGCAAATGAAGTGACCAACAAGGGTGTTATCTCTAACATATATGAACAGCTCATGCAGCTCTGTATCTAACAAACAACCCAATCAAAACATGGGCAAAATATCTAAATAACAGTTTCCCCAAAGAAGACATACAGATGCCAGAAAAGCACATGAAAGGATGCTCAACATCAGTCAGAGATATGCAAATCAAAACTACAATAAGGTATTGCCTCACACTGGTCAGAATAGCCATCATCAAATCTACAAACAACAAATGCTGGAAAGGATGAATAGAAAAAGGAACCCTCCTACACTGGTGGTGGGAATGTAAACTGGTACAACCACCATGGAGAATGGTCTGAAGGTTCCTCATAAGACTAAAAATGGTACTACCGTATTATCCAGGAATCCCACTCCTGGGCATATATCCAGAGAAAACTGAACTTCAAGGTACATGCACCCCAGTGTTCACTAAGCACTATTTACAATAGCAAAGACATGCAAGCAACTCAAATGTCCATTGACAGAGGAATGGGTAAAGATGTGGTACATATATATGATGCAGAATTATTCAGCCATAGAAAAAGAACAAGATAATGCCTTAGCAGCAACATAGACGGACCTAGAGATTATCATATTAAGTAAGAGAAGAATCTCATATGATATTGTTCATGTGTGAAATCTTTAAAAACTGATACAAATGAACTTATTTACAAAACAGAAATAGACACACAGACATAGAAAACAAATGTATAGTTACTAAAAGGAAAATGAGGGGAACATTAGGATTATGGATTAAAATAAACACATTATTATATGTAAAATAGATAAACAACAGGGACCTACTTTATAGCATAGGGAACTATACTCAAAATCTTGTATTAACCTATAACAGAAGATAATATAAAAAGAAAAAATATATATGTACTTGTAACTGAATCATTTTGTACAGCTGAAAAATAACACAACTTTGTAAATCAACTATAATTAAAAATAAAAATAATTATTTTTTTTAAAGTGGCAACAACAGTGAAAAATTTAAAACTATGAGGAATCATCAAAAAAACTAGATATGTTTGCTCTAGAGATGAGATGATTCAGAAGAGATATAATAGCTCTCTTCTAAGAATAAAGAATAAAAATGTGATAGAGGGATGAAGAGGTCTTTGAATATCAAGGATGAAAACAAGGATCCGTGAAGATGGGCAAGAAAAATCCAATTTTTAACAGTCAGAATTGTACAGAGTTGCATGAGTAAAATACCTTCCATGGTGGTAAGTTCTTCAAGATTGGAGAATTTAGAGCACAGGTTTTGATGACTTTTGAATATGATTGCTCTAGACTAATATAGGTCAGAATTTGGTTATGTGTCCTCTAAGGTCCGTCTAGTCAAGGCTATGGTTTTTCCTGTGGTCATGTATGGATGTGAGAGTTGGACTGTGAAGAAAGCTGAGCGCCAAAGAATTGATGCTTTTGAAGTGTGGTGTTGGAGAAGACTCTTGAGAGTCCCTTGGACTGCAAGGAGATCCAACCAGTCCATTCTGAAGGAGATCAGCCCTGGGATTTCTTTGGAGGGAATGATGCTGAAGCTGAAACTCCAGTACTTTGGCCACCTCATGCGAAGAGTTGACTCATTGGAAAAGACTCTGATGCTGGGAGGGATTGGGGGCAGGAGGAGAAGCAGACGACAGAGGATGAGATGGCTGGATGGCATCACTGACTTGATGGACGTGAGTCTGAGTGAACTCCGGGAGTTGGTGATGGACAGGGAGGCCTGGCGTGCTGCGATTCATGGGGTCACAGAGTCGGACACGGCTGAGCGACTGAACTGAACTGAACTGAAGGTATATTCTGGCCCCGAGATTCTCTGGTTTTGTAAATATCTGGCAACGCAGTTTTAACTATAAAAGGTGGCCACTTGTCTCACCTTAAATCTTTAGCTGTTCATTGTCTGAGGTGAGAAGTTACTGTAAGCAACAGACATATAAATAAGCAGCAGTAAAAATAAGCACTGAGTAATATTCTATTGTGTATATATACTACATCTTTGTCTCTTCATATGTCAGTGGACATTTAGGTTGCTTCCATGTTCTGGCTATTGTTAACTGTGCAGCAGGGAGCATTGGGGTACATGTGTCTTTTTGAATTATGGTTTTCTTAGGATATTTGCTCAATAGTGGGATTGCTGGGTCATATTGGGTCACTTACAGTGACGTGGATAAACCTAAAGTCTGTCACACAAAGTGAAGTCAGAAAGAGAAAAATAAATATCATATATTAATACGTGCATATGGAATCTAGAAAATTTGTACTGATGAACCTATTTGCAGGGCAGGAATAGAGATACGGATGTAGAGAACACACTTGTGGACACAGGGGAGGAACGTCAAAGGGTGAGACAAATTGAGAGTGCATTGACGTATATATACTACCATGCATAAAGCAGCTAGTGGGAGCTGCTGTATAGCACAGGGAGCACAGCTTGGTGCTCTGTGATGACCTAGAGGGTGGGATGGAGGGGAGGTGTGAGCGAGGCTTAAGAAGGAGGGGATACATGTATAATATGTATACATATAGCTGATTGACGTTGTACAGCAGAAACTAACACGACATTGTAAAGCAATTATACTCCAATTTAAAAAAAAAAAAAGAAAGAAACACTGCAAAACATTGTTTTAATGTTTGAATGCTATCAACCTTTAATCCTTTATGCGTATTCAAGGTCTTTACTCCAGAAATTATACTTTGCTATAATTTGGGGAACTCCCACCTCAAGGTGGGAGGTGGCACCTGTAATAAACATGCTAAAAACTATCCCCTAGAAGAAAAGTTATTTTGAAACCAGGAAATCGAATGATGCTGCTTAGAGAATTGCTACCTCTGTGATGCTGGATAAGTCATTTAGCCTCTCTGAACCTCGGTTAATTCTTTTGTAAAAAGGGTATAGTCAGACTTCCTCCAATAGCTGAGGCAGAGATAAAAGTAGATGAATGCGTTTGCATGTGTCAGCTTATTCACTATGAACTGGGAAAAGTAAAGCAGCGTGATTTTCCACTCAAACGAGTCCTTGATCATTCATGCATTTTTAGCTGCTTAGTTATAATTTTACTTAGAAATAAGATTTTTAAGAAACATTTAGAAAAAAGTTTCAAGAACATTTCTTTTTTAAACTTAGAAATGTCTCCCTGTTAACACGGACTGCTCTGCAGGCAAGGGCAGGGAAAAACAGGGTGTGTATACGTGAGTATACATGTGTACATCTGTTTGAGCAAAATGGGAGGTGGCCAGGGGGTTACTATGACTGTCAGAAATCTGTCCTATGTGCTCGGTAAAGTGTTTATAAGACTAATTTTCTTAGTGCAGGCTTATTGCTTCCCTAATGATGAAACCTCCTTAACCTCACTTCTAAACAGGACGGGAAGATATTCTGCCGGCGGACAGCATGTGATTGCCAGAATCCAAGCGTTGACCTTTTCTGCTGCCCAGAGTGTGACACCAGGGTCACAAGCCAATGTTTGGATCAAAATGGACACAAGCTCTATCGGAGTGGAGACAACTGGACTCACAGCTGCCAGCAGTGCCGGTGTCTGGTATGCTGTCTTCCTTCAGAGTGTGTTGTCCTTTATACTCTTGAGGGGTTTACAAACTCAGTTGCCTGTGGGCTTTAGTTTCCTGCTATTTGTGATCCTGGGCAGGAAGGTGTGGGTCCTGTGGCTAATGCAGGGGTAAATGCTCTTCCAGAAGGCATTCATGTTCCACTGTTTAAAACAGCAAGCAAGACATTTACATAGGACAAATTTGGCCCAAGTTACTTTGCAACTGCTACTTTTTAGCAAATCCAGGACAATAAAAATCCCCAAATGACAGAAAGCTTTTGAGGCCTTGATCAGGAGTTGTAGTTCTTACAGAGCCAAGTCTTTCATTTCTTGGGACATTACCAATAAAGATTTCAGTATGAGAGATAACAGAACATAGTAGAAATACCAGGGAATGATATTGATTCTAGGCCATAGAGACCTAGAATTCAGGCCTGGTTCTCCCACATACAAGCTCTGTGTGATTAACGTGGGCAAGTCCCAGCATTTCACTTGATCATTCTTTCCTTCAGTGTCTACAAGTGGATGAGCACCTATTTTGCAGGGCTGTTGTGAAGATCAGAGATATGTGTGAATGGCAAATATAGTATTTGACACATAGAAAGTACTTAATGCACAGCAGTAACTACAGTTCATGTTTCCTGGATCGAAAAATTGGTTTCAAGAGCTAAACCTTCCTATAGAAAAATGAAGGGTGCCTTTGTATCTAAATATGGGGATACTAAGGGTATAATCAGGTTTGAGAAATTTCAGAGAAAAAGCTTAATTTCTGGAACTGGTTCTTTCTGTTTCAGATTATACCACAGACAGAGATTCCTAATGTTGCAAAGACTGTTAAAATACATTATCATAGTGAATATGATATTCTATCTCTGAGGGAATTACGGCCAGTGGAGTTGAGTCATAACTAAGTCAATTTGTAACGGAAACTGTTAGCTGCATTTTGTAATGTAACATTTTCTAAAGTTAATGATTCAGTCTATAGATATTGCATAAAAACAGGCATTCAGAGACATCATGCTGTAAATTTCCATTGGATTTTCTAAAGTCACCGGAAAATGTGCAGATAATCTTAGTAGAAATAATTCCTTCTTAATTATTCCTAATGCTGAGGAGTATAACTCAGATATATTCAAATCATAGCCATTTTTCACATCTCCAATTCAAGAACAAACTCAACACAGCTATAGAATTAGCTCACATGTCAGTCTGAAAAATTGCATTTCTAAGAAGCCAGTCTTCAGCACTCAGAAGAATGAGTATTAAATTTAGACATGAAATTTTTACAGAATTTCAGGAGTATCCCCTGCCATCCCAGACCCTAATATTTCCTTGGAAAATTGATGCTAATGAATATAACTTTGTGATGACTTGAGAATGTAGCGGGTTATATTTAATGTCAATAATTTGCACGTGCCAGATCCCAGATGATGTAACAGTGATCATGACGTGTGTGCTAAGTCGCTTCAGTCATGTCTGACTCTGCAACCCTATGGACTGTAGCTCACCAGACTCCTCTGCCCATGGCATTCTCCAGGCAAGAATACTGGAATGGTTTGCCATCCCCTCCTCCAGGGGATCTTCCTGATCCAGGGATTGAACCCATATCTCTTACATCTCCTGCACTGGCAGGTGGGTTCTTTACCACTTGTACCGCTGGGAAGCCCCGTGAGCATGACAGACGTGGGCAATCATGAAGCTGATCAAAGGCCATGATCTTGTGATGCTGACTGAGTTTGAGTATGAGTTTGCATTGATTATAATACGTGTCATGATAACAGAAGACTACACAGAGAAACAGATCTGCTGTGTGCAGTTCAGTGGGGCCACAGGTGCCAGTTTATAGGCTACTTGGACGCTGCATCTGAACTGTAACACTGTACGTCACGTGACTGTACGTCACGTTAGTGACATATCACTGGCCAGACAGAACAGTCAAAACCGTTCTGAAATGTTTCTCCTGATATTGCACAACCTCAGTTCTAAATCTAACATAAGCAACTCAGTGTGATGTTGTTGAAATAGTACAGTGACTCAGGTTCCTCCTTTGACCTCAAGAAAAATAAGTTTCTCTTTATACACTAGCCCAGTATCATCTCTTTGTTCATTTGATTAGCATTTATTGACCAGAACTGTGCTAAGGATCAGGGAGATAAAGGGAAAAGCCCAGAACCCGAAAGCTCAAAACTTAATCTGGTATTGTATTAATAACTATAATAAGGATCAATAAGAATCACTAAAAAATAATTATGGGTTGCCATTGGCACAGAGAGATGGGACCTAACTCTCTCCATGGCTGCAATATAGACAGTCAGCAAAAGCACACTGGAGGAGATGATGTCTGTATTCCTTCTTTGAGGAGGAAGCACGTCATACCCATATGGAATCATACATGTAAGGATGCTAAAGTAGGAGCAGTCAGTGAGGGCAGTCATGGAGATTCCTGAGGATTTCCCTCTCTAGGACTTTGGCAACAGGATTGTGCCGAAAGCTAATGAGGAGGCTTTTTTTTTTTTTTTACTTCTTCTCCACAGGAAGGAGAGGTAGACTGCTGGCCGCTGACTTGCCCCAGTCTGAGCTGTGAGTACACAACTCTCCTGGAAGGGGAATGTTGTCCCCGCTGTGTCAGTGACCCCTGCCTGGCTGATAATATCGCCTATGACATCAGAAAAACTTGCCTGGACAGCTATGGCCTTTCAAGGCTTAGTGGCTCAGTGTGGACAATGGCTGGATCTCCATGTACAACCTGCAAATGCAAGGTAATTGGGTGTCCTGAGGGTAACCAGGCCTCCGACGCGTGCCTGTGAACACCTGCAGGAGGCCCACTCCTGATAGTTCTGAATGCACGGGTTCCCAGGGGTGTGGGAACACAGCCAGGCATTTGCTTCTCTCCGGAGGTTAATCTGTCTGACTGGATGATAGTTGTACTGTGTATAAAGGCAAATTCCAAATGAACATGGAACAAAATAGTCCTCTCTTGCCTGTAAAATATGGAATTTAAACAATTGACCCTAGGCCCAATTATGGCTGATTTAAGCTATTTTGACATGAATATGGGAAAGAAAGAAAAAAAAAAAAAAGATCTACTTTCATCGTGGAAAAAAATTTTAAGCTCTTTCAGGCAACTGTCTATGTTAGAAGAAAGTGTTCTATAAATCTGTGAAGTTGTTTGCTTTAATTATCACAATGCCTAATGCAAGGACTTGAAGCTCCTGCTGTAAGATTTAATTAACTGTGATTATTTTCTTGTCTTTTTGGAGGAGTTCCCATGAGGCATCCTCACATGTCTTTAAAATTAAAAACTGACCCCTTCCTCCCTTCTAAGTTTATGGAGAACTATGACTGTAGTAGACTTTAGGCAGGGTTAAATTTCTGCTGAAACATCTGCTTAAATTCCCATGATTAAGCATGTTAAATATATTAATCCATTTGATTCTATCAAATCCTGTTTCAGCTTCATGCATCAGTGGAAGGATCTCAACTTGCCTTTTTATGCTGTTATAAATGTGTGTTCTTTTTTCTGAGAAGTATCATCTTACAATGCAGCCCCAATAGGAAAAGCACATCAAACGTCATAAAGTAAAAGTTATGACCCATATTCCTTCAGCCCCATCAAATACAATGACCAGGGAATATATAGACCTATGGTATTCAGTATGATTTCTCTGAGGTCAGCTTTGAAATCATTTAGGAGAATTATAAAGGTATATTTACATTGTGTGCATGCACATGCTCAGTTGCTCAGTCATGTCTGACTCTTTGCAACCCCATAGACTATAGCCCACCAGGCTACTCTGTCCATGGAATTTCCCAGGCAAGAATACTTGAGTGGGTTGCTATTTTCTCCTCAAGTTGATCTTCCAGACTCAGAGACTGAACCAGCATCTCCTATGTCTCCTGCATAGACAGGAGGATTCTTTACCACTGAGCCACCTGGGAAGTCCATATTTAATATTAATAGGTATAATTGATTTCTCATGAATTCTTAATAATTGATATGTACCTTCCCTCTCATAGTCACCACAAGAGAGTCTGTATTTACCCCTAATATGCCTGCCTTTCTGGAAGCCATTTTTGAGTTATTTTCAGATTCTTTTTGGTATTTTTGACTAGTTTTATTAATGGTAATTTATCTTTCAGAGGGTTAATTTTGGAAAGAATCTCAATCAGAGTAATTGTAGTGAATAAACTGTGTGATCAAACACATTGGAAATACAGAGGAGTCTCAAACATGGTCTGAGTTCAGAGGGGGTATATGAAGTTTCACTGCCAGCAGACCCCAACAAGAGGGGCCCTGCAGGGTCTCATAAGTCTTGCCTTCCATTTTACTCCTCTTCTGGCATTTTTCTAGTAATCATTTTTAGAGCATTCATGGAGTTGGTCTCAAAACGTAGCTGATCATTTTGAATGTAAAAGTGGACGCTGCATATTGATTTGTATTCTATGTCTCTGGCTAATGCTTGTGTCTTGATGCACAGAATGGAAGTGTCTGCTGTTCTGTGGATCTGGAGTGTCTTCATAATAATTGAAGTATTTAAAATGGACTCATCATCGCAGAAGAAAAATGGACAAAATAACCATCCAACATGATGAAGAAGGAGTTGGTGTTTGGGTTTTTTGTTTTTTTTTTTTAAGCCACAGATAATTACCAAAGTTTCCATTGAAGGAAGGTGTTTGGGGGTTGCCTTTTGGACCTACCATGTTGCTCATTCTTGCTAACCTAGACTAGGTGACCTATGGTGCATTGCACTTAAGTCTATAATTGTTAAAAAAAAAAAAAAAGTTTCCCGTGTTGTAAATCACGTTTCCCTTATCAGATCATTTACAGACACATTTAAATGATCTCATGGTAAATGTTGATGTATTTTATGGTTTATTTTGTGTACAAACATAATAGAGACTTGGCTCCTTTTATTTATTTTTTCTGGATTTTTGGATCAAATTCTACAATAAAGTTGCCTGTTGTGATTTTTGTCCCATCCACTGAATACTTAATATTCAGATTCCTGTGAAATGTATTAATGTGTGTATGTACAGCCTAACTGCATCTTAAATTGCAAACTGTTGGATACATCTAGATCCCCATTCAGCTTAAACCAGCTGAAAGCAATTATGATATGTTAAAGATGGGAAAGACCACAGATATAAATAAATAGCTATTTTGAAAAGAACTTTCTCCTCCCTCTTACAAACAAAATGAAATAAAATCTTAAACCACAATTTAGAAGCAACAATGCTTGCAGCCTTTTCTGGCACTGAAAGAGAAAGTATCTGCATTGGTTTCATATAGTATTTAATAACTTACAGGGCATCCGTGGTGGCTCAGCTGGTAAAGAATCCACCTGCCATGCGGGAGACCTGGGTTCGATCCCTGGGTTGGGAAGATCCTCTGGAGAAGGGAAAGGCTACCCATTCCAGTATTCTGGGCTGAAGAATTCCATAGACTGTATAGTCCATGGGGTTGCAAAGAGTTGGACATGACTGAGTGACTTTCACTTTAATAATTGACAAGGGACTTCCATGCCTATTCATACAAGTTGCCATTATAGCATAGGTGCAGGGTATTATTCCTACATTACGTAAGAGTAAATTAATGTATCCCAGTCAACTAATTTGTTCAGATCTAGTTGACTTATAACACATTGGGATTGTTAATCAGGTCTCCTGATGCCTTTCCAATGATATTTTTTACTAAATCATGCAACATCTTATATGGTAGATGATATACTTTTAAGAAAGTATACTTTTATATATTCAGTAGCTGTTTTAGAACACTGAATATTTTTATTTGAGCCACTATCATTATTTTTAAAAGTTGGCAGTAACTGAGTTACACAAAATGAATAAAATTTGCAAATGACATCGTATCTGAGCTGAAAATTCAAACTTAGGTTGTAGTTTCAAGTGAACTACATCTAAGTGTTTCTAATATCTGCTGCTGCTGCTAAGTCACATCAGTCATGTCCGACTCTGTGCGACCCTATAGACGGAAGCCCACCAGGCTTCTCTGTCCCTGGGATTCTCCAGGCAAGAACACTGGAGTGGGTTCCCATTTCCTTCTCCAATGCATGAAAGTGAAAAGTGAAAATGAAGTTGCTCAGTCGTGCCCAACTCTTAGTGACCCCATGGACTGTAGCCTACCAGGCTGCTCTGTCCATGGGATTTTCCAGGCAAGAGTACTGGAGTGGGTTGCCATTGCCTTCTCCGATATAATTCACCACATGAGATCAATTTCATGTGCTAAATTATGATATAGCAATTAAAGCTCTATTTGACAACTACTGCTATAGTAAGGTCGGAGAAGGCAATGGCAACCCACTCCAGTGTTCTTGCCTGGAGAATCCCAGGAACGGCAGAGCCTGGTGGGCTGCCGTCTATGGGGTCACGCAGAGTCGGACACGACTGAAGCGACTTAGCAGCAGCAGCAGCTATAGTGTGGTAAATTAGAACACATCTCTATTTTAATTATTTAAATGTATTCCTGGAACAGAGATTTTTAAAATCATCTAGAAAATATTTAGGGAACCTCCATTAAAAATAGCTGTCAATTATCAGTGCAAAAACAAAGGCAAATTAAGAATCATCTGTGACTATATAAGTGAGGGGCTGGCAAACTCTGGTCCCTTGAATCAAATCTGGCCATCTGCCTATTTCATTGGAACAGAGCCATGCACATTCATTTATATATTCTCTATTGCTGAAGAAAATGACAGAACTGAGTAGTTCCAACAAAGATACAAGACCAAAAATATCATCTTGCCTCTAAAAAAAGTTTGCCAGTGTCTGGTGTAAATGATGACTAAACACTGGTATGAATTTTAGAATATCTGTTTCCATTTTTTTCCAGGCAATTTCCAGAATTTAATAGTTTTCATTGAATCTGTATATTTTCATACTTTGTTGCAGATCCATTAGCATAGATGGCTCATCCTAAAAACGTGTTTTACAACTACAATCATTAAGACTCAGTATTTTCTTTTCATTTCAGTTCAGTTAAATTTAATCTGTACTAACTTGACAAAATGTTATTGATTTTTAGTAGCACAATTGAAACTACTGCCAAATCCTATCAATAAGAGGTTTATTTCCTATGAAATAATTGATGACATTTTTCTTATTAAAAATGGAGTACTTTATGCATAAAGTACTATACTAAGCTCTGCTGGGGAAATAAAAAGATGAACAGACTAGTTTTTACTTTAAAGATCACCATTATGTGGTCCTTTAGAAGGTGCTAGCAATCTTTAATCCACGAGGGGATCCTATTGAAATAAATTACTGCCTGAAATATCTTCTCCAGCCAGAAATTGAAAAACGTTATTTTTAAAAGTGTGGTGAATCTCCTGATGGAAAGTGTTTAAATCTTGTGCTCTGATTTACAGTGTGAAATGAATGTCCATTTAATGAACCAAAAAGTGTTTGACAAACATATCTCCTTACAGATTATAACCATTGTCTGCAACTGTAACATACACATTGGTAAGAAACAATGGTAAATGCATAAGCAATTATGTAGCTACCCTTCAGTTTTCAATATTGTAAAAGCACTGTGATTCAGGAGAGTAGAATATGGAGATGAAAATCCTATATATTAACAAGACACATCTATTAAACATAAATTTTGCTTCATTTCCTTCTAGGTTGCATATGAAATATATGTATATACATATATCATGTTATATATAGGTACCATAATCTACATATACTTATATGCAATTGATGTATATTAATACACTATGTATTCATATGCAATGTGTATATTTATTTAGTCTCAGAGCTTCCCCTCTTCTGAGCTTTCTTGCGCTACACTAATTGTCACTGTTAAGGACTTAATACACATTTTCCTTATACAATAGGCTAAGCTGTATACAATCTTTATTTTCTAGCATTCAGCCTAGAGCCTTGCATAGGGTAGTTTTTCTATTAATTCTTTTAAATTCATAATCTTTTATAGCATCAAAAGTTTTCATGGGGTGGTGAAAACAACCTACTCTAGTGGCTTTCAGATGTTCTTAAGCAATAAGACGGGTTTAAAAATAAAATTTATTCAGTGCTTTACTATAAAAAGCAGATAAAAGAAGACTATCTCTGCCTGGAACAAAGGTTGGAGACCTAGAATACCTTCATATATCCCACCACAACACACAGACATCAACAGAGCACAGCTTGAAAGCCACTGATCAAACTTGTCACCTTCACTTCTGCAAATGAAACCAACACTCAGATATTAGGTAGATTGCCCGGAGTTCATAATTAACTTGTCATAGACTTAGAACCACCACCCAATCCATCCCAGTTTTCTCTCTGCCATCATCATCATGATTTCAAATGATTTTTTTTTTCAAATTTCAATTTCAAGTGAGCTTTTCTTATTCCTTCCAAATGGATGACACAAAGCAGTCATAAGTTCAGGCCAAGATAGTGGAGTAAGAAGATCCTGAGCTCATCAGCTCTCATAGCCACAACTATTGAGGAGAAAGACCAGAATATAATAGAAAAGATCTTCTACAACTGAAGATATAAAGAACCATAATGAGATGAGTGGGAGGGATGGAGTTATGATATTGTCAAGACCCATAAGTACAGGTGCTGCTGCTGCTGCTGCTAAATCACTTCAGTCGTGTCTGATTCTGTGCGACCCCATAGACAGCAGCCCACCAGGCTCCCCCGTCCCTGGGATTCTCCAGGCAAGAAGTGGGTTGCCATTTCCTTCTCCAGTGCATGAAAGTGAAAAGTCAAAGTGAAGTCGCTTAGTCGTGTCTGACTCTTTGTGACCCCATGGTCTGCAGCCTACCAGGCTCCTCCATCCAAGGGATTTTCCAGGCAAGAGTACTGGAGTGGGCTGCCATTGAGTGACCCACAAATGGGAGAATAATTGCAACTGCAGAGATTCTCCTTAAGCAGCAATGAATCTGAGCCCTACATCAGGGTCCTCAGGCTGTGAGTCTTATACCAAGAAAAGGAGCCCCCAGAACATTTGAAGGGCATCAGGACTTTCTTTCAGAAGACCCAGATGCCTATGGGAAATAGAGACTCCAGTCTTAAACGTTGCACACAAAGTCTCACATACTCCAGGACCCAAGGCAGAGACCTGAGTCACATCTACCTGCTGATCTTGGAGAGTCTCCTAGACAGTCAGGATGCAAGTGGAACTCACCCCAGGGATAGTGATACTGGTGGGAGTCATTTATTGGAGACTGTCCTACCACATGGACACAGATGGTGGCAAGTGCCATTTTGCCGATCCTCCCTTTAGCTTATTAGCACTGAGAGCTTTTCCCTGTAGGCCCAAGTACTAGGATGCCTCAGGCCAAGCAATTAGCCAGGTGGGGGAAAAGCCATACCCACTAGTAGGCAAGTTGCCTTAAGACCTCCTGAGCCCACAGCTACCCCAGGACACGACCTTGTCCACCAACGGGACCAAGCTCCAAATACCAGCAGACAGGAACTAGCCCAGGAACCCCTCAGGGCTCTGCAGCAAGAGACCTCAGAATCCAACTCTGCCCACCAATGAGTAGGCACCAGCCCCAGGACCACCAGCCCTAGACCCACCCACCATCAGGCTGATACACCAGTTCCAGGACCCTGAGGACTCTACTACTAGAAACCCTGAGACTCAGGTCCACCTAACCAGTGGGGAGACAACAGCCCTGGAGCCACCATGACCTCCCAGTCTACAGTGGAAGAAAATCGCCCTCCTACCAGCTAGACAGCACCAGCCCCAGGAAACTCTCAGCTCTGGTCCTACTCACCAACAGGCCAACACCAGTTCTGAGACATCCTGGGCCTCTCAGCCAGCTGTCCTGGGATCTCTTCCCTTCCATCAGTGGGCCGACACACAATTGGGACCCTGAAGCCAAATATATAAACACCTGGCCCTGACCACCAGTGGACCAATAGGACACCCAGGGCTCTGCACCCAAAGACTGGAGAAGTTCTACCCACCAGTGGGTGGCCATCAGTCCCAGATTCCCCTGACCTTGAAACCTTCCCAGTAGCAGATGGACATGAGCACTGGGATCACTGTAGCCCCATAGCCTGTCTTGTCAGGTCCCAGAAAACATACCCTAAGGCCTGCGTCAGCCCCAGGACACCAAGGGCTCTGGTCCTGCCCACCAGGACAATGCCAACTCTGAGATACCTTGATCTCAGCCAGCTGCCCTGGGATCCAGCCCCACTCACTAGTAGGTCAGCACTAGCTTTGGGATGCCTAGGAAACTGCAGCCAGCCATGTCAAGAAACAATACCTACAAGCAGGCCAACACGAGACCATGGAATCCTGGCCCCACAACCTCCCAACCCCAGAACCTACCAGATATATAGAAATAAACACAGAAAATTCAGCAAAAAAAATAGTGAAAGGAACATGTTACAAATGAAGGAATGAGATAACACCCCAGAAGAACAAAGAGAAGTGGAGATAGGCAATTAACCCAATAAAGAGATCAAGGTAACGATTGTAAATATGATCAGAGAACTTAAGAGAAAATGGATGAACACACTGAGATGTTTATCAAAGAAAAGATGTAAGAAAGTATAAAAGGGAGCTGAAGAATACAATAACTGAAATAAAAAATGCACTTGCAGGAATGAATAGTAGATGAGAACAGGGGTCTCCAACCTCCAAAGTCTAATGCCTGATGAAGTGAAGTGGAGTTGATGTAATAATAATAGAAGTAAAGTGCACAATGAATATAATGTACTTAAATCATTCTGAAACCATTCCTCTTATTTGGTCTATGGAAAAACTGTCTTCTATGAAACCAGTTTCTGGGGCCACAAAGGTTGGAGACTGCTGGATTACAAGATACAGAAAAACAGATCAATGAACTGTAAGGCAGAGTAATGGAAATCACTGAATCTGACTAAAAAATAAAAAAGGAATAAAAACCAATGAGAACATTTTTAAAAAACCTTTTTGACAACATCACATGGATCACAGTCTTGTCTAACTCAATGAAACTACAAGCCATGCCATGTAGGGTCACCCAAGATGGATGGGACATGGTGAAGAGTTCGGACAAAATGTGGTCCACTGGAGAAGGGAATGGCAAATCATTTCAGGATTCTTGCCTTGAGAACACCATGAGCAGTATGAAAAGGCAAAAAAGATATAACACTGAAAGATGAATAGGTTGGTAGGTGCCAAGATGCTACTGGAGAAGAGTATAGAAGTAGCTCCAGAAGCAATGAAAAGGCTGAACCAAAGCAGGAACAGTGTCCAGTTGTGCATGTGTCTGGTGATGAAAGTAAAGCCTGATGTTATAAAGAACAATATTGGAATGTTAGGTCCATAAATCAAGGTAAATCAGAAGTGGTCAAACAGGGGACAGCAAGTGTGAATATCAACATTTTAGGATCAAATGGATGGGAATTGGTGAGTTTTATTTTGATGATCATTCTATCTATTATTACTTTGGGCAAGAATTCCTTAGAAGGAATGAAGTAGCCCTCACAGTCAACAAAAGAGTCCAAAATGGGTGCAGTCTCAAAAATGACAAAATGATTTCTGTTTGTTACCAAGTCAAATCATTTACTTGGATCACAGTAATCCAACGCTATGCCCCAACCACAAATGCCAAAGAAGCTGAAGTGAATGATTCCATGAAGACATACAAGACCTGCTGCTGCTGCTGCTGCTGCTAAATTGCTTCAGTCGTGTCCAACTCTGTGTGACCCCATAGATGGCAGCCCACCAGGTTCCCCCATCCCTGGGATTCTCCAGGCAAGAACACTGGAGTGGGTTGCCAAAGACCTTCTAGAAGAGAAAAAAAAAAAAAGATGTCCTATTCATTAAAGGTATTTTCATTCATACCTGATGTGAAGAGCTGACTTACTTGAAAAGATCCTGATGTTGGGAAAGATTGAAGGCAGGAGGAGAAGAGGACAACAGAGGATGAGATGGTTGGATGGCATCACCGACTCAATGGACATGGGTTTGTGTAAACTCCAGGAGTTGGTGATGGACAGGGAGGCCTGGCACGCTGCAGTTCACGGGGTCACAGTTGGACACGACTGAGCGACTGAACTGAAGGGGACATTTCATACAAAGATAGGCATAGTAAGGACAGAAATGGTATGAACTTAACAGAAGCAGAAGATATTAAGAAGAGGTGGCAAGAAGACACAGAGGAACTATACAAAAAGATCTTAATGACCTGGAAACCACAATGGTATGATCACTCACCTAGAGCCAGACATCCTAGAGTGCAAAGTTGAGTGGGCCTTAGGAAGCACCACTACTAACAAAGCTAGTGAGGGTGATGGAATTCCAACTGAACTATTTCAAATCCTAAAAGATGATGCTGTGAAGGTGCTGCACTAGGTATGCCAGCAAATTTGGAAAACTCAGCAGTGGCCACAGAACTGCAAAAAGTCAGTTTTCATTCCAATCCCCAAGAAAGGCAATGCCAAAGAATGCTCAAAGTACTGTGCAATTGCACTCATTTTACATGCTAGCAAAGTAATGTTCAAAATCCTTCAGGCTACGCTTCAACAGCATGTGAACTGAGAACATCTAGATGTCCAAGCTGGATTTAGAAAGGCAAAGAAACCAGAGATAAAATTGCCAACATCCACTGGATCATAGAATAGGCAAGAGGATTCCAGAAAAACATCTACTTCTGCTTCATTGACTGACTACACCAAAGCCTTTGACTGTATGCATCACAACAAACTGGAAAATTCTTAAAGAATTAAAAATTCTTAGAGAGATGTGAATACCAGACCATCTTACCTGCCCTCTGAGAAACCTATATGCAGGTCAAGGAGCAACAGTTAGTACCCAGACATGGAAAAATGGACTGATTCAAAATTAGGAAACGAGTACATCAAGGATGTATATTGTCTTATTGAATATGTATAATTTCACCCTGTTTATTTAATTTAAATGCAGAGTACATCACGTGAAATTTCAGGTTAGATGAAGCACAAGCTGGAATCAAGATTGCCAAAAGAAATATCAATAACCTCAGATATGCAGATGACACCACCCTTATGGCAGAAAGTGAAGAGGAACTAAAAAGCCTCTTGATGAAGGTGAAAGAAGACAGTGAAAAAGTTGGCTTAAAACTCAACATTCAGAAAACTAAGTCATGGAATCCTATCCCATTACTTCATTGCAAATAAATGGGCCAACAATGGAAACAGTGAGAGACTTCGCTTTCTTGGGCTCCAAAATCACTGCAGATGGTGACTGCAGCCATGAAATTAAAACACACTTGGAAGGAAAGCTATGACAAACATAGACAGCATTTTAAAACCAGAGACATTACTTTGCCAACAAAGTTCTATATATTCAAAGCTATAGTTTTTTCCATTAGTCATGTATGGATTGATAGTTGGACCATAAAGAAGGCTGAGCACTGAAGAATCAATGTTTTCAAACTGTGGTGTTGGACAAGATCCTTGAGAGTCACTTGTACAGCAATGAGATCAAACCAGTCAATCCTAAAGGAAATCAACCCTGAATATTCACTGATATTGAAGCTGAAGTTCTAATACTTTGGCCACCTGATGCAAAGAGCCAACTCATTGGAAAGACTCTAATGCTGGAAAATATTGAAGGCAGGAGAAGGGGATGACAGAGGATGAGATGTATGGATGACATCATCCATCCAATGGACTCAGTGGACATGAGTTTGAGAAAACTCTGGGAGATGGTTAAGGTAGAAACTCTGGCATGCTGTAGTCCATGGGGTCACAAAGTGTCAGACACAACTGAGCAACTGAATCACAACAACAAATGACAACATCAAACATACTAACATTTGCATTATAGAGGTCCCAGAAGGAGAAGAGAGTAAAGGTGTAGATAACATAGTTGAAGCCATTTTAGCTGAAAACTTTCCTAACCTTGGAAAGGTGAGGTCCTTTCCAAGACATCCAGGTCCAGGAAGCATAAAAAATTCCAAGTAGGATCAAGCCATAGAGGGCCACCCCCAGATACCTCATAATTAAAATGTCAAAAAATAAAGAGACCATGAAAAGCAGAAAGGGAAAAGCAACAAGTTACACTAAAGGAACTCCCATCAGGCTATCTGCTGATTTTTCAGCAGAAACTCTGAGGCCAAAAGGAAGTGCCATGATAAACAACGTGATAAAAGGGAAAATCTATGACCAAGAATATTCTACCCAGAAATGCTTTAATTCATATTTCATGGAAAGGTAAAAAGCTTTACAGACAAGAATATGATGAAGATGGCAGAGTTGTAGAACATGAAGCTTACCCCCTCCCACTATCAAAAATACATCTACATGTTGAACAATTCTCATAGAATATCTACTGAACATTTGCAGAAGACCTAAGACTGCTGAGAGGTAAAGAAAATCTCCACATAACTAGATATAACAGAAGAAAAACAGAAAAAGAAAAAGATTTTAGGATTATACCTGTGATCCTGGGAGGGAGGGAGCTGTGAAAGAAGAAAGTTTCTTGCACCCTAGGAAGCCCCTCCACCAGTGAGAAGATTGGCCAGGACAGGAAAAGAGCCTTAGAGAAGAATATAGAAACTGGTTTACAGCAGTCAGACTGGAGGGAAAACTGCACAGATGGTCAGTGCTGCTCTCCTGCACTCCCTAGCTTGAGACTCATGTCCTCTAGTGCAGACAAGTTCTGGGTGTTGGAACTCAGGATTTGGAGATCCAACACAAGGAGAGGACTGGGATTGGATGGACAGAAACAGCAAGATAGGCTGGAATCTGGTATGATTGCAACCGAGGGTGTACAGGGAGAAAGCCCAGGTTGTCTTACAGGTCAGGTGCCATTGTTTGGGTGGGGGGTATATGAAGGGAGGGGCGGGACCTGCCATTGTAGCCTTTGTCCATGTCCATGTGTTCACAGAAGGCAGGACACCTTCTGCACAGGTTTAGCGGGTTATCCTGAACTGTCACCATTCACTTGAACTCCAGGAGTGGATTCTACCCTTGTCAACATATATGCACTTCATCAACACATATGCATCTAATGCAGGAGCACCCAAATATATAAAACAAATACTGACAGACATAAATGGAGAAATTGAGAGGAAAATGATAACAGTAAGAGACTTTAACACCCCAATCACATCAATGCACAGATCTTCTAGACAGAAAATCAGTTGGGCAAAAGAGATCTTAAATTATACCACAGAATAGTTAGACTTAATTGACCTTTTCAGGGCCCTACATCCAAAAAACCCACAATACACATCCAAAAAATACACAATACACATTCTTCTCAAATGCAAATGAAATATTCTCTAGGACTGACTAGTGCACAGAACAAGACTCAACAAATTTAAGAGGATAGAAATTATCTCAAGTATCTTTTCTGTCCATATAGCATGAAATTAGAAATTAACCACAAAAAACGAAATGCAGGAAAAAAATTACATGGAGATTAAATAATATCCAACGGGTCAATGATGAAATCAGAATTTTTTTTTTAATCCCTTGAGACAAATGAAAGTAAAAGCACAACCACAGAAAATCTGTGAGATGCAGTAGAAGCAGTTCTTAGAGGGAAGTTCACAGTGATACAGGCTTTCCTCTTAAAAACAAGAAAAATCTCAAATAAAAAACCTAACCTATCACTTAAAAGAATTAGAAAAAGGAGAACAAATAAAACCTAAAGTCATCAGAAGAAAGGAAATAATAAAGGTCAGAGAGGAAATAAAATGGATATTTAAAAAAATATATATAGAAAAATCAGTAAAACCAATAGCTGGTTCTTTGAAAGGATAAACAAGACTGACAAAAACCTCTGGCCATGTTCACTAAGAAAAAGAGAGAACCCAAGTAAGCAAAATGAAAAGGAGACATAACAACTGTTGCTGGAGAAATACAAAGAAACCTAAGGAAATAGTATGAGCAATTATATGCCAACAAATCTGACAACGTTGAAGAAATGGACAAGTTTCTATAAACACAAAGCCCATCAAAACTGAATCAAGAAGAAATAGATAATTTGAACAGACTGACCAATAGAAGTGAAGTAGAATATGCAGCTTAATAAACTTCTTACAAACAAAAATCCAGGACCAAGTGGCTTCACAGGCAAATTCTACCAAACATACAAATAGCTATTATCACCCTGATACCAAAACCAAAACAAAGACACTACCAATAAAGAAAATTACAGGCCAATATCTTTGGTGAATATAAATGCAAAAAATTTGAAGAACATATTAGCAGAACACATCCAACCACACATAAAAATGTTGATATATCACAACCAAGTGGGATTCATCCCAATTTCACAAGGATGATTTAACATACACAATGTGATAAGCCACATAAACAAAAGACAAAAACCACTTTATCATCTCAATCACTTGACAACATTCAACATCCATTCATGATAAAAACTAACTAAAGTGGGTATGGGGGGGATATCTCAATACAACAGAAGCTGTTTATGACAAACCCACAGCCAATATAATATTAAATGGTGAAAAGCTGAAAGCCCTATCACTAAAACCTGGAACAGACAAGGATGTCTACTGTCACCTCTTCTATTCAATATAGTATATGCACAGCAATCAGACAAAGAAATAAAAGGTAAAATATGATGTCAAAGATGTCACACACCAAAATCAAATACTACAGGCCACAAACTAGCAAACTCAGCATTAACATTAACAAGCTGAAATTCAACAATACATTAAAAGAATCATACATGGTGATTAGGTGTGATTCATCCCAGAGATTGGAGGGGGCAATGGCAACCCCCTCCAGTATTCTTGCCTGGAGAATCCCAGGGACAGAGAAGTCTGGCAGGCCATGGTCTATGGGGTCACAAAGAGCTGGACTCAGCTGAGTGACTGAGCACATATGCATGCAGGCAAGGATGGTTCAATACCCACAAATCAATGTGATATACCATATTAACAAATTTTAGAATAAGACATATATGATTATCCTAGTAAATACTGAAAAAGCTTTTTACAAAATTCAGTATCCATTTATGATAAAAACTGACCACAAGGTGTATATTAAGGGAATATAACTCAACATAATGAACATCATTTTTGATAAGCCCACAAGTAACATCATACTAAATGGTGGAACCCTGGTAGCATTTTCTCTAAGATAAGGGACAATACACAGATGCCCAATCTTACCACTTTCATTCAACACAGTACTGAAAGTCCTAGTTACAGCAATCAGAAAAGAAAAAGAAATAAAGCAATCCAAATTGAAGAAGTAAAACTGTCATGTTACTATAGTAGAAAATCCTAAAGAGGCCACAAAAATTTTGTTAGAGCTCATAAATGAGCTTTTTTATTTTTATTTTTATGGTAAAGTTTAAGGGCACAAAATTAATATAAAGAAATATGTTCCATTTCTACACAATAGCAATGAACTATCAGAAAGAGAATTTAACAATTCCATTTACCATTGCATCAGTTCAGTTGCTCAGTCGTGTCCGACTCTTTGTGACCCCATGAATTGCAGCATGCCAGGCCTCCCTGTCCATCACCAACTCCCAGAGTTCACTCAGATGTCCATCGAGTCACTGATGCCATGCAGCCATCTCATCCTCCGTCGTCCCCTTCTCCTCCTGCCCCCAATCCCTCCCAGCATCAGAGTCTTTTCCAATGAGTCAACTCTTCGCATGAGGTGGCCAAGTACCATTGCATAAAAAATACATAAGTATATATCTAACTAAGGAGGTAAAAAGTTTGTACCAGAAAAACTATAAGATACTGATAAAATAAATTGAGGATGACACAGATGGAATGATATACTGTGTTCATGGAATGGAAGAATTGATATTGTTAAAATGTCCATACTACTCAAGGCAGTCTACAATTCTCTCCCTATCAAAATATTCCATGGCATTTCACAGAACTGGAAAAAATGATCCTAAAATTGATTTGGAACTACAAAAGACCCTGTCTAGCCAAGGCCCTTTTGTAAAAAAAAGTACAGAGCTGGAGATATGCTCCCCAACTTTAGACTATAGTACAAAGCTACAGTAATCAAAAGGAGTATAGTACTGGCACAAAAACAGACACATAGGTGGATGGAGCACAATAGAGATCCCAGAAATAAACCCGTGCATTTATGATTGCTCCATGACAAAGGAGGCAAGAATATACAATTGGGAAAAGAGTCTTTTCAATAACTGGTGCTGGGAAAACAAGATAGCCACGTGTAAAATAATGATATTACAGCATTTCCTCACAACATATACAAAAATAAACTAAAAAAATGTATTAAAGACCTAAATGTAAGACCTAAAAATCATAAAACTCTTAGAAGAAACCAGAGGCAAAGCATTGTTTAGCATAAGTTTTGGCAATATTTTTTTTTGTACTGTCCCCTCTGACAAAGAAAACAAAAGTAAAAACAAATTAAAGGAAAAAAACCCACAAATGTGGCCCATTAAACATAGCTTTTGGTACTCAAAGGAAACCACTGACAAATGAAAAAGCAGACTACTGAATGGGAGAAAATATTTGCAAACAATATGACCCATAAGGGGTTAACAAACAAGCTATATAATAGAAAGAGCTTATATAACTCAATATCAGAAAAATAAACACCCTGAATAAAAAATGGGCAGAAGATCTGAGAAGACATTTCTCCAAAGAAGATATACAGATTGTTAACAGACACATGAAAAGATGCTCAACATGGATAATTAGAGAAATACAGATCAAACCAAAAATGAGATGTCGCTTCACATCTGTCAGAATGAGTACTGTCAAATAGACCACAAATAACAAATGATGACGATGTGGAGAAAATGGGATGCTTGTACGCTGTTGGTAGAAAGGCATGGCATATTCAGAGATAAATTCAGAAAATATTTCTCAAAACCCAAGTTTTTACATCAGTTTGCTGCATTTGCTCTATCCTCATTTGATTTTTTGGTTTTTCTAAGTTGGAACCATAATCAGTTTTGTCATTCATAACTGTGATGTCATCTTATGTTATAGCTTCAAATGGGGATGATCGAACACTGGGGAAGATCTCCTTGATTAATCTGAGAATATAACCACTGCCACCACCATCACTACAACAACACTAGATTGTAGTGACCAACTCTCTAGGAGAGTGCCATAATGGAATGAAAAGATTTTGAGGAGAAATGTGGTAAATTATCAGAAAATGATAGTTAACTAATTTACAGCAGCTTTTCAATAGCTGAATTTTTTGAAAAAAAGGAAATTTATTATTGAGAAGGGAAATAAATATTTCATGAAACAAGACACCAAATAGAAATATTTAAAAACATATAAAGCCTTCCCTAGAGGCTCAGATGGTAAAGAATCTGCCTGCAGTGCAGGAGACCCAGATCAATCCCTGGGTCAGGAAGATCTTCTGAAGAAGGGAATGGCTACCCACTCCAGTATTCTTGCCTGGAGAATTCCATGGACAAAGGAGCCTGGCAGGCTACAGTCCATGGGTTGCAAAGAGTCGGACATGACTGAGCAACCAACACTAAACACATATAAATGCAAATTAACACAGAGTTATTTGCAGTTGGTGTGCCAATCTCATGTGATAAAAATATTCAACTTTAAAAGGGACATCTACACACTTTCATAGTAATTTAGCACTACTGTTTTAGGAAAGTAGAGAACCAAATAAAGATAAAGATGGGACATGGGGATGCTACTTTTATATGCAAAACTAAAATATATTCTTTTGATCAAAAACATCAAGTAGTAAATTCAGCAGCTCAAGAGACTTTAAGTATTTTAAAGAAAATAGAACAAGCTTCCAGTCCAAGATGGCCGAGTAGAAGGATGTGCACTCATCTCCTCCTATGAAAGCAACAAATTCACAACTAGCTCTTGAACAATCATGGACAGGAGGATACTGGAACCTACCAAAAAAGATTAGCCCATTTCCAAAGACAAAGAAGCCTCAGCAAGATGGTAGGAGGGACACAATCACAATAAAATCAAATCCTATATTCACCAGGTGGGTGATCCACAAACTGGAGAACAATAACACCAAAGAAGCTCTTCCACTGTTGTGAAGGTTCTGAACCTCACGTCAGGCTTCCCAGCCTAGGGCTCTGACAGACGGACCAGGAATCCCCAGGTAATCTGACCTTGAAGGCCAGTGAGATTTGATTATTAGACTTCCACAGGACTGGGGGAATGAGACTCCAGTCTTGGAGGGCACACAAAAAAAATCTTGCATGCACCAAGTCTCAGAGGAAAGGAGTAGCAACCCCTCAGGAGACTGAAATGAAATTACCCGCTAGTGTTGGAGGGTATCCTGTGGAGGTGTGGGTCAGCCGGAGCTTACCACAGGGACAGGGCACTGGCAGCAGCAGGCTGGGAAGGTCCCCTTTAGCGTAAACCCTCTTGGAGGTCACCATAGACTACCATAGACTCCAAGGCTATATCACTTCAGGTCTAACAACTGACAGGGAGAAGTTCAACTCCACCCATCAACAGACAGTTGGACTAAACGTTTACAGAGCAAGGCCATCCCCACCAGAGCAAGACCCAGTTTTTCCCACCACCAGTCCCTCCCATGTAAGTTTAAGGGCTTACACAAGGCTTTTAGACTGCTCCATCAGAGGGCAGACAGAAAAAGCAAGAACACAGTCCACCACATTATGGAAAGTTAATAAGCATTAAAAAGTAGAAAGTTATGTTGCAGATGAAGGGACAAGATAAAATCCCAGAAAAACAACTAAATGAAGCAACCTTCCATAAAAAGACTTCAGAATAATGATAGTGAAGATGATTCAGCATCTCAGAAAAAGGCTGGAGGCAAAGATTTAGAAAATGCAAGAAATGTTCACCAAAGACCTACAAGAACTAAAGAGCAAACAGAGATGAATAATACATTAGAAGGAATCAACAGCAGAATGACTGAGGTAGAAAACAGATAAATGAACTGGAGGACATGGTGGCAATGGTGGAAATCACTGCCATGAAACAGAATATAGAAATAAGAATGAAAAGAAATGAAGACAGCCTAAGAGACCTTTGGGACAGCATTAAATGCACCAATATTCACATTATAGGGGTCCCAGAAGGAGAAGAGAGAAAGGACCTGAGAAAATATTTGAAGATATAATAGCTGAAAACTTCCTAAACATGGGAAAGAAAATAGTCAACCAAGTCCAGAAGCACACAGAGTCCCAGGAAGGATAAACCCAAAGAGGAACACACCAAGACACAGGAATCAAACTGACAAAAATTAAGACAGAGATAAAATATTCAAAGCAAGAGGGGAAAAACAACAAATAACATACAAGGGAGTTCCCATCAGGCTATCAGATGATTTCTCAACAGGAACTCTACAAGCCAGAAGGGAATGGCATGATATACTTAAGTGATGAAAGGGAAGAACTTATATCCAAGAATACTCTACCCAGCTAGACTTTCCCTCAGATTTGATGGAGAAATCAAAAGCTTTCCAGATAAGCAAAAGTTAAGAGAATTCAGCACCACCAAACCAGCTTTACAACAAATGTTTAAGGAACTTCTCTAGGCAGGAAACAAGAGAAAGAAATGACCTACCTACAGAAAACGAACTGAGAACAATTAAGTAAATGACAGTAGGCTCATACATATTGATAATTACCTTAAATGTAAATGGATTAAATGCACCAACCAAAAGACACAGACTGGCTGAGCAGATGAAAACATGTGAATGCAAAGTGTGCATGCTGATATTTCTATTGATTAGTTCAATTCTGCTGGAACTGAAACACTTGCTTAAACTAGTGAAACATTAGCCTCCTTTTAGAAAGCATCATCAGTCACCATAAATAATTTCATTTCTGAAACAAATGATGTGTTTATAGAAAGTATTAGTTTAGAAGGCTTAAGATTACTCTTTATTAAAAGTGTTCATTGTCCAGGCAACAGATATGGATTAATTCATACAAGAGCACTGATGATGGTTTGAATTTGTGCAAGTTTGGTGAAATAACAAGACAGCTTGACCCATGATCTTCTGTGTTTCAACCTTATGGCAACAGATATGGATTAATTCATACAAGAGCACTGATGATGGTTTGAATTTGTGCAAGTTTGGTGAAATAACAAGACAGCTTGACCCATGATCTTCTGTGTTTCAACCTTATTCTAATTCATGAGACAAAATGTAGCAGAGCAAGGAAGCCTAGGTAAGATAGGGCAGCCAACAGCTTATGACTTGTTGCCAGCCCCTTGAAGTATCATCTATAGAAATGGAGAAAGGAAAACACAGAATACCTTATTAACAATAGCAGAGCACCTTAGTAGTTGCAGTACATTCGCAAAGGAATTGTTTGTCATTCATTTCTGCTATTCAGCAGATAAGACAAAGTGAATAAAGATAAAGCAGACTTGAAGATTTTGTAAATGAAGAAAGTAAAAAGACACTGCATATTATATTGAAGAATATCAGAATTAGAACTAGCCTTGTTTATTAGTCTCTTGTGGATACTGTAACAAATAATGGCAAATCTGATGTCTTAAAACAATGGAAACTTATTTTCTCACAATTCTTAAGGTCAAAAGTCTAAAATCAAAGTGGGGCATTCTCTTTCCAGATGCTCTAAGGAAAAATCCCGCCTTGCTTTTTTCAACTTCAGATGATTCTAGTTGGTCCTACATTTGTGGCTGCCTCACTCTGTGTTTATGTTACCTCCTTCTCTTCTCTGAATGTCTCTATTCCGTGTGTCTCTAATAAGGGCATTTATCATTGGATTCAGAGTCCACCTAATAATATTGGATGACCTCCTCATCTTGAGACTCCTAACAATTATGTTTATAAAGTTACTGTTGTTTAGTCACTAAGTTGTTTTGTCCAACTCTTTTGTGATACCAAGTTCCTCTGTCCATGGGATTTCCATGGGATTTCAGGCAAGAATATGGAAGTTGGTTGCCACTTCCTTCTCCAGGGGATCTTCCTGACCTAAGGATTGAACCTGTGTTACTTGTATTGGCAGGTGGATTCTTTACCACTGAGCTACCAGGGAAGCCGATATTTATAAAGCTCCCCCCTTTTTTTCCCCAATAAGATACTATTCACAGGTTCTGGGAATTACAGTGTGGACTTTACTTTTTATGGAGGGGCTACCATTTTGTTTGTTATACCTTAATTGATTAGGAAGGCTAAAAATATATTGACTTAACCCCTTTATAAATTGAAAAGTTGTGATTCCAACTTTCTTTACAACTCACTTATGCACTAAGGTATCTATACCATGTAATTCTCACTCCCTTAGAGAGAAGATATTTTTCTACCATTACACAAATATCCCTAGACTAGAACTTCTACCTTCCAGAAATTTTCCAAAGAAACATATTTAAGGTCTTAAAGAATCAACATGCTGGATGAAATTAAGGAGGCAATTACAAAAATTAAGAAGGGAGTTATGAAGTCATTGTTGTTTCATTTTCATACAAAACATTTTATTCAACAGTCTTTGGACAGCACTTGGTGTCCATTCACAGTCAAACACGGACACTGCAAAAATTCAGGAGTAGGAAGTATAGTTAAACACTCCTTTCTCTTTTTAAAAACACCTGACTATATAATAACAAAAAACACCTAATCAGATATTTATCTGGAATTTCAAGTACACTCTAACATTTTCATCAATTCTGCTCTGAAAGTCAATTTCAGTTTTTTCCCTCATACTGGACAGTGTACCTGATGAAGCTCGAGACTAATGTTCTTTAAGCATTATACATGAGTATGCATTGTAAATATCTTTGCCCACAAAAATAGAAAAAAAAAATTCCTATTATACCAAATGGCACTGTATCATATCAATTTCATCTCTTGATTGTGGAGTGGAGTTCATTAATTAAAATAATCATAGTTTATCACACATTTTTGCCTTCATTTCATTCAAACATATTTTGAAAGAATCCATCTCTGGACATTTTGTGCTCAGGAAGTAGACTCTAAGCTAAGAGACCCATTTCAATTATCAAATCAATATCTCATGGGCAACTCATTTGGGCTCTGTTTTTAGAGCTGAGGGAAGAGAAATTATATAGAATTGACACATTATCTGACAAAGACTGTACTAAGCATTACACAAGACTGTACTAAGCATTACACATTGTACATTCATTACAATGAAACATTGTATCATTTCTTACTTGACATACTCCTAAAAGTTGGAGATAATGATGCCCATTTTACTGATGAGGAAATGGTAAAATGACCTTGCCTTAAAATAATCAGCTGTGAGTATAAGTTCTACAATTATAAAGCTAAAGCCATACGGAGTAGCTGGGAAATACTGAGAGTGAAGTGAAAGTGTCAGTTGCTCGAAGAGGAAGACTTAAAGTTGATTTGAAGAATAAGGAACAGGTAGACTTTCCCAGAAAAAAGGCAGGAAATGAAAGAACTAAGCTACCAAAGTGGCCAGTGAGTGGAATATAGCATGAGTTAAGATTATACCAGATCATTTATGTCCAGCTGAGTGGTTTAGGCTGAGTTGCACAAGACCGGAGATCTGTATTGGTTCTTGTAGATCAACCACTTTTACTGTGATTCTCAGTGGAACTTTGTTATCCTGCATTTGATAGAGTAACATGTGCTTGGCATGGCTAAAGGCTTCCTCTCACTCCAGGATTTTACTGCTGTTAATTTTCACTTTTATATTCTGGGTGATGTGGATAATTACATTCGGCTTCCTGCAACCATGTTGCTGCTGTTTTCCTGCAGACCTGTGACTCTTCATGTGTTCTCACTAGTAGAGTTCCATCGTGAGCTGTGAAATGTATCCAGCTGTCCAGTCCCTGGCAGAAGGCTGTTCATCATCTACCTCTCTGCTCTGGATCTAGATGGTTTAATTACACTTCCTTTCCAGGGGGAGATTTATCTTCCAGTCACTTTACATAGCAATCATAGAAAATATGAAAACTCACTTGTGCTCTACAATGGACAAAACTAGTAAAATTGTCCTCTGTTTGGAGCATGAAGAAAATGGAATATTGTGAAAAACAAAATATGAGAGTGAAGCTGAGGAACTCAGATCAAGAAAAAAGGTTTTACCAGCCTTTGTTAACAGCCAACTCAATGCACAATAAAAAAAAAAGTGAGACAGGGACACTATGAGGTGGGTTCAAAAGCAAATAAGTCAGTGTATTTGTCTTAAGCTTTGGAGCACAACAAAAGATAGTGGAAATGGTGGTGACATCCTGAAACATACCCTCTTAAACACACACATATGTCTTGGTTCAAAAAACTCAGTATAAAGAAACCAACTTCATGGTTCATGCTTGTTCTTTTGGTCATTCAAGAATTTATATTTATGCTAGGTGTTTATAGGTTATTTTATTGAATACCTATTTTGGACAATATCATTAAGGAAGATGAACACCGCAAGGTACAGAAAAAGATGTTATAGGCATTTGGAGGAAAGAAACGTCACTTCCAGATGAAAGGATACAACCACAGCATTACATAGATAAAACAACTTCTAAGGCTGGGCATTCATTTTTCTCATGTTAAGGAGAGAAACTGAGTTATTTTGAAGGAGCTCTAGGAAACAGGGTATGAACAGAGACTGGTTATGGTGTCAAAGTACAGTAGGAGTCAGCCCAATTCAGCATCCTGACCATCTGACAGAATAAGCAGGGCACAGTCAGCTCATTTGTAGGAGGGCAAGGGTCAGTAATGATAGAAAATGAAGAGAGAAATAAATAGCATCAATTAAGATTTGACTATTTGCTCATCCAGATGCTGTAATATACATTTTAATATAAGAGGTGTCTAATGGAAGTGTTTGGAGATGAGGTCTTGGAGCATGACTGTTTCCACAGGGAGGCATTTGAATGATGTTACCTGCGCATAGAGACTGGAGAACAAGGTGGAAAGCAGAAGAATGAAAACAAATTGTTTCTGTAGGAGAGAAGATAAAATGCAAAGAGCACATGTGTTGGAGCCAGATAGTCCTGCATTTGAATCCTAGTTCCATTACTTCTGAGTTCAGTCAACTGTGAACAATTTGCCTAAATAGCAGAATCCTGGTTTATTTTAAAAGGAGTGAAGAGGGGAAATTGATGAATTTTTGTAAGATTAAGAGATACATTATGAAGTTCATAAACTTTCTAGATGCTTAGTGAATTATAGTTATTATTAGGGGAATCTTCTTTGATGATTTTCTCTTATTGACCCCTGCTGATGCCCTGTCTCTTCTTGCTTCATCCTCTTAGACAAGTACATAAATAGCTTGTCAGGGATTGGGTGATGCTTTTATTCATAGTTCAAAACATCCTAGCCATATTGATGAACCAGCAAGAAAATACACAGCTTATCTGGTTTGTTTTACACTTTCAAGAATATGAATGAGTAACCTCAACATCTGAAGGTGCTTTGCATGGAAAATTCTAAAAGAATGATGAACCGCTAACAAGCTGGGTAAATCCTACAACTGCTCAGCACTTGGATTCTGCTGTAGGCTGTGTAGGGAAAGGGAATGATGATAAAGGGATGTATTAGAGATAGGCAGTTGCAAGCAAGTAGGTAATGATAGGAAATGATTACCTATTTGCTGAAGGACCAAAAATCCAAGTAAAGAACTGTCAAGTAATTTGAAGTCATTTGATCTGATAAATATTAGGCTGCTGAAAAAGCTGGGTACTGTTTCCTTTGGAAAACCTGAAAGAAACACTTAACCTTGAAAGTTACATGCAGCATACCCTATTCCTCCATACAGTTATGAAATTGAGGGAATTTCTGAAGAAAACAATACATCTTGGTGGCACTTTTCCAATAATAAAGAATAAAAAGTGCTTGTAACACTACAGAGAAGGAAGACTGAGTAGATTGACTCAAATTTTCCATACTTGGGTGGCTTCGACATGCCTACCCCAGTTCCCACCATGTCCATGTTCATGAGAGATGTTAAGTGCTCTCTATTAGAGTTACCCAAACAAGCCAAATCAGTCAGTATTTACTGAGTGCCCAGACTTAACTATATTCCATGGAGATATTAAAACAAAAGCCAGATGTTCCTCAAATGAAGCCTTGCTAGATGAGGTCCCAATGTGTGACGACAACAAGAGAGTTTTACCCACATTTTATTTTACCCACAGCCCAATCTCATTGTCTTAAGGCAAAGAATCAACAGATGATGGTTCTTTCCCAGGGATAGAATTAAATCATGTATAAATACCATAATATTGCTTTTTAGGGAGAGAAACAATTCACACAGTATTAAAACAGCATATATGAGATGCTGTAATTACCCTTGCCAGATACTATTATCTAGATAATTTAAGGGAAAGATAATGAAAACAATTGCTTAAATTATTTAGATTGAAGCTCTGGGGTTAAAATTTTTGGAACACAGAGTTTGACTTCGTTTTCAGCGAAAAGTATTTACTATGCACCAACTGAGTTGATTAAGGAAGAAAAGAATGAAATAATACTTACCCTTGTCCTTGAGGAGTTTAAAATATATGAGGAGGGGAAATTGAAGAATTTTTGTAAGATTAAGAGATACGTTATGGAGTTCATAAACTTTCTAGCTGTTCAGTGAATTATAGTTATTATTAAGAGAATCTTCTTTGATGATTTAAAAGCAATGCTGCTAAAGGTTGTGATGGAGGTCACCATAAGGGGCTAAGAGAGTAAAAAGGAAGAGCAAGTGACTCAGCCCTTTAGGGGGAAAGCTGTAGGGAAGACTTCAAGAGGCCTGAATTGGGATGCTCAGTCACTTCAGTCATGTCTGACTCTTTGTGACCCTATGGACTGTAACCTGCCAAGCTTCTCTATCTAGGGGATTTTCCCCACAAGAATACTGAAGCGGGTTGCCTTTTCCTCCTCCAGGGGACCTTCCAGACCCAGAGATCAAACCCACATCTCCTGCATTTCAGGCAAATTCTTTACCACTGAGCTAGCTGGGAATTAAGAAAGAAGTATCCAAAAAACAAAACACAACAACACAGCAAATAGGGTTTCGGGAGATGAGAACAACAGAAGAAAATCAGAGAAGGGGCATGGTAGCACAGGTAGTTCCAGACTGCCTATAATTGTGAAATAGGAGGTAACGGAAAATGGTAAGATGTTTGAAGAGGGAAGGAAAGCCAAGTTTTAGAGTTTTTTTTTTTTTTTTTTTTTTTTTAATGACAATGTATGGAACAATCAGAAAATAGTCAGGGAAAATGACTTGGCAACCCAATTTTGACATTGAAAATGAGGGAAAATATTTACTTAAATATTTACTTTACTTTTCAAGTAAAGTCCTGGTGCCTATGATAAATTCCTGGTCCATTAGCACTTGACACAGAGCAGGTAAGTACTCTAGAATTTCAAGTCTTTTGGAATAAGGAAGCCAAGAAAACAAAAGGAAGGTAAGTCAAGCACACTTGGAGAAAAAGAAAACATTATTGGGGAGTAGAGAACAGGCAATCCCCCAAAAAAGACCAATCAAGAACGTTTCTCGTTATAATACTTTATAATACACTGTGCTTACCTTGGCCTCTGTCTCAATGTCTGCTACTTTGGGTAAAAGCTCTAACAGAATGCTGTCTGTGAAGTTAGGGAGTATGTTTTGATTAAATGGAAGAACTGAGAAAAAGCGGAGCTAAAGTATCGGTAAAGAAGGCAGGTGTGAGTGATTTGGGAACACATCACCACTCTCCAATCTTCCCTCTGAGTATAAAGAAAATAGAGTGAAATTTAAGAATCAATTGTATCACTACAATTGTCACTAAGGGTAAGATTTTCTCACTTATTCTCTGTTTAATGTGTCATTTTTTGGCATTCACAGTTCATGCTTAGATAATTTTAATGTCTATTTAGAGTTTAAGTAATAATCTCCCAAGATGGTGGAGTAGAAGGACCTGCTCTCATCTTCTCCTGCAAGAACTCCAAAATTACAACACACTGCTGAACAACCATCGATCAGAGAATGTTGGATCCCACCAAAAAAAGATACCCCACGTGCAAGGGCAAGGGAGAAGCCCCAGAAAGACAGTAGGATGAGCAAAATCACATTTAGAATCAAATCCCATACCCACCAGACACGCTCAGAGGGCTCAAACAAAATCTTATGCACACCAGGAGACCCCACAGAGACTGAGCCAGACTTGCCTTTGAGTGTTTGAGTGTCTCCTGCAGAGGTGCAGGTCAGCAGTGGCTTGCCACAGGGGCAGGGGCTCTGGGTGCAGCAGAGCTGGGTGTGGCATAAGCTTTCTTGGAGGAGGTCCCCATTAACCCCACCATAGAGCTGCCAGAACTTACACAGGACTGGGAAATAGACTCTTGGAGGGCACAGACAAAACCTTGTGTGCACAAGGACCCAGGAGAAAGGAGCAGGATCCCACAAGAGACTGATTCAGATTTGACTGTGAGTGTCCAGAAGTCTCCAGTGGAGGCATGGATTGCAGTGGCCTGCTGCAGGGTCACAAGCACTGAGTAGGGACCTTTTGAAGGAGGTCACCATTATCTTTATGGTGACCATAAAGATAACACCTCCACCATAGTTTGGTCTCAGGTCAACAAAAGGAAGGGAACATAGCCTCACCCATCAACAGAAAATTGGATTGAAGGTTTACTGAGCATGGCCCCGCCCATCAGAACAAGACCCATTCCCACCCCCCCCCTCCCCATCTCTCTCATCAGGAAGCTTTCATAAGCCAATTATCCTTACCTGGCAGAGGGCAGACAGAATGAAAACCACAATCACAGAAAACTAATCAAACTGATTACACAGACCACAGCCTTGTCTAACTCAATGAAACTATGAACCATGCTGTGTAGGGCCACCCAAGACAGACGGGTCATGGTGGAGAGTTCTGTCCAAACATGATCCACTGGAGAAAGGAATGGCAAATCACTACAGTATGCTTGCCTTGAGAACCCCATGAACAATATGAAAAGACAAAAAGATAGGACACTGAAAAATGAACTCCCCAGGTTGTCAGGTGCCCAATATGCTACTGGAGATCAGTGAAGAAATAACTCTGGAAAGAATGAAGAGACAGAGCCAAAGCATAAACAAAGCCCAGTGGTGGATGAGACTGGTGATGGGAGGAGGGTCCGATTATTGCTCTAAAGAATAATACTGCATAGAAACCTGGAATGTTAGGTCCATGAATCAAGGCAAAGTGGAAGTGGTCAAACAGGAGATGGCAAGAGTGAACATCAATATTTTAGGAATCAGTGAACTAAAATGGACTGGAATGGGTGAATTTAGCTCAGATGACCATTATATCTATGACTGTGGGCAAGAATCCCTTAGAAGAAATGGAGTAGCCCTCATAATCAAAAAAAGAGTCTGAAATATAGTACTTGGATGCAATCTCAAAAACAACAGATGATCTCTGTTCGTTTCCAAGGCAAACCCATTCAATATCATGGTAATCCAAGTTTATGCCCCAACCAGTAATGCTGGAGAAGCTGAAAGGTTCTATGAAGACCTACAAGACCTTCTAGAACTAACACCCAAAATAGATATCCTTTTCATTATAGGGGACTGGAGCACAAAAGTAAGAGATACCTGGAGTAACAGGCAAATTTGGCCTTGGAGTACAAAACGAAGCAGGGCAAAGGCTAATAGAATTTTGCCAAGAGAATGCACTGATCATAGCAAACACACTCTTCCAACAATACAAGAGAAGATCCTACACATGGACATCACCAGATGACCAATACTGAAATCAGATTGATTATATCCTTTGCAGCCAAAGGTGGAGAAGCTCACCTTTCCCAGTCAGCAAAAACAAGACTGGGACCTGACTGTGGCTCAGATCATGAACTCCTTATTTCCAAATTCAGACTTAAATTGAAGAAAGGGAAAACCACTAGACCATTCAGATATGACCTAAATCAAATCCCTTACGATTATACTGTGGAAGTGGCAAATAGATTCAAGGGATTACATCTGAAAGACAGAGTGCCTGAAGAACTAAGGACAGAGGTTCATGATATTTTACAGGAGGCAGTGATCAAGACCACCCCCAAGAAATAAAATGCAAAAAGGCAAAATGGTTGTCTAAGGAGGCCCTACAATAGCTGAGAAAGAAGAGAAGCTAAAGGCAAAGGAGAAAAGGAAAGATATACCAATTTGAATGTAGAGTTCCAAAGAATAGCAAGGAGAGACAAGAAAGCCTTTCTCAGTGATCAAAGAAACAGAGGAAAACAACAGAATGGGAAAGTCTAGAGATCTCTTCAAGAAAATTAGAGATACCAAGGGAACATTGCATGCAAAGATGGGCACAATAAAGGACAGAAATAGCATGGACCTAATAGAAGCAGAAGATATTAAGAAGAGGTGGCAAGAATACATAGAAGAAGTATACAAAAAAGATCTTCATGACCTGGATAACCACAATGGTGTGATCACTCAGCTAGAGCCAGACATCCTGGAATGTGAAGTCAAGTGGGCCTTAGGAAGTATCACTATGAACAAAGCTAGTGGAGGTGACTGAATTCCAGTTGAGCTATTTCAAATCCTGAAAGATGGTGCTGTGAAAGTGCTGCACTCAATATGCCAACATATTTGGAAAACTCAGCAGTGGCCACAGGGATGGAAAAGGTCAGTTTTCTTTCCAGTTCCAAAGAAAGGCAATGCCAAAGATGTTCAAACTACCACACAACTGCACTCATCTTACACGCTAGCAAAGTAATGCTAAAAATCCTTCAAGCCAGGCTTGAACAGTACGTGAACCATGAACTTCCAGACATTCAAATTGGATTTAGAAAAGGCAGAGGAACCAGAGATCAAATTGCCAACATTTTATTTCATGGATCATTGAAAAAGCAGGAGAGTTCCAGAAGAACACCTATTTCTACTTTATTGACTATGCCAAAGCCTTTGACTGTGTGGGTCACAACATATTGTAGAAAATTCTTCAAGAGATAGAAATACCATACCACCCTTCCTCCCTCTTGAGAAACCTGTATGCAGGCTAAGAAGCAACAGTTAGAACTGTACATGGAAGAAAAGACTGGTTCCAAATCAGGAAAGGAATATGACAAGGCTATATATTGTCACCCTGGTTATTTAACTTATATGCAGAGTACATCATCCAAAATGCCGGGCTGAATGAAGCACATTCTGGAATCAAGATTGCCAGGAGAAATATCAATAACTTCAGATACTCAGTTGACACCACACCTATGGTAGAAAGTGAACTAAAGAGCCTCTTGATGAAAGTGAAAGAGGAGAGTAAAAAAGCTAGCTTAAAACTCAACATTCATAAAACGAAGATCATGGCATCCAGTTCCATCATTTCAAGGCAAACAAATGGGGAACCAATGGAAACAGTGACAGACTTTTTTTTTTGGGGCTCCAAAATAACTGCACATGGTGACAGCAGCCATGAAATTAAAAGACACTTGCTCCTTGGAGGAAAAGCTATGACCATCCTAGACAGCACATCGGAGAAGGCAATGGCACCCCGCTCCAGTACTCTTGCCTAGCATATCCCATGGACAGAGGGGCCTGGTAGGCTGCAGTCCATGGGGTCACTGAGGGTTAGACACGACTGAGCGACTTCACTTTCACTTTTCACTTTCATGCCTTGGAGAAGGAAATGGCAACCCACTCCAGTGTTCTTGCCTGGAGAATCCCAGGGACAGTGGAGCCTGGTGGGCTGCCATCTCTGGGGTCGCACAGAGTCGGACATGACTGAAGTGACTTAACAGTAGCAGACAGCATATTAAAAAGCAGAGACATTTCTTTGCCAACCAAGGTCCATCTAGTCCAAGCTATGATTTTTCTAGTAGTCATGTATGGGTGTGACAGTTGGACTATAAAGAAAGCTGAGCACTGAAGTATTGATGTTTTTGAACTGTTGTGTTGGAGAAGACTCTTGAGAGTTCCTTGGACTGCAAGGAGATCCAACCAGTCCATCCTAAAGGAAATCAGTCCTAAATATTCATTGGAAGGACTGATGCTGAAGCTGAAATTCCAATACTTTGGCCACCTAATGCAAAGAACTGACCCACTAGAAAAGACCCTGGTGCTGGGGAAGATTGAAGGCAGAAGGAGAAGGGAACGACAGAGGTTGAGATGGTTGAATAGCATCACTGACTCAAAGGACATGAGTTTGAGCACACTCCAAGAGTTGGTGATGAATAGGGAAGCCTGGCATGCTGTAGTCCATGGGGTCACAAAGAGTCAAACGCAACTGAGCGACTGAACTGAACTGAGAGCTTAAGTATGCCAAAAGTAAAGGTGAAACTCCTAGGTATCTCCACAACACTAAAAAAATGTAGAGGGCTTATTATAATGTTTTTAATGACTTGCTATGAACTAGGAATTGCTAGTAATTTCCTTAATGTTCACAATAAGTCCATGCAATGGCAACACTATTTCACTAAAGCAGGCACTGAAGCAGGGAGAAGTTAAGTAATATACCTAAGATTGCAGGGTTCCTAAGAGGCAGAGCTGGGACTTAAATTTATTAGAGGAGTTAAAATTTCAACTGATCAACCCAGGGTGGTTATGATTTTCCTCCTCCAACACTAGAAAACATTTTTTCAAGTGTGTTTCTTCTCACCTCTATTATTTTTCCACTATGTTACTCAACCTCATTTCATCTGTTCTCCTCTAAATGTTTCAGTAGAGGTGCAGAGAGGAAAAAAAAAAGAACCGCTTTAGATATTTGAAGCAGAGAGAATTTAATACAGGGTATTAGTTACACATGTATTTAAGGAGTTCTGAAGCTAAACAGAGGAAATCAAATCAATTAGCAGTGGCTAGAAATATTGGGAGGGATAACAAGAGAAAGTGGTGTTGGCAAAGCACAAAAATTAGAACCAGGATCAACTATCAGAAACTAGAAAAAAAGCTGGGGCTACCCTGTTGAAATAGAGACCAGCCCTCCTACTGAGAGTTGGAATCACAGAAAACACAGGCACTGCTGAGGACATTGTCCAAGGTAGGGTGTTAAGAGAAATAGCCTTGATTCCCTCCTCTCTCCCCACCACTGTCTGGTCTTCTGATCCCCTCTTTAATCCAACCTACGTATAAGTCAGAGGGAAAAGGACATTCAGAAAATATAGTAAAATAGGAGAAGGACTGAAAAGGAATGGGAAACCAAACCAGTACATGGCTGGTTCCCCAAACTGCTAATTAACCAGCTTGCCCCAGTGGCCCATTTTCTCAATCAAACCATAGGTATTGCCTACTCAGTAAAAATCAAGCATCTATTTTTGAAAATATGGTTGGTGACAGAGTACGTATATGTACAAGAAAGAACCAAGTTCATCATTTCCTTCAATAGCCACTAGTAACATCTGGCATGGATATAAGTTAGGAAGATAAAGAGATGATATCTTTATTAAAACTTAATGACCTGAGAAAGTTAGGCCTTACTTTCAATGCCACAGCTTGAAATATTGTGTCATTAACTTTCTTATATATTCCCCCACAAACTTCTAAAGTAGGCTCCCAAAGGGCATTACTATTCACTGTAGAATTGATTTATATTTTGTTATATTGAAACAAAATGGCAACTCATGCACCATTTCATATGGACAGCAAGATTTAATAGTATGTGCTATTAAAGGATTGACAGTATACTGAAGCATTTAGACATAGATACCTTCTTGAAGAATTTCTGCAGTTACTAAAGAGACCCCTAAGATGTCTGAAATAAGACTCAGAAGAAGAGTCCATTTATTCTTCCCCTGAAAAATTTAGTATTTGGCTACCTTTACACTTTTGATTACAACTGTGGCTGCTGCTTTCACTAAACATTCTGATTCAAAAACAAGAAAGAAAGAAAAAATCCCCACAGAACAAACCACAAACACTTGATCAAAAAGGATAAAGGAGGTAGGAATAAAGTTACCTAAGGAGGCAAAAGACCTGTACTCTGAAAACGAAGTTGTTGAAATTGAAGATGACATAATTAGAGGAAAGGATATGCCATATTCTTGGATCAGAAGAATCAATATTTTTAAAACCACCATATTACCCAAGGCAATCTACAGATACAATGCAATCTCTATCAAACTGCCAATGGCAATTTTCACAGAACTAGAACAAAGTTTTTAAATTCTGTATGGAAATATGAAAGACCTCAAATAGCCAAAGCAATTCTGAGAAAGAAGATGGAGCTAGAGGAATCAAGTTCCTTGACTTCAAACTGTACTACAAAGCTACAGTAATCTAAATAGCATGGTATGGCACAAAAACAGATATATAGGTCAATGGAACACGATACTAAGCCCAGAAATAAATTATTAATTAATAATTAATCTACTACAAAGGATGCAAGAAATACAATGCAGAAAAGACAGTCTCTTCAATAAGTGGTGCTGGGAAAACTAGACAGCTACATGTAAACGAATGAACTTAGAACACTAATACCATACACAAAAATAAACCCAAAATGTATGAAAGACCTAAATGTAAGACTGGATACCATTACATTCCTAGAAGAAAACATGGTTGATACTCTTTGGCATAAATTGCAGCACTATTTTTTTGGGCCCATCTCCTAGGGTATTGGGCTTCCCTTGTAGCTCAGTCAGTAAAGAATCTGCCTGCTATGCAGGAGACCCGGGTTCGATCCCTGGGTTGGGAAGATCTCCTGGAGAAGGAAATGACAACCCACTCCAGTACCTTGCCTGGAAAATCTCATGGACAGAAAAGCCTGGTGGGCTACAGTCCATGGGGTCGCAAAGAGTCGGGCACAACTGAGCAACTAACACTTACTTACCTAGGGTATTGGAAATAAAAATTACATAAATTGGACCTAATTAAACTTAAAAACTTTTGCACAGTATGCAAAAAGACAACTTTTCATTGTCTTTGAAACAAAATATTTCCAACTATTACGACTAAGAAGGGATTAATTTCCAAAATAAATAAACATCTCATACAGCTCAATATCAAAACAACCCAATCAAAAAATGGGCAGAAGATATAAATAAACATTTTTTTTTAGGAAGACATATAAATGGTCAACAAGCACATGAAAAGTTGTTCAACATCTCTAATGATTAGAAAAATACAAATCAAAACTAGAAGGAGGTATCACCTCACATCGGCCAAAATGACCAGCATCAAAAAATCCACAAACAATAAATGCTGGAGAGGGTGTTGAGAAAAGGAACCCTTCTACACTGCTGATGTGATTGTAAATTGGTACAACCATTATAGAGAACAATATAGAGGTTCCTTAAACAACTAAAAATAGAAATATCATATGATCCAACAGTCCTACTCCTGGGCAGTTGCCCAGAGTAAAAGCATAATCCAAAAAGATACTTTCACTAGAATGTTCACTGCAGCACTATTTACAATACCCAGGACATGGAAGCAACTTAAGTGTTCATAAATAGAGGAATATATAAATAAGATGTGGTACATATATGCAAGGGATTCCCTGGTGTCTCAGATGATAAAGAATTCGCCTGCAATTCGGGAGACCTGGGTTCGATCCCTGGGTTAGGAAGATCCCTAGAGGAGGGCATGGCAACACACTCCCTATTCTTGTTTGCAGAATGCCCATGGACAGAGGAGCCTGGCAGGCTCTAAAGAGTTGGACATGACTGAGCAACTAACCACAGCACAGAATATATATGAAATGGAATATCATTCAGCTATAAAAAAAGAATAAAATAATGCCATTTGAAGCAACATGGATGGATCATACTAGGTCAAGCAGGTCAGAGGGTATACACACACAAACACACATATAACTGAATCACTTTGATGTATGCCTGAAACTAACACATTGGAAATCAACTGTATTTCAATGAAAATTAAAGTATGTGTACACACACACATGCACACTTGAAGTAGCCCTCCTCCCACACTTCTTCATTAGCATTGTATTACCCAGGTCTATGACCTGATGCTAGCCTTTCTAATTTTACTTCCAGGACCTTTTAACTTGTGTTCATCCAAACTTCTATTGACCACCATGGCTTTAATGGCTCTGAGTTCATTAGAATTGCCTCCAGTTCAGTTGGTCAGAAGCCTCTATGAAGGATCCCACACTTAAGAAAATAGGTTATTTCTAAGGATAACCTGAATACAAACATGAACAGTGATTTGTTCCAGTAAATCCTTATCATATACTTAGTATGGCATTGTTGTTTCCCTATTAGTCTAGATTTGTTGAGCAATTGCCTCTCTATACTTCATTTTGCCTAGGCAAACAGCTTGAGGACATTTGAATATGATTGAATAAAGGAATGAGAAAAAGCTTGCATAAAAAATGTGCTGAATTTCTGAAATCAGAACCTATTTTCCTGTCCTCCCTCAGTTTTCTCGGTCTGCTTTTGTTTTATGGAAATCTATAATCTCTGTCATTGTGAAAGTCTTACTTGAAAGAGATACCTTAATACTAATAATACATAGTGAGAATATACTACAGGTAGTCCTAATAAATGGACACACCCATTCTCAGCCTTACATTAGAAGCAATTAAACAATAGGAAAGGAACACAATTTAAAAACAAAAGTTATATGACTATGAATAGAACTGTTTAGAGAATGTGATGCGTGCATAGTAATAGCGGACTTCATAAAATTGATTTCCAGAATTAGATAATAACAGAACTCCCAAAAAAGCGTACTTGCCCCTGTGAAATTTAATGTATGAAGGATCGGGTTAGACTAGTTCCAAAACTCAAGGAAGAAGGAAGGGGTTGAGCTTTGCATATGCTCAGCTTCTTTCCATAACCGACTAATCATATTAGTAATTCCTTCTCTCTTGGGAAGTAGCAAGTAGGTAGAAGAAGCCAGGTGATTCACCAAAAAAATAAAGGCAAGAGTAGAGACACATTTTGTCTATTAGTGTCATCCTTTGTTTAATTTACAACTAGATCTCTCCTTTTCTCCTTCTTTCCTCTTTTCATTCTTTTTTATTTTCAATTTAATTCATAAAGTAAATATTAATTGAGCACCTGCTTTGGGCTGGTCTATGACAGGATTGGTCCCATCACTTCATGGCAAATAGATGGAGAAACAATGGAAACAGTGATAGACATGAAATTAAAAGATGCTTGCTCCTTGGAAGAAAAGCTATGACTAAGCTACACAGCATATTAAAAAGCAGAGACATTTCTTTGCCAACCAAGGTTCATCTAGTCAAAGCTATGGTTTTTCCAGTAGTCATGTATGGGTGTGACATTTGGACTATAAAGAAAGCTAAGCACCGAAGAATGAATGCTTTTGAACAGTGGTGTTGGAGAAGACTCTTAAGAGTCCCTTGGACTGCAAGGAGATCCAACCAGTCCATCCTAAAGGAAATCAGTCCTAAATATTCATTGGAAGGACTGATGCTGAAGCTGAAACTCCAATACTTTGGCCACCTGATGCAAAGAACTTATTCAATGGAAAAGACCCTGATGCTGGAAAAGATTGAAGATGGAAGGAGAAGGGGACAACAGAGGATGATAAGGTTGGATGGCATCACTGACTCAATGGACTGGGTTTGGGTGAACTCCAGGAGTTGGTGATGGATAGGGAAGCCTGCTGTGCTGCAGTCCATGGGGTCACAAAGAGTTGGACATGACTGAGCGATGGTACCATTTCCGTCCTTTATCGAGCCCATCTTGGCACGAAATGTTCCTTTGGTATCTCTGATTTTCTTGAAGAGATCGCTAGTCTTTCCCATTCTGCTGTTTTCCTCTATTTCTTTGCATTGATCGCTGAAGAAGGCTTTCTTATCTCTTCTTGCTATTCTTTGGAACTCTGCATTCAGATGTTTATATATTTCCTTTTCTCCTTTGCTTTTTGCTTCTCTTCTTTTCACAGCTATTTGTAAGGCCTCCCCAGACAGCCATTTTGCTTTTTTGCATTTCTTTTCTATGGGAATGGTTAATCCCTGTCTCCTGTACAATGTCACGAACCTCATTCCATAGTTCATCAGGCAGTCTGTCTATCAGATCTAGGCCCTTAAATCTATTTCTCACTTCCACTGTATAATCATAAGGGATTTGATTTAGGTCATACCTGAATGGTCTAGTGGTTTTCCCTACTTTCTTCAATTTCAGTCTGAATTTGGCAATAAGGAGTTCATGATCTGAGCCACAGTCGGCTCCTGGTCTTGTTTTTGCTGACTCTATAGAGCTTCTCCATCTTTGGCTGCAAAGAATATAATCAATCTGATTTTGGTGTTGACCATCTGGTGATGTCCATGTGTAGAGTCTTCTCTTGTGTTGTTGGAAGAGGGTGTCTGTTATGACCATGTATTTTCTTGGCAAAACTCTATTAGTCTTTGCCCTGCTTCATTCCATATTCCAAGGCCAAATTTGCCTGTTACTCAGGTGTTTCTTGACTTCCTACTTTTGCATTCCAGTCCTCTATATTGAAAAGGACATCTTTTTTGGATGTTTGTTCTAAAAAGTCTTGTAGGTCTTCATAGAATCATTCAACTTCAGCTTCTTCAGCGTTACTGGTTGGGGCATAGACTTGGATTACTGTGATATTGAATGGTTTGCCTTGGAAACGAACAGAGATCATTCTGTCGTTTTAGAGATTGCATACACGTGCTGCATTTCTGAATCTTTTGTTGACCATGATGGTTACTCCATTTTTCTGAGGGATTCCTGGCCACAGTAGTAGATTGTATGTACCAAAGGAACATTTCATGCAAAGATGGGCTCGATAAAGGACAGAAATGGTATGGACCTAACAGAAGCAGAAGATATTAAGAAGAGATGGCAAGAATACACAGAAGAACTGTACAAAAAAGATCTTCACGACCCAGATAATCACGATGGTGTGATCACTGACCTAGAGCCAGACATCTTGGAATGTGAAGTCAAGTGGGCCTTAGAAAGCATCACTATGAACAAAGCTAGTGGAGGTGGTAGAATTCCAGTTGAGCTATTCCAAATCCTGAAAGATGATTCTGTGAAAGTGCTGCACTCAATATGCCAGAAAATTTGGAAAACTCAGCAGTGGCCACAGGACTGGAAAAGGTCAGTGTTCATTCCAATCCCAAAGAAAGGCAATGCCAAAGAATGCTCAAACTACTGCACAATTGCACTCACCTCACACGCTAGTAAAGTAATGCTCAAAATTCTTCAAGCCAGGCTTCAGCAATATGTGAACCGTGAACTTCCTGATGTTCAAGCTGGTTTTAGAAAAGGCAGAGGAACCAGAGATCAAATTGCCAACATCTGCTGGATCATGGAAAAAGCAAGAGAGTTTCAAAAAAACATCTATTTCTGCTTTATTGACTATGCCAAAGCCTTTCACTGTGTGGATCACAATAAACTGTGGAAAATTCTGAAAGAGATGGGAATACCAGACCACCTGATCTGCCTCTTGAGAAATTTGTATGCAGGTCAGGAAGCAACAGTTAGAACTAGACATGGAACAACAGACTGGTTCTAAATAGGAAAAGGAGTACGTCAAGGCTGTATATTGTCACCCTGTTTATTTAACTTCTATGCAGAGTACATCATGAGAAACGCTGGACTGGAAGAAACACAAGCTAGAATCAAGATTGCCGGGAGAAATATCAATAACCTCAGATATGCAGATGACACCACCCTTATGGCAGAAAGTAAAGAGGAACTCAAAAGCCTCTTGATGAAAGTGAAAGTGGAGAGTGAAAAAGTTGGCTTAAAGCTCAACATTCAGAAAACGAAGATCATGGTATCTGGTCCCATCACTTCATGGGAAATAGATGGGGAAACAGTGGAAACAGTGTCAGAATTTGTTTTTCTGGGCTCCAAGATCACTAAAGATGGTGACTGCAGCCATGAAATTAAAAGACGCTTACTCCTTGGAAGGAAAGTTATGACCAACCTAGATAGCATATTCAAAAGCAGAGACATTACTTTGCCAACAAAGGTTCATCTAGTCAAGGCTATGGTTTTTCCTGTGGTCATGTACGGATGTGAGAGTTGGACTGTGAAGAAGGCTGAGTGCCGAAGAATTGATGCTTTTGAACTGTGGTGTTGGAGAAGACTCTTGAGAGTCCCTTGGACTGCAAGGAGATCCAACCAGTCCTTCTGAAGGAGATCAGCCCTGGGATTTCTTTGGAAGGAATGATGCTAAAGCTGAAACTCCAGTACTTTGGCCACCTCATGAGAAGAGTTGACTCATTGGAAAAGACTCTGATGCTGGGAGGGATTGGGGGCAGGAGGAGAAGGGGACGACAGAGGATGAGATGGCTGCATGGCATCACTGACTCAATGGACATGAGCCTGAGTGAACTCCGGGAGTTGGTGATGGACAGGGAGGCCTGGCGTGCTGCAATTCATGGGGTTGCAAAAAGTCGGACACTGAGTGACTGATCTGATCTGATAGGGAGATAATAAGAAAACAAATAGATACATTATGTAATGTCAGGCAGAGATAAGTGCTTTAAGGAAAATAGCTCAGGGTAAAGGAAGTGAGAAATGAAGCCTGTTTTGCAATAGGGTCAGGAGGGAAAGTCTAAGATGAGAATCTCTAAGAATAGGTCTGAAAGTAGTAAGCATAGTTTCTAGCACAGTGGGTACACGCTCAATCATTTCTGACTCTGCGACCCCATGGACCGTAGCCCTCCCGGCTCCTCTCTCCATGGGATTCTCCAGGCAAGAATACTGGAGTGGGTTGCTATGCCCTCCTCCAGGGGATCTTACTGATCCAGGGATCGAACCTGTGTCTCTTGTGTCTCGTGCATTGGCAGGCATATTCTTTACACTTATGTCACTTGGAAAGCCCCTAGTTGACAAAGAAAACATATGAGGAAGAGCCTTCAAAGTGAATGCAACAAGTATAAAACTTGTGGGACAGAAACAACTTGAAGTTTGTTTCAATAAAAGAAGTATATAGAACACTGGATACCTAAACCTCTAACACAAATTCTTTTCAAGCACACACAGTATTTATAAAAATTGGCCATATGCTGGTCCATAACTCAAATGCTTTTTTTTTTTTTAAGATTGGCTTTAAGTTTAATTAGGTTTAATTTATTTTCTTCTTTTAATTTCTTTTAATTGGTATAAAAGTGCTTTACAATTTAGTGTTGGTTTCTGTCATACAACAATGTGAATCACTCATAATTGTATATATACCTCCCTTCCCTCCTGAGCCTCCCTCCCCTTCATGTTCCCTCCCATGCCACCCCTCTAGGTCATCACAGAGCATCAGACTGGGCTCTGTGTGTTATTTAGCAACTTCTCGATAACTTATTTTACACATGATAGTGTATATATGTCAATGCCACGTCCTCAACTCATCCCACCCTCACCTTTCCCCCTGTGTCCCCAAGTCATTCTCTACTAGGTTCATCAGTAGCATTTTTCTAGATTCCATGTATATGCATTAAGAAACCATACTTGTTTTTCTCCTCCTGAATTACTTAACTCTGCATAAGAGACTCTAGGTCCATCCACCTCACCAAAACTGACTCAAACCCATTCCTTTTTATGGCTGAGTAATATTCCATTGTATAAATGTAGCACAGCTTCTTTATCCATTTAGTTGCTAATGGACATCTAGGTTGCTTCCATATCCTGGCTTTTGTAAATTGTGCTGCAATGAACATTGGGGTACATGTGACTTTTAGAATTGTGGTTTTCTCAAGGTATATGCCCAGTAGTGGGATTGCTGGGTCAAAACTAGATTGATCCCTAGTGTTTTAAAGGCATCTCCATACTGTTTTCCATAAAAGAAGTATCAGTTTACATCCCCACAAACAGTGCAGCAGGGTTGCTTTTCTCCACATCATCTCCAGCATCTATTGTTTGCAGATTTTTTTGATGATGGCCATTCTCACTGGTATGGGGTGATACCTCATTATAGTTACGATTTGCATTTCCCTAATAATGAATGATGTTGAGCATCTTTTCATGTGTTTATTGGCTATCTGTTTGTCTTTGGAGAAATGTCTGTTTAGGTCTTCTGTCCATCATTACTCTAGAATGGGTGTCAAAAACACTTTTGCTGTGATGTATGTCAAAGAGTGTTCTGCCTGTATTTCCCTCTAAGAGTTTTATAATATCTGGCCTTACATTTATCTCCTTATTCCATTTTGAGTTTATTTTTGTGTATGGTGTTAGGGAGTGTTCTAACTTCATTCTTTTAGACAACTGTCCAGTTTTCTCACCACAACTTATTGAAAGCTATAACCAAGACGAAAAACAGCCCTCAGGATGGGAAAAAAATATTTGCAAATGAAGCAACTAACAAGGGATTAATCCCCCAAATATGCAAGCAGCTCATGCACCTCAATATCAACAACAACAAAAAATCTAATTAAAAAAATGGGCAGAAGACTTAAGTAGACCTTTCTTCAAAGAAAAGATATAATGGCCAACAGGCACATGAAAAGTTGTTCAATATCACTAATTATTAGAGAAATGCAAATCAAAACTGCAAGCAGGTATCAGCTCATCCCAGAACGGCCATGATCCAAAATAGCCACAAACAATATATACTGAAGAAGGTGTGGAGAAAATGAAACCATCTTGCACTGTTGGTGGGAATGTAAATTGAGACAGTCAGTATGAAGAATGGCATGGAGGCTCCTTAAGGAAAACTAAAATAGAACTAGCAATCCCACTCCTGGGCATATACCCAAAGAAAACCTTACTTCAAAAACTTACATGCACCCCAATATTCATTTCAGCACTATTTACCATAGCAGGACATGGAAGCAACCCAGAAGTCCACCAAGAGAAGGGGGGAATAAAGAATATGTGGTATGTATATACACACACATATACATACAATGGAATATTACTCAGCCATTAGAAGGAATGAAATTACAATTTGTAGAGACTTGTATGGACCTAGAGACTGTCATACAGAGTGAGGTCAGAAAAACAAATATCATATAATATCACTTATATGTGGAATCTAGAAAGACAATACAGATGAACTTATGTGCAAAGCAGAGATGAAGACACAGATGTAGAGAATGGATGTAGGGATATTGACGGGGGAGTGGAATGAATTGGGAGAATGGTATTAATGTATACACACTATTATGTATAAAAATAGATAACTAATGAGAACCTTTCATGGTGACCTAAATGAGAAGGAAATAAAAAAATGGGATATATGTATGTGTACAGCTGATTCACTATTGCTCTACAGCTGAAACTAACACAACATTATAAAGTAACTATACTCCAATTTAAAAAAGATTGGATTTATATTTGATATAAATACTATGTATAAATACATGGTATTGTTGGAATACCATGTAGTTAGGTTTAAAATGAATTTTTTAAGTGACTATGTGTCTATGTTAAGGAATATTTCTAAATAGCATGTGGGTTAAAATAAGAAAATCTTACCAAAATGGATAGCAATGCATATTAGAAGACTGCTGTTCTTCTTGTTCTTCAGTGGCTCAGTTGTGTCCAATCCTTTATGACCCCAAATATATTAGAATAGATTTTGAACTAAATAATACTGCTTGTTAGGATTTATAGGCTGTAAGAGTTGGGTAGAAAGGAAATTATCAATATAATCACATATGTATACATTAAAAAAGAAGATTAAATTTGATAAGAACCTAACCCATGAAGTTAGAAAAAGATATCAAAGATTGTGAAAATTAAAAGGAAATAATTTTTTAAAACTGCAAACAAAGTAAACATTTAAAAGAAAGGATTAACACACCACTAATTCTTTGGAAAGACTAGTAAACTAACAAACATCTGATGAGATTTACCAAGATGTGAGGGATGAGAGAATAAGCACATATAATTATCAAAAGAGGAAAAAAGTAACATCACAAAAGAGACTTCTGTCCAAAAAGGAAAAAAAAAAGGATATTAAAAACATAAACTAATAAATATGATATTAAAACTGACAAATGTAGAGAATCTGAATACTTTATATCCCTTTGAAAATGTAAATGCACCCTCAAATAAATCTCAGAAATTAACTCTAGGTCTACATGGTTTCATCAGGAAATTCCAAGTAATCAAGGAAAAAATAATTTTAATCTTACATAAACTCTTCCCAAAAAACAAATAGAAAATATGTGAGACTAGCATAACCTTGACACTAAAACCCAGTAAGGATACCATTTAAAAACAGTATATATAGAAAGTCACTGTGAGGTAATAGAAAATATGCATTTATTTCTTCCCTAAATTCCTAGCACAGAGCTTCTGAAACCCATGTAATTTACTAAATGATAGAAGTACTAGGACTCTCTTGTTCTTGTATTTGGTCTTTGACCACCTGTCCCTGATTGTTGGATGAAGTCATTGAGGTGACATGACAGGGGGTTGACCCTCAAGCTAGATCTGGACAATCAGAGGCTCCTTACTTTCTCCCCACCCATTGTTTCTACATATGAGTGAGTTATTTCAAGGAAGCAGCCTTGAGAGAATAAGGTGTTCTTTGGACCATCTGGACTGTGTATGTGACTGGGCAGTTAAGGCCTTATTATAACACTTTAAGATCATTTCAAGATTCTGGCAGGTAGGTGCAAAGAGCTCTTTGTCTTATGCCCGTTGAAGGCAAGTCTCATATGTAAGTTCCTTTGCTTATTAAAACTGCCACCCAAGGATGTGGAATGGTCTGCCTCTTTCTTTGGTCTCTCCTTGCCCTCCTTGTAAGGAGCCAGTTTCAAATTTCACCTGGGGGACTCACTGAGTTTGCAAATCAATACTGGCAAAAGAGTTTACATGAATTTTAAAGAGTCCTAAGTGATGAGACTTTATTTTGGGGGACTCCAAAATCACTGCAGATAGTGACTGCAGCCATGAAATTAAAAGATGCTTGTTCCTTGGAAGAAAAGCTATGACCAAACTAGACAGCATATTAAAAAACACAGACATTACATTGCCAACAAAGGTCCATCTAGTCAAAGCTATGGTTTTTCCAGTAGTCATGTATGGATATGAGAGTAGGACTATAAAGGAAGCTGAGTGCTGAAGAATTGATGCTTTTGAATTGCGGTGTTGGAGAAGACTCTTGAGAATCTCTTGGACTGCAATGAGATCCAACCAGTCTATCCTAAAGGAAATCAGTCCTGAATATTCATTGGAAGGACTGATGCTGTAGCTGAAACTCCAATACTTTGGTCACCTGATGGGAAGAACTGATTCATTGGAAAAGACCCTGATGCTGGCAAAGATTGAAGGTAGGAGGAGAAGGGGATGACAGAGGATGAGATGGTTAGATGGCATCACTGAGTTGATGGACATGAGTTTGAGTAGGCTCTGGGAGTTGGTGATGGACAGGGAAGCCTGTTGTGCTGCAGTTGATGGGGTTGCAAAGAGTCAGACACGACTGAGCGACTGAACTGAAGTGATGAGACCACTAGAAACATCTTTTCTTCTAATGAAGTGATTCTGGATACACTCCTGGTTGGGAACTGGTCTCCAGAAAGTTTAAGACATGACAAGCAGCTTGGAATTTTTAACCCACTCCCCCCTCCCCATATTCCAAGGAGAGGCTTAGACATGGAGTTAATAATTGATCATGCCTATCTGAGGAAGCATCCACAACATCCCAATAGTATGGGGTTTCAATAGTTTTCAGGCTAGTAAATACACCCGTGCTGGGAGGTTGACACACCCCACCTCCACCGGGATGGAAGCTCCTGCACCCAGGACTCTCCAGACTTCACCCTATGTATCTTTTCATCTTTATCTGTATTCTTTAACATATCCTTTAATAAAGTGGCAAAAGTAAGTGTTTCCCTGAGTTCTGTGGGCCATCTAACAAATTAACTGAGCTAAGGTGGGGGTCATGGAGACCTCCAATTTATAGCCAACTGGACAGAAGTTGTGGGCAAACTGGGGATCTACTTATGATTGGCATCTGAATTGAGTAATAGTCTTGTGGGACTGAGCCCCTAGCCTGTGTGATCTAACACTATCTCCAAGAAGATAGTGTCAACATGGAGTTAAACTGTAGGACACCTAACTGGTGTCATGGAGAATCACTTGCTGTGGAGGGAAAACCTCCACACATTTGACAACCAGAATTGTCAGGAGTGTTCTGTGTAAATAATAAAGGACACTTACAGGAGAAGGACTCATAGGAAGAAAAACTGATATTTTTCCATTACAATCACTCATAACCAATTCCAAGCATGATATGAAAACTGAATTTTAAAATAGATGAAAATAATACTTCTTATCCAAGATTAAATACCTCAAGAATGAAAACAGATTTAACTACAGCACATAAATTGGTATAATTCATCTTATTTATAGATTAAAGGAGAAAAAAATAATCTCAACAGAGGTAGAAATCTTTTACCATATTCTATTCTATTCTAAGATCTATTCTTATTAAAAGATAGTGTCAAATTAACAATAAAAGGGAATTTCATTGATCTGACAAAATGTATCTATAAACAAACTACAGCAAACAATATTAAATGATGAAGCACTGAAAGTTTCTTTCTGGAACTGGTCTCAAAGTGATGATGTCCACCATTACACCTACTTAGCTTTATATTTGAGTCTTAACCTCAAACTAGGATGTAAATGATACTAAAACAATAAGAATTTAAAAATTTATCAAGTTTATCATAATCAATATAATTGTATTACTTGAAAATCCAAGCAGAAGAATTATTAGAAGAAGCAAATTAAAGACACTGTGGTGAATTATAAATTATTAGACTATATAGTTTAAATTATTATGAGTTATGCAATATTGTTTTTTACAAATCGATACAGATAAATCTAATACTACTTTCTAGTCACAAACAGGAAAAAACAAGCTAAACAAAGCATGACAGCACCTTCAAAATTGATACGATATCTGGTACTAAGCCTACCAAAAATTGTGGAATTCCTCTAGGTGGAATAATACATTTTACTGAAAAAAATAAACACAAAGTGAGAAAAATACTATTTAAGCATATGAAGAGTCAATATGTTAAAGTTATCATTTTTACCCAAATTTGTATAAGGAGGCAATAGTTTTCCAAAAAAAAAAAACAAACCCCAAAAAATGTTTTAGTATGTTTGCAAAATGATTCTATGATATTTTATAATAAAGATACATCTGAGGAAAAGAATAAAGTAAAAGAACTGTTCTGTCAAATGTCATAAATTACCATAAAGAAATAGCAGTTAAGATAGTGTCATACTGGCAAATAAACCAACAGATAAAAATAACAAGCCCAGAAACAGAGCCACCCATATATGGTTTCAAATTTTAACAAAAGTGATAATGCAGAGCAATAGAAAAGAGATGACTTTTCAATAAATAGCACTGAAGGAATTGGGTATTAAATGAAAAAAAATAAAGTTGATTCACTATATCATACACAAAAATTCCAGTTGGATCAAAAATTCGACTATGAACTTATGTGACTCTTTTCATAATTTGTGGAGACAAGCTACAAAAAGCACTAACCATAAAGTAGAAATTAATACATTTTTCATTAAAAGTAAAATTATTCTTCATCATAAGATACTATAACAATGTGACAAGATGAAAGTAGATATTTGCAGCACATGTAATCACCAAAGGCTATGAATTCAAAATTTATTAAGGCATTTTATAATCCACTAAGAAAAAGATGAATACCCCAAAGAAAATTGAACTTAAATAGGGATTTTACCACAGGCTAAAGTCAAGACCAATAGCACGTAAAGGAAAGCTCAGCCTCATTTGTAGCCTGGAAATTGCAAATTAAAGTCACAAGGAATGATAACTATACCCCTACCAAACTGACAAATCTAGACAAATAGCAAGAGATGTTTGCTGCTGCTGCTGCTAAGTTGCTTCAGTCGTGTCTGACTCTGTGCGACCCTATAGATGGCAGTCCAACAGGCTCCCCCTTCCCTGGGATTCTCCAGGCAAGAACACTGGAGTGGGTTGCCATTTCCTTCTCCAGTGCATGAAAGTGAAAAAGTGAAAGGGGAAGTCGCTCAGTCATGTCCAACTCTTCATGACCCTGTGGACTGCAGCCTACCAGGCTTCTCTGTCCATGGGATTTTCCAGGCAAGAGTACTGGAGTGGGGTGCCATCGCCTTCTCCGAAGAGATGTTTAGGTTTGTGGAAATAATCATACACTCCTGTTCGAAGGCTAAATATTTATAATTGTATAAAAATTTATTTGGCATAATTTCTAGAATTACCATCTATATATTCTATGACCCAGGAATTTCAGTCTCAGATGTTTAACCTGGAGAAACTTATGTTTATGTGAACCAAGACCTATGTGTATAAGAATGGTCATAGAAGCACAGCTCAAAACACTCCCAAACTGGAAATGCACCACAGATCTAACATTAGTACAGATTATAAAAAGGGTGGTATATTTGTATAAAGTATGCTATACATAAAAATAAATGAATGAACATAACTGCACACTGAGTTCATCTTAGAAACATAAATTTGATTCCCTCTACATAAAGTTCAAAACTAGAATTATTACATATATCAGTATACTTAATTACATATAATTAAAAATCAAGGTAATATTTCTGTAAAGTGAAGGTGCTTGTAAGCAGAAAGGGTACAGTGGGGAAATGTTACGAATTCTGATAGTGGTTTCATAGGTATTAATTCTATAATCATTGTCTAAGCTACATATTTATATATTATGATGTCTTCAGTATGTAAGGTTTATTTTAAAGATCATTTATTATCCCTTCAAAAAATGAAGGGATCATAAGCAGCCCTGGAAAAAAAAGCAGCCTTGTCCTTGAAGTAGTTGCAGTCTGATAAGGGACACACTATAAACACCAGTCACTTGGTTCTAGTTGAGTTTAATAGAGACTGTAAAATAGGACTTCCTTGTTCTGAGATGTCACACAGAAGTGACAAATTAAAACTTAACTCTGTCTGAAGCAGGGGTCTAAGTATTAAATAGCAATTCTTTCTTATACTACCTAAACAACCAGGTGAAACTCCTTCATGCAACTAGATAGAAGGGCACCCATCATGTAAGAATTGTTAGGGTGGGAAACAGAATCAACATTTCAAATTACTGACTTCCACAATTAAAATCCTTGAGCAGGTATAAATCAGGAAGTATTAGAAAGAATACGTAATCATTAAAGTGAAAGTGTTGGTTGCTCAGTGGTGTCTGCCTCTTTGCGACCCCATATACTGCCACCCGCCAGGCTTCTCTGTCCATGGGATTCTCCAGGCCAGAATACTGGAGTGGGTTGCCATCCCCTTCTCCAGGGAATCTTCCCGAACCAGGGATCAAACCCTGGTCTCCTGCATTGCAGTAGATTCTTTACCATCTGAGCCACCAGGGAAGCCCTACCTATCAGTAAGACCAGTTTTTGCCCCCTTTCTGCTCCATACAATCTAACCCTGAGATAGATTCCATGAACTAGGGGTACAGACGCAATTGGTAAGAGGGGAGTGCTGGCTAGTTGTTGGTCTGTCTCTATATTCCAAAGATAGCTCATGAATCAATGCAGTGAATCAGTGCAAAGAGGACCTTTGCCTCCCTGGTCCTGTCTGGCATTCTGATAGTCAGAAGCTTTACCAAGGCCCTTTGTGCCACAGTAATGGGAAATGAATACAGCAGAGATGGCTGCTATGGATGGGAGGGGCAGTGTGAATGCTTGCTCTGCCCTGGATCCACTTGCGGTCCTGTCTTGCACTAGTCTCAGCCTATCAACAGTGTTGTGCTTGAACTGGCCCTTGTGATTCTTACTATGATTGCAACACGCCCTTCAGCAATCACCATCTGAGAACTTTGAAAAAAACCAAAGGTTTATTACTTACAAGACCTGGAAATTATAGGGCACACCTGGAGCCTCACAGGTTATGGGGAGAGAAAGGCCTAGAGTTCTACTTTGATTGAGGCCAAGGGTGAGGGTCTAGGGTTTTGTGGGCTCTTTACTGAGTAAGAGTATTTAAAACACAAGAGTGGGAATTTAAATACAGGAAGAGGAAAAAATGGCCCAAATGGTCAGTTCTGAAAATCAACCAAGATCTCTAAAACAAAGGAGCCTCAGTTGGGGGAGGTAGCCTGGCTCTTTATCTAGTTGGAAGGCTGGAAACATGTTTGCTGGAGACCCCGTCTTTGAAGGGAATACCTCATTGAAATGGGAGCCTTGACAAAGTCAGGCACTTGCATTAAAAACAAATACACAAAAACAAGCGTCAGGAGTCACACTCGAAGTCCCAAAGTGAACGCAAAAGAGCAAATGATTCTTTTCACACATGTGGAAAGAGGCACAGAAGATAGCTACCGGAGGGAGCCTGCAGACCAGAAGGAGAACCTGAAACAACACGGAACTTGACAAGAAGTCACGAACTCTGCCCTACCTCTGTGCTTCTGTACCTCCATTTTTTGTACACTGCTTGCCTGAGGGAGACATGCTTGAGACATCTCAAAAGGTGTTCGCACACTGTAACAAGGTTAGAAAAGACGCCTTTCTCCAACATTGGTGTTAGCCTCTTCGGAACTTGTAGTGAGTCCCAGCAGGAGGAAGGGGGAAAAATGGGGCTTGGGAGGAGAGAGTGCCACAGAATTCAAAACGTGAATTGTCTAAGAAAACAGAATTTAGTGTCTCCTTGACATTCCTAGTTGACATTTTCTGTATCTAGCAGAATAGAGGCTTAGAATCAGTTAAACTGAGTTATAAAAAACAAAGAAATTATTTCATACACTTGGATCTGGGGCCATTAAATGTTTTACCTGAAATTCATCCAGTGATTCCCATCTCAGTTTCAGAATCGTGGACTTGTTCCTTTTCCTTCGTGTACAGGTTCCTGTGTCCGAAGTGCGGCAAGTCAGCTGCCAAGGTGCTGAGGTTTGCAGTGGAGAAAAGGTGTGTTTGCAAGATAGCCAAGACAGGAGAACAAATCTCAGATCTGCTTCCTGGAAGGGGGAGGGCTTGGGATACTTATGGGATAAAGATGAGGCTTGGGGATTGGAGGGAAGAAAAAGGTGAAGTAATTGTTGTTCAGCACAGATGCAACTAATCTACAGGTTTCTTAATGGTATGCATGCTCAGAAAATCAGAGTGTGGATGTTATGTCAGAGGTTTGGGCCTTCTGACATAAAAACCTTACCGAGTAGATCCTCATGTATGCCCATTGGGAGGGTTGGTGGTCTTAGCCAGCTTGAGTTTGAACGAGACACAGCTGACTTCCTGGGGAAAAAAGAGAAATAACTTGGGCAAATATCTGATTGTTTAGGCCGTGTGATGCTCGGAGGACATGCAAGTTTTTATAAAAGCAGTTAAAGGGAGCTTGGTAAGTGAAAACAGGTTGTGGGCATGGTGGAGCTAATTGATAATTATCCTCAGTTTCAACTCAATGGCTGCTCCAGAAGCAATGTCCTACAGGCTGTGATGCATCTCTAACTTCCCATGTAGAGGCTTCCTGTGTAGAGCCAATGCTTACTTGAGTAATCTTATTTGAGGAAAAGCTACGTGAGATGGACTAAGTCATTTGCCATTGTAGACAAAGCCCTTGTCTTCACTGATACATTTACAATGTCTTGTAATGTTCGTTTTTCTGATGGCAAAGGAATTCCCTAGCATTTAGCCATTTAAGTTTCAGAGAAAGGTAATTAAGAAATAATTTTCCTGTGGTGATGTCTGTGGTCTTATCAAATGAATCAGCTTCTAGCACAGCAGTAAAGTTTGTATCCAAACTGAACATGGTTTACAATAATGGGAGCAGATGGTTTACTGAGTTAGGGAATGAGAACTGATTATTGATTTGCTATCCTTGTAACAACATCAGTGAAGAGTGATAATGGACTGTACCACTTGGAACAGAGTAAATAGCCATTTTTATATTACTTGCTTTCTTGCAAATTGGCTACTAGCAGTGAGAGTAAAATATATGGCTGTCTAATATCTCAAAGCACTAAAAAAATTGCACTAGAGGAATGCAATGAAGCACAGCGGAGAATTTGCTGATATTTATAACTTGAGCTCAGGCTGAAACGCCACATTAAAAAGTTCACAATTCTCCCTGTTTATTTTCCATAGTCATTTAGGTATTGCTTCAACAATTCTTAGTTTTGCAGTTATTTCAGAATAATGCATAATTGTCTTTACCTCACAACACTGAAGTACTCAGGCTCTAATCAATTTGTCATTTCCATGACAAAATATAAGCTATTTTCTTGGCTTGTGTTTCATGAAAAAGGAAAAGTATCCATAGCAAAATAATAAAGAAGAGGAATGTAGCTTTACAGTGATTCTTGAATAAAGACTTTGCACTGATTTGAAGCGAAATTTGGATGTTTTGCTTTGAGTCTTTTATTTTATCAAGGCATTATTTCCACTGCTTCCTTGCATTCAACTGACATTTTGTCTGGGGAAGCTATCTAGATACAATTAACTTTGAATCACTTTTCCATCATTTTCTTTCTTCCCTTTGGAGGTGCTCTGAGTCTGCATACATTTTGCTATTGATTCTATTTTAAGATGGATGAGTTTGTGTGATACTTGACTATACAATCTATTAACACTTGCACTAAGACAAACAGATGTTTCCATGGTTGGTGTCTGCAGTGCACATATTTAGGAGAGTTATTTTTGAATTTGGGAAAATATTTTATTCTTTAGCCAGAAGCTACTGCTGCTACTGGTGCTAAATCGCTTCAGTCGTGTCCAACTCCATGCAACCCTATAGACGGCAGCCCACCAGGCTCCTCCATCCCTGGGATTCTCCAGGCAAGAATACTGGAGTGGGTTGCCATTTCCTTCTCCAATGCATGTATGCACGCTAAGTCACCTCAGTAGTGTCTGACTCTGTGCGACCCTATGGACAGCAGCCGACCAGGCTCCTCCATCCACAGGACTCTCCAGGCAACAATATTGGAGTGGGCTGCCATTTCCCTCCCCATTAGCCAGAAGAGTGGATTCATATTCAAAAGCCAGTTTATCCCCCGGTGCAGTAGCTGTATCACTGTTCAGAAGAGGGTTCACAAATACCGTCATGCCAGTGTGGCAGCCCACCTTGCATCCTCAAACAGAGAACCCTGTTGTTGGAGACAGTACCTGGATGCCCTTTCCCCTTTATTCCTCTTGAAGATCACTGAGTAAATTAGTGGAAGTGGAATATGAAAAGAAGGATCTAAAGGCCATATCCCAGGGATAGCAAAGAACTTTTTCACTCTGATCTATTGGTGATAGCTTTCTTGATTCTTCTGTTGAAAAGGATTCTGAGGAAATATCTAGGCTTAGTGGGAAAGTACGGATGTAAGAGCTGGACCATAAAGAGGGTTGAATGCTGAAGAACTGATAATTTTGAATTGTGGTGCTGGAGAAGACTCTTGAGAGTCCCTTGGACTGTAAGGAGATCCAACCAGTCAAGCCTAAAGGAAATGAACCCTGAATATTCACTGGAAGAACTATAGCTGAAGCTGAAGCTCCAATACTTTGGCCACCTGATTCAAAGAGAAGACTCACTGGAAAAGACCCTGATGCTGGGAAAGACTGAGAGCAGGCGGAGAAGGGGATGACGGAGGATGAGATGGCTGGATGGCATCACTCATGTCGTACTTAATGGACATGAGTTTGAGCAAAGTCTGGGAGACAGTGAAGCACAAAGAAGCCTGGTGTGCTGCAGTCCACGGGGTCACAAAGAGTTGAACATGACTTAACGACTGAACAACAAAATGAGAAAAAAGTGTCGTATTGAATTGTGATATCTGCCTAGGCATAGAACATACAGTAAAGTATATCATATGGTTCCCATGCTTATGACACATAAGAATTCCTTGCGTTTGCTCGATGTTTCACAGCTTTTGGATCATTTTCATGTGTTACATTTTGAATAGGAATCACATGTTCTCTTTTCATTCTTATTTATATTTTATTTGTTTTTAACATTTTAATTGATATATATGATTTATGATGTTGTGTTAGTTTCTGGTGTATGGCAAAGTAATTCAGTTTTATAAATGTATATTCTTTTTCACCTTCTTTTCCCTTATGATTTATTATAGGATATTGAATGTAGTTCCCTGTACTATATATAGTAGGACTTTATTGTTTATCAAATTTATATATAATAGCTTGTATCTACTAATCCCAAACTCCTAACTTATTCTTCACTCATCCCCTTTCCACTTTGGTAACCATAGAAAACCATGTTTTCTATGTCTGTGAGTCTCTGTTTTGAAAATAAATTTATTTTTATCATAATTTAGATTTCACATATAAGTGATGTCATATGCTATTTCAACCATACATAGTAACTATTATTGAATTTGCAGCTATATTTTTATAGTAAAATCCAGAATTTTTTATAATAAAATGTATCTACATAGGTACACTGATTTTATCAAAAATTGTTTCTTTATATAGTTCAGTGATTTTCAACTGGAGGTGATTTTTCCCCTCAGTGAACATCTGGCAATATCTAGAGGCAATTTTGCGGAGAAGGCAATGGCACCCCACTCCAGTACTCTTGCCTGGAAAATCCCATGGGCGGAGGAGACTGGTAGGTTACAGTCCATGGGGTCGCAAAGAGTCAGACACAACTGAACGACTTCACTTTCACTTTTCACTTTCATGCATTGGAGAAGGAAATGGCAACCCACTCCAGTGTTCTTACCTGGAGAATCCCACGGACGGGGGAGCCTGATGGGCTGCCATCTATGGGGTTGTCCAGAGTCGGACACGGCTGAAGTGACTTAGCAGCAGCAGAGGCAATTTTGATTGTCACAATCGGGACCAGAAAACTGCTTCCAGACACAATGAGTAGAGACAAGGATACTGCTAAATGCACACGACAGCCACCCAAACAAAGAATTATCTGAGACTGAGAGACATTCTCTAGCTGATAGTATAAAGCACTTATCTCATATGTCACACATAAGTATTTTCACTGGTCTTCTACTTAACATAATTGAAGAGCACAATATTCTAAAATCATAGTCTAAATTATAAAATATATCCTTATATTCTTAAGGTATTAATAATCTTTATCACTAATATTTACCAAAATAGGCTAAATGCTGTGACATAAATGAAGGTTCAAAAAATGTAAAGGATGAAGTCATAGAATATTCTCTGACAACAGTTGAATTAAACAGTAAATCAGTAATAGATTAAAAAAAAGAAAATCTCCAAATGTTTAATATTAAAGCAAAATACTCTAAATTACCAAAGGATAAAAGAGAAAACCAAAAGGACTATTATAACTCCACCAGAAAATTACTAGAACTAATCAATGATTATAGTAAAGTTGCAGGATATAAAATCAACACACAGAAATCCCTTGCATTCCTATACACTAATAATGAGAAATCACAAAGAGAAATTAAGGAAACAATTCCATTCACCATTGCAACAGAAAGAATAAAATACTTAGGAATATATCTACCTAAAGAAACTAAAGACCTATACATAGAAAACTATAAAACACTGGTGAAAGAAATCAAAGAGGACACTAATAGATGGACAAATATAGCATGTTCATGGATTGGAAGAATCAATATAGTGAAAATGAGTATACTACCCAAAGCAATTTATAGATTCAATGCAATCCCTATCAAGCTACCAATGGTATTCTTCACAGAGCTAGAACAAATAATTTCACAATTTGTATGGAAATACAAAAAACCTCGAATAGCCAAAGCTATCTTGAGAAAGAAGAATGGAACTGGAGGAATCAACCTACCTGACTTCAGGCTCTACTACAAAGCCACAGTTATCAAGACAGTATGGTACTGGCACAAAGACAGAAATATAGATCAATGGAACAAAATAGAAAGCCCAGAGATAAATCCACACACATATGGACACCTTATCTTTGACAAAGGAGGCAAGAATATACAATGGATTAAAGACAATCTCTTTAACAAGTGGTGCTGGGAAATCTGGTCAACCACTTGTAAAAGAATGAAACTAGACTACTTTCTAACACCATACACAAAAATAAACTCAAAATGGATTAAAGATCTAAACGTAAGACCAGAAACTATAAAACTCCTAGAGGAGAACATAGGCAAAACACTCTCCGACATACATCACAGCAGGATCCTCTATGACCCACCTCCCAGAATATTGGAAATAAAAGCAAAAATAAACAAATGGGACCTAATTAAACTTAAAAGCTTCTGCACATCAAAGGAAACTATTAGCAAGGTGAAAAGGCAGCCTTCAGAATGGGAGAAAATAATAGCAAATGAAGCAAATGACAAACAACTAATCTCAAAAATATACAAGCAACTCCTACAGCTCAACTCCAGAAAAATAAATTACCCAATAAAAAAAATGGGCCAGAAAACTAAACAGACAGTCCTCCAAAGAAGATATACAGATGGCTAACAAACACATGAAAAGATGCTCAACATCACTCATTATCAGAGAAATGCAAATCAAAACCACTATGAGGTACCATTTCACACCAGTCAGAATGGCTGTGATCCAAAAGTCTACAAGCAATAAATGCTGGAGAGGGTGTGGAGAAAAGGGAACCCTCTTACACTGTTGGTGGGAATGCAAACTAGTACAGCCACTATGGAGAACAGTGTGGAGATTCCTTAAAAAACTGGAAATAGAACTGCCTTATGACCCAGCAATCCCACTGCTGGGCATACACACTGAGGAAACCAGAAGGGAAAGAGACACGTGTACCCCAATGTTCATTGCAGCACTGTTTATAATAGCCAGGACATGGAAGCAACCTAGATGTCCATCAGCAGATGAATGGATAAGAAAGCAGTGGTACATATACACAATGGAGTATTACTCAGCCATTAAAAAGAATACATTTGAATCAGTTCTAATGAGGTGGATGAAACTGGAGCCTATTATACAGAGTGAAGTAAGCCAGAAGGAAAAACATAAATACAGTATACTAACGCATATATATGGAATTTAGAAAGATGCTAACAATAACCCTGTGTACGAGACAGCAAAAGAGACACTGATGTATAGAATAGTCTTATGGACTCTGTTGCAGAGGGAGAGGGTGGGAAGATTTGGGAGAATGGCATTGAAACATGTATAATATCATGTATGAAACAAGTTGCCAGTCCAGGTTCGATGCACGATACTGGATGCTTCAGGCTAGTGCACTGGGACGACCCAGAGGGATGGTATGGGGAGGGAGGAGGGAGGAGGGTTCAGGATGGGGAACACATGTATACCTGTAGCGGATTCATTTTGATATTTGGCAAAACTAATACAATTTGTAAAGTTTAAAAATAAAATAAAATTTAAAAAAAAAAAAGAAAATTTCTCAGAAGTCCCCTAAAAAAAAAAAAAAAAGGACTATTATAAAATATTTTGAAATGACTATAAAATAATGAAAATGTGATATATCCTTATAAAGCAGTTGCTAGTGGGACATTTATAGATTTAAATATCTATTAGAAAAGAAGAGCAAATGAAAAATCAATAAGCATTTATCTCAAGAAGCAAAAACACAGACACAAAATTCCCTGAATATTACAAATAAAATCCCAGCACATATAAAAAGGCAAACACATTATCACTAAGTGGGGTTTATTCCAAGAATGCAAGATTAGTTTAACATTTCATTATTTTAACAGTAAAAAATAGGGGTAAAAAGCATATGGCCATCTTAATATATGCAAAAATAAAACCTTTGAAAATAAAATTCAATACCCGTTTGTGAGCTTAAAAAATTGTTTTCTCAGTAAATTTGAGCCAGATGGGAAGTTCTTAAATCTGACAAAGAATGTCTATGGAAAAAACCTACAGCTAATATCACACAATTAAAAAAAAAAATTAGTGTGTCTTTCAACTTGAATTTGTGAACAAGTCAACAATGTTCCATTGTTACAATATCAAATCAAACTTGTCCTGAATTTTTGGTACCTAGCTTGTTGTTTTGCTTTTTGTTTTTTGAAGTGATGCTGTCTTGTTACTTCTCTCTCTTTTTACAAATGCTTTTTAGCTTTTGAATAGGCTATATGGAGTACGTAAAAGAATGACTTACTTCGTATAAGACAGTTAACCCTGAAAACTATGACAATGATGAAAGAAATTGAAGAAGACACAAATGGAAAAAATTCCATATTCATGAATTAAAATTAATATTATTAAAATGTCCATACTATTCAAAGCCATCTATATATTTAAGTAAATCCCTGTCAAAATTCCAATGGCATTTTTTTTACAGAAATAAAAAAAAATTATAAAATTTGTATGGAACCACAAAAGACTCTCAATGGCTAATGCAACTCAGTGAAAGAAGCCCAAAGCTGGATACATCACACCTCCTAATTTAAAGTGATATTACAAAAATGTAGTAATCAAAAGAATATATAACTGGTAAAAAATAGATGCATAGACCCATGCAACACAATTGAGAGCCCAGAAATAAATCTTTATGTATGCAATCAACTAATATTTGTCAGGGGAGCCAAGTCTGCTCAATCGTGAAAGGATATTCTCCTCATTAAGTGGTGTTAGAAAAACCAAATCATATGCAGAAAAATAAAACTGGATCTCTATTTTATACCACTCACAAAAACTAACTTGAAATCGATTAAACACTTGAATAAGAGACCTGAAACCATAAAAGTACTGGAAGAAAACACAGAGGCAAAACTTCTTGACATTGGTCTTGGCAATATATATATTTTTTGAATATGACACACCAAGCACAATCAACAATAGCAAAAATAAATAAGTGGGTCTACTGCTACTTCATCAAACTAAAAATCTTCTTCATAGCAAAAGAAGCAATCAGAATTACCAAGCAACCTATGGAATAAAAAAAAAAAAATTGTAAACCATATATCTGAGAAGGGGTTGAGAATAGCCAAAATAGATAAGAAATTCATACAGCTCAATGGCAAGAAACAAAAGCATAAAACAATCTGACTGAAAAATGGCCAGAGGATCTAAATGGATACTTTTGCTGTTGTGGTCCACAAGATATCCAGTCTCAGGGGCTGTGAGCCACTGAAGGTCTCATACTAGTTTTCCTGTTGGTGTTGATTAGTTGCTAAGTCATATCTGACTCTTTTGTGTCTCTGTGGACTGTAGCCCATCAGGCTCCTCTGTCCATGGGATTTCCCGGATAATAGTGGAGTGGGTTGCCATTTCCTTCTCCACTGAATGGATACTTTTTAAGAGCAAGAAATACACATGACCCACAGGAACATGAAAAATTGTCCAATGTCACTAATCATCATGGAATTGCAAATCAAAACCACAATGAGCTATCCTCTCGTGCCTGTTAGTTAGAATGGCCTTTATCAAAAAGACTAAAGATAAAAAGTGTGGCAAAGATACACTTTGTGGAGAAAAGGGAACACTTGGGCACTGTTGGTGACAATATAAATTGGTGCAGGCACTATGGCAAACAGTATGGAGGGTTCTCAAAAAATTTGAAATAGAACTAACATGTTAATGATCCAGCAATCCCACTTCTGGGTGTACGAAAGTGAAAGTCACTCAGTCATGTCCAATGCTTTGCAACCCCATGGCCTATACAGTCAATGGAATTCTCCAGGCCGGAATACTGGAGTGGGTAGCCTAACTCTTATCCAGGGGACCTTCTCAACCCAGGGATCAAACCCAGGTCTCCTGCACTGCGGCAGATTCTTTACCAGCTGAGCCACCAGGGAAGCCCAAGGATACTGGAGTGGGTAGCCTATCTGTTCTCCAGGAGATTGTCCCAATCCAGGAATTGAGCTGGAGTCTTCTGCATTGTAGGTGGATTCTTCACCATCTGAGGTACTACTGATAGCTAAATAAAATGAAAATGGTATCAGAGATATTTACCCTCATGTTTACTGTAGTTTATTCATAGTAGTCAAGATACGGAAACAACCCAAATGTCTATCTATAGATAATAGATAAAGAAGATGTGAGATATATACTTAAATATCTACATATACAGTTGACCCTTGAGCATCATGGGTTTGAACTGCGTGGGTCCACTTATAAGCAGATTTTTTTTTAAATAAATACATACTACAGTACTACACAATACACACTTGGTTGAGTCTGTAGATGTACAATAGAACTGCAGATAAGGAACCTGATTGTAAGATTACACTGAGATTTTTGACCGCTAGAGGGCTTGGTGGTGGTGGTTTAGTCGCTAAGTCATGCCCAACTCTTGTGACCCCATGGACAGAGGAGCCTGACAGGCTACAGTCCGTGGGATTCTCTAGGCAAGAATACTGAAGTGGGTTTTTATGCTTGGTACCCCTAAACAATAATATTTTTAATTGTTCAAAGGTCAACTGTATACACTGAGCACAACTGAATATTATCAAGTCATGAGAAAGAAGGAAATTCTGCATTTTGCAACAACACAGATGAACCTTGAGGTCATTGTGCTAAATGAAATGTCAAATATAAAAAGACAGATATTGTATGATCTCACTTATATATGGAATCAAAGAAGACAAACTCACAGAAAGAGTGAGTAAAATGGTAGTTTCCAGGGGCTAGAAGGTGAGGGAAATGAGGAAACGTTCATTAATGGGTATATACACTTGAAGGTATAAGACGAAAAATTCTAAGAGCTCATGTGCAGTATGGTGATCATAGTTAACCATACTGTACTACATAGTTGGAATTACTAAGAGAATGGATCTTAATTATTCTTACTACAAAAAATAAATAGTAACCATGTGAGGCAATAGAAATGTTAACTAACACTACCATGGAAATAATTTCTCAATATCAATAACAAGTGTTATCAAATAACACATTGTACACCTTATAACTTACACACTATTACATGTCAATTAAATCTCAATAAAACTGGGGGAAAACTTATTTCCAATTTTAATTTATTCATGGAAATAAAACTTGTTTAATAAAACTTATTTCCATGAAAAAATTCCTGAGAAGTCCCCTTATTTGAAACAACCCAAGATGCTTGGTGCTATGTGCCAACTCAGAAAAGAGAGAAATAGTAACAAAGAAACACTTTGCAAATGCATTTAGGAGAAATAGCAAAAGGCTTTGACAGTGATCAGATTGCAAGCTTGTCCTATATTTTCCAATCAATCGTTGATCCTGGAATGCAAAAATTAAGAAAAGACAATCTTTTAATTAAGAACCTTTGAAAAATTAATTCCTTGTATTAAGGTCTTTATCCTGTTTCATCTAATCTCTGTGGGATCTGTAAGACACGATAATAATATTACCTTACAGGAATTGAAACTAAGAGCCTGGAAGATTAAAGTAGTAGTCGGAATTTCACAGATAACTAGGGCTTGAGAAGAGCCATACAGTCTAGGCTTTAGGGATACAGACTTTGGGAACTATTCATATCTGAGCTTAAATCTATTTTCAATATTTCATCTGGCTGATTATGAATAATTATTAACCTGTCTGAGCCAGTTTCCTTTTCTTCTCCAGAAAGCTTTGAAGAGATGCTGATCATTGTTGTCCTAGTTACGTTTCTTTCAGTGTAACTCAAAACTCAGAAAGAGTGTCTCTGTCCTAAGTATTTGTATCAGTGTACTGTGATCATGGTCATAGCTGACATGATTGTATGAGAATCATTTCCAAAATTTCATGCCTAAAGAAGGCACTAGAGGGCACCTGGCAGTTGTGGCAAATTCAGGGAGGCAGAACTGATAAAAGAGGATGCTATGTCTGTAGATCATTTACAAATGGTGTTAAAAATGACAAAAATTTACTTTTTATTATCTCTATTTACCAGGCATCCTAAAGAAAGTCAAAGTCAGTGAAAAAAAAATACTCCTTTTTGTTGCAACAAACTGCTCCCACCAAATCCCTGACACCTAACTTTGGTACATCACTACCCAACAGGCAGATACACACATATTCATTGTGGGTGTTCTCTGGATTGTGCATATTGACAATACACAGGCAACATCTCAAACATGTCGAAATGGAGATAATCTTCACTGGCATTGTCACTTACCCTTGCTGTCTGCTTCTCAAAATTCACTGGAGATGAGGACTCTCAGCTCACTAGGGGTAAGTCCTGGGACAGGTGATGAGGTACACAGAAACTGTGGTGAATTTTTCATCTGAAAAAATCAGAATTCTGAATTAGAGAAGAAATGTTACTGTTATCAGAAAAAATGGTAGTGGGATCAAATTCTCATTGATGAAAAAGAAACACATTATATTCATTGGTAAAATAGTAAGAATGATAGCTGACTATTCATCAGAAATAACATAAAAGAGAAAAAAAAACTATGAAATGACATCTTCATCCTTAAAGTGCTAACAAAATAGCAAAAAAACTCTGTAAACCTGAAACCCAATATTTAGCTACTTACACTGCAAATTGTTCAGGGAAATAAAATATTCATTGGTACAATATTTGCAACTACTCTGTAGAGTAGAGCTGTGTAATTGTGTTATGTGTGAGTGTATTCTTTAGGTTAAAGGTAAATAAAACTATATGGAAACACTACATATAGGAATCCATATAAAGGTAAATATAAAATGTAAATAATGTATAAATTTGTGTAAACATAAAAATTTATATGGAATACATTTGTATATAAAGTAAATATATATTTTCATGTCACTGAAATAATTGACCACTTAAAGTAAAAATAGGAACAATATAATATAGGGTTCATAGCTTGTGCAGCTATGAACATCAACAACCTCAGATATGTGGATGACACCACTCTAATGGCAGGTAGCTAAGAGGAACTAAAGAGCCTCTTGATGAGGGTGAAGGAGGAGAGTGAAAGAGCCAGCTTAAGACTAAATATTAAAAAATACGAAGATCATGGCATCCAGTCCCATTAATGCATGGTGAATAGAAGGGGAAAAGTGGAAGTAGTGATAGATTTCCTCTTCCTGGGCTCCAAAATCACTGCGGATGGCGACTGCGGATGGCGACTGCAGCCATGAAATCAGAAGACGATTGCTTCTTGGCAGGAAAGCAATGACAAACCTAGACTGTGTTGAAAAGCAGAAACGTTGCTCTGCCAACAATGGTCCGTATAGTCAAGGCTATGGTCTTCCCAGTGGTCACGTATGGTGGTGAGAGCTGGATCGTGAAGAAGGCAGAATGCCAAAGAATTAATGCCTTCGAACTGTGGTACTGAAGACTCTTGAGAGTCTTCAAGTCTCTCAAGACTGTACCAAGTCTCCAAGAGTCCCTTGGACAGCAAGGAGATCAAGTCAGTCAATCTTAAGGCAGATCAAGCCTGAATATTCACTGGAAGGACTAATGCTGAAGCTGAAGCCCCAGTATTTTGGTCATGTGATGTGAACAGACGACTCATTGGAAAAGTCCCTGATGTTGGGAAATATTGAGGGCAGAAGGAGAAGAGGGCGTCAGAGGGTGAGATGGCTGAAGGGCATCACCAGTGCAATGAACATGAACCTGGGCAAACTCTGGGAGATGGTAAGGGACAAGGAGGTCTGGCATGCTGCAGTCCATGGGGTTGCAGAGTCAGACACAGCTGGGCGACTGAACAAGTTTGTATAGATGTATGGCAACAAAAGCACAAAAGACTAAAGAGACAAAATGGAAGGGTGCTCCTTTAAGCATCTCACATTACATGCAAAATGGTATAATCGTCTCTGATATTAGATTGTAGTCAATAAATATACATTTTTTAAGCTCTGGAGCAACTTAAAATAAAGCAAGTATGACCAATAACCCAATAGAGAAGATAACATAGGATATCAAAATAGGCTTTAATGAAAAAAAAAGCCAAGAGTGAACAAAGTCAAAAGAGATGCAAAGAAATAACGATATAACATAAAGCCAACAATATCAATAATTACATTAAGTATAAATGAACAATTGAAAGGCAGAGACAGACTTAATATAATTCTTTGAAGATGGGATGAAAGCAAATCAGCCTACTCTCACTACTTCCATTCAACATTATGCTGAATAGAAGTTAACTGGAGGGTCTAGTCAGCACAGTAATGTGGATTGGGAAGGAACAAATAAAGTTATAATTTTTTACAGGCAAAGGATCATTTATGTAGAAAATTTCAGTTATCTACCAAATATCTCTACTTAAGTAATGAATGAATTTAGCAATATTGTAGGAGACAGGGTGGGCTTCATTGTCATATAATCTATGCAGTTGCACTAGGTCCCATGCTCAGAGATGCCCTATATTTGGTTTAATGCTCTGGTGTCACTATCTTCAACTTTTAACAAAGAACTCCATAATTTTATTTTGCACATAGCCCTACAAATTATGTACCAAGTCCTGGCAGGAGACAAGGCTGGATATAGGCAATCTATTGAGCTCCTCAATACCACACCACCACCACCACCACCAACAAATGGAAAACAAAATAAAATTGCAACAAATTAAACTACAAAATATATGTGAGGCAGTGAAATATTAATATATAAAGCAGTATAAATTAAATAGGACCCAAACAAATTGAGTGGTATATAATTTTGATGGATTGTGAGTCTCAGTATTTTATTTTTCATTTATTTATTTTAATTGGAGGCTAATTACTTTACAGTATTGTATTGGTTTTGCCATACATTGACATGAATCCACCACGGGTGTACATGTGTTCCCCATCCTGAACCCCCCTCCTTCCTCCCTCCCCATCCCATCCCTCTGGGCCATCCCAGTGCCCCAGCCCTGAGCTCCCTGTCTCAGGCACCAAACCTGGACTGGCGATCTGTTTCATATGTGATAATATACATGTTTCAGTGCTATTCTCTCAAAGCATCCCACCCTCTCCCTCTCCCACAGAGTCCAAAAGACTGTTCTTTACATCTGTGTCTCTTTTGCTGTCTCACATACAGGGTCATCGTTACCATCTTTCTAAATTCCATATATATGCATTAATATACTGTATTGGTGTTTTTCTTTCTGACTTACTTCACTCTGTATAATAGGCTCCAGTTTCATCCACCTCATTAGAACTGATTCAGATGCATTCTTTTTAATAGCTGAGTAATATTCCCTTGTGTACCACAGCTTTCTTATCCATTCATCTGCTGATGGGCATCTAGGTTGCTTCCATGTCCTGGCTATTATAAACAGTGCTGTGATGAACACGGGTACATGTGTCTCTTTCAATTCTGGCTTCCTTAGTGTGTATGCCCAGCAGTGGGATTGCTGGGTCGTATGGCGGTTCTATTTCAGTTTTTTAAGGAATCACCACACTGTTTCCCATAGTGGCTGTACTAGTTTGCATGAAATGACCTGTGTGTGAATGCAAGCATGCATGCATGCTCAGTCATGTATGACTGTCTGCAACCCCATGAACCATAGCCAGCCAGGCTCCTCTGACCATGGAATTTTCCAGGCAGGAATACTGGAGGATGTTACCATTTCCGACTCCAGGCAAATGACCTGTAGATTTAGTATAATCCCAATCAAAATAGCTTCAGGTTTTACTTATTGTAAAAGTTAGCAAATTTATTCTAAAATATCATATGATATCAATTATAATGCAATCTAATGAAATACAAATAAACTTATATGCAAAACAGAAATAGACCCAAAGACATAGAAAACAAAATACTGTTACAAAGGGGAAAGGGACAAAGGCTACATTAGGACTTTGGTTTTAACATATACACGCTATGCTTTGCCATGCTGTGCTTAGTTGCCCAGTTGTGTTCGACTCTTTGCAACCCCATGGACTGTAGCCTGCCAGCCCCTCTGTCCATGGGGATTCTTCAGGCAAGAATACTGGAGTGGGTTGCCATGCCCTCCTCCAGAGGATCTTCCCAACACAGGTATTGAACCCAGGTCTCCTGCATTGCAGACAGATTCTCCACCATCTGGGCCACCAGGGAAACTCATACACACTCAGTCCAGTTCAGTCACTCAGTCCAGTTCAGTCACTCAGTTGTGTCTGACTCTTTGTGACCCCATGGACTGAAGCATGCCAGGCCTCCCTGTCTATCACCAACTCCCAGAGCTTGCTCAAACTCATGTCCATTGAGGTGGTGATGCCATCTACAGTCTCATCCTCTGTTGTCCCTTTCTCCTCCTACCTTCAATCTTTCTGAGCATCAGGGTCTTTTCCAATGAGTCAGTTCTTCTTATCAGGTGGCCAAAGTATTGGAGTTTCAGCTTCAGCATCAGTCCTTCCAATGAATATTCAGGGTTGGTTTCCTTTAAAATTGACTGGTTGGATCTCCTTGCAGTCCAAGGGACTCTCAAAAATCTTCTCCAACACTACAGTTGAAAAGCATCAATTCTTCAGCGCTCAGCTTTCTTAATAGACCAACTCTTGCATCCATACATGACTACTGGAAAAACCAAAGCTTTGACTAGATGGACCTTTGTTAGCAAAGTAATGTCTCTGCTTTTCAATATGCTAAGTTGGTCAAAACTTTTCTTCCAAGGGACAAGCATCTTTTAATTTCATGGCTGCAGTCACCATCTGCAGTGATTTTGAAGCCCCTCAAAATAAAGTCTGTCACTGTTTCCATTGTTTCCCCATCTATTGATCATGAAGTGATGGGATTGGATGCTATGCTCTTAGTTTTCTGAATGTTGAGTTTTAAGCCAACTTTTTCAGTTTCCTCTTTCACTTTCATCAAGAGGCTCTTTAGTTCTTCTTCACTTTCTGCCATAAAGTTTACGTCATCTGTATATCTGAGGTTATTGATATTTATCTCAGCTATCTTGATTTCAGCTTGTGCTTCATCCAGCCCAGCATTTCACATGCTGTACTCTGCATATAAATTACATAAGCAGGGTGAAAATATACAGCCTTGATGTACTCCTTTCCTGATTTGGAACCAGTCTATTGTTCTGTGTCCATTTCTAACTGTTGCTACTTGACCTGCATACAGATTTCTCAGGAGGCAGGTCAGGTGGTCTGGTATTCCCATCTCTGTAAGAAATTTTCCACAGTTTGTTGTGATCCACACAGTCAAAGGATTTTGTGTAGTTAATAAAGCCGAAGTAGATGCTTTTCTGGAACTCTCTTGCTTTTTTGATGATCCAAAGGATGTTGGCAATTTGATCTCTGGTTTCTCTGCCTTTTCTAAATCCAGCTTGAACATCTGGAAGTTCACGGTTCACATAGTATTAAAGCCTGGCTTGGAGAATTTTGAGCATTACTTCACTAGCGTGTGAGATGAGTGCAATTGTGTGGCAATTTGAACATTCTTTGGCATTGCCTTTCTTTGAGATTGGAATGAAAACTCCAGTACTGTGGCCACTGCTGAGTTTTCCAAATTTGCTGGCATATTGAGTACAGCACTTTCACAGCATCATCTTTTACGATTTGAAATAGCTCAACTGGAATTCCATCACCTCCTCTAGCTTTGTTCATAGTAATACAGTAGGAGGAGTGAAATCACATTTAGAATAAAACCCCATACCCACCAGAAATGCTCAGAAGCCTCAAACAAAATCTCGTGCACATTAGGACACCCACAGAGACTCAGTCAGACCTGCCTTTGAGGGTTTGAGTGTCTCCTGTGGAGGTACAGGTCAGCAGTGGCCTGCAGCAGGGGCAGGGGCTCTGGGTGCAGCAGACCTGGCTGTGGCATAAGCCCTCTTGAGGAGATAGCCTTTAACCCCACCATAGAGCTGCCAGAACTTACACAGGACTGGGAAATAGACTCTTGGAGGGCACAAACAAAACCTTGCGTGTACCAGGACCCAGGAGAAAGGAGCAGTGACCTCACTAGAGACACCCAGACTAGCCTCTGAGTACCCAGAAGTCTCCATCGGAGGCATGGATCAGTGGTGGCATGATCACAGAGAACGAATCAAAATGATCACATAGACCACAGCCTTGTCTAATTCAATGAAACTATGAGCCATGCCATGTAGGGCCACCCAGGACGGATGGGTCGTGGTGGAGAGTTCTGACAAAATGTGGTTCACTGGAGAAGGCAATGGCAAACCACTTCAGTATTCTTGCCTGGAGAACCCCATGAACAGTATGAAAAGGCAAAAAGATACACACTACTATATATATAATAAATAACCAACAAGGACCCATTATATAGCATAGGGAACTATATTCCATATTTTATAATAATCTATAAGGGGAAAGAATCTTAAAAAGAATATATATCTATATCTGCATCACTTTGCTATATACCTGAAACTAATACAACATTGTAAAACAATTATACTTCTATAAAAAGTTTTTAAAAAAATTATGTGGAAATACAGAGATCCTAGCCTAGCCAAAATAATCTCGAGCAAAATGATGAAAGTTGAAGGACAACTCTAGAGTAATTAAGATAAGGTGCTAGTTGCATACAAATTGACAATTAGAGACACGGAACAGAATAGACAGTCCAAAAGTACACCCACACTTACACGGTCAGTTGCTTTAGCATTTCAATGGGGAAAGGAAGGTCTTTTCACAAAGTGATGTTAGAACAATTGGCTATATTTTTAAAAAAAGGAAACTTGACTTATACCTCATAGACCATAAATAAAAATTAATTGAAAAAGAGTATAGACACAAACATAAAAGTTAAAAATATTAAGCTTCACAAAGAAAACAAATAATAGGAAAAGCCATTGTGAATTTAGGGATAGGCAAAGATTTTATAAACAGGACCCAGGTGTATAGGTAGGATTTTTCATAAAAGAAAAGTGTGATAAAATATATTTTATCAAAGTCAAAACTGTGTGCTCAATAAATACATTAATAAAGTAAATGACTGAGTCATAGACTAGGAGAAAATACTTAACAATACATATGTCTAAGGAATTACATGTATTCAGAATATATATCCTGCAAAAAGATCCAACCAGTCCATCCTAAAGGAGATCAGTCCTGGGTGTTCATTGGAAGGACTGATGCTGAAGCTGAAACTCCAATACTTGGGCCACCTCATACGAAGAGTTGACTCATTGGAAAAGACCCTGATGCTGGGAGGGATTGGGGGCAAGAGGAGAAGGGGACGACAGAGGATGAGATGGCTGGATGGCATCACCGACTCAATGGACATGGGTTTGGGTAGACTCTGGGAGTTGGTGATGGAAAGGGAGGCAATGGCACCCCACTCCAGTACTCTTGCCTGGAAAATCCCATGGACAGAGGAGCCTGGTAGGCTGCAGTCCATGGGGTCGCTGAGGGTTGGACATGACTGAACGACTTCACTTTCACTTTTCACTTTCATTCATGGGAGAACGAAATGGCAACCCACTCCAGTGTTCTTGCCTGGAGAATCCCAGGGACAGGAGAGCCTGGTGGGCTGCTGTCTATGGGGTCGCACAGAGTTGGACATGACTGAAGTGACTTAGCAGCAGCAGCAACAGGGAGGCCTGGTGTGCTGTGGTTCATGGGGTCACAAAGAGTTGGACACAACTGAGCAACTGAACTGAGAATACACAAACTCCTGTAATTCAATAATAAAAAGACAAACAACCCAATAAAAATAGAATACTTAAACAGTTACTTACAAAGGAACATATATGAATGGCCATTGAGAAAATGAAACAGTGCTCAGCATCATTAGTCATAAGAGAAATGAAAATTAAAACCACAATGAAAGCCATTACATACGGAGCAGAATAGCTAAAGTTAAAAACACAGGAGACAACAAACACTGGCTGAGATGAGAGCACCCAGAACTTTTATATTTTACGAGCAGGAGTGCAAAATTATCCAACATCTTTGGCAATGGGTCTGGTAATTTTTCATAAAGATAAGGATATTCCTGCCCTATGAGCCAATGGTTCATCCTTTAGATAGGTTTCCATGAGAAACAAAAATACTATGTCCACAAAATGAGTTGTACAAGAATGTTAATAGGAGTTTTACTAACAGTAGCTGAAAGCTGGAAGAAGCCCAAGTGTCTAGCAATGTGATATGGATTAAAAACTTTGTCATAGTTATAAAAATTGAAAGTCACATAGCAACAGAAATAAAGATATTACTGCTTCTTGGAATAGCATGGTTGAATCTCAAAAACCTTATATTGAGCTAAATAATCCAAACAAAAAAAGGTAGAAACTATATTATTACATTTATGTGAAGTTCTGAAGAGGTAAAATTAATGTAAGAGAACAAAGTCAGTGCTCTGGTTGAAACTAGAGGGTTGAAATAACAGTGGAGGAGCAAGAGAATCTTTCTGGCATGAAGGTTTTATTTGATATCTTGATAAGATCTAGATTTTATAGTGGTGTGCTGGCTGCCAAACTGACTCAGCAACAAAGAGCCCCAGTTTTTAGCACTTGTAGATTTTTCTTTTGGTATTAATACTCCTAGAAATGGTTGAATAGCTGACTTGCAAAAATTTTATATAGATCAGTCCTTGTAATGTCGTTCTAGCATGCTGCTGAATATTGGTGTGTGCAGTCAGCCAAGGTCATCAAACCATACCCGAAAGATCCATACATTTCACTGCATGCAAATTACACTTTAATAAAAAAAATGAGAAAATAAGAATTTATCAGCTCTACAAGAGAGTCTAGCTAAGCATAATTTTCCCAACAAGCCACACTTTCCGTTTAGCTTCTCTTTTCTTGTTGTTTTGATAGAACCTCCTAGAATATAGTTACTTTATATTGTTTGCCTGCTCTCTAAGAACACTGAATGGTTATTAAATATAGACTTTATATCCAAGTGAAAGTGAAAGTCATTCAGTCGTGTCCAACTCTTTGCAACCCCAGGGACTATGCAATCCATGGAATTCTCTAGGCCAGAATACTGGAGTGGGTAGCCTTTCCCTTCCCCAGGGGATCTTCCCAACCCAGGGATCAAACCCAAGTCTCCTACACTGCAGGTAGATTCTTTACCAGCTGAGCCATAAGGGAAGCCCAATGATGTATTAAGTAAGTATGCTATTCACCCCATTAAATTTTAATAAAGTAGAATTAACCCACTGAAATAATGTTCTAATGTCACAGTAAGTTGGGAATTGCAGCAGCAAGCCACAAATGTCAGGATGCGAACCAAAGACAGGTGGGCATGAAAGAATTCTGATGGTCATAAGGCAACCAAGTATGTTAAGTAAGTCTACACAGACGCTAAATATAAAAGTTAATATTTGGTGACTCTGGGGTTTTCATGTTATTGTTTATTTGCTAAGTCATGTCTGACTCTTTTGTGACCGTTTGGACTGTAGTCCGCCAGGCTTCTCTGTCCATGAGATTTCCCAGGCAAGCCTACTGGAGTGGGTTGCCATTTCCTTCTCCACATGTCCAAGTGGATATGTCCAAATACCAGGCTCTGCCTATCTTCATGCTAGGTCAGAGGACCAACACGAGCAGGTAATCCATGATTTTTGTTGACTAAGTCTAATCATATGGGCACTTAGGTGGTTCTCTTAGGAATTTCAACGGCTATACTCAGGGACCAAACACCATTTGTTTACTGGAGTTAAATTTTCCTGAAGTACCCTTTGCTCAAATCATTCAGGAAAGACCACATGCAAATTGAAATTACAAAGAAAACCACCGACAGAGTGAACATAACAGAGCGGGAACACAAAGAGGACAAGAAACACTATGCCTTGAGGTTCAGACAACATTTGGATGATAATAATCACAGGTACCATCTATTGTGCTGTTACTTTATACCAAGTTTTGTTATATGTAAACTTTTTCAATCATTTTGGGTCTTCTCAATGACTCAGTGGGTAAAAAGAATCTGCCTGCAATGCAAGAGACACAGGGGACGAGGGTTCAATCCCTGGGCCTGGAAGATTCCCTAGAAGAGGAAAATGGCAACCCACTCCAATATTCTTACCTAAAAAGTCCCATGGACAGTGGAACCTGGTGGGCTACAGTCCAAAGGCTTGCAAAGAGTTGGACACAACTGAGCGACTAAGCACCGTATCCAGTCATTACAAGATTACAGAGATATTTCAGTTAGTCAAGACCAAGGAAAGCAGAGTCATTGGAAGTACTAAGGAATGCAGATTTGTTATATGAATTATACTTGGCACAAACTGGGAGGAGCCGGGAAAGTGAAAACCTGAAAGACAAGGGTGGGAGGGAATAAGAGAAACCACTGCTAACCAGCCAGCCTGATGCCTGGCACAGGCAGAGACAAATCAGAGCTTGCAGATAAGCGCAAGAAGCCAAATACATCTGCCACTAAAGCAGAGTTGCAGAAAGTGAAAGTGAAATTGTTTGTCGCTCAGTTGTGTCTGACTCTTTGTGACCCCATGGACTGTAGCTTGCCATGCTCCTCTGTCCATGGGATTCTCCAGGCAAGAATACTGGAGTGGGTTGCCATGCCCTTCTCCAGGGGATCTTCCTGATCCAGAAATCAAACCTCCTGCACTGCAGGCAGATTCTTTACTGTCTGAGTTACCAGGGGGGTTGCTTTCTGGGAAACAGTTGCCTCTCTGTAGTTCCTGCTTTTGTGAGTCCACAGCCAAGCACTTGGTTGCTGGCTACCACGGTTGGTCATCAAAGCCAGCCTCTAGTAAGAGGAGTTAGCTGTGGAATGGAGGATTGCGAGGGCACGCTGACACTGCCAGGCATTTCCACACTCGTTCACTACGACGTTAGATCGTGGTGATCTTCTGAAAGGAATGACTTCCACTTCACTTCACCTTCCTAATTCCAAGCATATTCCTCTTATGACCAACTCTATCCATATTGTGAAGAGGATCTTAGGAAATACAGATCTTAGCTTTAGCCAAGTATATACATAACAAAGCCACACAATATAATTTCCCAATTTACAGATAGGAAAAAGATCAAGCTGGTGATAGCTATTTGCCCAGGTTGTTATACACTTCATACTGTATACCCAAGTGCATCTGATGCAAGCTGTTTCTTAGCAGCATTCTATGGCTATCTTCATGGATATTTCCTTCAAGGGCTTTGTGGTTCCAGGTCTACATTGCAACATTCGACCTGTTTTCTTGAGGGGTTTATGTACTTTTGTAACCAAGCAACCTCATGTATAGTTTTAGTGAAGATTAAATGAGGCTGTATAGAGAGTGTATTTAATAATACTTTGCCTATGAGCTCTTGGTAGCTCGTGGCGATTGGTATAATGATATTTCGGATAATGATGAATCGTCTTTACCTTCAGGCAGCTTAATAAAGGAAAAGGCATGAGCCAGAGATTCTGGACAAAAGTTTAGCTTTGCTATTTAATCTCTGCTCTAGTCAAGACCTGTGAATTTCACTTTTTAAAAAAATCCCTAATTGAGGATAATACTCTCTTCTCTGACAAGTTCCCAGGATTTTTGTGAAGATAATACATATATACATATTTGTGTATATCTGCATATTTTATATATACGTTATTTTGTTGCAACGGTGTCTCCTGAGCCTGTTCTCCTCTACCTTTGAGAGTGGTTTGGCCCCTTCTTTTTTAGAGTTAAGCCCCTAACTGTAACAATCTCTATTATCCAGGGAGGTTTTGAAGAAGACACAAGGAAAATGTGTGTAAAATGTAATCTACAAACCAAAATGAAGCAATATGATCACTGGATCGCCTCCCTTTTGGTGACTTCCTTCAGAAAACATTACAAAGGTAAGCTTGTTGCTGTGCCCGACTCAGTCTACTCCCACCCCACCCTGACAAAAGCTTTGCGCTGGGCTGTCTCTGCAAATTCTCTGAGCCATTGCCACTGTCTCCACGTTCTGCCCCCTCACCTGGGCAGAGGGAGATTTCAGGGTGGTTATCTCTGAGTTTCCCGTTCCTTGAAGGAAGCTGTATTTCTAATCTGCAGCGTGACGACCTTTTGCTTACCCTGTTAGATAAAAATCACAGGCCCCCTTATCAGCACAGAGCTGAGAGGAGGCTTGCAAATTGAATATAGACTTTACCTGTGAGCGGCATGAAAAGTCAACTAAACTAGGGCACCCTTGCATGTAACATTCATCGCCAGTACAGTGTTTCTCAAACTACAGCTCACACCAGCATTTGGAATGCAATTATGCCTCCTTCAAATTAAGAATTTAGCAACATCTCCACTCTAGAGAATTTACAGAAGAAAGTAATTTACACTGCAATCTTTGTTGTGCTTTAAAAAAAAAAAAATAAGGAAAGGAAATGCATGGGATATTGCCTCATCACAGACAGCCAAGCATTTTCACCTGGGCTGTTTTTCCTCTAAAGAACTGAAATAACATTAGCATCCAGTGTGTCTCAAGTCTCTTAACAACGTGTGCGGCCATACTCACCACACTCTGCAGGGCAGCAGGTGTCATGATATGGTAGAAAGTATGTGGATTATTTTTTTGGCCAGTTCAACTTGAATTCCTGGATCCAATCTTCTTTTCTGTATAATTTTGTGTTTATTCTTACTTATGCTTTTCCTTCAGAGAACACTGCCAACTTCAGAGTTTCCATCTTTTTGAAATACATATATATAGATATAGATATTCTGATAAAGAGTAAGAGCTGAATATGTCTTTGCTTCCTCCTTTTCCTGCTCTCCTTCTAGAGCTGTAAATGGAGAGACTAGCTTTGTGAACTGGTAATTGGCTTGCACTCAATAACACCCCAGGAACCTCTGAGAAGTTTCTTAAGAACTCTTTTGAACCCAAGTCTCTGGATTCAAGACAAAGGCTCAGAACAGCAAGGACTCTGTAGCTACATCTCTGTGTGATGATATTGAATGCAGACAAAGACAGAGCAGGCTGTGCTGATCATTAAATACGCACCTATAAGCACGAAAATTAGCTTGGGTCATAACTGAAATTCCCAGCAGTCCCCAGGCCTTCTGAAAGAAGAAATGGATTATCAAATCTTCTCCAAATAGAAAGAGGAGTCAGGTGTTAGGTACCCGAGCTAATTACCTAAGAAGATCACCTGAGGCTAAATCAAGTGTTCTCTGATTAGCAGACAGTGCAACAGCTCTAATCTAATAAATCGATCAGGGATGATCCTCAGAATGAGAGCTGTGAGAGGGAGAAAGTTCCTTTTTCTGTCTGAGACCATGCTGAGGACTGCCATCATCCAGGCCTCCTTTGTCTGGATTCGTAGCACCTGGAGGAAAGCTAAGAATACATACATTTGCCTTTGAGAATCACATGAATTGAAGGGGTTAGTTAGTCTGGAGCTCTGAAGCCTCTTCAGGAGGCTTCAAAAGGAGAGTAGTTAATTAGTTTGCAGTGAGATGTCTAGGTGCTCAGAAAAGGGAGTGGAGGACTCTTACTGCATGGCTCTCACCTGCTGCACTGATTTGTCCTGCATTACCTTCCTGCTGCTGCTGCTATGTCGCTTCAGTTGTGTCCGACTCTGTGCAACCCCATGGACTGTAGCCTACCAGGCTCCTCCATCCATGGGATTTTCCAGGCAAGAGTACTGGAGTGGGGTGCCATTGCCTTCTCCGCATTACCTTCCTGGGGCAGGCAATCCATTTCCATCTTTCAGCATCACTGGGCTCTGCTTTATGATGGTAGGACTGTGACTGTACAGATCACCTTTTTGCAGGAAGAAGGATAGACTTGCTCCTTCTTTTCATTCTCCTGTTCTTGTGATTGTCACACCATCACCCCGGAGGCAGCAGTTTCTTCTATAGAAGCAGCTGCATCTGCTTTTTTTTGTCTCTTCAGGACTCACAGAAATAGCCTCATTGAGCCCTCTCAAAGATATCCATAGCAGCATCACCCCTCAGGACCCCTCCTAGTATCCTGAGCTACCAGCACATGACAAGCAATAGTTCTGAGTTTCAACTCCAAGTAGCCCCTCCTTCAGGTTTTAATAAGTCCCACATCTTGCCTTTGCTCCAGTCCAGAGTGGCTGCTTCCTGCAGTTATTTCCTTAGAATTCTCTCTCTCTTTTTTTTACCCTTTTTTGTCACCTAGCTGGATGAATTCTAGTTAACCGTCTTGCATAGTAAATTACTTCTATTAAAATTGCTATGCGATTTCTATATCCTCTCACATTTATAGAAATTGGTACCCAAAAAACCCAAGACCACCCAAGACAAGGTTGTGAATTGGTTTGGAAGTGTCCTTGAATTTGAAAGCAGAGTTAGGCACCTTGCCAGTAGGAAATGAGATGCTAGTAATGCATGGCATGCAGTGGCATCACAATTAATCAAGCTGTCACTTGCACTAAATGGTAATAATTGTGCCTACTGAATAGTTCTGCCTCCAGATGGGACCCTAAATGATATACTTTATTTTTGGAGTCTCTTCAATAAGAATTTTACCTGCCTATGGCTTTCCTTGGCTTTCAGAATAAAATCCAAACTTCATCTCATGGCTTTTACTTCTCCATGTCCCTTTCCAACATTGGGTCCTACCCATTTCCCCCTTCCTTACAAATCTTCAGTCTTCCTTCTTACCCTAAGGAGAGGAAGTTTTACCCCACCGATGGGCCTATGCCATAGTGGGTCCCTCCAGCTGCAATGCTCTCCAGCTGATCTTTGTATGGCTGGCTTACTCTTATTATTCAGAATGTAACTCTAAGGTCACTTTATTGGAAAGTCCTTCCCTGAGCAGACAACTTCTGGAAAACATGGTCAGCACTTTTTCACTAGAATATCACTCAAATTAACTGAGAAAAAATAGAAAAATATCATTGTATTTCAAACAAATTACAAATAAGTAATGCAGACAAGAATATACAACTGTTAATCATTGTTTAAATAATTGAAATGCCTATTTAGTTTCAGATAAATGAAATTAAATGAGCTTCCCTGGTAGCTCAGCTGGTAGAGAATCCACCTGCAATGCAGGAGACCCCAGTTAGATTGCTAGGCTGGAAAGATCCCCTGGACGAGGGCATGGCAACCCACTCCAGTATTCTTGCCTGGAGAATCCCCATGGACAAAGGAGCCTGGAGGGCTACAGTACACAGTGTTGCAAAGAGTTGAACACGACTGAATTACTAAGCACAGGAAATGTTCTTTTGGAGCTTCCCAGCTGGCACTCGTAGTAAAGAACCCACCTGCAAATGCAGGAGAAAAAGAGAAGTAGGTTCCATCCCTTTTACTTTATGTATTGTCTTTTTGTAAGTAAAAACTTCCCTCTTTTTTTGGAGAGGGCAGGGGATCAATAAATAAATAGCATTGAGAAATCAACAATGCCTATCAGATCTTTATCAACTTACCATGTCTTCCAACATTTGCTCCTGTCATTCTTCCAGAACAGAACTGCACCCATTAGGAATACTTGTTCAACTTGTAAGTATGTAGAATTAGTGTTGGTTAGAATTCTATAAGAATAGTGCAATTTCAAAAGTTGGGGACTTCCCTGGTGGACCAGTGGTTAAGAATCTGCCTGCCAACACAGGGACATGGATTTATCCCTGGTTCCAGAAGATTCCACATGCCGCAGAGCAACTAAGCCCATGTGCCCCAACTAGTGAAGCCCATGTGCCCAGAGCCCATGCTCTGCAACAAGAGAAGCCACTGGAACCAGAGGCCTGTACACCACAAGGAAGAGGACCACCCCACTGCAACTGAGACAAAGTCTGCACAGCGGAAATGACCCACTACAGTCAAAAAACATAATGAAATAAATTTTTTAAAAAGTTGAAAAGTTAGAAATAAAAAATAACACTAAGAAAATATGGCAAAGTCAGGTATTTGGATAGGCAAACTTGAAAGAGGTCTTTAAAATGAGCAAAGACACTTGGAATTAACTACCCCTTTCATAACAGGACAGGTACATATTTAAAAAGTAGGTGAATTTGAAGATGCTCTTTTAACATTAATATGAAAAGAACTTTGTCCACTACTGGATTAGTATTAACAAGAGAAGGGATGGGAGTTTACATTAGAGAATCTTGTTGGTTCCGACAGCTCCTGACACCCTCTGGAAGCCCCAGCACTACCCAGAGTCCCTGGAAGCCCTTCCAGACGTTCATCCCACTCCAAACATCACAGTGGTAGAAAGCACTTGGAATCCTGCCGTTGACACAGCTGGGGGAAGCTGGAAGCAACAAAAAAACAGAAACACGGGGAGGTTGGCAATTAAAAAAGGAAAGCTCAGACTTCTTGGCAGGTGTTGGTTAGATGATACATGGTAAGAGATTCCTTATTCATTCACAAAGCCCAAATGCTCAGCCAGGCGACCTTCTATTCTGCCAAAAAGGCAAAATGACATTCATGGAAAGATTTTCTTTTCTTAATTCTGGAAGATTTCTAAAGACATACGGCTGTGAGTCAGTCTTCCCACAACTCCTAGATTCAACTTAGCGTATCTTAGAGCTGTTACATCAACTTCCTGTATTGCATCACTTTGTAAACATTAGAAGTATAGGCCATTTAAAAGACATGTGTAAAAATACTGATAAGATGCTGAAAATGCTGACTTAATTCTCCACCAAGTACTCGTCACCACCATACATATACACACTTGCTATGCTTTATAATTAAATTATCTAAAAACAACTTCCATATTGGCTACTTTGCCTGGTAATCTGGTGATAGGCCAGTTATATCTCCATATTAATATAGAATAGATTTAACCCAAGGTCTTCCTTCCATATAGTCTGATTGAATTGAGTTAGGATTAGACTTAAAAATTCACTTCTGAGAAAAAACTCCCATGAGCAAAAACAAAAAAAGAGACTCCAGCTATATTAAAAAAAAAATAGTTATAAAATAGGAGAAGGCTCTTGAGAGTCCCTTGGACAGCAAGGAGATTAAACCAGTCAATGTAAAGGAAATCAATCCTGAATACTCATTGGAAAGACTGATGCTAAATCTCCAATAACTTGGCCAGCTGATGCTAAGAGCTGACTTGTTGGAAAAGACCCTGATGCAGGGAAAGATTGAGGGCAGGAGGAGAAGGGGGCGCCCAAGGATGAGGTGGTTGAATGACATCACCATCTTAATGGACATGAGTCTGAGCAAACTCCGGAAGATGATGGACAGGGAAGCCTGGCATGCACAATCCATGGAGTCACAGAGTCAGACACAATGAAGAGAGTGACTGAACAATAACAGAAATAAAATAGGAGAGATCTATATCTCTACTAGGCTTATTTCTAGCTGACAATATTCCATCCTATTTAACATGTAAGACCTATTTTCAAAAGAGAAAACTTCCATGGGAAAGGCAAGGGTAAGGAAGAGTTTGGTTGTCTCTAGCAGATTATCTTTGAGTCACATGTTTTCTCTTTGTTCTGCAAAACCAGAGTATTTGTGTTTTCAAAGTTAATAGAGACAAGAATTTAGAGGCACTTAAACCATCCAAATTTCCTTCTGAAATTGGAGGATAGATCTTTTGGTTTATATGAAAAACAGTGTCAAATCAGATATTTTAACTTATAACCCAAACAATTTGTTGTTTTGTCACTAAGTTGTGTCTGACTCTTTTACGACCCCATGGACTGTAGCCTGCCAGGCTCCTCTGTCCATGGGATTCCCCAGGCAAGAATACTGGAGTGGGTTGCCATTTCCTTCTCCAGGGAATTTTCCCCACTCAGAAATGAAACCTATGTCTCCTGCATTGGCAGGCAGATTCTTTACCACTGAGCCACCTGGCGAGCCCACACCCCAAACAATAGAAACTTCTATTTATTTTTAGTTTGTTTATAGGCTGGACTGAACACAGCCCCTTTTGTTCTCAAAAGGATTTAAGATAGTTGAAATATGCAAACATCTTAAATGCAGGAACTTTAAATAGAGAAGACAACAGAGGCAAAAGGAAAGGGAGATATCAAGGTAGGATCAAAATGGAGTTTAATACACTAATAGTTTGCTTCTTAACTTTCATTAGAGAATACAACTGTGTTCAATCTTTTAAGCAACCAATGGGCATAAAGAAACATAACTATCTATGTGGTTCAAAATGGCCACAAGATGGAAAATGAACTCAATGACTTTAGAAAAGAGTATTACCTGGGGGAAAATGACACATTTTCTCCCATATTTTTTAAAGAAAGGATACCCTTCAACATAATGAATGAAGTCTTTATTTTAAATATAAGTTTCAAAGTACTGTTTCACATACTGCTTCTCAATGTAGGTTAGCAACCATCATTCCAATTATAAACCCATTAAACCACTTACAATTTACCAAAGAGAATTTGAGGTTGAATGATATGATGCAGCAAAAGAATGAGATTCTAAGGACCCAGCTCAGGAAAGAGGTAGATAATACATAATTTAGACCAGTGGTTTTTGCCCTGACTGCACATTAGAAATGTGAGTTGATTAAAAAAACTGCTGACGAACCTGTGCCATCCCTGATAATTAAATTATAACCTCTGTAGGTGAATTCCACAGAAAGGTATGTTGTTCAAAGTTTCCCAGATGAGTCTAATGTGTTTCCAGAAATTATTGAGAAAAATGAATGAGCTGCAAAGCCTTTGGTCAATGTCCAAACAGAGTAAATTTTAGCCACATTTTAGAAATTGGGTATGGTGGATCTGAAATTTTATTCTGTGAAAAGTACTAGGAGCACACTTAGTTATACTGCAAGATGAGCAAAGAGCCCTGTGCTACAACTGTTTTCATCTAAAACTGGATGATCAAAACACAGATTTTCTGTGCAGAGTGAGTTCAGTTCAGTCGCTCAGTCGTGTCCAACTTTTTGCGACCCCATGAATTGTAGCACACCAGGCCTCCCTGTCCATCACCAACTCCCAGAGTTCACCCAAACCCATGTGCATCGAGTCGGTGATGCCATCCAGCCATCTCATCCTCTGTCGTCCCCTTGTCCTCCTGCCCCCAATCCCTCCCAGCATCAGAGTCTTTTCCAATGAGTCAACTCTTCGCATGAGGTGGCCAAAGTACTGGAGTTTCAGCTTCAGCATCAGTCCTTCCAATGAACACCCAGGACTGATCTCCTTTAGGATGGGCTGGCAAAGGGAGTACCTATGGACAAAACCAAATCCCTCCTAGGGAAATGAGTACTGGTAAAAATACAGGGATGAATAGCTGCTGCCTTCCCTCACAGGAGGGGAGCTCGTTCCTGTTCACAGAGCACTTTCACACCCATAGTATCAATTGAGCCATATAATAGGATTTGAAGAGGATGCAGTATCATTAACATTTTATCAATTATTTAACAGCATTCCAAGAAGCCAAGTCATTTGCCTAAGATCAGTTAGCTGGTACAGACAAAGAACTAGAAGTCACCTCTGCTGACAACTAACTCAGTTATTCTTGAAACAGGTATTTCATCCCTCTGACTTCAAGCCTCCAAAACTTTCTCTGCTGGATCAATCCTAGGGAAGATGCTGAAGAAAGAGGAAAACAAATGAATGTCTTTTGATTCCAGGTCTTCCTTCAGCTACTGTCTCATGACTCTGCTCCCCTCCTCTGTAGAGCGTCATGAGAGCCTTATCCACACTATTTGTCTCTCCTTCGTCATCTCTTGGTCTCTATTAATTGTAACCTAGTTAAGGCTTTAGTTAGCACTGTACTGAACAGGTCTGGAAAATTCACTGTGGTAGCCAACCTCCAAAACAGTCTCCCATATTCCCCAAATTCTGCTGTTTAGTCTCTGTGTCCCGTTTCGAGTTGTGCCAAGGTTGGTCTGTATGACTAACACACAGGGGAATTATGGTATATCACTTCTGAGATTAGGTTGTAAAGACTGTGGCTTTCATGTTGGGCATGAGTGTTCTCTCTTTCTCTCTTGGATCATTCACTCTGGGAGAAGCCAGCTGTCACGTTGTGAGAACACTCAGTTCATATGGAAACTTCCCACATGGTGAGGAGCAGGCAGCAAGGAGCTAAGCCTGCCAGTGGCCTGGTGAGTGAGCAGCATGTCGGATCATCCACAGAGAACCCTCAGATGACTGCAGCCCCAGCCAATTATCAATCAAAACTACAACCTTATGAGAGACCTTGAGCCAGAGCCACCCCGCTGAATAGCTCTCAGATTCCTGACTCTCAAAAAAAATGTGTAAAAATAACAAATGCTTGTTGTTTTTAGCTACTAGGTTTTAGTACCCCATCCTCCTTCCCACATAGCCCATCTGGGCACCTTCTCTGTACCTCTTTTCCTCTTGAGCTTCTGTGGTTGATCCTGATACTTCGTATTTAATTGGAATAAAATATTAATGAGTCAAGAGCCTCACCAAGTTTGTTTTTTTCCTTAACTACACCCTTGTCTATGGATGGCTGTATAAGTCAATAATAAATTTTTGAATGCCTCTTTGTTGCAAAATGTCTCTTCATTTGTTTTTACTTGGTTATTCATGATTATTCAAGATTCAACTCCAGCATGTTCTCTTCAAGGAAGCCTATTTTGAATTCCAATCCTAGGATTCTGTTCTGTTTGCATAGCATAGCATCCTGTGTATTCTGATTACATTCACTTATCACATTACATTGAAATTCTCTGTATACGTCTTTATGTTTCTTTCACTCGTCCTTCTTCTCACAAAAGCAGAGGTCCTCATGTATCCCCACTGTAGCAACATCCTCTGGTTTACTTCCTACCTCATACTCAACATTCAGTTTGATGATCTCAGCTGAATGACATTTATGTAAGCTAGAATAATAAATTCCTTTTGCATGCCTATAGGTGAATACTGCAGATTTGAGTAGCACAACTTCAGGTTTAATAAATCTCAGAGCAGTTATCAAGGGCGAACAGGGATCGCCTGTTCTAGATAACTAGATCGCCCAGGATACTAGATCATAATGTAAGGTCCTTTTCTTAGTATATGATGCATGATACATGTCCTCAGTCGTGTCTGACTCCTTGCAATCCCATGGACTATAGCCCACCAGGCTCCTCTGTCCATGGAATTTTCCAGGCAAGAATACTAGAGTGGGTATCTAGGGAATCTTCCCAACCCAGGGATCAAACCCACATCTCATGTATCTCTTGCATTGGCAGGCAGGTTCTTTACCAGCTGAGCTATAGCCAAAATATTTGAAGGTATTGCCCTCAACTGCTCTGTCATCTAAATCCTATTGAATTTGCAAATAATCAATGACCCTCTGATAATATGTTACTAAATTTGACTCTACTCTTGTGAGCACAGAGAGATTAAGTAATTCTACTCCAGCAACCCAGCTATTGGGGGAGAAGAGAAGGGAGCAGAAATCAGGAGTAATCAGGAATAATCGATGTGTCTCTCATTTCTAATGGTCCAACAGGCACTATTAGAATAAGAGAAGACCCACAGAGAATACAGCCACAAGTGGTGGTAGAAATGAGGTGGAACAATAGAGACTTTGCCAGTCTTCCCTATCCTCACCAGAAACTCCAAATTTTAAAACAGAGTCGTAGAGTTGTTTTCTTAGTGACATACAAGGAATCTAGAAAAATTGCCCTTTTTCACACTCTAGAAGTCAGAGGGATCTCTTCAAACCTGTATCAGATTAGGGAAAGCGATGTAACATGGGACAATGAATAAATACTGGTTTAGAAATATGGAGACTTGGGCTGGATTCCCAGCTTCACCATTTATTAGCTTTGTGACTGCGTGGAGGTCATGCAGGTCACATATTTGCACACATTTTCTTGCATATCTAGTTTTTTCTTTCTATAACAGTGTGTTATAGTAGTGTGTACATGACCATCCCAAACTCCCTAAATATCCCTTCCCCCTACACATTGTTAAATTTAAAATGAATAACCAACAAGGACCTACCGTATAACACAGTGAACTCTGCTCAATAATATGTGGCAGCCTGGATGGGAGGGGAGTTTGGGGGAGAATGGATATATGTATATGTATGGCTGATTTCCTTTGCTGTTCACCTGATATTATCACAACATTGTTAATCAGGTATACCCCAATACAAAATAAAAAGGTTTTAAAAAAGAGAAGGAACATATTATAGTATTTCCTATACTATCATCCTGAAAGGGAGTTTGTGAGGATCAAGTGAGTTGGTATATTAAAAAATTTTAATATCTATAATTTGAGGCATTTTTGGTAACATTATGGATTGAAATGTCACACTGAAATCCTCACCACAGTATAAAGTTTCCTGATATCAACTCATCTATCTCTTTATATTCAGCTCACTGCTTTCTCCCTTGAACTCTATATCCCAGCTATACACATATATATGAAGGGAAGCATGCCATTTTATACAACATAGATAGCAACAAATACACAAAACAGTTTTGTAAAATGTTATGGTCTCTTTTATGTCTCATTCCCACACTCAATTTTCCCTATGCCCAGAACAATTTCCTACCTCACTTTCTTTCCATGGCATTCTAACCTTATCTGGGAAGCATCTTTATCTTCCCAATTCATTTATGTATTGCATCACTGAGTCTCTGTATTTCCCTTGCTATCTGTTATTAAATTCATTTCCGGTTATACTTGATTCTTTCCTTGTTTGTACTAGTCTGGTAATGTCTAATTTGTAACTGACAAATTATCACTATATTTTTTTTAACATCTAGAGCATAATCCTGGAGAAGGGCATGGCAACCCACTCCAGTACTCTTGCCTGGAGAATCCCTATGGACAGAGGAGCCTGGTGGGCTACAGTCCATGGGGTTGCAGAATCAGACACAACTGAGCGACTAAGCACAGAGCATAATAGTTGCTCAATAAAACCACGTTGATTCAAAATATTATTATTATATCCATATTATCAAATAAATTATGATCATATCTTGAGTGATGGGAACTATTATACAGGAACAAATTTCTGGGAAATCAGACATGAAGATGGTAAATAAAGACAGCAAGCCAAACTGAAAGTAACAAGCTCCTGTTATAGCGATAGTGCAGGCAAGCGGCAAAAGGAAACAGGCACTGACTACTCAGACTTCCATGTCCCCCCACAGAATAGCACTGCATCGGGGCGGGGGTAGAGGGGGTGGGTAGAGCAGTTCTGATGACACTTAGCACAGACAGGTCAGGGGAGATGCGGAAGGCGTATATCTTACTGCTGAAGAACACCTGTTAAGGCTGCTGCCTTTTCATGAATTAGGGGTTAGGGAGGGGAGAGAGGGGAAGGGCTAGGAGTGGAAGAGTATTGAGTCTATTGCAGGAAAGAGAGTGGGGCTAGAAGAGGGTGTTCCTATCCCAGGTCTCAGGTGAGTCCCAGGGGCAGCTGCCAAGTGTGAGTTTCTTGGCTTTGGATAGCGAAGAACTCAGGAGTGAGGCATAATAAAGAAAAAGAAGGTTTATTCAGGAAGATGCACACTCCACAGGCAGAGTGTGGGCCATCTAGGAAGGTGAGAGGCAAGAGGCCCCAGGACACGGCGTTGTCAGTTTTTGTGAGGATGGGTAATTTCATAGGCTATTGGGAGGTCTCTAACTATTTGAGGGAAGCAGTTGGGAATTCTGGGAATCGGGCCCCACCCATTTTTGGCCTTTTATTGTCTGCCTCAGAACTGTCATTTGGCATATGCTGATGAATTACGATGAGTGTGTGTGTACTGAGGCTCAAGACCTAGGGGAAGTTGTTTTGCCACCTTGGACCTAGATGGTGCTGACCAGTTTCTGTTGTGTCCCTGCGGTTATCATTCTCTTAAAGTCGTTCTCTGCCCACTTCCTATCTCAAGCCTAAGTAGAGAAAAATACCTCAACCATAGCCCCTGATAAGGAGGCTTCTGAACAGAGGTGCCTGGGCTGGGAATGCAGCAATGCATATAAGCAAATTGGTCTGAGGCTGTGTCCTTGACAACACCTCCCAAGAAATGCATGACTGCAGCACATGACTGTGTGCCAAGCCTGGCACCTGGTGGGAGTTTCTTCCCACGAAGTGTGTGGGCAAAGCCTTATACTGTTTGTAGTCAGGCCTGAGGATCACACATAGGATTTTGGCTTCAAGCTGGACCCTCAGTTCCACACCTTGGTACTTTAGGGACAGTCCAAATGAGAAGCTTAAGCTGCCTAATCATAGCCTCAGACTCATTGAACATTGAGAGTATTGGTCGACTGGCTCAAGGATCTGTCCTTGAGACAGAATTTTTAGCCTATGTCAGGGTCTGGCAGATGAGACAGCTTTGCATGCTGTTTTGATAACTTCTGATGACAATGATAGTCCATGCATGCACACTCAGTCTTAGGACAACATCAAATTTCCCTGGGTCACCTTCTCATGGATCCAGAAGGCAACTGACTGTTCATCTGCTTGCCCTGGGGTGGAATATATTAGGTTTCTAGATGTAACTGGCCCAAGAAGTCTGCTTGGTTAACATAAGGGCTTTTCTGATAAGCATCCACATGGGCAACAGAAACTATTTAAGGGGAAAAGCTGATTTTTATCCAAATGTCTCATCCCCACAAGGGGCTGGTTTAATATGCCAAGATGTTTTATTAGCCCAACCAAAGGACCAATTCATTAGCCTCAGAGCAGAGTCAGGTATGGCCACACTTTTCCACATTCCCCACTAGGATGACCCTAACTGCAAAATTTTTCCATCAGGCTTTACTGATGAAGGTGAGCAAAAATGTAGAGATAATATCAGATCAGATCAGTCGCTCAGTCGTGTCCGACTCTTTACCTACAACAAAAAAGTAGTGGGGGCCATAACAATGGAGACTGTGGACCCTGAAGGAACCCACTACCCATAGCTGGTCCTGGGCCAGGGTTCCAGTGGTGATGGCCTCAGTTCTAAACCTGGAGAGCATAATCTTTTCTCCCCTCATCCTGGTGCCAGAGGATGCAGGGATTATAGTCACCTACACAGCAATGTGCCCAAGGCCCAAGAAGGTCAGCCTAGTCTTGTTTATTTGTGAAGGCTGAAAGGTCTAAATAAAAGTTGGCAGGGCTGGCTCAACTTCAGGCTCATTGGGTGATGCAGAGGGAATAGTATTTGTGTCAATAATAGAGGCCCTTCACATAAAGACCCTAACGTAGCTGCCCGTTGGGCCTCAATGGCCTGGTCTCTGGCCATACATTACCTAGGGGAGGGCATGAGTGGAGAATCAGATGGACCAGGCTCAGGGAAGGCAATCAGGCAGCTCTTTCCTAGATGGAACTTCTGGTGGTGGGGCAGAGTGGGCCAGTTTGGGTGCAGCCCCAGCTTCCATGGGGTGGGGAGGTTGTCGACACTCAAAAGCCCACAGCTAGATGGTACATATTTCCTACCTACACTAGAGCTGCACAGCTTTGGGTGGGGAAAGCCCAGTTACTACCCTTACATTGCCTCTCTCTGCTGATGATCTTGGAGGTGAATGTGAGGAGCTTCCGCCCTGTGGCACAATGGAGCCCCAGTGAAGCCAATGGGTCTGTCCACCTGCTAGACCAAGTGGAGACTGCGCCACCCTGGTTGCCACTGCTGCTGCTGCTGGGAGAGTTGTGCCATCTCGGTGGTGGTGGCCATTCTCAGGGTACTCTGAAGGAAGACCTCTGTAACAACACCACCCACAAGAGGCTGCACTACTTCACTGAGCTTAACAAGATGACTTCCTTTATCATGTAGGCATGATATTATGTGGTGGTGGTTTAGTCACTAAGTCGTGTCCAACTCTGCAATCCTATGGACTGTAGCTCACTAGGCTCCTCTGACCATGGGATTCTCCAGGCAAGAATACTGGAGTGGGTTGCCATTTCCTTCTCCAGGGGATCTTTCCGACCCAGAAATCGAACCTGGGTCTCCTGCATTGCAGGCAGATTCTTTACCGACTGAGCTATGAGAGAAGCCCATGATATGATGTAGACTAACCAAATTTCTAAGGACTCTTAGGGCCCCTGAATGAAGCAATCCTAGAGCACTGCATTCTCTTTCACCAAAGGCTTGAGTCCCAACAACTTCCTGTGCTACTGGGCATCTCACCAGCACCAGGGGCCTGCTGAAAGATTACAACAGCTATTGGACACAACTCAGCTGGGCCTCCACTGGTCTCTGGTCTTCTTGTCAGAGGACCATGAGCAGTGGTTAGGGAACTACTCCTTCATTTTCTCAGAGCCTCTTTGTTGGGTTTCTTGTTTGATCCACTGGGTAAGCTCAGGGTATGTATGGCTAAAGAGAATGGCCAGCGGTGCCCCTGTGAACTGAAGAGTGTTTGGAAACGGTCTGCTAACATTGGGGAAGTGCTGTAAGAGCAGGCCTGGGTTTTTGCTCTTCCAAAGTGGCATGGTGCTCAACTGACCATCCTCCTTACTGTGACAATATGTCAAGGTATGAAGGTGGTGACTTAGGGCGATGAGCCAAGTCAGCTGAAAGTAATCAGAAAGCCTTTATTCCCTTAGGGTGACAATGCAGGTAAGAGACAGAGAAAAGGGCACTGGCTCCTCAATATTCCATTTTCCCCCATAGAAAGGCACATGGTCAGATGGCACATGTGCAGATGGGAGATTATCTCACCACCAAGGAGCATCAAACCAAAGGTCTCTGCCCTTTTAGGAACGCAGGGGAGCAGGAGAAAGCAGAGCAAGGGGCTGGAGGTCCCTGAGAAGGAGGTGGTGCAGGTGCCTCAGCCAGGGCTGCCAGTAGAGTCTCTTTAATGGAGGGACCTGAGTTAGGGATGATGACATTCTATTCCTAGGAGCACAGCTGGCGTGGAGGGCTGGGGGCTGAGTCCTTGACTGCAGCTCTTCCCACAAAACTGCAGTGCACTGGCTCTGCACCAAAGCCTGGTATGTGTTTTTATGGGGGGTGGCAGCTTTTCCATGAGGCTCACTGCACAAGGCCTTGTAACCACCTGTGGTCAGGCTTGACGGCTCGCACGCAGGATTTCCCTGTAGATCTGGACTCCTCATAAACAATATGAGTAGGACCAGATGCATGAACAGACAAAGGCGGAAGTGGGAGGGAGAACTAATTGTTGCAAACAAATCCCAAGCCGGAGACACCTGAGGCCTTGCCCCCGCTCCACAGCTCATTTCCCTCGTTCAACACCAATATCAATGTATCACACCTATAAATCTATTTTTTCTCTTATTCCTGCTTTGTTGTAAGTTGGACCAGGAGAGGTACATAGCCAAGTAGAGCTGATACCAGAATGAGAACCAGGAAGCTCCAAAGAGGTCAAGACTAGATCCAAAGTCAAATGAGACCAACACTTGTTCTGGGAAGCCCAGAATAGGATACTGAAGTTGTCTGTTCTATACCTCTCAAGTCATTCCTACCATTAACTCCTAAGGAGTACAGTTCCTGACTTCTAATCCACTTCAATCTGCTATCAGAAAAAAATTTAAATATGCTTTTGAAGAATGTGGTGCCCAGTGGCACTGAGAGACTGGCCATCTCATTTTCTTCTCATAGCAATGCCTGGAGCCTATACTAGATATTCTAGCAAATGTAACAGGCCACGTGATTACAAATTTAACAAAGAAGGGAGGATGGCCCAGCAAGAGAGGAAGAGTGAAAGGGATATCATACAGTTTACTGAGAAATGAGCCCTGGCACATTGGTTTTTAATTTTAAAAGCATTGTGTAATGGACTATATAGATGCAAGTTGTTTTCCATTCTTGGATTTCTCCTAACTCATTTGCGACTGGTCTCTGCACCCCAGGAGGATAGAAATAACTTTATTTCTGCTGCCTCAGGTTTTCTTTCTATAAACAGTTGGAGAAAAATGGGAAAATGGTGTTTCATTTTCTTTATGAAGCTATTGTAGGATTTGTAGCCTTATAACCAAAGCACTAAGTGACAAGAAGTCAGGGAATACAAAACATCTGCAACCAAATGAAGGTTCTCAGAGGGGATTTGAAAATGAGAGCAACTGAGAAGATAAGAGTTGACAGAAAGAATATCAGTTCCTGTTTTGGTATTGCTCTGATCATCTCTCTCATCAATTATTTACAGAAGGAAGATCTACATTAAAATTAATCATGAAATTCTGAATTGCTTCTTTACATTAATAATGAAACAACTGCACCCAATACAAACAGACACCGATAATAGAATATGAAATAACGCTTAACGCACAAAGGGAAAGGGCCTACTTAAGTGAAATACCAAGGGGCTAATTACTGTCATCAGGGCTATGGTCCATGGCCCAGATCAGTAGTCTTCCCCTGTCAGAAAATGTTGGTCTGTTTCATCTGCGGCTGCCATATTTAGAGCTATATTCAGATCTGCCTCGACTTGAGTACCAGGGAGTTTGACAGTAATTTGAATCATAGTAAATGGTCCAGCGAACTTCCCTAGTGGCTCAGTGATAAAGAATCTGCCTGCTAATGCAGGAGATTAATCTAGGAGATCTCCTGGAGAAGGAAGTGGCAACCGGCTCCAGTATTCTTGCCTGGGGATTCCCATAGATAAACAAGCCTGGCAGGCTACAGTTCATGGGTTCAAAAATGAGTCAGACAAGACAGCGACTACAACAACAAAAATGCTCCAATAGAATATTAAGATGACACATGGCCATAACCTCTCAGCCTGACAATCTGGTAAAGACAATTCTGAGATGGAATGCTTCTCCTTTCTACCTCTTCTAATCATCCCATATGAGCTCTACATATCATTCTATGTCTCCCATGCGATCTCATCCTTGGTCACGTCTGCTCACAAGGACCTTCTCTTTTTAAAATTCCTATAGTATATTTGCCCTGTCACACTCCAGCATTTGGTAGTATGGTATCTTGGAGTTCTAGCTGCTACTGGCACTAAATTTTCCTATTTCATCCTAAGGTGTGTTATTAGATGTGGTCTCTTTTGTCAAGATTTCCCCCCAGTTGAGGCAGATTTCCAATCGTCTCTTTTTCTGACTGTGCATTAAGGAGTTTCTGTGGTCCTGGTAAAGGGCTCAAGGTAGTGGGTCTATGGTAACTCTGAACCTCAATTTTACAAGAATTTAAGAACACAGAGATTAGGTAAAAAGAAAGAAGAAAAAAGAGGCAAGGTGGCAAGCCAGGAAGTGAATGGAATTTCCATAAAAAAAACAGAGTTTAAGTCTGGTTTTAATTACTTGCTACTTAGGTAATCTGGGGCTAGTCATTTAATTATACTGAAACTTGGTTCCTCCTACGTAGAATGAGGAGTAAAGCACTGTTGCCCAATCTCACAGACTGCCTGAATTGCTGAACATTAAATGTTTTTTTTTTTTTTTATGTTGTATATAGCCTCTCTCAGTTACCTAAGAGCCTCTTTGGCATTGCAGGTAAGGACACAGACTCTGGGTCACAACACGTGGATTTAAATCCTGGTTCTGCAATATCCTACTATGACCTTAGCCTCTTGGTGGCTTAGTTCCCTAATTTGCAAAATAAGGATAATTCTGGTATCTCACATGAATACTTGTGGAAATTAAAAGATTTTCCTCTGTGTAGTACATGGGAAAGTATCAGTAAGCAAGCACCAAATAAATGCTGATTGTTACTGCTTTAGACAATAAATAGGAACATGTTTGGATAGCTTTTAAGGATACAAAGTGAGGCACAGAATGAGGTCTCAGCAGATGTTAACACCACTGCCACCATTACCGATCCAACAATGTTAAGAGACAGGCTAAGTATATAGGATGATAGTCTCAGATTTGTGTTTCTGGTGAGCAGAACCTTTAGAACGCTTCTGTTTTTCTCAATGAATGCTTTCTTTAAATAATTACTTGAAAACATTCTATGGTGGGACCTGTTATAATACTCTCTATGTACTACACTACAAATCACGCACACTTTATCAACTGGTGGTCAGAAGACCTAAAATGTCCTTAAAAGCTATTCCTGGTTTAATATATAAGATTGAGGAGGAAGTGAGGAAGAACATTTAATGTTTTACCCAAATCCAGAGTTACCTAAAACTAAATGTCTACCTCCAATCAGCAACCAAATATTTAGTGATCAAATCCCTTAAGGGTGAGAAAAAGTGGCTGTGATGAGATAAATCACAAATGCTTTCTCAAAGATGAGTGGTTCTTCTACAAGTCATGACCCTTGTGGAAAATACTGATGGCCACTGGGCTAATCCGTAGTCCAGTACAAACAAGTTTTCCATGTTCTTTGTGGCTCAAGCTCCCCTGTTGTCATGTTTCTGTATTGTAGGTGGGAGCCCTAGGATGCCAACCAGGGTAGGCATCAACATGAAAGATAATTCACACTGGATGTTATACCAAAAAAGGTCAAAGGTGCCATCAACCCTTCTTTTGGAGTTCCCATGAACCCACATCCGTCCTCATCCATCTGTTCACAGTGGTTGTAGTAAAAGTGCAGAACTCTGCCAAAAAGCAGACAGAATCCTAGTTCTTTCCCAGAAATTTTACAACTACTCTTTGAACGATGCCCATAAACACAGCAACTGTCAGAAGCATGTAAATCAGGTCAAAATATTCATTCTTGCACTTCCAGGCAATGCTGCCTCGCAGCACTTTGCTTCAGTGGAGAATCTGAGAGGCTCACAACCAACAGTGACCAGGCCTGGCCCATGCTTCTGCTGCCCACCTCTCATTCTCCTGCAGAGCTGCTGCGGGGCAGACTGGAGGAAGGGGAGTCAAAGTAAGGAAACTGGGAGTGTGGTGGAGGCTCCTGGCTGCTCCTCTCATGGATCTACAGACTGTGACTCTTTAGAGTAATTCAAAGCACATATTCCCAAAATGCATGCTCCAGGATGATATTAGATATGGTGTGTCAAAGAATGCATTCCACAGTCCATTGGTCCTGTATGTTTGGAAAATTCTGGGTTGTATATGAAGTTAAATAGGTCTTTTAATGGTCTTTAAATAGGTCTTTCAGTCGTGTCTGACACTGTGTGACCCCATGGACTGCAGCCCACCAGGCTCTGCCGTCCCTGGGATTCTCCAGGCAAGGACACTGGAGTGGGTTGCCATTTCCTTCTCCACCTTTTAATGGAAGACTTCCTCAAAACCTGTCATGTATTGACGTATGTTATATTTTAGTGTTCTCAGAAAATTAGCTGATCTATCGGCCAGTGCATCCATCAGGTCTACTTGGAATGATTTCTGGAGTGTTAGAAATCTGAATAAAGTCATTGTATGGTATCAATGTCAGTTTCCTGGTTGTGACATTGTATGAAGATACTACCACTGGGGAAGGCTGAGTGAGAGGGTACAAGAAGACTCTCTGTATTATTTCTTCCAGCTGAATCGACAATTATCTCAAAATAAAGTTTAATTAAAAACAAAATGAAAAGTAGTCCACTAGAGGGAGGGAGAGGTAGAGAAAGTATCTTCCCGGGTTCTTCCCTTCTCCTGACTCCCACAGGCTAAAATTCTCTTTTCAGGGAGAAAGATGCTCTGCATCTCAGGGTTGCATCATCCCTCCATGTGGTAAGGGGTAGCCAGATCCACACACTATGGTGTGGCATGGCAGAAGCAACTGGAGACTCTGGTCCACACCTGCCTGGCCCTGGTGACTGAATAGTGTGGCTAGTGTGCAGCCCCCACTACTGAGGCACAAAGGGTGCCAAGAAATAGCCAAGGCCTGGGAGGAAGAGGCGTGAAGCAGGCTGAGAGAATCTGAGAAGCTGGCTCTGATTTAGCACTCTATGGATTTGTGACACGTGCTAGAAGCCTGGCATTCGGCAAAACCACTGATAAGAAGACTACACAGGGACCCAAAGGAAGTAGAAAGGATGCTGGACAAGTACTTTTGTTCTTAAGGAGGCTTAGTTGGGAAGGTAATGGAGGGTGCAAGAAACTACTAGAGAAATGACTAAGAAAACAAATGCATACTGGCAGAGAAGATCCAAGTGGAGTGCTGGCCACAAGGCATATGGGATCTTCCTTGACCAGGGATTGAACTCATGTCCGCTGTGTTGGAAGCACAGAGTCTTAACCACTGGACCACCAGGGAAGTCCTAGCAGGATCCTCTATGACCCACCTCCCAGAATATTGGAAATAAAAGCAAAAATAAACAAATGGGACCTAATTAAAATTAAAAGCTTCTGCACAACAAAGGAAACTATAAGCAAGGTGAAAAGACAGCCTTCAGAATGGGAGAAGATAACAGCAAATGAAGCAACTGACAAACAACTAATATCAAAAATATACAAGCAACTCCTACAGCTCAACTCCAGAAAAATAAATGACCCAATAAAAAAATGGGCCAGAAAACTAAACAGACATTCCTCCAAAGAAGACATACAGATGGCTAACAAACACATGAAAAGATGCTCAACATCACTCATAATCAGAGAAATGCAAATCAAAACCACTATGAGGTACCATTTCACACCAGTCAGAATGGCTGCGATCCAAAAGTCTAAAGCAATAAATGCTGGAGAGGGTGTGGAGAAAAGGGAACCCTCTTACACTCTTGGTGGGAATGCAAACTAGTACAGCCACTATGGAGAACAGTGTGGAGATTCCTTAAAAAACTGGAAATAGAACTGCCTTATGATCCAGCAATCCCATTGCTGGGCATACACACTGAGGAAACCAGATTTGAAAGAGACATGTGTACCCCAATGTTCATCGCAGCACTGTTTATAATAGCCAGGACACAGAAGCAACCTAGATGTCCATCAGCAGATGAATGGATAAGAAAGCTGTGGTACATATACACAATGAAGTATTACTCAGCCATTAAAAAGAATACATCTGAATCAGTTCTAATGAGGTGGATGAAACTGAAGCCTATTATACAGAGTGAAGTAAGTCAGAAAGAAAAATACCAATACAATATACTAACGCATATATATATGGAATTTAGAAAGATGGTAACAATAACCCTGTATGCAAGACAGCAAAAGAGACACAGATGTATAGAGCAGTCTTTTGGACTCTGTGGGAGAGGGAAAGGGTGGGATGATTTGGGAGAATGGCATTGAAACATGTATAATATCATATAAGAAACGAATCACCAGTCCGGGTTCGATACAGGACACAGGATGCTTGGGGCTGGTGCACTGGGATGACCCAGAGGGATAGTACAGGGAGGGAGGTGGGAGGGGGGCTCAGGATGGGGAACACGTGTACACCCGTGGCAGATTCATGTTGATGTATGGCAAAACGAATACAATATTTTAAAGTAATTAGCCTCCAATTAAAATAAATAAATTTATATTAAAAAAAAAAAAAAAAACAAGTGGAGTGCTGGATTTTGTGTTCCAAGGTTACAAAGTAATGGGTGGTTTTGTAGGATTTCAGAGAAAGAAAAGATACAGGATGACTTTAAGTAAAAGACCTGGAATGAAATGTGGAAGTCAGACTGGGTAGGAGGTGAGGTCATTAGAAGAATAGCCTTTTGATGGAATCAAAATGCCCAAAACTAAGGGACCGACTCCAGTACTCTTATCTGGAAAATCCCATGGATGGAGGAGCCTGGTAGGCTGCAGTCCATGGGGTCGCTAAGGGTCAGACCTGACTGGGTGACTTCACTTTCACTTTTCACTTTTGTGCATTGGAGGAGGAAATGGCAACCCACTCCAGTGTTCTTGCCTGGAGAATCCCAGGGACGGTGGGGCCTGGTGGGCTTCCATCTATGGGGTCGAACAGAGTCGGACACGACTGAAGTGACTTAGCAGCAGCAGCAGCAAAACTAAGGGAGAGGTTTTTTGTTTGTTTGTTTGTTTTAGAACTTTCATTAAGACAACTACTTAGCTCAAGTTTGCTCTTTCTGACTCAGAAACAAGTATCTCTGCTTTGCAGCCTTGTGTGCTTTGCACCCGCGTGTGTCTTATATAACCACTGTAAGATTTGAGCATGAATTAGTTAACATATTCAAAACTGAACTTTGGAGAGTCCCCACTTTTCTTATACCTGTTTTTCTCGCAGTTTCCCTGGTTTGAGTTAGTGATGACCCTCTGTTTAAAGTTGCTTAGATAAAAACAGTTAGATTCTCCTTTCCCTACTCTCTCATACTCTATATCCATTCTATCAGGAGGTCCTCCTGGACTGACCTGGAAAACACATGCAGAATTTGACAACACCTCCCAATCTCAACACAGTGACTCTCTTTAAGCTACAAGCATTATTGCCTCAGGCTCCTAACTGGTCTTTTTGCTTTTATTCTGGTTTATTTATTGTCTGTTGGCCACCCAACCAAATGAGCCGGTTAAAACCTGCCTGTCACTTTTAGCTGAAAACTCTTCGATGGTTCCCTATCTGATTCAGAGTAACAGCCAAACTCCCAACAATCGTCATTGTCTGTACATGATCTGGCTCCTGGTCATGTCTTGGTGTCTTCTATTATTTCTTCCTTCCACCCCTGTTCATTCTGCTTCAGCCACACAGGACTCCTGCTGTTCCTGGCACATTCATACTCAAGGTCCTCACATAGACCCACCCCTCTACCTACAGTGCTTTTCCCCAGATATTTATGGACCATGTCTTTCCTCCTTTTAATGTTTGCAATGTCAACACATCAAAGAGAACTTTCCTTGATGATTTAAAATTGCAACACTTTAACATCACTACCGCACAATTGCACTCATCTTACACGCTAGTAAGTGAAGTGAAGTGAAGTCACTCAGTCGTGTCCGACTCTTTGCGACCCCATGGACTGTAGTCTATCAGGCTCCTCTGTCCATGGGATTTTCTAGGGAAGAGCGCTGGAGTGGATTGCCATTTCTTTCTCCAGGTGATCTTCCTGACCCAGGAATCGAACCCGGGTCTCCTGCATTGCGGGCAGATGCTTTACCGTCTGAGCCACCAGGGAAGCCTAGCAAAGTGATGCTTAAAATTCTCCAAGCCAGGCTTCAGCAATACGTGAACCCTGAACTTCCAGATGTTCAAGCTGGTTTTAGAAAAGGCAGAGGAACCAGAGATCAAATTGCCAACATCTGCTGGATCATCGAAAAAGCAAGAGAGTTCCAGAAAAACATCTATTTCTGCTTTATTGACTATGCCAAAGCCTTTGATTGTGTGGATCACAATAAACTGTGGAAAATTCTGAAAGAGATGGGAATACCAGACCACCTGACATGCCTCTTGAGAAACCTGTATGTAGGTCAGGAAGCAACAGTTAGAACTGGACATGGAGCAACAGATTGGTTCCAAATAGGAAAAGGAGTATGTCAAGGCTGTATATTGTCACTCCGTTTATTTAACTTATATGCAGGGTACATCACAAGAAGTGCTGGGCTAGATGAAGCACAAGCTGGAATCAAGATTGCTGGAAGAAATATCAATAACCTCAGATATGCAAATGACAGCACCCTTATGGCAGAAAGTGAAGAGGAACTAAAGAGCCTCTTGATGAAAGTGAAAGAGGAGAGTGAAAAAGTTGGCTTAAAGCTCAGAAAACGAAGATCATGGCATCCGGTCCCATCACTTCATGGCAAATAGATGGGGAAACAGTGGAAATAGTGGCTGACTATTTTTCTGGGCTCCAAAATCACTGCAGATGGTGACTGCAGCCATGAAATTAAAAGATGCTTGCTCCTTGGAAGGAATGTTATGACCAACCTAGATAGCATATTCAAAAGCACAGACATTACTTTGCCAACAAAGGTCCGTCTAGTCAAGGCTATGGTTTTTCCAGTAGTCATGTATGGATGTGAGAGTCGGTCTATAAAGAAAGCTGAGCACTGAAGAATTGATGCTTTTGAACTGTGGTGTTGGAGAAGACTCTTGAGAGTCCCTTGGACTGCAAGGAGATCCAACCAGCCCATCCTAAAGGAGATCAGTCCTGGGTGTTCATTGGAAGGACTGATGTTGAAGCTGAAACTCCAATTCTTTGGCCACCTCATGCGAAGAGCTGACTCATTGGGAAAGACCCTGATGATGAGAAAGATTGAGGGCAGGAGCAGAAGGGGACGACAGAGGATGAGATGGTTGGATGGCATCACCGACTCAATGGACATGGGTTTGGGTGGACTCTGGGAGTTGGTGATGGACAAGGAGGGCTGGCATGCTGCGGTTCATGGGGTTGCAAAGAGTTGGACACGACTGAGTGACTGAACTGAACTGAACATCACTATTTTCCTTTTCTGCTTTCTCTCCCAAGCATTTACCATCCTCAGTATAAGACATGACTTCAGAACTTCCCTGGTGACCCACACTCCCAAAGCAGTGGGCCCAGGTTTGATCCCTGGTCAGGGAACTAGATTCCACATGCCACAATGAAGAGTTCACATGTTGCAACAAAAAAAAAAAAAAAAAAAAAAAAAATTGCTGCAACAAAGATCAAAGATCCTGAGCACCACAACTAAGACCCAGTGCGGCCAAATAAATGATAAATAAATATTTTCAAAAAGGACATGACTTTTTTTCTGCCTCCTTGCCAGAATGTACACTCCACAATGGCAGAGATCTGCTTACCCACTGCTCTATTTTCAATGTACAGAGAAGTAGCTGATCCATCCCAGGCACTCTATCAATACTTACTAAATGAACAATGAATTACATAAAATTTGGTTACTTTCATATGTCTGTCTACTGTCATGTGAGCTTCTAAAACCAGAGTATTCTATTTTAATCATTAGCCTTGAGTACACGACTTGGCTTTTTGTAAGCCCTTAATAATATTTTAGGCATGAACATAGGAAAGAATACTGAATTAACCTTGAGCAGTTTTTATAGAGAAATATGTCCTTGGGGGAGACTGGTCCCAGGGAAGGTGGATGAGGGAAGAGGGAGGAAACAGATATTTGTTGACCACTTGCTATATAAGTTGTATGTATTTTCCAAATAACCACTTGAGATAGAAAGTGGTTTAAGCCCAGTTAACTAAGATGCCTCGATCTCAGAGAGTTCAAGTAACTTGCCTGTAGTCACACAGCTAGAGAGGCAAAGCCCTTAAACTTCTAGTTTCACATCAGTGTGAACTAATGCTTGCTGCTGCTGCTGCTGCTGCTGCTAAGTCGCTTCAGTCGTGTCCGACTCTGTGCGACCCCATAGATGGCAAACCACCAGGCTCCCCCGTCCCTGGGATTCTCCAGGCAAGAACACTGGAGTGGGTTGCCATTTCCTTCTCCAATGCATGAAAGTGAAAAGTGAAAGTGAAGTCACTCAGTCGTGTCCAACTCTTAGCGACCCCATGGACTGCAGCCTACCAGGCTCCTCCGTCCATGGGATTTTCCAGGCAAGAGTACTGTAGTGGGGTGCCACTGCCTTCTCCGATGCTTACCCCAAGTCAAATGCTTAATTTCAACGAAATATCCCCACACATAAAATAGCCTTCACTTTGCCTTCACATTTGAAATGATTATTTCTTCCCCTTTGTTGTGGATATTTCCTCTCTAGTGAAGAAAGTCAATTGTGTCTTAAGCCACATTTTAAATTTCACTAGATAAATGTTCAATTCTTGTAAATCATTCACTTACTGCTCAGTCTTTCCTGATTTTCCGGTGATTTAACCTCCATCACCATCAAGGATCCTTCCTCAATTATTTGCATATTTAGTTATTTATGATTAAACGAAATCATTATCTTTATTTAATTTGCAGAGGCCTGTGGGATCCGGTATCAAGCCAGATGTGTGCAATTAAGCTAGATACCACAAGGAAAAGCCCAATCAACAGCATGTGGGCTGCAGGCTGGCTCATTAATGTTTCTCTTTGCTTTCCACAAGTTTATATCTGGCAGTTACTTTGTGTGAGACCTGACCTGGCAAAATGAAGGTCTTTGTTTTGTTGTTGTTGTTGTTGTTGTTTAATTCCAGCTGATCTTTGAAGTTTTCTGTATCTGTTCACCTAGTCAGAAGTGGAAAAGTCTCTGCCTCTGAATTAGAGATTGCTTTACTTGGATTTTGTTTACTAGTGAGAAATAAAAACTAGACTCTGTCTCTAGCACACCCTCCCCAGCACCAATGATTATAGCTAAGAAAGGAAGCCTTGAGCAACAAGTCTATATGCCTGAAAATGGTATCATATCACGTCCTAATGCAGTGCAGGTAGAGATGCATTTAGGCAGAGGGACTCTTGATCATGATCAAGGCAATTACAAAGAAGAGAGACATGAAAAAAGGCAACGGTGCTTTTAATTACACAGGAAACAGCTAACATCTAACCAGAGCATCTCCCTGAAAAAAAAAAAAAAAAAAAGGAATTAAATAGATCATCTGTACTATCAGTAATTGGAGAAATGGATAAAATTCAATTTAATTTTACAAGATGACTGAGGAAGCAATAACATTGTGAAGAAGCACCTCATTAATAGCAAGAGTGAAGACAACCCAACTTTACAATTTCCTGTTTCCATGGACTTAGGGGAGGGGGAAAAAATGCTTGATTGTGTGATTGGTGACTTACTTTCTCCATGACTTGGTCCTGTTTCTACAAGTGGATGGAGTACTTAGTCAAAGCACTAGTCTGTATATCATCTCAGGGAGTGGATTATCCCAGACAGGTGGGAAGGTAAAGCAGAGTGAAGACAGTAGAAGAATTGAAACTGCCTCAAATATTTGAGAGGGGATATCAATAACAAGTACTGGGTCTAAAAGTCAGATTGGGTTTGAAAAAGGAAAATGATGAAACAAGCAAAGAACCCAGACATGCATGGAGGGATAGATAAAAATAGCAAAAGCAACAAAAACAAAATGCAATTTTTTTATGACAGTCATTATGTTAAATATTACACATACAGTCATCTCTCCATGTCTATGAATGAGGAACCAGGGGTTACCAAGGACTAACTGTTCTGTGTCATTGTATACAAAGGACTTGAGCATCCATGGATTTTGGTATCTGCAGGGGTCCCGGAACCTGTCCCCAATAGACACCAAGGAATGATGAACTAGCATATGTTAATCCTCTGAGAAAATTTACCAGCCACACATATATTAGGGTTGATCAAATTAAAGCTGAGGAATTGGGAATTAGAGAAGCTAAATAACTTGCCTAAAGGTCATTCAGCTCTTAAGTACCCAAAGTGGGATTCCTACCTAGATTTAGCTTGTACAAAAACATGTGTTCTTTAGTGTTTTAAGCTATTTGTAAAGTTGGAAAAGTACTAAGTTATTTCTGTGAACTCTATTTAATGTGGTCTGATATGACATAATTTGTGAAGGAGTATACTAAGATTTGGGTAGGTTAGCTTGGCTTTAAGATACATGGTTAGAGTCCACAGCTATAAACATGTTAATAAATGGGGCATTCCAAGTGAGAAATTATTAATATTTATCCCAGATCTCTAACAAATATGTGTGAATTTGAGGATATCTTGAGGCCTTTTATTATGATGGGAATGAATTGAGATGGTGACGGACAGGGAGGCCTGGTGCGCTGCAGTCCATGGGGGTCACAAAGAGTCAGACATGACTTGGCTACTGAACAACAATAGCCATGCTTTATGAATAAATATTCTATGATTCTGCTGTGTGCACATCCATAGCATATGCCTCCCAGATGACTGAGATTAAAATAGGTGGTACAAGTAGTTTGGATTATGTCAAAATATATACTAACATACTTTAGGCTTCAACAGTACATGAACCATGAACTTCCAGATGTTCAAGCTGGATTTAGAAAAGGCAGAGGAACCAGAGATCAAACTGCCAACATCCACTGGATCATCGAAAAAGCAAGAGAGTTCCAGAAAAACATCTACTTCTGCTTTATTGACTACGTCAAAGCCTTTGTGTGGATCACAACAAACTTGAAAACTCTTAAAGAGATGGGGATACCAGACCACCTGATCTGCCTCTTGAGAAATCTGTATGCAGATCAGGAAGCAACAGTTAGAACTGGACATGGAACAACAGACTGGTTCCAAATAGGAAAAGGAGTATGTCAAGGCTGTATATTGTCACCCTGCTTCTTTAACTTATATGCAGAGTACATCATGAGAAACGCTGGACTGGAAGAAACACAAGCTGGAATCAAGATTGCCGGGAGAAATATCAATAACCTCAGATATGCAGATGACACCACCCTTACGGCAGAAAGTGAAGAAGAACTAAAGAGCCTCTTGATGAAAGTGAAAGAGGAAACAGAAAAAGTTGGCTTAAAACTCAACATTCAGAAAACTAAGATTATGGCATCTGGTCCTATCACTTCATGGCAAATAGATGGGGAAACAGTGGAAACAGTGAGAGACTTTATTTTTGGGGGCTCCAAAATCACTGCAGATGGTGACTGCAGCCATGAAATTAAAAGATGCTTACTCCTTGGAAGAAAAGTTATGATCAACCTAGATAGCATATTAAAAAGCAGAGTCATTACTTTGCCAACAAAGGTCCATATAATCAAAGTTATAGTTTTTCCAGGAATCATGTATGGATGTGAGAGTTGGACTATAAAGAAAGCTGAATGCCAAAGAATTGATGCTATTGAAGTGTGGTGCTGAAAAAAGACTCTTGAGAGTCCCTTGGACTGGAAGGTGATACAACCAGTCCATTTGAATATTCATTGGAAGGACTGATGCTGAAGCTGGAACTCCAATACTTTGGCCACCTGATGCAAAGAACTGACTCATTGGAAAAGACCCTGATGTTGGGAAAGATTAAAGGCAGGAGGAGAAGGGGATGACAGAGGATCAGTGATTGGATGACATCACCGACTCAATGGACATGGGTTTGAGTAGACTCTCAGTGTTGGCGATGGACATGAGGCCTGGCGTGCTGTGGTCCCTAGGGTTGCAAAAGTCAGACATGATTGAGCGACCGAACTGAACTGAACTGAACACTAACATTCATTTAGTTATATATATGATGCTGTTTTAAATATTTAATTTAATCTTTTCAACAAAATCATGAGTTGAGTTCTATTATTACTACCTTATTACAGGTGAGGGACTGAATCTCCAAAGACTGAATACATTTTGTCATAAATTTCAACATCATATAGTAACAGCTCCAAACTCTAGGATTCAAATCTAGGTGTTCTACTTTGAGAGTTTCTGCTCTTAATTATTATCTTTCTCTACCTTTGTCATCCCCAAATGACTGTAACCCATATCATTCTGTTGAGTAATTACACATTCTAATGAGAACTAAAACAGAGGCAGTGGGGCTGGGGTGCTTCTGAGATAATCTCCTTGGAAAAAATCACTCCCCAAACATTTTGAAAACTGATTTAAATAGTGATTTGAGTTTGATTTGTATTATCTGAATCAGCTTGAAGCATATGCCAAAGATATTAACATGGTGATTTCCTATCTAGAATTTTCTTCAGTGGCAAAATGCTTAATTATAACTCTAATCTTATAAATATGGCTGGCAACCCTCAACAAAATACTAAGGGATTGAACCTAGTAATATATAAAACGAATTATACTCCATGACATGTAGAATCTATCTTAGTAATGCAAGGTAGGTTAATATTCTAAATTAATTAATGTAACACACTACCTCAACAGAATAAAGGACAAAAACCACATAAAAATCTCAGTAGACACAGAGAAATTCAACATCTATTCATGGTTAAGAAAAAAAAAAAAAATCAACAAACTGGGAACAGAAAGGGATTTCCTCAACCTGACAAAATCATCTAAAATAAAGCCAGAACTAACAGCATGCTTAACAGTGAAAGACTGAATGCTGTCTCTCTAAAATCAAGCAAAGGACAATGATGTTTGTGTGTGTTCTTGCTGTTTCTATTCAACATTCATACTGAAGGTAGGATTAGGTGATAAAATGGAATATAAGGCATTCATGTTGTAAAGGAATTAGTAAAACTACCTGCTATCACTTGAATGTTTGTGACCCCCTCCACACATAAAAGTTGTATGTTGAAATCCTAATGCCCAATGTGATAGTATGAGAAGGTGGGACCTTTGGAGAGTTATTAGGTCATGATACCTATCTAGAGATTCAAAACAATCCATATTAAAATGCTTGATGTTTTTTACAGGGATTTTCAAGTTGATCCTAAAATTCATATGGAAATTCAAGGAACACAGAATAGCCTAACCAACTCTGAAAAAGAAAAGCAAACTTGCAGGACTTGCACAGCTAAGAATAGAGAATTGAGAACAGAAATAAACCCGCATATTTATATTCAATTGATTTTCAACAAAGGCATTAACACAAGTCAATGGGGAAGAACATTCTTTTCAACAAATGATATTGGGATAACAGGATGTCAGTATGCAAAACTATAATTAGGAAAAAGCATAGTTTAAATCTTGGTGACTCTGGATTAGACCACAGTCTTAGATATGACCAAAAGGTAAAAAAGATTTAGATCAACCGGTGCGTGTGTGTGTCTGTGCGTGCACATGCATGCTCAGTCATGTCCAGCTCTTTGCCACCCCAGGGACTGTGGCTTGCCAGGCTCCTCTGTTCATGGAATTTCCCAAGCCAGCACTGGAGCAGATTGTCATTTCCTCCTCCAGGGGATCTTGCCCATCCAGGGATCAAACCTGTGTCTCTTGTATCTATGTCCTGCATTGGATGACAGATTCTTTGCCAGTAGTGCTGGATATCATTCAAAACAGAGAACATTATCCTTTTAAGGATACCATAAGCAAAGGGAAAAGAGTTCAGAGAATGAAAGACATTTACTTCAAATCATATACCCCATAAGAGATTTGTATCTAGAATATGTAAAGAACAACTTAAACTCAATAATAAAAAGATAAATAGCACTGTTTTAAAATGAGCAAAGGATTCAAATGGACATTTCCTCAAAAAAGATGCAGAAATGGCTCACATGCACATAAAAATATCCTCAAGACCACTAGTCATCATGGAAATGCAAATCCAAACCACAATGAGATGCTGCTTCATATCCACTAGGATGACTGCAACCATAAAGATACTTGATAACAAATGCTTGTGAGGATATGGAGAAATTGGAAACATCATTGCACCCCACTCCAGTACTCTTGCCTGGAAAATCCTATGGACGGAGGAGCCTGGTGGGCTGCAGTCCACGGGGTTGCTAAGATTCAGACACGATGGACGAACTTCACTTTCACTTTTCACTTTCATGCCTTGGAGAAGGAAATGGCAACCCACTCCAGTGTTCTTGCCTGGAGAATCCCAGGGGTGGGGGAACCTGGTGGGCTGCTGTCTATGGGGCTGCACAGAGTTGGATGCAACTGAAGCGACTTAGCAGCAGCAGCAAGTGGTTAAGCATAGTTACCCTATTCAAATAACTCCACTCAAGAATTACCAGTAATTCCACTCTTAGGAGAAATATACACAAGATAAATGAAAGTACATGTTCACACAAGCGTGGGCATAAATGTTTATGATACCATTATTCATAATAGCCAGAAACTGGAAATAACCCAAATGTCTGTCAACTGATTAATGGGTAAATAAAATGTGGTATTTCTATACATGGAATGCAATTTTGTAAGAAAACAGAAAGTATTGATACATGCTATAATATGGACAAACCTGGAAAACTTACTAAGTGAAAGAAGTCACAGAGGGCTACCTAGTTTATGATTCTATTTCTATGAAGTGTCAAAAAATAGGCAAATCTTTAGAGGCAGAAAATAGATAAGCAGTTGCCTATAACCGCAGAGGTAAAGCAATTGGTAGGTGATCAGTAAGAGCTACAGGGTTTCTGAGGAAATGGAAATATTGTAAAATTGGTTGTGATGATGCATATATAATTCTGTGAATATACTAAAAGACAATGCATTGTACCTTTTAGATGGATGGATTATAAGGTATGTTAGATTTCAGCAAAGCTATTTAAGGATAGTGGATTTAACCAATTTGAAACAGTAATACACTACAGATTTCATTGTTGTTAGTTGGTTTTACCCTTTGAGACCAATTGTCTCTCAGAAATAATATCAGCCTTCCTCCTACAATCTCTTTCATGTTCAGACACTTATAGCCTGGAACTAGACCTCCATCTCCATTTTTTAAATGTAATTCCTGTCTGCTCAAAGAACTCAGAAATAAAAGAGGATATTACATGCAGGAGAATTTAACAAATGTTTCATGGGAAAAGTAGCCCTTTTTTATTAATAGAAATAAAATTACTAGATTAGGTAGAATTTCAAAGATTATTTCATTTGTCCCATTTATTCTCTATTGAATTGTTGTCAAAAGATATCAACTTATATCCTTGTCACTAGCTGACAGTTTAGTGGTTTATACTCCTCTTCCAAGCGTCTCACTCTACTTTTGACTGTTCTACAGAAGGGTTCGTCCTTATATTTAGCAGAAATCTCTTTCTCAATAAAGTGAAACACACATGTTTCTGCTTTTATAATTTAGGGCCAAAAGATCAGTCAAGTTTCTCTTTTCACCATGACTACCCTTCGTTAATTTGCAGTATCTATCATGCCCAGCAGCAAGGAGGTAAAATGGAATATGCAATACTAGAATTTGATCCAAATAGACAGACTATAGGCCTTGGGCAAATTACTTAACATCTCTGAGTTTCACTTTGGCATCCATAAAATGAGAACAATAAAATCTACCTTGTAGAATTCTTAATGAAATTTGTTGGATAGCTTTTAAGTGCCTGGCAGAAGGTAGGTATTCTAGAACATTAGTTCCCATCTCTTCAGCAGTGCTTGTGTCTACTTTATTGCCAGTAGAATTTTCCATTTATTTTGATCACCTGAGATGTAAAATGAGTATAAAACATGTGTAAACTATGCTTGACATGTGAGCATAGGTAAAATGGAGAGCCAGCAGAAGGGACTCCTCTGACTTCCCAGGGATTTAGACAACCTACTCAGTAACTTGTAGGAAATTCACAAAATTTTGCTTGCCTGATAGGCTGAGCATGTACCTTCCTTCCTCTGGTCATCTATAGAGAAATTCTTGTTTTGTAAACAAGCCCTACCCTGCTCATTTGGCTGAGAAACAGGGACTTTTTTTCCTCTCTGAATTATTTTCAACCCTACAGAGAGTTTGAATTAATATTTTGAACATATGGGGTTCAAAGCTTTTACTTTTCTGGTGGTTCTTGCCTTTACTCATTGATAGGCAAGACTTTGTTTTAGAAACAAAACTGGATGTTCAAGCATGATAGTATGGCATTTTTGGAAATAGGAAGAAACTGAACTCAAGCATGTTCAGTAAATGTCATCACTGTACTCAGTACTTTCTGATGATCGTAAGCATTTCTACTATTATCTGCATTTTACATAGAGAAAACTGAGACTCAGAGAAGTGAAGAGACTTTCTCAAGTTTTCATAAACAATGCCATTCTATCACCAAAGCTTCTCTCTCCATTACACACTGCAGTAGCACACTTGGGTAGCAGTTAGCCTGATTTTATATAAGAATTAGGGTGGGCACAAGCAAAACTCCTGAATTTGATTGTTGTGCTTTGATTCCCTTTTTGCTGCTGCTAAGTCACTTCAGTCGTGTGCAACCCCAGAGATGGCAGCCCACCAGGCTCCTCTGCTCCTGGGATTCTCCAGGCAAGAACACTGGAGTGGGTTACCATTTCCTTCTCCAATGCATGAAAGTGAAAAGTGAAAGTGAAGTCACTCAGTCGTATCCGACTCTTAGCAACCACATGGACTGCAGCCTACCAGGCTCCTCCATCCAGGGGATTTTCCAGGCAAGAGTACTGGAATGGGGTGCCATTGTCTTCTCCGTGATTCCCTTCTTAGGAGTATAAAAATGAAATATATGAAAGAGCACTTGGTTAGTGAATCAGGAAATCAAAGTTCTAATTTTGGCTATTCCTCTAAATGACTGTGGGCTTCTGGGACCTTCACTGCTTTTGAAGAATAATATTTATATTTATATAGAGATCATTAATTATATAGAATCTTAAATAAATTTTTAAAAACCCTCAAATATTCCACTTCCTTTCTGTCTCCTTCTCTACCTATTCTTCAGGGATGTTCTATTGAAAAGCCATATATATATATATATATAGTGGCTATTCCTTTTGTCTCTCTCTTCAGGATTAACTTATGTAAAACTGACTCCAGGCAGGCTTCCTGACAGAACAGAAATTAGCCTCCTGAAGAACTCCTTCGAAATCTTCCCCAGTTCCAAACGGTGCTCCTGAGTCCCTGGGTATCCCAAAGCTCTCTTGGGGGAGAACCATCAACATTATTTCATAATATTCCAGATGTCATTTGTCTTTTTGACTCTCATCTTCTCCTACATACACTGTGGAGTTTTCCAGAGGCTTCCTGACAAGCAATATCACACACATAATTCACAGATAGATTGCAGAAGCAGACATGAGAATCCAGGAGTATTTCCATGTCAGATAGTCAAGGCACTTGCAAAATGTAAAACAATGCTAATTTTGGATTGTCTTGGAAAATACAATTTTAATTAAAATATATCTATGTCAACATAGAAAGGGCTTATTATGTTTAAAAGAATTAATAAATATTTTTGAAAATTTATCAGTTTTAAATATTTTCAGTATAGTAAAATCAACATATAGAACCCACACAAACATACAATCTTTTTAGACTTCTCAAAGACTCTGGAGACCAGTGAGTTTGAGAACCACCGACCTAAGGCAATCAGTCCTCATAGTGTTGAGATGGGCTTGGGCCACAACCTTGCTCATGACATTTATGTAAGACTTGTGACATCCATGTGTACTGCGCCTCCTCCCCCACTGCAATGAACAACAGAAAACCCCTCTATCTACCACTGTTCTTACCTCAGTAAATTTACACTAATACACCTATTCCATGCAGAGTGTGTTCACTTCTTGGGCACTCACACATATTCAGCATCAATCTAAAAATTCTGTTAAACAAACATAAGTCCAAATATAAAACCCAACTAGAGGTTCTGAAAAAAATGGGTGAGTTGAAATATATGAAGAATGTATGTCTCACTTATTTAGATTCTGGAATTTTATATTTTTCTGGTTTTATATGCGGAGCCTAAGAGGAGAAATACTGATCATACAAAAGTGTAACATTGCAAGAATTTTGACAATGTTCTCATTACTCCAAGTCCCAGGGATGGTTATTATATTATGTTGGTAGGAAGAACAAAGGGAAGATCGCTTGGAAAATATGACAGTTGGTTGTAGTAGCAGCCTCTACTTTGCTTATTCCTGCTGGTATCAATGCCTTTACGGAATCCACAAATACACTAGCTCAGGTTTGATCAACTGAATTGCTTAGTGCAATGGAACAATAGCAAACATGATGCAAGCAGAGACTTGAAGTCTTCACACTTAAGCTTGTTCCCTCTTGCTGGTCTTGGAACCTCGAGTCATCATGTAAACAAGCATGGGCAGGCTCGCTAGATGATAAGAAACATGTGACATGTGACTGGGTAAGTCAATTCTCACATGTGTCAGGGAAGACATGTGGGACCAGCCAACACTCAGCGATCAGCCATCCCATCTGTGACCACAGATGCATGAGGAAGGCCAGATGAAAGCTTCAGGCACACGGGAACTGTCTGGTGGAGTGAGTGAGTAATAGTCACTCAGTCGTGGACTCTGTGAGCCCATGGACTGTAACCCACCAGGCTCCTCTGCCTATGGGATTCTCTAGGCAAGGATACTGGAGTGGGTTGCCTGGTGGGAATGGAAGTCAAATAAGTGGTTGAGGTTTTAAGCTTCTGAATTTTGGACTGGCTGATTTTACAACTGGAGAGATTTGATACCAAAATTACTCTAATTTTGAGCTTGTAAAAATACTTATAGAGACTTCTTTGATACAGGTTTAGAATGTCTTGGTGCTAAGTCACTTCAGTCGTGTCTGACTCTGTGTGACCCCATAGACAGCAGCCCACCAGGCTCCCCCGTCCCTGGGATTCTCCAGGCAAGAACACTGGAGTGGGTTGTCATTTCCTTCTCCAACGCATGAAAGTGAAAAGTGAAAGTGAAGTTGCTCCATTGTGTCCGAGTCTTAGCGACCCCATGGACTGCAGCCTACCAGACTCCTCCATCCATGGGATTTTCCAGGCAAGAGTACAGGAGTGGGGTGTCATTGCCTTCTCCATTAGACTGTCTTACTTCCTGACTTTTACGAGGTAGTAAAGATGCCAATGAGATCTGTCAAGTTTCCTCTGTAATCTGTGTTACCCAGAGCCATTGAAGTTCTTGCTGTAAATGTGTTGACAGTGAAGGTTGCGGGAAGGCTTGAGGTACAGTGGGAAATGGTAGAGAGTTTGGGGCAGGTGCATTTGTTTGGTTAGCTATAACAAATTTCTCATTCTCAGCTTTGGTTTTCTCTAACGAATAAGTTGAATGAGCAAAATTTTCACCCAAGAAACTTCTAAAGACATTCTCTGCTATAGGACAATAAATAATAAAATATTACTTGATGATGTATAGATAAATGACTTATGAAGGATATCAAACTGGTAGCAGGACATGAAGCATGAAAAGACAAGATGCAGCTGCTGGGAGGCAGAGATTCAAGCTGGAGATTCAATGAGGAACTACAAAAGCTACTTCAGTCTTCCTTTAGAACATTTGACATTTGACAATGTGATGCACACACTGAATGCCAGTTACCTCTCCCCAGACCTGACATGAGCCTTGTTAGATCAGAAACAGGGCTTCTCCCTTGAAATGTATGTGCTTGGACGTTAGAGATGGTGGGAATTAGAACCAAATCTTAGCTTCACTGCTTACCAGATGAATGACCTTCTCCAAGATATGACCTATCAAGTGCAATAATACAAACACCTAAAAAAGAAAAGAAAAAAACCCTGTTTGAGAATTGTGACAATGACATGTGGCTTTTTCTCTCTCTCTTCTCTTTCCTTCTCCCTCTTTCTTTTGGTGACATTACAATTTACGCAAAGAAAATTATGCCTTCTTTCAGGAACACGTAACGATGTTTCTGGCCCTCTAGGAAATTTTGCTTTTATGGTCCCCTTCTTTCATAAAAGCAAACTTACTACAAATTATATTTTATGACTGTATAAGTATATAGACAAATGTAATTGTTGACCTTAAAAGTTAATTTTTTTTCTGATTTTAAAGGAAATTAAAACATTTTTCTGGAAAAAAAACCCACAAGAGATCTTAAGCATTCACACCACACACACACAGAAGAAAGAAAGAAAGAAGAAAGAAAGAAAAAGAGTTAACTATGTAAATGTCAGGTGATATAAGAGATGTGTTAGTTATCTTGATCTTGGTAATCATTTTATAATGTATATGTTTACCAAACCATCATGTTGCACACTTTAATATATACAACTATATTTACTAATTAATCCTCAATAAAGCTGAAAAAAAGAAAAAAATGACAGCATTTCTAAGGACTTCTGTGAAGATGCTGGGAAAGAAAAAGGTGTGGAAGAGTCCATTTGAGAAGGCAATTTTTTCCTTGGTGGAGTATTTATGAAAGAAGAGTGAGCCTCTAAGCAAAGACCACTGGTAAGTTTAAGGCTGTAGCACTTTTACTGTTGCTCAGCAGTGTCTACTTGCTTGCGTGGGGGGAGAGGGAGGCTGAGCATTAGGAAGATGAGATTCAGTTGCAGAAAACAAAGACGTCGGGGCTGACACACCCATTCAGCACAGCAGACATGGTACTCAGGAACCAGATGACATTCTTTCACAAATACTGTTCAGCACAAGCTCCTTGGACCCATTACCCACATGGTCTTGGTGTGTAGACTGCCAACATTTCAGAGGAAGGAAATAATGACTAAAGCAGAGAGAGAAAAAAAGAAACACAAACAACAAAAATAGTCCACCTATTAAATATGTATTTAAGACCTGGATCTGTGAGGAAAAAAACATTAAAATATATACTCTTCTGGCAAATCTAAAATTAAAAAGAGAAAGGACAAATAAACCCAAAGAGAAATTACTGGGATGGTAGTAATCACGCGAAAAGGATATAAAGGTACATACTGTGGGCACTGAGAAATATAAAAATCTTAACAAAGTGGCAGGAGGGAGATGGTTCTGTTACTCTACTAATATTATTAACTTAACAAAATAGGATAAAATTGAAAAACTGAATATATAAATCCATGAAAAGTACTTAAAAAGTTATCTGAGAATTATTTCTAAAGATTTTAAGTCAGATATCTTTATTGTAGAATTCTTCGAACTTGGGGTTCTAATTCCTATGCCATAAAATCTATTTTTCCAGATATATAAAAGATGTAAAATCATTCACTTCATGAAGCAAGTACACAACTTATTTCAAAATATCACAAAGATGGCACATAACAGGAATCATTACCATGAATCAGAGAAATTTGTGAGTATTCAAAATAAAATGCTAAAAGAGAAATCCAAAAATGCATCAAGAGAAAAATATACCCCCAAATTATGGCAAACGCAATGTGCTAACTTGGAATCTAAATCATATAAAAACACCAATACAGTATACTAACGCATATATATGGAATTTAGAAAGATGGTAACAATAACCCTGTGTACGAGACAGCAAAAGAGACACTGATGTATAGATCCGTCTTATGGACTCTGTGGGAGAGGGAGAGGGTGGGGAGATTTGGGAGAATGGCATTGAAATATGTATAATATCATGTATGAAACGAGTTGCCAGTCCAGGTTCAATGCACGATACTGGATGCTTGGGGCTGGTGCACTGGGACGACCCAGAGGGAGGGTATGGGGAGGGAGGAGGGAGGAGGGTTCAGGATGGGGAACACAGGTATACCTGTGGCGGATTCATTTTGAAATTTGGCAAAACTAATACAATATTGTAAAGTTTAAAAATAAACTAAAATAAAAATAAATCATATAATAGGTCAAAAATAATTATTCCAATATATTACTAAAATTATTCAATTACTTTGCAACTATTATTCTGATAAAAATATAAAAGTTACTCTAAAATTTTTAATTATAACATCTATCTAAAAATAATCATATCAAAGTTAAAGGAGATACACTCAAAGCCTAACCACTAAGAAACAAGGGTAAATTATGCACCATTATATCATAAAGAAATTCTTTATATAGAGAGAGTTATAATGTATGTATAATGTAACAGGTACATTCAATACCACAAAAGAAAAAGAAAATAACTCTTAATATTAAGGGAATTTTATTCTGATTTGATTTCCCTTTAGGATAACCTTCTCACCAGGAATAGAAGGTATCTCTAAATTTTGTATTTATTACTCTATTGCTACATGAATAAACAATGTACTGGCTAGTTTTGTATGTGGTCTGGCTCTATATAAATTTTATCATACTGTATATACTACTTCCAATATACTTTTCATCTTAATACCTTCATGTAAGTCTCTTCTGCTAATAGCTATAGCTGATTATTTTTCATTTTTGAAAGGAATTTCATACAGTTTCTATTATATTGTTTGAATCAGCAGCAATATATGTTCCCTTCTTCTGGACATTCATTATTTGCTTGAATGTTTCTTTGATTGTTTTGCTACCAATGTTCTTGTGTCAATTTTTTTGCATGTAATGTCATATATGTTTGACTCTGCAGTTCGGTTGCTCAGTTGTGTCTGGCTCTTTGCAATCCCATGGACTACAACACTCCAAGCTTCCCTGTCCATCACCAGCTCCCAGAGCTTGCTCAAACTCATGTCCATCAAGTCAGTGATGCCAACCATCTCATCCTCTGTCACCCCCTTCTCCTCCTGCCTTCAATCTTTCTCAACATCAGAGTCATTTCTTTTTTTTTTTTTTTACAGAATATGAAAATACATTTTTATTAGCAAATTAAGATTGCCAAATTAGTTTCAGGAATATAATTTCAGCCATCAGATTAACTAATGAGTCAGTTCTTTGCATCAGGTGGCCAAAGTATTGGAATTTCAGCTTTAGCATCAGTCCTTCCAATGAATATTCAGGACTGACTTCCTTTAGGATTGACTGGTTTGATCTCCTTGCAGTCCAAGGGACTCCCAAGAGTTTTCTCCAACACCACAGTTCAAAAGCATCAATTCTTTGAACTGAATAATAAGAGGTTATCCTCTTTAGCTTTTTCCATGCTCAGGCCTTCTAAGTCATTCTGTTGTAAGGCTCTGCTCTCATTTGTGAGTGAGATAAGACTTAAATATTTAAAATTTTCACTTTACTTGAATTTACCACCAATTCCATTTAAATTCTAAACACTTATGCAATCATTATGATAAATCAACAAATACTATTATAATTCATTTTTCAAATTCTTTCTGATACTAAATAATACTCTGAAAGCTAGATAAATTACCTATCTAGGATATGGAATGGAGAAGGCAATGGCACCCCACTCCAGTACTCTTGCCTGGAAAATCCATGGATATAGGAGCCTGGTGGGCTGCCGTCTATGGGGTCACACAGAGTTGGACATGACTGAAGCAACTTAGCAGCAGCAGCAGCAGTAGTAACAGGATATGAAGACTATGTGATTTAAATTCAGGTCAGTCTGGCTTAAAATCTCATGTATTTAACTGCTATTCAATACTTCCTAAATTCTAGGTCTCAGAATTAGATTTACTACTCCGATTTTTACAAAATTTTATTTGCCATTTTCTGAATAACTTTATGTTAGTAGCCACGTGTATGCTTTTTAAATTGTAATCATCCTTCAAGATAGTCTTAATTATCTTCATTTCATGGAAGTTAGTTGACATCTGAAGAGTTCACTGACTCTTAGTTGTCCCAGAGGTAGGAAGTGGCAGAGGCAGGATTTCCAATGAGACTATTTACATCTGCTTTGCCATGGGAAATTGGCATCATTAGTACTTTATGAACCAGCTACAGAATCAATACTCCTTTCTTCACAAAGCTGCCTCCTATCTCTGAGCCAAATCAAGAACTCTCTGCCCTTGAAATTTCCCTTTATTCTCTAACATTGGCATTTTTCAAAGCACCAATGAAATCCACCCCTAAACGTAAAAGTTCATTCAAGGTTTTGAGGACCTATTCCCAATAGATGTTCTAAAAATGTTTTGAGCACTCTCAGCATCACTGGAGTGAATGTGGAGATTCATAGTGTACCAATGTTGTCATGATATGTGCGTTAACAATCACACCGCTCTTGAAGTTTGCCTTGTACAAGTGTTTGCAACTCGGTGGGAGTATTCTATTGAGTAAGATACATCACTAGAAACAACAGAAAGATTTTTCTTTGTCCTAAAGTATGGCTTGAATTGATTTTTCTAAACGGCTCCAAAGTGCGTGCTTTCATTCCATAATCCATCCTAAGTGTTTTAAAATAAAAGAACTATCAGATCACTTGGCAGAATGAGGCCTATTGATGCCCAGAAAGGCCAATTTACATTCAGTTGGCACCCTGGCAAGCAGCATGATTGATACCATTCAGATTTGAGACCTGGAGTGATAAATAGTTACACATGGCCAAGCGCCACACTTCAGGGCTCACGGCCCCTGGTGAGTTATTGTTATGCTTTGTCCCTGGTTCTTGTAGGCTGAAAACGTCGTTTTCATAAATTAATCAGTGGTGGCGTTTCGCATGTCTGATTTGTTGCCTTTCTCTAAAGGCCTTTGCTTGCAGTTTATAATGCTGAGTGACACAGTTTCAAGCTGCCCGAAGAGATAGGAAACAATTGGACAATCAAAAGACTTTCTGTTTGTTATCAAAGCAAATAAATATAAGATTCTCTAAAAGCTTCATCTTAAAATGCAAGGACATTTAAGCACAACTACACTGAAAAAAAAATTTTTTTAATTATATGCTGAATAGGTATGAAAGTGTTATAAAAATACACACAGATGAAAGGAAATAAAAACAAAGGAAAATGTATATATATTCTAACAACCCATTTTAAAGAAATAAATTTTTCTTTGAAATTTCTTGGTCTGCTCCTCTCAGATTCCATTCTGCATCTTCCCTCATCAGAAATAAACAGTAACTACTATATTCAATTTTAGGTTTAATCAAAGTATTGTTTATTTTAAATGGCTTCAACTTATGTATAAATGGAATCTTCTGTGTGGATTTTTGTGATTTTTTTATTTAGCTATAATTTACTTTTATTACTGTATATGATTTTATTATATAAACATGTCACAATTTATAATTTTCCAGTCAACTCGGATTGCTCCTGTTCTTTTTTAAGTTCTGTTATGAATGCTCTTAAGTATGAATATTCCCACATGTATCACTTGGTTCATGTGACTAAGAGCTTATATATAAAAAATACATGAAACTCATGCTATTTGTGACATGTTCATATATTTTTTGAACATATATAGATTTGTGGGTCATAGGGTATTTAAATCTTCAACTTTACCAGATATTGCAAATTGTTTTTTTAAAGTGTTTATACACTGCGTCAGTCTTCCACATGTTCTCTAAGGCTTGATATCGCAGACATTGACAATTTGTGCCCCTGGAAGGTACAAAGTGAAATAATACAGTGACTGTAACTTGTATTTGCCTGATTTCTTATGAAGAGGAGTGCATATCTGCATGTATACTGGCCATTTGTCTTTCTCACTCAGTAAAGTGCCTACTATTCACTATTTTTCTACTGAATTGTTTTACTCTTAGTTTTTATGAAAATATTTCTACTTATTTTTCATGTATCTTTGTATTATCTCTATGATATTTGATGAACAAAAGTTCTTAATCTTGTGGTAGGTAATTTCTTCATGCTCGGTATTTTTTGTTCATTATTTATGAAAGCTTTCCCTGGCCCCCAAAATGCCTTTTTTAGAGACTTTTAAAACCGAATACTTTGGCCTTTCAAATTTAATTTTGCTTACCTGTTTGGAACTGATCTTGTATGTGGCATGAAGTTTTGACCCAATTTCATTTTTTGCTTATTGCATACAATCACTTGTCCTAGCACCATTTAGTATAAAAACTAATCTCTTTCCTTGTCTTCAGCACCACCTCTGCCATTTATTTGTTCAGCTCATATTTACTGAGTGGTTAATGTATTCCTGGCACTGTTATAGGGGTTAGGGATCCAGAGGAAATAAATTAGATTAAAATTCCTAGTCTATGGTGTTCTCATTTAAGTTGCAGGAGAAAGATGATAGCTAATAACAAATACACAACAAAAGTAAAATGTACTTTTTTTAATCGTGATCACTGCTATGAAAAACATAAAAAGAGAAAGAGGATAGGAAAAGTGAGGCCAGAGTTAACTTTTAATGGAATTATCATAAAAGGCTATACTCAGAAGCTAGTATTAGAGAAAAGATTGAAAGAAAGTTATGGAACAACTCATGTGGATAGGTGAGGCAGGGACATATTTCAGATAAAGGGAAGAACAAGTGGGAAATCCTTGAGGCAGAAGCATGCCTGATGTGTTCAGAAGATCAGTCTGGAAAGTGTAATCAAGCAGAAGTTAAAAGATGAGTTCAGAGAGGGAACATGAAGCCAAATTTGTCTGACAAGAAGCCTTTGAAGTATAACATGATCGAATTACCTTTCTGAAAGGTTCATTGTATCAATCAATGGTCAAAAGATCACTGTATCAAACAATCAGAATCAATCAGGTATGTTGTAATTTAGCAATAAATAACCACATATTCTCAGTGGCCTCACATCATGGATGTTTAACTCTTGCCCATGTTACACTCATCGCAAGGCAGCTGGGCAGTGTGGTCCACATTCTCACTCAGGACCCAGATTGGTGGAGTAACTACTACTGGGGGTGCTCTAGTGCCTATCACAGTGAGAAAAACAAAAACTAGTCAAACCAAGCACCCACCACTAGAGAGCCCCATGTATCTAGAAGTGACCACACCATCATTTCCATTCTCATTTCATTGGCCAACTTAAATGACATGGTAAATTAGGTTTCAAGGGGGCAGAGCAGTTCAAACCTACACAGGCTGGAGTACAAAACTCTGGCTGCTGTGTTGAGAACACATGGTGGGATTGACAGCTCTAGAGGCTACAGCCTGTTCAAGGCCAAAGGTTTAAACCCTTACACCAGGGAGGTAACAGAGGATGTGGTGAGAGTTAGTTGGAATCTGGATAAATTTTAAAAGTAGGGCAACAGGTTGTTGTTATTAGATGTGATGTTAGGTCAGAAAGGAAGAAAAGAAGGATGACTTTGAAGATTTTGGCCTGAGCAGCTGGATAATTAGGTACCATTAAACATGATGGCTAATGATTCAGGATGAGCAAGGTTTTTTGTTTTTGATTTGTGTGTGTGTATTGGTAGGCTGCAGTCCATGAGGTCGCTAAGAGTTGGACACGACTGAGCGGCTTCACTTTCACTTTTCACTTTCATGCCTTGGAGAAGGAAATGGCAACCCACTCCAGCGTTCTTGCCTGGAGAATCCCAGGGATGGGGGAGCCTGGTGGGCTGCCGTCTATGGGGTCGCACAGGGTCAGACACGACTGAAGCGACGCAGCAGCAGCAGCAGCATGTGTGTGTGTGTGTGATCCCAACTTCAGAATTAGACTTCCAATTCTGCTAAATTTTTGGTAAGCATCTCCCTGTATTAAATAGCTCCTCTTTTTGGACATCTAGAACTTCATTTCTCTTGGGCTCCACAATCACTGCAGCCATGAAATTAAAAGATGCTTGCTTCTTAGGAAAAAAGTTATGACCAACCTAGACAGGATATTAAAAAGCAGAAACATTACTTTGTTGACAAAGGTCCATCTAGTCAAAGCTTTGGTTTTTCCAGTAGTCATGTATGGATGTGAGAGTTGGACCATGAAGAAAGCTGAGCACTGAAGAACTGATGCTTTTGGAGTGTGATGTTGGAGAAAACTCTTGAGAATCCCTTGGACTGCAAGGATTTAAACCAGTCAATCCTAAAGGAAATCAGTCCTGCATATTCATTGGAAGGACTGATGCTGAAGCTGAAACTCCAATACTTTGGCCACCTGATGTGAAGAACTGACTTATTACAAAAAACCCTGATGCTAGGAAAGATTGAAGGCAGGAGGAGAAGGGGACGACAGAGGATGAGATGATTGGATGGCATCAACAACTCAATGGACATGAGTTTGAGCAAGCTCAAGGAGTTGGTGACAGATGGAGAATCTGGTGTGCTGCAGTCCATGGGATTGCAGTCAGATATGACTGTGTGACTGAACTGAACTGAGGACAGTTTCTGTTATACTCACTGATTCTTGATACTGAGAATTTGAATGATAGTGAGCAGTGTTAGAAGGGTCTTTTCAGGAGTATACAAAATTTCCTGGCCTCATCTTTGGTCCAGCCAATGGTGATGAGAAGAACTGATGGAGCCAGAGCTCCCAGATCTCTTAAAGCCAGAGCATTAGGAACTCTACCGCTACCTTATGGTTCCTGCCAGCTACAAAGCAAGTTTCCATCTGCATTTGGGTTCCATTGATAGTGGTTGGACAGCATCACCCACCAACTCAATGGACATGAGTTTGGGCAAGCAGGAGTTGTTGATGGATAGGAAAGCCTGGTGTGCTGCAGTCCATGGGGTCACAAACAGTCAGACATGACTGAGCAACTGAACTGAACTGATAGTGGTTTTGCCTATTTCTGTGCCAATATCATATTGACATACCTTGTAAAGTTTTATAAGTTGTGATATTTGGAAGGATTAGCCTTCTGAACCATGACCTCTTCCTTCTTATTCAAGAGTCCTTTGATTTTTCCTGGCCCTTTGAACATTAATTAAAATATTAGGATCACCTACAAAGTTGCAGTAGCAGCAGCACAAAGTTAAAAACAAATAACAAATCTCTTGGGATTTTTTATTGGGATTACATAGAATTTAACAATCATTTTGGGAAAACTTTACCTTCAGCTGAAGAATGTGGTAAAGATCTCCAATAAATAATTGGAGGTCTTAAGTCTTTCACTAAAAATGTATAGTGTTACCCTGTAAATATTTTGCTCAATTTATATTGGATTTATTTTTTAAAACTTTATTATTTATTAATGTAAATTGTATATTTTTTGTAAATTGTATTTTTAAGCTGTATACATCACAGGGAAATTAAAATTTCTATATATATTTAATTATTTTTATTATTGTTTACTTGTGTTTCTTATGAACAATGTATAGTTAGATTTTAAAGAACACAATTTGTGTATATTTATTATAAATACTGACATAGGTGGATTTGTTTTTCATCTTACTTTCTGTTTTCTATTTGTCCCATTTATGTAATTTTCACTTTTATTCCTTTCTCTTGCATTAATACAATTCCTTATGTCTTTTTTTCCTCTACTCATCAACAGCTATGCAATCTACTTCTAATGTTCTAGCAGTTACCCTGAAGCTTTTCACATATGCACACTTCCTTTATGAAAACCTATTTAGGTTAATCAACATCTTTTTATTTCTTTTGAATAATACAAAGACCTCCTGAATATTTAAATTCTTTTCATCCTCTGCCTACTCATATATTCTTTTTGTTGTATGTTTTAGTTTTTTTCTCCTTTTCCTTTTTACAAGCATGGCAACACTATTATTGTTTCATATCATGGATGCTTACTGAGATTTACTGAGATATTATTGGTTTCTCTGTATAGGATTACATTTTACAGCTTTGACTTTACATCTGGAATCAAGTTGTGTCTGATTGAAGTCACTGGAGAAATGGAAATGACTGAAAATTCTTCCATATTCCTCCTGTGGAGAAATGGAGTTAATTTTTCTCACTTGGACCTGGGCTGGCCTCTGACAGCTCTGTTCGGTGGATTGTGGTAGCAGTGATAACCACGCCAGTTTTGGGTGTGTTTGAGAGCTGGAGCCTTCTTTCTGCCGTGGTCTCTGAGAGCTCTATGCTGACCTGAAGGAAGCATGGAAAAGCTCTATGCTGACATGACATGCCTGCCCTGCCACAGAGACCACATAGAGAGGACTGGAGGATTACACGGAGAGAGGTGCGGTCTGGCTAATCTCAGTTTCCAGCTCTGCTCCTACACTAAAAGCATCAGGAACATGACAGCCGCATTCTGAACCCTTCAGACCTGCCCAGCCACAAGGTTAATATCATCAACTGGCCCTATTTGATTTCTGAATAGCAGAAGAATCATTCTAACCATATCCAATTCCTGACCTATGAAAACTATGTTATATAATCAAATGGCTGTCTTTCTTAAGTCACTGTGGTTTGGGATAATTTATTTTGCACCAATAGTTAACCAGACCAAATGTCTTCAGGATTCCCTTATCTGAAAAGTCTTTATTTTGCTTTTACTCTTGAAACACGTTTTTTTGCTGAGGAAAAAATAAAATTAAATAAATGTAAATAAAATAAACTCTCTCAACACACTGAAAATACTATTCTGGCATTCATTCTCTCTATTGAGAAATCAGCTCTCACGCTATGTCAGTCCTTCAAGGGTGATTTTGTTTTCTTGTTTCTTATTTTGTTTCATTCAAGTTTTGTTGTTTTAAATCCCTGATTGCTTTTTTAAGATCTACTCTTTTTCTTTGTTTTCTGAAGCTTCACAAGGGTGTGTGATTAGCTTTCTTTTCTTTCATTCTTTGTTTAATTCTACTAGTGATTCATTGGTCTTCAATGTGGGATAGAATCTGGATTAGTTGCCATCATCAGTTCTGGAAAAATTTTTTTCCCAGTCTCTTCAAATATTCAGTTCAGTTCAGTTCAGTTCAGTCGCTCAGTCGTGTCTGATTCTTTGCGACCCCATGAATCGCAGCACGCCAGGCCTCCCTGTCCATCACCAACTCCCGGAGTTCACTCAGACTCACGTCCATCGAGTCAGTGATGCCATCCAGCCATCTCATCCTCTGTTATCCCCTTCTCCTCCTGCCCCCAATCCCTCCCAGCATCAGAGTCTTTTCCAATGAGTCAACTCTTCGCATGAGGTGGCCAAAGTACTGGAGTTTCAGCTTTAGCATCATTCCTTCCAAAGAAATCCCAGGGCTGATCTCCTTCAGAATGGACTGGTTGGATCTCCTTGCTTCAAATATTGCTTGTACCCAGTCATCTCTTCTTTAAGAATTCCAGTTAGATATATATTAGATTTAGTCTGCCCTCTATTATATTAATCTATCTTTCATGATTTTATATATTTATATTTTCAGGTATGTATACTTTTTCTTTAAACTATTCTCTTGTTAAAATCTTATTCAGACTTTTAAGCTAATTTCTTATTTAAACTATCCTTTCTCTCCCAACATTTTATTATAAAAATTCTCAAGCTTCCACAAATTGTGAGAATTTTATAGGGAAAACCTACATACCCAGAATTAGATTCTACTGTTAATATTTTGCCATATTTACATTGTCACATTTCTATTATTCTACTCAAGCATCATCTTATTTTCTATATATATGTTACTAAGAAAGTTACAGACATAAATGCACTTCTACCTAAATACTCTGTCCTGCAGATCACTAATTCAAATTTAAATATTTATTTATAAGTTTCTTATTTGTTCTTAAGTAAAAATTACAAAGAATAAATGAACATACTTTAAGTGCAGCAAACAATGATTGTGTGTCCAGTGAGTTTTTAATTTCATGTACAATGGTTTTCATTGCTCAAAACTATATTTGATACATTTTTGACATATTTTTAAAGTTTTTCTTAAATTTTATATGAAATAATTTTAGACTTAAAGAAATGCTGCAAAGGTAACACAGACAGTTCTCATATAATTTTTACCCTGCTTCCCCTCATGTTAATATCTTATCAGCGGTATAATTATTAAAACTAGGAAATTCATATTAATACACAGCTCTTAACAAACTTACAGACCTTCTTCAGATTTTATTTAACTAGCATTTCTGCTAAAGTCCCTTTTATGGTCTAAGATCCAATCTGAGATTCCACATAGCATTTAGTTTTAATTTATTCTTAGTATCCTCTAATCTGTGACAGCTTGTCAGGTTTATTTTTTTTTTCTTTTTGTCTTTTATGACCTGATATTTTTAAAGAGTACTGGTCAGTTATTTTGTAGGAAGTCTTCAATTTAGATTTCTCTGGTGTTAGATTGTGTTGCACATTTTTGGTGAGAATACGAAGAAGTGATATTATGATGTCAATTTTTATCAGGGGAGATATGATATTGACATCTTATTAGTAACACTATTAATTTGGTCATTTGATTAGTGTATTGCCTGCCTACATGGGTCTTTTAAAATTTTGTACTGAAACTTTATTTTAGTCTTTTATTCTATTTTTTAAACATGTAAAATATTTATTTTATATCAGTGTCTTAATTTTAATATTTTTAATCTTTGCAAGTTCTATATTGTCCCATATATTTTTGCTCAAGATAATTTGAGTAAAGATGGCACTCTGGTGGAAGCTGTACTTCCTCTGCTTTATAGAGCACTGGGGAGATAATGATTTACAGTGAGATTGATGCAACATAAATCAACCATTTATCAGCTGTGTGATTATCAGTAGCTTACCTTATCAGAACATCATTTTTCCCATGTGTAAAATGTAAATAAGCATTATCTTATTTGTAGTGAATATTAAAAGACTTTTACAAAATAAAATAATTCTTCTACAGAACTAACTAGGAGATATAAGAGGATAATGTTCTCTTGAGTTAGCCAATTACCAATTTGAGACATTTATCATTAGGATCAGATTTTAAAGTCATGTCTAATGAAAACAAATTTAGAGGTTCTCTACACAAAGTAACGGGGGTATCTATATTGTTATATTCAGGAGAATTTGTTTGAATAAAAGTAATTAAGGAAACCCTAGGATAAAGAAACATTCAATAGTCCACAAAGCATATTCCCATTCACTGTTTCACAAGATGAAACATTTGAATTTATTTCACAATGTGTGGTAAATAGATCTTATTGTTCTTGCTACATAGCCTACCAGGCTCCTCTGTCCATGGGATTTTCCAGGCAAGAGTACTGGAGTGGGATGTCATTGCCTTCTCTGATAGATAATAATTCTAAGTCATAAAGAAATATAACTTATCTAAGATTGTTGTACTTACAGGTAGGTAGCATTGGGAAGATTCAACAACAAATTTCTTGAGTCCCACACCAAAACCTTCCACCAATCCTGTTCCTTCTACCCTCTAATGCCCATTCATTTTCACATCAACAGTCTTCCCTAGTGTCTAGATGTCTAACAACATCCTAGGTCACTTCAATGTATCACTACCCCTCTACCTTCCAAGAATATCTTTTAAATTTCAATTATTTTCTTTATCACTCATCACCACTTTCCAAAGAGATATTGACCAATGGCATTAGCTAATATAGGACCAAGTACTTCCTAATGAAGTGTTAAATCTTTTTGTGATAAAAAATTTTTGCATGTAATCTTATAATCTCTACATATTTATTTGTGCTGCTGCTACTGCTAAATCACTTCAGTCGTGTCCGAATCTGTGTGACCCCATAGATGGCAGCCTACCAGGCTCCCCCGTCCCTGGGATTCTTCTGGAGTGCATTGCCATTTCCTTCTCCAATGCATAAAAGTGAAAAGTGAAAAGTGAAAGTGAAGTCGCTCAGTCGTGTCCGATCCTCAGCGACCCCATGGACTGCAGCCTTCCAGGCTCCTCCATCCATGGGATTTTCCAGGCAAGAGTACTGGAGTGGGGTGCCATTGCCTTCTCCGATTTATTTGTGCATATTATGCCTGTTCATATCTCACTTGGAAATGAAGACAATGTTTAATGTATTATGTCCTTCTAAAAGGAACTTGGAGAAGACTCTTGAGAGTCCCTTGGACTGCAAGGAGATCCAACCAGTCCATCCTAAAGGAGATCAGTCCTGGGTGTTCATTGGAGGGAATGATGCTAAAGCTGAAACTCCAATACTTTGGCCACCTCATGTGAAGTATTGACTCATTGGAAAAGACCCTGATGCTGGGAAGGATTGGAGGCAGGAGGAGAAGGGGACGACAGAGGATGAGATGGCTGGATGGCATCACCGACTAGAAGGACATGAGTTTGAGTAAACTCCGGGAGTTGGTCATGGACAGGGAGGCCTGGTATGCTGCGATTCATGGGGTCACAAAGAGTCGGATACAACTGATTGACTGAACTGAACTGAACTGAAAAGGGATTGTATGATTTAACGTAGAAAAAGGATCAAATAAAATGAATCTTCTAGATTATAGGAGAGGCTGATCCAGCTCCACTCTGTACCTCTTAGATCCTTTTGTGTGCTCAGCCTTAGCTTCACATCACCTTAGAAGGACTATATAGGTCCAAGGATTTGTTGTCTCAGTGAAATTGAGGAAAGCTCCTTTAACACTCAGAATAATTCCCTAACTCTTCTATCGAACACAGAAATACTACAATGTTCATTCTACTCAGGGGAAATACAATTAAAACAATGATAATCAAAGTTAAATTTCACTGAAATATAATATGTATAATATATTACATATAATTATTTCAAATGCTTTACATATAACTTATTTTTCATTGAGATATAATTGATATATTTAAGGTGTACCATGTGCTGTTTTGATGCACTTATATATTATATTGTGATTACTTATTTATGCCATATAATAACTCTATTGGAAAGATACATTTATAATCCTATTTTATGGATGGGGAAATTGAGGTATGGAGGAGCAAATTCCCTGATGTTGCCTATCTAGTAATCAGCAGAGCCTGGATTTGAGCCCAGATAACTTCTTTTGGCAGCTTGATACTATTCAGTAGAGCCAGAAAAACACTTAGAGTCAGCTTTAAGCAGAGAATTCCACCCCTACATATCAACTCCACTCTCCAAATTACAGGAAGACATCCCAAGATACTCATGGCTTAGCTCTCTGAAAATTTCACTGCCAAACTGTCATTCCTATGAAATAATCTAATTACTATTATTATCATCACTTATACTATAAATTCTTATTCATCATCTATGTTTAGTTCTTAAATTTTTAAATAACTCCAGATTCACAGGAAGTTGTGATGTACTCTTCATTCAGTCTCCCCTTTTGGTACCACCTTGTATAATATAGTTCAGTATCAAACCAGAAAGAGAACATTGGTATAATCATGGATCCTATATTCATGTAACCATCACCACAATCAAGATGGGATGGGGAGGGAGATGGGAGGGAGGTTCAACAGGGAGGGGGTTTATGTATACCAATGGTTGATTCATGTTGAAGTTTGACAGAAAACAGCAAAGTTCTGTAAAGCAATTATCCTTCAATAAAATTAAAAAATTAATTAATTAATTTAAAAAAAGATGTAGAAATGTTCCCTGACTGTGAGGCTCCCTTACACACCATTTTATACTCACGCCTACCTTCCTCCTGCTCATCTATATTTATCAACATTTAGACAAAGCTTATTAAACCAAACTCAGTGGTTGTCCAAGTAAAGGGTTAAAAAGAAAAATAGAAAAAGGTACAAGAATGGCAGCTAAGATTAGGCAAAAGCACAGCTGAGCCTGAAGTTTTTGGATTTAGGCACATTTTTCTGATTGCATTTGGCGATAGAATACTGCAAGTCTTTACTTGGGAAGACGTCATTCTAAGCCCAGAAGAGAGCCAAGTCAGAGAAGAAATTCCCCTTCATCACTGGAATGGAGTGGGATGGGCAATTCATCATTCTCTTCTCAATTAGTTTAGATATCAGAAAACAGGGGTAATTGTCCTGGCTCCACCATTTCTGATCTCATGACTGTGCATTTAACCTGAGGCCTCAGTTTCCTCTTTTACTGAATGAGGATAATAGATATGAAATCACTTTATAAAGGCTAAAATCCAGCATTGGAAGGACTGATGCTGAAGCTGAAACTCCAATACTTTGGCCACCTCATGTGAAGAACTGTCTCATTTGAAAAGGCCATGAATCTGGGAAAGATTATAGGCAGGAAGAGAAGGGGATGACAGAGGATGAGATGATTGGATGACATCACTGACTCAACGGACATGGGTTTGAGTAAACTCCCAGTGTTGGCGATGGACAGGGAGGCCTGGTATGCTGTAGTCCATGGGGTTGCAAAGAGTCGGACATGACTGAGCGACTGAACTGAACTGAAAATCCAGCATCAGGATAATAGAAGTTGTTCAAAGCGTCATCTATTATTCTTCTACATACTCCACTTAGCAGTAACTAGCCATTCTCCTTTTAAGAAGCATCTACATCACTGTTGACTTGAAAACAAAGTGTCCTGCTGAGAGGTTGTTGTGGGATGACAAGAATTTTGGATTTCTGTTGCGGGATGACAAGAATTTTGTGCATTTCCTAGCACCAGCTAGGAAATGCCTGACAGAGAAGAATAGTCAACATCAGATATGCTTGATTTGTGATAGAAATCTGAAGGACACTTTCCCTTGGCTTAGATATTTATCAATAAATGGAGGCCACACAAATACCATATGTTTTTAGTTTCTGCTAGCTAGTTAAACATAAACAGAGCTCCAAAACCTTGACATCTGGGGCGGTCTTAGGTTCCCAATTTTGAGGAAAACAATAGTACATTGAACACCACAGCATGAGGAGGTCTTATTTATTCTCTTGTAATATTATAAATACAGATATACCTTTGATGGAATAAAAAGAACTCTGAACTAAGGAAGGAGAAGACATCTATTTTAGAGCCTTGTCATGAAGCTTATATGAAGGCTTGGGCAAATCACTTGACCTTTTTGAGTCTTTGTTTATCTGCAAGATAGTATAACACCTGCCTACTTTGTACATTGTTAAGATGAGTAAAGTGAAAAACACATGTAAAAATGTCATGGAAATTACCAATTGGCACATAAAACATACATGTGTATATATATCATATATAATATATATTTAATATATGTAGGTATATATATGGAGAAGGCAATGGCACCCCACTCCAGTACTCCTGCATGGAAAATCCCATGGACAGAGGAGCCTGGTAGGCTGCAGTCCATGGGGTCGCAAAGAGTTGGACACGACTGAGCGACTTCACTTTCACTTTTCACTTTCATGCATTAGAGAAGGAAATGGCAACCCACTCCAGTGTTCTTGCCTGGAGAATCCCAGGGACGGGGGAGCCTGGTGGGCTGCCGTCTCTGGTGTTGCATAGAGTCAGGCACGACTGAAGTGACTTAGCAGCAGTAGCAGCAGCAGCAGGTGTATATATGCTATATATACATGATGTGTACATACCTGATATATATGTATATATATTATGTTATATATATATATATATACACACACATATATAGGTGTATATATGCACACATATATATACATCTATATTAAATATCATCACAGTTAATGATTGCTATTTTTCATGAAAAGAAATATGTATATGTGGAATTGTTCTACTTCTGACAGCTCAGAAACCAAAAAGCAATTAGTAGGTTAAAACTAGTGTGTTGTGACACTTAAGATACATGGCAGTGATAAAAGTTGTTTGTTTGTTTGTTTCTGGGTAAATATGCAGGATACAGGAAACTCATAGTAATTCTGAGGCAGAAGAGAGCTGAGAGCCTTGCAAGTTCAGGCTCCAACCCTTTTATTTACAGATGACTAAATCACAGCTGAAGCAAGATGACTTATCTCAACTGGTGATGGATACTAGACTGTGATAAATGAGGGACAAGAGAAGGATTAATGAGTACACTGACTATGGTAAGATCAATGCCAGTAGGGAAAGAAATATCAAGTAAGAGGTACCATTTGTACAAGGCTTTAAAAGATGGATACCAACAGGTAGGGGCTGTAAAAAGGACATTCCTTTCAGAGGGACCAGTGGGAACTGAGGTCCAAAGAAGACAGTAGCCTACAAAGTATGCCCTTAAGGTTTCATTTAAGTTATATACAAAGTATATGTTATGTGTATGCTGTACTTTCCAAGGAGAAGAGGAGGACTAGCTCTTTTCTGAGAACCATGAACATGTTGAAGTTTGGACCTTTCTAGGAGAAAACAGAGGCATAGATCACTAACTTTTCTCAGGTGTTAGAAACTTCCATTCATTTGGATTGAGAAAGTGATGCTTCCTGTACATTATGATTGACTTGAGATTTCAAATGTACTGATATGTAGCTATCACCCTCAAATATTCTGATTCAATTATTATGTGGTACAACCTGGGAATGGGGAGCACCTAAATTCCCTATGTGCTTTTCACAGTTTATTTCTTATGTGATGATCCACACAGTTGAAGGCTTTAGCAGAGTTGATGAAACAGAGGTAGATGTTTTTCTAGAATCCTCTTGCTTTCTCTATGATCCAGAGAATGACATCAACCTCTGTTTCATCAACTACGCTAAAGTCTGACTGCATGGATCATAACAAACTGTGGAAAACTCTTAAAGAGATGGGAATACCAGACTATCTTACCTGTCTCCTGAGAAACCTGTGTTTGGGTCAAGAAGCAACAGACAGAACCCTGTATGGAACAACTGATTGGATCAAGATTGAGAAAGGAGTACGACAGGACTGTCTGTTGTCATCCTGTTTATTTAACCTATACACTGAGTACATCATGAGAAATGCCAGGCTGGATAATTTACAATATCTGACACTTCAGATAGAGTTGTGATACCACTCTAGTGGAAGAAAGCAAAGAGTTACTAAAGAACCTATTGATGAGGGTGAAGGAGGAGAGTGAAAGAGCTGGCTTAAAAAAAAACTAAATATTAAAAAAAATAAGATCATGGCATTCAGCCCCATTACTTCATGGGAAATAAAAGGGGAAAAGGTAGAAATAGTGACAGAGTTCCTCTTCTTGGGCTCTAAAATCACTGAGGATGGTGACTGCAGCCATGAAATCAGAAGATGATTGCTTCTTGGCAGGAATGCTATGACAAACCTTGATACTGTGTTGAAAAGCAGAGACATTATTCTGCTGACAAAGGTCCGTATAGTCAAGGCTATGGTCTTCCCAGTGGTCATGTATGGTTGTGAGAGCTGGACTGTAAAGGAGGCAGAGCACCAAAGGATTGATGCCTTCAAAATATGGTGCTGGAGAAGACTCCTAAGAGTCACTTGGGCAGCAAGGAGATTAAGCCAGTCAATCTTACATGAAATAAACCCTGAATACTCATTGGAAGGACTGATGCTGAAGCTGAAGCTGAAGTTCCAGTATTTAGTCACTTGATGAGAGTAGCCAACTCATTGGAAAAGTCCTTGATGCTAGGGAAGATTGAGGGCAGAAGGAGAAGAGGGTGTCAGAGGATGAGATGGCTGGATGGCATCCCTGATGCAATGAACATGAACTTGGGCAAATTTCAGGAGATGGTGAGGGACAGGGAGGCCTGGCGTGCTGCAGTCCACAGGGCCACAAAGAGTCACACAACGGGGTGATTGAACATCAGCAGCAAAATGTGCTTTCACTCTGTAGGAAAGAAGCAAATTAAGGTACATCTATTTTAATACATAAACTAGTTACTCGTAGTTAACAGTTCAGTTCAGTCACTCATTCATGTTCGATTCTTTGTGACCCCATGACCTGCAGCATGCCAGGCTTCCCTGTCCATCACCACTCCCAGAGTCTGCTCAAATTCATGTCCACTGAGCTGGTGATGCATCCAACCATCTCATCCTCTGTCATTCCCTTTTCCTCCCCCCTTCAACCTTTCCCAGCAACAGTGTCTTTTCAAACGAGTCAGTTCTTTCCATCAGGTGGCCAAAGTATTGGAGTTGCACCTTCAGCATCAGTCCTTTCAATGAATATTCAGGACTGATTTCCTTTAGGGTAGACTGGTTGGATCTCCTTGCTGTTCAAGGGACTCTCAAGAGTCTTCTCCAAAACCACAGTTCAAAAGCATCAACACTTTGGTGCTCAGCTTTCTTTATAGACCAACTCTCACATCCATACCTGACTCCTGGAAAAACCATAGCCTTACTAGATGGACCTCTGTTGGCAAAGTAATGTCTCTGCTTTTTAATATGCTGTCTAGGTTGGCCATAACTTTTCATCCAAGGAGTAAGCATCTTTTAATTTCATGACTGCAATCACCATCTGCAGTGATTTCAGAGCCCCCCCAAAAAACATCATCCACTGTTTTCACTGTTTCCCCATCTATTTGCCATGAAGTGATGGGACAGATGCCATGATCTTAGTTTTCTGAATGTTGAGCTTTAAGCCAACTTTTTCACTCTCCTTTTTCATCAAGAGGCTCTTTAGTTCTTCTTTGCTTTCTGCCATAAGGGTGGTGTCATCTGCATATCTGAAGTTATTGATATTTCTCCCGGCAATCTTGATTCCAGCTTGTGCTTCATCCAGCCCAGCATTTCTCATGATGTACTCTGCATAGAAGTTAAATAAGCAGGGTGACAATATACAGCCTTGACATACTCCTTTTCCTATTTGGAACCAGTCTGTTGTTCCATGTCCAGTTCTAATGGTTGCTTCCTGACCGGCATACAGATTTCTCAAGAGGCAGTTCAGGTGGTCTGGTATTCCCATCTCTTTAAGAATTTTCCACGGTTTGTGGTGATCCACACAGTCAAAGGCTTTGGCATAGTCAATGAAGCAGAAATAGGTGTTTTTCTGCAACTCTCTTGCTTTTTCCATGATCCAGTGGATGTTGGCAATTTGATCTCTGGTTCCTCTGCCGTTTCTAAATCCAGCTTGAACATCTGAAAGTTCATGGTTCACGTATTGTTGAAGCCTGGCTTGGAGAATTTTGAGTATTACTTTACTAGAGCATGAGGTGAATGCAATTGTGCAGTAGTTTGACCATTCTTTGTCATTACCTTTCTTTGGGATTGGAATGAAAACTGATCTTTTCCAGTCCTGTGGCCACTGCTGAGTTTTTCAAATTTGCTGGCATATTGAGTAAAGCACTTTCACAGCATCATCAAGGATTTGAAATAGCTCAACTGGAATTCCATCACCTCCACTAGCTTTGTTCACAGTAATTCTTCCTAAGGCCCACTTGACCTCACATTTCAGGATGTCTGGCTCTAGGTGAGTGATCATACACTCCTGATATCTGGGTGGTGAAGATATTTTTTGTATAATGCTTCTGTGTATTGTTGCCACCTCTTCTTACTATCTTCTGCTTTTGCTAGACCCATACCATTTCTGTCCTTTATTGTGCCTATCTTTGCATGAAATATTCCCTTGGTATCTCAAATTTTCTTGAAGAGACCTCTAGTATTTCCCATTCTATTGTTTTCTTCTATTTCTTTGCCTTGGTCACTGAGGAAGGCCTTTTTATGTCTCCTAGCATTCTTTGGAACTCTGCATTCAAATGGGTTTATCTTTCCTTTTCTCGTTTGCTTTTCGCTTCTCTTCTTTTCACAGCTATTTGTAAGGCCTCCTTAGATAGCCATTTTGCTTTTAAGCATTTCTTTATCTTGGGGATGGTCTTGATCCTGTCTCCTGTGCAATATCATGAACCTCCATCCATACAGGCACTCTATCATATTTAATCCCTTGAATCTATTTGTCACTTCCACTGTATAATGGTAAGGGATTTGATTTAGGTCATTCCTGAATGGTCTAGTGGTTTTTTCTACTTTCTTCAATTTCGGTCTGAATTTGGCAATAAGGAGTTCATGATCTGAGCCACAGTCAGCTCTTGGTCTTGTTTTTGCTCACTGCATAGAGCTTCTCCATCTCTGGCTGCAAAGAGTATAATCAATCTGATTTCAGTATTGACCATCTGGTGATGTCCATGTGTAGAGTCTTCTCTTGTGTTGTTGAAATAGGGTGTTTGCTATGACCAGTGCGTTCTCTTGGCAAAACTCTATTAGCCTTTGCCCTGCTTCCTTCTGTACTCCAAGGCCAAATTTGCCTGTTACTCCAGGTGTTTCTTGACTTACTACTTTTGCATTCCATTCCCCTCCAATGAATAGGACCTTTTTTGGGTGTTAGTTCTAGGATGTCTTGTAGGTCTTCATAGAACTGTTCAACTTTGCTTCAACTTCCCCATATGTGGAGTCATATTGGCATTTTTATAAGATAATTTAAGCAAATAAATGTATTCATCATCAATTTGGGAAAGAGATGAGTAAAGCAATTACCACTGGCCCAGATCCAGAATTTACCAAGCATTAACTAATATCGAGTTGAAAACTAATGAAATTTTAAATCTATTAATTTTATTAATTCAATCCAATTATTTAACAGTAAATGCTTATTAACTGCCAATGACATGCCAAGTGTTTTTTGAGCTACTGGGGGATATGATAATGAACAAAATGTTAAAAACTCATGCCTAGTGGAGCTTACGGTCTAATGAGGGAAATAGAAAATGAATAAAAAATATAGAATAAAATGTCTAATGGTGAAGGATGTGTAAGAACAAAATAAAACAGATATGGATTATTAGGGACAGTCTCCAAGCAGAAGAATCTCTATTTATATTTTATTTTTGGCTGTGTCGGGCCTTAGTTGCAGCATGTGATGTATTTGTTGCCTCTCAAGGGCTTCTGTCTGGTTGTGACATGGGCTCCGGAGCGTGTGGCCCCAGTGGTTGTAGCACGCGGGTTCCAGAGTGCATGGGCTCTCTAGTTTGAGCCACATGGGCTCTCTAGTTGAGGCTCTGTAGTTGCAGCACATGGGCTTAGTTACTCTGTGGCATGTGGAATCTCAGTTCCCTGACCAGGGATCGAACCCACACCCCCTTTATTGGAAGACAGATTCTCAACCACTGGACAACCAGGGAAGTTCCAAGAAGCAGTCTTTAGGCAGAGATCTAAATTAGGTTAAAAAGTCAGCCAGATATGGTAGAGAAAAAGGCTTCCCAGAAGATGGACTGTCAAGTCCATCACTTTGGGAAGGGGACCAGGCTCAACGTATTCTAAACAGCAAATAGGCCAGGGTGTGACTGGGAATTCATCATTCTCAGTGACGAATGCTACCTGGTGAAAAATGTGGTATGTCAGGGTCCATGTAGGGCGAATCCTTCCTTCCCCACTCACTCCCTTTCTTCCTTTTTTCCTTCTTCCTTTCTCCCTCCCCTTCTCCTCTTCCTTATTATTATTATTAATAGTAGTAGTGGGGGCTTCCCTGGTGGTTCAGTGGTAAAGAATCCACCTGCAATGCAGAAGACACAGGTTCAGTCCCTGGGTTGGGAAGATCCCCTGGAGGATGAAATGGCAACCCACTCCAGTATTCTTGCCTGAGAAATCCCATGGACAGAGGAGCCTGGTGGGCTACAGTTCAGGGTGTCGCAAAAGTGTAGGACATGACTGAACAACTAAACAAATAGTAGTAGTATTTCTCTCTCTCTCTCCAGCACAGCAAGAATAACTATAGATGCTGAGAAGAAAATTGCAGGAGGACATACAATTACTTTCACCAACACAGTCACTTTTGGTCCAGTTTCACAGTAAGATTCATTTTATCTTGCACACGTATCAGTTGAGGAAGCCTACACCTGGAGACTTTAAGAAAGTTATTCTAAAGCACATAGGTGCCATAGTTATGAACTCGATTAAGTATTCTGACTGAAGTCCAGTTCTTTTTCTCTTTCTGGACACTGTTCAAAGCATAAAAACAGAGAAAAATGAAAAGATTATCCCTAATTTAAAAGACCTGCTCTATCCTTAGTCATAGCTAAGGTCTTTTCTCATGCTCATGCTCAGCTGCTCAGGCATGTCTGACTCTCTGTGACTCCATGGGCTGCAGCCTGCCAGGTTCCTCTGTCCATGCAATTTTCCAGGCAAGAATACTTGAGCAGGTTGTATTTCCTATTCCAAGGAGTCGTCCTGACCTGGAATAGAACTCAAGTCTCCTGTATCTCCTGTGGCCCCTGGGAAGCCCCAATGTCTTTTCTACATTCTACTTTACCTACTATTGAGCTAATCTGATCTGGGAGTTAGCTAATTAGCTAATCAGCTAATTAGCTAATCAGCTAATTTTGGAGTTAACTGATCCCAAGCTCTGTCAAAGAGTAAGAATTTTTGTTGTTGTTTTTAAAGAAAATCATGAAGTGTTTAATGCATAAATTTTACCCAACAATCATGTGAAGAGTTTCTGACTAAAGATTTTGAGTTTTTTTGTTTTACCAATATAGAAAATAGAAATACCCTGTAGGTAACAGCATATGCTTGAGATACCAAGCACTAGTATTAATGGGTGAGTAGTTGGATCCTTGCTCTAAGTCTGGACAAAGACTCACTAATTTCTAGAAAAAGCACCATAGGTTATTTTTGCAACATTGGAGTTAAAACTGGGGGAAAAGTCAGAAAGATTAGTCACATGACATTGTACATTTTTATTATAATACTCCACTATTGTGAATTATGTCAGTCCAACTGTGCACCTAGGAAGTAAAAATTACTTCTTCCACTACAGAAATAAGTTCTGTTCAATCCTTAAAAGTGAGAAGTGAAGTGGTTCTAATTTAGCATCAATTTGGACTTGAAAATCTGTATATCTAGGTTTTTTGAGTTGCTAGGTCTCTTGCTTCTGGAATATAAGAAATGTCCCCAGCATTCATCATTCAGTTCCTTTCTTTGACTAAGAAATCAGCTTAAAAACATCAAAACCTAAAAGAAATGTTATCGTTTAACTAAGACTAGAATGAGTTTTTCATGCTCTTCTCCAAGAATTGTGTTCACATTGTGAACAGACTTGAGTTTATATCCTTTCCCATCTGTTTCTAGCTGTGTACTCCCAAGTGTACTATTTAATCTCTCAAAGCCACCATTTCTTTACATTTAGGAAAACGGAGATGAAAATAGGGTCTTGAAAGCATGAAATAAGATCATGTATTTGGAGTAGACATCTGTCTTACCAAAGACTTGAACACCCTGTCCAAATTTTAGTACTTTTCTATATTATATATCCTTATGTTCCAAAGTTAAGTTTAAAGAAAAGTAAGACTTTATTTCCCAGGTTATCTCACAGCTAGGATTCAAGCATATGACTTAGTTTCTACCAATATGGTACTCCTATCTCAGAGTTTTATTCAGAGGTAAACTACAGAAGGAAACTGTAGCTCAGGTTAACATGAAAAGTATCAGAGGGATAGTGTTTCTAAACTGATTTGAAGGTGACAGTAGCTTCTCCATCTTGAAATATGGTTCTTAAAAGATCAGACTTGAGTTTCTTACTCCAAATTTTCCAATACTTTTATGAAGTACAAATGCCCCTCAGTAAATTTATTTCTCCCTAACCTGGAAAAATGGATTCTATTATTTGCTTCTAACAACCATAGCAATCTCAATGTTAAAACATTTATTAGAAAAATTATGAATACCCCAAAATGCTCCATCAATGACAATTCACTGGCCTCTTAAATTGGAGGAAATTGGGTTGGAAATTTTTTCCTTCTGCTCTCTACCTGCATTCATTCAAATTCTTTCTTGCTATCTTTCATTCATCTTGTGTACTGTGCTCATTTTGAACCCTTATTAAGAAAAAAAAAAAAACATGAAAACAGATATAAAAAAGTCTATTGAAGTGTTCATATTATTAACTTGTCATTTAAAATTTAGAATTTTTTTTTTTATTATGGTAGGCTCCTGAAAAAAAGCTTAAAGATTTAGAAAAGGAAAATGTCACATGTAGAAAAATAAAGAGATCTTGGAAAAAATGGTGGTAGGGTCCATAAGGACAAAAGAGAAAGGCCATACAGATGGGAGGCCACCCTCTGGATTTAAGGTTTGATGGGGATGGAAAGAAATTCATCAGAATCAGAGTGGACCCCTGGGTAGTCCAACAAGGTCAAACAGGAGTGTACTACCTTTTCCTCTATTTGAAATGCCCAATAGAATTATTCTAAGCTAAAGTGAGTGAGTGATAGTCATTCAGTCGTGTCCAACTCTTTGCGATCCCATGGACTACAGCCTGACAGGCTCCTCTGTCCATGGAATTCTCCAGGCAAGAATACCAGACTGGGTTGCCATTTCCTTCTCCAATTCTAAGCAAAAATTGGCAGTTAAGTCCCACAACTTCCATAGTACTTTGTGACCTAATTTTAGTAATTAGATAAGACAAAGTTTACCTATCTGAATTCTACTTTTTTTCTACCAATATTATCCTTCTGGTATTATAAGTTTACTTTTACTGGGGCTGATTTTTAAGTATAATTTTTATCTATATTATTGGTTTTTAAAATTTTAAACTGAAGTGACATTTTAAAAAGTGAAATGGACTTCTGTCTACAGCCTCCCCCACTTTCAAAATCCCACACCAGGGTAGTACATTTGCTACAAACTGATGAAACTATATTGAACTTCGTTATCAGACAAAGTTCATTTTTAGCACATTTCACCTTGCTTGGGTTGACCAGCAGCACCTGGGATGCTTCCAGTTGTGTCGGTGGAGTGTGCAATTTCCTCAGTTCTGTCTTGCCGCAGCAAAAATTTGAAGGGATGGATGGACCAGCGTTATAGCTCAGTTTTATTGGCAAGCAAAGGAAAATACATCCTCCAGGCATGAGAGTAGGCTGACGCAAAAGATGTGAAGAAAAGAAGCTCCCAGTTCAATCTTGGCACCTCTTTTTATAAGTTTTTTCTCCTCCCCTTGAGCCTACCCTATGTAAATTGGGCTAGCCAGGAGGGCTGTTTGCTTTACCTGAGGTCCTCACTCTGGTCCTCAGACCTTCCTTTGTTCTATATTTTAAGGCTTTTCCCTTCTTTATCTTTTAGCCACAGCCATTTTGGACTCCTTTTTCCTATTCTAACTACAAGCCTCCTTCAGCGATAATGCAAAGAAATAGAGGAAAACAACAGAATGGGAAAGACTAGGGATCTCTTCAAGAAAATCAGAAATACCAAAGGAACACTTCATGCAAAGATGAGCTCGATAAAGGACAGAAATGGTATGGACCTAACAGAAGCAGAAGATATTAAGAAGAGATGGCAAGAATACACAGAAGAACTGTACAAAAAAGATCTTCATGACCCAGATAATCACGATGGTGTGATCACTGACCTAGAGCCAGATATCCTGGAATGTGAAGTCAAGTGGGCCTTAGAAAGCATCACTATGAACAAAGCTAGTGGACGTGATGGAATTCCAGTTGAGCTATTCCAAATCCTGAAAGATGATGCTGTGAAAGTGCTGCACTCAATATGCCAGAAAATTTGGAAAACTCAGCAGTGGCCACAGGACTGGAAAAGGTCAGTTTTCATTCCAATCCCAAAGAAAGGCAACGCCAAAGAATGCTCAAACTACTGCACAATTGCACTCATCTCACACGCTAGTAAAGTAATGCTCAAAATTCTCCAAGACAGGCTTCAGCAATACGTGAACCGTGAACTTCCAGATGTTCAAGCTGGTTTTAGAAAAGGCAGAGGAACCAGAGATCAAATTGTCAACATCCACTGGATCATAGAAAAAGCAAGAGAGTTCCAGAAAAACATCTATTTCTGCTTTACTGACTATGCCAAAGCCTTTGACTGTGTGGATCACAATAAATTGTGGGAAATTCTGAGAGATGGGAATACCAAACCACCTGATCTGCCTCTTGAGAAATTTGTATGCAGGTCAGGAAGCAACAGTTAGAACTGGACATGGAACAACAGACTGGTTCCAAATAGGAAAAGGAGTTCATCAAGGCTGTATATTGTCACCCTGTTTATTTAACTTATATGCAGAGTACATCATGAGAAACGCTGGACTGGAAGAAACACAAACTGGAATCAAGATTGCCGGGAGAAATATCAATAACCTCAGATATGCATATGACACCACCCTTATGGCAGAAAGTGAAGAGGAACTCAAAAGCCTGTTGATGAAAGTGAAAGTGGAGAGTGAAAAAGTTGGCTTAAAGCTCAACATTCAGAAAACGAAGATCATGGCATCCTGTCCCACCACTTCATGGGAAATAGATGGGGAAACAGTGGAAACAGTGTCAGACTTTATTTTTCTGGGCTCCAAAATCACTACAGATGGTGACTGCAGCCATGAAATTAAAAGACACTTACTCCTTGGAAGGAAAGTTATGACCAACCTAGATAGCATATTCAAAAGCAGAGACATTACTTTGCCAACAAAGATTCGTCTAGTCAAGGCTATAGTTTTTTCTGTGGTCGTGTATGGATGTGAGAGTTGGACTGTGAAGAAGGCTGAGCACCGAAGAATTGATGCTTTTGAACTGTGATGTTGGAGAAGACTCTTGAGAGTCCCTTGGACTACAAGGAGATCCAACCAGTCCATTCTGAAGGAGATCAGCCCCGGGATTTCTTTGGAGGGAATGATGCTAAAGCTGAAACTCCAGTACTTTGGCCACCTCTTGCGAAGAGTTGACTCATTGGAAAAGACTCTGATGCTGGGAGGGATTGGGGGCAGATGAAGGGGACGACAGAGGATGAGATGGCTGGATGGCATCACTGACTCGATGGACGTGAGCCTGAGTGAACTCCGGGAGTTGGTGATGGACAGGGAGGCCTGGCATGCTGCGATTCATTGGGTCGCAAAGAGTCGGACACGGCTGAGCGACTGATCTGATCTGAACAGTTGCATGAAAGAACACCCGAGTTTTGTTTTGGGGACAAATAACCACACTAAGCAGGGAATAGGATCCAGAATTAGGGCTCTTTTTCAGAACTGTTGATACCATTTTACTTCTGCAGCTGCTGCTTCTCCACATTAATAATTGAATAAATATCCTCTTTTGATCTGAATCTAGCAGGTGAAAGATTTTAGCAGACTCTAATATCAGAAATAAATTCAGTTTCTACTTCACTATAAGCCACGGTAAGGCAAATAGAGATCTGCAAGGATACATAAAGGGGGAAAAATTCCAGAAACATTAAAAGAATCTGCAGTTCAAGAAGCTTTTCTGAAGTTTCAAAGAAGTAATGTTATACCAAAATAGACTTGTTTCATGAAATTTAAAAGTTCAAAAAAATTTAAAAAGAAGAGATTTAGGAAATAACTGATGTATTGTAGAAGGCATTTTGTAACTGCATAAACAGTCATTTAGCTAGGTATAGAATTGTGAAGTCAAAACATATTCCTTCATAGTTTTGTAAATGGAGTTCCTTTGTCTTCTGACTGTATTTACATAGGAAGAATTTGGGATCACCTAACATTAACCTAATCAATCATTTTCTTGTCTATTTGATGAAAGTTATCTTTAAAATTATATTCAATCATGTTATATCTGGAACATCCTTAAAAAAAAATACGTGTCTCTATTTTTAGACTGAAGACAGTTCCATGGTAAAACAATGTTTTGTTTTTGTTTTTTTTTCCCCTCAAACTATCAATCTCTTGGTTAATGATGAAAAACTAGAGGTATTTCTAGGAAAATAGAAAAGAATAACCATGTTACTAAACATTGTTAGAGGTTTTAAAAAAGTAAAGTAAAATATAAATCAAGAAGCAATAAAATTATCTTAATTTCCCTCAAGCTTTTCTAAAACTACAGGAAGAATTATCATTACTTTCAAGGGAGTTAATTGCCTTCAAGAGATGGGAATACCAGACCACCTTATCTGCCTCCTGAGAAATCTGTATGCAGGTCAAGAAGCAACAGTTAGAATGGGACATGAAACGATGGACCAGTTCCAAATTGGGAAATAAGTAGGTCAAGGCTAAAGTATAACATGGTAAATGTTGGGCTGGATGAAGCTCAAGCTGGAATCAAGATTGCCAGGAGAAATATCAATAACCTCAGATGTGCACAGGACGCCACTGGAATGGCAGAAAGTAAAGAGGAACTAAAGAGCCTCTTGATGAAGGTAAAAGAGGAGAGTGGGAAAACCTGGCTTAAAACTCAACAGTCAAAAAAAACTAAGATCATGGCATCAAGTCCCATCACTTCATGACAAATAGATCAAAAAAATGGAAACAGTGACAAACTTTAGTTTCCTGGTTCCAGAATCATTGCGGAAGGTGACTGCAGGCATGAAATTAAAAGATGCTTGCTCCTTGGAAGAAAAGTTATGACAAACCTGTTTGTGTGCAAGATCAGTCACTTCAATTATGTCTGATTCACTGTGACACTATGGACTGTAGCCTGCCAGGCTCCTCTGCCCACGGGATTCTCTAGGCAAGAATACTGGAGTGGGTTGCCATGCCCTTCTCCATGGATCGTCCCTACCCAGGGATCGAACCAGCATCTCTTACATATCCTGCATTGGCAGGCAGGTTCTTTACCACTAAAAAGCACATTTAATAGCAGAGACATCACTTTGCTGACAAAGATCCATATAGTCAAAGCTGTGCTTTTTCCATTAATTATGTACAGATGTGAGAGTTGGACCATAAAAAAAGGCCTGAGTCTCAAAGAATTGATGCTTTCTAAATGCGGTGCTGGAGAAGACTCTTGAGCAAGGAGATTAAACCAGTCAGTACTGTAGGAAATCAACCCTGAATATTCATTGGAAGGACTGATGTTGAAGCTGAAACTTCAATACTTTGGCCACCTGATGCTAAGAGTTGACTCATTGGAATAGACCCTGATTCTGGGGAAAGCTTGAGGGCAGGAGGAGAAGGGCACAATGGAGGATGAGATGGTTAGATGGCATTATTGATTCAATGGACATGGGTTTGAGCAAATTCTTGAAGATAGTAAAGAACAGGGATGCTTGGAATGCTGCAGTCCAATGGATCACAGAGTCGTACATGACTGATTAACTGAACAACAGTAACTCAATAAAACCAATAAAGTGACAATTAAAAGGTTGTCCAATATCATAACTGAAATAAAATCTATGCCTAAAAGCAAAAAGACTTTATATTAGCAACAGAGAATTATAAGAAATAGTAAAAATAATAATCTTAAGAGATGCACTTAGTGATAAATCCCTAGTACTATTCATTCAGTCGCATCTGAGTCTTTGTGACCCCATAGACTGTAGCCCACCACGCCCCTCTGACCATGGAATTCTGCAGGAAAGAATACTGGAGTGGGTTGCCATTTCCTTCTCCAGAGGATCTTTTCAACCCAGGGATCGAACCTGGGTCTTCTGCATTGTAGGTAATTCTTCACTGACTGTGACACCAGGGAACACCCAATAATAGCATGGAGGAATACAAATAATTATAGTAATATGAGGGCTTCCCCTATGGCTCAGCTGGTAAGGAATCTACCTGAAATGCAGGAGATAGAGGAGACACAGTTTTGATCTGTGGGTCAGTAAGATCCTCTGCAGAAGGAAATGGCAACCCACTCCAGTATTCTTGCCTGAAAAATCTTGTGGACAGAAAAGCCTGGCAGGCTACAGTCCAAAATTTGCAAAGAGTCAGACATGACTGAGTAACTAAGCATGCATGTATGATAATAATATGAAACATTCAAGAATTACATGTTGAAAACTATAAATATTAAGAGATATAAAGGTAGATTCCTACAAAGGAGAAGCGGTCACCCCAAGAGAGAACAAAATATTGGGCTGATAGATGTCCATCAACAGATGAATAAGAAAGCTATGGTACATATACACAATGGAGTATTACTCAGCCATTAAAAAGAATACATTTGAATCAGTTCTAATGAGGTGGATGAAACTGGAGCCTATTATACAGAGTGAAGTAAGCCAGAAAGAAAAACACCAATACAATATATTAACGCATATATATGGAATTTAGAAAGATGGTAACAATAACCCTGTATACGAGACAGCAAAAGAGACACTGATGTATAGAACAGTCTTTTGGACTCTGTGGAAGAGGGAGAGGGTGGGAAGATTTGGGAGAATGGCATTGAAATATGTATAATATCATATATGGAACGAGTCGCCAGTCCAGGTTCGATGCACGATACTGGATGCTTGGGGCTGGTGCACTGGGACGACCCAGAGGGATGGTATGGGGAGGGAGGAGGGAAGAGGGTTCAGGATGGGGAACACATGTATACCTGTGGCAGATTCATTTCGATATTTGGCAAAACCAATACAATATTGTAAAGTTTAAAAATAAAATAAAATTTAAAAAAAAAATTGGGCTGATCAAAAAGTTCATTCAGATTTTTCATGTTACAGGAAAACTTGAATGGACTTTTTGGCCAACTGAATATTACACAGTTTTAAATTCAAGTTAATTTTTATGCTTGTTAACAATTAATCAGTTAATAAAAACTAAGCTTCTGAGTAGGTTAAATATATCCTTATACAAAGGTCAATTTCACTCAACTATAATTAGAAGTAGTTTGTTTTGTTTTGTAGGCATGAAAATAACTTTTATTTTTACTGGGTGATTAAGCCCAGAAAATCACTTTTGATATTTTCTTAAAGCTATAATTGGATTCATGCTCCCACTGCATTTTAAAGTATATTAAGAGGTAAGTAATTGAAACTATAATGCTAGTGAAGAGCAGTGAACAAACCAATTGATAGCATAGAAAAAGTCTCCCTCTCTCTTTCATCATTTATATATATATATATATATAATTATTTTTCGCCAAAGTATAAGTAATAGTGAACAATAATTTTATATATATATATATATATATATATGATGAAAGAGAAAACGTCTCTATGCTGTCGATTATTCTTCACTATTACTTATACTTTGGGCTTCCCTTGCGGCTCAGCTGGTAAAGAATTCGCCTGCAATGCAGGAGACATGGGTTTGATCCCTGGGCTGGGAAGGTCCCTGGAGAAGGGAAAGGCTACCCACACCAGTATTCTGGCCTGGAGAATTCCATGGACTGTAAAGTCCATGGGGTCGCAAAGAGTCGGACATGACTGAGCGACTTTCACTCACTATTACTTATACTTTACTCAAATCACTTGGCAATAATAGGGAAATTGGTTAAATATTCTGAAAAAAAAAAAAAACACCAAGTCTTCCTGAAAAATAATACAGTGAAAATCCTATTAATAAACAGGTTAATATAGCAGTTTTCAAATTCATGTCTCTTGAAACCTAGAGGGTTCTGAAACTTTTTCAGGGATCTATGAGGTTAAAAACATTTTTTTTTTTAAAGAAGAAAAACTATAATGAAAGAGTTTTTAATTAACTTTTTTTTTCACTGTGTTGACATTTGCACTTAAGCTGCAAAAGCAATAGTAGATAAAATGCTATGTTCATTATAACTAGGGCAGTGGCACCAATTGTTCCAGAAGTGTCTGTATTTCTCACTGCCATACACCAGCAAGGCGGGGCGCGGCGGGGCGGTGGCGGGGGGGGGGGGGGGGGGGGGGGCTGGAAAACCAGTTTCACCTACGAATCTCCTTGATTAAGCAGTAAAAGTTATTAACTTTATTTAATCTCGACCTTCTAATGCGACTTTTTAATATCCTGTGTGACAAATGGAAAATATGCATGAAACATTCTGCTCCATGTGAAAGTGTAATTCATGCTGGTTTTAAAGAAAATTACATCTGTGATTACTTGAGTTGAAAACTGAGCTAGCTGGTTTTTTCATGAAATACCATTTTGGGTATTGAAAGAACAACTGACAACAAACTAGAGTAAATGAAGAAAATGAGCATGTCACGTCAAGGAAAACAACAGGTCATGCATTTTGTCAATGACAACGTTTGAGCTTTCAAGCAAAAATTGGAATTTGGGGAAACCTGAATTCTACCATCATGAATTTGACAATAAGTGTGTCCAAATACTGAAAAACTTTTCCAATGAGATCAGTTACAATAATCACAAATGTAATTGTTGTGATATTGTATAATAAACACCCCAAAATTTGAAAGATCTACACAAGTCATGAAGACAGTATTTTCCAAATAAGTAATGAATTAAGTTCTAAAGTCACATATGAGTAAAGGTGATGACACCACCCTTATGGCAGAAAGCAAAAAACTAAAGAGCCTCTTGATGAAAGGGAAAGAAGACAGTGAAAAATTTGGTTTAAAACTCAACATTCAAAAAACTAAGATTATGGCACTCAGTCACATCACTTCATGGCAAATAGATGTGGAAATAATTGAAACAGTGATAGATTTTATTCTTTTGGGCTCCAAAATCACTGCAGATGGTGACTGCAGCCATAAAATTAAAAGACGCTCGCTCCTTGAAAGAAAAGCTATGACCAGCCATGACAGCATGTTAAAAAGCAGAAACATTCCTTTGTTGACAAAGGTCTGCATGATCAAAGCTATGGTTTTTCCAATAGTCATGAATGGATGTGAGAATTGGACTAGTAAGAAAGCTGAGCCCCGAAGAACTGATGTTTTTTAACTGTGGTGTTGAAGAAGACTCTTGAGCGTCCCTTGGACTGCAAGGAGATCAAACCAGACAATCCTAAAGGAAATCAGTCCTGCATATTCATTAGAAGGACTGATGTTGAAGCTGCAACTCCAATACTATGGCCACCTGATGTGAAGAAGTAACTCATTGGAAAAGACCTTGATGCTAGGGAAGATTGAAGGCAGGAGGAGAAGGGGATGACAAAGGATGAGATGGATGGATGGCATCACCGACTCGATGGACATGAATTTGAGCAAGCTCCAGGAGTTGGTGATGGACAGGGAAGCCTGGCATGCTACAGTCCATGGGGTTGCAAAGAGGAGGACAGGACTGAGTGACTGAACTGAACTGAACTGAAAAGGATCCTTTTAATGTGCACGAAAGACCAACAGATGTTGACATACCAGAGCATGAAACTTAATTGGTATGGTTTTAGTTTCTACTCTGCAGTCAATATTTAAGAAATTGATTTATTGTCTTGTTGTAAAACGAAAAAAAAAAAAATCATCACTGTCTGAATGGCCCATGAAAATATTCCACACCTTACCAACTACATATCTTTGTGAGACCAGATATTTTTTACAAGCTTGGATCAAAGCAGCTTATCATCATTCAATTGAACAGACATCAAATACTGAAGCAGAGGATGAAAATCTAGTTGTTTTCTATTGTCAGACATTAAAGAGATTTTGAAAACTGAACCAATGTCACTCTTTTCAGTATTTTTTTATTTTAGAAAATATAGTTATTTTCCCTAGAAATAAATCAATCATGTTAACATGTAAAGTGCTAGTATTGTTTCTAATAATAATTTAAGATAACAAAATAATAAATATCTGTATCTGTAAATATATCAGCTTTAATTTCTAATATAGTGTATATGGCAAGTATAATTCATAAACCTAAGCTCTCTGAAGTTAACAATAATCTTAAGAGTGTAAAGAGATACTAAGAACAAAATATCTGAGAATCACTGTTTCAAAGTATTCATTTCTAAAAATGAAATCATAAAAAAATCCAAAAAGTCAGTAATTTTCTTCTCTTTGTATGAAGAATTCTAGATGCAAACAAGCAAAGGAAGAACTATCAGAGAAAAAGCTCAGTAAGTCTTTTAAGTTTGAAATGCTTGTTTGTAAAGAAATATGTTTAAGTTTTGAGTCATACTAAAAGTCAATAAGATATACTATTCTATGGAAGTTTAGTTAAGATTCATATTTAATGGATAAAGATCTCATGCAAATCATTAAATAAAAGAAACAATATAATAAATAAATGAATATGCTTACTATAGAAATAAGTGTTGCTGCTGCTGCTAAGTCACTTCAGTCGTGTCGGACTCTGTGCGACCCCGTAGATGGCAGCCCACCAGGCTCCCCCACCCCTGGGATTCTCCAGGCAAGAACACTGAAGTGGGTTGCCATTTCCTTCTCCAATGCATAAAAGTGAAAAGTGAAAGTGAAGTCGTTCAGTCGTGTCCGACTCTTAGCGACCCCATGGACTTCAGCCTACTAGGCTCTTCCATCCATGGGATTTTCCAGGCAAGAGTACTGGAGTGGGTTGCCACTGCCTTCTCTGATAGAAATAAGTGTAATATACCAATATAACAAGTATATTAATAATAGAAGACAAAATTAATATATTTACACAGTAAAATATTCTATACCTAGTTAAAACTATGTTGTAAAGAATTTTTGTCAATATGTAAAAAATATATATATAATTTTATGCAAACAAGAATAATCTAATGTTGCATAAAAAATGTAATCCTAGTTATATGTAGTTTCTGATGGGGAAACATTTTCTTCTACCTGAAAAGCAAACCTCTTTTTCTTCCTACTATTGCCTTCTACTTCTCTAACCATCCATAAATTTTTAATTATATTGGTCAGTCTCTCAGACAGTGATTGGACTTCTAATTACCTAATTATATCCTCTAACTATTAAAGAAATTGTATTCATGATTTTTTAAATCCCCAAAAAGAAATTTTCAGGTCCAGAATTCTCCAGGTTAATAAATTCATAGATGTCTGCTGGGAATATAAAATAGTACAGTGTTTTTAAAAAATGGTCTGGCAGCTTCTTTTAAAAATTTAAAATATAACTACCTTACAACCTAGTGATTGTACTTCTGGGCATTGATTCCAGGAAAATAGAATCTTGTGTTTCCACAAAACTTGTACATGAATGTTTATAGAATATACATTCATCATAGCCCCAAACTGGAAACAACCCAGATGTCCCTTACAAGTGAACAGTTAAACAAATTCTGACCCATCTACATAATGGAATAAGTAAGAAGGCACACAGCAAGAAAGAGGTATGAACTATTTATACAGGCAACATCTTGGATCAATCTCTTAAAAATTATGCTGAGTGTAAAACACCAGTCCGCACAAGTTACATACTATATTATTCCATATATATTATATTTTGAAATGTCAATACTACAGAAATGAACCAATAAGTGATTGCTAGGAGTTAAAGATGGAGGTGGGGAGCAGATACAGGAGGAGGGTAGAAACTGTTGGTCAGAAGAACAGTGAGTGTCGCCATAAAAGGGCAATATTGGCAATCTCTGTGGTGATGAAACTGTTCCATATCTTGACTGTATCAATATCAATACCCTGGTTGTGATATTTGGCTCTTGTCTTACAAGATATTTCCATTTAGGCAACTTACATAAAGACTGAGATATCTTTATATTATTTGTTACCACTGTATGCAAATCTATAATTATCTCAAAATCAAAATTAAAAGAAAAAAAATACACAAACTGAAAGTCAAAAGCAGGATAAATGTTTTTCAAAATATACGAGCTCCACTTTTAATAATAAAGGAAAAGGATAAGGGAAATATACCTAAATGTTTGAGATGTTTTTCTTTCTAAGTTTATGGGCACATGTTTCCTTTCTATCCTTCTTTAAAACCAAATGTACTTTCTAAATTTTCTTAAATGAGATAGGGCCATCACTACAGGAAACAAGAGTAATGATAATGTATTGAGCATCTAATTTGTGCCATGGTCTATTCTAAATACTAGATAAGCAGTATCAGGATTAAACAGATTCATATCTGTATAGGGCAAAGTACACAGTTGAATTCATAGTAAGCACTATACAAAAATAAAACAATAATTTGTCAACTACAAATTGGCACTTGCCTGTCAACTAAAATTCACACTTGCCAAGAGCATTGCCAGCAACTGAACCACAAGGGCCTTTGCCATCTGCCTCTGTGGAGACTGAATCCTGCCCTGCGGCAGCTGTTGACCTTCAACAACCCCTGAGGAAGTTCAGGGTGGACTGAGACACTCTGTGCTCCAGGGAATCTGGTGGAACAAGTCTTTAGATAGTTAGATATTTTCAGGAACTAATTTTATGATCCCAATCCTTGCATCTCTTCCTATCTAGAAAACCCCTAAATACCTTCATGATGATATCAGCTCCTCGTGACTAGCAGGAAACCTTTTGTAAAGTAAGTGCTTGATTGCACTGAACTCCCCCTTCACCAAAATCTTATATATTGACCTTTCTCAGTGCCTGTTTGGAGAAGTCTCTCAGAGCTGTCTCAGGTGCTTTCTCCCGGGCTGCAGTCCTCATTGTGCCTCAAATTAATAAAAAAAAAAAAAAGAAAAAAAAAACAACTTTAACTTGCAGCTCTCAAGTTGTGCATCATTTTTAGTCAACAAAATCATACCATTTAAGGGCATCGTTTTATAACTGAGAAAGTTGACATAAAAGGTGAAATAACCTTCCTAAACTTACACTAGTAGTATATGCTAGGATCAAGATTCTAATCCAGACTGTGATTTCTATCTGTAATCTTTACCACTACAAATAATATTGGTCTACGCTTTAATTCTCTAATTCCCTCCTGGCAGTTGTACCTTTGATCTGGTCATTTGATCCCATGGCTTTTTCTGTTTGTCTTAACATAATTTATTCTCTTGCTTGGAGGAATGAGATTAAAGACATTGACATTTTCCTCATTACCATAGGCACATATGCTGGGATTAAGAGTCAAGAAAATGTTAACATGCTGAAATTAGCAACAAATCAACTTCCCCTCCGCCCTAGTCAAGCTGCTGCCTTCTCTGTAGTAAACGACAATGGGGAGATTAGTGAAGTGACCTACAGCTTCATCTTGATACAAGTATCCATGCCTTTGGAATTTTATCATGTTTCCCAGTTTACGAAATTTGGTGACTCTAGCAACTTACCTTTTCATCCACATGAATTAGCAGCCATCCATTATTCTTTCAGTTCAGTTCAGTCGCTCAGTCGTCTGACTCTTTGCGAACCCATAAATCACAGCACACCAGGCCTCCCTGTCCATCACCAACTCCAGGAGTTCACTCAGATTCATGTCCGTCGAGTCGGTGATGCCATACAGCCATCTCATCCTCCGTCGTCCCCTTCTCCTCCTGCCCCCAATCCCTCCCAGCATCAGGGTCTTTTCCAATGAGTCAACTCTTTGCATGAGGTGGCCAAAGTACTGGAGTTTCAGCTTTAGCATCATTTCTTCCAAAGAAATCCCAGGGCTGATCTCCTTCAGAATGGACTGGTTGGATCTCCTTGCAGTCCAAGAGACTCTCAAGAGTCTTCTCCAACACCAGAGTTCAAAAGCATCAATTCTTCGGCACTCAGCTTTTTTCACAGTCCAACTCTCACATCCATACGTGACCACTGGAAAAACCATAGCCTTGAGTAGACGGACCTTTGTTGGCAAAGTAATATCTCTGCTTTTCAATATGTTATCTAGGTTGGTCATAACTTTCCTTCCAAGGAGTAAACGTCTTTTAATTTCATGGCTGCAGTCACCATCTGCAGTGATTTTGGAGCCCAGAAAAAATAAAGTCTGACACTGTTTCCACTGTTTCCCCATCATTATTCTTTAAAGACTCTAAATAGTTACTGTTTAAATGATATTAGCCTAAGATTCTTTTACTTACTAGGTTTAATTACTGTAGACAGATGAGGATATACTCCTATTAGAACAAAGTCAATTAGGACCTATTTTACAACTTAAATTAATACTTTGTATACTGAATTTGGGGCTTCTCTGGTAGCTCAGCAGGTGAAGAATCCACCTGCAATGCAGGGGACCCCGGTTCATTTCCTGGTTCAGGAAGATCCCTTGGAGAAAGGATAGGCTACCCATCCCAGTGTTCTTGGGCTTCCTTGGTGGCTCGGTCAGTAAAAAATCCACCTGCGATGCGGGAGATCTGGGTTCGATCCTTGGGTTGGGAAGATCTCCCAGAGGAAGGCATGGCAACCCACTCCAGTATTCTTGTGTGGAGAATCCCTGTAGACAGAGAAGCCTGGCAGGCTACAGTCCATGGGATCACAAAGAGTTGGACATGACTGAATGCGAAGAGTTGACTCATTGGAAAAGACTCTGATGCTGGGAGGGATTGGGGGCAGAAGGAGAAGGGGACGACAGAGGATGAGATGGCTGGATGGCATCACTGACTTGATGGACGTGAGTCTGGGTGAACTCCAGGAGTTAATGATGGACAGGGAGGCCTGGCATGCTGTGATTCATGGGGTCGCAAAGAGTTGGACACGACTGAGCGACTGAACTGAACTGAATGACTAAGCACAGCACATACTGAATTTGGTTCCACTTCACACCAAAAGTGCATAAAGGTTCTAAGTTTTCCATATCCTCTCTCTCTATATATATATAATAGTAGCCATCCTAATGAGCCTGGCATACTTCAGTCCATGGAGTTGCAGAGTCGCACATGACTGAGTGACTGAACTGTCTGATCCTAATTAGTGAGGCAGTATCTCATAGTACTTTTGATTTGTATTTTCCTAATGATTAGCAATGGTAAGCATGTTTTCTTGTGCTTATCGGCCATTTGTTTGTAGTTGGTTTTGGAGAAATGTCTGTTCAAGTCCTTTGCCCATTTCTGAAATGGGCTGTTTGTTTTGTTTTGCTGCACTTTCATCTGGGTAAATGATGATGAGTATCTTCTCAGGTGTTGGTTTGTTATGTATTCATCATCTTTTTTGACCATTGTTTGAATTTTTGACCATTTTTAATTGGTTCTTTTTGTTATTGCTGAGTTTTAGGGACTCTTTATGTATTTTGAATATTGGTTTTTATCAGGTAAGGGATTTTCAAATATCTTCTCCAAAAGTTGGCTCATTTTATCATTTTCTGAAGAGAATATTTTAAAGAGCATAAGTTTTAAAGTAGTAAATTTTACTGTGTGTGACTAATGTCTTAAACAAAGGAAAAGGGGTTGGAAAGTAAGTTGATTTAAAGAACATATTACAGGGCAGCAGTGGAAAAACAGACATAGGGAATAGATTATGGAGATTGGGAGAAGGGAGGAGAGGGTGAGATGTATGGAGAGAGTAACATGGAAATTTACATTATCATATGTAAAATAGATAGCCAATGGGTATTTGCTGTATGGCTCAGGAAACTAAAAAAAAAAGAAAGAAAGAAAGAAAGAATATAAAGAAATAAAATATTGTTACATTTTTAAAAAAATTCTTGGCTTTTGTCCCATTCTGAATTCTTCTCCCGTGTCCATATTAAAATACCTGACCTTCCACCTTATTCCCGATGCCAGCTTACACAGGCATCATCTCACCCATGCTCTGCTCTTTTTCAAGGGCTGAACTTCTCTCTCATTGTTCTTAACTCAACCTGGAAAGATTCTTCATTAATCTCATTCAATGTTCGTGTATCTGAAATGGAATTACTATGTTGTTGGTTACCTTCCTGTCTATCTGTATGTCCATCTTCCCTCTTAAAAACTCACTGATTCCTGGGCCTTTCTGATGCTGACTCCAGACCTATATACATTTCGGAGCCTTCCTTTCCTCTCCTTCCCTTCTCCCTTTTTTCTTTCCCCTTTTCCTTCCTTTTTTTCTTTCTTTCATCCCTCCTTCCTTCTGCCTTTCCTTTCTTCAATAATTATCTGAGTACCTATTATGGGCAAGAAATTGCAGTAAGTACGAATAATACAAGAACAGAGTATATGTATTCCTTGCCTTCAATGGAGAGAGATGAAAAGGGGAAAAAATAAACAACAACTGAGTTTAGGAGAATTATAGTTTTGGTAAGCTGTACATAGTAAGGGCCCACTGTTTAACCCAAGGTGGGCAAGGAAAAGTGTTCTGGAGGTAACGACCCTTTTTTTTTTTTTTTTTTACCTATACCAAGAATTAAACTTATTGACATTGTTTTGATCATTATATAACATTGACTGTGTCCTCAAGGGCCCTCCTCACCCTAGGGCCTGATCACTTTATCATATTCTAGTCCATCATCTATACTAGCCCAACCTGCCCTAGAGTTTTCTCAAGTCTGAGGTACCTACAAGTTCCCCTATTTGACAAGGAGGACATTCCTGGCCATCATTTGCACTTGACTTTATTCAACACAGTGTTTCCAAAATAGGAGCCCTAAATTAATTCCACCATTTTTACTGTTCTATACTGCAGCTTTAATTCAGTGTAAAAAGTAGCTAGAGGTAAGAGAACACATTTAATTAAATATCGTATGCAGCTGATGAATGTATACAAAAGCATCACCCAAGGGGTATAGATTTTTATAATGAGTTTCTTTCTGTGACTTTCTTTGACTCCCAACTCCGTTTGAACTTCTGCTTAAAAGGCCAGATTGCTCTTCTCTCTACTTTCAATTTCACAATAGGCTTTCTTGGAAGAGCTGAGTTGGTCCGGCTCGCTGTTAGCACAGCAGGTTCCATCCTCATGATGCTTCAAATCGCACAGTTATCCTGAACTGCTAGAACAATTCTTGACTACCTTAATGAGACTCAGCACCCCAGCCCTGATGTTAGAGTGAAGCTTTTCCTAAAGAGTTCAAGCACTGTCTAGTGAAGATCTATTCTTTGCCATATTGTCAGTAAAAAGATAAATATTTCCCATAACCCAATAACCTTGAATTTACTAAAGAAGTTAACTAAAACTCAGTAAACTTGCCTATGTTTTCACTGACAACGAAAAACAAATCACAGATTGCGTGAAACATAGTTTCATGATGCCATTTATTCTTCTGAGACAGTCTCTCCTCATCTCTACTTCTATAAATCCATTTTAATGAATTTACTCTGTGACTGAACATATAAAAAACTTCTTCATATACAAGCTATTGTCCAAGAATACAACTTCCCGGATGACTCAACTGGTAAGAACCTGCCGGCAAGCAGGAAACCCGGGTTCAATCCCTGGATTGGGAAGATCTTCTGGAGGAGGAAATGACAACACACTCCAGTATTGTTGCTTGGAGAATCCCATGGACAGAGGAGCCTGGCAGGCTGCAATCCCTGGGGTCACAAGGAGTCAGACACGACTGAGCAACTAACGCACACAATAATTTAGTGTAAGAAAAATTCACTGGTTTGAGAGAGGACAGTGTATCATGGTGGAGGCTATGGCCTGATAGTGTCACCTTTGGTAAAATTATCATTCAGGGTGATCATCTGGAAGGTAGAGGAGTGCCCAGGTGGGAATAGTAAGGCATAAAGTGTTAGTCACTCAGTCATGTCTGTAGCCTGCCAGGCTCCTCTGTCCATGGGGATTCTCCAGGGAAGATTACTGGAGTGGGTTGCCACTCCCTTCTCCAGGGGATCTTTCTGACCCAAGGATCAAACCTGCGTCTCCCACATTGACAGGCAAATTTTTTGCAGTCTAAGCCACTAGGGAAGCGAACTTTAGGTAGGGTAATAAAATAAAATCTCATTTTAATCAACATAAATGCCTATTTTACTTATCCCAATTTATATAATCATCCAAAGAATTTTTTAAAAATTCATTTGTGGTCACTCCCTATTTTAAAAGAAAAAAAAATTACCTCATTTAAATAATAGCTAGAATTTTTTTGTTTTTTCAAAGTTTTTCTGCCAATATTCTTAATTGCTCTTATTAGCATCTGTAAGGTCCATTGAAATCAAGCGAAATGCCAGGCTGGATGAAGCACAAGCTGGAATCAAGATTGCTATGAGAAATATCAATAACCTCAGATATGCAGATGACACCACCCTTATGGCAAAAAGCAAAGAAGAACTGAGGAGCCTCTTGATGAAAGTGAAAGAGGAGAGTGAAAAAGCTGGCTTAAAACTCAACATTCAGAAAACTAAGATACTGGCATCAAGGCCCATCACTTCATGGCAAATAGATGGGGAAACAATGGAAACAGTGAGAGACTTTATTCTCTTAATCTCCAAAATCACTGCAGATGGTGACTGCAGCCATGAAATTAAAAGATGCTTGCTGCTTGAAAGAAAAACTATGACCAACCTAGACAGCATGTTAAAAAGAAGAGACATTACTTTTCTGACAAAGGTCTGTCTAGTCAAAGCCATGGTTTTTCCAGTGGTCATGTATGGATGGGAGAGTTGGGCTATAAAGAAAGCTGAACACCGAAGAATTGGTGCTTTTGAACTGTGGTGTTGGAGAAGACTCTTGAGAGTCCTTTGGAATGCAAGGAGATCAAACCAGACAATCCTAAAGGAAATCAGTCCTGAATATTCATTGGAAGGACTGATGCTGAAGCTGAAATTCCAGTACTTTGCCCACCTGATGTGAAGAACTGACTCACTGGAAAAGACCCTGATGCTGGGAAAGATTGAAGGCAGGAGGAGAAGGGGACGACAGAGGATGAGGTGGTTGGATGGCATCACCGACTCGATGGACATGAGTCTGAGCAAGCTCCGGGAGTTGGTGAGGGACAGGGAAGCCTGGCGTGCTGCAGTCCATGGGGTGGCAAAGAGTCAGACATGACTGAGTGACTGAACTGAACTGAAAGCCCATTGAGAAGGCCTCAGTGAAGCTTCCCAAACTGGTTTTTCTCATTCAGAAAAGTTACTAATTTGACTTTTGTTTTATAGGTGCCTGCTGCTGCTAAGTTGCTTCAGTCCTGTCCAACTCTGTGCGACCCCAGAGATGGCAGACCACCAGGCTCCCCCATCCCTGGGATTCTCCAGGCAAGAACACTGGAGTGGCTTGCCATTTCCTTCTCCAATGCATGAAAGTGAAAAGTGAAAGTGAAGTTGCTCAGTTGTGTCCACTCCTAGCGACCCCATGGACTGCAGCCTACCAGGCTCCTCCGTCCATGGGATTTTCCAGGCAAGAGTACTGGAGTGGGGTGCCATTGCCTTCTCCGTTATAGGTGCCAACAAACCAGATGTTTACAGTGAGAGCACTCTAGCTTGGGACTAGTCTAAAATTTCAACTGTTACTTTTTCTCATACCTGAAAGAGCCCTCAGGCAACCCAGAGTCTAATATTTACGCTGTGTGATGGGAATTATAGGAATTGAAAAAAATTGTTTATTATTAATATTAGGATTTCACATTTTTATTTAGGTATTCACATATCTAGTCTTGTATTCAAAAATTTACCTTTTGTCAAAATTGATTATTTCTCGACTTATAAGTAATATTAATCTTAAAGTTTGAGATAAGGTTGAATTAGATAGTTACCATTTCTTTTGATCATTTCATCTTACTTTTTTTTAAAATATATTCACTGTTTCAGCTCTGGAAGTTCACATTATCATAACTCCAATTATTAACCATCTATAATTTGTTCTGGATGCAGCCTTATTAAATTTAAAATTGAAACTTCAGAGATGAACAGAGTACTTATCATGAAGATCCTTGGAATGCTGTCCTAAACTCATTTATATTATAAAAAACTAATATTTCCTCAGCTTCCCTGGTGGCTCAGCAGTAAAGAACCTGCCTGCCAATGCAGGAGACAAGGGTTCAATCTCTAGATAGGGAACATCCCCTGGAGAAAGAAATGACAACACACTCCAGTATTCTTGCCTGGGAAATCCCATGGACAGAGGAGCCTGGAGGGCTACAGTTCATGGGGTCGCTTTTGCCGGTTTTAGCTGCAATAACCCCAAGTTGTCAAACACAACTTAGCAAATAAATAACAACAAAAAATATTTCTTCATGTTGGATGTATATATAGAAGGAAGAAACAAGAAAAGGGGAGGTTAGAGATACTTCCTCTCAGGAAAGCTGCTGAGAAAAAGGCTCTTCAACTGGACTGTTTGCCATCAATTTTTTAAAAAAGTGAACTATGCTTTCAAATTATTTAAGGGTTGTCATGTGGAAGATGCAATTTGGCTAACTGACCCAGAGAGCAGGACCAGGGCCAATAAGAGAATGTGATAGTTATTTTAACTCAAGATAAACTAGAAATGCCTAGGGTCAAAGTGCCCCAAGTATGGAAAAGACTCCAGCAGATACTAGGAATCATATTATAGAGTACTTCCTATGTACTGAGCACATACTAAGCACTTTTACTGTAAGTCAGTATTTGGGGTACTGCAATGAATTGAAAAATGGGCCCCTCAAAGATGGGTCCATATCCTAGTACCCAGAACCTGTGAAAGGCTCCTTATTGGGAACCTCCAAGGCTGAACAGGCCTTAGTTAAGGATCTTGAGATGAAGAGATGAGGTTGGGCTCTAAAACCAATGACAAGTGACCCTTTAAGCAACACTGAGTGGAGAAGCCTACATGGAAATGGAGGATGAGATTGGAGAGATGTGACCACAAGCCAAGGTAGGCCCGGGAAATTGACAGCCACTAGAGCTGGAAGAGACAAGGAAGGCATCTCCCTTAGACCTTCTGGAGGGAGTACAGTCCTGCTGTGGCTTTGACTACAGACTTCTTGCCTGTACAAGTGTGAGTGATCACATGTATGCTATTTTAAGAAAACTAAGCTGGTACCAAAGCATGCATTAGCCTAATTTTGCAGCTAATGAAGAAGGCTGAGTGCTGAAGAATTGATGCTTTTGAAATGTGGTGTTGGAGAAGACTCTTGAGAGTCCCTTGGACTGTAAGGAGATCCAACCAGTCCATTCTGAAGGAGATCAGCCCTGGGATTTCTTTGGAGGGAATGATGCTGAAGCTGAAACCCCAGTACTTTGGTCACCTCATGCGAAGAGTTGACTCATTGGAAAAGACTCTGATGCTGGGAGGGAATGGGGGCAAGAGGAGAAGGGGACGACAGAGGATGAGATGGCTGGATGGCATCACTGACTCAATGGACATGAGTCTGAGTGAACTCCTGGAGTTGGTGATGGACAGGGAGGCCCTGGCGTGCTGCGATTCATGGGGTCGCAAAGAGTCGGACATGACTGAGCGACTGATCTGATCTGATCTGAATGCACAGAGGGCCACAGAAGTTAGGAACTTGTTGAAGGTCATACAGCTACAGAGGCAGAACCATGGCTAGGAGAGAGGCAGTCTGGCACAGAACTCACATGCCTGAACCCAGAGGTACATTCTTCTCCTGGTAGTGAGTTCCCTCTCTCTGATTTCTAGTTGGAGATTAGAAAACTGTTTGTTGCGGCTCAATTATTAAGTAAGCATAAATGACTAGATTCAGACTTTCGAATACCAGTATATTGTATCAGAGCTTAGCAATCACACCCTGATCCTGAGGTTCCACTTTAACAGCCAATGATTCAGTTGATTTTCAGTGTTGTCCAAGAATCGATATTTTTTTTAAAAAGACCTCTCTCCAGTGAATTCTCCTAGAATATTCATGTTTGGGAAAGATAGAACTAGATACCTTTTTCAGTTTTTTGCAGCTATGAGCATGTGTGTCCTATACCTCTCCTTACCCTCAAGTCATTTTCTGTCTCCTTTTCCCAAAGTGGGAGACAACAGGAGGTGAGGGCTGTTTCATTTTTCTTGTATCATCCACATGGCCTAGGATTCCAGAGCTGTTCTCTGTCCTTGTTTCTTATGAGTGACTATAATGGTCTAAATCATACACTGAATAAGTTCACTGTTTTACTACTTTGGTGTTTTGCAACCTAATAAAAGAAAATGAAATCAGGCTTGTCCTAAAAGCAAGCTTAGATAAAAGGTGCTTGCTTCATGGGCCCACTGATAAGAAGCCTAACAATCATGAATGGAAATTCACTGTAAACAAGAGTCTGAAAAGAGAGAAGCCAAGGTACTAGGGCTTAACAGCTTTGGAGTTTTGAGAGCTTTTCAAGATACATTTGGAGAAGGCAATGGCACCCCACTCCAGTACTCTTGCCTGGAGAATCCCATGGATGGAGGAGACTGGTAGGCTACAGTCCATGGGGTCATGAAGAGTCAGACACGACTGAGTGACTTCACTTTCACTTTTCATTTTCATGCATTGGAGAAGGAAATGGTAACCCACTCCAGTGTTCTTGCCTGGAGAATCCCAGGGACGAAGGAGCCTGGTGGGCTGCCATCTGTCTATGGGGTCGCACAGAGTCGGACACGACTGATGCAACTTAGCAGCAGCAGCAGCAGCAGCAAGATACATTAGAGATTAAAATTGTGGGGGGAAACATTCTTTTCATATATGTGTAGACTGCAGTTGAATAGGACTCCTAGAACATAACAGTTGAACATTTTAATTGGCAGGATTATTATCCTAAAAGTAAGAAAGTAACAGGTGGAAAGATTGTGGCATTTCTCAAGGAAACAGGAAGGGCCTAATTGAAAGGGGCAAACTGTGTTTAGACTTCCTAACCGCTCTATTTTAGATCATCGCTTCAGAGACCACACTGAACTTGACCACGGTTGCACAGTTACTATGCTATGGAGCTAGAACTTTGAATCTCTTTCAAAGACCAAGTTATTTCTATTGCACCTATGTTTCAGTGACTGAGCAAGCATTGGAATCCCCTGGAGGGCTTGGTAAACCATGGATTACTGGGCCCCATCCCAAGAGTTTCTGACTCAGAAGGTCGGGAAGACCTTGCGTGTAGAACAAGTTCTCAGGTGATGCTGATGCTGCTGGACTGGGGACCACCCTTTAAGAACAGCTGTGTAATCACACCATCTGAGAGGGTCAGAAATCTGTAGCCAGATATTCCTCTAGTAAAAAGGGTTCCCCAGATAATTTAGACCAGAATTTACAAACTGATAGCATCAGACATGTTTGTTTACCATCAGTTCAAACTTATTTATTTAGTGGTCAACATTATAAATTCAGAGATTTTTGGATAAAAATTTTTTTCTGAAAAAGATCATAAGATCTGGCATGGCAAAAATCAATTTAAGCTTGGTATTAGCTTCCCCTTTGAGGACAAATGTGAACCTTCCTACAATTTCACATATTTATTTTACCTGCTTTGCTCTACCCTTCAATATAATAGGTGGAATTTGTTGGGTTAATAAATTCAATTATTAAGTAAATACTTTCATTTGCCTCCGTTGTAAGTGCTTTACCTGTATTAACTGTTTAAAACTCTATGAGGAGAGTTTTACTCACAGTAAATTAAGGCTGTGGGAAAAATTAAACTGACATGGGGTGAGACACTATAGCAATTTATCTCCATAGCTCATGTGTATATAAATGTAAGCCTTATAGGCTATACTATCCTGCAAATGATAGCAATCATACTAGCAGGGTACTGTTGGTGAGCATTCAACATATATTAATTCAATTAACCTTTACAACAATGCTATGAATCAGTATAATTATTTCCATCTTATTGAAATGGAAACTAAGGCAGAAAAAAATTAAGCTTCTTGGCTAAATTCCCATAGGTAGTATTAGCAGAACAAACAGGTACTTGAATCCAAGCCACCTGACTCCAGAGTCCATACTCTTCACTTTTAAGTTTGATGGTAGGCATTCATGTCTGACTCTGACCTAGACCAATTCTTCCTTTTGGCAAACAAAGAGAGTGAGTATCTGGGAGGTCAAATGTCTTCATTAGAATTGTGGGATGACTTAGCAATAGATCATGTTCCTACTCAGGAATACCAACAAGTACTCCAGCAATGACCCCCAGTGGGAATTTTGGCTATTATCGCAATATAAATGGCAAAGAGGTTAAATAAATGTTAATGAGATTCTACTCATTGTTTTTAACCTAAAGGTGGTCTCAAATGGCACTCCAGTTGTTCTCAGCCCTGGCTACACATTGCAAAGTCTCACTTTTGGCTTTTAAAAAACATGATGTCCCACCCTAGGGTAATTAAATTAATAAAATCAGATTCCTTGAGGGATGGTGTCTAACATATATATATATGTGTGTGTGTGTGTGTGTGTGTGTGTCTAACATATGTATATATGTATGTTATATATATATACACACACATACATACAAAGACATATGCTTTAATTTTAGGATTCCAGGTGATTCTAATGTGTAGCCAGGATTGAGAAGAATTGAGAAATGTTGAATTACATTATCAGGATATGCAGAGTGGATGCAATAACTGGTAATTAGACATTGATATTATCTTCTTCTGAAGGTTGTTTTGGTTCCTGTAAAGATATCTAGTTCCATGTTCAATGCCAACTGCATCCCTATAACCAAATGCAGTAATTGCTTGTTACTGATGTGTGTCCATGAATAATTGAATACTTACTTTGCTCCTGCTCCCAATTAACTTCTGTGACTGAAGGGACCTGGGCGCCTCCTGTAAGAAATAAACAGTCTTAATCCGCTAGCTGTTTTTGGTTAATTTCCATGTTTATTACTCCTGCCCCTTGCTCCACCTAATCTGATGCTCTTTCTGTGCTTACACGTGATTGATTTGTTCAGTGACACTGCAGGAAGTGTCATTTGAAGAACTCTTGAGTCCTCAGACCACTTTTGCTCCTCAGGACAATTGTGTGGTGTGTCATTGTCAGTTGAAAAGTGAAAAAAAAAAAAAAAAAATTAGGAAGTTTTGCACACACAAATTCAACTAGACAAGTCATTTCAAGTTCTATTTCGAGTCACATCCAGTCTTACTGAGGTAACATAATGAGAATTATCCAAACAATGCTTTGTCAGCAAAACAACATTAATTTGAGCATTTACAGAGTACTTTCTTCCTCCTCGTCTGTAAAATTTTCAACAGTTTATTTCAGTTATCCTTTTAAGGACTGCCTTTTCTGTAAGAATTTAGGCTCTGTAAGTACAGGAACCATGTCTGTCTTCTTATTATCATGCCCCCAAGTCCTAGCCTATTGTAGGCACTAAATAAACATTTTCTGAACTTATAATTGAATGAATATTTCAGCTAGGCATTGAAGACAGAATTAAAAACAAGACATGATTGCTGTCATTGAGGAGCTTGTAGGATTAGGAGAGAAACACAAACATTTAAGAATTATAATCTGAAATGGTTCAGTTCCGTTCAGTCGCTCAGTCATGTCTGACTCTGCAAACCCATGGACTGCAGCATGCCAGGCTTTCCTGTCCGTGACATGCTTAGGGCTTTAATAAAAGTATGTATAAAGAAGGAAGGGGCTTCCCATGTGGTACAGTGGTAAAGAGTCCACCTGTCAATATAGGAGACACAGGAGACTTGGGTTTGATCCCTGGGTTGGAAAGATCCCCTGGAGTAAGAAATGGTAACTCAGTCTAGTATTCTTGCCTGGAAAACCCCATGGACAGAGGAGTCTGGCAGACTATAGTCCGTGGGGTTGCAGACAGTCGGACACAACTGAGTGACTGAACGTGCACACACATGAAGAAGGAGAGGGCTGTTGCATGGAAAGAATCTACACATCAAATCTGTCCTCAGAGCAGGAGCAACCATAAGAGTTAAAATTTCTTGGATGTAGTTTATGTTATAAATTTTAACCCAGGACAAAGTACATATATAATTCTCAAGCCAAACTAAAATTTAAAAATTGATCCTTAAAGTCAGAAAAAAAAAAAAGCAAATGACCCTAAGTGTGGATTAATTTAATGGAATAGCAACACAAAAGAACTACTGAAAAATTATTTTTAAAGCCCAGTCATTTGAATGTACATACTTAGTTCAATATACTGGCAATGGTGTTGTGTTGATTTATCTTTTTACCCTCTGTGATATCTTATTGCAGAATTGGTCCCCAGTTTTCTCACGCTTCCCTGTGTCAATGCCTTGGATGTGTGCTTTGTCACTCAGTCGTGTCCAACTCTTTGGGACCTTGTGGACTGTAACCTGCCAGGTTCCTCTCTCCATAAGATATCCCAGGCAAAAATACTGAAGTGTGTTGCCATTTCCTTCTCCAGGGGATCTTTCAGACCCAGGGATCGAAATTACGTCTCTTGTACTACAGGCGGATTCTTTACTGCTGAGCTACCAGTAAAGATATGGTGCTAGGGCTGCAGGAGCAGACCATCACTAGCTGGCTGGATTAAATAACAATGCTTATTGTACCACAATTATGAGTTAGAAGTCTGAGATCAAGATGTCAGCTAGTCCATGGTTTCTTTGAAGGTTCTAGGCAAGGATCTTTTCCTGGCCTCCCTTTTATCATCTGAGAATTTCTTGGCTTATGGCAGCATAATTCTAATTTTTATATGGTGTTCTCTCTGTGTGTGTATCTGTCTCTAAATTTCCCCCTTTCATAAGGTATACTGAATTAGGTCATACTTATAAGGTCATATTGCAAATACCATATGATATCGCTTATAAGTGGAATCTAAAATACGACATGCGTGCACACATGCTAAGTCACTTTAGTCGTGCCTCTTTGTGACCCTATGGACTGTAGTGCATGGGATTCTCCAAGCGAGAATACTGGAGCGGGTTGCCATTTCCTACTCCAGGGAATCGTCCCAACCCAAGGATCGAACCTGTGTCTCTTATATCTCCTGAACTGCCAGGCAGGTTCTTTACCACTAGCACTATCTGGGAAACCCCAAAATATGGCATAAATGAGCCTATCTATGAAATAGGAACAAACTCATAGACATAGAGAATAGATGTGTGGTTGCCAAGGCAGAGAGGGGGAAGGGAGAGGTATATACTGGGAGTCTGAAGTTGGAAGATAAAATTATTGCATTTAGAGTGAATAAACAATAAAGTCCTACTGTATAGCACAGGGAATTCTGTTCAATATCCTATGATAAGACATAATGAAAAGATATTAAATGTGTATATATAACTGAGTCACTTTGCTGTTCAACAGAGATGGGCACATTGTAAATCAACTATACATCAATAAAAAGACATTGGATTAGAAGGTCATATTGCATTAGGGTCCCACTCTACTCCAGGATGATTTCAGCTTAATTTAACGGATTATATCTGCAGCACATTTAATTCCAATTAAGTTCACACTCCGAGGTATTTGAGGCGATAGTCGGGACTTCAACCTATGAATTAAGAGAAATAATTAAACCCATGACACTTGTTTTGGACAATGAGATGATAGCAAATTTAAAGAAGCAGAGATTTGAAAAGTGCTTGTGCTTTGGAACTTGCTCTCCGTTACTGCCTTTAGAGAATTGCTACTCAGTTCATTCAGTCAGTTCAGTGGCTCAGTGGTGTTTGTCTCTTTGTGACCCCATGAATCACATCATGCCAGGCTTCCCTGCCCATCACCAACTCCTGGAGTTCACTCAAACTCATGTCCATAGAGTCGGTGATGCCATCTAGCCATCTCATCCTGTGTCGTCCCCTTTTCCTCCTGCTCCCAATCCCTCCCAGCATCAGAATCTTTTCCAGAGTCAGCTCTTCGCATGAGGTGGCCAAAGTACTGCAGTTTCAACTTTAGCATCATTCCTTCCAAAGAACACCCAGGGCTGATCTCCTTCAGAATGGACTGGTTGGATCTCCTTGCAGTCCAAGGGACTCTCAAGAGTCTTCTCCAACACCACAGTTCAAAAGCATCAATTCTTCAGCGCTCAGCTTTCTTCACAATCCAACTCTCACATCCATACATGACCACTGGAAAAACCATAGCCTTGAGTAGACGGACCTTTGTTGGCAAAGTAATGTCTATGCTTTTCAATATGCGAATTGCCACTACCACCATGTAAACAAGAGTCGACTAGTCTGCTGGATGATGAGAAAACCATGACCTTGTTGCCCCATGACAAATTTACAACTAACCTCCATTAGCAGAGGCACTCAGCTGACTGGCAGCTGACCTCAGTGATACAGTCTAGGAGACTAGCAGAAGAACCACCAAGCTAAACTCAAGTCAAATCACATTTTGAGTTGAAAGAGGTCTATTGTTTTAGGACACAAATTTTGCAATGTTTTGTTTTACAACAGCGGATAACTTATTGTGTTTTAGGAATATTTGAAGACACCAGTCAATTTCCAACACTCAAGTTTTTAAGCTTTTACATGAATAACTTATTGCTGTACCCAACAAGAAAATTTGGCCTGGTAAATTTAGCTGTTACTCAGGCTTGTCTCCTTCCTTTTCACTTCTGTTTCAAGGAAGCCTCCTGGAATGAATAAAGTGATTTTTTACAAAAGAAAGGTCTGTAAATTGCCTTGCTGTTTTGTTTAGAGAAAGACGGAAAAGAGAGAGGCTTCTTTCTCAATGCTATTATTTCTTTCTACATTCTAGATAGCTATCATTCAAGGATCATCAATTGTCCATTTATTTAATAATCAGCAAATCCTTAATTCAGCATCTATAGGCTACAAGGTGCTTATATAAAAGATTTTGAATATACTTGCTATATCTTAGGTAGAGTTATCTAGCTATCAGATTTTACAACATAGACTCATAATCTCAGAGAGGACTCTAAAATGTTATTTGTTCTAATATCTTACCAATGCAGGAATAGTCTCTATGTCATTCCCAACAGGCAATCTTTTCTCCTCTGCTTGCACACTTCTCTTGGTGAAAGGCTCTTTATCTCATGAGGAAGCCAATTTTAGTCTAGCATAGCAGGGCTTGTCAGAAAGTATTTCCTTCTCTTGATGTCAACTAATTCCTTCTCTGACTGCCTAGGTCCCCCAGGCTCTGTCCTTCCACCCTTTTTGTATAAAATATCTATTTCCTCTCCATGTGACAGCCCTCAGAACAGTCTAACTGTACAGACCTAACAATATTTCTTCTCTAAAAAGAAATGTTCTGATACATCCAAAGCTCACCAACATTCTTAACAATTTCCAGAACAACTGGAGAGAGTATTAGAAAGAATGACTAAGGAGAAAAGAGAATTAACTGCAGACAGAAATATAATGAAATAATGTGAGTCACTAAGCTGTGGGTGCCCTTTCTGGGGAAATATTAGTGAGGTGATCGAGAGAAGTGAACTTTAAGTCCAATTTAATGCCTTTAACAGGAAATGTACCTCAAAAATTATCAGGATATCTAGGGATTATTTTTCAGTTTGTTCTCAAAGGTGAGCCTGTTTGAGAAGCTGGCTGTTAGAGATGATGTTGATAAAATGAACCTTATTTCCTATGGACTTTTACTCAAGAGACAGTAAGTAAAATATTCCCCTAGCTGTATTAATCTAGAGGGCAGATTTAAAGGAAGTTTATGATTGTTTCTGTCCGTGAAGATCATACTCTTTTTCTTGGTCTTCGACCTAAACTGTGTCCAGCAGAGGAGTGCTTCTATCTTGGACATTGCAAGAAAAAAGCAAAAACTTCTGGAAATAAATCAAGTTTATTAGTGGTTTACTCAGCTCCAGTGCCCACTTACCTTTGAAGAATGTTAAATTATGAAATAAGTCCACAAATCACCATGTTGTTGTTCAGTCACTCAGTCGTGCCCTATTTTTTGCCACCCCGTGGACTGCAGCATGCTAGGCTTCCCTGTCCTTCGCCATCTGCCAAAGCTTGCTCAATCTCTTGTCCATCAAGTCAGTGATGCCATCCAACCATCTCGTCTTTGTCATCCTCTTCTCCTCCTGACTTCAATCTTTCCCAGCATTAGAATCTCTTCTAATGAGTTAGATCTTCGCATTAGTTGGCCATATTATTGGAGCTTCAGCTTCAGTCCTTCCAGTGAATATTCAAGACTGATTTCCTTTAGGATGGACTGGTTTGATTTCTTTCCTGTCCAAGGGACTCTCGAGAGTCTTCTCAAACACCACAGTTCAAAAGCATCAATTCTCTGGTGCTCAGCTTTCTTTATGGTACAACTCTCACATCCATACATGACTACTTTTAAAATCATAGCTTTGAGTAGACAGACCTTTGTCAGAAAAGTAATGTCTCTGCTTTTTAATATGCTGTCTGGGTTTGTCATTGCTTTTTGTCCAAGGAGCAAGAGTCTTTTAATTTCATGGCTGTAGTCACCATCTGCAGTGATTTTGGAGCCCCAAAAAATAAAGTCTTTCACTGTTTCCGTTGTTGCCCCATCTATTTACCATGAAGTGATGGGACCAGATGCCGTGATCTTAGTTTTTTGAATTCTGAGGTTTTTTTTTTTTTAATTCAATAATTTTTTTTCCTTTTTTTAATTTTATTTTATTTTTAAACTTTACAATATTGTATTAGTTTTGCCAAACATCAAAATGAATCCGCCGCAGGTATACCTGTGCTCCCCATCCTGAACCCTCCTCCCTCCTCCCTCCCCATACCCTCCCTCTGGGTCATCCCAGTGCACCAGCCCCAAGCATCCAGTATCGTACATCGAATTCTGAGTTTTAAGCCAGCTTTTCCACTCTCCTCTTTTACTTTCATCAAGAAGTTCTTTAGTTCCTCTTTGCTTTCTGCTGTTAGAGTGGTATCATCTGCATTTCTGAGGTTATTGATATTTCTCCTGGTAATCTTGATTTCAGCATGGGCTTCAACCAGTCCAGCATTCCACATGATATACTCTACATATAAGTTAAATAAGCAGGGTGACAAAATACAGCCTTGAGGTACTTTTTCCCAATTTGGAACCAGTCCATTGTTCCAATTCTGGTTCTAACTATTGCTTCTTGATTTGTATACTGGTTTCTTAGGAGGCAGGTAAGGTGGTCTGGCATTCCCATCTCTTGAAGAATTTTTCACAGTTTGTTGTGATCCACACAGTCAAAGGATTTAGCATAGTCAATGAAGAAGAAGAAGACATTTTTCTGGAATTCTCTTGCTTCTTCGATTATCCAATGGATATTGGCAATCTGATCTCTGGTTCCTCTGCCTTTTCTAAATCCAGCTTGAACATCTGAAATTTCTCAGTTCACACACTGTTGGAGCCTACCTTAGAAGATTTTGAGCATTAATTTGCCAGAGTGTGAAATGACTGCAGTTTTGAGGTAGTTTGACCATCCTTTGACATTGCATTTTTTTGGATTGTAATGAAAACTGACCTATTCCAGTCCTGTGGCCACTGCTAAGTTTTCCAAATTTGCTGAAATACTGAGTGAAGCACTTTAACAGCATCATCTTTTAGGATTTGAAATAGGTCAACTGGAATTCCATCACCTGCACTAGCTTTGTTCACAGTGATGCTTCCTAAGGCCCACTTGACTTCACACTCCAGGATGTCTGGCTCTAGGTGCGTGACCACACCATCATGGTTATCTGGGTCATATAAGATCTTTATTGTACAGTTCTTCTGTGTATTCTTGCCACTTCTTCTTAATATCTTCAGTTTCTGTTAGGTCCATACTATTTCTGTCCTTTATTGAAGTTGTGAGGATACAAATGCTTTTATTAGGCAGAAAGGGGTTCCAATCTTGGCTCCTTCGCTTATTAATCCTATAAGCTTGAGCAAGTTACTGCTTTTTTCTTAAATCTCCTTTTTTTCTTAAATAAAATGCTGATAATAATTACCACAGAGTAAGAGATTGGTATTGGAGAAGGCAATGGCACCCCACTCTAGTACTCTTGCCTGGAAAATTCCATGGACGGAGGAGCCTGGTGGGCTGCAGTCCATGGGGTCGCTAGAGTTGGACACGACTGAGCGACTTCACTTTCACTTTTCCCTTTCATGCATTGGAGAAGGAAATGGCAACCCACTCCAGTGTTCTTGCCTGGAGATTCCCAGGGACGGGGGGGCCTGGTGGGCTGCCGTCTATGGGGTCGCACAGAGTTGGACACAACTGAAGCGACTTAGCAGCAGCAGCAAGAGATTGGTATGACAGGTTATTTCATTCTTTGAACATGCATACCCAACTTGTATCAAGAAGCAAAGGCCTTGCAATTCTTATAATGATCATTATTATCAATTATTGAATAATTAAAAAGCAATCTTTTAAGTAAAGATGGCTTCATAGAACATTATAAAAGTAGTTTTCCTTAACTAAAGCAATGGAGCTGTTTCAGAGGTGTGTATTATACTATTAAAACATGGAGAAGATAGAAGAAAATTTATTAAAGTTTAGGGTTCAAATACTGGAGAAGGCAATGGCACCCCACTCCAGTACTCTTGCCTGGAAAATCCCATGGATGGAGGAGCCTGGTAGGCTGCAGTCCACGGGGTCGCGAAGAGTTGGACACGACTGAGTGACTTCACTTTCACTTTTCCCTTTCATGCATTGGAGAAGGAAATGGCAACCCACTCCAGTGTTCTTGCCTGGAGAATCCCAGGGACGGGGGAGCCTGGTGGGCTGCCGTCTATGGGGTCGCACAGAGTCGGACACGACTGAAGCGACTTAGCAGCAGCAGCAGGGTTCAAATCGGAGAAGGCAATGGCACCCCACTCCAGTACTCTTGCCTGGAAAATCCCATGGATGGAGGAGCCTGCTAGGCTACAGTCCATGGGGTTGCTAAGAGTCAGACACGACTGAGCGACTTCACTTTCACTTTTCACTTTCATGCATTGGAGAAGGAAATAGCAACCTACTCCAGGGTTCTTGCCTTGAGAATCCCAGGGACGGGGGAGCTTGGTGGGCTGCCATCTATGGGGTTGCACAGTGTCAGATGCGACTGAAGTGACTTAGCAGCAGCAGCAGCAGCAGCAGGGTTAGCTTTTGCCTAAGGAGTTTCTGAGCATGCGTTATATGACCAGAATTTGATGTCTGGTCTTCCATGTAAGAAGTGTGAGCTTAGATAAACTTGGATTTCAGTCCTTTCATACACAGAATAAAAGTCTTCCTCTATATAAAATTAAATGGCTCTTCTTATATTCTACTGCTGTTGCTGTGTCGCTTCAGTCGTGTCTGACTCTGTGCGACCCCATAGACGGCAGCCCACCAGGCTCCCCCGTCCCTGGGATTCTCCAGGCAAGAACACTGGAGTGGGTTGCCATTTCCTTCTCCAATGCATGAAAGGGAAAAGTGAAAGTGAAGTCGCTCAGTCGTGTCCTACTCTTAGCGACCCCGTGGACTGCAACCCACCAGGCTCCTCGGTCCATGGGATTTTCCAGGCAAGAGTACTGGAGTGGGGTGCCATTATTAAATCTTCTCACTCTCTGTTTTTCTTTTAATTATTCCCAAAGTAAGTATCTAGGTATATATGTATCTTCACTGTTGCAAGTATGTAAACCTTATCTCCTGTGTTCATTGGTGACTATAATTCTAATCTGTTTTATATTATGCCTATTTCCCACTGCATACAGGATCAAGCTGAGGGGTAAAAATTATAGGTGTTTGGTAAGCCAATGGAGGATACAATTGATTATGCTGAGAGAGAAGACTTAACCACACATTATGTTGTGTAATTGTCAAACTATCATTCAATGTATAATTTAAAGGGTACGTCTTCATTCATAGTTTCCTTTACCATTCCCCCCAACACACACACATGAATACACCATGCAACAGCCTCAGGATCAGTTACTCAATTTTCTGTGTGTCTATAAATGTTTTAACTTTAGCAGAGACTGGTTTCTCACTCAGTTTATTTATTTAGGTGCCTGCAACTTCTTCTAGATTTTGAGAGCTTTGAAAGAAAATGCCTATAAATTCTAGTATATTACTTAGTACCTGGGTCTCAGAAAATATCTATTCACTGAATGAATAATAATAATGAGGAGGATGAGAATGATAGCAGCTAAATTTATCTGCGTATTTTTTAATGTATCAGGCATTTTTCTGAGCTCTCCATGAATTCATTATATGGACACAACAACTCTATGAGAGAGATACTGCTATTTTCACCATTTTATCAATGGAAAAACCAGGAACAGTATGTTTATTAAATAACCTGCTAGGCAATAATATTCAGAGTTAGGGGTTAAAACCTGATTGTGTTTCCAATGAATAGTTAATTAAGCTCTATTCTATGCTGTCTCTCCTGAACAACTAAATAAATAATTAATGAGAAAATAAAAAGGTCAGGTAGGAGATGGCACAGTGAACACTGACATTTTAGGAATAAGTGAACTAAAATGGATAGGAGTGGGTGAATGTAATTCAGATGACCATTATATCTACTACTGTGTGATATAAGAAATGGAGTAGCCCTCATAGTCAACAGGAGTCCAAAACGCAGTATTTAGGTGCGCTTTCAAAAATGATAGAATGATCTCCATTCGTTTCAAAGGTAAACCATTCAACATCACAGTAATTCAAATCTATGCCCCAGCCACTAATGCCAAAGAAGCTGAACACTTCTATGAAGACCTATAATATCTTCTAGAATTAAAACCAAAAAAAGATTTCCTTTTCACTATAGGGGATTGGAATACAAAAGTAGAAAGGCAAGAGATACTGGGCATAACAGGCAAGTTTAGCTTTGGAGTCCAAAATAAGCAAGGCAAAGGCTAACAGAGTTCTGCCAAGAGAACTCACTGGTCATAGCAAAAACCCATTTCCAACAATATGAGAGACAACTCTGCACATGGACATCACCAGATGGTCAATACCAAAGGTGGAAAAGCTCTGTACAGTGAGCAAAAAAGAGGACATGAAGTTGACTATGGCTCAGGTCCTGAGCTCATTATTGCAAAATTCAGTTTTACTTTGAAGAAAGTAGGGAAAACCACTAGACCATTCCGATATGATCTAAATCAAATCCCTTATGATTATATGATAGAGGTGACAAATAGATTCAAGAGATTAGATCTGGTAAACATAGTGCCTGAAGAACTATGGACAGAGTTCATAACACTGTACAGGAGGTGGTGACCAAAACCATCCCAAAGAACAAGAAATGCAAGAAGGCAAAATAGTTGTCTGAGGAGGCCTTAAAAATACCTGAGAAAAGAAGAGAGGTGAAAGGCAATGGAGAAAGGGAAAGACATACCCAACTGAGTGCAGTGAACTGAAGTCGCTCAGTCGTATCCAACTCTTTGCAACCTCATGGACTGTATGTAGCCTACCAGGCTCCTCTGTCCATGGGATTTTCCAGGCAAGAGTACTGGAGTGGGTTGCCGTTTCCTTTTCCAGGGGATCTTCCCGACTGAGGGATCAAACCTGGGTCTCCTGCATTGTAGGCAGATGTTTTTACCATCTGAGCCACCAGGGAAGTCCACTGAGTGCAGAGTTCCAAAGAATTACAAGGAAAGATAAGAAAGCCTTCTTAAGTGAACAATGCAAAGAAATAGAGGAAAACAATAGAATATGAAAGATTAGAGATCTCTTCAGGAAAATTAGAGATACCAAGGGAACATTTCATGTAAAGATGGATACAATAAAGGACAGAAATGGCAAAGATCTAACAGAAGCAGAAGAGATTAAAAAGAGGTGGCAAGAATACACAGAAGAACTGTACAAAAAAGGTCTTAATAACCCAGATAACCATGATGGTGTTATCTAGGTCACTCACCTAGAGCCAGACATCCTGGAATGAAAAATCAAGTGGGCCTTAGGAAGCATTACTATGAATAAAGCTAGTGGAGGTGTTGGAATTCCAGCTGAGCTATTTCAAATCCTAAAAGATAATGCTGTTAAAGTGCTGCACTCAATATTTCAGCAAATTTGGAAAACTTGGCAGTTGCCAGAAGATTGGAAAAGTTCTGTTTTCATTCCAATCCCTAAGAAAGGTGGTGCCAAGGATTGTTCAGACTACTGTACAATCATGGTCATGTCACATGATAACAAGGTGATATTCAAAATCCTTCAATCTTGCTTTAGCAGTACATGAACTGAGAAGTTCCAGATGTATAAGCTGGATTTAGAAAAGGCAGAGGAACCAGAGATCAAATTGCCAACATCTGTTGGATCACAGAAAAAGCAGGGGATTTCCAGAAAAACATCTACTTCTACTTCATTGAATATGCTAAAGCCTTTGACTGTATGGATCACAATAAACTGTGGAAAAAACTTAAATGGGAATACCAGACCACTTTACCTACCTCCTGAAAAATCTGTATGCAGGTCAAGAAGCTACAGTTAGAACTGGACATGGAATAACTATTTCAAAAGGGGGAAAGGAGTAAGTCAAGGCTGTGTATTGTCACCTGCTTATTTAATTTCTATGCAGAGTACATCATGAGAAATGCTGGGCTGGATAAATCACAAGCTGGAATTAAGATTGCCAGGAGAAATATCAACAACCTCAGATATGCATATGATACCACTCTAATGGCAAGAAAGCAAAGAGGAACTAAAGATCTCTTTGATGAGGGTGAAAAAGGAGAGTGAAAAAGGTGGTTTAAAACTCAACATTCAGAAAACTAAGATCATGGCATCTGGTCCCATCACTTCATGGCAAATAGATGGGGAAACAATGGAATCAGCGAAATACTTTATTTTCTTGAGCTCCATGATCACTGCAGAAGGTGACTGCAGCCATGAAATTAAAAGATTCTTGCTCTTTAATAGGAAAACTATGACAAACCTAGACAGTGTATTAAAAATCAAAGACACCACTTTGCCAACAAACATCCATATAGTCAAAGCTACAGTTTTTCCAGTAGTCATATATGGATGTGAGAGTCAGACCATAAAGAAAGCTGAGTGTTGAAGAATTGATACTTTTGATTTGTGGTGCTAGAGAACACTTGAGAGTCCCTTGGACAACAAGGAGATCAAACCAGTCAATACTAAAGGAAATCAACCCTGAATATTCCTTGGAAGGACTGATGCTGAAGCTGAAGCTCCAATAATTTAGCCACCTGATGCAAACAGCCAACTCACTGTATAGACCCTGATGCTGGGAAAGATTGAAGGCAAAAGCAGAAGAGGGTGACAGAGGATGAGATAGTTGTATGGCATCTCTGACTCAATAGATATGAGTCTGAACACACTCCAAGAGATAGTGAAGGACAAGGAAGCCTGGCATTCTATAGTCCATGGGGTTGGAAAGAATCAGATATAACTTAGTGACTGAACAATAGGCAAGTAGAGACTATTGTCTTGTCCCAGAGGAATGGAAAATAGATATATATTTGGAGAAGAGATGGTGAAAACAGTCTTGAATTTCTTCCTGACCATTGTTGCAGAGTAGTCTGTATTGGGTGTTTTTAATTTATTTGAGCACTTTTGTTTATTTGGAAGTTGTCATTTGGAAAGTGTGCTGCCATTTCAGAGGCAAAGGTTGAACTGAAGTGGGAGTGGGGAAAACTGGAGACAGATATGGCATGGTTAGGATTAGTCAACAGATGCAGTGTGCAGCTCCCAAGGGGAAATGAAGAACTCTGATACACTTCACTTGGGTTGGGCTTGAGCGGAGCTGACTCAGCACAAGAGCGGTCTGACAAGAAATTCATTCCTGGTAATACCTGAACTGAATGAAGGCAGTCATCCCTCATGCTGGGGCAAACCTCACCGTGTTAAAGCAACAGCTCATGATGCACGTGTGTGTATTTTATGGAAGCATTCCCAGACAGTGACAAAGAAAAAGATTACTCAGTCACTGGTGTCTGGTGTTGGGACTGCTGATTAATATTTGAGGAAGAATTAATCCATCTTGGTTTCCATAGCTTATTAAGAATAGAAACTTTGAATGAAATAAAGGTTAAATACAGAAAAAGAATCAATATACAGTAATGTATATGTTTCCATGGCACGCTTTCATTTTGCCCCACCCTCTCCATCCCCCACTGTGCCCACAACATTCATGTTGATGTATGGTAGAAATCAGCACAATATTGTAAAGCAATTATCCTGAATAAAAAAAAATTAAAAGATGCATATTACATGTATATGGAGAAGGAAATGGCAACCCACTCCAGTATTCTTGCCTGGAGAATTCCATGGACAGAGGAACCTGGCGGACCACAGTCCATGGGGTCAGAGAGAGTCGGACATGACTGAATGACTAACACAAACACACATTACATGTATATAAACTTTGACCTCCCCTAAAAAGGAATTCATATAATCTTTCTTTGCAACAATAAACCTTCTGAAAATCAGTGTCAGTGGGGCCGTTTTAAGCTTGAAAGCCACAAAATAAATTTGAAAGAAAAGACTAACATTTAGCTACATGTAAGTTAAAACCTTTCCCTGTAGAAATGACCAAACTTAAAAGGAAGGTAACAAATTAGGAAAAATGATCATGTATGATAGCATATTTCTACTATAGAGAACACTCTAGCAAGGGAGAAAATAGAAAGCTTCTAACAGATAAATATGGAAAAGACATGGACAATTCATAAAAGATAAAACATTAGATTAAAACAAATGGAAAACTATTCAAAGAAATGTATGAGATACCATTTTTGTTGATCAAATTTATGAACATTAAAAAATCTTGTGAAATCCACAACAGTTTTTATAAACTGCTAATGAAATATAAAATGGTATCACTTTTGAAAATATAGTCTAAATATGAAATTTTTTCTAAATAAATAATTGCAACATATAAAGGTCTACACAAAGTTTTCCATCAAAATATTATTTGTAATAATATAAATAATCAGAGTATTTTTTTTTTCCAAATCCTAATGATGATGCTGTTAAAGCGCTGCACTCAGTATGCCAGAAAATTTGGAAAACTCAGAAGTGGCCACAGGACTGGAAAAGGTCAGTTTTCTTTCCAATCACAAAGAAAGGCTATGCCAAAGAATGTTCAAACTTCCATGCAATTACACTCATCTCACGTGCTAGCAAAGTAATACTCAAAATTTTCCAAGTCAGGCTTAAACAGTACATGAACCATGAACTTCTGGATGTTCAAGCTGGATTTAGAACCAGAGATCAAATTGCCAACACCCACTGGATCACAGAAAAAGCAAGAGAGTTCCAATCTACTTCTTTATTGACTATGACAAAGCCTTTGGCTGTGTGGATCACAATAAACTGTGGAAAATTCTTCAAGAGATGGGAATACCAGACCACCTTGCCTACCTCCTGAGAAATCTGTATGCAGGTCAAAAGGAAACAGTTAGAACCAGACATGGAACAACACTGGTTCCAAATTGGGAAAGGAGTACATTGAGGCTATATATTGTCATCCTGCTTATTTAACTTATATGAAGAGTACATCATGCAAAATGCTTGGCTGGATGAAGACGGAATCAAAATTGCCAGGAGAAATATCATTAACCTCAGATAGGCAGATAACACCACCCTTATGGCAGAAAGTGAAGAACTAAAGTGCCTCTTGATGAAAGTGAAAGAGGAGTATGAAAAAGCTGTCTTAAAAAACACAACATTCAAAAAACTAATATCATGGCATCCAGTCCCACCACTTCATGGCAAATAGATGGGGAAACAATGAAAACAGTGACCGACTTTATTTTCTTGAACTCCAAAATCACTGTAGACGGTGACTGAAGCCATAAAATTAAAAGACTCTTGCTCCTTGGAAGAAAAGGCATGACCAACCTCGACAGCATATTAAAAGGCAGAGACATTACTTTGCCAACAAAGGTCTGTCTAGTTGAGGCTATGGTTTTTCCAGTGGTCAGGTATGAATGTGAGAGTTGGACTCTGAAGAAAGCTCAGTGCTGAAGAATTCATGCTTTTGAACTGTGGTGTTGGAGAAGACTCTTGAGAGTCCCTTGGACTGCAAGGAGATCGAACCAGTCCATCCTAAAGGAGATCAGTCCTGAGTGTTCATTGGAAGCACTGATGTTGAAGCTAAAACTGCAATACTTTGGCCACCTGATGCAAAGAACTGACTCATTGGAAAAGACCCTGATGGAGGGAAAGATTGAAGGCAGGAGAAGAAGGGGACAACAGAGGATGAGATGGTTGGATGGCATCACTGACTCAATGGACATGAGTTTGAGTAAACTCCAGAAGCTGGTGATGGATAGGAAAGCCTGGCGTGCTGCAGTCCATGGGTTGCAAAGAGTCGGACATGCCTGAGCTACTGAATTGAACTGATTATTTGTAATACCAAAACATTCAGAAACAATTTTAATGTTAAATAATACAATGAATTTTAAAAATTGATAGTACCTAAAGAATCTGCCTGCGTAGACAGAAGACGTTATAGACATGGGTTCAATTCCTTGGTCAGGAATATCTCCTGGAGTAGGAAATGATAACCTGTTTCAGGATTCTTACTTGGAAAATTCCATGAACAGAGGAGCTTGGTTGGCTTCAGTTTATGGGTAGTCAATGATCAGGCATGACTGAGCACGCACACTGTCTCTCTCTAACCAATATAGTATTATTCAATAATTTAAATATTCTTTCACAAATTTTAGGTTACTAATTAATTACAAAACAGAATATACAGAATTGTATCTCTATTAATATTTAAAGTATTTTTGTAAGTCTACATACAAAAAACAAAACTGGAAAAATAACCAAAATGTTAACATGAATAGATTTATATAAATCCTTGCTTTTATCTGTCTTCTCTTCCTTGGTGGCCTCATTTCCTTTAATAAGCATGTATGACTTTTATAATTGAAAAATAAATGAACACTAAATAAACCTCTTTCTGATTCTATTTTAAAAGGAGACTTCATATAAACATGGATGTATAATGAGAGAGGAAATGATTCCATTAAGAAAAGACAGGCTGAATAAGATGCTGAGAATCACACCTAACACTTAGGGGGAGCATGTGAGCAATACAAATAAGTTTTAAGCAGATATTTAATGTGATGTAGAGAAGGTTTTTATTTTGTTTTGTTTTAGTATAATGTCGTTTCCTTTGGTAGGGGGAAAGACAGTGTTTCTTTTACACACCAGCAGAATTTGCTGTTACCTCTCTTCTCTTTCTGCTATTCCAATTATGTGCAAAACACCCAGAATGAAATAACCAGCCTCTTAATTGCTTGTCTTGAAAATTCAAACATATAAATTGATAGCAAATGCCACCTTATCAAGTAGAACCAAAAAATGTTTAATTAAGTCTCTATAAGACTCCCAGCAAACTGGAAAATATACAGAGGAAACGTATTTACTAGTACCTTGATTTCTATTCACCTTGGCATTTTATAAATTATAACAATTTCATTTTAAGTTACTGCACTTGATGTGATAATTAGAGAGGATTTTTGCAATGACACAAGTAGATGTGGAAAGCTGGGTTATTTCAACAACTACCTGTTGTCTGATCTTGAAAGTGATCAAATTAGTCAGAACAAAGCACGTTCATTTGTATTTTGTACAGATGCTGCTGGTGGTTGAACTTGCTCTTTATGGCCTTTCAAAATATGAGGCATAACCATAATTTGGAATTGTTTTATTTTGTCCTCAGGCAGGGTCAAAACTAGGGGGCTGTTTGGGGAGCTGTTAGCCTCACTGGGCAACAACCTGGGAGCTTTTCTAAGCTGCAGTCATGGTGCTAATTATCAGTCAAATCCAGCGGCCCGCTTGTATGTCTCCATTTCCCTCCTCTGTGGATTGCAGAAGGTGTCACAAGTTCCACAAGGCAGCTACATCGAAGGGCCATAAACCACCCACTGTACCGCTTGCATAATCGTTCATGCCCCAGAGCTCATCAGCGGGTTTTGAAAGCTATGGTCCCCTCTAATGCATCCTTTGCTTGTGAGGAATTGCTCAGCAGAATGGGCTATTATAATGGACACACCATATTCAATAGATTGTCACCATCTGTTCCACCTTCCAATTACCAAAGCAAATGGAAATCAAGAGGCAAAGACATCAGAAATCCCAGATAATATTTTCTGTTCATTATGTCTTTTGCCTGATGTGGGTTTTAAAAATTTCATTTGGAACACATTGTAGGAGGAAGCACACTTTCTATTACAGAGGCACAATTAGAATATTGGGATCCAGCACTGAGAGAAAATTACTCTTTGCAAAGTGCATGTGGGGACATTCAGCATCCTGACCTCTTCTATACAGTAGAGAGTTCTGCTCAAGCTTACAAAACTCTCATAATGTTAGGTCTGAAGTGAAAGACCAGTAACTACCTGAGCTGCCATCGCCTGGGGAACAGTAAATGAAGTTGTATAAGTAGGTATTGTGGCACTGATGTGTTCATATTTCTACCCAATAGGCAATGGGTTTTCAGCAAGACTTGAAGCAGAATGTGAATATTCCCACTGAAGCGGTGTGTGTGCGTGTGCAAGGGAGTATTGAAGGAGACTCAAGTGACAGGTCAGCAGATATGAAAGTAATGCTGATTCTAAAACAGAAATACGATGCCAAAGATAGCATGAGTTTGAAACACTCACTTTGAGGAAAGAATGCTCCAGCAGTGCACAGCCATTCAGGAGATTAAACAGGCAATGGCTAAGAATAAATAATCATAGTAAAGGTCCTAATGCAAGAAGCAGACATTATAAGCAGGGCAAGGCCCCAGAATGTCAAAACCAGTGGGATACAAAATGGGGTTTTGAAATGGGTCAGATCTATATTCTTAGCCATGTGTGTTAAGAATCTACTTTTGTAGGTGAAAAGAAACTGGAGACTAGGGTAGAAACACACGTGACTAAAAGCTGGTTGTCTAGGAGTTGGTACCATCAACACAATTCTCAATACAGTGTCTTCATCGTCAATTAATAACTTTGTGTTCTTTGCAAAGTCTTATGCTAAGTGAACACTCTGCTTATCTATATACTCAGCATACTTGGTTATTAGATTCAAGATTCTGTTGCTTAGAATGGGCAAAATCGGAAAACATCAGCCTCATGTTCAGTGTTAATTCATTTTGTTGAACACTTTTCTGTCTTTATATACATAAATTGGTTATCCATTTCCAAATTACTCAGCCTATTTACAAAGAACTGGCATTAACTGAATTGTCAGTGTTGTTGCTATTCAGTTGCTCAGTCGTGTCTGACTCTTTGCCACCCCATGGACAGCAGCATGCCAGGCCGCCCTGCCCATCACCATCTCCCGGAATTTGCTCAAATTCATGTCCATTGTGTCGGTGATGCCTCCAACCATTTCATCCTCTGTTGTCCTCTTTTCCTCCTGCTTTCAATCTTTCCCAGCATCAGGGTCTTTTCAAATGAGTCAGCTCTTCACATCAGGTGGCTAAAGTATTGGAGCTTCAGCTTCAGCATCAGTCCTTCCAATGAATCTTCAGGGTTTATTTCCTCAGGATTGAATGGTTTGATTTACTTGCAGTCCAGGGGACTTTCAAGAAGTCAGTTCTTATCCCTGAATTAGCCAGATTTGTGGTATGAATAGCTACCCAAAAGTAGCATAAAAATAGATCTATTTCTGGGTTGGGTATGCTTGGTAGGCTTGGTACCTTGATATGCTTCTGATATTAAGACAAAACCATTTGTCCTGTCCTTTTTATTTTTTTCCCCCACATTCTCATTAAGGAATGTAGTGCATGTATATTTCTGACAGTTTGTAGTTAAACACTCAGAGCACAAACACAGACTTCTACTCATTATTGGATGACTGTCTCAGAAGATTGTGTATATGTGACTGTTTCTCTCAGTACAGTCAATAGGATGGGCCCTGGTAATGAGTATTAAAAATACTAATTGCTCGCCCTCCAACCTCTCTTTTTGCTAATAGTAATTTGTTTATGTGTTTTCTGAATGAAAGGTCAGCTATCATTTGGGACCTGCATTTATTTATTAATATATTTATTTTATGTGTTTATGTAGTTATTTTTTAGTTAATCATGTTTTTAAACACAGCTTTATTGAGGTCTACACACATTTAAAGTGCAAAATTTTATAAATTTTGATGTATTTATGCTCCTATGAAACTATCATCACAATCAAGAGAATAAACATAATCATCATGCTGGAAAGCTTTCTTGTTTTCCTTTGTAATTCCTCCTTTATGCCTTTCCCTGCTCCTCATTGCTGTTCAGCTTTTTGTCAATACAGATTAGTTTACATTTTCTAGAGTTTTATCTAAATGTAAGGATACATAATACACTTCTTCTTATCAGACTTCGTTCTTTCAACATAGTCATTTTGAGATTCATCCATGCTGGTGCATGTCTCAATAGCCTAATTCATGTTATTGTTGGTAAGCATATTATATGGATACACCACAGTTGTTGATCCATTCACCTGTTGATGGAGATGTGAGCTATTTCCAGTTTGGAGCTATTACAAATAACGCAACTTTGAACATTCATGTATAATAGAGTGCACATTTTAGTTTTCTATATTTTATATTTCACAGCAGGGACTCAAATTAAATCAAGGCTTTTTTTGGCATCTGGAATGGACATTAAGGCTTTCCTGGAATTTATGAAGCCATATAACAGGTGACAAGTGTGTAAGCAGAAATCTGGCTCGTTTATTCACTAGCTCTTTTTCCTTAATGATTTCATTTTACATGCAAACAAAGACACTGCTATGTAACCAATAAAACAAAAATTTATTGCAAGAGCCACTAAATCCAGTCTCTGATTCAACCCTGTAAAATAACATACAGAGGGACATAGCTCAAATAAATTGTTTTTCAGCAAATGATCCCATTTCTTCCATTTTAAGATGCCCATTTTGCCATATTTTAGCCCTCTGAAGATGTGGATGCGTTCTTCAGTTGATGTATACATTTGATGTAGAGTTTATGTCTCCCTCTTAAATATCTATCAACTGATGAATGGATAAACATAGATGATATACCCATATGGTGGAATATTGTTCACCAATAAAAAGAAATGAAGTACTGATATATGGTACAATGTAGATAGATGAACTTGAAAATATTATACTTCATGGAAGAAGTCAGACACAAAAGATCACATATTGTATGATTCCATTTATATGAAATATTTAGAATACGCAAATCTGAAAAGACAGAATGTAGACAGCAGTCAACAAGGGCTGAGGGGAGGAGCAAATGGGGAGTGACTGCTTAAGGGCTGCAGCTTTCCTTCTGAAGCAAAGAAAAAGTTCTGGAACCAGACAGTAGTGATAGTTTGTACAACATTGGACATGTACTGAGTGTGACCAAAATGTAGACTTTAAGTGATTAAAATATTAAATTTCATGCTATGTATATTTTATCACAATAGAAATGAAATAAAATAATTTTTTTAAGTATTTTGCATTCATGGTGTGGTATATAACTGATAAGATTTAAAACCCAGGAATTGGTGTGACTTCGCATTACATGAATGGCAGGCTGGCACCACTGGGTTCCTAAAACAACTCATGTGTATGTGTATAGGCGTGTATAGTATAGTCTACCTAAATCTCAAACACATGGCAGTTAAACTCATGTCTTTCACAAGCTAAGAAAGAATGGGCTCCATTGGTGTTGTTGCATTATTTTGCTTAAAATAAATAAAAGGAGTGAATGAAAGTCATTCAGTCATGTCTGACTCTTTGGGACCCCATAGACTATACAGTTCATGGAATTCTCTAGGCCAGAATACTGAAGTGGGTAGCCTTTCCCTTCTTCAGGGGATCTTCCCAACCCAGGGATCAAACCCAGGTCTCGCTCATTGCAGGAAGATTCTTTACCAGCTGAGCCACAAGGGAAGCCCAAGAATACTGAAGTGGGTAGCCTTTCCCTTCTCCAGGGGATCTTCCCAACCCAGGGATCAAACCCAGGTCTCGCTCATTGCAGGCAGATCCTTTACCAGCTGAGCTACATGGAAGCCCAAGAATGCTGGAGTGGGTAGCCTTTCCTTTCTCCAGTGGGTCTTCCTGACCCAGGAATCAGACCAGGTTCTCCTGCATTGCAGGCACTTTACCAACTGAACTATCAGGAAATCCCCCCTCCACCCCCAAATATAAATAAAAATACATACCTAAGTCCAAGAATACATAATTTATTTCAATATAGTGCAAGAGGAGAGCGTTTTGGAGCTGGTAAACTAGTTTAAAACCCAGGATAGCCAATTTCCAGCTCTGTGAAATGGTTATTCTAACTTGGCCTTTAACCTTGCAAATGGGACATGAGACGAATATCACTTACCAGATTGAATGAGTTATGTACGAAGTGCCCAGCATAATGCCTTGGACATAGTGACAGCTTATGTGTAGCGTTTTGCCTTCTCCCCTAGCCACCCACCCTCCTGCAATACATAACCTTTACTTACATATGACAATATAAACTATTAATAACTCATTTGCTTTTAGGAATTTAACACATGACTTATTGTGGGGGACATCCTGCTTGATTCCCAGACTTGCTATTTATCCGATACATTGCATGCTAGTTACTTTTGACTATTCCACAATAATTGGGTCTTTTAATGAACAAACACTGATAATCTATTACAAATAATTGAAGAAAGGTTCTTTGATTTAAATGTCTGTAGTAAAATAGAGATTCCTAAAGAAATTTAATTAAATTCTAAATGAAAATGGAAACCTGACAGAAGAATAGGATGGGGATGTCCCACCTTACAACAAATATTCAATTTCAGTTGGGAGTTAACCACTATGTAATTTAAGTAATAAAGAATACAAGTGCAGAGACATTTACAGATTTACTCTCCTTATCCTGAGCAGAGTACTCAAACCAACATAGTTCCACTTATTAGCTGTGGTTTTGTTCCCAGGGGAGTAAGGGACTTATTTTTGTTAGAGGACTTATAATAGAAAATCTATTATTGCCCAATCTCCCCACAGAGCAAGCATAGAGGGCATAAACATCAGATTTCATAGGAACAAAATTAATTTATTCTGTTTTCCTCCATAGGTTTCACTTTTTCAAAACGGAAATTTAGGACACATTTATTTCTCTCAGGTTAGTGGAAAAATCCCATGGACAGAGGAGCCTGGCGGGCTACAGTCCATGAGGTTGCTAAGAGTTGGACACAACTGAGCGACTTCACTTTCACTTTTCACTTTCATGCATTGGAGAAGGAAATGGCAACCCACTCCAGTGTTCTTGCCTGGAGAATCCCAGGGACGGGGGAGCCTGGTGGGCTGCCGTCTATGGGGTCTCACAGAGTCGGACACGACGGAAGCGACACAGCAACAGCAGTGGAAAATGGTGGCCAACATAAAACAAGTTCTCCATAGAGTGAGCTTTTACTTTAAAACAGAGCCTAAACTTGGGAATGTAAATATGTGTGAAAAGGATAAGCCAAGGAATGGCTTGTAAGAGGGGTGTAGCTTCCCAGTCTTGGGCCCCTGCTATGAAGTGTCAGGCTTCTAGTTTGTGGCAGTAATCACAATATGCCATTTCAGCAGAAGCATCAATCTGGCTTCCAATGTCTGATTCTTTGCCCAGAAGTTAAAACTACATTATTCTTTTTCATCCATGTCTAAAGGAAAATAACAACTCATTCCCAAGATGCTCTGACTTTAAATATTGAACCCAAGATCCCTGAAGAGAATACCCAGTTTTGAGCATCCTACATGAGGCTGGAATCAAGACTGCCAGGAGAAATATTAAAAACCTCAGACATACAGATGATATCACTCTAATGGCAAAAAGTGGAGAAACTAAAACCCCCCTTTATGAGGGTGAAAGAGGAGAGTGAAAAAGCTGGCTTAAAATTTAACATTAAAAAAATAATAATAACAGTGAAGGCCATGGCATTTGGTCCCATTACTTCATGGCACATAGAAGGGGAAAAAGTGGAAGTGACAGGTTTTATTTGGTTGGGCTCCAGTATCACTGTAGATGGTGACTGCTGTCATAAAATTAAAAGATGATGCTCCTTGCAAGGAAAACTATGACAAACCTAAGCAGCATATTAAAAAGCAGAGACATCACTTTACCAACAAAAGTCCCCATAGTGAAAGCTATGATTTTTCCAGTAATCACGTTATGGATGTGAAAGCTGGACCATAAAGAAGGTTGAGCATGGAAGAACTGATGCTTTTGAATTGTGGTGCTGGAGAAGACTTGAGAGTCCTTTGGACTGCAAGAAGAAATCAGTCAATACTAAAGGAAGTCAACCCTGAATATTCATTGGAAGGACTGATGCTGAAGCTGAAGCTCCAATAGTTTGACCACCTGATGAAAAGAGCCGACTCACTGGAAAAGACCCTGATACTGGGAAAGATTGAGGGGAAAAGGAGAAGAGGGCAATTGAGAATGAGACAGTTAGATAGTGTCACCAACTCAATGGACATGAATTTGAGCAAATCCTGGGAATTAGTGAGGGGCAGGGGAGCCTGGCATGCTACAGCCCATGGGGTCTCAGAGTCAGACAACAATGACTTAGCGACTTTACAACAACAACAGCACAAGGCTGTGTCTATCACTGACTGTGGCCAGAGAACATCAATGAGCACTGAGAAAACCATTTCACACAAACGATCTTCTTTATCCTCTTAGCAGCTCTGCATTTTAGATGTTATTATTTCTCTCTATGGATTGGAAGAATTGAGGTTCAAAGACTCTCCCGAGGCCACATGCTAATTAAGTTCTGGAACCAGTATTCAAGTTCAGATTTCTCTAATTCCATATTAGAGCTAAGCTTAGCAATCATCAGCTGGCGCATTTACTATTTGCCAGGCAGATGTTTGAATGAAAAGATGTCATTTGTCTCTGACTTCTCTCAACCATATGACTATTACAATCTCTACCTGCACTTTACCTGCTCGTCTGGATTTCATCACCTTGCTCTATTGTTTTCTATAACAATTATTTCTTTTACAATGTAATACATACTTTACTCGTTTACCATGATTATGGATTACTGTTTGCCTTCGCCAGCATTTTAGGTTGAATATCACCTCCCAAAAGGTAGAGATCTTTGTTTCCTTTTACTCACTAATGTCCTCCACATGCCCAGCACATAGTAGGTGCTCAATGATATTTGATGAATGGATTGTCAGTAAATAACACAAGGCGAAATAATGTCAACTCTTTATTGAATTTTGAGGAATGTTTTTGAGTCATTATAGATTTAGTTCTTTGAAATTCAGTCAGCATTCGTCACCACTTGAATACCGGCAAAATCCAGTATAATAAAATCAATACCTGACATTCATTTAACGTGTATTACAAGCCAGATGCTTTTTTAAGAACTCAGTAACCTTGTGAGGTAGGTAGCCTGATTATCCACATTTTTCAGATGAGGAAACTGAGACATAATAAGGTTAATGAATGTGCTCAAAGTCGTGATACTAGATATTGTGAGTAGGATTCAAGCCCAAACAGTGTGGCTCCAGTGACCATGCTCCTGACTCTGACTTCACAGCATTACTGTAAACACTGGACATGATATAGAAAGGATATAGCAGATTTTTTTTTTTTTTTGGTATATGATAGATACTCCATATTAGTTCTCTTTCCTTATCCCTTTTTGCTTCTATGCTGTATCTCCTCTAGTTCTACAATTCCATATAAGATCTAAAATCTACCTATCATTTATCTATATCTTTAACACATATGTCACATATATATAGCCAATGCAGGACAGGTTTTTATACTGATAAGGCAATACCTTTAGTAGCACAGCTGCTTCTTTCTTGCAAGTCTTTTGATCAGCTTCCAAGCCAGGACAGGCGGCCATCAGGGGATGAAATGAGAGACAGAGGCTCATCTGAGTGATTATAGAAAACTCTTACCTAACCAGAGCTCATAATGTAATGGTTCAATGTCCTTCCTTTTGAATAGTGGGAGTTGAGCTGTATTTCTTAGACTGGAAACCAGAATGAAGTGTATGGAAGTTCCAAACACTGGGAAGGTTTTTGACTTGGCCAAGAAATTTCTCTGAACTATACTGGTGAAAGCACTAAGAGGTTCGTGAAGCTACTCCTTTGAGAAAGGTGATAGAGAATTAAATGGAACCAGCCATATGCAGAACGTCAGGGATTAGTAGTGATGTGGGCAGTCTGGATGCTTAATGAAGAGGTAGTGAGACGCGTGATAGAAACAGCCCTCCTTCCAGCTCCTCCTCATACGATGCTTGACGATGGTACCCGTGGTAAGCCTCACACACCTCTTTCCCTGCCATGTCAGCAGAGTCCACGGAGCCCTTTTCTACATATCAGTTCTCATAGCCACGGGGCATTCAGTGGCTGTTCACGCGTAAGTTGTCTCCATTCTGAGCATTCTTAGAAAGAATTTACAGTCAGTGCTTGCTTGTATGCTGATGATAATCAGGTATTTTAGCAACATCATGATGTATTGCAGAGTCTTTGTACTCCTTTACTTTTTTTTTTTTTATTTTTTACCGATATATAATTGATTGATATAACATTATATTGGCTTCGGGTGTATGACATTATGATTCTAAATTTTTGTATGTTACAAAGTGATCATCACAGTAAGTCCAGTTAACATTCATCACCATATGTAGCCACAAAATTTTTTGGATGAGGACCATGTACTTTAGGAACATAATGATGTATTATAGAGTCATAGTTCTTTTAAATTCTGTATTCTATTCTTCATAAGTCCTTCAGACATGAGGGCTTTTTTCTGTAGTTCTTGATGCCTGGATCTCTCAAAGACTCTTCTATGGAGGCAGCTAAGACCTGTCTAAGGAATGTTCTTTTTCATTTGCACTCAGTGGAGTTGTATCTCATATCTAATGTATTTGGCATGTAACCTAAGTGTATCTACAATTATGATATATTCAGATGGTTAATATTTAGAGCTGACCCGTGGCTTTGGAAAAAGATGTTGTGAATATGAATTCTCAACTTACCAACTGTAGAACCCTGCCCACCCCCGCCACAAAAAAAAGACTTTTTCCTCCTGTGTCTCTATTTCCTTATCTGTAAAATGAGAATACTATTAGATTTGTCTTCCCATGTTTGGGGGAAGAATTAAATAACTTAATACATGTGAAGGGCTCACAATAGTGCCAGGAATATAGTAACAGCCCAGCACATCTTAGATGGCTAAACTAGCAGTGTTAGGCCACCAGCTCTGCAGTGAAACCACCTGGAGTCATATTCAAGCTTTGGCTGTTGTTGATGTATAAACACGGCATGTTATCTAATCTGTCAAAGCCTCAGTTTGCTCAGCTGTTAAATGGGAACAATAGCACATAATTTTAAGGTATTCAGGATGATTAAGTTACACATTTAATGTAAATTGTTAGGTACAACTTCTGGCACAAGATAACTCATTGATATTTTGGATGATTATTGTCAACATGGAATTTGGGATGATAATGTGATGGTAATAATACAAGGGTACTGAACCTGAAACTTCACTCTCTTTTACTATTGACAGGGTCAGAATTGGACAAGGATTTGGGAAATCAATAAAACATTCTGTCTTAGACATCTTTGGGGAAATCTTGCATGGGTAGGCACACAGATTCTCATTTTATACTGAATGTAAGTGGCCCCCCAAATCTCCTGAGATTCTTCTATATTCTTTGAAGTTACCCAAGGATGCTGAAAGAGACAAAGCAACTCCTTGAAGATAAATCCTCTTTATCCAGAACTGTGGGAAAACAGAAAAAAACTCTCAGCACCCAAAGCACTTACCCCAAGAAAGAAAGAAGCTAAAGCCACAGACAATGCCTGAGATACTCCTACTACATTCTTGTGTTGCTTGATAAGATTCTGACCTAAGAACTTTTCACTTTCCCCATAGGCTCTTCTGAATTTAACCTTTCCAGATTTTAACAGCACAATTATATGTTGAAAATTACATTTGCTTAGGTGCTTTCAATCTTGCTAGGCCTGTCATCTTTTCAGATATTAAATCCCTTATCTATAACCTCATTTTGAAATTATTTGTTCCCTTATATTTTGGGAATGTAAAATTTATTTAAATGAACAACATTTTCAGCATTGACAAGACACTTATCCAATGGATTCTGCCATTGCTGCAAATAAGCTACTTCCCTTACCTTTTCAGATGAAGTATCTGGCAGGGTTACTGCTCTTATTTTCTCATTATTGAAGTGACTTTGAGACCCTCATGAAGATCGCACAGATATGTAATAAAGACATAAATATGTTTCTATTTCATTTTATAACACAATTTTCTCCCTTTCTCTCTCTCTCTCTCTCACACACACACATATACATTTATTAGGGCCTTTAGAGAATGTCTAGGATGCAACAGCCATGGCACTGTTGTTAAAAAAATAAATATAAAGAAATCACTCTCCCAAAGAGTTATCATCTTGGGGAAGAAAAACAAGAGTCTTATTAAATAATGTAATATCATTTATGCAGTCTTTGTTGAAAGATTCAACAGAGTGAAAATGGTCTTATTACATGACCTTGAATGATGCACTTGACCTCTCTGTGACACTGGTTATAGAAAGGTGATAAAAATCTTGGCTCTCTTAGTTGAAGGTATGAAAGTGAAAGTGTTAGTCACTCAGTCGTGTACAACTCTTGCAACCCCATGCACTGTAGCCCACAGGTTCCTCTGTCCTTGGAATTCTTCAAGTAAGAATACTGGAGTAGATAAAAATGCCCTTCTCCAGGGGATCTTCCTGACCCAGAGATCAAACCCCAGTCTCCTGCATTGCAGCCAGATTCTTTACCATCTGAGCCACTAGGAAGGCCTTTTGAAGGTATGCTACAGATTTAAAGAGTTAATATTTATATTATACTTGAACTAATCAGAAGACTTTAGATGAATAGAAAACTTATTACAATATTCTCATTATATCTGCATAATGATTTGATGATGAAAAACTTAATGATACTGGTTTAAAATTTTAGCAAGATATGCAGGTTTACACGTTAATAAGAATGCCTGAAAATAAAGAATATTTAACCCAGTAACATGAAGTCCCCAGTGTATTTCTGGGATCCTCTTCCAACAAGCTATTTGCTAGACCAAGCATTACTCTACACACTTTGAAAATATTTTATCCTTGTAAAGTCCTAGTGCGACATATATTTTATCAGGTTGATAAAAGAGATTTTTGGGGTTTTCCCATAACATCTTACTGAAAAATCTGAATGAACTTTTTTGCCAACCCAATATTATCTCCCTTTAATTGATGAGGAACCTAGAGCGCTTGTTTGTTAAGAAATAATGCTCAAAGGTTCAGAGTTAGAACATAAGCTAGTCAGAGACATGGATCAGTCTTATTCCAGAAAAAAAGGCAACAAAACCTCAAAGGAGAGAAAAGTAAGGGCTCCACGGCAAGTGCAGTTACATTGTGCTTATCCTCGTATGGACAATCCTTGGCATCTTCCATTCAGGTTACTCAGGAATTTCACTTGAAAGCAATGGAGCAGCCATCTTTTTTTTTTTTTTAACCCATTTTGTTAAGGTTCACTCTTCTGCTTACCTTATTTTAAAAAGAAAATATTCAAACATGTTGAGAATAAACTCTTCTGTACCGTAAGTTTGAACAATACACTGTTAATTCCACTATCCCCATTTACTCCTTAGACCATTCCCAAGAATAAGAAATGTTAAAGGCAAAATGGTGATCTGAGGAGGCCTTACAAATAGCTGTGAAAAGAAGAGAAGCTAAAGGCAAAGGAGAAAAGGAAAGATATACCCATTTCAATGCAGATTTCCAAAGAATAGCAAGGAGAGATAAGAAAGCCTTCCTCAGTGATCAGTGCAAAGAAAGAGGAAAACAACCCAATGGGAAAGACTATCGATCTCTTTAAGAAAATTAGAGATACCAAGGGAACATTTCATGCAAAGATGGGCACAATAAAGGACAGAAATGGTATGGACCTAAACAGAAGAAGAAGATATTAAGAAGAGGCGGAAAGAAAACACAGAAGAACTATGCGAAAAAGATCTTCATGACCCAGATCATTACTATGGTGTGATCACTCACCTAGAGCCTGACATTCTGAAATGCAAAGTCAAGTGGGCCTTAGGAAGCATCACTATGAACAAGGCTAGTGGAGGTGATGGAATTCCAGTTGAGCTATTTCAAATCCTGAAAGATGATGCTGTGAAAGTGCTGCACTCAATATGATAGCAAATTTGGAAAATTCAGGAGTGGCCACAGGACTGGAAAAGGTCAGTTTTCTTTCCAATAACAAAGAAAGGCAATGCCAAAGAATGCTCAAACTACCACACAATTGCACTCATCTCACACACTAGCAAAGTAATGTCCAAAATTCTCCAAGCCATGTTTCAACAGTACATGAACCGTGAACTTCCAGATGTTCAAGCTGGTTTTAGAAAAGGCAGAGGAACCAGAGATCAAATTGCCAACATTTGTTGGATCATCGAAAAAGCAAGAGAGTTCCAGAGAAACACCTATTTCTGCTTTATTGACTATGCCAAAGCATTTGACTGTGTGGATCACCACAAACTGTGGAAAATTCTTAGAAAGATGGGAATACCAGATCACCTGACTTGCCTTTTGAGAAATCTGTATGCAGGTCAGAAAGCAACAGTTAGAACATGACATGGAACAACAGACTGGTTCCAAAGGAGTACGTCAAGGCTGTATATTGTCACCCTGCTTATTTAACTTATATGCATAGTACATCATGAGAAATGCTGGACTGAATGAAGCACAATCTGGAATCAAGATTTCCAGGAAAAATATCAATAACCTCAGATATGCAGATGATACCACCCTTGTGGCAGAAAGTGAAGAACTAAAGAGCCTCTTGATGAAAGTGAAAGAGGAGAGTGAAAAAGTTGGCTTAAAACTCAACCTTCAGAAAACTAAGATGATGGCATCCAGTCCCATCACTTCATGGCAAGTAGATGGGGAAACAGTGGAAACAGTGACAGACTTTATTTTGCGGGGCTCCAAAATCACTGCAGATGGTGAGTGCAGCCATGAAATTAAAAGACTCTTGCTACTTGGAAAAAAAGTTATGACCAACCTGTATACTGTGAAAGTTGCTCAGTCATGTCCGACTCCTTGCGACCCCATAGACTGTACAGTCCATGGAATTCTCCAGGCCAGAATACTGGAGTGGTAGCCTTTCCCTTCTCCAGGGGATCTTCCCAACCCAGGGATCGAACCCAGGTCTCCCGCACTGCAGGCAGATTCTTTACCAGGTGAGCCACAAGAGAAGCCACCCTAGACAGCATATGAAAAAACAGAGACCTATTACTTTGCCAACAAAGGTCCATCTAATCAAAGCTATGGTTTTTCCACTAGTCATGTATGGATATGAGATTTGGACTATAAAGGAAGCTGAGCACCAAAGAATTGCTGCTTTTGAACTGTGGTGTTGGAGAGGACTCTTGACAAGTTTCTTGGACTGCAAGGAGATTCAACCAGTCCCTCCTAAAGGAAATCAGTCCTGAATATTCATTGGAAGGACTGATGCTGAAGCTGAAACTCCAATACTTTGGCCATCTGATGCGAAGAACTGACTCATTGGAAAAGACCCTGATGCTGGGAAAGATTGTAGGCAGGAGGAGAAGGGGACGATAGAGGATGGGATGATTGGATGGCATCATCAACTCAACAGATATGAGTTTGAGTAAACTCTGGGACAGAGAAGGCAATGGCACCCAACTCCAGTACTCTTGCCTGGAAAATCCCATGGATGGACAAGCCTGGAAGGCTGCAGTCCATGGGGTTGCTAGGAGTCGGACACGACTGAGCGACTTCACTTTCACTTTTCACTTTCATGCATTGGAGAAGGAAATGGCAACCCACTCCAGTGTTCTTGCCTGGAGAATCCCAGGGACAGGGGAGCCTGGTGGGCTGCTGTCTCTGGGGTCACACAGAGTCGGACACGACTGAAGCGACTTAGCAGCAGCAGCAAACTCTGGGAGTTGGTGATGGACAGGGAGGCCCAGCGTGCTATGGTCCTTGGGGTCACAAAGAGTCCGACATGCCTGAGCAACTGAACTGAACTTAAAAATCTAGACCTTTTTTTTTTTTTTCATTGCTTTTTATCATAATGACCATCTTCTGAACTCTGATTAAAAAAAAATAAAAAGAAAATGAATCTTTATCTCAATGATTGGGTCTACAGACATTCTTTAAGGATAGTTACAGCCCATTTTGATTAATAATATAGATAAAAGAAAGGCTAATTATGCATAAGTCCCTCCACCAGTATTTTTGGTGTTTGATTGTTCGACTGGGATAGTACACAGGAATATATAATTATTCTTGTGCAGAGTACTGGAGATTCAGCAGCCAGAGTAATTGCTATAATATTAAATTCAATCTTGACATTACCTCTTGACTCAAAAATCTCTCAAGGCTTTGTGTAAGTTATAAAATCCAAATCCCTAAGAATGGTCTTTAAGATCTAGCACTCTGTGCCCATACTTCACTATTTCTCTGACTTCATTGTCTATATTCTATGTCTCAGTCATTGTGCTCTAGACACACTGACTTTTTTGATGTTCTCTTAACAACTCTCAACCCAGAGCCTTTCCACATACTGCTCCTTTTCATTAAATATGCTCCCTCTCACTGAGATATCTCCTCCAGGTCTTTGCTTAAATACCTTTTCAGTGATGCTTTCTTCTGTGGCATATTTCCTCTCTGGCACCCCTCGGTTTCTCTTTATAACACTAATCATAATGTGACAGATTCATAATTTGAAATTTACCTTCTTTACTTTGTCAACACTCTCCTTACTCTTATGAAGAGTTAAGCTCCCTGAAGGAAGAGGGATTTGTCTCTTGTTTATTGATAAATTCTAGAGTGTTGTTCGTATGTAGATTCTCTGTATATATTTGCTGAACATATAAATAAATGAATAAAAGAATGCACAATGGTGATGGCAGCACAGAACTGTTGGTAGAGGTACTGTGACATTTGAATCTTTGCTGAGACAATCAGGTTAATAAAAAAAGTGGGTGAACTGTAATAATCTTATTTTCTTTATATTATCAGGGTATAAAAGAGGCCCTAATGATGGCAAAAGAATTTTACATTGGTAATGTTTTCATCTAAATGTTACAGTTCTATACAATAGTGTTCAAGTTACTTGCTTGAACAACAAAGCTATACATGTCATTCTGTTCTTGCCATCATAGATATTTTTGACTTTGAAAAATATAAATCTGATTTTAACCCAGCAGATTAAGTGTTTGTTGTTTTCTCATTGCATTTATGATAAAGACCAAACATTTAACAAGAGGCACAGGATGTTATATTCTGCCTTCCTCTAGACCCTTGCTTCTCACTTTGGATTCACATCATTTGACAGTTACCTTGTCACTCTAGTCACGATTTCCTGGTTTTGGAATACAAAATATTTCCTCCTATGTATGACTCTTTTGGATCGAACTGCCTAACTCACCCTCTCCCTTCACCTAAACAATTTCTATTTATTCCCCAGAATTTGGTGGTCCAGTCATTACTTCTAGGAAAATTCCCTCACCTTTTGGCCAAATCCCCCTTTCTCTTGCAAACATACTTTCTTTCAGGTTCCAGTTGCAATTTGGGGTAATAATTTGGCTATTAGACTTCTCCTTTGCTAGACTTTCATCGTAGAAGCAGGGGTTATATTTGTCCTCTTTAACTACGTCTCTACCCAGCACTGCCTCGCACAGTGTCTAGCCTGAGTGTGTTGAAGAAGTGAAGGAAATAACACTCACGTATCTTTACTACCTGCAGCTACGTGCGGAACTCTGGTACTCCAGAGACTAGGGTTGATAATCTAGGCTGATTTTGCACTTTAATAAATTGTTGGCCAAGTTCTTTCTAAATCCAATGTTTTCCTTTTCCCCTAGTTTTTTTTTTTTTTTAAATTATTGTTTGGTTGGGAGGGAAAGTGTATGATCTTGAGCAAGCAAGTTATCCTCTATGAGTCTAATTCTTCATATATACTGAAAATTCACCTCATGAGTTTCTAAAGAATTTAAATGACAAAATGACTATGGTTTAAAATAAAGGCAGTAATAATGCAATAATGCTAGTTTCCATATTTGAGAGCTTCCTATGTACACAACATTGTACTAGTATTTTATATAAATTACTTTATTTCACCCTTCTAAACTCTATTAATTAATACAATAATAGCAAAGTTTTTTGAGTACTTTCTTTGTGCCAAGGTTTGCCTAAATTGTTTCCTCTGGCCCTTTTGTCTTTGAGAAGTAGATGACTTTGCTAATAAGGCTTGAATACGTTAAAAAAATTTTAAGGTCACATTAGTTTATCAGTTGCAAGATTGTTGTTGAAAGTAATTTTTGTATTTCTTCATAAAAAGATAAGAAACTAATTAACAAGAAATACTCAAAGTTATGCAACAGGGTATGGCAAAAACCACTGCAATATTGTAAAGTAACTAGCCCCCAATTAAAATAAATACATAATTTTTTTTTTAAGTTGTGCAATTTGGATACTGGTAACGTAATTCTCAAAGTAACCCTGGAGATAAATTACTATCAAGATTCAATTTTACAAATCTTGGAAATGAGATTAATTGATTTGACCCACTACATCATGAGTACATTGAAGACAGAAGACATTTCCTTTTTATTCTTAGTGACACACATATTGCTCTACAAAATGTAGGTGCTTAATAATATTTATGGAATTAAATCATTCAAGTTATCAGTCAAGACAGAACCAACATTAAACCAAATCTCCTGACCTTTAATATGAGATTCATTACATTAAATATGATGCTAATAAGTGACTAGGATCAGTTTAATGCTTGCCTTGCTAAACAGCATCATCATTAATAATAACAGTAAGATTATAACATATCACAGGTGATTTTATCACCGCTACAATTATTGTAAGAGAAAGTGCAGATCCTCTTTTGGACTTTATCGCCAGTCACTTCTTTCTGCCATTACTTACCCGACAGATGCATCCTAGCACCAGAGATCCAAGTCTCCCCTTTGGGTCTCAAAGGCAGCAAAGAAGAGACACAGCTATAAATCTGTTCACAGCATGGCTCAGTCCCTTGGGTGGCAGCAGGTTGCTGCCTTTCATGGAATCCCAAAAGCGAAATGCAAAATAAATGGCAATGATCGGGTGGGTGGTGGTGAACCCCCACCATGTGCTACTTGCAAAGAGATTAAAGGGTTTGCAGAGAGGGAAACGAACAAATATAGTTCCGGTGGAAAAGTTAAAGGGGAAGGTAGTGAGCAACCTAATTAACAGTCTTGAAGGAATGGCTTGGCTTTATGACCATGGATGGCAATGTCCAGTGCTTCTCAATCCTGTCACTGAGTGAAGGATGAAATACACACTATAGAAGGAGAGACTGGGGTATGACAGAAGGAATTCCTATTGCTGAAAACATTTCCTCCCTGAACTTGAACATGAGCAACTGTTAAATATCTTCCTCTTGATAATTGTAAAGAAAAATACCATTGTATGTTGGTGATAATCAAAGTCCTGTCCTATACAAAGGAAGGTTTCAACTCACCTCAATATCTTGATAACATCCCTCCTAGATCTAAGATTACGCAGTTCGAAACCTGTTTTGTTTTTTCTGTTTGTCTGTTTAAATCCTTGATGGTATTTGCAGCATATCAGTTCAATCAAAGAAATAAGCTACCTATTAAAAGACCACTTAACTCAAGAAATCCCAGAAAGATCATCAGAACTATTGGGTTTGGTTTCTTATAAATTCAAGTCTGCTTATATGTCAACAAACAAACAAATGAAAGACAGAAAGAATGGAATATCACTGGCAAAGGTATTAGTATATCTGGATTCAGGACCTGTATTATGCATCAATAACTAGGAAATCCTTGTAATTTTCAGGTCACTAGAAAACACCACCAGCCAGAAATGTTTACCCACTACTCTGTTATGGTCTGAAATTTCTACTGCTAGTCAAAGGCTGATTTCAATTAAGAAATTTCTATTTTTATGTACATGTTAAGACTATAAATGCTTTTGGGATAGTGAAGCTTTAGACAATTTTCAAACATAGCTGTCACTCTAGACAATGAAAGAGTGAGACACTGCAGAATTCTGTTTGGGAGACAAACCAGACAAATAGGCCAATACAATGCAGCACCGACTGGAACAGACTAAGAGGAAATGAGCCCAAAGAAGCCAAAAGTAGAACGAAGGCATCCATGTGGAGTTTAAGAGCCGTCTCAAGCCAGAGCGTAGGAGCAAACCGATTTTCAGAAACTTTGAAAGCCAGTTTTTAAGCACAGCCATTACTAAAGCTTAAGTTATATAATATAAATAAATCACACAAAAAATAAAGTTAATAAATGCTCAAAACACATCATCTCATAATTATTCTGCTGCATTTTAGTATTATCTATGGCTTTTCGTTATTTACAAAGAGATACTACATAATGATGAACTAAGGAGCCTGTTTTCCCAACTCTGTTTAGTGATGTTATATTGATAGCTTTCGGAGAAGACAATCGCACCTACTCCAGTACTCTTGCCTGGAAAATCCCATGGACGGAGGAGGCTGGTAGGCTGTAGTCCACGGAGTCTCTAAGAGTCGGACACGACTAAGCGACTTCCCTTTCACTTTTCACTTTCATGCATTGGAGAAGGAAATGGCAACCCACTCCAGTGTTCTTGCCTGGATAATCCCAGGGACGGGGGAGCCTGGTGGGCTTCTGTCTGTGGGGTCGCACAGAGTTGGACACGACTTAGCAGCAGCAGCAGCAGCATTGATAGCTTTAAATTAGCCATGGCTGAAGTATTTATATCATGCAAATTAGCTCATGTTACAAATCAATGACCTCTTTTTTAAACCGATAGAGTCCATTGTTAAGCATACTACGACTATAAAAGTTTATGAACGGTATTAGCTTCTCACAGGAGTGATAAAGGTCAGCTGATGGGCATAGAAAAAGACAAAGCTCCTAGGCTGAAGCAGTTAATTCCAAAGTATTTTCAATTCTTTAGCACAAACATTATCTGTGGATGATGAATAACAAGTTTGTAATTTCTGCTGCTCACCAAGTCCTCACTGCTTTGTTACGAACTTGCCTTTCATTAGAAAACATTGTCTCAGCCAGTTAAACAGTAACATCTGGAAACATCAGAAGCACCCTTTTTTTTGTGTACATATTTTCCTCTTATTTTCAGCAATTCTTTCAGATGGGTTTGCTAAGAATCTCACAGATACATCTATTTGAGAATCTGTCTTCCTTAGGTAGACTATTTCATCAGCTGTTCAACACAGAAATGTGGGGAGTGAGAGCATCTCAGAGGTACCTACAGCTGGGTTTGAATTTTTGCTGTGTCATTAACAAGACGTGTGGCCTCAGATAACTCACTCAACTCTAACACTCAGCTTCATCTATTTTAAACTGGAGTTAGTACAACCTATCTGGCAATGTAAGAATCAAGGTTTCACGAGATGAAATATGTAAAAGTAAAAATATAAAAATGCCTGGACTATAAAGACATTCACCAAATGTCGGTCCTTGTTACTATTCTTTACTTTCTTTGTTTCTCCCTCTATGATATAGAAGTTTTCAGGGCTCACACTATCCCAAGGGGTAGAAAGTCATAAATTGCCCCAAACCAGTCCATTGGAAAAGAGCATATGAAATTCAAAGTCCTGTTTGCCCATGCACAAGCTAAAATGCATCTTTAATTTCACAAAGCCTCAGAGAAGGCCTACAGAAACATTTTGAGAAGAACAGATACTCTAGAAGTACTCCTTTTATAGTTGAAAGAGACTTTTGAATGTGATCTGGTGTTTCTACAATAGCCTGGGGCCTTGGACAAGGAGAAAAGGAAAATTGAGCTTAGGTTTCTATAATCTGCTTGTCCTGGACTACCACTCTTAAAATACTGTGAACATTTACCTTAGAAAAGGTTATATTGTGCCAGCTGGGCACAATGACTTCTTTGACCATCCTTATGATCTAAGCCTCAGGGTTTAAAATAGCAGTGTAGGGGCTATGTTAAGAGACACTGGTAAAGGGAATACTCATTTTCTTAAGCCCAGAATTTGTATGCATCTCTTCTCTCTTCTTCCTTACACAGTGAAGTTTATGTTGCTTTCTTAACATGAGAAACAATAGACAAGGGGATTCCTTTAATAAATCCCAGAGTTTTCCATGAGGTCCCCATAAGCCTTTGAGGTTTATAAACTCAAGTGTTATTCTTTCTTCCAAATTTTCAAACTCAGCTTCTATTTTGAACAGTGGGTGACTTGACATATTCTGGAATAAATGGTGTGTGTAGAATGAAAAAGGTAAAAAGGAAGGAAGTTTGTGGCAGAAAGAGGGAAAAAATGGAAAAGACATAAAGAAGAGAGAGACATAAAGAGAGGAAAGAAAGAGGAAAGAAAGAGGAAAGGTCTGGTTAATAATCAGTCCTTCACACTGTTTAAAAATTGATAAGATGATAAAGGTATTTTCTAAAACTTACTTATACCCCAAAGTTATAATTTCTTTTCTAAATATTCATAATATTGCTGCTATAACTCAGATTTATATATACTTTTCTCATTGCAAAAATGATTCACCAGCCAGAGTATGAAAGTGATGACCAACTTTCATATAGTCCTTTTTTCTCAACTCCAGCCACTTATGTTCAAAAACATCTGCTAGACTTTTCTTCCTGAATATTCCAAAGTACCTCAGATTAGCACATCTAACAGTAAATTAACCATTTCTTTTCAATTTTCTTTGCCTCTGCTCAAACCAGTTTAATTTTCTGGGCTGAAGTGTGAGAGAGAGACACACACAAAAAGATGAAGAGAGGCAGAGAGACAGACTTATAGAGAGACAGAGAGAGATGCAGAGACAGAAAGACATACAAAGACAGAGAGAAATGCCCCAACATCCCCCAAGTCATCCAGGTCAGAACTCTGGAAACATGGCAGATTACATCTTCTCTTTTTCTCTACTAAGTGTAAGTCACTGAGATTAATCTATTCAACTCCATAAACATTCAGATCTACCCTCCAGCACACACATGACTGCTTACTCTCATCATTTTAGTTTAGGACACTTTGTTTACCTGTTATATTGGAAATAGTCAGATTCCCTCCTTAAAAATGCTCCTATTCTCTGCCTGAGTGATCCTTTCAGAATGCAAATCTGGCTATGCTTCTCTCCTGCTTAAAATCCTCCCTTGATAAGAACAGACTGTGGATGTTTAATCATGGCATAAAAAGCCATTTTTAATCTGGCCACTGGTTTACCACTAGAGCCCAGTGTATGCTGCAGAATGAATATTACAGCTTAGCTATATCAAACTAGTTTTAGTTTACAAATTCTTCTATATTCTCTCATGGTTCCAAGAGTTTGAATCTGCTATTTATTATCTCTGCTCAAGTGATGCTTTCCTTTCTCCTCTTTGCCTGTTTTGCTCTCTTTGTTTCTACAGGCAACTGAAGCATTACCTTTTCCATCATTCCTTTTTTTAGCCAACTAAAAATTCCATGCTCACCTGCCTGTTTCTGTCATTAGATTGCTAGTTATTTCAACACAGCTACATGTTCTTATGTATAAGCTTCTAATTTTTAATAAAAATGTAGATGTCTAACAGACAAATAATCAAAGATGTACATATATGAATAAAATATAATATAAATGATATTTCAATGTTTATCATTTTTACTATGATTCCATCTAGCTTCACTTAAGCAATGATTTTATTTGTAGTCAAAATAAAAATGCACAAAATATCAATAGAAAATTCTATCCTATAAATACTTCTGTTCTTAATAGAGCCAATAGTAATCCCAGTTTCTTGGGTTAGGGAAACATTCAAAGCAAAATGCAGCACAAGGTAAAGGAGGGAAAAGAAACAGAAGGACATGGGAATTAATTATGCTCCTTAAACTATTAAAGAGATGTAGTTTTCGGATGAGGTCATCATTCTCCAGAAAGACTCAACAGGAGGCAGAGCAGCAATTAGAAATAACTGATATGGGAAAGAGCTAGGAATCGAACTAAACTAAAAGGCTGCTGCAGCTGCTGCTGCTAAGTCGCTTCAGTTGTGTCAGACTCTGCGCGACCCCATAGACGGCAGCCCATTAGGCTCCGCCCTTTCTGCGATTCTCCAGGCAAGAACACTGGAGTGGGTTGCCATTTCCTTCTCCAATGCATGAAAAATGAAAAGTGAAAGTGAAGTCGCTCAGTCGTGTCGGACTCTATGCGACCCCATAGACAGCAGCCTGCCAGGCTCCTCTGTCCATGGGATTTTCCAGGCAAGAGTACTGGAGTGGGTTGCCATTGCCTTCTCCAACTAAAAGGCTAGTCTGGCTGAAATCTGCTGAGTTTCTCACTAACATTTAAATACATTTATTGGATGGCAGAACTCAGAAGAAATTATATCCTGTTGTTAAAATACTTGTTAAAGAAAACCAGATTTCAGCTTCTCTCCAAATAACATCTTTTTTTTTCTTTTTCTCTCAAATGCTAAAATATTTCAAGCCATTCTTAAATTTGAATACATGAGATTTTTACTAATCCTTAGTAATTATAATTTTCACAGTCTGTTTGCTAAACACAGGCAAAGGCTTGTAGGTTAGCAATCTTTCATGCCAAATCATATACAGTTTCTGATTCTGGATCTTCTGAACCATACTGGGAAAGGTGAGGCAGGATATAGCTGATGAATGCAAACTCATTTTTATGATGGGAACATTGTTTGCAAGAAAAAAAACCTCACTCAAACTTGCTTAAGCAAAACAAGAAATGTATTGAATATGAGGCATTTCATGGAATGCAATATCAGAAAGTACAATATATAGTCTGGATTCAGAATGAAGTGAAACAAAGAAATAGTAAATTGCTTTCCATCCCCTTGTGGCCTGTGCTCTCTCATTTCTGCACTTCTGAAATCTGTGTCATTCTCCCTTTTATCTCTGTATACTGGCTTTCTTTGTTTTTAATTGTACGATGGCAGATCCATGTTATCTACCAATCCCAACATGCACTGTGAACTAACTAGACTTTTATATTTTAATTCTAAATCCCTAGGGGAGGAATCTGGCCCATTTTGTGCTAGGATAGGCTTGCTGGATTAACTAATAAATGTGGCCATGTAACCCTGTTGTTGCTGCTGTTGTTCAGTCGCTCAGTCGTGTCCGACTCTTTGTGACTCCATGGACTGCAGCACACTAGGCTTCCCTGTCCTTCACTGTCTCCCAGAGTTTGCTCAAACCCGTGTCTATCGAGTCGATGTCGCCATTCAACCATCTCATCCTCTGTTGCCCACTTCTCCTCCTGCCCTCAATCTTTCCCAACACTGGGGATATGTTTGTAAATTAAAACCTATACGTTGTTTATTTGAAATTCAGATTCAGCTGAGAGTCCTGTATCCTACCTGGCAATAGTATGTCAGGTATTCTCTACTGCTCCAATCAGCTCTTTGTAGGCGTGGGCGAAAGCCAAGTGGAACATAGGCAGAGCTTGCACTTCAGCTAGATAATTGAGTGATAACAAAAGGCTCTTAGGAGGGAAGTTGTGATCTTAATATGCACATGAAGAAATCTACTGCATATAGGATAAAGTGAATGAGCGAGAATAGTTGGGTTTTGTCGAGGGGCCAGGAGCCAGAAATTATTATCATGCAGGTAATCAGTAAAAGATATGCCAGTTGACTAAGCAAGAACAAAATTTTACAGCCAAGTGAAAATTTTAAATTATCTATCTATCTATCTACCTATCTATATAAACACACACACACACACACACACACACACACACACACACACACACACGGGCATCCCTGGTGGCTCAGTGGTAAATAATCTGCCTGCCAATACAGGAAACGTGGGTTCAAGCCCTGGGTCAGGAAGATACTCTGGAGAAGGAAATGGATGGCAACCCACTCCAGTTTTCTTGACTGGGAAATCCCATGGACAAAGGAGCCTGGCGAGCTACAGTCCATGGCGTCTCAAGAGTCAGACATGACTTAGTGACTAAACCACAACAACATACACATATATATCTCAGTAATTCACAAAATGTAGTGAAAGGAAATGCCATGAGTATGGTAGGTTTAGATTTCATTCCATAAATATTATTTGAGTGCCTATGTATGAGCATTTTAAAAGTACATATATTTTTCACTTGGAGAAACATCCCAGTTCATTATCATTACAGTTTTGTAACTGGGAATATTGAAGCTCAAAGAAGTTTATTATTTTCCTACGACAACCTAGCTAGAAAGCAACAGAAGCAGAATTTGAAGTCAGGGCTGTCTGAAGTCAGAGACTTCCTCCTGTCCTGTGATGCTTCTGAATGCTATTGCTTCATACCTTTAGCATCAGCATTATTCCAAGCTGGCTCTAAAGATTGCGAGAGCTCCTCTGTTGGTGTCTTAAATCAGCAGCCGCATTTTATACAATGAAAGGCTTAGGGACTGCTTCCATATGGAGCACCAGCAAGAGTGCTTGGCTTCTGCCCAATATTTTCTCCAGCATTGCTTTCCAATATCCTAGTCTGTTTTCTAATCCTAAATGAGTGTAGCACTGGTTGAGGTAACTTCTATGCTGTTGAGAATAACAACTGATGCATAACCTATGCATATTCATGAGTGGAATTATAGCAATGCATGAATGCTCTACATTAGTGCCTTATGATCAACACATACTTCCTCTCTTTTTGTTGCTGTTGTGTAAAATAAAGGAAGGGGGGGGGTTAGTAAGCTTAGTCACTAATCAAAGGTAATTAAATCATTATCATTCTCAACATTTATCTGGGCTTCTGTGAGTCAAGCAGAAGTCAACTTTTAAGGTATTGTTTTAAGACAGGCCCTATGAAAAATGTAACAGAGGTGCTGTTGGAATCTCTTTGTTAAAGCAAAGAATCAGAAACAGTCTATCTAGAAAGCATAGGCAAATTTAATTCAGTGGTTGCCAAAATGTTCTGCAGTTATTAAGGGCTAAATAATATTCAAAAAAGGAATGAATGAACAAATACATAGTGTTTTCTGAATAAAAGTAAGATTGCAATAAAGTTGAAATATTTAAATGGGATGAGTGTAAGTTTGTGATCCTTCCCATGAAAGTTTCCCTTGAAATCTGTATTTGTATACATGTAGGTCAGTTCTTTTCAGTATACACTGCACACTCAAACACCATTGTCAGGAAAGGATGATCTACACCATGGCTCTTAACTGTGGCATGAAATGAAGTTAATATTGACCCTGAGCTAGTCATAAGTTTTCGACAAGAGCAATTTTAACATCTTTTTATATTTTAGGCTCTGTTCTAGGTCCTGATGATATAATGGTGAGCAAATACAACAGTAGTTCTTAACTGCATGAATCTAAGGTTTAGAGTGGGAGACAGAAAAAGCAAACAAATTCATGTATAATATGAATCTGGGACATAAACAATGAAACAATATTACATGGTGTAATGAGTGCATGAATGAGAAAGAGTCTGATGAACTCCAGCTCATCAGAAGCCTGGGGGACAGCCTACTTGTACATTGATAGTGGAAGCAAACACCATTTTAGTGGTGTTTAGAGATATATGATGTGGGTGAGAAATCTGGAGATGCCAAGCATAGACAGACACTTGGCTCTTAAGAGGACGAGAGAGAGAGAAAGGAGGAAAAAATGGGGGTAGGCAGGCTTGATTTAGTTTTGATAGAACTGACTTGAGTATTTTAAAATAACAACAGGAATAAGCACATTAAAAGGGATAAGCTAAAATTAGGGGAAATTGATACTGCAAATGTCTAAGAAGAGTAGAAGGGAGAAGGAAGAACATAGACTTATTTTAATAGGAGAAACTAAGGAAATAATGGGTTTGAAATGAGTTAAGGTTGTAAGAGCAAGAGATTGAGGGAGCTTTATCTGATGACTTTGATTTTCCCCATGCAGTAGTTAAGGACATATGCTAAGGATGACGGAAAAGGCAATGGCACCCCACTCCAGTACTCTTGCCTGGAAAATCCCATGGATGGAGGAGCCTGGTAGGCTGCAGTCCACCGGGTCGCTGAGGGTTGGACACGACTGAGCGACTTCACTTTCACTTTTCACTTTCATGCATTGGAGAAGGAAATGGCAACCCACTCCAGTGTTCTTGCCTGGAGAATCCCTGCTGTCTATGGGGTCGCACAGAGTCAGACACGACTGAAGTGACTTAGCAGCAACAGCAGCAGCTAAGGATGAGTGACAAGTTGGGAAAGCTGGAGATTTAAGAAGAGAATTTGAAAAAGCCCTTGCAATAAAAATATGTAGGCCTGACCAGAAAAGCATAATCATATTACCAAAGAGTGTGGAAGATGTACTTGCTACTGTTGATCATAAAAATGTAGTAATAACAAGATACAATGTAAAGCAACTTTCTCCAGCATCTCTTACCTACTTTAATTTGTACATAGAGAAAGTAGAGAGTGAGTTAATGGAGGAAAAGGGAAAATGGTACAGATACAGATAGTTTGAGGTCAGTGGCAAGAATCTTACTAAAAAGCTAAGCTCTGGACTCTAACATGGTTTGAACAACTGCTATTTTACTCTTGTATAAAATTGTAAGAAGGTCAAAACAAATTCCTTTTATTCTGTCCAAAATTGTGATGGGAAATATTGATTTGCTTTTGTTAAGTGTAAGTTTTGTTGATAGAGAATTCAAATCTTATGCAACATTTCCAAGATCTTATACTCCAATCTTGTTGTTGTTGATCTCTAAGAATCAACATTTTGCTGCCCTTTGACTCCTGCTTCTAAGGGAATAGTCTCCTATTTTGCCCTGTGCCAATTACCACCTCCTTATATTTTGCAGAACAATTCCTCTATCCTCTAATACAACATCATAGACAGACTTTACTGAGAGTCCTTTAGGGATGTGAGGTAGAAGGCTCACATGTACGCCATAGGAAACCACTTCAAAACCTTCTTGGTAATGTCTTCCTCAAAGTCTCTTTTCAGTAACCCACTCCAGGATCACTTCTGTGTCATCTTTCTTCTTCTCATCATTTCTTCACACAGATTCAAGCTCTTCCTTTTTACTTGTGTTTCTCTATTAGCTGCAAGAGAAATACCTCCACCAGTTGTAACAGATAACCTTCTGACTTCTTTAAATCTAGAGTGGGTTGCCATTTCCTTCTCCATCTTTAAATCTAGCTATCCACAGTTTTACATTTGGTCCCTGGAATAAGTTTATCAAAACATCCTAACAAAGATGGGTCTCTCTGCAAAAAAATTCTCATGCTTGTTTCAAAGGGAGTGGAATTCCCCCAACAGAGCCTTCTGAGGAAGTACTTCTGAGAGACATACCTTGATTTCAGACTCATTGCCTCCAGAATTGTGAGAGAAAAAATTTCTCTTATTTTAAGCCACCAAGTCAGTATTTGTTGCAGCAGCCCTAGGAAACTATTTCACATATGGAAGCACACCAGTTACTGTGGTATTTAAGCTTTTCTCTGCCTCTTCATTTACTTCATTTCTTACTCTTGAGAAAAAGAGTGAAGTCTGAATGAATATTTAGCAGTAGTATATAGGCAATGGAGAAGGCAATGGTACCCCACTCCAGTTCTCTTTCCTGGAAAATCCCATGGATGGAGGAATCTGGTAGGCTGCAGTCCATGGGGTCGCAAAGAGTCGGACACGACTGAGCGACTTCACTTTCACTTTTCACTTTCATGCATTGGAGAAGGAAATGGCAACCCACTCCAGTGTTCTTGCCTGGAGAATCCCAGGGACGGGGGAGCCTGGTGGGCTGCCGTCTATGGGGTCACACAGAGTCAGACACAACTGAAGGGACTTAGCAGCAGCAGTATGTAGGCATGCATGTCATCACCTCTTTGTTCTCCCTTTTTCTTTGGGTGCTAGCTGCCACCAGGAACCCTGTCTTTTGATCTCTCCCTCCATGTTCTGAGTTACAGAGTAGAGATGTGTGTGGGTAAATCATTTTCCAGCATAGCCTATGAGTGGGCATGTAAACATGCTCAATTATTAGGTCCAGTATTAGGAAGTCAATTATTGTCATACACACACACCAGAGCCAGAATCTCCTATTTTAGTGTGATTTTAGTGATATCCTTAGAAATAAGGATATTATATTTTTTTCCACACCTGTTGATTCAGACTTCTAACTTCAGAATTTATTTCTACTTTAGTCAGTTCTAGAATCTCTTGGAAGTTTATTTCTTTCCTTAACTAACTCAACCTTTTCTACAGCTCTATCTCAAGCTCCACCTCACATGAAATGGTTGAAAAGAAAAGGAGCTACAGATTTGTGGAATCAGAGGACTATTTCATAGTTTAACATAACACCAAAGGAGTATATGTGATTTCTGACTTCTTAGTAGCAATAATGGAAATCTAAAGACAATATAGCCACATATTAAAAATTTAGACAGAAAATTACTTTCAACCTAGAATCCAAAACCCCAGCCAAAATATCCATCAGGTGTGTGGGTAGAGAAACTTACTTTTCTAGCAAGAGGATGCAGCAGCTGAAGAGCTTACTCCTGACTGAATGACTATCTTATCAGACAGATTTGACTCCATGAAATGTTGATTAAAAGATTTTTACTGAATTATAAGAAGGTGTAAAGAGATTTGGCAAGACACAAGGTTCCAAATAGGAAAAGAAGTACGTCAAGGTGGTATATTGTCACCGTGCTTATTTAACTTATATACAGAGTACATTATGAGAAACGCTGGGCTGGATGAAGCACAAGCTGGAATCAAGATTGCTGGGAGAAATATCAATAACCTCAGATATGCAGATGACACCACCCTTATGGCAGAAAGTGAAGAAGAACTAAAAAGCCTCTTGATGAAAGTGAAAGAGGAGAGTGAAAAAGTTGGCTTAAAGTGCAACATTCAGAAAACTAAGATCGTGGCATCTGGTCTCATCACTTCATGGCAGATCAATGGGGAAACAGTGGAAACAGTGAGAGACTTTATTTTGGGGGGCTCCAAAATCACTGCAGATGGTGATTTCAGCCATGAAATTAAAAGATACTTACTTCTTAGAAGAAAAGCTATGACCAACCTAGACAGCATGTTAAAAAGCAAAGACATTACTTTGCCAACAAAGGTCCATCTAGTCAAGGCTATGGTTTTTCCAGTGGTCATGTATGGATGTGAGAGTTGGACTATAAAGAAAGCTGAGTGCTGAAGAATTGATGCTTTTGAACTGTGGTGTTGGAGAAGACTCTTGAGAGTCCCTTGGACTGCAAGGAGATCCAACCAGTCCATCCTAAAGGAGATCAGTCCTGAGTGTTCATTGGAAGGACTGATGCTGATGCTGAAACTCCAATATTTTGGCCACCTGATGAGAAGAGCAGACTCATTTGAAAAGACCCTGATGCTGGGAAAGATTGAGGGCAGGAGGAGAAGGGGACGACAGAGGATGAGATGGCTGGATGGCATCACCGACTCGATGGACATGAGTTTGAGTAAACTCCAGAAGTTGGTGATGGACAGGGAGGCCTGGCGTGCTGCAGTCCATGAGGTCACAAAGAGTCAGACACAACCAAGAGACTGAACTGAACTGACAAGAATATTAGAAAGTATTAACTCCAGGGAATAATGAAAAAGATGTTCAAGAAAGGAAAATTATGCCATCAGTAAAAATATAATTGGTTACAACAAATAATTATGACACAATTATATTGAATAAATGAAGGAAAAGAGTGAAAGGAGAAAGGTAAAATCATTTTCTTTTTTATATCATAATACTATGCCATTCAATGTATTTGATTATTCAAAAAATGCATGTATATGTGTGCTCACAATTTTAAAAATAAATAAGAGAAAAAGCAGTCCAAAGAAATAATTGAAAGGAGATTTCCAAAGACAGGAGTAAGGAAGTCATAAGGACAGCTATATTTGTTTTAAGCTTCTGTGTATTATTTAACTTTCCAAATAGTCTACAAGTATTACTTCAAGAAGAATAAAAGTTTATTTAAAATGGAAAAATAAGTCTATGAAATGTGTCTTGCAAACTTGATTTATTAATAGATATTCATGAAATAAACCTACTAGCTATAGAGTGAAACAATATAAATTTCTCCCTGCAGTTATATATTGGTATGCAATTGGTATAATTTGGTGATGAAAAACAAATAGGCATGAGATAAAAATTGGAGCCTTGGGCTTTAAGGTAGGAGTGAAAATAAATACACATATAAATAAAAATATAAGGAAAAAATTGAACTGAAATACTAGGCATCCACAAAATAAAGATAGAAGATTGGAAGCAAAACCTTGGGTGCTTATATTTTCTGAGCAGGAGGAAAAATTTGAAGAACTTTACATTCTTTAAATATAGCATAGTGAATTTACATATGTATAGATTATATATATATATTAGAGAGCAAACTTATTAGACTTATGTATATTTTAAGAGATTTCTGTAAGGTAAGAAACTGCTACTGTTGCTGGGAACAAAACAAAAATTCCTGCCCTTATGTACATTATCGTCTGCACAAGTATTGTTTGAGTACATATAAAACATTTACAAAACTTACCACACATTAGAGCCTAATGTGGAGTCTAAAAAGAAACTTCAAGAAATACCAAAACACAATATATTAATTAGGTGCAATGACAAATATGTCTAAGTAAAATTAATTGAAAACGTCAGAAAGTGTCATTGTGTTTGAAATTGAAAATAGCTACATTCAGTTCAGTTCAGTTCAGTCGGTCAGTTGTGTCTGACTCTTTGCAACCCCATGAATCACAGCACGCCAGGCCTCCCTGTCCATCACCAACTCCTGGAGTTCACTCAGACTCACGTCCATCAAGTCAGTGATGCCATCCAGCCATCTCATCCTCTGTCATCCCCTTCTCCTCCTGCCCCGAATCCCTCCCAGCATCAGAGTCTTTTCCAATGAGTCAACTCTTCGCGTGAGGTGGCCAAAGTACTGGAGTTTCAGCTTTAGCATCATTCCTTCCAAAGAACACCCAGGACTGATCTCCTTTAGAATGGACTCGTTGGATCTCCTTGCAGTCCAAGGAACTCTCAGGAGTCTTCTCCAACATCACAGTTCAAAAGCATCAATTCTTCGGTGCTCAGCTTTCTTCACAGTCCAACTCTCACATCTATACATGACCACCGGAAAAACCATAGCCTTGACTAGACTAACCTTTGTTGGCAAAGTAATGTCTCTGCTTTCGAATATGCTATCTAGCTAGGTTGGTCATAACTTTCCTTCCAAGGAGTAAGTGTCTTTTAATTTCATGGCTGCAATCACCATCTGCAGTGATTTTGGAGCCCCCAAAAATAAAGTCTGACACTGTTTCCACTGTTTCCCCATCTATTTCCCATGAAGTGATGGAACCGGATGCCATGATCTTCATTTTCTGAATGTTGAGCTTTAAGCCAACTTTTTCACTCTCCTCTTTCACTTTCCTCAAGAGGTTTTTTAGTTCCTCTTCACTTTCTGCCATAAGGGTGGTGTCATCTGCATAGCTACATTATTTCAAAGTAATTCACAATTCTCAAAATATAATAGAAATTATAAAAAATTTAGATAATTAAAAAAATGATTGCATAACATTTAAACACTTTGGGATGTAAGTAAAGCTGTCTTAATAAGAAAAATATATAACCCTAAATTCATATTAAAACAGTAAGTTGCTAAGCTATAAAAAAAAAAAGAACAGCATATTCAATTCAAGGAGGAGAAGGAGGGAAATAATAAATGCAAAAGTAGAATTTCACAAGATAGAAAACAAAGAAACTTTGTAGATGAAAATGCTACAATCAAATATTATATTATTTCTTTGGAAAAATACTGATGAAGTCAGCAAAATCAATTAAAATATGAGTGAAAGTATAAATTAATACTGGAATTTTATTTCATATGTGGTTGAAGTGTTTTTTTTTTTTCCCCCATCAAAGAATAATATGTAAAACTTACTGCAAAAATTATAACTGTGATACAGTGGTTATTTCTTAGAAAAATATGAAGTATGAAAATGGACTTAAGTGAAAAACTAAATGAATCAGTAGTAACACTAGACTGGTTAAACTCTAGCTAGCTCTGCAGTCAAAGATCATAATACATTTTTATCCAGACTTCATTTGAAATAACTGTATTTAGGGAAATTTTTATTTATGTTTAAATCCCTGCATCGAAGATCTCTCCAGAGAGATTCCCACAACTGCAGGGGACAGAATTATTTTTTAGAATAAAAGCTGGTGCCAACAAATACAAGCAGTTTGACTTTGTGCAAGTTACTTACTTTTCTTAAATTTACTTACTTTTAGTAGCTCGTTTCATAAAATTGTTATACAGATTATGTGAGATTTACTTAAGTAAAGCATTTAACCCTTATTCAGAGCTGAAGTACATCGTTCACACCTATTATTATTGCATCTGAAGGGGGCCTAATTAGTATCCATTGATATTCCCTCCTCTGTGATCTCATTGCACAATGGCCATTTTGCATTTAACACAGTTATTTATATTGTATCTCTTTCTATGTCTGCCTTTCCCACTATATTAAGAGTTCAAAGGCAAGGCAGAGACTTACTCATTTTTTATTCTTTAAGTCTAGCAATTGACATTCAGTATTTGTTAAATTAATTACTAAATGAATAAAACAAGCAATTAATCATTTCATCTGCCTATTTATGTTTACGTAGCCACTGTGTATGAAATCCTACATCATTTGGTCTTGCTTTACTAATTAGCTGGTAAAGAATCAGCCTGCAATGCAGGAGACCTAGGTTCTGTCCCAGGGTTGCAAAGATCCCCTGGAGAAGGGAAAGGCTACCCACTCCAGTAGTCTGGCATGGAGAATTCCATGGACTGTATTGCCCATGGGGTTGCAAAGAGTTGGAAGGACTGAGCAATTTTCACTTTCACTTAGCATAAAAAAATTAATAAAAGCATAAACATATTAACATTTTTGAGGTTTTGAGTGAAAATTTATTTGATGAAAATTTCTAATTCTTGCAAAACTGGCCTTTTATATTTAATGCCAAGTGCTGTTAATCTGAATGATCTAAATTTTGAGAGAATACATATATGTATCACATATATAAATATTTGTTTAGCTTAATACTTATATATACATGTATAACATATATAATTATATAGACAAATATATATTTTATGTAAACAAAAATAAGTGTATAATATATGAACATTAAAACAAAGTTTTATATAACCCAATATATAAATGAGCTTATTTATATACTGTATGCATAAAAACTGAGGGCTTCCCAGGTGGCGCATTTGTAAAGAATCCTCTTGCCAACGCAGGGCACTCAAGAAACATGGGTTTGATCCCTGGGTCGGGAAGATCCCCTGGAGTAGGAAATGGCAACCCACTCTAGTATTCTTGCCTGGAAAATTCTATGGACAGTGAAGCCTGGTGAGCTACAGTCCATAGGGCTGCAAAAGAGTTGGACACAACTGAGTATGCATGCATGCACATGTAAAAACTATGTAACGTATATGCAAATATACATGTATTGAGAGAATATATACATATATACTACTTTTATATCCTACCTATATCAGAAGATGTTTATGTGCAGCTCAGTCGTGTCCAACTACTTGCGACCCCATGGACTGTAGCCCATCAGGCTCCTCTGTCTACAGGATTTTCCAGGCAACAATACTTGAGTGGGTTGCCATTTCCTTCTCCAGGGGATCTTCCCAACCCAGGGATCAATTTCGCATCTCTTGTGTCTCTGGCATTGGCAGGCAGGGTCTTTACCACTGGTGCCACCTGGAAAGCCATATCAGAAGATAGGATGGGATTAATAAAAATGCAGATATTGACCTGTACTATTAAAAAGAATTATATAATGATGAGGTCAGGATTCTAGTTGTTTCAAAAACAGATTGATTTGAGTTTTGCTAAAAGTTTACCTTTGAGCTTCCTGGCAACCAAGAGAAAGGAGCAATATATTTCTTTGTATCTCATAGTTAGACATCCCTCTGTTTGCTGCTAAGTCGCTTCAGTCATGTCTGAATCTGTGTGACCCCATAGACGGCAGCCCACCAGGCTCCCCTGTCCCTGGGATTCTCCAGGCAAGAACACTGGAGTGGGTTGCCATTTCTTTCTCCAATGCATGAAAGTGAAAAGTGAAAGTGAAGTCGCTCTGTTGTGCCCGACTCTTAGCGACCCCATGGACTGCAGCCTTCCAGGCTCCTCTGTCCATGGGATTTTCCAGGCAAGAGTACTGGAGTGGGGTGCCATTGCCTTCTCCGAGGCTGTCTATAAACACAGTGGTGTCTGACTCTTTGCAACCTATGGACTGTAGCCCACCAGCCTCCTCTGTCTATAGTGTTAAAGTTTCCTTAGGCATTTTAGGGTAAGATATAGTAAATACTAAGTTAAAAATTGTCTTCAGTAGCAAAGGTATACAAGGACACCAGACAGTGATCTAAAATTATTTTTTGCCTAAGTTATGTAAGTTATTCCACTGAAAAATCAACTAAGTTCTTTTTGGGCTTCCCTGGTGGCTCAGTGGTAAAGAATCCACCTGCCAATGCAGAAGACATGGGTTCTACCCTTGGTCCAGGAAAATCCTACATGCTGTGGAGCAGCTAAACCTGTGAGCCGCAACTACTGAGCCTGTGCTCTAGAGCCTGGGAGCCCCAACTACCGAGCCTATAAGCCACAGCTACTGAAGCCCTTGCTACTAGAACCCTTACTTTGCAACAAGAGAAGCCACTGCAATGAGAAGCCTGCGCAGAGCAACTAGATATTCGTCCCCACTCATCGCAAGTAGAGAAAAGCCCGCCTAGGAATTAAGACCCAGAATGGCCAAAAATAAATAAACAATTTAAAAAGTGAAAGTGAAAGGTGCTCAGTTGTGTCTGACTCTTTCTGATCCCATGAACTGTAGTCCATGGAAGTCCAGTTTAGTGACCAGACTAAAACTATGCATAATTTAGCACATCAGTTTGTAATAAACAAACTTCTAAAACACTTGAAATCTTTGTAGAATAATTTGATAACCTTCCTGTAATTTTTTTTAAACAATTGTAACCCAAATTTTCTAGCTCACAATGTCAGATTGACTAAGATCCCCCTGTAAAAGACATATGGATTTCCTGGTTTCTCTAACATTTAGGATTCAAGCAGTTCTGTAAGAAGTTCAGCACACCCTAGTCACCCAGCTTGATGCACTTTGAAGAATTGTACTCTGTGGTTTGGCCCTATTGCTTTGCTTTCTGCAAATGATACTAATATTGTGGGCAACTCTCACAGCTTCACTAAACACCCCAAGTAAAGGAGTTTCCAAGCAGTGAGTGACCAAGACTTTAAATTTTGACACTGCCTCATGTTCACTAAGTGGTCATTCCTAGAGCCAGTGAGATGGAAGCAGAGTTGCACCAGAACTCCAAGGTGCTCAAAGTCATAATAATAATAAAAAAAAAAAGCCTGTTATATATTTTAATAATAGTTGTTGATGCCCACCTATATCCCTTTTCCTGCTCCAGTATACCCAACCACAGCTGTGCTTGAGGCGAGTAGGAACTGCCTCACACAGAAATAGCGCAGAGATTAAGCTGTCCTTGGGAGTGGTCTTTAGTCAATGTATGATTGATATGGGGGTAAAAAAACTCAACCCCTTAACCTCAGCATGGGATCCACCTCTGCAGTACTGTTCATGCTTTACTCTTCTCCTACGGAGGCTGACATAACTAAATTTCAGTTCACTCCCCATTTTGCTCATTTTCTCTTACTCTGACTTTCTTAAAGTTTCCTTCTAAAAGCACCATATGCACAAAAGAATCACTTGTAACAGAATCACTATTTCAGGCTCTTCTAGGAAACATAACCTAAGACGTATACCTTGTTTGAACTAAACTGTGGGCAGAATGAGTCAAGTCTGGCCACCAAAGAGTTTGTTTAGAATTCATGCTTTAATGTCTCCTGTTTCTGAACTAGATAATAGAAGAAGAAGAGAAGTTGCTCAGTCATGTCCGACTCTTTGCGAACCCATGAACTATAACCTACCAAACTCTTTAGTCCATGGGATTTTCCAGGCATGAATACTGGAGTAGGTTGCCATTTCCTTCTCCAGGGGATCTTCCCGACCCAGGGATTGAACCCGGGTCTCCTGCATTGTAGGCAGATGCTTCACCATCTGAGCCACTGCTGCTGCTGCTGCTGCTAAGTCGCTTCAGTCGTGTCCGACTCTGTGTGACCCCATAGACAGCAGCCCACCAGGCTCCTCCGTCCCTGGGATTCTCCAGACAAGAACACTGGAGTGGGTTGCCATTTCCTTCTCCAATGCATGAAAGTGAAAAGTGAAAGTGAAGTCGCTCAGTCGTGTCTGACTCTTAGCGACCCCATGGACTGCAGCCCACCAGGCTCCTCCATCCATGGGATTTTCCAGGCAAATCTGAGCTACTAGGGAAGCCCAAACTAGATAATGGTTATCATTAATTTCACTTTGTATCCCCTTTTCTCCTATAACGTATCAGCAAGGCAACATTGGTATTGTACAAGTAGATGCTTAAAACTATCTGGGATTGGGGTGAGGGTTGCTTTAAGCATTCCAATCTCTCTGGCCCTACCAACGGGCCTCTGGGATTCTTAGCCTGCTGCTAACCTAGTGTGTTCAACAGAGTGTACACTGAAGAGTAGGAAGTTGCTCTTGAGTTTTTTCATATACAGTGGGGTTATGCAGTAAGCTCCATTCACAGCTGTATGTGCTTAAGTAGAACACTCTTCTAGGCTTACAGTTGATGTTTACTTGGAGTGACTAGGTGACCTCTTAAGTTCAATGGTCTAGCTCTTCTCCCCCCATTCATCCTTTGGGGTATGATAGATTTCTCTTTGTATTAAAACCCAAATATATCCTATTGCTTATTATTTTATCCAAACAACTGAACTCAAACCACACTCTATTTTAGTAATTCATCTCCTGTGTATCCCAAGTTGAGTCAGGTAACATCCTCTGGAGAGGAAAGCCCATGTCCAAGACCAAGGTGAGCATCTTCTTTTCCTTTGGGGTGAGTCTCTCCCTCGTTCTAAATGTTGTATGGGTAATTAAGAAGAGTCCACATCCCTTCCATTACCCTCAGTCCTGGAAGCCAGTCATCTGCCCGGTTTTTTCTAGCCACCGTTTCACACAGAAAGCACATCAAGTTTCCACACCAACAAAATAAGCGTGTCCTCAATTCCCCAGAAACCCATTCTAATGGTCCTGTATTCTCATAACAGGCATGCACAAAAAGCTCCCACTGAGCACTTTCTACACAAAACGGCCCTCTTCTCCATTCTGTCTAAATCAGTTATATGTGTTCTATGCCTTTAAATCCCTTATAGCTCCTGTCATTTTGGCCCTAAGTGGTTTGGGTGCATAATTCTCTTCTCTTAATTGACTGTGCCTTATGACAGGAAACATATCTTAGCCATATTTATATCCTCTGCACTTAGCAGAGTTTGTCCTCAGCAGATGTTGAATTTATAAATGGATGGACATTTGAGTGAATGAATGGACTTGACCTTTTATTCAAAATAGTTAAAAAATAATTGATGGTTGCCTCTTCCAAACCATAACCTATTTAGAAATGAGAGTTTCCAAATGAATTGCTATTTTTTTCTTTTTTCTAGCATGAAGATCTCAGGTTTTTAGGTAAAGAAACCAGCAAGATTGGCAACTTATTCCCATTAAATGCATATACTTCAGAGTTGTTAGCCTTTACCTTGTAAGTGAAGTTAGGAGGAAGAAACACTAAGTTAAGGCCTGGGAAGGCAGCAGTAAATTATTGAGCAGTAATCATAAATTACAGCAACTCTGGAATTTGGAAATTAATGGTGATGGGAGGTTGGGGGGTTTAAACATGATCTGCATTCATTAGTGCAGCGCAGGCTTTTTATTGCCATTTTCCACTCTTCTTCTGAGAAAGCCTATCATTCAGGGACACTATAATTAGATTCCACTGCAAGTGATGAGAATAAAAAAGGAGTTTCAGGAACTGCAGCAGCATCCTCTGCATATGATTGTTTATATTATTTTCTTTGGGCACTGTTTTTCCGGTATTATTTACATAATTTTTAAAGTGATATCAAATTCTGCTGCATTTGGGCTCTTGATGTAAGCCAAAAGGGCTGGTGAAGCAATCTATTACTCTTGACATTTCAGACCAGTAATAATTTTACTGGGTAAAACCCAAAAAATTAGAACAAAGATGTGCTCTGTTGTTTACAAATTGAAATATGATGTAAGTGTTTTCTCCTGAAGTCAAAGTAAAGCCCCGAAGTGGAGCTTCTGATAGTTGCAATGCTTCTGGAGTCAGATTTTGAAATCTCTTTTCTATACTGTGGAGTCAGTGTCTCAACTGGAGACTGGAAAAATGAAGTCCTTTATTCTTATTACATATTCAACACTTTTTGTTTCTTCTTTATTGTTCGCTTTTTGTATTTTTAAATTTATGAACATGTCTGCCCCATCCACTAACTTATTAGCTCCTGGAACAGCAGAAGTCAAGCCTATTTCACATGTACACACATTTTGGAGGCCTTGGTTTATTAGCTGTGTAAGAAATGCATCATATTCTAATTAAAAATATACAATGTGCATATAAACACTCAGTTGTATATTACACCTATTCATGTCTTTAAACATAAAGCTCAATATAGAGCATCTACACTTCTTCGTCTTAAGCTTTGTATTGATTTTCTATTGCTGAATAACAAATTATCACAAACAGTGAGTGACTTAAAACAACATAAAATTATTATCTTACAGTTTCTGTGGCCCATGCATCTGTCACAGCATCCATTCACTGGATGTTTCTTGAAGGCGTCCTAATATCAAATAATCCAGTTTTTGTGCCCACCTGTCACAGACCTGAGCTCCTGAACAAATTAGACCCAGGAATTTATTTTTACTGATGTTTCATGGTCAGAAATGCAAATCAAGTTTCAATACAATCATTAATTTTAAAAAACATTAAAAAGCACAATACATTTTTTAGCAATTGTTTTCTTCTAGATTCTGTGCAAACATTTTATATACATTATGCTTTTTTCAAAATGAGGAAACTAGGTAGAAAGGGATTTCATTATTTATCTAAGTCAGACAGCTAGAAATTATTAGAGTCCAAATTTAAGTCTGAGACTCCGAAACCACACTTCTACTCTAGTGCCATTATTTATCACATTATTTTCCATCTTGCTGAATATCAAAAAAACTTATTCTGTCATTTTGCATAGTCATTCCTAAGTCTCTCGGTTATGCGACCAGATTAACTCCTGGATAACTTGGTAAATTGGTTGATCCCAGGGTCAGGAAGATCCCTTGGAGTAGTAAATGGCAACCCCCTCCAGTATTCTTGACTGGAAAATTGCATGGACAGAGAAGTCTGGCGGGATACAATCCATGAGATTTCAGAGTCAGACATGTCTGAGCATGAGAACAAATTTAGTAAATTAAAGTTGGATGCATTGATTTATACTTACTAGACTTTTCATTCATGAACAGTATTAGTTATTTGATAAGTTTAAAATATTTGAACTTATTCATATTTTATGCCTGCATGCATGGGTGCATTCTATGTTGCTTCAGTCATGTCCAACTATTTGGTCATCTGATGTGAACAGCCAACTCACTGGAAATGATCCCAATGCTGGGAAAGATTGAGGGCAGAGGGAGTAGAGGACATCAGAGGATGAGATGGCTGGATGGCATCACCGATGCAATGGACATGAATTTGGGCAAACTCCAGGAGATGGTGAGGGACGGGGAGGCCAGAGTGCTGTAGTCCATGGGGTCACAAAGAGTTGGACACGACTTAGTGACTGAACAACAATATATAAATAATCAGAACTTGAAATTAGCTAATAGTTAATTTTTAACTTAACATTGAAAATGTATATTACTTATTTTTTCTTTTTATATGTATAAATACATATATGAAGGTGAGTACTGCATATATGTGTGTATATACCTATATATAATCACTATCATTACCAGCAAATAGAAACTCTACTCTGTGTCAGATATGGTGCTCACTTTTAGATAAATTTTCTGATTTCAACTTCATAAAAACTTTAAAAATAAATGTCAGTAAGGCTCATTTTATTGACGAAACTGAGGCCTAGAAATGTCAAATATCTTATTGAAATTCCTATCACTAGTACATATTAGTGCTAGACTTTGAACTTTTGTATGTCTCTCATGTATGTCATGTTATCTTCCCAAATAACATATACTAGTGATTAGTGGCAGAGAAGGCAATGGCACCCCACACTCCAGTACTCTTGCCTGGAAAATCCCATGGATGGAAGAGCCTGGTAGGCTGCAGTCCATGGGGTCGCAGAGTCGGACACAACTGAGCGACTTCCCTTTCACTTTTCACTTTCATGCATTGGAGAAGGAAATGGCAACCCACTCCAGTGTTCTTGCCTGGAGAATCCCAGGGACGCGGGAGCCTGGTGGGCTGACGTCTATGGGGTTGCACAGAGTTGGACATGACTGAAGCGACTTAGCAGCAGCAGCAGCAGTGATTCATGGGCAGGGACCATGTTTTTCACTTCTTCCATATTTTACCCAGTGCTTAGCCTGGTTTGTAAATCTTAGGTGACCAAAAAATATTTTCTGACTGAAGCTTAGAGGCTGAAGCTTCATAGAAATTAATTTTAAAGAGAAAGGAAACTAGAGAAGACTACAGAATGTTCATATCATTTATTTCTACAAAGTGTACCCTGAAAAAATTTGGAGAATTCATTACAACAAAGATCATAAACATTAAATAGGCAATATCAACTGTCGGTGTTGTCTTGAGGAATGAAAACTAAAATTTGCATTTGGAAAACTCTTTAAAATATTTGATGTATTTTCACAGATGTCTTCAATCAAGGACTGGCTTTCAATAATAAAATAATAGATGTAGCTCCCTACAGTACTATATTAATGAACAGGAAGGACTGATCACTTTAGACTGAAAACCTTAATAAACGTACACTAGTTTAGAAAATCTTAGCCAGCAACAGGGTATAGTTCACCTAGTTGCTGTAGCATTTTGTAAAGAATGGATTTGGAAGTCTGCCTGCTTAGCTAAGTAGGCATATTTGGGTGCGGTGAGCTGTTTCAAGCAAGCCATTTCAATTATGTGAGTATAAACTACTTTAGAATTACATTGTAAACAGCATTTTCAATCTTGTTCTGCAATTATACATTGAATGTAGAATCAAATCAGAATATAGAAATCCTAAAGACTTCTGGCAGGAATTAAAAAGGGGCCTGATTCTCTAAACAAGGGCGCAATTTCCCAGCAGCTGGCTTGGCTTCCCTAGCAGCCACTCAGTTAAATTCTTGTTACACAGGCAAGGTCCATAGATACCAATCATGAGCAACTCATTCATGGAAAAACCCTGCCACTAAACACATCCACTAGTTTTGTCCTCTTTCCGCTCTCTTAGAATTAACTCTTTATGCAGAGTAGTGGAGCATGGGAGGCAGCAGCGATGATGTGCTGAAAAGCATGAGTATTAGAATTGATTAGTCTAAGTCAGAGGTTTGGCACCTGAAGGACCTCAGGTAAAATATTAACACTTGTGAGCTTAGTTTTCCCCTGTGTACACGGGGATAATATTACCAGCTACGTCTTAGAATTACAGAAGTATGAAAAGTATAGCATATGGAAAGATCTTATCTTAGTGCTTGGAAGCATAATTCCTCAAAAAATATTAATTTTTCTGAGTTGACTTCCCAAATGGTGGTATAAGGAGCTCAAAAGAAGTGATAATAACTGGTGGAAAAGTATTAAAAAAATAAAATCTCTGGAAATAGTCCTAAAGACATATAGAAGATGAAAAAATATATATGTTCAAGTAAGACTACTAAATCAAGATAAAAATAGTGAGATACCGTGTCATTGAACACTCTCCCCTTTCTGCAGCTCAGCAAGATGGAAGCTCTCCTCTGGGCAGGTTGAACAAAGAACAGTAGGCTCTCTCTCATCCCAGATTTGAGTAAAGGGATGTGGTTTCTATTTGGTAAAAGGAAGCTACCAGTATATTTCAGCTCCTAGTTATGAAGTTAAATAAATGCCAGGCAATTGCCCCCAAGAGATCAGAAACATTTAAGCCTAAGGATGCTGCTGAAAAAAAATAGAGAGAGCAAGAGAGGGCTTTCTAGTGACAAGTAATTAAGAAGAGGCTGGTAGCCCTATGAGAACAATAAGCTAAATCATATACTAACTAGGAGTCTATCAGACAATCATAGAAAGAGACAGCTAAGAAAAGCTCTTCAGGAGTCAGAATAAACTGAAAGACTAGCCTCAAAAACTACCCCTGCAATTGGGAGATGGAGGCTGACATATAGAATTAGAATGAAAGTGAAGTTGCTCAGTCCTGTCCGACTCTTTGCGATCCCATGGACTGTAGTCTACGAGGCTTCTCTATCCATGGGATTTTCCAGGCAAGAGTACTGGAGTGGTTTGCCATTTTAGAATAGGTAACTAATAAGAACCTGCTGTATAGCACAGGCTGCTGCTGCTAAGTCACTTCAGTCATGTCCGACTCTGTGTGACCCCATAGAGGGCAGCCCACCAGGCTCCGCCATCCCTGGGATTCTCCAGGCAAGAACTCTGGAGTGGGTTGCCATTTCCTTCTCCAATGCATGAAAGTGAAAAGTGAAAGTGAAGTCGCTCAGTCATGTCCGACTCTTAGCGACCCCATGGACTGCAGCCCACCAGGCTCCTCTGTCCATGAGATTTTCCAGGCAAGAGTGCTGGGGTGGGGTGCCATTGCCTTCTCTGGTATAGCACAGGAAACTCTACTAAATACTCTACAATGGCCTATATGGGAAAGTGATCTAAAAAAGAGTGGCGAGATATATATATAACTGGATATATGTATAACTGATTCACTTTGCTGTATATCCGAAACTAGCACAACATTGTAATCAACTATCCTCCAATAAAATTAAAAACAAGCAGACAAAACTAGCACTGCAAAATTATCCTGTTTAATTAGACCAGAATGAGAGCAAATTATGCTCCACCACATTGTCGTAAACAATAAAGCTACTGGCCAACAATTAGTGAAGGCAAAGAACTGGCTGTGACGCCAACAGAGGCAGCCAGTGTAAAGGGAAAGATGGGGGAAAGAGATAGTAAAAGAAAATCCTCCTAAAGCCTCTCATCACAGGCTGTGCCCTGCATGGAGAGATAGCAGAGGTTTCACACTGCAGGGGAGAAGACTTCACTAAAATAATTCAGCCAAGTCACTGTAACAGCCAAGTCATCATAAATAAATAAGTGAATACAAGGCAACAACAATAACAAGCTTTGGAGGAAGATTAGGATTCAGAGTTGCTACAACACATTTCTAGCATGTTTCGTTTCCAACAAGTATTTTTAAATATGCAAAGAAACAGGAAAGTTTTATCCATATAAAAGGAGAAAACAGAGGCACCATAAAATGGTTTTGATAGGGCTGAGATATCAGATATAAACCACAAAGCCTTCAAAGAGACTATAATAGATGTGTGTAAAGTAGCAAAGGTAATCAAGCTTCAGAAAGTAAAGCAAGATTCAAGGACAAAGATTCAAAAAAAGAGAAGAGCAATAAAGAGATATACAACAAAATGAAAATTTGTAACTGAAAAGTACAGCGTTAAAATATCATGAGAGGCTCTACAGTATATGTGACGTGTAGCAAGAAAAAAATCATATATTCACCCAACAATGGGATACCAAGTCTTCTCAAGTATCCATGGAATACTTTCAGGGGTAGATTATATGTTAAGTCATAAAACAAGCCTCAGTAATACATCTACACTTTAACAAAGTTTGATAGAGATTATGAAAACTAAAAAAACAGAAAAAATAAAGGACAATGATCACAGATTCAGAATTAAAGGATACAATTAGGAAGAACAAAATATACATAATGGAAGTACCATAAAGAGAGGAGAGAGAAAAAAGGAAGAAGAAAGACTATTTCAAAAGATAAATTTCATATTTAAATTTTGGAGGGGATAAAACAAGCAAACAACTCTGTAACCAAAAAACTTAAATGCACAAAAACTATCCTTCAGAACCTAGACAACTTATTAAAAAGCAGAGACATTACTTTACCAACAAAGGTCCATCTAGTCAAGGTTATGGTTTTTCCAGTAGTCATGTATGGATGTGAGAGTTGGACTATAAAGAAACCTAAGTGCTGAAGAATTGACGCTTTTGAACTGTGGTGTTGGAGAAGACTCTTGAGAGTCCCTTGAACTGCAAAGAGATCCAACCAGTTCATCCTAGAGGAAATCAGTCCTGAAACTGATGCTGAAGCTGAAACTCCAATACTTTGGCCACCTGATGCAAAAAACCGACTCACTGGAAAAGACCCCGATGCTGGGAAAGATTGAATGAGGGAGGAGAAGGGGATGACAGAGGATGAAATGGTTGGATGGCATCACCAATGCGATGGACATGAGTTTGAGTAGGTTCTGGAAGTTGGTGATGGACAGGGAAGTCTGGTGTGCAGCAGTCCATGGGGTCGCAAAGAGTCAGACACAACTGAGCAACTGAACTGAACTGAACTGATCCTTCAGAAGTAAAGAGAATATAAAGTCATCCTCAGATAAATAAAAGCTGATAGACTTTTTTGCTACCAGGTCTATTTTAGAGAAACACTATAGAGAGTTCTTCAGAAAGCAAGCGATCTCAGACATTAATATGAATCCAAAGAGCACTGGTAAAGATAATTCTGTAGGTAATTAGAAGGCAGTGCAATTGCTCTTTCTTCTCTTTCCTCTCTCAGCTACTTTAGAAAGCTATTCCATAAATACATATTTTACAGGCAATTGTATTGTTGGGCCTAAAATGATATCTATGCAATCTATTTGACAATAAATCAAAAAGGGAGGCTGGGAACAAAGGTACATGGAAATGGTATCAGATGCTGTGCATGCACACTAAGTCGACTTCAGTCGTTGTCTGACTCTGTGTATGGACTATAGCCTGCTAGGCTCCTCTGTCCATGGGATTCTCCAGGTCAGAATACTGGAGTGGGTTGCCATGCCCTTCTCCAGTGGGTCCTCCTGATTCAGGGATCAAACCTTGTGTCTCTTGCAACTCCTGCATTGGCAGGTGGGTTCTTTAGCACGAGCGCCATATGGAAGCCCTATCAGACAGTGTCTAGAATCTAAAGGAACAAGGAAGAGAGTGAGATAATAAATGAGAAGATCTACATTAGCAAACAGTAAATATATACATGATCTTTCTTCTTTCAGCTTCTTTAAAAACATACATTTATATAAAAGCAATAATTATACCATTATATTGCTGAGTTTGTAGGGTATAAATGCAGTGTGTTTAGCAATCATATCAAAAGAAGGGAGAAGAGGGATTTGAGCTATGTAGGATTTGATATATAGATATTTTTATATCTTACTTAAAGTACATTCTGATAAATTAAGGGGAATATGGTAGGCAATTAAGCAATCACCAAGAAAAAAGTCCTCTAATAAAGGTCTGGCTTCTTTTACTTAGAACAATATTTTGAAGATTGGCCTATAGTACTTTGTGTTTTAGCAGTCTGTTCCTTTTTAATACATGGGCATTCCATTGTCTGAGTGCACTACAATTTGTTTATCAAGTCTCTTATTTACTTTGAATAATTTTGCTTTACTTTTATTAACTAAGTCTACTGGTTGGTTGACCATTAGGTCAACTTGTCTCTCTGTTAATTGGATGAAAAATGGTGGCTAATAATGTACTATCGAAAATAAACTTATAACTCAATTTAGCAATGCGTAGTCCGTGGAAGGTAAAGTCTTATAAACTGATATTTTACAGAGAAGTTTCCATTATGAAATAAAGTTTGAAAACTGCAACTATATCTCTCTCACATGCACACCAACTTATTCCAAGCATTGAGATATCCTGCAGTTAAAGAACCCTGTTTATCATTTGAATCCAGATTTTCAATTTATTAACATTAGAACTCTGCTGCTTTTCAGGTTACATTACAATTTTGGAAACATTGCTCTACATACATTCTGTATTTGTATTTAATATACATATGCACAAAGTAGCACACGTTATATTAATACTAAAACACATGTACACGTGTGTTTCACAGGTACACCTGTGTAGATATTGAGGCAATTACCAGAGTAATTTAATGGAACACTATTCTGCTTCACATCTAATAGTTCATGAGAAAAGTTCCCATACACTTGTGGAAAGGAAATGCATGCGAAATATGCATTTTGAAGTCAATAATTTCACCTTTCAACAAAAGTACAGAGAAGGGTGGAAATTTTTCTTAAAGCTATATAAGAATTAATGCAGACGGTTGGCATTTTTTCCAATGATTCACTCTATCTTGCCTCTTTGTATGTAATTTAATCCCTTTTGATGATAAATATACATATATACATGTAGATGGAGAAGGCAATGGCAACCCACTCCAGTTCTCTTGCCTGGAAAATCCCATGGATGGAGGAGCCTGGTAGGTTGCAGCCCATGGGGTGGCGAAGAATCAGACATGACTGAGTGACTTCACTTTCACTTTTCACTTCCCCGCATTGGAGAAGGAAATGGCCACCCACTCCAGTGTTCTTGCCTGGGGAATCCCAGAGACGGGGGAGCCTGGTGGGCTGCCCGTCTTTGAGGTCGCACAGAGTCGGACACGACTGAAGCGACTTAGCAGTAGCAGTAGCAGTATACATGTAGACACAGGAGGATTGTCTTAAGTAAGATAGTCTGCACATCCCTTAGACATGCTGCTAGTACATGGATAGCATTTCAGTAAAAGACTAATTTTCCCTGGGATGAGTATTTGCAATAATTTCGATGTAATATTCTGAAATTTCCAGAAGCAGAAAGTACAGATATAGCATGACTTGTTGTTTTCAATTACTGAAAAGGTACAGCATAAACATAAGAGTGTGGAAATTGATAGCTTTGGTGAAAAAAATGATTTATATGTTTAACTATGATGTCCATGTCTGGTAGAAGAAAGGCCTGCCCAGGTGGGAGTGGGCAAGCTGAGAAAAGATGGAATGAGTAGCTGTTAGAGGAATGAAGGACATTGACGACTATATAAAGTAGAAGAATAAGTCAGTTTTTCTTAGGAGACCTAGAAGGATAGGAGGCTGTAGTGATACTTTGAAGAATAAAATATTAAGATTTTGTAGCTACAAGGTGGTTCAAAGATGATGAAGTCTAGTATTTATAGAGTTGAAACAGGATGTGTCAATGATCAGTGGAGTGAGTCAGAAGAAACTGTGAGCTGGATGCTAAACAGGTTTTTCAGAGAGTTTTAAAGGTCCTTAAGAAGATGAAAATGCCTGAGTAGGAAAGCAAATACTTTAGGCAGCCATGTTAGACACCAATAAGGAGAGTGAAGAGTCATAGAACATGGCAGCATACACCTCAATTGAGAGGATTTTACAAAAGACAGGAGTGCTGTTCTAGAAGTCATGTTGAAGTAGAAGTTATGTGGAAGAAGGGAGGAGGCCCAGTTTCTCTTGAAATAAGTGTAAAGGGGATTGGGTTTACAGATTTTTGTTAGAGCAAAAGGGAGAGTAGACATTCTATCAAAAATTTTATTTATTTATTTTGAAAGCAAAGGTAGAAATATTAACAGTCTTGGTTTTTCTAATTAGCATCAAGGGAAAGATGACTACAGACCCAAGCAATATAATAAAAACAAATTTTTAACAACAGATCTTCAAAAGTAGGAATGTTTTCACTGCAGAGAATTCCTGAGGGCATAGTAGAAATGGATGGAAAGGACAGGAGGAAAGGAAATCAGTCAGAGAAGAGGAAGTACAGAGAAGCATTAGTATGGGAGTTTAGAGAGGTACGGGTAGTGAGTATGAGACAGTATTGTGGCTCTGGAGTTAATCCATCTTGGTTAAGATCCTAGTTCCACTGAGTCACTTGCTGTGCGTCCCTTGGAAAATTGTTAAGCTTTCTAAGACTGGTTTTCTTATCTCTCAAGTGGGAAAAACTTGAATGAGATAATACATGTACCATTTTTCTATATAGTGCCCTCAATTAGCTAGCCTAAAGGCTCTGGGTTTCAAGTAGATCTCTGTCACCGGCTTGTACAAATGCAAATTAACACCCACGGAAGAACAGTAAGAACCAAGAAGAATTTTTGCTTGGTGTTATAAGCACTTTGCTTATTGCACTAGCAGTATAATTACAGTTTTAGTGCAGGGTGATATTTGCTCTGTTGGAAAACAGATAGAGTAGTACAAGAGCAAAGAGAAGTCATGAATAATTCTTTGGGTTAGCAAAAAAGTTCATTTGGGTTTTTCCATAAGATCCAATAGAAAAAACTGAACAAGTTTTGGCCAACCCAAAACGTGTGTGGGAATTCAGGGAGTGTCATACAGACATATTCTACTGAGACTGAGTCAGATTATAAAGGCGGAGTAGGAATAGAGAGGGAAATGCAGGTGCAAAGACTTTTAGTCATGAAAGGCATAGAATATTCTGCTGAAAACAGCAAGAGCATTCATGTGATAAAGCCCTGAGATGGAAGAAGCAAAGGAATTGGAATTGAAGCTGGGAAGTGGGCTGATTCTAAAAACCAAGTAACAAGGAGCCAAACAATAGCTGAATGAGTCATTTCAGATCAGTAAGAAAAATAAGCTGTTTTTGGAAACACATCCTACACTGGGTTCTCCAGAGGAAGAATATTCTTGGAGGGAGAACAAGAAATTCTGGGAAGACAAAGGCAATGGATATAATAGGTACAATGAGTTTTTAATAGACAAAATGTCCACACCATTCAATGGTGGCTGTCTTCTAGAGAGGAACACAGCTTTCAAATCACTGTCTCACTCAGATCAGGGCCTCAATTCCAACAACAATTCATCTCACATCGTTTAACTTTCAATTTCTCCCAAATCGTTCACACCAAAGGGTCAACGACATATAAAAATTTACCAGATTCAATCTTTCATTTAAAGATAAGGAGACAAGTTCAGAAACAGTTAGGTGCCTGGACCCAGAATGTGTTGCTGCTTAGTGGCAGAGTTAGAACTTGAATTCTGGCATTTGGAATGGTAGTGAGATGGGAATCCAAGTTCTTGTCCGCAGAGCCGAAGAATGGAATCCACGAACAAACAAACACTCATGGTAGCAAGCAAATAGGATTTATTATAGAGGAGGGAAGTACAAAGCTCTCAGCATAGATACTGAGACCCGGTAAAGAGCACCGCCCCCCTCCACCGCCCCCACACCGAGGTTGGACTTACAGTAGTTTTTAAGTCCTTCCTTAAATCACATTATTTCTACCCAATCAATTTAAAGGTCAAGATACTTAACTTGGAGACGGAAATGGCAACCCACTTTGGTATTCTTGCCTGGAGAATCCCATGGACCGAGGATCCTGGTGAGTTATAGTCCATAGGGTCACACAGAGTCAGACATGACTGAAATGACTTGGCATGGCTTCCTTGATCCTTGAATTAAGTCACTACCCTTTTTCATGTCCTATGGCCATTTTCCCATGGGCTTAAGATTAATGATCACCAGTTGTTTTCCCTTAAGCATATGGAACAGAATTTAATTACTGCACTTCCCTGGATCTGAGTGCTAATAATTTATCAGACTAAAGACACATTCCAGGAATCCAGGACAACAAGCAGGATGTTTACTGAAAACAAGACCAAGGTCTCAGAAGCCCTCTCCTTCTAAGATCTGTGACATAAGAGGTTAAAATAAAAATGCATATTATGAGAGCTGCAAGGTAAGTTTTATTTGGGGCAAAACGAGGACTGCAGTCTGGGAGACAGCACCTCAGATAGCTCTGAGAAACTGCTCCAAAGAGGCATTGAGGGAAGGTCAGCAAGGGGGAGTTCAGTGCAATCAAGCACTCATTTTACAAAAGGTTTTCTGCTAATCATCAGGAACTGTCACCATGTCACTGACATCATGGATGTCACCATGAAGGGATTTAGTGCTTTTCTAGATATGAGGAAATGAAAGGATTAGCATCACAAAATCAGTTCCTAAAAATATCTAACTATCTAAAGATCCTTAAAGAAATGCTGGACTGTATGAAGCACAAGCTGAAATCAAGATTGCTGGGAGAAATATCAATAACCTCAGATATGCAGATGACACCACCCTTATGGCAGAAAGTGAAGAAGAACTAGAGAGCTTCGATGAAAGTGAAAGAGGAGAGTGAAAAAGTTGGCTTAAAGCTCAACATTCAGAAAACTAAGATCATGGCACCTGGTCCCATCACTTCATGGCAAATAGATAGGGAAACAATGGAAGCAGTGACAGACTTTATTTTGGGGGGCTCCAAAATCACTGTAGATGGTGACTGCGACTGCAGCCATGAAATTAAAAGACATTTGTTCCTTGGAAGAAAAGCTATGACCAACCTAGACAGCATGTTAAAAAGCAAAGACATTACTTTGCCAACAAAGGTCCATCTAGTCAAAGCTATGGTTTTTCCAGGAGTCATGTATGGATGTGAGAGTTGGACTATAAAGAAAGCTGAGCACCAAAGAATTGATGGTTTTGAACTGTGGTGTTGGAGAAGACTCTTGAGGGTCCCTTGGACTGCAAAGAGATCCAACCAGTCCATCCTAAAGGAGATCAGTACTGAATAGTCATTGGAGGGACTGATGTTGAAGCTGAAACTCCAATACTTTGGCCACCTATTGTGTAGAACGGACTCACTGGAAAAAGACCCAGATGCTGGGAAAGATCGAAGGCAAGAGTAGAAGGGGATGACAGAGGATGAGATGGTTGGATGGCATCACTGACTCAATGGATATGAGTTTGAGTAGGCTCTGGGAGTTGGTGATGGACAGGAAAGCCTGGCATGCTGCAGTCCATGGGGTTGGAAAGAGTTGGACAGGACTGAGTGACTAAACTGATATAAAGATATATTCCACCAGTTTCTCTGGAGTACAAAGTGCCTCACTCTCTACCCTGAATTCCCCTCTGGGGTGTTGAAGGCCAGCAGCTACAGTCGCACAGGCAGATGGCAAATGCTCTTGTTGTTGTTCAATCACTGGCAAATGCTCTTGGCAAGTGGGGACTTGTAGTTGACTTAGGCATGTGTAAAAGGGCTCGGGGTGGAGATAGGATGATTGAGAAAGGGGATAAAGAAGAGAGACTGAAGAGCTGTGAAGAAGAATACAGAAATGACAGAGTAGGGGATGTGTTGTTGCTGAAAATTGGTCTCTATTCACCTGTGCCGAATAGAAACATGCAGACTGAGGCTTGGGTGAAATCGAAAAGAATAGCTTTTATTGCTTTGCTAGGAATAAATGGCCAAAGCAGGCTAATGCCCTCAAGTCTGAGTGACCCACCCTGGAGGGTGTAATGAAGAGTTATATAGTGTTCATAGAGCAGATCATGATAAGCTCATGGTCAATTCTTGGATTGGTTGGCATTAAGGTGAAGGTTCAAGTATTATCAATCTCCTGGTTTCAACCAGTCTAGAGTTTATAGTCTTGTCATCAGCAGTTTTCATCTGGATGGAGTCTGCCTATAAAAACAACTTAGGAATGTGTGTCAGGCCTTTGTCTGTATCTTTCAGGGAGCTATGAGTTCGGTGATTCTGCTATGTGGCAGATTTACAGTCTAAATTGTTACTAGTTCCCCAGCTCAACAGCTATTCTTTGTTTCTACATCTTCACATTTCCCAATCATTAACTCATGAGTCAGCAATACACTTCAAAAGAGGAGGATACAGGGTTTGTACATGGTTTCATAATGAAGGCCAGTGTCGTTTACCCTCAGTAGAGTGTGCCTGTACGTGCTGTGATTGTGCCTTCCTGGTAAAGGTATTTTAGACTTTTCAGCTCAGATAGTTATATAACTAAGACTCTTCATGAGAATTTTCCCATTAGTTTTTTTTTTTTTTAAGATTTTTATATGAAGGTATTTAACATGGGTCAACAGTAAGAGTCTCCTACAAGTAATTGTGAAAAATTATGACCTCTGAGATTTAAAATGTAGAAGCAATGTATAATGCCAGAGATCCACAATATATGAAAGCATCTTAAAAAGAGGGAAAACTTCAAAGGGCTTGACCCAAGGGATTAGCTTCTCTATAGAGGATGTTTCAATTAGGAAGCAGCTCATTTGCCAGAAAGAGCAGAAGAGAAGAGTGGAAGGGGTAATTCACTAACCTGGCCCTCTTCCTTGCTCAGCCAACAAATTCAGATTGTAATTTGACTTCCATGAAGATTTGTTTAGTGGAAGATTGAACTGGTCATATTGATGCAAATGTGCTCAGCTTTATGACAGTTATATTTCTCATTGTAAATCAATAGGATAGCCTTTGCTTTTCACATCACTCAACCTGAGATTGATCCATGGGAATTCTTTCCAAAAAGACGAATACATTCTCAATACGTTGACAAAATTGTGTCTCTGAGTTGGCAAGGCTGAAGGCCAGACTGTGGACCGTGGTGAATCCTCCAAGCCAAGGACATCTCACGTGCTTTTTGCCAGCCAGCTTTTCCTGTGAGGGCTTTGACCTTTCTGTGTTCTTAGCTTCAAATACTTACTATTTCCTACCCAAAAACATATGCCTAAAGCAAAGATTTTAGTTATCCTAACAAAGATAAAATTCCCTTAGTAGGGTTCTTTTTTTTACCTCCAAGACCAGGAAAACACTAAATAAACATTATATCAAGTATAATGATAAAAGAAAGGAATTTTTCCTTTCTTTTAAAGCTTTCAGTTACATTTAATAAGCTGTCAAATCACCTTACTTTTACCGTGGTGCATTATGTAGAAGGGAGTTTAGATGCAATAATCTATATTTCAAATGATACACACTAATGATTTTAGTAAATAGACATATTTTTATTATTGTTTTAGCAAACACTGTATCTAAAAGGTATCCTGTGTTTTAAAGCAGATAAAATGAGCTCATGAATGCTAATACCTATTTTCTTGACAGTAAATTTTTCCTAATGCATTAATTATGACTCCACATAGACCAATGATTATTTCATATATTCTAATTAGGAATTACTTTATTCAGTCAGCCATACACATCAGTAAACAAGTGGAATAAATTCCCCAGGGAAATGATTAAAAGACAATGATTTCCTCCCCACTATAGCTTGGAGAATTTACCCCACAATCAAAGAGTAATTAGAGAAGAAAATGGAGAGTTAGAAAATATAGTTGCAGGTGTAAGCACTTAGCAAGTCAGGTTGCTTTCAAGGATGAAATGAAAATGGCCATCTTTATTACTTATCATATACAGCGAAAGGCACTAATTATTATGATTTCCTTTAAGAAATAAGAAAAAATACAATCAAATTGGTTGTTTTTGTAGGAGAACAAATTGGAATGTAATCATCTCATTTAAATACTAGATTCCCAGAAAGGAGAAAGATGAAACCAACTCAGCACATTCCTAATTATTTATTCCTTTAATACACAGATTTATCCCCTCAAGATCAAGCTTATCTATATTAAATTTTGATGCTACTATATGCAATAGAAGTGCTCATTTCATGTTTTGGTCCAGGATCTTCTGATGAAAACAAGGAGCTGAGGGGGTTAGTGGGAAGAGGGAGATTCGTTAAGCTGGCTGATTTAACTACTGTCTGTATTTGGACATCTCATTTATCATTTTATTTTTAGCTGTCAAAGACATTTTCAAAAATCATTGTGTAGAGGGAAATGGTATGGCTTTAAAATACATGCATTTGTTATATACATTTTTTTTTCTTATCAAGTCAGTGTCACAAGATTAAGCTGCATTCTTCCAGTATAGCTTTTAGACTTGTTTTGAGTTAATTTGTTCACTCACCAGCCATTGTTACGGCGCATCAGTAAATACAATCTCATAATTAACAATGATCCACATTACTTGAGGTGAAATACTCAGAGGTCCTTCAGTTCACATTTAGGGTCTTGGAAGTAGAACATTTTAATTATCTGGAATGCAGTCAACAGCAAATTAAACATTAAAAGACCAAAAGCTTTTCTTATAAACTCACAATTCAGCTTCTGGGCTTTTATAATAATTTGTTTTTCTGACCATGGAAAGCCTTTAGAAAAAGTCAGCAAATCATTCTATTTGTTCTAATGGAGGAATAAAGTCTTGAACTCATGAGCAGCTGGTTGAAATAAGGGCTAAAGGTCCCAGCTTATTAAAATTAGTGTCAATCAGTTTAGACAGGTAATCAATAACTGTCCACTTACATTGTTCAGCCAGCCATAGTACACAAAAATAACTCCTGTATCTATTTTAGTTTCACTAATACTTTACTAGGAGTAAGTTGTGAGTGAGGAAGCTGATCATTTTGGAAAACACCTTGGAAAAAAATTTACCAGAAGAGTTATAAACCTTAAGTATTTAGTTGTTCTCCTGTTATGCTAACCTGGACTGATAATGAGAGGAAGTTTTAAAAAAGAACCTGGAAAAATAATGTTCAAGAGCAAAACCTTTGACAACATTCTTTTGAAATTTTAAAGGCTTTTTTTGTTTAAATCTGTTTGCTAATGGATTATGGGTTTAATACACCGTAATAAATGTTTCAAAAGCAGAGATTATTTTTGAAAGATCATAATTCTATTAACAAATAGAAAAAGATGCATATTTAGGTGTAGACCAATTACTTAACATTTAATTCAATAAAGTCGTGAACATAAAAGTTATGGTAGTTCATGGATGATGTAGTGAATGGTTATGGCAAATGATGGGATCCATATGCCAGTTAGATTATTGCATGGCTCACTTTCTTATCAATCAGATCAGATCAGATCAGATCAGTTGCTCAGTTGTGTCTGACTCTTTTCGACCCCATGAATCGCAGCACGCCAGGCCTCCCTGTCCAACACCAACTCCCGGAGTTCACTCAGACTCACGTCCATAGAGTCAGTGATGCCATCCAGCCATCTCATTCTCTGTCATCCCCTTCTCCTCCTGCCCCCAATCCTTCCCAGCATCATAGTCTTTTCCAATGAGTCAACTCTTCACATGAGGTGGCCAAAGTACTGGAGTTTCAGCTTTAGCATCATTCCTTCCAAAGAAATCCCAGGGCTGATCTCCTTCAGAATGGACTGGTTGGATCTCCTTGCAGTCCAAGGAATACCAAGCCCTAATTTTCAGATGTATATTCCTCAAAAGCCATTGGAGGAAACCATCTAGACACTGAAATTCTCATTTACTCTTGAAAGGTCAACAGGCATATGAGATTCACACACACGCACACAAATGAAAAAGAAAAGGAGAGCAATAGATATGTTTATTGTATCCTGAGTGTCTGTGAAAAGTATATACTAGAACAGATGCTAGAGAAGACAGTGGAATATCTAAATCTTTTATTTTAGAGAGGATAGAAACATTTTCCCAAGAACATCAGCTACTTAAAGTATAAATTTGAAGGAATGTTTTAAGGTTTCCTCTTCAGTGTTTCATCCCACTGGATCCAGAAACCATATTTTTCTGACCCTATAATGTTTTTATTTTCACTTAAACATCTTCATATACAAATAAAATAATGAAATAGGAAAGTGTTTAAACCTGAAATTAGGTTATGTCAAGCTTTGGGTCACTTTGAAGCAATTGTTTAAGTGTGTAGATTTCTCCTCTCAGATAGCTTATGTATAAACAACAAACATTATAACGTATATCTAAAAGACAAAATGCTACCCATACTAGTGAAATTCTATCATAATCACACTTAAAGAATTATCCCAGAAAGCTTTCAGCTTTAGTCATTCAACAATGTTCCTATAGGGGAATAATTAACCATCCTTGCAAAGAATGAAATCCACTCTCATAAATATTTTTTAAATGGTTTAACAGGAAACAGGCTCATGTTTTCTCAGAAAATCAAGCAGTCATAAAAGTAAACTTTATTATATGCATTGTATGTCCAATTCTTTTAAATATAAAGACACAAGAGATGCTAAATATCAAGGGAGGGCAGAGATCAAGATTGCAAAGTAGGACATGGAACCACCTCCTCCCACAAACACATCAAAACTTCATCTATATAGTGGAACAGTTCTCACAGAATCCCTACTGAATGCTGACTGAAGATCTCATACAACCAAAGCTGTAGGAAAGATTTCCATGTAACTGGGTAAAGGGGAACAAAAAGTAGGACAAAGGGGGAACAGAAAGGAATAGGTTTGGGACCTGCACGCCTGGGAGAGATCCGTGAAAAATGAAAGGTTTCTTCACCCCGGGAACCCCCTTTACTGATTGAGAGGTCAGTCAGGACAGAAAGGGAGCTTCAAAAACTCAGAGGAGAGTGCAGCAGCTGGCTTGCGGCAGACAGGACAGGGAGAGACAAGAACAGGTAGTCTTTGCCACATCACTGCACTTTCCAGCCTGAGACACATGTTTGCTAGTGTGCTCTGAGCACACTGAAAGGACAGTGAAAGAGATCTATATAGTCTACTAGAGATGAGTTCAAAAAGGAGGTAATAAAAATGCTAAAGGAGTTAAGAAAGTCTTTCTTGTGGAAATGCAGATCTCTGTAATAAGGAACTAGAAACTACAAAGAGGAGCCAATCAAAATTAGACACATCAATTGCCAAGATGAAAATCAAGCAAATGATAAAGACTCTCATCAACTAGGTATAGAGAGTATATAATAAACGCTATTTATGACTGGCTCATAGACAACATAATACTCAGTGATAAAAAGCTGAGTGTTTTCTAGCTAAGATCTGGAGCAAGACAAGGATTCCCACTCTTAACCCTTCTATTCAACACAGTATCAGAAGTCCTAGCCACAGAAAACAGACGAGAAAAAGAAAGATTTCCAAATTGGAAGGAAGAAGTAAAATTTTCATGATATGTAGATGACATGATACTTTATATATAGAAAACCCTAAAGTCTCCACACAAAACTATTAGAATTGATAAATGAATTTAGCATGTTAGCAGGATACAAAATCTGTTGCATTTCTTTATACTAGCGATGAATATCAGAATAAAAAATTTTTAAATAATCTCTTTAAAAATTATGGCAAAAAAAATCCCTTGGAATAAACTTTATCAAGGAGATAAAAACTTATTTTCTGACAACTATAAAATATTGATCAAGGAAACTGGAGATGATTCAAAGACATGGAAAGATACCTCATGCTCTTGGACTGAAAGAATTAATATTGTTAAAATATACAGTATACTAACGCATATATATGGAATTTAGAAAGATGGTAACAATAACCCTGTGTATGAGACAGCAAATGAGACACTGATGTATAGATCAGTCATATGGACTCTGTGGGAGAGGGAGAGGGTGGGGAGATTTGGGAGAATAGCATTGAAACATGTATAATATCATGTATGAAACGAGTCGCCAGTCCAGGTTCGATGCACGGTACTGCTTGGGGCTGGTGCACTGGGACGACCCAGAGGGAGGGTAGGGGAGGGAGGAGGGAGGAGGGTTCAGGATGGGGAACGCGGGTATACCTGTGGTGGATTCATTTCAATATTTGGCAAAACTAATACAATATTGTAAAGTTTTAAAAATAAAATAAAATTTAAAAAAAATGAAATAAAATAAAAACAAAAACAACAACAACAAAAAAATTGCCATTTTACTCAAAGCAATATACAGATTTAAAGTGATCCTTATCAAATTATCCATGACATTTTTAAATAGGACTAGAATAAATATTCTTAAAATTTATATGAAATCACAGAATATTCAGAATTGTCAAAACAATCCTGAGTAAAAATGAATAAAGCTGAAGACATCATTCTCCCAGACTTAAGACAATACTATAAAGTTACAGTACTCAAAACAGCATGGTATTGGGGAAAAAAACATACACATGGGTCAATGGAATAGAACTGAGAGCCCAGAAATAAACCAACGCAACTACAGTCCATTAATATTTGACGAAGGAGGCAATAATGTACAACTGAGAAAAGATAGTCTCTTCAATAAGTTGCACTGAGGAAGCTGGACAGCTTCATGTAGATTATAAAGTTAGGACACTCCCTCACACTTTACACAAAAATAAACTCAAAATGGCTTAAAGACTTAAACATAAGATGTGACACCATAAAACTCCTAGAAGAAAACATACACAAAACATCTTCTGACATAAATTGCAGCAATACTTTCTTAAATCAGTCTCCCAGGGCAAAAGATATAAAAGCAAACATTTAAAAAATGGGACCTAATCAAACTTATAAGCTTTTGCAGAGCAAAGAAAACCATGAATAAAATGAAAAGACAACTACAAAATGGGGGAAAATATTTGCAAATATTAACATAATTTCCAAAATATACAAACAGTTCATACACTCAATATAAAAAAAAGTACATCCTAATCAATAAATTGATAGAAGATCTAAAGAGACATATCTCCAGAAAAGATACACAGATAACCAAAAGCCACACAAAAAGATGCTCAAATTTGCTAACTATTAGAGAAATGAAAATCAAAACTCCAATCAGATACCACCTCAGACCAGTTAGAATGGCCATCATCAAATGTCTGTAAGCAATAAAAGCGGGAGAGGGTGTGGAGAAAAGAGAATTCTCCTGCACTGTTGGTGGAAATGTTAATTGGCACAACCACTATGGAGAACAGTATGGAGGTTCCTTAAAAAACTAAAAATACAGTTACCATATCATCTAGCAATCCCATCCCTGGGCATGTATCTTGGAGAAAAATCTAATTCAAAAATATACATGTACCTCAATATTCATAGCTGTGCTATTTATAATGGACAAGACCCGGTAGCAATCTAACTATCCATTGACAAGTGAATGGATAAAGAAGATGTGATACAGACATATATATGTATATACACACACACATACAATGGAATACTGCTCAGCCAAAAAAACTGAAATAATGCCACTTGCAACATGGATGCACCTAGAGATTATCATACTAAGTGAAGTAAGTCACACAGAGAAAAATATCATATGATATCAATTGGACTTCCCTGGTGGCTCAGATGGTAAAGAATTTGTCTGCAACGCAGGAGACCCAGCTTTGATGGCTGGGTCAGGAAGATCCTCTGGAGAAAGGAAATGGCAACCCACTCCAGTATTCTTGCTTAGGGAATCCCATGGACAGAGCAACCTGCAGGCTACAGTCTATGGTGTCACAAAGAGTTGGACACGGCTGAGCAACCAACACACACACACACACATGATATTAATTATATGTAGAATCTAAAAAATAATACAAATAAGTTTATTTACAAAACAGAAACAGACTCACAGACATAGAAAACAAATGTATGCCTATCAAAGAGGAAAGGGGGGAGGGATAAATTAGGAGTTTGGGATTAGCAGATACACACTACTATACTTAAACAACCAGGACATACTGTAAAGCAGAGGCAATTGTATTCAATATCTTGCAAGGACCTATAATGGAAAAGAATCTGCAAAAAAATTGTATATGTACATATATTGGGCTCAGCTGGTAAAGAATCTGTATGCAATGCAGGAGACCTAGATTCCTAGGTCAGGAAGATCTCTTGGAAATGGGATAGGCTACCCACTCCAGTATTCTTAGGCTTCCCTGGTGGCTCAGACAGTAAAGAATCTGCCTGCAAGGCTGGAGACCTGGGTTTGATCCCTGGGTTGGGAAGATCCCTTAAAGGAGGGCATGGCAACCCACTCCAGTATTCTTGCCTGGAGAATTCCCATGGACAGAGGAGCCTGGTGAGCTACAGCCCATGGGGTGGCAGAGAGTTGGATACAACTAAGCATAGCACAGCACAATACAAAATCTGAATATCTGAATATTTTTTATGATACAATATCTGATCACTTTGCTGCACACCTGAAACTAACACAACACTGTAAATCATTTATACCCCCCAAAAAAAAAATTTCCAAGAGATGTGTCTACTGCCACCTAGAAATAAGGTGAAGACCATTCCTATATTAAAGAAGCAATAGTAGATAGTGTCAAGGCATAGATCTTAGTTGAAAACATGGTCACTAATCCTACTACTGGGGTATTAACGTTGGCTTCCCACTGACTAGCTGTGGGTGCATAGGTGATATACTTTCTACTGCAGTGTTCTGGTTATTGATAAAATAGAACCAAAAATGATATCTCTCATCATCAGGACTTCTATGAGAGTTAAATCTGTTAGAATTATGTAAATAGCACACAGTAAGAACTCAATGAATATATGCTGCTATGACAATTATTAACTTCTTTTCTTCTTTGTACTGGTCTATATTTCATCACTTAGTCTTCTGTGAAGACTAAGACGTTTTCCAAAATTAACCTTGATATTTCAAAAAGAAAATTAGGGATTATATAGGGCATTATATTGGGGCATTTGATGTAGTTGAAAGCAAAGTTATTTTTTTTTCATTTTCCAGTCATATTTGTGCCTGTAAATTGCATATTAGGGTGTATCATCAAGATAATAAAATATTACAGTAAAAGAGACAATTCTGAACCTAAATATAAAATTCCTTGGCTAAAATATCAATTCCAAGGTTAAAACTATAGGTTTTTGCTTTGGGCCTAAATAGAGAAACAACAGTTTTTATGAGGCTTCTTTCACTAAACAGAATCTAGTTTCAATTTGGTGACAATTTAATTCTAGTGCTGCATTCATCTAACAGATTCAAAAGCATTCACAAGCATGTAGTGTATCATTATCCTTGTTTCACAGAGACTCCAAAGCATAGGCTGAAATTAGTGTTTTCAGGCAACTAACTAAGCATTTCTTGGTAAGGTGCTGGATACTGAGCATCCTAGGAGTTAAGGTATATCTTAAACTATCTCTTTTTTTTTTTTTAACTATCTCATTTATTAACATTTTCTTAAAAAAAAAAACAACAAAGCAAGGTTAATTTAAGTAGAAAATGAGTGAGTTATACAAATTGAACAAAACTCTGTAACACCTAGCTCTCTGCTAGTTGCATAGGGAGATATCAAAGTGATTGAAACGGGATGCTTTCCTCAAAGGGCATATATTTTGTTAACGAGATAATAGCAATGATAATGGCTAACATATTCTAAGCGCTTGTGTGTTTGTGTGTGTCAGTTTTTGCAACCCCATGGACTGTAGCCTGCCAGTCTTCTCTGTCCATGGGATTTCCCAGGCAAGAATACTGGCGTGAGTTGCCATTTCCTCCTGCAGGGGATCTTCCTGACCCAGAGATCAAACCCATATCTCCTGCTTTGGCAGGTGGATTCTTTACCACTGAGCCACCTGGGAAGCCCATTCTGAAAGCTTACTAGATGTCAACCATTATACTGAGTTTGTTATATGTTGTGCCAATTTATTTTTTATAATCAACCCTATAGTCAGGTACAAATCTACCCAATGCATAGTCAAACGGAAACTGAGGATTACAGAGGTTGAGAGGTTTTCCCAAGGTTACATGATGATGGTTGGGGGGAGGCTAATAAAACTCATCTGCCTCACCACAGGTAGGACGTCACTGTTGGTGGGACTCTGCATCCCCAAGAAAAATGCCCTGACCCTCTTGGGACTTGACACAGGAGTCCATCAAGAGCTTCACATTTACAACCTCATATCCTCTCTCTTCTCACCTCCTTAAAGATTTTTGTATACAGATCAGTATCTTGGCTTTTGATGGATTCAATAATCTATGCTGTTTTAATGATCTCATCACCTCCTCCTTTCAACAATCCATTCCCACAACTTCAGTCACTAACATTGCTTTCATTATGGCAATTCCAAGTATCACATCCATAATCAACACCTCCTTTCTTTCTAGTCTACTGCCTCTATTCCAGACTCACAACAATGTTTCAAACCCATGTACACGCAGTCCATTGAACCTCCATTTTACCCCCTCTCAGGACTCCTTATGTTCTTACTTCCCTCCTTAACCAGCTTAAGTTTCACTGTCCAACCTGACTACCTTTCCCTTTCCCTCGGATGTAGTTGTTTGGCAAAATGTAACTTTGGATCATTCAGTGCCTCATCTACACTGTGTCAGTTCCTAGACATTAGACTTCTTTAAAAGAAAAATACAAAAATACGAATGGGATTTACTTTCTTTTCCCAGCTTTATTGAAATATAATTGGCATATAAATTTGTATTAGTTTAAGATGTGTACCATAATGATTTGATACATGTATATATTGCAAAATGTTTACTGCAAAAAATTTAGTTAACATCTACCAGCTCTCATAGTTTCACATTATTTTCCTGTGGTAGGCCCTTACAAGACCCATGCTCTTAACAACTTTCCAACATAAAACACAGTATCATTAACTGTAGTTACCATGCTGGACAGAACATTTCCAGAATTTATTTATCTCATAACTAGTTTGTGCCTTTTGACCATCAACACCCATTGCCCTACACTCTATCTGTTTCCTCTGGCAATCAGCAGTCTATTTCATACCAATGAAGATTTTTTTGTTGTTGTTTTAGTTTGAAATTCTACATGTAAGTGAGATCACAAGTATTTATCTGACTTAATTTAGCATAATGCCCTCAAAACTCATCTACATTGTTACAAATGGCAAGATTTCAGTCTTTTCATAGCTGAGTAAAATTCTATTGTGCTATATATACATATATATAGACATAAGAGAATATACATTGGAAGGACTGATGTTGAAGCTGAAACTCCAGTACTTTGGCCACCTGATGCGAAGAGCTGACTCATTTGAAAAGACCCTGAGGCTGGGAAAGATTGAGGGCAGGAGGAGAAGGGGGATGACAGAGGATGAGATGGCTGGATGGCATCACTGACTCGATGGACATGAGTCTGAGTGAACGCTGGGAGTTGGTGATGGACAGGGAGGCCTGGCGTGTTGCGGTTCATGGGGCTGCAAAAAGTTGGACACGACTAAACGACTGAACTGAAGAGAATATACATACATATAGACGTAAGAGTTGCAGGTTTGAACCCTGTGTCTGGAAGATCCCCTGAAGGAGGGCATGGCAACTCACTCTAATATTCTTGTCTGAAGAACCCCATGGACAAAGGAACCTAGAGGGATACATTCCATAGGGTCACAAAGTATAGGACTAAGCTACTTAGCATGCGCACAGTTGAAGAATGCAGGGATTAAAATCACCAACTTCCTTGCACAGTCAAAAATCTACGTACAACATTACCGTTAGCCCTCTCTACCTGCAGTTTCACATCTGACTTTGTAAGTAGCAATTAATCCTTCGATTTGATCTTGCCAAATAAATTCTTGGATGATTTCAAACATAAATAATATTTTTCCACTTTTGAAAACCATTTGGCTTAAAGCCAACATCCCTTATTTAGCCTACAAAATCTTGCATGACTTGGTGGTCTCTGGTCTTACCATCTGCTACTCTTTCCCTCATTCACTCAGCTCTAGTAACAATAAACTTTTTTTCTGGTCCTTGAATTCCATGCTACATGCTGAGGGGTCTGGACATATTTTGTGGGCAAAGGGAAGTCACTGCATCACTTTATTTCTTCAAACAGGGCCGTGTTTGTTCTCTTGCAGACTGATCAACCCCCAAAAACTGAGGTAGCATCTAAAGATTGACAAAGCAATTCCTATGATCTAAAACTTTTAATTCCTTTCACAAAAAAATTAATATTTTACTGTATTTCAATACCAATTAGAATCACTGAACTGAGTTTTGTGGGGTCAAAGTTACACTGAGAAAATCTGATTGTATACAGTAAAAATACATGTGTTTGATCAGTAGTACAGAGAATGAAGCTTCTAGAAATTCATAAAAAAGGATAAATGAATATGATTTCAGAAAATATTTAATGGGGAAGATTGCTTTTTAGCTGTATCTTGAAGAGTGAGTCAAACCTGCAGAAGTGGAAATAAGAAGGATACTCACAGGAGGCAGGATTCTTGGGCAAGAAGGCAAGATTTAAGGGCAGGGCATCATGAAGAATCAAATTGACTGGAAAAAGAAAAAAGCTTATTTTAGAAGGTAAAGTACATGAAATGTTTACACTTGGCTCCTCTAAATTTAATGAATGTAATCCTACATTCTGTAGGGCCTGTAAATTCAAACCCACGTAGATTTCAGGATAAGACTGTGATGATTTGTGTGTATTTACAGCAACTTTGTCTGATTGTATTTTTTAGCCTAGAATATATTCACAAAATATGCAAACATTGTGTTTCAATAGTCATTTATTTCTTTTTAAGTAAAACAGCACTCACAGTCAAGTTGTTTCCTTTTAAAATCAGGCAGGTCTTCAGGCAGTGCTTTTCCTACAACGTATTTGATTGGGTTGAAGCAGAAATCAAATCATATCTGATTACCATTCAACTTGTGGCAGAGCTATTGTAAAATAAAGAACCAACAGCCAAATATGAACAAAGTCTCATCCTCTTCCCTAATGCTCTCAAAAATTCACTTTCCAATTCACTGTCCCAGACTAAAAATAGAAGCAAGCATTCACCCTCACAAGCATTCTGTCAGTGATTCTGTATCAGCATCCTTCTCCACCATCCTTCAGGTTTTTGCTCTATGTCTGCCCTTTTTTCCATAATCAATCTTTGGCTGTTTGTGATTAGGACTAAGTGCCTCTTGTACTCTCAAGATATTGGAAGTGGGTGCAAACCAAGGAGAAAATAGTTTATCCAAGCACAAGTTTTATTTATGTTCTGACACCAGTACCCTTGCCTTCACCTTCTTCCATGTATAACCTGATTTCCCAACAGCTCCTCAAAACATAAAATCTCTTTAATAGCACAGGGGAAATTGGTCTCTAAAAGCAAATTTGTCCCATTCTTTGCTAAATTATTACAGTTTAAGCCATACTTGCTACAAAGAAGAAAAACTTTCCCTGAAGATCCATTTAGAACGTGTAGATTTGATTTTTCACTTTTGTATTTTAAGCATAAGACCAGATTAAATTTAGAGACAATAGGTTTTGTACTTTTTTTTAATTCTCTTGAGATAAAAACTTCACTCTCTGAACAAGGACAATATCAATTAACAGAGAAATTTTAGAAAATTCTACCTAATAGGTAATAGTTTTAGTTAATTAACTACATAGTTTCTACGTTCCTATTACCAGTCACGATTGTGTTCCTTTTTAACTGTACCAGGCACCTACAAAATGGACATTTAAAGATAATTGCTTATTTTACTGTATTGCATTACATTTGAAAAATGGTCTTTTTCATTATTTGATATCTTTTTTTCAGTAATAAAATCTATTTTCATATATTTAACCTTAAATTGCTTTTAAAAATACCCTTAATTTGATTCTTACTCTAGTTCCAAATCTATTTCGTTCAGCTTTCATGAAGACATTTTTCCAAAGTGTTAATGGAATTTTGAGCTTTTTTATTTTCTTTCAGAATTTAACACCTCACTTTGAAACTTTAAGTAAATAATATGGAGGAAATTGGTGTTACAAAGAGGAGATCTGAAAAGCAGTTTAATAGATGTATTTTATGATTCAGTTTTGGAAGAAATTAAAAGAAAAAAGAGACTAGAGAGAAGTTTTCTTGAATAGGAATTTTATTCCTTCCCTGATAAATCAGAAGAATCTCAAACTTACAGAAGAGAGTGACTGATAAAACTAGATTATGGTGTTACTTATATCTTGTGTTTCTGGCAAAAAGTGAATTGAGGTAAAACTAAGCCCATAAAACTGAACAGGTTGGGAAAGATCTTTTAGAATTAATCTTTAGGCACAGAGGTAGATTGTCCATCAGCTTTGCTAAACTGAGTCAGATAGATAAGAACCAAAACCTGAGAACCAAAACCTGTTGTTTCAGAGGAGTCAGGAGTCAGCAAAATGATTCACAAATTTAATCAACATATGACTTATTACTTAATTCTTATTACTAATAAGGAGACACTAAGTTATATTAGGCTTCCTTGGTGGGTCAGTGATAAAGAATATAACTCTACAATAAGCCATCTTTTCAAGTTAATATAAAAACAATAACTAACATCTCTTTGGAAGTGATCTTTAAGCTAGTTGTTGAAATATTTAATGTTTGTGTGAGCAACATAATGAAGAAAACAGGACATTTCTTAAATAAAAGATGTAATTTTATATTTTTAGACAAACATATTCTTTATTATATTCTTAAACTTGACACAAAACATCAACTTAAACAGGAGATAATAATCTTACATAAGAGATGAGAACTTATATTACCAAAAGACTACAAATCATGAAAATGTAAACTAAAAACTATGATATATTTGTAATTCTTATGACTGTCATAGGATTAATATCCAGACTGTCTTCCACAAGATGTTCTAGTAATGAATACTTAGGTGATGATGATGACACAAAAACATCTCAAACAGTTCTTGCCATACAGTTACTAGATTTTCATAAAAAGACATGCACACACACAACAGATAGGTTTATTAACTGTATAACATGATTATTTACTACATTAAGTAGAAACAGATCATCATAAATGTCTTCATCCTTTTCATCTTCATGTTGAGTATGATAAGGAGAGGAGAAGGAAGGGTTGATTTTGCTGATTTAGGGATGGCAGAGGCAGAAGAGGTGGAGAAGGTAAAAGGGAAGACAAGAGGAGCAGGGATACTGGGCAAATTTTATAGACATACACTGTAATTTCTGTCTGCCTTTTAAATTTATCTAAAAGTTTTTTATATGGTCCCAATCCTTTGCTGGAATTAGATTCTCCAACTTTATATTCTCTACCTGCCTTTTGCTTTAGGTTGACATATAATGACTTCACTTTTTCTCCAATCATATTAGAGTCTACATGTATTCTTTCTTATAACAATCCTGCACCCACATAAAAGCATTGTCAGCATGAGATAAAAAGGTATTTTGCAAAAAGGGAAAGGTTTTCATACTTGCTGGTAGAGCTGCAGAGATGACTTCATAATTTGCTCTTTTAACAATGGTCCTTACACAGGATTCACTTATCTCTTGAAATGGTGGCAACCACAGCTGCAAAACTCAATCTACAAATACATGTCAAGCAATTCAGCTTTTTCTTGTAATATCATGACTTTGCTTCTTAGGAGCACTCCCGGCATCACTAGTGGCTCTTTGTATGGGTCCCATGGTGTTATTCAAGGTTTACAGTCTCTCATTAAACATGATGGAAATTAGACAAGAACAGCAAGAGATCGTGATAATGGGAGAGATCAGGTTTGGCAAGAGATTGCGAGAACCTGGAGATGTCAGATTGCCAAGATAAGAGACTTACTGAAGAGATGCCAGCTTACTGGGGGATGATTGGCATCTGGAGCCTTTGAAGCTGATGCTCACAACACTCAAGCTCTCTGCAGTGGCAACAGCTGGCTACAACATTATCACAGGACTATGGTGTGTATTACCATTAATTTTATGCAGTTATGAATTAATTCTGCATCTTTACCCTGGTTTACTTTTCTCTTGACTGTGAACAGCACCATGTACAATTTTGGTGTGTAACTTTTGATAAATTTTAACTTGTGATAAGAAGTTTCTGTATATTTTATAGTGGAAAATGATGAGGAAGACCAGTATCAACATATATTTTATGCATTTATGACAGAAAGTCAGCTAGGCTTGCACCAAAAAGATTTTTGAGAAAGGGATTGAGAGCTAGATTGAAAGATTTAAAGACAGAGAGAACACATAGAGGCAACCAAAATTCATTAACTTAGTGCTTTGACAGCAATTTTATGCTTATATTTTGAATAAATAAGTTTATTTTTGCTAGCTAATTTTTTTTCTCTTGTAACATTTGTATTCACACACTCAGTTATAGGACATACTACTGAAAATACATGATTGAACATGTCAGGAGGACTGAGCACATTTCCCATGTCCCAGGTGGACTTAGCTGAGCATTTTAATGGAAAATTGGCTTGGGGGTATACTTGGGGGTATCCCTTCCACCAGTCAGGGCAAATTTACACTCAATGACTGCATTAGAATTTGGGGAGACACCTGTGTTCTCTGAAAGGTATTTAGCAATGAGAACCCAGAGTACTACATTATTGTTGCCATTACTTTGGCTGTAGTCAAAGCATGATTTGGTGTACAGAAAGCTAGGAGAAACAAGAAATCAGTATGGTCCTAACACAAGAGAGACTGAAAGGAAACATTAGAGCATGCAGTACCTTTATAGCAGGAAAGTAGTTGTTTTCATGAAAACACCAAAAACTTGGGAGCACTGATAAAGAGCCTTGATCAAAGGGTTTGTAAGACCAGCCTTTGAAGAGATGGCCAGAGTAGAAAAGGGTTTCTTGTCTTGGCTAGCTCAGCACCCATTCCCACCTTCTTCTGATAACAGCACCTTGAATTTAATTTGTAACCACCCTACCATCAATTCACTGTGGGACTTCCCTTATCTCTCAGGAGTAGGGATTTCACCCAGGCCTGACAATATAGAGCACTATAAAAAATTGTTTACAACTTTTTAAAACATGGAGACATAATATGCATACCATAAATCCACTCTTTTCAAGTATACGGTTCATTGATCTTCAGCATATTTACAGGAATAGGCAACCATCACCAATATCTAATTCCAAGTCAACTGTATCATTCCCCAAAGAAACCTTGTACCCATTAGCAGTTGTTCCTCAATGCCATCCACAATCAGCCCTTGGCAAGCACTAATCTATTTTCTGTCTCTATGGATTTTCCTGAATGGACATTTTATGTAAATAGAATCATAGAGTACACAGTCTTTAACTGTCTATCTCCATCACTTAGTGTAAAGTTTTCAAGGTTTACACTAAAGAGTCTTGATGAAAGTGAAAGAGGAGAGTGAACAAGCTGGCTTAAAATTCAAATTCAGAAAACTAAGATCATGGCATCTGGTCCCATCACTTCATAGCAAAAAATGGGGAAACAATGGAAACAGTGGCTGACTTTACTTTTTTTGGCTCCAAAATCACTGCAGATGGTGATTGCAGCCATGAAATTAAAAGACGCTTACTCCTTGGAAAGAAAGTTATAATTAACCTAGACAGCCTATTAAAAAGCAGAGACATTACTTTGCCAACAAAGGCCCGTCTAGTCAAGATTATGGTTTTTCCAGTAGTCATGTATGGATGTGAGAGTTGGACTATAAAGAAAGCTGAGTGCAGAAGAATTAATGCTTTTGAACTGTGGTGTTGGAGAAGACTCTCGAGAGTCCCTTGGACTTCAAGGAGATCCAACCAGTCCATGCTAAAGGAGATCAGTCCTGGGTGTTCATTGGAAGGACTGATGTTGAAGCTGAAACTCCAATACTTTGGCCATCTGATGTGAAGAGCTGACTCATTGAAAAGACCCTGAGGCTGGGAAAGATTGAGGGCAGGAGGAGAAGGGGCGACAGAGATTGAGATGGTTGGATAGCATCACCAACTTAATGGACATGGGTTTGGGTGGACTCCAGGCATTGGTGATGGACAGGGAGACCTGGCATGCTGCGGTTCATGGGGTCACAAAGAGTCGGACACAACTGAGCGACTGAACTGAACTGAACATGTATGCATGTATCACTATCTCCTTCTTTTTGTGGCTGAATAATTTTTCACTCTATGGTTATAAAACATTTTGTTCATCCATCTATCAGCTGAGTACATTCTAGAGTTTAGCTATTATGATTGATGCTATAACGAACAATCATGTCAAATTTGTGTGGGAAGATGATAGCAGAAGAAGAACTAAAGACCCTCTTGATGAAGTGCAGAGTGAAAAAGCTGGCTTAAAGCTTAACATTAAAAAAAATGAAGATCATAGTATCCAGTCCCATCACTTCATGGCAAATAGATGGGGAAACAATGGAAACAGTGACAGATTTTATTTTCTTGGACTCCAAAACCACTGCAGATGGTGACTGTGGCATGAAATTAAAAGATGCTTGCTCCTTGGAAGATAAGGTATGACCAACCTAGACAGCATATTAAAAAGCAGAGACATTACTTTGCTGACAAAGGTCCATCTAGTCAAAGCTATGGTTTTTCCAGTAGTCATGTATGAATGTGAGAGTTGGACTATAAAGAAAGCTGAGCACCAAGGAATTGATGCTTTTGAACTGTGGTGTTGGAGAAGACTCTTGAGAGTCCCTTGAACTTTAAGGAGATCAAACCAGTCAATCCTAAAGGAAATCATTCCTGACTATTCACTGGAAGGACTGATGCTGAAGCTGAAGCTCCAGTACTTTGACCACCTGATGTGAAGAATTGACTCAATGGAAAAGACCCTGATGCTGGGAAAGATTGAAGGAGAAGAAGGGGATGACAGAGGATGAGATGGTTGGATGGCATCACCGACTCAATGGACATGAGTTTGAGCAAGCTCCGGGGATGGTGATGGACACGGAAGCCTGGCAGGCTGCATGAAGTCCATAGGGTCACAGTCAGACATTTCTGAGTGACTGAACTGAACTAATGATATCAGTTATCTTGGGTACATATTCATACTATGAGAAGAATCACTGGATCATACAGTAACCTTAAATTTCCATTTAATACGGAAAATAATAGCAGGTCTCTGGGAAAATCTCAAAGGGACTTTGATTTCATTCTCTCCTTTCAGTGATTCCAAACTGCATTTTCTTTTCTTTTATGAACGATTACAGAGTGCCAATTTTCTAGGTCGCTGTGAAGCTCGGAAGAAAAAAATGGAAATAGGATAAGTTAAACCACTACACATCTCACTATTCTTAACCAGTATTGAAATGGTTTTCTTGAATAACTACTCCCAAGGTGGTGGAAAATGATTGTGATCCTTTCTGCCAGTATGCTCCTTGCTTTTAAAATGATAGGATTTGGGGGGCCCTTGCTCTGCCATTTGTAGCTGACATCCCTATACTTCTAGTTTTTGTAGTGATTATCTCGGTCAAAGCATGTGATATAATATGGTACTAAGAAAAACAGTTGTACTTTTGTACCGTCCTGAGGGCTCAGAGCTTGGGATCTGAGAGTAGGAGTTATTTTAGGTGCACTGCCCACATCCCTGGAGCCTCTGGCTTCGCTGCATGCTTGCCAACTTCCAGTTGTGAATATTTGCATATGGTTGCTGCCTCAGAACCTTCTAAAACCATTTACATCTGCTCTAATCTCAATGACATCAGCCCAGACATGCTTCTTACAAACAATGACTAATTGTAGTTGACATGCAGTGATAAGTCTCCCTGGTCCTTTAGGTGGTATAATTTGAGCAGTATGTTTTACATTATTGCCTGAAGTATCCCTTCAGGGTTAAAAGCTTTTTTTGCCCAAAGTAGCAGTTAACTTATAATGTACTCCTTATCAGTTTCTTTACCTTCCCTGTCCTGTCCCCCACTCTCGTACTGACATAACCTTCACAGATAAAATCCCTGGACTTGAATCTTTTTCTCAAGGTCTGTTTCTGGGAAAACCTGACTTAGAAGGAAAGCGTAGAGCAAACTGCAAACAATATATTCTACAATATGAGTGCTGACCTGGGAAGAAGCCATCTGGGGGTAAAATCTGAGAAAGTAAAGCTGAGTTCTGGAGACCAGGTTTAAGTCTTTCTTTTAAGTCCTGACTTTATAGTCACCTTCAGTTATTGAGCCAAGATATTCCCTTTTTAGTTTTAAATTAATTTGAGTTGTTTTTCCTACTTTTTTTCTTTTGAAAGAATTCTGAATAATATGATATGGTGGACTGCAGACTTAAAAAAAACAGCATAATATCCTTAGATGAGCAAAGCTAACTTTATGAAAACAATGGAAGTAACAGCACCTTGATCGAGACTTAGTTGCCTCTCACAAGCAGGGATCAAAGATATTTAAAAAGTTTAGGATACAAGCTTAATTGGTTTAAGTTAGGTCTTCTCAGGTAGGTACCTAATTGAGATTGGGATGAAAATATGACACAATTGCTTAGGACTGGTGGGTCAGCGAGAAGGCAATGGCACCCCACTCCAGTACTCTTGCTTGGAAAATCCCACAGACAGAGGAGCCTGCTAGGCTGCAGTCCATGGTGTAGCTAAGAGTCGGACACGACTGAGCGACTTCACTTTCACTTTTCACTTTCATGCATTGGAGAAGGAAATGGCAACACACTCCAGTGTTCTTGCCTGGAGAATCCCGGGGACGGGGGAGCCTAGTGGGCTGCCGTCTATGGGGTCACACAGAGTCGGACATGACTGAAGCGACTTAGCAGCAGCAACAGCAGGTGGGTCAGCATGGTGAGCATCTTGAAGCAAGTCTTTATAAGTAAACTGTTATTTGATGATCATGCTATTTGCCCAGTCAAGAAAACTATTTTTTTCAGATAAACTGATAATGCAGGAATATCCTGAAGCAGTGACACCATTTATTAGTTTAAAATTTTCCTATAATAAATAGTTGTCTTGTTGACATACGTATTCTCAGTTCTCAATCCTGATCCTTAAGTAATGTCACACAGGTGGTCTTAATTCTCATAAAGATAAGTAGGATTTGTCTCATGGGAGGAAGTGTCAGCAGTATCAGAGGAATTCTAAACAAAAGACAAGAAAACATAAAGATGATAAAGAATGGATAAAACATCAAGAATAAAGTCATAGTGGAACTAATAAAAAATTAGCAAAGAAAGAGAATTTTGGTGAGATAGTAAAGAATCAAACAGGAACTTTGTCCTCTTTCAATGAGGAGCCTTGGAAGATTATAAAACACCTCACTCTTAGGAAATACTTGTATTTGAAATTTTTTGTTTTGTTTTGCTTGAAAGGTTTGGTTTTTAAGTGATCACACAATATAATATATGATCAACTGAAGAACTGTTACTTCAAACTTCTGGGTATTTGATTTTTTTTTTTTTTTTGGTGTAATAATATTAAACACTGTGCTTTGAGAATTGATTGGAAAATGTAAATTAAATTATCCGTAAAGAATGATAACAGGTGAGTGAGACTATGAATGTCTTGACTTCCATCGAGGCATATATTATGGGACCGGTAGAAAGGGCATTTATTCTGTGGAGCTGAGGAAAGGACAGTCCAAAGTTTGATGTTTTTGTCAAACAACACTGCCAAAACTTAAGACAAAAAGCTCTGTTCAGTTCAGTCACTCAGTCATGTCGGACTCTTTGCGACCCCTTGGATTGCAGCACACCAGGCTTCCCTGTCCATAACCATCTCCCAGAGCTTGCCCAAAGTCATGTCCATTGAGTTGGTGATGGCATCAAACCTTCTCACCCTCTATTGTCCCTTTCTTTTCCTGCCTTCAATCTTTCCCAGCATCAGAGTCTTTTCCAGTGAGTCAGTTCTTTGCATCAGACTCATTGGAAAAAACTTTGATGCTGGGAAAGATCTTATTTTGTTTTCATATTCCGAGAAACCCCAGCAAGAAAACAACAGCAATCTAATATTCTTAGACTAATCACAGCTTCACATTTAGAATATAGCTTCACTATATTCTTATCCTGACCTAAACACTTAATAGAAAGATGGCTCTGGGAAAATAGCTCATTGTCCTTCAGTCACCTTATATTAAATACAAATTGTGGGGAATGATAATACCACCTCACAAATATGAGGCAAAAAATAAAATGAGTGAAAAAAATAGTGAAACTAACAAAATATGGCATAAAACTGGAAAACACTAAAGGTTAGCTTTTTGGGTTTTTTTGTAGGCTTCTATGAAAATTTGCAAGGGAAATAAAAGTCTAGACCAACTTGGATGGATACAATAGCTTCATGCTTATTTGTTTATTTCACCTGCAAATCTGCTTTCAGACTCTTCATTCACATTAACATCATAAGGAAAGGTCACAATTCAGGGTTACTTTTCCCAGGGAGACGGACTGCTTAATCATTGCTTTATCTGGAAGGGAATGATTGTGGTTGGACATTTGACCACCGCAGAAGAAGCCCTCTTGCATTCTGGGTGTGAGGAATTTAGGAGCTAACATGGAGGGGATGGGCAATGAACTGAAAGTTGGGAGACACAGGCTCTGCAACCCTCTATACATATTTAACCATGTGTCACAATTTCTTGAAATCTCAATGTTTCCCATATGTAGAATGGGAGACAAGTCCCTCATGAGTATTACACAAGATGATGCTGAGTGAAGTATTTTAAAAATTCTTAAAAGACACATGAATGTAAATTTCAATATTTTTTTTCCATGTTACTTCCCCCTAGATACTCAAAGTTAAAGGGAAAGTCACTCAGTCGTATCCGACTCTTTGCAATCCCAGGGACTATACAATCCATGGAATTCTCCAGGCCAGAATACTGGAGTCATTTTCCTTTCCCTTCTCCAGGGTATCTTCCCTGGTGGCTCAGATGGTAAAGCATCTGCCTACAATGCGGGAGACCTGGCTTTGATCCTTGGGTTGGAAGGATACCCTGGAGAAGGAAATGGCAAGCCACTCCAGTACTGTTACCTGGGAAATCCCTGGGAAATCCCATGGACAGAGGAGCCTGGTAGGCTACAGTCCATGGCGTCGCAAAGAGTCAGACATGACTGAGCGACTTCACTTTCTTTCTTTCACTTTCTCTAGGGGATCTTCCCAACCCAGAGATCAAACCCAGGTCTCCCGTAAAGAGCTGTAAATTAAAAGCAAATAAAATGTGAGGCAGCAGCAGTCAGGCTAGCTGCTGGTCCCAGAGAAGGCTTTTGGAGTGTCTTTCCTACCATGGTTCATAATAAACCTCACTGAAGATTAGCAATGGTGCCACTGAAAGTGTTTCTGGAAGTTTGCAAGTTCTCAGTGCATGGGATTTCAGCAATGGAAAGCAGTGGGTAAGAAAGAACGCCTCCCAAGAAATATATAAATATTCTATGTGATATGAAAAGAGGAATTTGGAAATTTACTCTCAATCTTGGTTTCTTAGGAAAGGTGCTCTATCATGAAACAAAATTGTTATTGAGCACCTACTGTGTTCCAGGATGTTAGCTGCCCTTTATGGAGAGCCATCTGTGTGCCAGAGAGTATCCTAAACACTTAACAACTTTCATTATCTCATTTAATCCTTAAAAGAATGTATAAGAGTAATATTAACACACCCTTTTGATATACCTGGAAAATGAGAATCAGAGAAATGAAGTAAGTTATTTAACGTAGATACTGGTAGCTTTTGGCAGAATTGTGGTTCAAATCTAGGTCTGCACCATTCCAAAGACTGTGCATTCAAACACAATGCTCTATCGACACACAATGAAGTCTTTGGGAGACTTTACTCTTATTCAACTAATTAAGCAAATTCTATAAAGTTCTCTAAAATAAACACAAACTGAAAGTTATTTCATTCCAATTTTTAAAATGAACTTGCTTCTTCCGGCAATTCAGGAGCCACAATGAGAATGAACATGGGATAAACAGACAATTAAAAATTCTTATCAAGAATGTGTTTAGGAATTTTTATTTTATATTATATCCTGAGAAGTAGGAATTTAAACACTCTGTTTTACATCTGAAAGTGTTGGTCAGAAAGCAGATTTTCAAAAAGTTTTCTTTGTTCTTCAAATCAAATAATTATTATCTGGTAGTGTAGCGTATTTCTTGCAGTCCAGCCTATTCCACTGAAGTATTATAAAATAGGTCTCTCATTTAGAGTTACCAAAAAAAATGTCATTTCTTCTATTCCAACTTTCCATGAGATGGAGCCTGAGAGTATCAGAGTTGTTGGAAGCATTAAAAAGAAAGGGAAAGAATTTTTTTTTTAAGCAAGTGAGAGAGCGTTAAGTTTCTGTTCAAAACTCTTTCATCCATAATACTAATGTACTCATATTTGAAATGGAAAACCAGTGCATTTAAAATAGTCATGCCTAGAAATTGCAAGTTGCAATGGCACCAAAAGACTTTATTGTGTGTCCAGGCACACATAGAAAGAAAACCTATGAGTCAGTTAAATATGAATAACTAAAGATCTTAAACTTGGTTCTTTAAAATTCTTTTTCAAAATTAGAATTACAATGGAAAAGATTTTGTATCTTTAACAGAGATAGTTTTGGAGGCCTACAGATCTTTCTCATTGATACCAACATATCACACAGGCAGGTAGCCATAACCCAGTCTGGCTTTCCATTTATCTGACAACACTTCTGTCACAGCAGAGGATCTGAGATGGTGTAAAAGTGTTTGTATTCCAGCAGCAGGCCAAAGCCAGGGGTTGTCTGCCAAGGTTGTAATGTGTGTATTCTGTTGTGTAGCTGCAGACAGCTGCCTCAAGGAGTATGTCATGGGGAATTCTAAGGATGATGAGTCCAGACTCGACTCTGTGTGGATCCACAGCAGGTAAGCGCTGGAATAAATGTGGCTGGCTGCCATCAGATGTAGGAGATCCTTTGCATTTGAAGCTGAGCTTTTAATAGTATTGAGGTGAAAAAGTACACTTGAAGAGTTTTTGCATCATATCTGTAGCAGGAGAGGAACATATATCAAAAAGTCTAATTGGGATGGTTAGCTTTCACTAGCTTGCACTAAAAATGATTTTAGTGCACTAAAAATGATTTTAATTTATCAAGTTAGCTAGGCATTAAGACTGTCTGGCAACAAAGGTGATGCAACCATTCTGGAGGATAATTTAGCAAAATAGATTAAAAGCCTTGGGCTTCTCAGGTGGCTCAGTGGGTAAAGAATCTGCCTGCAAGGCAGGAGACAAAGGAGATGTGGTTTCGATCCGTGGGTTAGGAAGATCCCCTGGAGAAGGGAATGGCTACCTACTCCAGTATTCTTGCCTGGAGAATCCCATGGAAAGAGGAATCTGGCAGGCTGAAGTCCATACTTTCGCAGAGTCAGACATGGCTGAAGCAATTAAGCAAGCAAGGATTAAAAGCCTCAAAATGTCTATATGCTTTCTCAAGGCAATTTCCATACTAAAAATTAATTTTAAGGAAAATCTGTTAGAAGATTGACCTGAAAAATGATTATTCATGATAATTTTAACTATTAGAGTAAAAATTTGAACCAACCCTGTTCCTATATAAAGAACTGGTTAAATAAACTACCATATGTCAATAAAGGAAGTGTGTGTCAGTGGCTCAGTCATGTCCAACTCTTTGTGACCTCATGGACTGTAGCCTGCCAGGCTCTTCTGTCCATGGGGATTCTTCAGGCAAGAATACTGGAGTGGTTTGCTATGCCCTCCTCCAGGAGATCTTCCCAAACCAGGGATCGAAGCTGCATCTATTATGTCTCCTGCATATAGGTGAGTTATTTACCCACTAAGTTACCTGCGAAGCCTGATAAAGGAAATACCATGCAGCTATTTTGATGATCCCTGCACATTTTGATTCTTAGACATTTGAGGGTTACAGATCATTCTTAGAATCAGATTAACGCCATGGAGACTCTCCTTTTCTAAAATGTACCTGAGCTTAACTAAATCCACACCAGGAGTTGGATACAAAATGCTAAAAAGGCCATGAATCTCCAAATTCAACATTAACTATCACAAAATTATAAAATGTTCACAAAGTATTAAATTTTAGAAATCAGAATATGTAACATATACATAGTATTATTCCTTTTAACTTAAATATATAGATTTATACATGAATATTGCATTTTATGATCTCTAAAAAACTATCAATAGCATAGGTCTTCTGCCTACCATTAGATTAAATAGCTGTCATTGTTCTTTGTATAAATTTTACAGTTAAGGTTTTTGTTATTTTTGTTTTGTTTTTGCTACAGAGTGGTTTCATAGAGTTCTTCCCTATCCCCGCCCCACTTTTTTTTGGGCCATATTGTGGGGCATGTGGAATATTAGTTCCTTCACTAGGGATTAAAAAATAAAAAAATAGTAAAAGACTGTGGCTCTTAAGCTACGACTTACTCTCCCTGAAAGTCACTCAGTCGTGTCTGACTATTTGCGACCCCATGGACTACACAGTCCATCGAATTCTCCAGGCCAGAATACCAGAGTGGATAGCCTATCCCTTCTCCAGCAGATCTTTCCAACCCAGGAATTGACCCTGGGTCTCCTGCATTGCAGGTGGATTCTTTACCAACAGAGCTATCAGGGAAGCCCTTTTAATTTAAATATATATATTTATACATGAATATTACATTTTATGATCCCTAAAAAAACTATTCAGTGGCATAGGTCTTCTGCCTACCATTAGCAGACAGAAATTACATCTAATATTTGAATTATTTTCTCTGAAGTTTCAGTTCAGTTCAGTCGCTCAGTCGTGTCCAACTCTTTGCGACCCCATGAACTGCAGCATGCAAGGCCTCCCTGTCCATCATCAACTCCTGAAGTTCACTCAGACTCACATCCATAGAGTTGGTGATGCCATCCAGCCATCTCATCCTCTGTCGATCCCTTTCCTTCTGCCCCCAATCCCTCCCAGCATCAGAGTCTTTTCCAATGAGTCAACTCTTCCCATGAGGTGGCCAAAGTACTGGAGTTTCAGCTTTAGCAACAGTCCTTCCAAAGAACACCCAGGACTGATGGCCTTTAGAATGGACCGGTTGGATCTCCTTACAGTCCAAGGGACTCTCAAGAGTCTTTTCCAACATCACAGTTCAAAAGCATCAATTCATTGGCGCTCAGCTTTCTTTATAGTCCAACTCTCACATCCATACATGACCACTGGAAAAACCACAGCCTTGACTAGATGGACCTTTGTTGGCAAAGTAATGTCTCTGCTTTTGAACATGCTATCTAGGTTGGTTAAAACTTTCCTTCCAAGGAGTAAGCGTCTTTTAATTTCATGGCTGAACTCACCATCTGCAGTGATTTTGGAGCCCCCAAAAATAAAGTCTGACACTGTTTCCACTGTTTCCCCATTTGTTTCCCATGGAGTGATGGGACCAGATGCCATGATCTTAGTTTTCTGAATGTTGAGTTTTAAGCCAACTTTTTCACTCTCCTCTTTCACTTTCATCAAGAGGCTTTTTAGTTCCTCTTCACTTTCTGCCATAAGGGTGGTGTCATCTGCTTATCTGAGGTTATTGATATTTCTCCTGGCAATTGATTCCAGCTTGTGCTTCTTCCAGTCCAGCATTTCTCATGATGTACTCTGCATATAAGTTAAATAAGCAGGGTGACAATATACAGCCTTGATGTACTCCTTTTCCTATTTGGAACCAGTCTGTTGTTCCATGTCATGTTCTAACTGTTGCTTCCTGACCTGCATACTTTTTCCTTTTTATAAGTTTGTTAAAAGAAAGATGAAATATTCAACTACCTACCAAGTATACATACAGACACAAGACTTAATTACTTTTAATCAAAGGGAACATATTTTTTAAAAAATCTTATACAGAAACTATTGATGAATCTCAGTTTGTCAGTTTTCTGCATTTCTGTGTGTATGTGTGTGTGTTGTGTGTGTTGCAAGTTGTTAGCTGTGATCAATAGAAACCAACTCTAATTTAAGCAGACGGGGCAATTATTAAATGGAAATGAGCTAGTTAGTAGCTTCCAAGATGACAGTGTAAAAAACTTTAAGAGGACTTCCTTGGCAGTCTAGTGGTTAAGATTCTACACTTCCATATGGGTTTGATCCTTGATGAGGGAACTAAGATTTCACAGTGTGGCCAAAAAAAAAAAAAAAAATGGGATAGGGAAGAACTCTATGAAACCACTCTGTAGCAAAAATAAAATAGCAATAACAAAAACCTTAACTGGTAAAATTTATAAAAAGAACAATAGCAATATCAACTATTCAAACTTTGGAAAATCTCCTCAGGATATAATGCAAATGAATAAATATTTATTGAAAGAAATCTAAATCTTATTTTGAAAAATAGTAAAAGATTGTGGCTCTTGAGCTATGACTCACTCTCCCCACCCCTATTCAGCCTGATGGCAGTTCCTCTCCAGGTAAGTGAGACCAAGAAAACAGGTCCCCCACTCCCCCCAGCTTTCATTCAAAAACTATGGTACCTCCATGGGAGACACAATTGCCATCATCTCTCATCTCTGCAAGCTCCATGTTACCCAGGAAAAATGGAAGGGTTATGTAGTTGAAAAGTCAGGGATCTCCCCTTCTCCACAGCTCATATTCACAGGGCAGAGGCTTTTATGCCAAGTGTGACAGGCTAAGAATATGTGTGTGTTTGTGTTCAGTCATGTCTGACTCTTTGTGACACCATGAAAAGGAATCTTCCAGGCAAGAATACTGGAGTGGGTTGCCATTTCCTACCCCAAGGGATCTTCCCAACCCAGGGATCGAACCCACATCTCTGGTGTCTCCTGCATTAGCAGGCAGATTCTTTACCACCGTGCCACCTGGGAAGCCTATAATACTGAGTCCTCAGTTGAACTTACCCCATCTCACTTGCAGGATGGAGGTTTCATGCAGGGAAAGGCAAGCTAAGGAGATTAAAGGCTGCCACCCTACCCAGTTCCCTGATTGAAAACCAAGAATGTCACTCAGAGAAGCAGTCAGTTGAATAATGGTACCGAGATATTGCCTTGGAAAGGCAGTTGATAAGAACACAGGGCTCCAGGGTTCTTGCAATAACTCTATTTAGAACAGGGAATGAGAAAGTTTAAACCTAAAGGCACTCTCAGGAACAACAGATTTTGGTGCAAGTAGTTAATAAAAAATGAATATACTCTCAAAGAATATGGGCCATCATTGAGTGCATTATAAATAATGGAAATGTCAAAATAAGAAAAAAGAAAGAAGGAGGAAAAAGATCAAGGGTGAGAAAAAAGTTGTACTGAAAAAGGAAATGACACCATGTGGTAACTAACTAGAATTCTTAGGAACAAGTAAAGAGAACCAGAAATTGTAAAAAAAAAAAAAATAATAATAAAACAAAATATTGCTACAAACTCTGTAAATATGTTTGCTCCAATTTCCTTCCTCAATTTATTTAAAATAATTAACAGTATATAAAATAATAAATTATAACAATGTAATGTAGGGTCTGTAGCACATACAGATGTAATGGACAGCAGAAATAGAATGGAAGAAGAGAGAACAGAGCTTTCTAGTATCTATATTTTATATATCTCTATATCTCTCAAATTAGTATAAATCTGAAGATTAGGATAAGATAAAATGTATAGGGTAAGCCCTAAAGCAAATTCTAAGAATATAATTTTAAAATAGTGAAAAAACATTAAAGGAATACAAATATTACATTAGAAAATATTCACTTGGAAATAAGTAAGAAGGAACAACAGGACAAAAGAAGACCGAACAATAAAAAGCAAATTAAAAGGGTGGAGTAAATTCTAATTTATAAGAAATATATTAAATATAAATTAATGAAACACTACAGTTCAAAGGCAGAGGTTGGCAGACTTGATAAACAATGTATTAACTACATGCTTTCTGTAAAAGACACATTTTAGATTCAATGATATAAACAGGTTGAATCTACAATGGCAGAAAAAAATATACAGTGCATGCAGGAACCATAAAAGAGTTGGTGTCAATATACTCATAGCAGACATATGGATTTTATGACAACAATTACCACTAGTGACTAAAAAGGGCATTTTATAGAAATAACAGTGGTGAATTTATTAGAATATAGCAATTAATGACATACATAAATTTAATAATAGAGCCCCAAAAGACATGATGCAAAATCTGACATAATTGAAGGGAAAAATGGACAATGCAACAATAAATGTTGAGAAATTTAATACTCTAACTTTAATAGTGGATAAAGCAAGTATGGGCTTCCCTGGTGGCATATTGGTAAGAATCCACCTGCCAATGCCGGAAATGTGGGTTTGGTCTCTGGACGGGAGATCCCCTGGAGTTGGAAATTGCAACACACTCCAGAATTCTTGTCAGGAAATTTTCATTGACAGAGGAGTCTGGTGGGCTACAATCCACGGGGTCACAAAGAGTCAGACACAACTGAGCACACACGTAGATCAAGTATGCAAAAGATCAGCAAGGAAATCAGTGACTGGAACAACATTAAAAACTATAAGCAAAGATGGCACAAGAAAGAACAGAAATGGTATGGTCCTAACAGAAGAAGATATTAAGAAGAGGTGGCAAGAAAACACAGAAGAACTACACAAAAAAGATCTTCATGACCCAGATAATCACCATGGTGTGATCACTCACCTACAGCCAGACATCCTGGAATGTGAAGTCAAGTGGGTCTTAGGAAGATCACTACGAACAAAGCTAGTGGAGGTGATGGAATTCCAGTTGAACTATTTTAAATCCTAAAAGATGATGCTGTGAAAGTGCTGCACTCAAAATGTCAGCAAATTTGGAAAACTCAGCAGTGGCCACAGGACTGGAAAAGGTCACTTTTCATTCCAACTGCAAAGAAAGGAAATGCCAAAGAATGCTCAAACTACCACACAATTGCACTCATCTCACACCCTAGTAAAATAATGCTCAAAACTCTCCAAGCCAGGCTTCAACAGTACGTGAACATCCAGATGTTCAAGCTGGATTTAGAAAAGGCAAAGGAGCCAAAGATCAAATAGCCAACATCCTCTGAGTCATTGAAAAAGCAAGAGAGTTCCAGAAAAGCATCTACTTCTGCTTTATTGACTATGCCAAAGCCTTTGACTGTGTGGATCACAATGAACTATGGAAAATTCTGAAAGAGATCGGAATACCAGACCACCTGACCTGCCTCTTAAGAAATCTGTATGCAGTTCAGGAAGCAACAGTTAGAACTAGACATGGAACAACAGACTAGTTCCAAATTGGGAAAGGAGTGTGTCAAGACTGTATATTGTCACCCTGCTTATTTAACTTATATGCAGAATACACCATGAGAAATACTGGTCTGGATGAAGCACAAGCTGGAATCAAGATTGCCAGGAGAAATATCAATAACCTCAGATATGCAGATGACACCACCCTTATGGCAGAAAGTGAAGAAGAACTAAAGAGCCTCTTGATGAAAGTGAAAGAGGAGAGTGAAAAAGTTGGCTTAAAACTCAACATTCAGAAAACTAAGATCATGGCAACCAATCCCATCACTTCATGGCAAATAGACAGGGAAAAAATGGAAACAGTGACAGACTTTATTTTGGGGAGCTCCAAAATCACTACAGATGATGACTGCAGCCATGAAATTAAAAGACACTTGCTTCTTGGAAGAAAAGTTATGACCAACCTAGACAGCATATTAAAAAGCAGAGACATTACTTTGCCAACAAAGGTCCATCTAGTCAGAGCTATGGTTTTTCCAGTGGTCATGTATGGATGTGAGAGTTGGACTATAAAGAAAGCTGAGCATCAAAGAACTGATGCTTTTGAACTGTGGTGTTAGAGAAGACTCTTGAGAATCTCTTGGACTGCAAGGAGATCCAACCAATCCAGCCTAAAGGAAATCAGTCCTGAATATTCATTGGAAGGACTAATGCTGAAGCTGAAACTCCAATATGTTAGCCGCCTGATACAAAGAACTGACTCATTTGAAAAGACCCTGATGCTGGGAAAGATTGAAGGCGGGAGGAGAGGGGGATGACAGAGGATGAGATGGTTGTATGGCATCACCGACTCAACAGACATGAGCTTGAGTAAATCTCAGGAGATGGTGATGGACAAGGAGGCCCGGCGTGCTGCAGTCCATGGGGTCGTAAAGAGTCGGACATGACTGAGCGACTGAACTGAACTGAAAAACTATAAGAGCAGAGTACACATTCCTAATAGCATATGGAATATTCTCTAGGATATATCACTTGTTAGGCCATAAAACAAACTTCAGTAAAATTAAACAGGTTGAGATGATACAAAATGTTTTCTCCAACCACAATAGATTGAAATTGGAAATTACAGAAATGAACCTAAGAAGTTCACAAATATGTGGAAATCAAGCAACATACTCTTTTAATAACCAATCGGTCAATTAAGAAATCATAAATTAGAAAATAGTCAAAATGAATAAAGATAAGACACAGCATATCAAAACTTATAAGGTGCATTTAAAGCAACCATGCTTCAAAGGCAATGTATAGCTATAGCAGGCTATAGCTAAATAAAATATTAAATATCAAACCATAACCTTAATTTCTCATATTAAGACACTGAATAAAAGAGCAAAGTAAAATTAGAGCAAGCAGATGGAAAGAATTTATAAAGATTTGAGTATAAATGAAAATAAGTAGAAGATAGAAAACCATAAATTCAACAAACTGAAAGTTATTTTTGGTAAAAATATCAAAACTGAAGCTGTACTGACCAAGTAAAAAAGAGAAAAGGCTCAGATTACTTAAGAATCACTGGATGCTTGGGGCTGGTGCACTAGGACGACCCAGAGGGATGGTACGGGGAGGGAGGAGGGTTCAGGATGGGGAACACGTGTATACCTGTGGCAGATTCATGTTGATATATGGCAAAACTAATACAATATTGTAAAGTTAAAAAAAAAAAAAGAATGTTAAAAAAAAAAGAATCAGAGAGGGTTCATCACTATCCATCTTTTAGAACTAAAAAGGAGCATGAGGGAATATTACGAACTATTTATGCTAACAAACTAGATAACTTAGGTAAAATGGACAAATTCTTAAAAATATGACTGAAATTTATTCAAGGATAAATGAAAAGTGTGAATAGACCTTTAAAGAAGAAGTAGATTAAGTTATTACTTCCCAGAAAAAAAATCACAGGCTCTGATAGCTTACCTGGTGATTTCTACCAAATATTTAAAGAAAAACTAACACTGATCCTTAAAAATTCTTCCAAAAATGTGGAAAAGGAGAGGATATATCCCAAATCATTCTAGGAATCATTCTAGGTATTACTCTGATACCAGAACCAGACAAAAGATGTCACAAGAAATCTAAATACCAATATCTCTCATAAACATATTTATAAAAATTCTCAAAGAAATAGTGGATAAAATCCAGCAACATGTAAATAGAATTATAACCCCAAATTATGTGGGATTTACTCCAGAATTGCAAATGTTTTAACATCTGGATGTCAATTAATGTAATATACCATAGCATAGGATAAAAACTGTATGATTGTCTCAAAAGATGCAGAAAAAGAATGTGATAAAATTCAATATATTTTCATGATAAAAACGATAAACAATCTATAAATTAAAAGGAACTCCCTCAACTTCACAAAAGACCCATAGCTAAGACCATATTTAATGGTTAAATTACAAAATGATCATGAAAAAGGTAAGAAAACCCATAGCTAAGACCATATTTAATGGTTAAATTACAAAATGATCATGAAAAAGGTAAGAATTTCCACTCTTGTCACTTCCTTTCAATATTGTAATGGAATTTCTAGGGAGGATAACTAAGCAAGAAAAAGAAATAAAAGACAAGATTAAAAATATAAAAAGTAAAAGCAACATTTTTTTCAGGTGATATGGTCTTCAAAGGAAGCAACTAAAGATAGTATTAGCGTAAATGACTTAAACAAGGTTGCAGGATACAAGATTGATAAGAAGATAAGAAAAATTAACTGTATGTGTACACTAGCAGCAAACAATCTGAAACTATTCCAAATACAATAGCATACAAAACCAAGAAATATTTATGAATACATTTTACAGAATGGAAAATTATATGCTGAAAACTACAAAACATTGTTGAAAGATATTATACTGTAACTATACAAATGGAAAAATATTCATGTTCCTGAATCAAAAGACATAATGTACTTAAGATGATAACATTTTTCAAATTGATCTGTAGACTGCACATACTCACTTTTAAAATCCCAGATTATTTTTATTTTTTTGCAGAAATTAAAAAGCTGGTTCTAAAATTTATATGGAAATGTCAGGGACTCAGAATAGCTAAGGCAATCTTGAAAAAGAAAAACACATTTGGAAAAATCATACATATGATTTTAAAACTTGCTAAAAGGCTGTAGTAGTCAAGGGGGTCCTGGCATAAGAATAGAAGTGAAGATCAGTATAACAAATTGTATATCTGAAAATAAACATTCACATTTATGGGTAGTTGACTTTTTATAAAGGTATAATATAATTCAACAGGAAAAAAAAACAAACAGGCTTTTCAATAAGTGATGTGTTGTCAAGTGAATGTCCACATGAAAAATAATGAATTTAGATCCCTACCTCATACCATACACAAGCTGTAGTATAAGATGAAAATTCTAAGAAGAAAGCATGGATAAATCTTCATGACCACAGATTTGGCAAAGAATTAGTAGATAGGACACCAAAAGCACAAGCAATAAGAGAATAAAATAGACTAACTGGATTTCAACAAAGTAAAAGTTTTATGCTTCAAATACCTACAGAATGAGAGAAAGCATTCACAAACCACGTATTTGATAAGGAACTTATACAAACGGCCAAAAGCACATGAGCTATGCTCAATATCATTAGTCATTAGGAAACTGCAAAATAATTCCATGGTGAGAAAACAATTCATACACGTAGAGTGACTAATGGCCTTTACTGAAATAGTTCATCACCATTTGAAACTGAAACTTGCTTTGTCAGTGTTACAATCAGTGGAAACTGGGACTGCTGCTTCTACTGTTGTTGACAGAAAGAATGATCTCTCTTATCAGTATTTCCAGATGAACTATACTGAGTGATTGCATCTGATTAACTAAGGTTAGGTTTAGTTCAGTTCAGTTCAGTTCAGTTCAGACGCTCAGTCATGTCCAACTCTTTGGGACCCCATGAATTGCAGCATGCCAGGCCTCCCTGTCCATCACCAACTCCTGGAGTTCACTCAAACTCACATCCATCGAGTCGGTGATGCCATCCAGCCATCTCATCTTCTGTCATCCCCTTTTCCTCTGTCCCCAATCCCTCCCAGCATCAGAGTCTTTTCCAATGAGTCAACTCTTCCCATGAGGTGGCCAAAATACTGGAGTTTCAGCTCTAGCATCATTCCTTCCAAAGAACACTCAGGGCTGATCTCCTTCAGAATGGACCCGTTGGATCTCCTTGCAGTCCAAGGGACTCTCAAGAGTCTTCTCTAACACCACAGTTCAAAAGCATCAATTCTTTGGCACTCAGCTTTCTTCACAGTCCAACTCTCACATCCATACATGACCACTGGAAAAACCATAGCCCTGACTAGACGGACCTTTGTTGGCAAAGTAATAGCTCTGCTTTTCAATATGCCATCTAGGTTGGTCAAAACTTTTCTTCCAAGGCGTAAGCGTCTTTTAATTTCATGGCTGCAGTCGCCATCTGCAGTGACTTTGGAGCCCCCCAAAATAAAGTCTGACACTGTTTCCACTGTTTCCCCATCTATTTCCCATGAAGTTACGTTACATCCCTACAAACTTTCTGCCAGAGAATTTGGGAAAGCAATAAAGCACCTCCAGGATAACAATTAAAGACAAGTTCTGCTTTTCATCAAGAATTGAAAGCTAAGGAATTCTTCAAATATAGTAAGAATGTACAGATACTGTACAGTCTGAAAAGATAAAAATGTACACCCTGGTACGCATATGAATGTGGGCACTTACATGTAAAACAAGCCATGCAGACAACTATATGTACATTCATTAAAACATTTAGAATGTTGTAGTAACAAAAATCTCATTTTTCTTCTTCTACTCATCAGTTTTTTGTGAGTATTTTAATGAATTAAATAAACCTTTTAATAGTAAAAAACCTTAATTATTTTTAAAATAATTACTAAGGTAATATTCATTTTTTTAATAAGTTTGAATTATTTTACCTGGTGGGTTGGAGTGCTCTACTTGAATACTATAGACACAGTATATTATTCTATTCTAATAGCTTGTTTTCATTTTAATTAAATTTCTAATATCATTCATTGCACTTAGAAAATGATTGTCTCTTCACCCACGCATTTGTGAAAGCCTCATCTATAATCATATCTGTCATTCCCAGTTCAATCATATACTCATAAATCTTCCATGGACAGTGTAGTCTGTTTCTAATGAAAGCCTTCAACTTAGTCTAAGAAGCATTCAACTGAGCCACTTTCAAAATCTTCTTTCATTCAAATCGCTGAGGAAGCTCTAAGTACCCTGCTGTCCAAATGACTTAGTGAAATTAATGATCCAAAGGAAAAGTTAAAACCTCTAAAGTCCTTTCTAGAAACAAAATCAGAGCATGAAATGCAAGGAAAAGCATGCCAGAGAGGTCTCACTATCGAGCCAGAGGTACCTGGGCTTTTCTAAGGAGCCAGTAAATCAACATAATTTCACATTCTCAGAGTTCATTGAAAAGAGTAATTATGTTAGTCAAAATAATAAGGCTGAGGCTAGGATCTGAATCATATGCCAAGTGAAATGATAATGAATATATTAAGGATCCAAAGAAATAGCATAAATTTTTTTTCAAATGAGATGTGATTTTGTGGTAAGGTTAAAAGTACAGACAGTGGAGTTTAACAAATAAAGGTTTATATCTAGACACTTCATATAATGTTGAAAATTGTTACAGGCAGAAACCATTACATGAAAATGGAATGCATTAAAACAATTAGACCATGTTATGCCCAAATCACGCAGACACATCACTTGTTTACATCTATAACTTTACAGGCAAATGGAACAATGAATTCACATAATTTAATAAAATAATTAACTTTGAAGAAGCTCCTTCCTCTGAGTTATTCATGCATTAATTAATTCAGTAAATATTTAATTAGCACCTACCATGTACCTGGAAGTCTTAAAGATATTTGTATGTATATGACAGCAGAGTAAGGAATCGTGGGGAGGAGTATGTGCACAAAGAGACTGTTTACAAGCAGCACATATTGCTGGGGGAAGGGGGAGTGGAGAGCTGCTCTAAAGATTCATATAAAAATAACATACACACATGCATATACATACAGCTTACTTTCTAAAGTGTAAGACGTTCCACTATAATAATTAAGGTTTGGGGGAGTCTAGAAGAGAGTCAGATTCAGTCTCTGAATTAATTTAACAGATTAAAACTTCTGCTAAGTATTTTAGCCATTTGATTGATCATTAAGGTCTTTCCTAACCTGAAGATTTTTAAATAGCATGACAATGTTATCAGTCATATCCATAAATGGGAATGGGCTTAAGTCATCTCTAAAAAGGAAAATTATTTTCAGTTTGACCAAGAAAGACACAAATATATTCTTTATAAAGAGAAACACTTAAAAAACAATTCAGAAAGACTAACAAACAGATGGACAAATATATATGAAGCAAACAAATAGTAATTTGATTTCAAAGTAGAATTTACATTAAAAAGTATTATATTCAACAAAGAATATTTTTTAATTATAAAAGCTACAATTCAGAAAATGATATGCTATGAATTTGTATATAGAAAAAGTGACAGCAACTGTCTTAGAAAGGCAAAAACTATAGGGAGTATAGTGCATTAAAATACATTAATAGTAGAATGATTTTTGACTCTACCCTGTACAAGACATATTAAGTAGCCAGAAAGTAAATATCAAGAACTTGAATAATATAGTCAATAAAAATTGTTTTATGTCTATATATTGAACTGTGTCCTGATAATAGAAAATATAACTTCATCTCAAAATGTTTGGAACAGTTACAAAGTTAGTCATATAGAAGGCAAAGAGAAAGCATTAGGAACTTAAACAGAGTAAAACAGAATAAAAGTAATGTACGTTGATCACAATGTAACAAAACTAGAAACAAAGCAATATATAAACTAAAACCCCTCAACTGAAAAATTAAAAAGGCATGATGTAATAAATAATTCATGGCTGAAAGCAGAATGAAAAATCACAATTATAAAGTGTCTAAAAATTAGTCATAAAACACCCATATATCAGAATCACTGGGACCAATTTAAAAATTGATCAAAGAAAAATTAAAATAAACATAAATAATTTCAATAACCATAAAATAAATTTAAAAAACCAGTGAATTAAGTTCCAACTAAAATGCTAGAAAAAAAAGAGAAAACATAGCAATTTATAACAGCATAAAAGCAAAAATTGTTAAGGTAGAGCATAGAAAAATCAGTGAGTGCAATTTAATAAGTCAAAATCCCATTTTTTGGTTAATAAAGTAGACAAACTAGTAGTTAATCATGAGAAAAAGAAAAGACGTGTGTATACACAATAAAACATGACAAGAAGAAAATAACTATTGAAACAGAAGAAACTTTAAAAATTCTTAAGAGATTATTTACAGATCATTGTGACCACACTAGACATGTAAACTTGACTACACCAATTTTCACTGAAGATACAGAGCGTTACTAAGGAATAACAAATTAACAGGCACAGAGGGACTTTACACTGAATAGTTCCAATAATACATAAGTTGTTCCAGAGCCTAGAGAATAAAGGACATTTTAAAATTCCTTTTTAACATTAATACTTAAACCTGATATAAATCGCTGAAAGGAAGAAAATTATAGAACCAATATCACATATAAAGCTACAAAAAATATTTCTTTAATAGAACCCAAGATCACAAGAAGAAAATTATATGTCATGATCAAGTAAGATTTTTTTAGAAGAATGCAGTATTTGTTTATTAGTAGTGACTATATTACTATATTGAGGAGGGCATGACAACCCACTCTGGTATTCTCGCCTGCCTGGAAAATCCCATGGACAGAGGAGCCTGGTGAGGTACAGTCCATAGGGTCACAAAGAGTTGGACATGACTGAAGCGACTTAGCATGCGTACATGCATGCATGCATATTACTATACTATACAAACAGATCTAAGCAGAAAAACTATGTTATTTTTAAAGTTAAATTATTTTTATTAAATATTAATAATTTTTATTATTCCTATGTTTTCACAAATACACTCTCACTTGTAATTTTTTAATACCCATCTTATTGGAATTGTATTATATAGACATTGGATGTTATTCTGAATATAATGAGAAGTCAATGGCAAATATTCAAGCAAGACAGTAACATCTGCTCTGATTTATGTTTCAAAGATATATCATTCTGGTTGGGTTTAATTAAATCCTAAAGACTTGCAGAGACATTACTTTGCCAACAAAGGTCCGTCTAGTCAGAGCTATGGTTTTTCCATAGTCATGTATGGATGTGAGAGCTGCACTATAAAGAAAGCTGAGTGCCAAAGAACTGATGCTTTTGAACTGTGGTGGTGAAGACTCTTGAGAGTCCCTTGGACTGTAAGGAGATCCAACCAGTCCATCCTAAAGGAAATCAGTCCTGAATATTCATTGGAAGGACTGATGCCGAAGCAGAAATGCCAATATTTTGGCCACCTGATGCGAAGAACTGTCTCATCTTAAAAGACTCTGATGCTGGGCAAGATTGAAAGTGGGAGGAGAAGGGGATGATAGACGATGAGATGGTTGGATGGCATCACTGACTCAATGGACATGAGTTTGAGTAAACTCTGGGAGTTGCCGATGGACAGGGAGGCCTGGAGTGCTGCAGTCCATGGGGTCACAAAGAGTCAGACACGACTGAGCGACTGAACTGAACTAAACGGAAAGACTTGCCAGAATTGGAATCTACATTCCAGAAAAGGAGAAGAAAAGATGACCTTTCAGGAAACAGTCTTAAAAGATCCTAGCCTATTTTCATGGCAGGAGGTACAAAAAAGGGGACCAGAAATCCTAGGGAAGTTAGGATTTGTGAAGTTAAAAATTGTGAGCTATTTAATGCACAGTTTCTTTTATATGAAACTACCTATTGCACATTTTTTTTAATCAGACAGTTCAACTCAATGTATGTTATTATAGCTTTTCTATAATAGAAAAGAACCCTTACAACTGTGTTAAATATAAACACCAAAAAATGGCTCTTTTCATCCAATTGTTATTAAACTGTTTTTAAAAGTGTTAATGTAGCCAGCCACAATTACATTTTATTGATTTACATTTTTAATTACACATTGCATGACTATAAGTTAATCTGATGATGATAATCCATTGAGTAAATATCGGGGAGTAATTAGAAGATTAGACTTTCTCCTCTGTAGTGGCAGGCACGGAAGGAATATTATATACCATTATAAATGTGTAATCGCCATACAAGACTATGAAGATTGAGCAGCATTTGTTAGCAAGCATACAGATCAGGCCAGGTCTGTGTTTTCATCAGGAATCCTGAACTTAAAGCTGGAGCTTGACACGCTGAAGAATATAGAAGAAAACATCTGATTGATAGGAATTGAGAACTGGTGTAGGTAAACCTAAAAAAACAGGACTTGTATTTGCCTTTAAGTCAGAAAATCCTTTTTGATTAAAGGCATCGTCTTCCTTACCCTTTTTATCTGGTAATCATGAAGTCAGCTGAACTTGTTATTTGGCTCATATTTTTAAGCTTATTATGCACATGTTCACAGGAAAAAATGGTGCAAATGGCTCTCAACCTGCTTCAAGGGGATATTTTTCCTCTTGATTAAATTCAGCTACCTTTGCCTGAGAAGAGGCTGAGAGACCCATTTTTCTTATTCTCTCAGCTGTGACACAACATTTTTTTTTAAATCCAAGAATGTAATCATGTTGTTTCTTCACTTAAAATCCTGTAAAACTCTACAAATTGCACAAGAAAGTCCACACTTTTTACATTGTTTCCAAAATCCTGAACCTCACAGTAACTTTTGCAACCCCACTGAAACTCTCCTCTGACCTTTCCCAATTATGTATTTTGGGACACATTTTCCCCTTCACCTGAAATAACATCCTCTTATTTACGTCTTGGGTGACATTCTCTTCATCTGTCGAAACTCAACTCAATTGTTATTGTCTTTGCCCAGAATTATCTAGCATATACATCACTTCTGTGTATCCATAGCACTTGGTGCCATATCATCACTACAGGATTTAAAATACTACATTATTCTTTATAAGTTTGTTTCTACCCAAAATAGTTAGCTCTTGGTGTTAGGAGTTAAGTCTTCATTTTAAGTTTATTTACGTTTTTGTGTGAAAGTGAAAGTCAAACAGTTGTGTCCGATTCTCCAGGCCAGAATACTGGAGTGGGTAACCTTCCCTTTCTACAGGGGATCTTCTCAACCGGGAGATCAAACCCAGGTCTCCCACATTGCAGGCGGATTCTTTACCAGCTGAGCCACAAGGGAAGCTCAAGAATACTGTAATGGGTAGCCTATCCTTTCTCCAGGGGATCTTCCCAACCCAGGTATTGAATCAGGGTCTCCTGCACTGAAGGTGGATTCTTTATCAACTGAGCTGTCAGGGAATTTGTTGAGTGTCTACTGTGTACCAAGTCATGGATGATGGAGAGGGATGAAGGAGCTAGCCAGTGAGAATATGCAAGAGGAAAAAGGAGTCGGTCTGATACAGAGATAAGGTTGGCCTGTGTGAGAAGAACTCAAGAAGAACCCAATGAGACTGGAGCAGAGTGAGGGACAGGGAAAATGGTAATATGACTAAATGCATGTCTGTTTTTGTATACCTCATGCTGAGCCTGACAAAGATAAGAATTCATCAAAAGTAATTTCCAAAATAAATATTGCTAACAAGATAAATCTTAATCAACCATCAGGGTGTTTAACATAATTTTAAGAAATTATGGGGTACTATAAAATCATACCTTTCATCACAAATGGGAAAATAAGGCCTAGCCAGACCCTGAGTCTTATTCTTGTTGACCTAAACAAATAGATTGCAAGACATTTCTCCAACAAAGATTGGTTTATTTGAGATGAGTGGAGAACTGCAATTCTGAGTGCAACCACAGTGAGCTATGTGCAAGCTCCCTTATGCCACCCCTCACCACAGTTTTTGTAAAGGGGAAAAAGAAATTGACAGGGTTATAGGAAACACAGAGTCTATGGTTTTTCATTGGCTGAGTCCTTGCCAAAAAAAGTCTTCCTTCTTCCTGTTGAGTTCTGTTATTGTTACAGCACATGAGGGCTCCTTCCCTCTATCTATCTATCCATCTATCCATCCATTTATATTAGATTTTTGCACAAGAATCATTTGCAAAAGGGGGTATGTGACTCAAAAAAGTTAGAAAACTGTTGTTCTTAGAAATATTTAGTTACTGACTGAACCCCAATGTCTCTTCAAGTCACATTAACATCTACTACATTCTTCTGGGCAAACTATTATAGGCCAGAGCAAGCACATAATTATCTCAAAAGTATTATTCCTGAAACCATTCCTTTGTGTTTCTTAAAATGGGATTCCAACTTGTTACTGATTTTCTTGATACAGCCTTAATATTTAATGATTCATTTCTGTCTTGTCTTGACCTTTGGACTTTGCATTCTTCACCATTTCCCTGGCTATTACCTTTGACTTCTCTCCACAGCTCTTTTGCTTTTCCCCCAAGTTATATTGCTTTGGGTCACATCTTCTAAACATTTCCATTCTTTTGATTTGGTGGTACAACCCTCTAATGTTTGTATAACTCAGAGACAGTGCTTGCACCAAGCCCATCCCATTCCTTCAATGAAAATGTCCATAAAGGGACTTTGTTGGTGGTTCAGTGGTTGGGAGTTCACCACCAGTGAGATGCATACGGGATTGATTCCTGGTCCAGGAAGATTCCACATGACTTGGGGTATTTGGGCCCATGTGCCACAGCTGCTGAAGCCCAGGTGCCTTAGGGCCTGTGCTCTGCAACAAGAGAAGCCACCACAGTTAGTTGTGCACTGCAACCAGAGAGTAACCCCCTCTCTCTGCAATTAGAGAAAGCCTATGCACAGCAACAGAGACCCAGTGAAGCCAAAATCAACCGATAAATAAATGAAAATGGCCAGAAAGAGTCACTCTACAGACCTCTGAGACAACATCAAAGGCACCAACATTTGCATTATAGGGGTCCCAGAAGGAGAAGAAAGAAAGAAGCTGAGAAAATATTTGAAGAGATAATAGCTGAAAACTTCCCTAACATGGGAAAGGGAACCAAGTCCACAAACCATAGAGAGTCCCAGGGAGGAGAAACTCAAGGAGGAAAACACTGAGACACATAGTAATTAAACTGACAAAAATTAAAGATAGATAAAACATTAAAAGCAACAGGGGGAAAATGACAAATAACATACAAGGGAACTCCCATAAGGCTATCAGCTGATTTCTCAACAGATGCTACCATCCAAAAGGGAATGGTGGGATATATTTAAAGTGATGAAAGGGAAGGACCTACAGCAAAAAATACTCTAGCAAGTATTTCTAGAGTATAGCAAGACTCTTCTTCAGATTTGATGGAGAAATCCAAAGTTTTCCAGACAAGCAAAAGTTAAGAGAATTCAGTACCACCAAACCAGTTTTATAACAAATGCTAAAGGAACTTCTCTAGGCAGGAAACAAAAGATAAGGAAAAGACCTACAGAAAGTCAACCTAAAACAATTAAGAAAATGGTAACAGGATCATACATAATTACCTTAAATGTAAATGGATTACATGCGCCAATCACAGGAAACAGACTGGCTGGATGGATGAAAACATGTGTTATGTATCCACTTCCATTTACCACATCACTCTGCTTGATCTCTCAAATTGTACGTAATTATTTTACATTGTTACATTAATCATGTTCCCATTATGCCTTGCAATTTATTTTTTTGTCTGGCTGTCTATTTTGAAAACGGATAAACATCTTTTACTACTGTGTTTATGTAACTATTACTTACTTAATACCATGGTACTATGACTGGTCAACAGAAAAATAATAGAATTCTATACCACCAAAACTACCATTTAATAGAAAGACCTGTAATCATTTTTTAAATGACTACAGATGCATGTAAGAATTATCTTTGAATTTTTTGAAAAATACAAATGACCAAGTATTACTTTTTTCCTCCAGTGTTCCAGATATGTTTCTAATGAGCAGCCATGTTTAAAAATAACTGGACTATATGATGTTCTTTTATCTAGTTTATTTCACTTTTTCCATTTCATTTTCAGTGCTCCCATTTCATTTAGTTTATGTTTTCCAGTTTCTCCATCTCTCTCTCTTTTTTTTTTTTTTTGATGTTCTTTCTCAAGGATTTATCAAGCATAGGAGAAAAGCTTTTGTATACATAGATGGATAATATATATATTTCAGCAAATCAAATAGATATACAACAAGGAACAAAGGTTTACCATATAACTCAGGAAACTATAGTCAGTACCTTTTAATAACCTGTAACAGGAAAGAATCTGAAAAATAATATACATGTTTGTGTATAACTGAATCACCTTGCTGTGAACCTGAAACATCGTAAGTCAACTATACTTCAATAAAATATACATATATTAAGAATAAAAAAAAGAGTCATTCTATAACAAGTGGTAGGACATTGTGAAATGCCAGTTTTCTACTTGACCTTCGCTAGAATCTACTCTCGGCTCAATTCCCTCCTTACTTTTACACTTCAACTCATTTCTTCCTAGGAGATGATGAGATACCACTCATTGCAGGAGTGTAAAGAACATGGTCATTTAGTGATAGAAGGCATGTGTTTCCATCTGTGAGATCCTGAACAATCAGCAAATACATCACAGAACCTCTGTAATTTATCCCTGCTTCATCCTTCTGGATGAATGACATGGCACCATACATACGAAAACAATTATGAAAGTGCAAATTGCCACATAAGGTTAATTCTGATTATGTTCTAACTGTAGACTTAAATTTCAGACTATTTCCCTTTGTAAGTGCACTTCATATCTGTTTTCAGCCCTTTTTCTCTCGGAAGACACTGATTATATTTCTGAGTCCATCTTTTATGAAAGTTGATGAACTGTGTGAACATATCATGAAGGCCTCTAGGGCCTTGGAAGGGGCAACTGGCAGGCCCTGATGCTTAAGCTTATTTAGCTCTATGTATTATTTATGCATTATTTAAACAATACATCATTAATATTAATAATATTATTATTAGCTCTATGTATTATGTATTATTTAGTTCTATGTATTATTAGCTCATTGTATTAAAAAAAAATCATGATGAGCAGCTGTGTATTTGAATGGCAGCCAAATAAGAAAAGACCATATTCTTTAGCAAATCCATCTGCCAACTTTCATAGCCTGAGATGATGTAAAAATGTCACTCCGTGATCTATAATCCATTTTCTTATGATTATATCTACAGCTTGTAAAAATCTCTGTACTTTTTCTTGTTTAATCCTATCTAGATTCCATTACACCTTGATTTAGTTGAACAAAATCCATTACATAATGTTGTGTGGTGATTATTGCTTTAATAAGCCCAATTTTAACCTATTTTATTCAGTTCAGTGCCTTCCCAAATGCACTAACTGAAGTGAATTAAATCTTCTTCTCTTTGCCCCAAGTTAATATAGACAATAATATGGTATTTAAAAAAGTAATCAACTCTGTGTGGTAAATAAAATTTTTAAATGACCCCCAAGATTCCTGCCCTCTTGTGTTCATGTAATATGTAACCCCATTTCCTTGAATGTAGGTAAGGTCCTGTAAATTTGATGGTATAACACTCCTCTGATTGTGCTATGTCAATTGCCAAAGGTGAAGAAATTTTGTAGATGCACTGAAGACCTCTAATCTGTTATTGTTGTGGTTACTGAGTCCAACTGAGTCATGTCTGACTCTAGCAATCACATGGACGGCAGCCCACCATGCTCCTCTGTCCATGGGATTTCACAGGCAAGAATACTTGAGAAGGTTGCTGTTTCCTTCTCCAAGGGATCTTCCTGATCCAGGGATTGAACTCATGTCTCCTGCATTGCAGGCAGATTCTTTACTGCTGAGCCACCAGAGAAACTCCTACTAAATCAAAAGAGAGGTAATACCTGGTGAGCCTTACCTAATCAAATGAGGACATTAAAGGCAGACCTAATGGTCAGAGGTAGAGGAAGTTAGTATGATTAGAACATTCCAACACTCTCTTGCTAGCCATGAAGAAGTATTCTTCCATGTTTTAAAGAAAGACACATTTCAGGGAATAGTGGGAAGGTCTATAAGTCAAAGACCTTACTCCTCAACTACAAGGAACTAAAACTCTGCCAACAACCACTGAATTTCTAAGAAAATCTCCAAATCAAGATTATATCACAGCTCCAGGCAACACCTTGATTTCAGCCTGGTGACCTTGATTTCAGCCTGGTGATTTCAGCTTTGAGACCTCTGACCCACAGAAACGGTGAGATAATAAATTTTGTCATAATTTGTTAGGCAGTGATAGAAAACTAATATAATCTGGTTTAAGGTAAAAGGTAACAAGATAAGCCAATACACTAGAAAATTAAACTTAATAAAAATAATGACTATATGTTACCTATGAAGTATTAATAGAATATATCTTTGGGCCTTTTATTGTCCTGTCTGTAAAATAGTAATATGAAGGAGAATCTTATGTTTCAGTAGTAGCTTCTAGACTTTGGCTTTTAGGGAACAGTAAAATTTTCATTACATTATTGTTGAGACCAATTCAGAATTTTGAACTTTTTATTTTGATATAGAAAGTATATAGTTATTATTATTAAACTAGTATGAAAAATGAAGAATGTTGTAATGCAATGGTGATGCTCAACTTTATGTGCCAGCTTGGCTAGGCAATAGTCCCCAGTTATACAATCAAGGTATTACTCTAAAGGTACTTTTAAAATATGATTAAGGTCCATAATCAGTAAACTTAAGTAATAGAATTTATCCTAGATAATCTGGGTGGTCCTGAATTTGATCAGTGGATAAGGCTTGAGAGCAGAGCTGAGGTATCCCTGAGCAAGAAGAAATTCTACCTGTGCATAGAAACTTCAGCTGATCCCAGAGAGTTCTAGCCTACCCTTCCAGACAGCCTGTCCTGTAGATTTCACAGTTGGTTTGACATTCCCCACAACAGTGTCAGACTTTATTTTTTTGGGCTCCAAAATCACTGCAGATGGTGACTGCAGCCATGAAATTAAAAGACACTTACTCCTTGGAAGAAAAGTTATGACCAACCTAGATAGCATATTCAAAAACAGAGACATTACTTTGCCAACAAAGGTTCGTCTGGTCAAGGCTATGGTTTTTCCAGTGGTCATGTATGGATGTGAGAGTTGGAATGTGAAGAAAGCTGAGCGTGGAAGAATTGATGCTTTTGAACTGTGGTGTTGGAGAAGACTCTTGACAGTCCCTTGGACTGCAAGGAGATTCAACCAGTCCATTCTAAAGGAGATCAGCCCTGGGACTTCTTTGGAAGGAATGATGCAAAAGCTGAAACTCCAGTATTTTGGCCGCCTCATGTGAAGAGTTGACTCATTGGAAAAGACTTTGATGCTGGGAGGGATTAGGGGCAGGAGGACAAGGGGACGACGGAGGATGAGATGGCTGGATGGCATCACTGACTCGATGGACGTGAGTCTGAGTGAACTCCGGGAGTTGGTGATGGACAGGGAGGCCTGGTGTGCTGCGATTCATGGGGTCACAAAGAGTCGGACATGACTGAGCAACTGTACTGAACTGAACTGAACAATCCTTAAAACCAGAATCTTTCAATGACTTTTTAATATATACCTCCTATTGATTCTGTTTACCTGGTGGAACCCTGGCTGATGCACAACTATAAAACAATAAAATAGTAATAATTTAAAGTTAGGATGGCCTACTATATCACTATTATTTTTATTCATTTATTCAAAAACTGAAATTGACATGAGGTTGGCTTTGGCATTCAATAATTTCATAGCACTGCTTTGAAATCATAGCACTGCTTTCTACTCTTATCATTCCAAGCACTCATAAGCATCAGCATAAAAAACAAACAACAACAACAACAAAAAAACAGCCAATATTTTTACTTTGTCTAGGTGGAAAAGAGATAAACTGAGTAGGAGCAACATATAGATACCTCAAGGTTCTATATTATAAAGAAAAGAGGAAGGAGACAGGAGGAAAGAAAAGAAGGAAGACAGGCATTATCCAGCTGCCAGACTTCTGCATCTTCTGAATTAATCTCAAACACTTAAACGGCAAGGTCAAGTATGTATTCCATTTATGAGTTGTGGTCATATCAAACTCTCTCCAGGTTTACACATGGAAGAACAAGATTCACAATGATTGAAATGTCATTTTCTATGGAGAAGGTCAGCAGAATCCCTATTAGAATAAGCAATAAACAACACCATTCACCACTTTTAGGAAGTATCTCTGCCCTGCTGATTGCTTCAATTACACACATTACTTTCGAAATCTGGGACTGACTTTTCCAGAATCTGCATCACAAAAATAGTGTTATCCAAAGGAAGTGCTGTGCTTTCTTAATAATCACATTAGTCCTTGATAAGTACTTTATAGAGTACATGAAAGAGGAACACCTTGTTTAAAAGCATTACATTTTATAGACATCTCTATATTCCCAGAACACTTTGGTTGAAGGCGTGGTAAGCTAGAATTTCCTGGTCAGTACCTTGGCAAAGCTTTTAGAGCTACACGGCAGTTTTTAAATTGTGCTAAACTCCTTCAGGCTCTAAGAGCTCGGCTCTGCTCAAGTAATGTTTATTGGTCATTCACAATCTTGTAAACAATTAATTGCAAATAAGGGGGATGGATGCAATAATATAGGACCTAAAGTTGTAAACTCCTAGGGTAACAACAATAACAACAAAAGCCAAGTCAATGTTCAATCACTGAAGCTGGGAAATTGCCTTTATACACCTGAATTCAAAAGATATTACAGAGACTGTAATCAAATTCCTTTCAAAATTCTTCTTTTTGATCAAGTTTAATATAGATCATGCTTCCCAGGTGGATCAGTGATAAAGAATCCACCTGCCAATGCAGGAGATGCAAAAGACTTGTGTTAGATCCCTGGGTTGGGAAGATCCCCTGGAGTAGGAAATGGCAACCAACTCCAGTATTGTTTTTGTTTTTAATTTGTTTATTTTTAACTGAAGGATAATTGATTTACAGCATTGCATTGGTTTCTACCAAACATTAACATGACAGCCATAGGTTTACCCATGTCCTCTCCTATTTGATTCCATACACAGCAGAGCTTGGCGGGTTACAGTCCATGAGGTTGGAAGGAGTTAAAACTGAGTGAATGAACACACACACACAATATACATCACAGAAACTGGATCTCATCAATGTCCAGCAAGAGGGAGGGCTTTTAATATGCATACCTTCCTGAGTCATTTTTATTATATATTTATGTTATATACTGAATATGATTTCTTTAAATAATATTATAATACTCTTTACTATATTTGTGGATAATAGTACCCTCAAACACTGAATCACCATCTTGACTTTCTGGCACCAAAACTAATATCTAATTTTTGTAGACCTCAATTTCTTTGGACTAATGAAATTTTACAATGAAAATAGGTTATATAAAAATTTTTAATGGCATATAAATTCTTATCCAGATCATAAGAATCTACAGCAAGAAGGATATAAAAAAATAGCTGGAACTCCCTAAAACAGTTAGCTAGATAATAGGAGAGGCAGAAGGAAAATGTCTAAGCATGTATGTATCCTCCCATCAAAAATAACTTCAAAAAGTAGAAAAATATATATATATGCAGTAACAGTTTTAAAGTACTGGAAAACAGCACAGTGATATGTGAGAGAATGCAAATACACAAAGTTAGATCTACTTTCCAAACCACTAGCAGTGGAGCTCAAACAGAAAGCACGATTGTCTCATTCAACTGTGCAAATCCAGATTATAGTGTAGGGGTCAATCTGATCAGGCAGTCAGAATTTGCAAGATTAGGTAATGTAGATGAGAATTCTGTGCATGAAGTAGTTCCATACACCTGCATGGCTGTGACTTTGAGGCTTTGGCCAAATATTAAAATGAGTATTCAAACAGTGAAACTGCATGACATGGCAGAGAACAGCTTCCAGGAGGCTATGAACTGAATGGAAAACTGCAGTATTCCATTCTTCTTAGGCTGAAATCAGCCAAAGTGGAGAGAATTGGAGAAACTTGAATTTATCATTCCAGGCATTATTTACCTGATACCCTAGCAAGGCCACACTTGCTGTTCAGTCTCTCAGTCATGTCCAACTCTTTGCAACCGCATGCACTACAGCAGGCCAGGCTTTCCTGTCCTTCACCATCTCCTGGAGTTTGCTCAAACTCAGGTCCATTGAGTCAGTGATGCCATCCAAACATCTCGTTCCCTGTCATCCCCTCTCCTCCTGCCTTCAATGTTTCCTAGCATCAGGGTCTTTTCCAATGAGTTGGCTCTTTGCATCAGGTGGCAAAATTCTTGGAGCTTCAGCTTAAGCATCAATCCTTCCAGTGAATCTTCAGGTTTGATTTCCTTTAGAATTGACTGGTTCGATCTCCTTGAAGTCCAAGGGATTTTCAAGAGTCTTCTCCAACACCACAGTTTGAAAGCATCAATTTTTCCTTGCTCAGCCTTCCTTATGGTCAAATGCTCACATCTGTACATGACTACTGGAAAAACCGTGGAAATGAAAGTATTAATAGTTCAGTTGTTAGACTCTTTTTAACCTCATGGGCTGTAGCTCACCAGGCTCCTCTGTCCATGGGATTCTCCAGTCAAGAATACTGGAGTCAATTTCTATTTCCTTCTCCAGGGGAATCTTCCTGACCCAGGGATGGAACCTGGGTCTCCTGCACTGAAGGCAGATTCTTTACCATCTGAGCAACCAGGGAAAAACCATAGCTTTGACTAAATGGACCTTTATTGGTAAAGTAATGTCTCTGCTTTTTAATACACTGACTAGGTTTACCATAGCTTTTCTTCCAAGAAGCGTCTTTAGTTTCATGGCTGCAGTCACCATCTGCAGTGATTTTGGAGCACAAGAAAATGAAGTCTGTCATTATTTTCATTATTTCGCCATCTATTTGCCATGAAGTAATGGGACTGGATGCCATGATCTGCATTTCTTGAGTGTTGAGCTTTTTTTTTTTTTTTTTAATTTTAATTTTATTTTATTTTTAAACTTTACATAATTGTATTAGTTTTGCCAAATATCAAAATGAATCCGCCACAGGCATACATGTGTTCCCCATCCTGAACCCTCCTCCCTCCTCCCTCCCCACACCATCCCTCTGTGTTGTCCCAGTGCACCAGCCCCAAGCATCCAGTATCGCGCATCGAACCTGGACTGGCAACTCGTTTCTTACATGATATTCTACATGTTTCAATGTCACTCTCCCAAATCTTCCCACCCTCTCCCTCTCCCACAGAGTCCATAAGACTGTTCTATACATCAGTGTCTCTTTTGCTGTCTCGTACACCAGGTTATTGTTACCATCTTTCTAAATTCCATATATATGCGTTAGTATACTGTATTTCTGTTTTTCCTCCTGGCTTACTTCACTCTGTATAATAGGCTCCAGTTTCATCCACCTCATTAGAACTGATTCAAAAGTATTCTTTTTAATGGCTGAGTAATACTCCATTGTGTATATGTACCACAGCTTTCTTATCCATTCATCTGCTGATGGACATCTAGGTTGCTTCCATGTCCTGGCTATTATAAACAGTGCTGCGATGAACATTGGGGTACACGTGTCTCTTTCCCTTCTGGTTTCCTCAGTGTGTATGCCCAGCTCAACTCCAGAAAAATAAATGACCCAATCAAAAAATGGGCCAAAGAGTGTTGAGCTTTTAAGCCAGCTTTTTCACTCTCCTCCTTCTTCATCAAGAGGCTCTTTAGTTCCTCTTTATTTTCTGCCATAAGGATTATGTCATCTGCATATCTGAGGTTATTGATATTTCTCCCTGCAATGTTGATTCCAGCTTGTGCTTCATCTAGCCCAGCATTTCACATGATGTACTCTGCATGTAAGTTAATAAGCAGGGTGACAATATACAGCTTTGACATACTCCTTTCCCAATTTGGAACCAGTTCATTATTCCATGTCTGATTCTAACTGCTGCTTCTTGACCTGCATACAGGTTTTTTCAGGAGGCAGGTAAGGTGGTCTGGTATTCCCATCTCCTGAAGAATCTTCCACAGTTTGTTGTGATCCACACCGTCAAAGGCTTTAGCATAGTCAATGAAGCAGAAATAGATGTTTTTCTGGAACCCTCTTCCTTTTTCGATGATCCGGCGGATGTTGGCAATTTGATCTCTGGTTCCTCTGCCTTTTCTAAAACCGGCTTGAACATCTGGAAGTTCATGGTTCACCTACTGCTGAAGCCTGGCTTGGAGAATTTTGGGCATTATTTTACTAGCGTGTGAGATAAGTGCAATTGTGCAGTAGTTTGAGAGTTCTTTGGCATTGCCTTTCTTTGGGATTGGAATGAAAACTGACCTTTTCCAGTCCTGTGGCCACTGCTGAGTTTTCCAAATGTGCTGGCATATTGAGTGCAGCACTTTCATAGCATCATCTTTCAGGATTTGAAAGAGCTCAGCTGGAATTCCATCACGTCCACTAGCTGTGATCGTAGTGATGCTTTCTAAGGCCCACTTGACTTCACATTCCAGGATGTCTGGCTCTAGGTGAGTGTCACACCATCGTGATTATCTGGGTCATAAAGATCTTTTTTGTACAGTTCTTCTGTGTTAAGTACTTAGATACCATTATAATGAAAGTAGAAATCAGAAAAAGTAAAATCATAAAAAAGAAACAAATTAAGCTATAGAATTATAAAATAGAATAATAAAATGAACAATTGACTAAATGAACTTTTTAGCAGATTATTGTTGTTGTTTAGTCATTAAGTCTTGTCCTATTCTTTGTGATTGTGTGGACTGTAGCCTGCCAGGCTCCTCTGTCCATGGGATTTCCCAGGCAAAAACACTGGTGTGGGTTGGCACATCCACCTCCAGGGCATCTTCCTGACCAGACCCAGGGATCAACCCATGTCTCCTACATTGGCAGGTGGGTTCTTTAAGCAATGAGCCATCTGAGAAGTCCCTTTTAGCTGATTGAACACTGAAAAATAAAAATCAGTGAACGGATATATGTGCCAGTAGAAACAATCCAGACTATAGCGCAGAAAGCAAGGCATACTGGGAAAAAAAAAAATATTGTTAAGCTACTACAGATACTGCCTATTGTGACCTTCAAGTATTGAGGACTGACAGATGGCAGGCACAGATGTGGGAGGGACCAAATCACTTGAGTACATCAGCAGCTGCCTCTCCTCTTTGGCCAGAGTGGCTCCTTCCCGATCTCTGAGACTGTAGTTCACGATTCTAAGGTTTGAGTGGTCAGGTGCTGATTTAGCCTTTAATCACATTTTCTCCTTAACTGCACTGAACCCTTTGATGTGGCAGCTTCATCAGGAGTTGGCCACAAGTTGGATGGTCTCTGTGTTTAACGCTGTTTATATGATGATGGCATGTCTTTGGCCTGTCACGTGTCCATGTTCAGCCGCAACAGCCACAATGGTTACCACAAGCACTCCTGGTGCATTGCCAGACTGTGTTCAGCATGGATAATATCAACATTTCAGTGGAGTGGCCAGTGAGTTATAGTTAGGGGCCAAAAAGAGGCCCAGTAAAATCAAAGAATTGAAAAAAAGATCTAGAAGGAAAAAAAAAAAAAAACAAAAAACTGTTGTAACCCACCTTAATTCCAGAAGATGATGTCTTGGTCTAACGGGGCCAGTTCTAAAGTATCAAAGATGATGGCTATCAGACCTGGCTTGAAATGATAAAATGTGTAATGGTCTTTGATATCAGTAAGCCATGAAAAGCTAAGTACACAGTCAAGATCTTAGCCATTGTGGAAAGTACCTAAAGATTAAGCCAAAGGTGTAAAAATTGAGAAAAGAAGATCCTATGTCACATGAAATTCTGAGGATAAAACCAGAATTAGAGTACATTTTCTTGGACTCAAACACAAGATGTTAGCCTATGAGATTTGCTGAGTGCAAATTCCAGACTGACTCAGCAAAGCAATAACCATGGAAAGAGAAAAAACCCTGGGTGTAGGGACAAGGACCTAGGTTGAGGCTCTATCTGAATATGAGTAGGAACAAGGAATACAGTTTGGAATAGAAGAGTGACTTTTTAAAGCAATAAAGTCTTTCTATATAAATGAAAAAGATGAAGTTTCCAGTTGAACTGAGAGCCATGGTTTGGGAGACACAGAAGCTCTGCCTTCTCAGCTTCCACTACCACTTTTATAGCAGAACTTTAATCATTCCCACAGAAACCTAGGACTGCAAGGAACAGTTTGAAATCCATGGACACAGAAACTGAAGGCCACCTCAGAATCTGCAAATGGCATAAAATCAACAACTCTAGTGAGGCAGAAGCAGCAAGAATTTGAGAGTCTGATAGGCACCATTTTTAAATCTAGTTCTCAATATCTGTGACCTTGGGAAAGAAACTACTCCTGGGTTGCAGGTCTCTGCACTTGGACTTGCAGTAAAGGGTCTGGGAGGTCAATCTTGAGTCTTTGACATAAGATGAGGCCTCCACTAAATTTCTCCCAGTGGCTGTTCTCAATTTTATTACTTTCTACTTCCTAATACTTGGGGTTAATATTCAGCTGGTACAACCCAGCAGAGCTGTCTAGTTGTTTAAGACTGATGTAGATGTACCTGTGTCTCTGATTTTAAATAATTTGAATTTCATTCTCTCCAACACTGGACTAATGAATGCCATAAACTGGGGCATATGTTATATCAGGCATTGTATTAAAACATATACACATGAACTCATGCTATCCTCAACTTCACCCTCTGGTGGAAGTAAGATTATCAATCACAATTTTATAAATGAGGAAACTCTAATTAGATACTTCCTCAAAGTCTTAAAGACTTCCTTGGTGGCTCAGACGGTAAAGCGTCTGCCTATAACACAGGAGACCCAGGTTCAATCCCTGGGTTGGGAAGATCCCCTGGAGAAGGAAATGACAACCCACTCCAGTACTCTTGCCTGGAAAATGCCATGGACGGAGGAGCCTGGAGAGCTATAGTCCACGGGGTCACAAAGAGTTGGACATGACTGAGCAACTTCACTTTCAGTTTCAAAGTCTTAAACTAAGAAGTGACAGTGCTAGAACTGAGACCCAAGTCTCTTATACTCCAAGGTCTTTGATGTTTTCACTAAATCATGCTCTCTGTCTTAGCACAGATAGTCCATAAGGAGAAAGTCCTAAAACAAAGTAAAGTGACCCATTATATAGTATGCAGGAAAAAATGTCTGCTAAATATATCCATTTTGTGTGGATCACAATAAACTGTGGAGAATTCTGGGAGAGATGGGAATACCAGACCACCTGATCTGCCTCTTGAGAAATTTATATGCAGGTCAGGAAGCAACAGTTAGAACTGGACATGGAACAACAGACTGGTTCCAAATAGGAAAAGGAGTACATCAAGGCTGTATATTGTCACCCTGCTTATTTAACTTATATGCAGAGTACATCATGAGAAACACTGGACTGGAAGAAACACAAGCTGGAATCAAGATTGCCAGGAGAAATATCAATAACCTCAGATATGCAGATGACACCTTATGGCAGAAAGTGAAGAGGAACTCAAAAGCCTCTTGATGAAAGTTAAAGTGGAGAGTGAAAAAGTTGGCTTAAAGCTCAACATTCAGAAAATGAAGATCATGGCATCCGGTCCCATCACTTCATGGGAAATAGATGGGGAAACAGTGGAAACAGTGTCAGACTTTATCTTTCTGGGCTCCAAAATCACTGCAGATGGTGACTGCAGCCATGAAATTAAAAGACGCTTACCTTGGAAGGAAAGTTATGACCAACCTAGATAGCATATTGAAAAGCAGAGATATTACTTTGCCAACTAATGTTCATCTAGTCAAGGCTATGGTTTTTCCTGTGGTCATGTATGGATGTGAGAGTTGGACTGTGAAGAAGGCTGAGCGCCAAAGAATTGATACTTTTGAACTGTGGTGTTGGAGAAGACTCTTGAGAGTCCCTTGGACTGCAAGGAGATCCAACCAGTCCATTCTGAAGGAGTTCAGCCCTGGGATTTCTTTGGAAGGAATGATGCTAAAGCTGAAACTCCAGTACTTTGGCCACCTGATGCGAAGAGTTGACTCATTGGAAAAGACTCTGATGCTGGGAGGGATTGGGGGCATGAGGAGAAGGGGACGACAGAGGATGAGATGGCTGGATGGCGTCACTGACTCGATGGACATGAGTCTGAGTGAACTCCGGGAGTTGGTGATGGACAGGGAGGCCTGGCGTGCTGCAATTCATGGGGTCGCAAACAGTCGGACACAACTGAGCGACTGATCTGATCTGAATGGCTGAATATCAATAGAGTTTTACGCTAGAATTCAAGAGAACTGGGAAAAATAAACAAAAACTTATTGGACAAATATGGCAAGATTTTTTTTCTGGTGTTAATTCAAATAGGCTTAAAATATAAACAGTGTCAATCCCTTAACTAGAGAAGTAAGGAAAAGATCTTAGTAATTTATTGATTTAACTAGCTTTTGCATCATTAAGTTAGATGAAGATATAGACCTTATCTGAAATGGCAAGGGAGTCCAAGAAAGATCTATTAATAGTTTTAAATATTGGCTTAGTGACTAGGATATAATTATATTTTGTGTCTGCGCATTCACAGAGCATTAATTTTATGGTTAGTAGCTTATCTGCCTTTGAGCTAAAAAAGCTTTATATTTTTAATTGTGTGTCTAAATAACATGTTATGGTGAAATGATCTCCCATTAAAATGTCTGCAAGTTATTTTCTTTCTCCTGATGGCCAAAGATAAGGATGAGCATGATCTAGAGCAAAGAGGAACATTAACTATTACAGATTTTCTGCTTAGCTAAAGGAAGAGATGATCTTCGGTTTTCTGTTTGCTTATTTGTTTTCGATTGAAAGAAATGCAGCTGCCCTTATGTGGGGTTTTTAGAAGAAATTCAATTCATGGCTGCCTCCTCTGAATCCTCCACACTTAACTGAGCATCTTAAAGGAATAAAGCTATTTTGGTTTGGAGATATGAGATAATCTGTTTCCATTTAATTCAGTCTCTGATTTTGTGATTACAAATGAGAAAACCCTAGCATCATTTTACATAGACAGTAGAATCATTGTGCTTGGTCAAAACTGGAGAAGGAAATGGCAACCCACTCCAGTACTCTTGCCTAAACAATCCCATGGACATAGGAGCCTGGTGGTTTATAGTCCATGAGGTTTCAAAAAGTCATACATGACTGAGCAACTAAAGGCCAACAGTTTGGTCAAATACACTGAGTTTAGTAAACTGGATTAAAGTTCTTTATAATTGACAAAAATCCTATTAAGTCAGTAATCTCAAATATTACTAGTTTCCCACAACTCTCAGCCTTTCAGAATTATATGAAAACTTTCCTCTCAACTGAAATCCTACTTCCAAACACATGAAAACATCCCTGGATTTTGAAGGTCTCAAAATGGCAGCAGAAGTAATCCTCTTAGTTCTCATATGGACTTAATTCCTCTTGCTTATCCAGTCTTTTTCATGCCCTACATCTAGATTCTTTTTGTGCTCTTGCAGCATTCAAAAAGAAAAGAAAAAGCAAATCCTCTTTGGAAAAATATTTCAGTTCCTATATTATGGCAGAGATAAACACTCGTTAGGTTATCACACACAGTAGCAAGACATCCTGGGGAACTAGAGTTCAAAGAGCTTTCTCACCCCACCCATTAAGCAATTCAGAGGGATCCTGCTATGTAATTTGCAATGAAAAGAACACCTTCATGAGTCAGCATGTTTCAAAATAGACTCAGGCAAAATCTGCAAGCCATGTGTCCTTGTTTATCCAAGATGACAGGAATGGCTTTTCTATATCTGACTACCTCTAATTCTTTTTGCTCAGCCCTGTTCTGTTCAGACAACTAACTGCTATAGGGAAATGTTAGCACAGTTAGCTTCCCAAATAAGAGAATTCTAGCGATGACCTTTATTTTTTATGCTGATTGAGTTTTCATGTGTATAATTTAAAAAATCTGTAATGCTCTTAATGAATCCATATTTCTTAACAAATTGGCATTTCTTAAAATTGGCATTCCCTTAATAAGAGGTCTCTATGAGAGAAATTCTGCTTGCCACAGAAATAACTGATGTCCATAATGATGACTTAGAGACTTTCAAAAGATTCTCAAGTGCGATCTGAGTCATCCAAAAATTAAACTATCAAACTACCCATTATCAAACTTTTAATCTATTATCTCTTTATACTATATAATTATACTTTATTAAATTTTGTATTTAATTTACTATGAAATTCCTGTCTATAATCATTTCATACAACAGCAAGTATACTGAATTGAATTTTGGCTATGTACGATACAGTCTGTATAGTCAAGGGGAACTAATACTTCTTCAAAATTTAATATTAGTATATTTGAAAACACAAATAATTTTTTAAAATAAACACTGTCATTTAGAATAGTTTTAAATTTGCAGAAAGGTTGTTAAGATGTTGTGGGGAGTTCCCAAATATTACACATCCAGTTTCCTCTATTATTAACATCTTTCATTCAGTTCAGTTCAGTTCAGTCACTCAGTCATGTCCAACTCTTCACGCCTCCATGAACTACAGCATGCCAGGCCTCCCTGTCTATCACCAACTCCCAGAGTCCACTCAAACCCATGTCCATTGAGTCGGTGATGCCACCCAACCATCTCATCCTCTGTCATCCCTTCTCCTCCTGCCCTAAATCCTTCCCAGCATCAGGGTCTTTTCCAATGAGTCAGCTCTTCGCATCAGGTGGCCAAAGTACTGGAGTTTCAGCTTCAACATCAGTCCTTCCAATGAACACCCAGGACTGATCTCCTTTAGGATGGACTGGCTGGATCTCCTTGCAGTCCAAGGGGGTCTCAAAAGTCTTCTCCAACACCACAGTTCAAAAGCATCAATTCTCTGGTGCTCAGGTTTCTTCACTGTCCAACTCTCACATCCTTACATGACCACTGGAAAAACCATAGCCTTGACTAGATGGACCTTTGTTGGCAAAGTAATGTCTCTGCTTTTTAACATGCTAACTAGGTTGGTCATAACTTTCCTTCCAAGGAGTAAGCATCTTTTAATTTCAAGGCTGTAATCACCATCTGCAGTGATTTTAGAGCCCAGAAAAACAAAGTCAGCCACTGTTTCCCCATCTATTTGCCATCTTTCATTAGCATGGTGCATTTATAGCAGTTAATAAACCAATATTAATATATAATTATTGTATAAAGTCCATGGTTTACAGTAGAGTTCATCTGTCATACAGTTCTATGGGTTTTGATAAATATAATATCATTATTAAGTATATCATCATCATTAAGTATAATGTCATCATTATTCTATCATAAGAATAGTTTTAGCATCCTAAAAATCCTGTGTTCTCCACCTTTCACCCATCCTTCCCTCCCTCCAAACCCCTGGTAACCACTGGTCTTTTATTCTCTTTTATAGTTTTGCCTTTTCCAGAATATCATACAGTAAAAATCATGTAGTATGTAGACTTTTCAGACTGGCTTAGCAATACACACTTAAGTTTCCTTCATGTCTTCTTGTGGGTTGTATTGACATATTTTCCATTGTACGTATGTACCACAGTTTATCCATTCACCTATTGAAAAGAATCTTGGCTGCTTCCAAAATTTTTCAATTTTGTATAAAACTGTCTTAGGAATTTTTGTGAGTATCTACAAAGTAATTTGCTGGGATTGTGATCGAGATTGTGTTGAGTCTATAGTACAAAATCGGAAGAACTGACATCATAACAATATCGAATCTTCTTATCCATGTACATGAAATGTCTTTCCATTTATTTACATCTTTGATTTCTGTATCAGAGTTTTGTAGTTTTCTTCATATACAACTTGGTTATAATATGCCAGATTTATACCTAAGTATTTCATGGAGGGGACAGTATAAATGATGTTGCAATTTTAATTTTAAATTTCAATTGTTCATTACTGGTATATAGGAAAGAAATTGATATCTGTATATAACCTTGTATCCTGAAACCTTGCTCTAACTGCTTATTAGCTGCAGGTTGCTGATTCTTTAGGATATTTGGCATAATCATGTCACCTGCAAAACAAAAAGAGTTTTATTTCTTTCTTCCCAGTTGGTATAAACTTTACTTCCTTTTCTTGTCTTATTGTGTTAGCTAAGACTTCCAGTATGATGCTGAATAGAATAAAAGTGATGAGACAGGACATCTTTTCCTTTTCCTTCGGGAAAGTTTCAAGTTTGTCACAGTGAACTAACTATATTATGAGCTACAGGTTTGTTGTAGAAGTTCTTTATTAAGTTGAGGAAGTTACCGTCTCTGGTTTGCTGTTTTTAAATTATAAATGGGTATTAAAGTTTATTAAATGTTTTTTCTGCATCTGTTAATATGATCAAATAATTTTTTCTTATTTAGCCTATTGATTTAATTGATTATATTTATTGTCTTTCAAACATTGCACCAGCATCATAAACTTGGGAGAATTTCACTAAGTTGTGGTGTATAATTAACTTCATATATTATTAGACTCAGTTTGTTAGACTCACTAATATTTTGTTGAGGATTTTTGAATCTATGTTCATGAGAGATGTGTTCACTGGATATGAAAGTCTAGTTTGGATATGGTTTCTTTTTCTTTCAGTATTTTAAATATTTCACTCTATTCTCTACTTACACTGACACGGTTTTAATCAAAAGTCCTCTATAATCATGGCAAGGACAAAGAGAAGAAGAGAAAAAAAAACCCATCTGAGTAAAAGATAAAGGAGACACTACACATGCACAGAAAGGCTCCTTGGAGTCAAAAGTCTGAGGATAATTATCTTGCTCCTCCCAGAAGCCTTCACTTTGAGATCAATCTTGGCTAAGGTGTGTGGGTACACCCCAGGGGAGGGTCCTGAAACAAATTAAGCAGGGGAGAACAAAGCAAGGTGAATGGCCTGAGGGAAGACAAAGACCCGGAGAACTGCCACCTTATAAAGGATTTAAACTTCCCACAAGCATGCCTCTCTCTCAGAGCTCACCCATGAGCCTTTCTGATTGTTGTTTTCTTTTCGATAATTTTTTACTTTACTCTTTGGAAAAAAAAAAAGAAGTCCTCTATAATTCTTATCATTGTTCCTTTATAGATAAGATGCTTTCTCATCTGTTTTTTCTAAATTTCCTTCTTTTCTTTGGTTTTCTGAAGTGTGAATAGGCTATACATAGGGTTGTGTGTATGCATACATGTGTGTGTGTGTGCGTGTGTACTGGTGTTGGTATTTATCTCACTTGGTGCTATCTGAATTTCTGAATCTGTAGTTTGGTATGTGTCATTAATTTTTTGCAGTTCTCATCCGTTATTACTCCAAACATTCTCCTGCTTCTTTTTCTTCTTCTGGTATTTTATTTATATATACACTACACCTCTTGATAATTATTCCACAGTTCTTAGATTTTCTGTTTTTTTTTTTTTTTTCCTCTCTTTATATTTCAATTTGGGACGTTTCCACCTCAAGCTCAATGATTCTTTCTTAGGCTGTGCTCAGCCAACCAAAGAGTCCATGAAAGGTATTCTTTATTTCTGTAATAGTGTTTTTGGTTTCTACCTTTCCTATTGATTTTCCTTTGATTTTGTATCTCTCTGCTTATATTACTCATCTATTCTTACATATTGCCTACTTTTTCCATAAGAGCTCTTACCATATTAACCACAGTTATTTAAAAGTTCCTGTCTGTTAATTCCAACATCTGTATCACGTCTGAGTTTGATCCACTGATTGCTTTGTTTGTTCAGTCTTGTTTCTCCTCTCCTTTTCCCTCCCCTCTTCTCCTTCTTCTCTCTCTCCCTTCTTTCTCTTTTTCTTTGGCATGCCTTGTGATTTTTTTGTGAAAAAGCAGGCATAGTGTATTCAGTAATAGGAATTGAGGTTAAATACATTTTCAGTGTAATTTCAGTTCAGTTCAGTCGCTCAGTCATGTCCAACTCTTTGCAACCCCATGAATCGCAGCACGCCAGGCCTCCCTGTCCATCACCAACTCCCAGAGTTCACACAGACTCACGTCCATCGAGTCAGTGATGCCATCCAGCCATCTCATCCTCTGTCGTCCCCTTCTCCTCCTGCCCCCAATTCCTCCCAGCATCAGAGTCTTTTCCAATGAGTCAACTCCTCGCATGAGGTGGCCAAAGTACTGGAGTTTCAGCTTTAGCATCAAAGTTAGCCTAAATAGATGGTGGGCTGTGATTAATATTTCACCAGAAGCTTCACCAGAAGCTTCAGTCTTCTAGTACCTTTTTTTTTTTTTTTTTCTCTCTTTCCTCCTAACTTTGGGCTTCCCTAAGTATTCCTCTTCAGAGACATGCTTTTCTGCTGAAACCCACTGTAATTTTACTGAAGACTTTTTGGCATGGTACTAAAGTGTGGCAGAAAGAGAACTTTCTATAACCTTGAAATTAAAACTCAGTCTCTTAAAGGGCCTATATCTTGGCAACATAAGCTTCACAAATATTTCTCCAGTGATTTAGCTTTATTCCCCTCTTCTCCCCACTCTTTTCCCTGGATGCTGTATTACTAATCTATTTTTCTGAAACCTTGGCCATTATTGAAAATACATCAATATTTTTCCTTCTCTTAGCTGAAATAAGAAGGCTGGAGGGGAGTTGGTTTAATAGGAATTTCTTTCCCTCACTGAGATAAAGCTTCAACATAGTCCTTTCTGCTTGAGAGTAGGTCTTTGCTATGGAAACGGCTCTGGATATATTTCACAATGTTTTAAAAGCTATATTTTATATCTTCTTTTGCCCTTGACACTTGGAAATCCTTAGTTGGGAATCTTTCTTGCTTTATTAGATCTCCCTGACAGAAGCCTAATGTTGGTCATAGAGGTAGACTCCATGAAATTGTAGAGGCTTCCAAGGCCGTAGCCACCAGGAGATTCTTACTCTCAAATTAAGTCCACACTCAACCTACAGCAACTGATCAAAAGTACAGTTTCAGTGTTCCTCCCAGTTTATGGCCCCAGTGGATTCTGTTTCAGGTAAGCAGATCTCCGCTGTGTCTCTTTGGTTATCTCTCCAGATTTGGGGGTAGAGGTTTATCTAACAATCTCAGTTCTCTGACAGATTCAAAAAAATCAACTGACTTTTAGTTTTGTTGAAAAGACTTGAGGTGATGAATTCCAAACTCTTTATATATTGGAACTAAAACTGAACAACAGTTTTTTTTCTAAGATATATTATTTCATTTAAAATGTACATTAGTACTAAGATATAGGGAAGTTATTTGACAGACATTATCCAATTAGTAAGACAGAAAAGGAACCACAGTTTAAATTCAGATCATCTGAACCCCAAACCGTCTTTCATGTTTTTATTACCACATGCTGCTTTTGCACATTCTGGGTACTGCTCCTTAGAATTACCAAGAGTAGCAGAGAGAGCAGGAAGAACTAGCGTGAATTCAGAAGGCCGTGGTTTAAAGAGGCATCTGAGATCTGCAATTATTTTTAAGCTGAAAAATAATTTGATTCAGTAACTACTATTCAAGGAAAAGTCAAATCATTTCCTATATACTTACTGATGGATATTACAGTTCAATAGCTTTCATGTAGGGAGTTTGTAATGCGGTCATTGACCTTGTACATTGGCACCTGAATTATAAAGAAGTAAATTTACTCTATAACTGAAAACTCACAAACATTGCAATAAGTCAACACCATATATTGCACATCCATTCAAAAGCCAATAAAAGCAAATACTGTAGCATCTGTGGGCTAGAGAAAGAGAGCAAAATAGCAATCAAAATGAAATATTGATTCTTCAGGTAATATTTTAAAACATTCAGTTAGTTCCTAGGTATACAAAAACATGCTCCTGTTATTATTTATAATCATATTTAATAATCAGTTTTTAATAAATATAATATTTATAATCAGTTTTAAAGATTTTTATCTGTACTATTATTAATCTCACAATATATGCAAAATAGATATTATCATCCATACTCTGCAAATAAGGAGAGTAGAGAGGTTAAGTAATTTACCTGGGTCATAGATTTTAAGTATTTGAGCCCCAAGAATCGACCCCAGATTCTTTATTAACAAAGTCCATTTTCTTTCTACTGAAGAAAGCTACAGAAAAATTGATTTTCATGTGTTTTATGTGGGAGAACTACAGAAGGGGAGTTTAGTGGAGAGGGAAGAAGGTGGCCAACACTGATAAAGTGATGATCTATATGCCTTACAAGTCCTTTCACTGGCACACTTCAGCTAAATTTCCTCTGAGAATACTGTGTACACAATGACAAAGTGAGCTCCTGGTTTTGGTAAGAATAAATGCACAGAGACCCTGCAACAGAAACTAGACTACTATTCACTTTTATTCAGAAATTACCTGGGAGTATAATTTTGTCATTTGTCTGTATGGATATTCTATTTCCTCATGTATATGTGGTCTTGAAAAACAAAATATGCTTTTTAGTTAGTTTTGGAAATTCTTTTTATTCACATGATAAGCCAGAATCTCTTTTGTGCACTCCTGTATATTTTAAATGTGAAGTCAAAGCTGATTTCAAATATTTGATTGTATAAATTTTGGTTTATATTGAAAAGTTCTCCCATAAAACTTCAACAGAATTTATCATGCAGGCCAATGATATAAGTAGTTTTAACTAGTCTTACATATAATGTGCATGATTTCCTTACTTTAAATTCAACTTTAAATAAATACTTTATTATTGTTTTATAATAATAATAATGACATTATTTGTATTTCATAATCTCCATTAAGTCATGAGAATTCTAGCCCATAGCACATATTTGCAAAGAGTATCTAAGGCAGAAAAATTTGTAAATGGGTGGAACAGATAGCTGTCTGATCAATCTCGCATTTAGCTTTTTGGGGAAGTTATCTGCCTAAAAATATATCTTATAAACCTGTTTCATTATGAGTTTTCTAACATTAGAGACCCAATCCTTTGGTTTATAAAGAATTTGAAGCTTAAATATCTAAGAATACTTTTATATTCAGTGACCTTCTTCCATGTTAACACATTTCAATTAGTGGAAAGGAGTAGAAATTATAGAAAACATGGAGATAGGACATGGAAATGAACATATTAAAAGGTACTGTGAGTAAAACCTTTAACCTACATTTTAAAATCCATTTAGATATCTCTATGAGGAGTATCACTTTAAGTTTAGAAATAAATGACAATGTAGTTTGTAAAATATCTTTTCATCTAAGAGGATTGCCTTGTAGTAATTAGAGAAAAAGATAACAAGATAGAGTCACGATTACAGATATGGTCCAGGGCCATTTATCCATAAGGAAAGGAGAAAGGAATACTATTTGGGAAGACTAGGCTTGAATTATTTCTGAGGAAATGGGATTTCAGCTAAGTTTTGATGAGACAGCAGTGGGAAGCATAGTAAAAATTGCATTTGAGTGGAATAAGAACACACAGGCTTTGTTTTAATCCTACCGCACTTGGGCAATTCACTTCACTTCTCTGAGGCTTAGTTTACTTATTCATATAAAGGGGAAATTTGGGGAAATTGGTACTAAAACTAGGTATATGTTTGCTACTACTGTTACTTATACGTTTGTATCAGATATCACTAGTCAAGCATGTGGCTCTTTACAGATATCTAGATAAAGTCTCAAAATCTGTTTAAAAATTGCAGATAAATATAGATAATCTTATGGAATTTAAAAAAATTTCTAGAATTATTTAGTGAATATAGCAAACCTGTAGGATATAAGATCAACATAAAAAATCAATAGTATTTCCATATTCCAGCAATGAAATATTAGAATGTGAAATTAATGATGCAATTTAGTACCCCAACATAACTCTACATGCTCTATACTCTAGCCCATGCTTAGTAAGGTCAGTCTTTAATTTTACACACTCTAACAAATATATGGCAATAATCTCATTGTGGTTTTAACTTATATTTGCTTAATACTTAATGATGTTTGCTATCTTGCTATGTGCTTATCCATATAAATTCTTTGATTAAGTATCTGTTAAGAATTTTATACATTTAAATGGGTTTTTATATTATTGAGCTTTGAGAAATTTTTTTGTATATTCTGAAGATGTATTCAGATATATGACTTGCAAATATTTTCCCTTTGTGGCTTATATTTTCATTTTCTTAAGACTGTTTATAGTAAAGCAGAAGTTATTATTTTTATAGTCAAATTTATGAATTTGTTATTTTAAACATTTTATAATATCATGCTTTTAGTGTTATATCTAAGAAAAAATGCCTAACCTACCATCACAAAATTTTTCTCCCTTGTATTCTTCTAGAAATAATAGTTTTAGGATCGTGATTAGTCCTTTGAAATTTACATGTGATGTAACAAATGGAATATCATAATTTTGCATATGGGTATCCAAATTTTTCAGTACTGTTGAAACATTATCTTTTCCCACAAAATGAAATCTGCAACTTTGCCAAATTCCAGCTGACCATACAAGTCTGTTTTCTGAATTCTATTCTGTTGCATTGATCAAAGTATCTTAATGCCAATAACATACTATCTTGATTACTGCAACTTTACTGAAAATTTCAGCATCTGGTAATTTCTTTAAGTTTGTTCTTCTCTTTCAAAGTTGTTTTGTATATTCTATATCTTTTGCATTTCCATTTGAACTTTAGAATAATCTTTTCAATTTCTACAGAAGAACTTGCTCTTATTTTTACTTGGATTGCTTTGATTCAATAGATAAATCAAGGGAATTTGGCATATTAAAATGTAGTCTTCCTGCCAATGAACAATGTTTATCTACAGGCATAACCTGTTTTATTTACTTCACTTTTTTGTGCTTCATAAGCATCATATTTTTACAAATTCAAGATTTGTGGCAACCCTGCATTGTCAGATGATGGTTAGCATTTTTAATAATTTTTTAAAAAAAATTAAGGTATACAATTTTTTTAAAACAGCGCTATTGCATACTTAATAGACTGTAATAGAGTGCACACATAACTTTTATATGCATTGGAAAACCAAAAAATTCATGTGGCTAATTTATTTTGGTGGTCTGGAACTGAATTATCTCTGAGGTATGCCAATATTCTTTAAGTAATTTAATTTCTTTCTCGAAGTTTTTTCACTTTTCAGTATATAGGTCCTACACATCCTTTAATAGGTTTTTCCTAAGTATTTCCAATTCTTGGTGTTATTATAAATTATTAGCACTAAAAACATTATTGGACTTCCCTGATAGCTCAATTGGTAAAGAATCCGCCTGCAATGTAGGAGATCCTGGTTGCATTCCTTGGTCAGGAAGATCCACTAGGGAAGCGACAGGCTACCCACTCTAGTATTCTTGGGCCTCCCTTGTGGCTCAGCTGGTAAAGAATCTGCCCGCAATGTGGGACACCTGGGTTCAATCCCTCGGTTGGGAAGATCGCCTGGAGAAGGGAAAGGCTACCCACTCCAGAATTCTGGCCTGGAGAATTCCATTGACTGTATAGTCCATGGGGTCATGAACCAAAGAATTCATGTGGCTAGTTTATTTTGCTGGTCTGGAACTGAACTATTTCTGAGGTATGCCAGTATTATTTAAGTAATTTAATTTCTTTCTCCAAGTTCTTTCACTTTTCAATGTATAGGTCTTATACATCCTTTGATAGATTTATCCTAAGTATTTCCAATTCCTGGTGTTTTATAAATTATTAGCACCAAATTGTTACAAATATATAAATATATATTTGACATTTTAAAATTTCACCTTTAAATATTCTTTTCTAGTAGGTGTTAGTCACTTAGTCATGTCCGACTCTTCATGATTCTCCGTGACTCCCCATGGACTGTAGTCCAACAGACTCTGCTGTCCATGGGATTTCCCAGGAAGGAATACTGGAGTGGGTTGCCATTCCCTTCTCCATGGGATCTTCCTGACCCAGGGATCGAACCCAGGTCTCCTTCATTTCAGGTAGATTCTTTACAGTCTGAGCCACCAGGGAAGCCTCTAATATAATTTTTTTATATTTACATATCCATCTTGTGTCCTTCAACCTTGCTGAAAGTCATTTATTTTCCTAGTAGCTTTTTTACAGGCTATCCTGGTGTCTCAGTGTTAAAGAACCCACCTGCCAATGCAGGAGATACACGTTCCATCCCAGGGTCAGGAAGATCCCCTGGAGAAGGAAATGGCAACCCACTCCAGTATTCTTGCCTGGGAAATCCCACGGACAGAGACTAGTGGGCTATAGTCCATGGGATCATAAAAGGGTCGGACAGTATTTGGCAACATCACCACCACAACTCTTTTGCAGATTAAGTCACATTTTCTCTGTAGAAATCATGTCACCTACAAATAAAGACAGTTTTACTTCTTCCTTTATAGTCAAATCTTTTTTTTTCTTTCTTTCTTGATTACACTAGAATCCCCACTGTATGCTAAGTAGAAGTGTTGAAAGCAGATTTCCTTGTCTAGTTCCTGATTTAAATAAGCTGGTTGGCTGGCTCCTCACTTGCATTGTTTCCAGTTAAAAATTCTTCCATGTTCCTAACCTTTTTTCCTTTATACATAATGTTTCTTTTTTGTTTCATGGTTGCTTTCAGGATTTTATCTTCACCTTTAGCTCCAGCATTTAAAGAATCCGCCTGCAATGCAGAAGACAACCCCTGCCAATATTCTTGCCTCAAAAAACTCAAGGACATTGAAGCTTGACAGGTTATAGTCCAAAGGGTCACAAAGTCAGACACAACTAAGCACAGTTCTAAGAAATATGATTATGATACATTTTAGTATAGCTAGTTTCATTTTTATTGTTTAGAGTTTATTCACTCTCTTAGAACTACAATTTTATACCTTTTTTCAAAATTGGTATTTTCCAACCAGTATGCCTTCACATATATTTTTTTAAATATCCCTGACCCCCATATTTCTCCTTCAGAGACTCTAGTTAAAGGTTTATTAAACTGCTTTAAGTTGTTCCACAACTTACTGATACTCTTTTTGTTTTTAAATCTCATTTTACATCCTCTGTGAGTTTTATTTTGGAAGTATTCTTTGCTAAGTATTCAAATATACTGATTTTTTTTTTTACCTCTGCAATATCTAACCTACCACTAATCCAATTCCGTATAATTTTTCATCTCAGATATTGTACTTTTCATCTCGAGAAATTTCATTTGTTTTATTATTATCTCTTCTCTGTTTCTGAACATGCCATGTTCAACCATTTCTCTAGCTTCAGGACATATGTAATGTAGTTCGCTGGTGGCTCAGATGGTAAAGAATTGGCCTGCAATGCAGGTTCAGTCCCTTGGTCAGGAAGATCCACTGGAGAAGGGAATGGCTACCACTCCAGTAATTTTGCTTGGAGAATTCCATGGATAGAAGCGCTTCAGTTCAGTTCAGTTCAGTTCAGTCGCTCAGTCGTGTCCAACTCTTTGCGACCCCATGAATCACAGCACGCCAGGCCTCCCTGTCCATCACCAACTCCAGGAGTTCACTCAGGCTCACGTCCATTGAGTCAGTGATGCCATCCAGCCATCTCATCCTCTGTCGTCCCCTTCTCCTCCTGCCCCCAATCCCTCCCAGCATCAGACTCTTTTCCAATGAGTCAACTCTTCACATGAGGTGGCCAAAGTACTGGAGTTTCAGCTTTAGCATCATTCCTTCCAAAGAAATCCCAGGGCTGATCTCCTTCAGAATGGACTGGTTGGATCTCCTTGCAGTCCAAGGGACTCTCAAGAGTCTTCTCCAACACCACAGTTCAAAAGCATCAATTCTTTGGCGCTCAGCTTTCTTCACCATCCAACTCTCACATCCATACATAACCACTGGAAAAACCACAGCCTTGACTATACAGACCTTTGTTGGCAAAGTAATGTCTCTGCTTTTCAATATGCTATCTAGGTTGGTCATAACTTTTCTTCCAAGGAGTAAGCGTCTTTTAATTTCATGGCTGCAGTCACCATCTGCAGTGATTTTGGAGCCCAAAAAATAAAAATCTGACACTGTTTCCACTGTTTCCCCATCTATTTCCCATGAAGTGATGGGACCAGATGACATGATCTTTGTTTTCTGAATGTTGAGTTTTAAGCCAACTTTTTCACTCTCCTCTTTTACCTTCATCAAGAGGCTTTTTAGTTCCTCCTCACTTTCTGCCATAAGGGTAGAAGCGCTTGGTGAGCTACAGTTCATGGGGTTTCAAAGAGTCAGAAATGACTGAGCAACTAACACTTACTTTTTCACTTTATCTAACTTTTAATATTATTGTCTACTAATTCTATTAGCTGTATCATATCTAGATCCATTTCTACTTATACTTCTTCTTATGAACCATAATTTCCTTCTTCTTGATGTGCTTAGTAATTTTTTCTTTTATTGGATGCAAAGTACTGTGGATGTTATCTGTTTGGATGCTGAGTATTTTGATATTTCAAAAATCTTAAGCTTTCTTTTGATATGTGATTAAGTCACTTGGAATTTTTTTGATGTTTCTGAATTTTACTTTTAGCATCTGTTAAGAGGAATCAGACCACTGTTTAGTTCATGGCTATTGTTTCCAATACTAAGCAAGACTCTTTTTACTAGTCCAGTGTTCTATGAACTATGAAGTTTTCAACTCTGTTTGTTGTAAACATACTCTATACTCAACTTATTATAAGATCTGGGCATTTTGTTCCTTCTAATCTTGTTCTCTGACTGTAAGTTATTTCTTTAAACATGTCTTGATCAGTGCTTAACTGATTACTTGAGCAGGACTCTATAGAGATCTCAGGAATTCTCCCTTCTCTGACACTATGTCCTATGAACTTTTGCCACTTTGGCTTTGAAAGATTCCTAGCTTACTCTTCTTAGCTCACTGTATACAATGGACTTTGCCTATGTTCACCCTCTCTGCCCTGCAACCTGTAAATTATCTCCAGAAATTGATCTATGGGAATCATAGGGTTTTCCTCAATTTTTCCTACATCTCAATGATTATTGTCCTCTGCTACCTGATGTCCAGTAACTCAAGAGCTAATTTTCATATATTCTCTCCATTTTTTAGGTTTTTTTCAAAAACAAGGGTAAATATAGGCCCTGTTACACTATTTTAGCCAGAAGTACAAGTTTTTTACATTATTGATTATTGTTGTATTAAATGACTACTTAACATAGAGGCTATGGTTTTTCCAGCGGTCATGTATGGATGTGAGAGTTGGATTGTGAAGAAAGCTGAGCACCAAAGAATTAATGCTTTTGAACTGTGGTGCTGGAGAAGACTCTTGAGAGTCCTTTGGACTGCAAGGAGATTAAACCAGTTAATCTTTAAGGAAATAAGTCCTGAATATTCATTGGAAGGACTGATGCTGAAGCTGAAGCTCCAATACTTTGGCCACCTCATGCGAAGAGTTGACTCATTGGAAAAGACCCTGATGCTGGGAGGGATTGGGGGCAGGAGGAGAAGGGGACGACAGAGGATGAGATGGCTGGATGGCATCACCGACTCGATAAACATGAGTTTGTGTGAACTCCAGGAGATGGTGATGGACAGGGAGGCCTGGCATGCTGCAATTCATGGGGTTGCAAAGAGTTGGATATGACTGAGCAACTGAACTGAACTGAACTGAACATATAGTTTCTTATCAAGAGAAAATATAGATATGAATAAATAAAAAGAAGCAGAGAATTTTCCAGACAAAGAGAAGACTCTGGGCTAGGAATGAGCTTCTGGATTTAGGGTATATCAAGAAAACTGATGTTGCTGAAAGAGAACAAATGAGGGAAGATAGTTGTGAACAGCTTTATAGAGATGAGAAAGAAATAGGTGATACAGGATCCTCTAAGAACTTTGAATAATTTTCAAATCATTCCATTATATTGTGGTTCTGATCAATATCAACATCCATTTGTAACAACATGGATCTAAAGGGTATTCCGCTTAGTGAAATAAATCACACAGAGGAAAACACACATGGAATCTAAATAAATTACATAAGAAAAACAAAATGAAAACAGACTCATAGATACAGAAAGCAAATTTGTTGTTCCCAGAGTGAAGAGAGGAGTGAGGGATGAGCCAGATAGGTGAAGAGAATAAAGAGACACAAATTCCCAGTTATAAAATAAACCAAGCACGAGGATGTAATTACAGCATAGGAATGTGTTCAGTAATACTGTAACTTTTTATGAGGGCAGATGGTTACTAGACTTATCATGGTGATCATTTCATGATGTGTTTGAATGTTTAAACACTATGATGTATACCTGAAACTAACATAATATTACACAACAACTATATTTCAATTTAAAAAATTATCTTAAATGTTATTTGGGGAATTTACTCTGGGAAATAAGTGTAGTAATAGGGATGCAATTTGGGGATCATAATAATCCAAATGAGAGAAGATGGTAGATTTGATTTCATGTATTAGCCATGGAAGTGGTGAGTAGCAATCAGATCCAAAACACATTTTATTTATTTTTTTAAATTTTATTTTATTTTTAAACTTTACAATATTGTATTAGTTTTGCCAAACATCAAAATGAATCCGCCACAGGTATACCTGTGTTCCCCATCCTGAACCCTCCTCCCTCCCCATACCCTCCCTCTGGGTTGTCCCAGTGCACCAGCACCAAAACATATTTTAAAGATTAAAAACTACAAGACTTTTTAATGAATTGGAAGTCAGGTATGAGGAAAGCAGATAAAGCAAAGCAACTCTGGGGTTCTGGCTATAGCAACTGTGCCATTTATTCAAGTGAAATTTAGGAGAGAAGCCACTTTGAAGGTAGCATAAGTTGAGAGTTAAATTTGGGGCATGCTCAATTTGAAATGACTATGACATCTATGTGGAAATCAAAGTAGCCTCTTAGAATCAAAGTGTAGCCTTCTGCAAATCAATGTTACAGTAGAGCAATAAAAACTCACTAGATTCATCAAGCTGTTTCTTATCTCCTCCCTCCACTATCAACCATATCTCATCAGAAGTTTACACTGAGATTTAGTTTTCTGAAACAGGACACACTATAATCTTCCACCATATTCCTCTTTGATACTCATATTGTAGTCCTCAGTCCTTATATCCTGTAAGAGAAGTCCCATTTTGTCCATATTTCCTCTTTGAAAAAGAAACACTTTGAAGGGATTATATAGTCAGCTTCATTCTTTTTAGATGAATAAAACTGTATAAGTAGCTCCGCCAAAGACCCAGGGTCTGAAATCGGGTTTTGTTATAAGCAGGAAAACTTGATTTTCTTAAGGATATCCCTTGGAATACCAGAAACAAAGACAGAAACAACAAGCTTCTCCTCACTGTTGTGTACAAGGCTTTCATGTTATTAATTCCCTCTTGTTCCCATGTAACTCTGAAATGGTGTAAAATTTTATTCATCTTGACAAAACTGAACAATTCAAGAGTAGATTTCTGTCTTATTATCTTTCTTCCACTGTACCAGGTACTTTTGATAAATTGAAAACTATGCGATTAGTAATTAAGGGGTGTGAAAGAAGATTCTGAAGATTAAAAAGAGGGAAGAATTTATTTCCCAGTGCTGATGACAGACTTGAGAGTCAAATATTATTAATACCAATAAAATTATTACATCCCACTCTGTAGTATTTTGTGCATTTCTATCCCATTCATATCAATCAACACATTCTATATTTCTAGAAGAGATTACGGAGAAGGTGATGGCACCCCACTCCAGTACTCTTGCCTGGAAAATCCCATGGACAGAGGAGCCTGGTAGGCTGCAGTCCATGGGGTTGCAGAGTCGGACACGACTAAGCGACTTCACTTTCACTTTTCACTTTCATGCATTGGAGAAGGAAATGGAAACCCACTCCAGTGTTCTTGCCTGGAGAATCCCAGGGAGGGGGGAGCCTGGTGGGCTGCCGTCTATGGGGTTGCACAGAGTCGGACACGACTGAAGTAACTTAGCAGCAGCAGCAGCAGCAGCAGCAGCAGCAGAGATTAGCTAATTTGCTGGATAGTCTCCCCTTAAATTTTCTTACATTTCTCTTGAGTTTTATTTAGGATAAAAATATTCTCAAAAATAAGGACTACTTCATATAAACTTGATCCATTTAAATTGAGATAAAAGAATACGTTCACTCCAAAGTAATACAACTTTAAGAGCCTAAGGTTGAATTCTGAATAGAGATGATAATTCCAGGCTATGATTAAGTAAGTTGTTAAGGAGTTAAAAGTACTTGTCATTAGATGAATTAGTTTCATATGATTCAGTGATGTGCTGTGGGCATCCAGATGGATCGTGAAAATATTTAATTTATTTATGTGGCCAACATTATGCATCATATACTTGGTTTGTTATATGAAGTGTCAACCCTCCTAACTGGGACGTTATTTTTCCTGATGGTATTTTCCTCCACATCTGTACACAACAATCACCATCATTCTTAGCCTCAGTTTCCAATTCAGTCCATGCTTGAGTAGAGAGTACGTGTGGCTTCAGTTACAAAAATCACTGTGTGTTTGTGGGTAGGTAAGTTTGGGAGACTAATTATTAAATTTCTCTGCCTGTTGGAATCAAAAGGAGCTTATGTTCGTATTAGCTTGATTAAAGACATTTCTTCTTGTTCTACAGCTGAACTAAGGATATTCTGTTTCCTCTAAATGAGTCGGGCTCACACACACACACACACACAGTTGATAAAATCAAAGTAAAGGAACTTTTCATACTGCTTCTCATTCTCCATAGATCTAGTGATTTGACAGAAGTTAATCCCTCGCTGGAAAGAAAGAAAGAGATTAAAAACTTCACATACTCTAGGATATCAAAACAGCCTTACATGAGGCTGCAAATGAAGGGACATTCTTCAGGAAGCCAGTGTCCATGGACCAGGTGAATTTGTCAGTTTCACCATGTAGACTCTACCAACCTTTTGAAGATATTACATTAGTGTGAGTCTAAACATGGTTTTTTATGCCCATAACCTGACCCTATTTTATCTACGTTTAGTTCTAGGCTAAGACTGGTCCTTCTTTAATCTGCTCCATCTTGCTGTGAGTATAGAGTAGTGTTATTCTGGTTCAGGGAAAAATGGAAATACAGCACTTGATGGACACTGCAATTCACTCTCAACACCCCATTAACCCTTGCTAATAATTGGCCTATAGAGACGATATTCATGGGACACATTTGTGACCAAATCAGAATGAAGGAATATCACTGAAGTGGGAGTTAGTCTAAGGCATATCTCCTCACTCCCAAGAGGGAGTCACAGAAAGAGGCCATCCTGTTCCTTAACCTGGATGTTGTCTTCTCTGAATGTAATTGTACAAATGATATAGCCATCTATCTATACAGATAGAGAAAAAACATCCCAAAGACAGAAGAATAAAAACATAGAAAGAACTAGGATCTTTAGTGATTCTACTGATTCACTCGTAACACCATTTCAGAGTCCACCCTCTGGTATTCCAGTTATATGAGATGATACATATCTTTATTGTTTTCTCATATTTTGAAAGAAGATTGTTCTTATGGGAATAAAAGAATCCAAACTGATTCTTAATATTAACGGTGTTAATTAATGACCCTGCCCACCAAGGATTCCTTTCATGATGAAGTCTAGAGTTTCTAAATGATGCCTTAATAGGAAAGCATCAGTAGGCAGAGGACGCTTGCTTTCTTCCATTTATAAAGAGTTGCCAACTTAAAAAATAAATTCCTTATGTTCCTGGACCCCCCAGGTAGCATTTTTGTGTGTGTGATAGCAATAGTTATATTCTTCTGAAAGCAAAGGTCTGAATTTTCAGATTTGAATTAAGGAAGTCCTACCAAATGGAACTTTTATCACATACCCTAATGAATTATACCTGATCTCATTTGTTTCTGGTTTGGAAAGTATCAGTAAGAATAAACAGACTGGAATCATAACATTTTATAAATAGATTAGGTATCCAAAAGAGTTGAATAAACTGAAGAATGGCTGTGAAAAAGGGAATTTAGATGAATTCCTTGGTGCCTAACATTTTCCTAGATGCATCTTTTCTGTTTGTCTGAACTTGCTCGGCCTCAGGGGAACCTTGCTGAAAACCTACTTACCAAAATAGAAATTAGGACATTCTAATCATCCTTAGGACCAAATGAAAAAGAGGCAAGAGTTGGAATTTGAAAGACTTACAACCCTGCCTCCTTATTTTTATTTATAATAGATCAATTTGGTGTTTTTTTAATTCATATAAAATAAGTGCACTAATTAATGGTTAATAAAAATATAATTATGGTTTCTTATGTGATAGTTTATTACATTTATTAATAGACACTTGATGTCCTACATATTGCATTTATGATGACTATTCTATTGAGATGTTATATGGTATACCATAAAATGTGTATCTTAATATGTTAAATGGTATATCATAAGATGTTATATGGTTTATCCTTTGCTACATATGGTACATTATTGGCATTATAACATTATTGGTTGAGTTCTTATAACATTTCTGTGTGATATGGGGAAAGCCAGATTCTGTGAATCTCACTTCTCTCATTACTAAAGTAAGAATGATATTTGATTCATCTCGTGTAGTAATTGTTGTTTCTTACACTGCAAATTACGTACAAAAAAGGAGTTGTGTCTCTAGCACAATGCTAGGTTTGGCTGAGACATAAGAAGCTTATTTTCTAATGCATAAATGAAATCTGTTGTCTATTGGAATCTTGGCTGCGGGATGGAGTGGGTGGTGAGACAGATATACAGCTATAGGATGTATAGCTGCTGTCAATTGGGTTTCTGAACCTCTTATCTGGATGAAAATAAGCCACTAGAGTATTTTGAGCAGAAAAATGACATGGTCAGATTTGCGTTTAAAAAAAAAATCAAGCAACTGCATTGAACATGGCAGGAAGGGAGTCCAACCCCAGGGATAGAATTCAGGGTAGAACAAATAATGGAGAACCAGACAAAAAAGAGAAAGCAGCAAAGGAGCTGGAAAGCAGAGCTGAAGAGGGTGAGGGGGATAGGGAGGTGAGGGGAGAATAGTAGGAGATGAGGTTAGTGGTGCATGCAAGCCAAGGAAGGCATGCAAACCAAGAAAGGCCAGATGGCCAAGAAAAGGAACGTGCCCTTTACAAAGAGAAGCGGGGAGCACTGGAGGATTATAAGTAAGACAGTGATGAGATCCACTGCTTGGAAATTGACTTTGACTTATAGCAGGCAGTTTTATCAATGAGAGGCACCTTAGCAAAGGGTTCTCTGCTTAAGGGATATGTTTCCTTAGTCTGGAATAGCTGGTTCCTGACATCTAGTTTCTAGAGTATGCTGATCAATTCAGATTAATAAAGACAGGAAAAGAAGACACAGAAAATTCTGATTTATGGGAAAACGGTAAACAGAAAATAAAGTCAAATACCCTGGTGTATGAAAAAGAAAGGAAGATTCCAAAGCCACAATGTCGTCATCTTTTCACTCGGGAAAAATAAATGACGTCCTATTGTTTTTAACATAGTGAAACAACAAAAAATAAATTGTGCCTGTGTGTCTATAGTTGGTTGCAGTAACTACACACCCTCATTTCTTGTAAGAATTCCAGTTTTAAGTACTTGGCCTTGTAGCTATGTGTCCCGTGTTTCTGTGACTTATGTTTTTTGGGGGAAATTTGGTTACTATTGTTTTATTTTTTTTTAATTTAATTTTATTTTTAAACTTTACAATATTGTATTAGTTTTGCCAAATATCGAAATGAATCTGCCACAGGTATACCTGTGTTCCCCATCCTGAACCCTCTTCCCTCCTCCCTCCCCATACCCTCCCTCTGGGTTGTCCCAGTGCACTAGCCCCAAGCATCCAGCATCGTGCATCGAACCTGGACTGGCGACTCGTTTCATACATGATATTATACATGTTCCAATGCCATTCTCCCAAATCTCCCCACCCTCTCCCTCTGCAACAGAGTCCATAAGACTGTTCTATACATCAGTGTCTCTTTTGCTGTCTTGTACACAGGGTTATTGTTACCATCTTTCTAAATTCCATATATATGCGTTAGTATACTGTATTGGTGTTTTTCTTTCTGGCTTACTTCACTCTGTATAATAGGCTCCAGTTTCATCCACCTCATTAGAACTGATTCAAATATATTCTTTTTAATTCCAGCTTTTAATGAAGCTCTAGCTTCATTTGACCATGTAAATAATTTAAATTCTAAGTTTACTATAGTGAATAGAATTGGATTTGCAATGAGATAGATCTCTATTTGTGTCCCTATTTCCTCTACCTGGCATTTGAACAGGTTTCTGAAATTCTTGGAACCTTTGCTTCTACTTTTAATATCTATTTACTATCAGGGTAAAAAAGCTAAGTTAGATAATATACCAGAACAGTGTCAGATACATAGTAGACCCTTTATGTAAAAGCTAAAGCTAGTTGTCTTTTTCCAGCTTCCTTTCTTCATTTTGAAGATGGGAGATGGGAGAGAGAAGGGAGAAGATCCAAAGTGACAACATGTGGACCCCAAGCTGCTGTTTCCATGGCTGCCTTCATGGCAAACATTCTAATTGATTGCAGCCTTCTTGGCTTTGAAACCAGAAGGAGCCTCAAAGTCCATCCCAACACAGAAACTTGAGCTGCTTCTACCAGCTTCATGGATGTGACATTTGAGATGAAACCTATTTGCTATCCCTGGAGTAGATACTAAGGTTGCAGCTGAGACAATCTGAGCCCCTAACAAATGGAGCCCAATGTCCAAAATCATACAACAGAGTGGAAGGGAAATTTTTCAAACTATGAAGATACAAGTAATAAGATGTAGAATAGAACAGCCTGCTGTTGGAGCCTTTTGAGAAACCCTGAGAGAGGAGATGGGCTTGGAACTGGTCTTTGTAGTAAGCTGATATCTGATTCCACAAAGTTGTCTATGTCTTAACCCCTGGAAACTGTGAATATGTCACTGTACATGGTAAAATGCAACGGTTAGATAGCATCACCAACTCAGTACACAGGAAACTGAGCCAATTCCAGGAGACAAAAGTGGAGGACAGAGTATCCTGGCACGCTATAGTCCATGTGATTGTAAGAGTCGAACATGACTTAGTGACTGAAAAACAACATGCCAAAATAAATTTTTCAGTTATGTTAAGACATCTTAAAATGAGGAGACTATCCTAGGTTATCTGGGTGGGCCCAATATATTAGCAAGAGCTCTTATAAATGAGAGAGGGAGGCAGGAGAGTGACGATCAGAGGAGATAGGAAGATAGAAACAGGGGTTGGAGTCGCCACAAAGCAAGAAAGCAGGCAGCTTCTAGAGGCTAGAAAAGGCAAGGGATTGATTAACCCCAGATCCTCCGGAAGGGCTGCAGCCTTGTCAACACTGATTTTAGCCTTGCAAGACCCATTTTTGAACTCCTGACTTCCTGAACTATAAAATAATAAATCTGTGGTAAGCCACTAAACATATGATAATTGGTTACCATAATGGATAGGGAATTCATATAGGCTTTGAAAGAACAGGTTAGAAAATAAAGAGGGGCCATTTTGGTGACTGGTAGATGATAACCAGATGCTTAAATATGAGGACAAGGCAGGTATATGGTGGGAAAGTATAGAACCAGACCAACCTGAAAGCGTGGGACAGGCTGCTGACAAGAAGGAACACAGCTCAGGAGTGAAGCCCTTGGACTGATCTGACAGGATGAGTTTGAATCCTACCTACTGAGTAACTTTGGTCCAGCTACTTAGCTTCTCTAACACTGCTGTTCTTTATCAGAGTAAAAAGAACACTACTGCCTGTTTTGCAGGGTTAAATGAGGTAGTAGGTGTAGAGTGTCCTGTACTAATTAAGTGCTTCATAATGGAAGCTGCCCTTTTTATGATTGAAAGGTAAAGCTAAATTTGCAGTTTGCTAGGTTATAGAAAATTCTGAGTGGCAGAATGAAATTCAGATTTACCTCTTCAACATTGGGTGACTGAAGATACTGAAGAGGAAGATAACTTAAAAACGCAAAAGCACTCTGTGGCAAATTAATATGGCAAAGACAAAAGACAGGCAAATCATCCACTTAAGGAAATGTCTGAGGGATGGAGGTTGATGTGCACCTTAATTTATGAAAAATGAGGCACAAGCATGTTGCTCAAGCATCCTGGTTGAAGCCGCTAGATGCCTGGTTACAGGGGCAGAATTCTGTAGTGGAAACACTAGTCGCTTGTAAGTTAGGAGATAAAGGTTCTTACTCTAAATGTGTCAGTCACATGTTACTACTTTGAGAAAGCCCCGAATGTAAAGAATGTATGTGGTTTGAGGTCCTCACTGGTGAACTCAAACAGCCTTCTTGGCCCATCAATTGCTGAGGCCGCGCTACTTCTGGGTCATACTTCTCTTGGGACTTATCTTCTCTATGAAGACAAGGTCAAATGATTTATCTTCAGAAAACTGCAAGGATGTAATAAGGGTCCTCCAAAAAATAAATTATTTCTAATTGCTATGAATCTCAGTGACTATTTAAGACCTGCACTTACCAAATAATTAAATCCTTTATAAGGATGAAGAGTAGCTATAGGACATTTAAAAGGTGTAAATCAACATGCAGATATTGCATTTTTTTATGTAATTAGATCATTTCTACCTATTCTAAATATCTTCTATGTCGCATCTTTTGGTCAGGGTCTTTTGCCTAAAACAAACCAGAGAAAGGAATCACTTCAGCCAGGATTTCACTGTAATGTATCCAGACTATAAATGGGTGTCCTGCTCATGAAAATGGCATGATTATTATTGCAAGAGAATTACCCTCATCAGGGAAAAATATAAATTTCCAATATAAATTTCCCAAATAGCATGTAAAATAAGAAAAAGAAAAAAAGACTTAGAATAGATTTAGGTCAAAACATTTTTCAATAATAACTAGAAACAGAACACTTCCTGCCTTTAGTCAGTAACCCAGTGCCTAACCTACACTTTGGGGCAGAGTGAGATGCTGGCGATAATTTGAAGAAAAGTGTTGTCATCAATAGCTGAGAGTCAACAGTCAGGGCATCCATGACATGAAGCTATTTAAACCTCTGTTTTTAGAGGAGTAAATAAATAATACAGCAGTGAACAGGGAGGACTATATGCTCCCAGGTGTTATTTGCACAGCCCAAGCATTACTGAATCCTCCAATGTTGTGAGACCCCTTTGCTTTAACATGTAAATGAAAGAACTCCAGACCCTAATCTCATAAAATGTGAGAAGTCCAATGCCTTGCCAGATGTTTGAGAATTCCTGGAGTCAAGGAAGATGCAGTTTGTTTGCTGCCCCAAGAGTTGTTCCAGCTTCCACCCCAGGTCTTACACTCTCTCAAACTGAGAGACTTCCCTGGTGGCTCAGATGGTAAAGAGTCTGTCTGCAATGCAGCAGACCCGGGTTCGATCCCTGGACCATGAAAATCCCTGGAGAAGAAAGTGGCAATGCATTCCAGTATTCTTGCCTGGAAAATCCCATGGATGGAGTAGCCTGGAGGTGTCCCAAAGAGTTGAACATAACTGAGCAACTAACACTCACTCAGACAGACCTGCCACCTTGCCAGGATTCTGAGCTTCTCCAACTCTCTCTGGTCTGTGTTGCTCCAAAACCTAAACAAATTGCTCCTCTCCTGGACTGTATTTTCTCAGCAATAGCTATAAAATAGTTGTCTATGCAAAGTTTAATGGAAGATTGAGGGAAAACAAAGCAGAATTTCAGAGCCAAACAGAAAACAGCTTAATGCTGAACACCAGACCTCTGCGAGGTTCAAGTTTGCCCGTCATTTATCTCAGTGGGCCACAGCTTTTCACCATGTTCCTGAGATCTGACTCATCCTATCTCAGGAAGACTGCCTCCAAGTCTTTTCCTCTATCAATGCCCAGAAACATCACTTCTGTTTTCTTTGTTCATAAAAGGAAAACTTAAAATCCCTAGTATTTCACTATACAGAACCATCTACCTCCTCTAAACACAATTTCAGGAGCTGCCATTACATTATGAACATGCCCACCTCTTGACTTCTCTCAAACTAAACCTACCCTGAGCCTTCATCCTTAGCACAAGGCAATAAGAGCACAGGGCTAGATATTCAGGTCATGGCTTTAGGATTACGTATTTAGGCATAAGTTACCTACAACTACGTGTTAGAGAGGAGGGGGTTGTGGGTAGGGGGTGGGAGTTGGCAGGATAAAGAAACTATATTCTCTATCAGAACAGATCCCACATTTGCCATGATTTATTTTTTTTTTCCTGTTGCTTTTATTCTCCTCCTCCTGCTTCTTCCCCTTCTTTTCCTTTGTACCTCCCCCTTGATTCCTTTATGTTTTCTTCTTCTTCCTTTCCTTCCTCCTCTTCCTTCTACTCCTCTTTTATACCTCCTCTTCTTATACTAGTTTGAGAATATTAGTTCTAAAATGGCTTCATGTTTTATTTTACTAAAGAAAGTCCAGAATTTCTAACCTGTCTTCAAAGCTTTCTGTAATAGGGGCCAATCTTCCTTACCTTCCCACTAACTCCTTTAAACAGCCTGGTTTTTAGCAAAAGTGAATCATTTCCAGATCTCTGATCTCTCCCACAGTAGAGGACCTGCTTATTCTCTTTATACCTATATTAGGTTTCTCCAGAGAAAAATAAACAACAGAAGATAGATCTTTTATATCTATCTATTTCTAGATAGGTTCATCAGTTCAGTCACTCAATGGTGTCTGACTCTTTGCAACCGACCCCATGGACTGCAGCATGACAGACTTCCCTGTCCATCACCAACTCCTGGAGCTTGCTCAAACTCATGTCCATTGAGTCGGTGATGCCATCCAACCATCTCATCCTCTGTCATCCCCTTCTTCTCTCGCCTTCTATCTTTCCCAGCATCAGGGTCTTTTCTAATGAGTCAGTTCTTCACATCGGGTGGCTAAAGTATTGGAGCTTCAGCTTCAGCATCAGTACTTCCAATGAATATTCAGGACTGATTTCCTTTAGGATTGACTGGTTGAATCTCCTTGCTGTCCAAGAGATTCTCAAGAGTCTTCTCCAACACCACAGTTCAAAAGCATCTGTTCTTTGGCACTCAGCTTTCTTTATGGTCCAACTCTCACATCCATACATGACTACTGGAAAAACCACAGCTTTGACTAGACACACCTTTCTCAGCAAAGTAATGTCTGTTTTTTTAATATACTGTCTAGGTTTTACATAGCTTTTCTTCCAAGGAGCAAGTGTCTTTTAATTTCATGGCTGCAGTCACCATCTGCAGTGATTCTGGAGCCCAAGAAAATAGTCTCTCACTATTTCCATTTTTTTCCCACCTAGTATAGATGTATAGTTAGGTTCATAGACTTATAGATTTATATCTATATCTGTAGAGACAGGGGAGTGTGAGAGAGAGATAAACAGAAAGAGTCTTTTTTCGTGAGAAAAAATTGGCTCATGCAATTATGGAGGTTGAGAAGTCCCATGATTCGCTGTTTACAAGCTGGAGACTGAGTCCATCTGAAAGCCTGAGAATGATGAATCTATGATGTAAATTTCAGATGGACAGCAGAAGAAGATGAAATGAGATATCCCAGCTCAGTGTGAGACAGGAAAAGGGGTCAAATATTTTTTCCCTCTGCTTTTGTCCTATTTAGACCCTCAATGGATTGAATAATGCCTATTATTTTGGGGAGGGCAATTTACTTTGCTGAGTCTACCAGTCCAAATGCTAAGCTCAACCAAAAACACCTTCATAGACATACTCAGAAACAATGATTAATATGGACACCATGGCTGCTCAGGTTGACACATAAAATTAATCATCACCATACCAATTTCATACTTCCAAACCCAGGCTATTCTTGAAGGTTCCGTCCAGTACCACATTTTTCATTGCTCAATTATAGATAATATCCTTAACTTGGTCACCTTTTGTGCACCCATATAGCTCTGTTTCTTAAATACAGATGGTGGACTCTTTCAATCTGTTTTCCAATTCTGCTACTGTGAGTCCAATTATGGAGTCATAAAGACCTATATTTAAATTTCAACCCTGCTTCTTGCTTGTATGTTTGTGCATTTCTACTTTTGGTAGACTATTTTTCTTCTTTATGCTTCACTTAGCTCACCTGTAAATGGGGATTAAAGAGTTGTGAGGGGGAGAAAATAAAAGAACATACATACATTCATTAACATGGTGCCCAGCACAGAGAATGAGCTTTGTAAACACTACCTACATAGCACTTAATTTCAACATTTGAATAAGATTCTAGGACTTCACAGATGGCACTAGTGGTAAAGAATCTGCCTGCCAGTGCAGGAGATATGAGACCCAAGTTCTATCCCTGGAGATCCCCTGAAGGAAGGTATGACAGCCCACTCCAGGATTCTTGCCTGAATAATCCCCATGGACAGAGGAGCCTGGAGGGCTATAGTCTATAAGGCTGCAAAGAGTCAGCCATGACTGAAGCGAGTCAGTATGCACTATGGTTTAAAGCATTTTTTTCAGGTTTATTAACTCAAAACACAAAATCTTTGTGAAATTAACATTTTGTGTGTGTGTGTAAAATTAACAAAAACCCCAAAATCTTTGTGAAATATACAGAACAAAGTTTTATGCATGTTTTTCAAATAAAGAAACAGGGTCTTAGAGAAAATGAGCAACTTTACCTGGACTCCTCCAGCGAAAATTAAAAGCCAAGTTAACTGCCAGCCTCATTTGTTTTTGAACCTGCATTTACTTACATTACATTCATCTGAGCAGGACTTTTGTTCTTTGAGGAGACCCTCGCATAGACATGTTCTACACACACAGAATAGAAAGTGTGGCTGCCTGTGCCTCGTTGCCACTGTTCAGGAAGCTAAAATAGGGGTGGAAGGAAGAAAGAAGGGCTTCATCTTTGGTTGTAAATTCCCCAGGGGCAGGGGAAATAATTGAAGAACAGTTTATGATAGAAAACTATAATTAGGAGTAATGGGGCGAAATTAAGGAAAGGGAAATAACAAGTTTATAATAAGGTTCCAGTATGAGGTATTCAAATTTAATTGCATTTTTTAACTAATGTCAGCCTCCCAGATGTTGTAGCGATGAAGACTGTATACAAATGGGTACGTAAATAAATGACTTTATAATCCATACAATCAAACTGGTTTGCCTTTTAAGCTGAGATGCCATTTTGTGCCTGCACATTTAGAATTTGAATGGCAATATGCAAAAAAAAAAAAACAAAAAAAACTTCTATTGGGCTGAAAATGCAATTGTTTTCTATTTCTCATAATTTACTCAGAGGAATGGAACTATCCCTCCTATTACACACACACACAATGTCTTTAACATTGGATTTGCATAAGTTGGGATCCATTTGTTAGTTGGTGCATCACACACTAAGAGGTTAATTTATCCAGTAGAATGCTACAAGCAACCATTTCAAACACATTGTTCAGATCCTCAGAGAACTGAGGAGTGAAGGAAAAAAAAGATATTCATATTAATTTTATGTCTCCCACACTGCTATTTAGATAGAGCTAATAAAGGCATTCAAAACCAGTGCTGCAGGAAATGTGGGAACTTAGAGAGGATGCCCTGCTTTTCTGTTGTTGGCTTCTCTGTGGAATCAATTTAGCTGGACTTCTTTGTTTTAAAGTCTTTAAAGTCATTATTTTTCATTAGACAAATTGCTGCTTTTATTCAAAAGTTAATAGTGGGAATATGTCTGGCTGACACAACAAATACAGCCATAGCTCCAGAGTTATTAATGCCAGTAACAATTTGGGATACAATAAATGACTATTTGCTGTGGCATTTACCACTCACACAATAGCGGGGGGCTCTGCTGGTGATCTGTCTTCTGAAAAGAGAATATACAGCCACACATGCGTGCATATGCACATTCAAACTATAATAGTCTCTTGCTGATGTCTACCAAATACATCATGGCAACTAAATGGAATGTTATGTGTAGGATGTCAAAGTCTGATTCATGATAGGAGAGGAAAAATTATGATATGAAGCACTAGTCTGGGAATCTGGAGGGCTTAAGGTCTCAGTAACAATTGTATTACATTCCTCCAGATGGTAAGGACACATACAAATAACTCACTAAAGTGCTGGCAGAATTCTTTCAGTCTTTATGTCTCCAGTGGGAATCGGGACACTGGTCATAGGTTCCAATGCTAACGCTGATCAACTCCAGGCTAGGCCTGGTCCTATGCATTCTAATAGAATTTCAACTTTCTTAAAGATTCACAGGGTGCATTGACACAGTAGTCTCCAAGGAGCTCTGTAACACATGGGCATACCATTTTTCAAAATTATTCATGTATTGAACTCTTTCTGATTTACTAATTAACTTTCTGTATAAAAGCATTTAATGAATATTAACTTGGAAACAAGGTCTTAATCCCCCTGCCCCCTCATATACACAAACACATGTGGAGAATCTTCATGATTCAATAGAAATAAGGCTACTTCCTACATCCTTTCAACTGATAAGACTCAGATGCTTAGAAGGTTGGAGAAATATCTTTACCTAAGAACCCTTCTCTGTATATCCTTTCACTGAATCACCAGCCTAGAGCATTTGCTGGACTCATTGGGGTCTTTGGGTTTTTTCTTCTCATTCTGTTCTTGAAAATTTCTATTAACAAACGAATTTCCAAACTCTATCAATGTTGGGGGTTTTCTCTGCTTTACGTATCATTACAACCAGCGCAACTAATATGCAAAATACAAACGTCTTGAGAGCAACAGTCATTCTGTATCACCAGAGCCTAGCCCAGCGCCTGTCACAAGGTCAAGAGTTTCTGCAACCAAGTTAAAAGGAAACCACCAGCTGTTATTGTCCAGTTGCTCAGTAATGTCCAACTCTTTGCGACCCCATGGACTGCAGCATGCCAGGCATCCCTGCCCTTCACTATCTCCCAGGAAATCACCAAGGCTTTTCATAAATCTGTTAGTACAGTTCAGTTCAGTCACTTAGTCGTGTCTGACTCTGCGACTCCATGAACCGCTGCATGCCAGGCCTCCCTGTCCTTCACCAACTCCCGGAGTCCACACAAACCCATGTCCATTGAGTCAGTGATGCCATCCAACCATCTCATCCTCTGTCGTCCCTTTCTTCTCCTGCTCTCAATCTTTTCCAGCCTCAGGGTCTTTTCAAATGAGTCAGCTCTTCACATCAGGTGGCCAAAGTATTGGAGTTTCAGCTTCAACATCAGTCCTTCCAATGAACACCCAGGACTGATTCCCTTTAGGATGGACTGGTTGGATCTCCTTGCAGTCCAAGGGACTCTCAGGAAGTCTTCTCCAACACCACAGTTTAAAAGCGTCAATTCTTCAGTGCTCAGCCTTCTTTATAGTCCAATTCTCACATCCATACATGACCACTGGAAAAACCATTGACTAGACTGACCTTTGTTGACAAAGTAATGTCTCTGCTTTTTAATATGCTGTCTAGATTGGTCATAACTTTCCTTCCAAGGAGTAAGCATCTTTTAATTTCATGGCTGCAGTCACCATCTGCAGTGATTTTGGGGCCCCCAAAAATAAAGTCAGCCACTGTTTCCACTGTTTCCCCATCTATTTGCCATGAAGTGATGGGACTGGATGCCATGATCTTAATTTTCTGAATGTTGAGCTTTAAGCCAACTTTTTCACTCTCCTCTTTCACTTCCATCAAGAGGCTCTTTATTACTTCTTCACTTTCTGCCATAAGGGTGGTGTCATCTGCAAATCTGTTAAGTAGGCTAGAATTTCAACTAAAAATTCTCTGACCAATGTATTCAAGGCTTATCACCATGCTCCCAATTCCTAATTGTTTCATGCTCATTATCAATAAACATTTATTCAGCAACCACACAGATGAATGCTTCACAGGGCAAGTTTAACTGACTTGTTCCCTGCCCTTTCAGAGCAGACAGTCTCAATTTTTTTTCCTGGTAAGAGAGCATAACTTAATTCAGTTATTTGAATGTGACAAATTGCTATCATAACTGTTATACACCTCTTCATATTTGGTGGTTTGTCTTCTCTCCTACCTAACAGGCTCTCAGGCAGATCTGCACTTACCCGATACAGACTAAAAACATTCATACAACAGACTGTTCACCGCATGGCTTAGCTGTTTCCATTTTCTGGTTAAACAGAGGTTGCACTCCTATCTGCTGGCCTGCTTTCTTGGAGTCTGGATGGTTCCCTGAGTCATCGTCCTATGTCAGTTTTATGCTGCGTGAGATGAAGATTCATAGACACTTAGAGTGTCAGGAGAGAGAGGATTTCAGAAATGTTCTAGTAGTTGTAGTAGGAATAATAACACTTTCACTTCCTTACTTACATACAAGCTTGCTAAGTTAGAGAGTATCTTCTCTTCATTTTATCCTTGTCTTCACTTTAACCAGCCTATGAGATTGGTAGAAATAGAAACAAGGAGACACAGTGACTTGCTCAAGATCATGTAACCCCAAGACTGTGCACAGACCTTTTGCTACCGAGTTTAGCATTATTTCATTATGATCTTAAGAAGAGGGAAAAGGAAGAAGGTAGGAGATACAGGAAGAGGGTGGAGGAGTTAAGAGAGAAAAAGATAAAAGGAGAGAAGTACTCAACTCAAAGTATGCACTTAAATACTTTTGAATGAACAATAATTCTTATATGCATATAAACTTCCTGTACTTTAGTTTCTTCATATTTAAGATGAATAATATTCTCTAACAACATTGGTTTTGTGAAGATTAAATGAATTAATATTCAAAACTTTATATATATGGATGTGTGTATATATAGTATCCTAGAATATACTTGATACCCGGTAATTACTCAAATAATATCAATCATTATTAAATGCATATTACTTACAGGGCTTCCCTGGTGGCTCAGAGGTTAAAGCATCTGCCTGCAATGTGGAAGACCTGGGTTGGTTCCCTGGGTCAGGAAGGTCCCCTGGAGGAGGAAATGGCAACTTACTCCAGTATTCTTGCCTGGAGAATCCCATGGACAGAGGAGCCCGGTGGGCTACAGTCCACGGGGTCGCAAAGAGTCGGACATGACTGAGTGACTTCACTTTCACTTTCACTTTTCACTTTACAGTCTACAAAAGTTTTGAAGCTATTATCATAACTAATCTTCCAAATAACTCTTTGAAACCAGTGATTATATCCTCATTTTATAGATGAGCAAACTGAAACACTGATATCAGTGATAGTATCTCAGTATCTCAGAGATCTAGGTCATTGAACTCTAGCTAAGATTTTAGTTTCTAATCCTATCTTCATACTAAAACATTTTATAAATATTAACTGTAAGGAGGAGACATCCTGGTAAGGAATGGATCCGCTAGCCTGGGTCTTAATTGCATTTGTAACTCAAATGCTGGCTATAAGAGGGAACTCCCCTATTCTCAATCTGGAAGTCTGACTCTTTATTTGTTCCTTTTTCCCCCCCCCTCTATTTTGTTGCTTTAAAAACACCAATATACCTTCTCAAGACAGTCCAAGCTAATTCTCACCAAGAAGGAACAGAAAGAGCTATAATTTCCAAAGTCCCTGATAGTGCAAGCTTAAATTAGGCCACAGCAGAAGACATGTCTCTTGCATATTCTCTATGGGATGGATTGATCATGTGTGCTATGCTGAGCTGTCCCTTTTCTTGAAGTTAGCAAGCACTCCCCAACTAGCAATTTGCTCACTAGCTATAATCTTCACTAAAACAGATATAATGCATAGTGTCATTACAGGTAATTTGATATAGGAAAAGCTGAACTAAATTTTGACTCTACTCTTTACTTACATCTTTATCCCCTGAAAAGTTTGCTTCAAGCTTTTGAGTTTGTTTCCCTATCCTAAATATTATTTACCTCCAGGGATGTTTGGTGAATGAAAAAAGTTCATACGTTAATGATACTTTGTCAGTTTTAAATACTATCATTTATAATTACTAAGCCAGTAGGTGCTAAATGCTGAATAGCTATTTTTGATTGAGAGGCGTTTGGCATAAACTAATTCTAGTCTTTCACTTTCAAAATCCCCAGAGCTGGATCACCCAGTGAACTTGGCTACTAAAGACTAGCAACTTCAGTCTCAAGGTCTGAAAGGAGCAATGTTTTGGAGGGTTTAGAGAAACTTTCAGCTTGCAATAAGATTAAGACCAAGCTCACCCAAGTTGGTTCTCAACCCTGTCAACATCTCTGCCTTTGTCTCTCTGTTAATTTTGTCCCACTGGCCTGAACTAATACTACAAAGCATTTAGCTGTGTTAATTAAAAATACCAGCCAAGCAGGATGCTTGAGAATGTTGTTGCCAAAGGCAGTCTCCAGTTTTTTAAAGCCAGATTGATTTAAGAGTTTTTAACCAACTGCTCCACAAATTTTCTAGCCAACAGCTCTGTGCTGCGGAACAGTGAGAAGGGGTTGAAAGCCCTGTGGTTTGCCGGGTTCCTGCCATATGAAGGAGCCACAGGGAGGAGAGTGAGGATGGAGCTTAACATCCTTGGGATAGCGAAGGATGCTTTAGGAGAAGACTGACAATGAAGCAAAATCAAGAATATTATTACAGGGAGCCCAGAGCCTGGTTGGGTTGCTGTTCTGTGACAACCTAGGGGGTTTGGGGAAGGAGAGGAAGATGGGAAGGTGGGAAGGGGATTACACTGGGAGGGAAATGTAAGGGGGAGGAGACACATATATACCTCTGGCTGATTCATGCTGATGTATGGCTGACACCATCATGATATTGTAATTATTCTCCAGGTAAAAATAAAATTTAAAAAAGAACATTATTTCAAAGTAAGATGTAGAAGGTTTAGCTTTACAATTTATATACAATTTACAATTTACAGTGGTCAGAAGGGAATCACAGAAAGTGCTGGGGCAGTACTAAGTAGACTGCAACATTTCAGCAGATGGGGCAAGTTGCTAGAGACATAAAAATGAAGGCACTGCCTAAAAATGAAACTGTTTATTTTCCGAAGTCAGGCTTGTGAGCTTTTGGAAAAGGAATGGAAAATGTGGGACACTGTGGTTTCCAATCTGGAGAAAATAACCCATTTCAGAGACCACTGGAGCATCTGGTCATTCCATACAGTGCCCCATGATCCAGATGGTAGACAATGGTGAGACCCAACACTGAGCAAGGCACATGCTGAGACCTCTGGAAGCAGATGGTAACTCTGTGATTCCAAACAACCGTTCATAGCAAGACTATATTCAATAAGTGGATGACAAGAAAGCAGGGCCCCTTTCTCTCAAACCCCAAAAGGGGTACATTTATGCAGGGTCTCAGAGCCACAGCAGAGCTGGATTGGATCTAAACATGCTTTGAATGTTCTGAAACATGTGGGGCTTTCTCTGTGTTTTCAGATTATAATCTAGACACTGACTACTTTTTCAACCCTCGATGACAAAAAGTCTCTTGCTAATAAAATGCTGATAAAATAGACTTCACTTGGCTTCAGAAGCACTTATGATATTCAGTTAAAATGCCAATGCCTAGGTCTCCATACAGACTTACTGAATCAGAATACACAAGAGTAGTGCCCAAGTGTCCATATTTTTAAGAAGTACCACAGGTGATTTTGATATTGACCCAAGGTTGGGAAGCATGGTAGCTATAGTCTGCAAAGAGAATGTATATAATGTAAAGAGAATTCAGTGTACTGGATCCACATGAGAGTCATGCATTCCAGCAGTCCTTGCTGTAACATTAATTAGTTGTGAAACTTGGCAAGTTATTTAACTTTTTTAAAATTGATGTATGGTTGACATATGATATTATAATAGTATGTAATACATAGATGTATTACATGTAAAACAGATGTAAAACATAGCAATTCAAAAATTTTATAGTTTATACTGCCAAACTATTACAAAATATTGCTTCTATATATATTCCTTGTGCTGTGCATCCTTGTAACTTATTTATTTCATACCCAGTAGTTTGTACTTCTTAATCCTCTTTATCTTATGCTGCCATTCCACCCACCTGTCTCCCCTCTGAGAAACACTAGTTTATTCTCTGTGTCTATAAGTCTTTTCAGTTTAGTTATATTTGTTGTTTTGCTTTATCTTTTAGATTCTACATATCAGTGAAATCATACTGTATTTGTCTTTCTCTATATGACTTACTTCATTAAACGTAAAACACTCCAGGTCCACCCATGTAGTCAAAAATGACAAGATTTCATTTTTTATGGCTGAGTAATATTCCATTGCATATATACACACCACAACTTCTTTATCTATTCATCTGTTGATAGACTCTTAGGTTGCTTTCATATCTTGGCTATTGTAAATAACAATGCTATGAACATTGGGGTGCATGTATCTTTTCAAATTAGTGTTTTGGTTTCCCTCAAATCTAAGAAGTGGAATTTCTAGATTGTATAGCAAGCAGTTCTATTTTTAATTTTGGGAGAAGAGCTCCCAAATGATTTGCTATAGTGGCTCCACCAATTTACAATCACATCAATAGTGAATGAGGGTTCTGTTTTCTGCACATCCTCACCAGTACTTATTATTTCTTGTCTTTGTTGATAATAAGCATTTTGATAATAATATCTATGTAGATATCATTGTGGTTCTGATTTTCATTTCCCTGTGAACCGTGAACTTCCAGATGTTCAAGCTGGTTTTAGAAAAGGCAGAGGAACCAGAGACCAAATTGCCAACGTCCGCTGGATCATCAAAAAAGCAAGAGAGTTCCAGAAAAACATCTATTCTGCTTTATTGACTATGCCAAAGCCTTTGACTCTGTGGATCACAATAAACTGTGGAAAATTCTGAAAGAGATGGGAATACCAGACCACCTGACCTGTCTCTTGAGAAACCTGTATGCAGGTCAGGAAGCAACAGTTAGAACTGGACATGGAACAACAGACTGGTTCCAAATAGGAAAAGGAGTATGTCAAGGCTGTATATTGTCACCCTGCTTATTTAACTTCTATGCAGAGTACATCATGAGAAAAGCTGGGCTGGAAGACGCAAAAGCTGGAATCCAGATTGCCGGGAGAAATATCAATAACCTCAGATATGCAGATGACACCACCCTTACGGCAGAAAGTGAAGAGGAACTAAAAAGCCTCTTGATGAAGGTGAAAGTGGAGAGTGGAAAAGTTGGCTTAAAGCTCAACATTCAGAAAACGAAGATCATGGCATCCGGTCCCATCACTTCATGGGAAATAGATGGGGAAACAGTGGAAACAGTGTCAGACTTTTTTTGGGGGGCTCCAAAATCACTGCAGATGGTGACAGCAGCCATGAAATTAAAAGATGCTTACCCCTTGGAAGGAAAGTTATGACCAACCTAGATAGCATATTCAAAAGCAGAAACATTACTTTGCCAACAAACGTCCATCTAGTCAAGGCTATGGTTTTTCCTGTGGTCAGGTATGAAAGTGAGAGTTGGACTGTGAAGAAGGCTGAGCGCTGAAGAATTGATGCTTTTGAACTGTGGTGTTGGAGAAGACTCTTGAGAGTCCTTTGGACTGCAAGGAGATCCAACCAGTCCATTCTGAAGGAGATCAGCCCTTGGATTTCTTTGGAAGGAATGATGTTAAAGCTGAAACTCCAGTACTTTGGCCACCTCATGCGAAGAGTTGGCTCATTGGAAAAGACTCTGATGCTGGGCGGGGGGGGGGGGGGGGGGGGAGGGGGATTGTGTGCAGGAGGAGAAGGGGATGACAGAGGATGAGATGGCTGGATGGCATCACTGACTCGATGGACATGGAGGTCTGGCGTGCTGCAATTCATGGGGTCGCAAAGAGCGACTGAACTGAACTGAACTGAACTGATGATGCCTGATGTTGAGCATGTTTTCAGGTGTCTGTATCACGTGTATTTTCTTTGGAAAAATTCCTACTCAGGTCCTCTGTGTGTATGCATATTTATATTTTAGTTGGAGTCTTCTCTTGAGTTGTATGAGTTCTTTATTTTGGATATAACCCTTTATCAGACATATTGTTCCCAAATATCTTCCTCTATCTAGTAGGTTGCCTTTTTGTTTTGTTGGTGGTTTCCTTAACTGTGCAAAAGCTTTTAAATTTGATTCGGTCACAAGTGTTTATTTTTGTTTTTGTTTTCCTTGCCTGAAGAAACATATCCACAAAAATACTGCTAAGACCAGTGACAATGAGCATGGTGTCTATGTTTTCTTCTAGAAGTTTTATTGTTTCAGGTCTTCCATTTTGGTCTTTAATCCATTTTGAGTTTACTTTTTTATATAATGTGAGAAATGTTCCAGTTTTACTCTTTTATATGTAGCTTCCAGCTTTCACAACACCACTTTTTGAGGACACAGACTTTTCTTCATTGTATATTCTTGCCTCCTTTGTCATAGATTAATTGACCATATGTGGATGTGTTAATTTCTGGGCTCTCCATACTATTCTGTTGATCTATATGTGTGTTTTTGTCCTAGTATTTTGCTTAAAATAGCTTTGTAGTATAGTCTGAACTCCGGGGGCATGACAACGCTAGTTTTTTTAAATCAGGATTTTTTTTTGGCTATTTGGAACTCCATGAAGTTCCCTCTTTCTTGGCTGTAGAAGAGCCATTCTGCTAGTCTTCAAGTTATTTACAGAGAAGGCCAGTATATACATAGTTGTAGTTTTGATGAGTTCTTTGAGGGAGGCAAGCTCAGGGTCTTCCTACTCTAACTTCTTGATTAGTCCCTGTTAATCAACATTTTTAATCCAAGATTCCTCAGATGAAAAGAAGGATAATGACAGTAACTTCACATAATACTGATATGCAGATTATTAAATTAGTTCACATATGTTGAAAGCTCAGTCCAGGGTCTGGCACACAGCAGCACTATTTAAGTGGCACTGGTGGTAAAGAATCCGCCTGCCAATGCCCAAGACATAAGAGATGAGAGTTCGATCCCTGGGTCAGGAAGATCCCCTAGAGAAGGGCATGGCAACCCACTCCAGCGTTCTTGCCTGGAGAGTCCCATGGACAGAGGAGCCTGGCCATCACAGTCCATAGAGTCTCTAAGAGTCAGACACAACTGAAGCAATTGACTTAGCAGGCACATTACGTGCTAATGTAGCATTAGCTGTTTGTTCTCTTTACAGCACATTTATAATGCAAACATTCCTAAGAAAAGTAAAATGTTAAAGAGAGGCAGAATATGATAGTGGGAAGGATAAAGGCAGACTCTGGATTCTAGTTTTCACTCTACTACTCTTTTTTCCTAGGTAAGAAATTTCAACTCCTGACCTTTAAATTCTTCATCAGTAAATGTCTCATATTAGAGTGACTCTGGGTTTCCCTGGTAGCTCAGCTGTTAAAGAATCCACCTGCAATACAGGAAATCCTGTTTTAATTCCTGGGTTGGGACGATCCCCTGGAGAAGGGATAGGCACCCACTCCAGTATTCCTGTGCTTCCTTGGTGGCTTAGACGGTAAGGAATCAGCCTGCAATGCAGATTCAAACACAGCCACGATCTGATTTTCAATGTCCCAACCTATAAACGGCTTTTACATTTTTAAAGCATTGGTTAAAAAGAAAAAAAAAAGACAAAAAAAGTGACAGATTACATATGGGAAACAAAACTTATCATATTTATCCTGTTTGTGTCTCTGTTTAAAAAAAAAAAAAAAAAAACATTTGCTGATCTCGGGCCCTAGGGCAGCATTTCTGAAACTTTAATACACATGTAAATCATCTGGAGAGCTCTAAAGATGCGTTCTTATTCAAGTCTGGAGTTGGGCCTGGGAGTTTACATTTCTAACACACTACTAGATAATGCTGATGTTGCTTGCTCAGGGACCACGCGTCGTGTATCAAGGGCTGGACTATTTGGATTTCATTCATGTGTGACAAAGCCTGGGCTCTTCTAGGCTCAGGTTATCATAATATTAGCAATGGCCTAGAACCGCTGAGCTTCTTAGGGGCATCTGAACCAAATTAGTACAATCAGCTGTCATATTAGAACAGGAGTTCCCAACCTCCAGATCTAATGGGATCTAATGCCTGATGATCTGAGGTGGAACTGATGTAATAATAACAGAATTAAAGTGTACAATAAATGTAGTGTGTTTCAATCATCCCAAAACCACCACCAACCCACCCTGGTCCACAGAAAAATTGTCTTCCATGAAACTGGTCCCTGGTGCCAAAATGGTTGGGGACCACTGGCTTAGAAAACAGAATCAAGACTCTGGGAACGTGATTCAAGACAGGTGAGATCTTATAATAGAATTAAAAAGAGCGGAAGAAAGAAGGTTTGACTGTTGACAGTCTGTGCATAAAACACAGCTGTTTCATTCCTGAATTTTGATGATCAAAAACGTTTGCCTATGTTCCAATCTGTTCCTTATTTTAATAGCTTTGATTCTTTATTACTATGGTTTCTTTTGAGGACTTTGTTTTGGGTTTATCACCTTGCACTTTCCTGGACCCATAGTATCTGCATGTATTTTTTGCATTGTCTGAACATGCTGAACTTGTCTTTTGGTTCACCTGAATTGAATAACTGTTAGTTTCTTCTGTTGAACTTAATTCATGGCCCTTACCTCAAACTGGAAATATGGAATGATGAAATCTTAAATATAAAAGCTGGAAAAGAATCCAAAAGATTACCTCATAGTAGTAACATCCAAAACAATCTTGACTTCTCTTTCAATCTTGCCTTCTCATTTTCCCTCTCCTGTAGCCATACAACATTATGACACAAGCCAAACAGATAAAATTAACATTTAGTTGTATCAACTGAAGGATCTATTATTATCTCTATAATCTCAATGAGACGAATAAAACTACTGACAGTGAAAATAACCCACTTCTGCTTTAGTATCCAAGAGAAAACATTTTTTTTTAAGTATCAGCTCTGATATATCACACATTTATATAGTGGCCAAAGTTTTTCAGTATAACTTGGAATTAGTAACTGAGAACTATTTCAATAGGGTCTTCAGGCCTGCTGGCAGTTTTATAGAAGTAGAACTATTATGAAATTCTGTGATTTTAGGTATGTAATTTATGGCCCTTTGATTGACCAAGTTAAGACTGACATGAAATATAATGTCAAAAGCCTAAAGAATTTGGAAATAGTGACAAAGATCAGGCAAACAGAGATAGACCCTTTCACTGTGGTGGCTGGGAAGACACACAACATAATAGAGGTGACCCCTGGGCAGTGTAAAGGGAGATGCCAGGGTATTAATAATAAGAAAACAATTTGACTCAAGCTCCAAACCTCAGAGAGTGTTCAACCCAACCACTGTTAGCTATAGCCAGAACCTACTGCACAGATGGGGACAGTGTGGCTGTGAAGCAAATGGATCAGTGGTCCAGGCCTCCCAATGCCAGCTTTTAATTTATGGACAGTAAACATTTTATTTTACTGCCTTGAGCCCTCCTGTATAATACCTGCTAAATTATATATACTACAAACCAAGTTGAAACTCCAGTAAACATTATCATTGGCCATAGACTGTCTTTTGTTGTCACTAGACAAAAACGATCATCTCCAGCCACTAGGTGAAGGGATTTTTTTTTTTAATAGATCAATAGTTCCAACCCAAGTATAATGTACTCAAAGGCCATTCCGAAATAACCTTGAATGTTTACATGCTTTGGAATGTGTCCATTGTCAACACAAAAGTGATGTGATAGATTGTCAACACAGATGTGATACATGGCATTACAAGTAAAAAACAAGCCAGCAAATCCATCAAAAGCTATGTAGTGTGAGCCCTGACAGTTGACTTTTCCTTTTGCAATCCAAGTGCCTGACTTAAGCTTTGTTTGTCAAGGCATCTGCTTCAAAGAGGGATCCACTTCAATATTGATATCCCAAAAAAACACATTGCCAGCCACACCACTGTGGAAGCAGTTCCTACCCTTCCATCCCCCATACTCCTTTGCTTTAAAGATCTTGATTGGTTTCTGTAACTGACCATTTGGTATCATTGCTTTAAATTTACCAATAAAGACTAAGCCTGAGAAACCCTAGGCCCCCATCCTTGACCATAATAAGAGTAGAACCCCAGGTTCTTTCTCTTTCTCCCCCTCCCCACTTACAACCTTGCTGTGTGGCCCCAGGCATGCCATGTAATTTCCAGGATCTGTAAGTAACAAATACTTTTTTCAAGGTTTCCTGATGGCTATTGGCAAGAATATCATGCAATCATTTTAAGAATCACAGAGACCTGTCATCAAAAGGCTGAGACTGGCACGAAACAGAGATGTTTCAGCTTAGAGAACTTAATTTATGGTTTAGAAAAAAAAAAAAAATCAGGACAGATTTGGGGAAGCTCTAGTGTTTTTGGTTTTTGCTTTTAACCTTGATAAATCAGTCACCAAAAATCCTTTGAATAGTCTCAAAATTTGGCTTTATAGATGGGTAGCACTCACTGATCATTAGTTTAGTATGTAAACATTTGTAAAAACTAGTGAGCACTTGCGGATTCATGTCTAAAGCTAAGATTTTTCTTTAACAGATCATAAGAGATCAGAGAAGGCGGTGCTTTCAAGAGTACAATAAGCAGGAACCTTAACAAATTCATTTATAAATATCACAGTGTGCTGATAATACACACTTGTCCCATCACATAAGATCCTCCATACTTGATCCCTGTGAACTTTAATATGGGAACATAAAATGTATCTCATCACACAATACTGAGGCTTGAAATTAACTGATTCCTGGCTTGAAAAACACATCCCATTTTAAGCAATTTTCATTACATACAGCATACACCCTTATTGGGTTCTGCCTGGCTCTGTCCAGAGAGGAATTTGGGGAAGCCAGTGAGACTTAGTATCCTTTCCTGCCCTTTGAATGTCCACTGGTCCATAAGCCTCTCCACCCTGAGAGCAACTCCCATCAGTGGGAGGAGACATTTTCAGCTGCCTAGAGGGGGAGCTGGAAGAAGAGCAGGATGAGGGCACAGTGCTATATTACATCCGGCTAATGAAGACATGTGTCTCTTATGCCAGCAAATACATCTTTCATCGTTTAACCTCCCTGTGCCGCACTGTTCTCATCTCTAAAATAGGGGTAATGATAATGCTTTCCTCATGTGCATTATGAGAATCAAATGAGTTCCATCTACTAACCAAGTAGAACGAAGCCTGGGACACAGTTAAGTGCTATATGATGTCAGTGATTACCATTAAAGTACTTGATCACAGAAAGAGCTCTCAAATGATAATCGTCACCTTCTCTTCGACAGATAACATCTTTCCTTGGGATGAAATAAAATGACAAGTTGAATAAGCCAAAAACCAGTCTTTCTGTCGCTATGTACCCATGCCAGTCTGTCCCAAATCACACAGTAAGAGACTAGAACAAGAACTTGAATCTAGATCTCTCAACTTCCATAGTCCGAGACCCTGCTCTTTCAGATTCTTGTCTCTCTGCACTTTGATGTTTAGTTAGAATTGTGAATTAGTGAGGAGAGATAAAGAATCTGCCTGCCAATGCAGTGGTAAAGAATCCGCTTGCCAATGCAGGAGACATGGGTTTGATCCTTGAGTTGGGAAGATCTTCTGGAGGAAGAATGGCAACCCACTGCAGTATTCTTGCCTGGAGAATCCCATGGAGAGAGGAGCCTAGCGGGCTACAGTCCATGGGGTCACAAAGAGTCAGACACGACTAAGCACACACGCACAAGGAGACATAACTTCTTTGCCTGCAGGCATATTTAGCAGACAGACAAGTTACTTGCAGAGAGCCTCAGAATAGCTCATAAGCCCACTTCAGTAGAAAACCCTTGCAGTTACCTGCAGTTTCAGTGACCATCAGAAGCTTGTCCCAACCATCTCAGTCAGTGAAAATATTTTTGAAATGGAAGGAGCTAAGTCCACCATAACAAAGCATCCCCAAATAGGGTGCCAAATTAAAGCAGTTCAGTGGAAATGGTTTTAAAACCTTCAGTTCAGTTCAGTTCAGTCGCGCAGTCATGTTCAACTCTTTGCAACCCCATGAATCGCAGCACGCCAGGCCTCCCTGTCCATCACAAACTCCTGGAGTTCACCCAGACTCACATTCATCAAGTCAGTGATGCCATCCAGCCATCTCATCCTCTGTTTTCCCCTTCTCCTCCTGCTCCCAATGTCTCCCAGCATCAGAGTCTTTTCCAATGAGTCAACTCCTCACATGAGGTGGCCAAAGTACTGGAGTTTCAGCTTTAGCATCATTCCTTCCAAACAACACCCAGGGCTGATCTCCTTCAGAATGGACTGGTTGGACCTCCTTGCAGTCCAAGGGACTCTCAAGAGTCTTCTCCAATACCACAGTTCAAAAGTATCAATTAGATCAATCTGTTCACTATGGGCATCAAATGTAAAGAGGCAGTTAGAGGCGACTAATCCAACAGAGACATTTTCGCTTGTGCCTCCCACTGTGGTGAAGCCCAGGCAGCTGTTCTATAAAAGGCTGTTTCTGACAGCAGGTGGGACACAGCTGAAGACACCTGCTGAACACACCTGTTCCAGTCGGCAGGGTTCATGTGTAATGTGTCTGTACACAGGCTGCAGCATCAAGATGAGCAGAAAGACCCCTGGACCGTCCAGTGACACTCTAGCCTAGGGAGAAAATGTCAGTGGGAAAAACGGTGACCAAGAGATTGAAGCAAAGGATTTCCTTCCATGATAATGTTGGGTCATTATGACTCTTGTGTTTCTAAATCTGGACTTTTTCCTAGGAGACCGTTGACAAGACAACGAACATAAAAACCAGGAGGTCTGAGTCTCCTTGAGATGCTGGAAAAGAAGAGACAAGTGTGTGCTGTACAACAAAGGAAACTATAAGCAAAGTAAACAGACAGCCTTCAGAATGGGAGAAAACAATAGCAAATGAAACAACTGACAAAGAATTAATCTGCAAAGTATACAAGCAGCTCATGCACCTCAATACCAGAAAAATGAACAATCCAATCAAAAATTGGGCAAAAGACCTGAACAGACATTTCTCCAAAGAAGTCATACAGATGGCTTATAAACACATGAAAAGATGTTCAGCATCACTCATTATTAGAGAAATGGAAATACAACCACAATGAGTTATCATCTCATACCAGTCAGAACGGCCATCATCAAAAAATCCGCAAACAATAAATGCTGGAGAGGGTGTGGAGAAAAGGGAACCTTCTTACACTTCTGGGGGAAATGCAAACTGGTACAGCCACTGTAGAGAACAGTGTGGAGATTCCTTAAAAAACTGGAAATAGAACTTTCATACAACCCAGCAACCCCACTGGGCATACACCCTGAAGAAACCAGAACTGAAAGAGACACATGTACCTCAGTGTTCATCACAGCACTATATACAATAGCTAGGACATGGAAGCAACCTAGATGTCCATCAGCAGATGAATGGACCAGGAAGTTGTGGTATATATACACAATGGAATATTACTCAGCTATAAAAAGGAACACATTTGAGTCAGTTCTAACAAGGTGGATGAAACTGGAGCCTATTACACAGAGTGAAGTAAATCGGAAAAAGAAATACAAATACTGTATATTAACGCATATACGGAAATTAGGAAGAAGGTAATGATGATTCTACATGCAGGGCAGCAAAACAGACACAGATGTAAAGAACAGACTTTTGGACTCTGTGGGAGAAGGTGAGGGTGGGATGATTTGAGAGAATAGCATTGAAACATGTATATTATCATATGTAAAACAGATGGCCAATGCAAGTTTGATGCATGAAGCAGGGCACCCAAAGCCAGTGCTTTGGGACAACCCAGAGGGATATGGTGGGGAGGGAGGTGAGAGGGGGGCTCAGCATGGGGGAAACATGTATACCTGTGGCTGATTTATGTTGATGTATGGCAAGAACCATCACAATATTGTAAAGTAACTATCCTCATTAATTTTTTAAATGTGTGCCATACACAGAAGGAGACATAGTATTATGATGCACTGAAGAACTTCTAAATTAAAGAGACTTCCTGGTGCTGTTCATGCTTCAGAGCAAAAATTGCTCATGTACCCCTAAGCCTTGAATACTCTTCAATAAAGGGGATAGTGTTAGGTTTATGGATAAGGTTAACAAGATTTTTAGAATAAAGTTCTGTCTGAAAGCAATCAACTTACTTAGCATTTAATATGGGCATTGTTACATGGAGCCTGATGCAAATTAAGTATGTTAATATTGTTTTGTGGCAAGAAAATACATCTTGCTTTTCAGATATTCCCAAGAGTGCTGAGAAATGAAAATTTGCTGCTGCTTGGCAATATTCCAAAAAGCTAATTACCCAAGAAAGGATTTATGAAAGTCTGCATAGATTGTTCTTCTTCACACACTTTGGCAAAGGTGAGACTTTGGCTTGTGCTTTTCCTGAAACCTCTGTACCTTCATGCATGTTTTTCCCTGGGCTGAGGATGTCACTTGCTGTTATCTCTAGTTTTTATCAAAAATTCCTACTTACCTTTTAAGACTCAGCTTAGTTATCACTTTTGCTATAACTCCCGTCTGCAAAATGAATCACTGCTTTGGCTCCACAAATGTACACAATCATGGCATTGTTAACATTCCATCACATTTATCATTTAAATATCTAGTCGTGCTGATAGATTAGTAACAATTTCCTGGTATAGAACAATATTTTACTTTCTTTGTGTCTATAGTACCTAAAATAATTCCTGGGATTTTTATCTCATTAATTACCTTGTAGGAAGAAGGGAAGAATGGAGTAAGGAAGAGATGAAGGGAAAGCCTATCATTACCTAACAAGGTAGGAGAATTCCATTTAACTTTGGAAAATAAAAATATTATGGAGAGGAAGAGCATGAGACATGGAGTCGGAGAACACAGCTTAAATTCCAGTTTTTTTTCACTCACTTTGTAACCTTGAGCAAAGGGCTAAACCTCAGATTTTTTAGCAAAAAATTTTTAGTAAAATTACAAGGATATTAAGATTAAATGAAATATATAACAGAGAAAGCTTGGGACATGTAGTACTTCCTCTAAGATTTAATTATCGAATACTGGTTGAATCAATTATAGAATAATTGCCTTTTAAAATTCTGAACAAAATAAAGCACACTTGGCAAAGACTCAGAATTTCTGTTTATCAAGATAATTTTCTTGTAAACATCAATTTATCTTTGTACTGCTAAAGCTATGGCAACAGCAAATTTTCTTGTTGATAGAATGCCTCCCAAACAGCTTACATGACACACTGACTTTTCTTGCCAGAATTAATTTTAGAGGGTAAGACTTTTAAGTCTGTTTAGTCCATAAAAGTGCATTGTCCACATAAAAATCTTTAGGTTCATAAGTAAAGCTGAAAACCATATATAAGCAATTAACCATTAAAAAAAAAAAAAAATCAGAAGCACAATGAATGGAATTGGCAATTTGCCCTGTCCCCACTGCAGATACACAGCTTGTTCTTAGCTCTAATGTGCACTTCTCACTTCTGTCAAACTACTCTTAGTAAATATACCCTCAAGACACCCATGGCCAATCTGCTCTGCTAATAAGAGCATGAGTCAGATTCCCCATCAGTCTCTTTTCACACACTGCCTTCATCACCCATGCGAAGAAGATGTCAACAGAAAAGGAGAGTAAGAAAAGGGAATGCTTATTTAATAGTGTAACCTGGTCCCACCTAACTGTGTAAACAGCCACTTACCAGTCTTGACTCACATGATCAATTTCAATCCAGTTAACCTCTCCTCTCCTTTATACCATCACAGTGCATGCTCGGCTTCTTGTTCCTTTTCCCTCAACCTTTGTTACCACTGTTCTCCCTCTGAAATACTCTCCGTTCTTCTTGTTCTTGCCCATCCTTCAAGTCCTAACTCAAGATCCACCTATCTATGAAGCCTCCCCTACTGACTATGGTCTGCATCATACAATTTCTCCCTAAGTTGACATACATACCAAACGATAAATACCATAATCAAGTTAATCTTCTCTATTACACTGTACCACTTAAAGTAAACTCTTTGTGGCTTATCTTGTCCATTATGCTGTTTGTATACTCTTAGAAAACAAATTCAATTTTAGTATATGGACAGGCACAAAAAAAAATTTGTTGATTAAATAATCTTTCATCACTCATCTCTGAAGGATGAATAATACTCCTTGACTAGAAGAGACCTCACAAAAATAAATGTATGTCTACACACACACATAAAAGTGAAAATGTTAGTGACTCAGTCATGTCCAACTCTTTGCAACCCCAGGGACTGTAGTCCACCAGGCTCCTCTGTCCATGGAATTCTCCAGACAAGAATACTGCAGTGGGTTGTCATTCCCTTCTTCAGGACATCTTCCAGGCCCAGGGATTGAACCCAGGTCTCCCACATTACAGGCAGATTTTTTACCATCTGAGCCACCAGGGAAGTCCATGTATATACACATGTGCATGACTTTGTTAGCAGAAGAGCAAAGCACAGACTATAAAACATCTAGGTTCAAATTCTATTGTTTGCTTAGATTTGTAGTCTTGAAAAATTTATTTTAACCTTGGCTTTTCAATCTTAAATGAGAGACTAATACCTGCAAAGAAGCCATTTCCATCAGTATAAAATGAAAATAATAATAGTACCAACATCAAAGTTTAATGGTGAAGATTTAATTAGACAAATGGAATAAGATGAAAGATTTTAGACTTGTGGTGGGCACAGAGTATACGTTCAATAATTTTGTTACGATGATGATGTGTAGAGTATAATATGTCTAAAGCATCTAATATTTTATCTAGCGCATGATAGACCCTCTAGGTGGAGAAGGAAATGGCAACCAACTCCAGTGTTCTTGCCTAGAGAATCCTGTGGACAGAGGAGCCTGGTGGGCTGCCATCTGTGGTGTCGCAGAGAGTCGGACATGACTGAAGAGACTTAGCATGCATGCATGCATTGGAGAAGGAAATGGCAACCCACTCCAGTATTCTTGCCTGGAGAATCCCAGGGACAGAGGAGCCTGGTGGTCTGCCGTCTATGGGGTCGCACATGACTGAAGAGACTTAGCAGCAGCAGTAGCCTACCCTCTAGGTAAGATGTGAGAGTTGGACTGTAAAGAAGGTTGAGCGCTGAAGAATTGATCTTTTCAAACTGTAATGTTGAAGAAGACTCTTGAAATTCCCTTGGAGTGTAAGAGATCAAACCAATCAATCCTAAAGGAAATCAGCCCTGAATATTCATTGGAAGGACTGACGCTGAAGCTAAAGTTCCAATACTTAGGCCACCTGATGCAAAGAGTCGATCCATTGGAAAAGATCCTGATGTTAAGAGAGATTGAAGGCGGAGGAAAAGGGGGCAACGGAGGAGGAGATGGTTGGATGGCCTCACCGACTCAATGGACATGAGTTTGAGCAACTCTGGGTGACAGGGAAGGACAGGGAAGCCTGGCTTGCTGCAGTGTATGATGCAGAGAGCTGGGCATCACTTAGCAACTGAACAACAAGACCGTCAGTAATAAACAAATGTTAATTCATTTCCTTTTGCTTTTCTTTTTATGTGTTCCCTTTCCTTCTAAAATTGAGAACTATAGCAGGTGTTTACAGTTAACACTGGGAGTGAACTTAACAGTGAATATTTTCACATCATTTTCTCAGTAGGAAAATGGCTGATGCATTATCGATCTCTCTTAATAAGCAGAAGACTGACTCTGATTCTAGGGAAAAAATGGTGTACCAAATAAGGATCATCCATTTATTCTACAATATTGATGTGATAAATATTCTACACCAGGCATCATTTCAGTACTGTAATCATAGCAGAGAATAAGACAAACAAGCATCCTATAAGTATTGAGTTTACATTTTAGTAGGAGAGAAACAGAGCAATCACATAATCAGAAGAATAACAATTCCAGAAATTGACAAAAGTAATGAATAAGACAACTAACGTAATGTGTCCTAGTAAAACTAAAGCATGTGGAATAAATAAGATATAGCATCCATGAAATCCCTTCCTGGGAAGGTGACATTTGAACTGAGACCTGAATGATGAGAAGGATACATATTGCAACAGTCAAAGGAAATAATGATTCAGAAGGAGGAAAAAAACAGTGCAAAAACCATAGGCAAGAAAAAGTGTTGAGCTCACATTATTGGTATAATGATAAATTGACAAAGAAAGTAAAAAATTATAATGATTGCACTCCATGGATATATGAACGTCTCATATTTTTTATCAAGCCTTGAGTTCTGGCTATGAACTTACTCCTGGCAAGGGAACATTATGTTAGTTCACGCTGTGCATTTTGCAAGCTCACCATTCATGGCATGGTACCAAATTATTTCTATTACAGAGATGAACATCAAACTCTTCGTTTTATAGCCAGTCTCTATCCTTTAGGACAGAGTGCTATAAGCCCACGTTTCCTTATTCAGCAAAATTACCTACCCAAGACCTTATTTTCAGAATTACATCAATAGTCATTTTCCTGTGATGGCTCATCATACTTAAATTTAATTCATTGGCATTTTATAGCTGATTAAACTTTTCGTTCTGCTGTATTTTAGCTACAATGTGTCAACAGTTTTGTCTACGTTAATAACCTCCCAATGCAAAGGTGCCATAATTCAACATCTTGTTTTGACAGAATTGTTATAGTACTGGTACTCAGAAGGAGAAAAAAAAAGTAAAGAGTAACAAAGCAATTTATTTTCCTAATGTTTAATGTCTGTGTGGAGTAGATGCTAAATACCTGTATATACAATGCTCTGCAAATAAGGATTGGAATTGCCTGCTGTAACATTATATGTTATCAGGTATGAAGTAGCACTTATAAAATCATCATATGATTAGTTTCCTACCTTAAAAAATAAAATACCTTGTTAAAACCCAAGTTCTAAAAATATTAGTGAAAATTAGAGCTGCTGCTGCTGCTGTTAAGTCGCTTCGGTCGTGTCTGACTCTGTGCGACCCCATAGATGGCAGCCCACCAGGCTCCGCCGTCCCTGGGATTCTCTAGGCAAGAACACTATTTAATGTTTATTGATTTGTTAGTACATGGATGGATAATTAAAACACAGTTATTGAATCCATGTTATGTTTAAGGCATGACATCATATAAAGGATTAAATAAAAAAGAACTAGCTATATATCTGTGGAAGCCTACAGTACAGCAAATTTAAGATATATACCTGAAGGACTATAAAACATTGACCAGAAATGTTTCTGGTCATTGACCAGAAAGTGGTTTCTTATAACAAAGGTTCAAATAAAATATTATGATAGGTTAGGTCAAGATTGATTAGGTTCATAGAAAACATGGCATTTGAACAGAACATTTTATTGAAAATGATTATTTGGTTCATCATTAATAAAAGTACAGAAGCTAAAAAAAGCTAAGATGGAATACTTGAAGTAATTTGTAGGAATATGCTGAAAAATTGATTAATAGATAACATGAAATAGAGATGACAAAGAGGCTGGAGTTTTTAAATGGAGACCTGTTAGGTAAACAAGGAGATATGCAACCAGCCTGTTGACTGACAGCTCACAAACCTCCCAAGTGGCAGCGTTATTCAGACAAATTTGCTTCTTTATCTTCCTTTTCTGTTTTTCCTCCCTTCCTCCCTTCCTTCCTTCCTTTGTTCTCTCCTTTATTATATTCATTCGCTGATACAAACTCACTATTCCAGCTAGGTGCTAACAGGTTAATGTCTGAGACAAGCATTGCCCTTACCCTCATGGTGCTTATTATTATTTATATTCTACTGAGAGACATAGAAAAAACTTAATCATAAAACAACTAAATCTACAGCATTATATCAATAAATTGTGATAAACATTATTAAGGAAACAAAAAAGGGAAAATTAACATGTTGCCTTTCTCAGAAAGGATAATAGAAAAAGGTTTTTTTTTTTTCCCTGAATACATGGCAGGTAAGCTAAAACTTTTAAAAATATAAGGACATTTCTGGGTTTTTACTTAAGTGAAATGAAAACCTATGTTCATACAAAACCTGTACACAAATATTTTTAGCAGCTCTATTTTTAACCATCAAAAACAAAAAACAACCCAAATGTCTTTCTACTGGGGAATGGATAAAGATACTGCTTATCCATTCATGACACACTATTCAGAAATAAAATAGAATAAACTGCTGACTAATGCAACAATACGGATAAACCCCAAATACCACATGCTAAGTGAAAGAAGCCAGGCTCAAAAGGCTGCATAGTATATAATTACATGCATATGACATTCTGGAAAAGGCAGTCATGTAGGAATATAGAACAGATCAATGGTTGCCAGGAGTTAAGGGAGAGGTAAAGTTTTGTCTACTATAATGGATTTTATTTGGTTTGTGGAGGGCAGGGTTTAGAGGTGATGAAATTGTTCTCTTTCTTCATTGTGAGGGTGATTATACAACTATGCATTTGCCAAATCTCATAGAACTGTACATCCAAAAAGTGACTTTTACTATATGTAAATTTTAAAAATAACTAAATGTGATTTTATTAAAAACCAAGCCAAAACAGTACTTATAGATAATAAGACACTGAGAGGGAGGGATTTACTGTACAGGTGGAGAAGCTCATGAGCCCATTCATGGCACCTTCTTTTTTGACATGAAGATAAATAGAAGACAAATTTGATCAACGTGTGTGTGTGCACTCAGTCATGTCTGATTATTTGGTACCCCATGGACATCAGGCTCCCCTCTCCATGGAGTTTTCTAGGCAACAATACTGGAGTGGGTTGCCATTGCCTCCTGCATGGGATCTTCCCAACCCAAGGATCAAACCCAAGTCTCTTGTGTCTCCTGCATTGGCAGGTGGATTCTTTACCACTAATGCCACCAATGATCGTAAGCAAAGGAAGGGAAATTGTCTTTGAGAACATTTTATTTTAGTCAGGGTCAGACCTTATCAGTGATCTTCACTAGATTCTCAACCTTTTTAGTGCAAAACTACCACCTTACTCCTTGTTTTAACTACCTTTTTACACAGTGCAAAAAATATTTCCTAAATTATGTCTAATGAGATCCATTTGTCATCTTAGCTCAAAGCTATGTAATTTCAACTAATTAAATACTTTTGTCTGAATGATATGAGTTAAGAACAAAAAGTAGAGTACTATGAGATATCTAGAAAATCCAATTATTTTTATCCCTGCATAGGGTTGGCCAAAACTTCATATGCTTTTAGATTTGTGATCATATATATAATATGAAAATAATATGAATGCATTTATTCTACTAATTATGGAAAAAGAACAGCTATAAAACAAATTTCAATGAAGTTACTTCAAGCTTAAATCTTATTTTGGAAGGAACTGGTGCCAAATAATCTAAATAGTTATATTAATTCTTGAAATGAACTTACTATGGAAACATAGCTTTCATCTTGATTTAGTCTAGAGGAGTTTGTATATTCAAGTGATTTTCCTGTCTTTGTTAAGAATATCAGAATACCCAATGATAGCATAAGATATTTTTTAGATTGTATATTGGGCATAGCTATCTTTATGGAAAAATGGGTAGGCTGAGTAAACTTAATTAGAAACCAGGGAGTGGGCTTATCTGAAGTTATTAAAAGCTGAGGACATGAGAAAATGAAGAGGAGCTGAGCCTTGCACTAGTTAAGAATTAAAAGTGTCTCTGTAGCTATTAATAGAAAGCCTGAAATAAACTATGAAAACAGAGACATATCAGTAAAACTACTATGGAAGATCATGCCCAGATAATATTTGCAGCTTATATAAATTGGTCAGTGTTGCAGACTTAATATCATATTGAAATTTCATGATATACATATTGTGATGTATTGTGAGATACAAACATTCAGAAATTATTGTGGTAATCAGTTACGGAAATTCAAATTTTGAAGTCTGAAAACCCTAAATGGTTTTAAATATCCATGCCTCATAAATTTGTGGATGTCGCTTAGATTTACTTATTTTTCACATCTGTGGACTCAAATAAAATATGTAACTCAAATTCCTAGTTAAGAGAAGTCTTATAAAAGAGTAAACAAATATCTCTGTCGGGTTCCCAAAAGAGAATACTGAACACTCAGAAATACTGAGCATTCCTAATTTTAAAATTTGGTATAAATAAAGCAATGTTGATAAATATGATTTGATCATAGTACAACAACAAAATAAAATCTAATAAGTGACTCTGAAATGTAAAGTTGAAAAACTTATCTAATTTCTAACAAAATAGCATATGAAATCATGTTTTGAGTTCTACAGCAAGTGCTTTTAATCTGACTGAAAGTTGATCAGAGAAAAGCTTATCACAATTTCAGGAATTGATTTTAAGATACTATGTGCCCAGGATTTTGAATGAGAAAACTAATATTAAAAGAAATAGAAAAAAAAAGAAATAGACCATGTTGCTCTGAATAATATCAAACTAGATGGTCAAAATAAATATTAATCAATTCTGGGGGAAGAATCATTCAGAATATACTCACACAACATATTAATCAGACGTTATTTTTCTAAGTTATTTAAATAAATATGGAACTTCTGATTTTAAAAACATAGACTTTATAAGCAGTGAATCCAAATAATTTGGGAATAAGTTATTAAAATGTCCCCTGGAGGAGGAAATGGCAGCCCACCCCAGTATTCCTGCCTGGAGAATCTCATGGACAGAGGAGCCTGGCGGCTACAGTCCATGGGGTCACAAACAGTCGGACACGACTGCCTGACTAACACTAATAAAATGCAAACAGTCCCTGGTGGCTCAGACGGTAAAGTATCTGTCCACAATGTGGGAGACCTGGGTTCGATCCCTGGGTCAGGAAGATCGCCTGGAGAAGGAAATGGCAATCCACTCCAGTACTATTGCCTGGAAAATCCCATGGACAGAGGAGCCTGGTAGGCTACAGTCCATGGGGTCGCAAAGAGACGGACACGACTGAACGACTTCACTTTCACTTTTCACTATGATCTTTACTTGTAACATATATTTAAAGTATATACTTTCCAACACTATGTTTAAAAATTATAGATATAATTCAAGTATAAATAAAATTTGATCTGATTCCATATGGCTTCTTATTTTCAGATTCAGACATATCTATACTATGGGCCAAGACTTTGGTTTGTCATTCATCCATTGACCCAAGTAGGCTCAGGCTTTAAACTAATTAGGGTTCTTTGTTTAGAAATCCTGAATAGAAGATGTCTGCAATCCTCTCCATGCTAATCAGAAAGCTAACAACTTGTGGCGGGGGGGGGTACCACACTGATCCCCTTCCTACCAAGTCCAGGTCCATAGAGAGACACCACTCCTGAGTCATGACTTTCTTATTTTCGTTCACACAGTTATGGTATCAGTCTTGAGACACAGAACTTAAGAGTAAAATCTTTACCAAGGCCACTAACAGTGTAATAAAAAAGAAAACCATCATTGCATCAAGAGAAAAATAGACCACCCTACCGGCCACAATCATACCATGGCTCTGGACTAACCCATGAGCTCGAGTCCAGCTGAAATATTACTACATTCTACATGGCAATCTACAATCAATGTAGTTGCTTCTTAGCAAGTATCTCATTGGTCATCTTTCTAATAAGTGACTTTACTTCTAACTCACCAGGACTTCTACTCACCAGGACTCTGTTCTCAAGGATTGAACATCCCAAAATTGAGGCTTCTACTTATTCTGCCTTTATAGTCAATCACCATAAGAAATTAGAATCCTTGTGCTTTCATCCAGGCTCAAAACATTCCCTTTATCATCAGACTTCAGTTAATCTTAGTCATCACTTCTCAAAATGTGAGATTACGTGCACAAACATAAGGATCTCAAACAATGATCCTTAGAAAGTCAACAAACAAATAAAAAAGGATATTAGGATCAGTAAGATTTAAAAATGCTACATACTACAGTTCCTATCTTCCACTTTGTAAATCCCTGATGCATTTTAGCATGCTGGAGTTACATAAAATCCTACAGAGAAACCTTGAACCTTAAATGCCCCAATACTTGCAAAATTCATTTCACTAAGGGATCTCTTATCTCAAGAATACCTACCACTGTCCTTCTCAATCTAGAATTCTGGACAATATGTTTTGAAAAGTGTTGTTAGATTGTCTGTTATTAATTATTATCTGTTTAATCTGTCTCTAACTTTTAAGACACTATGGTATACATAAGGGTTGCTCATTAATACTTCTCATTCTTCTCCTTTTATGACTTTATCTCTCCTTCCCCTTAAAGGTAGGCATATGACTGCTAACATCAGTAAAATATTATCAGAAGTGTGTCATTTTTGGGTAGAAGCCTTTAATTCCAGAGTGTTCCCAACCCCAACAATGCTCTGAAGAAGTCATTATCATTCCTATATTACGGATAATAGAATAATTTTCAGAGAAGGATGAAACAGGATTCTAATCTGTGTACTTTAAATCTCATGCCTTTTCTGCCACATCTTGCTGCCTAAAGTTGATATTCATATCACACTAAAATGCACCTCTCATCTTCCAAATGAAATGTTATTCCTTTCATAAATTTATTTTTGCATTCATGTGAAATTATTCATGTGAAATTCAGAACACTACTTCACCCAAAGTTAGATTTTCATTAGTAATGGCTTGAGTTAAAGCCATAGTAACATATTTCCTGACAAAAATAAGTATCTATGCATTTCTTCCTTTGAGTTAATATAAATATGAAGGCTAATTGCTCAGTTGTGCCTAACTTTTTGAGACCACATAGAGTGCAGCCCACCTGGGTTCTCTGTTCATGGGATTCTCCAGACAAGGATACTGGAGTGGGTTGCTATTTCTTTCTCCAGGGGATCTTCCTGACCCAGGGATCGAACCCAGGTCTTCTACACTGCAGGCAGATTCTTTACCGGCTGAGCTACCAGAAAGCCCCAAATATCATGAAACTAATATTTTCCCAATATTAACAACATAGCTCAAAACATGCTACTTTTTAAAAACTGGGTATTTTAATTGGTATAAATCATTGTATTAGGACCTGGTGGGAGTAGAACACAAATAAGTTTACAGCTAAGTAGAGGACATGGATTTGTCAACAACTTATTATACAATTAATAAAATGAGGACTAATTTGAGGTTCAGGAAGTGGGAACAACATTGAAGATAATCGAATTCTTTCTGCGGGAAAGAAAACTTCCTGAAGGAAAGGAAGCCACAGTAGAGTCTGGAGACCACTTAGAGGTTCCTGAGACCCCGTCAGATCAGATCAGATCAGATCAGTCGCTCAGTCGTGTCCAACTCTTTGCAACCCCATGAATCGCAGCACGCCAGGCCTCCCTGTCCATTACCAACTCCCGGAGTTCACTGAGACTCACGTCCATCGAGTCAGTGATGCCATCCAGCCATCACATCCTCTGTCGTCCCCTTCTCCTCCTGCCCCCAATCCCTCCCAGCATCAGAGTCTTTTCCAATGAGTCAACTCTTCACATGAGACCCCGTCAGGGGGATACAAAATCCAAACTATGTTCTTCTTATGTGTACAGTGAAATGCTCCGAAAGCTTACTTCATGGGTTCGAGCACAACACAATGAATACAGAAGAGGTTACTAGAATCCAGTTATCTTCTATGAATCTAGAGATTTACAAATACTTAAAACATTTTAAATATTTAAAATGTCCCTATTTTCACTTTTTCTTTTGGAGACAATAATTTTTATTAAAACATTTATGTTAATACATGAGTTTTAATTTTGTTTTAAATTAGATTAATTGATAAGTATTTTACATATCAGATTAATTAAAACCATGTTAATTAATGAAGTGCAGTATATCATAATGTCTTCTCGTCCTCTAAAAGGAAGCAATAAATAAATAAGGAGATTTGGAATCAATCCCATTTTCCTTTTTCCTCTAGTTTCCTTAACATATTTGGGAAATCCATTAAACTTTTAGCTGTCATATCTTCATTTGTAAGCTAGGACAGCAACATCTGCTTTATAAGAGTCAAAGAGTCATTTTTACTTATATACTTATAAAAATAAAATGAGATTCCTTAAACTAAAATAAACACAACTACTACCACTTTATATCAAAAAAACTATAAATGCTCAGTATTGTTATGATTCTAATTCATTTTTTCCTTTATATGATTTCATCCACAACACTCATCATGATCACTTTCATTCTCTTTTATACAATGACCAAAAAGTTAAAATTACCCATTATTTTAATAATACTTTTACCAATATTGTAAAGTCTGAACACTAGATAAACTCTACTGATCATTTCTCATTCCAGAATCCCAGTAATCAAGCATTGCTGGTAAAATCATGTAAGAAAATAGATTTTGAGTTATAAAATGCATAATCACTACTCTCAAACGTATCGTTAACGTCAGCCTCCCAAATTATCTTTCTCACATTCTTCCCAGCCATTTTAAACATTACCATTCTCCAAAAATCTAATAGTGTGTTAGTCTTTCAGTCGTTTCTGACTCTGCAATGCCATGGACTGCATCCCACCAGGATCCTCTAACCATGGAATCCTCCAGGCAAGAATACTGGAGTGGGTAGCCATCCCCTTGTCTATGGGATTTTCCTGAGCCAGGGATCGAACCCAGGTCTCTTGCATTTCAGGCATATTTTTTACCATCTGAGTCACCAGGGAAGCCCTAAAAGCTCTAATATCCCTGCTGAAATCATCCAGCCGTGTACACCTGTATGCTTGTTCCCAACAGATACTTTTCCTTTTATTTTCATCTTTTACTTCCCAGAGGAAGCTTTTTTTTTTTTTTTTTTTTAGCATAAGTGCACTGAATGCCTATCAATGGATTTTTCTAGGTGCTGGGAATATGGTGACATGATAGACATAATATCCCTGGATTCCAACTCTTTCAATCTAATGGGGGAAAAAAGGCAATAAACATACAAACGTATTTCAAAGAGATAAATATATGGATGGTTGGATTATGAAATATATACACAGACATAGATTGATTTGTATGACAAATTCAGGTAGTGATGTGTTATGACGACAACACAACAAGGTAATATGATAGTGAAAGTGAAAGTGAAGTCTCTCAGTCGTGTCCGACTGTGCGACCCGTGGACTGTAGCCCACCAAGCTCCTCCGTCCATGGGAGTCTCCAGGCAAGAATACTGGAGTGGGTTGCCATTTCCTTCTCCAGCGGATCTACCTGACCCAGGGATCAAACCCAGGTCTCCCACATTGCAGCAGACGCTTTAACCTCTGCGCCACCAGGGAGCCCCAATAAGATAGTAACAAGGGCAAATAAATACAGTGTGCAGTAAAACCCCTGAGGAGGAATCACCTGAGCAGTGAGGCAGAGTACTGGTTCCTCACCCTAGTTATCACTACTCCCCACTGAGCAAAAGAGCTCCAGTTTTTAGTGGATACAAGGCCACCAAGAAAAAGTAGCATTTTTTTTTGTACTCTCTCACAGCTAGGTGTCACTAGATGACCAAGCTGCAACCAGCAAGATCTGAGGAGTGCCAGGTGCCACTATAGAAAGGTTTACTTAAAAACGAGGGGATGAACCCTTCTTTTCTGCTTCCTCATCATACTGCCTAGATTTCATTATAATTACAAAGAAGTGATGCTAGTAGGGCAGGGGAAAAATCTGTGGAATTTTTCAAGATCTGCATTTAAGAACAATGGTTGGTCTCCCAGAGAATGGGCTATGCGGAGAAAGTTGGAAGTAGGGAACTGGATAGAAGGCTATTGTAATCACTCTATAATTAATAATGATCATTAGGACAGCTTCAGATAAAGTGTATATACTTTGTACACTTTAAATATTTAAAGTAAATATACTTTAAATATATTTTGGAAGAGAAGACAGTAGGACTTGCTATTAGCTGAATGTGGAGAGTGGCAAATAGAAAAAGGCACATCAAGGATAAGTTCTAAACTATTGGCCAGACCAGTTGGGTAAACTGTGGTACTATTTATTGAAGTGATAAACTGAGGAAGAAGTAGGTCTGAGGGAAAGTGAGATGTGAAAGACCACAGTTCTATTTTAGATGTAAATATTAAGCCCAGCAGAAAAGGCAGAGGAACCAGAGATCAAATTGCCAACATCCATTGGATAATGATAAAAAGCAAGAGAGCTCCAGAAAAAACATCTACTTCTGCTTTATTGTCTATGCCAAAGCTTTTGACTATGTTGATCACAGCAAACTGTGGAAAATTATTCAAGAGATGGGAATAACAGACCACCTGACCTGCCTCCTGAGAAACATGTATGCAGGTCAAAAAGCAATAGTTAGAACTGGACATGGAACAACAGACTGGTTCCAAATAGGAAAAGGAGTACATCAACATTGTATATTGTCATCCTGCTTATTTAACTTCTATGCAGAGTACATCATGTGAAATGCCCGGCTGGATGAAGCACAAGCTAGAATCAAGATTGCTGGGAGAAATACCAATAACCTCAGATATGCAGATGACACCACTCTTATGGCAGAAAGTGAAGAACTAAAGAGCCTCTTGATCAAAGTGAAAGAGGAGAGTGGGAAAAGTTGGCTTAAAACTCAGCATTCAGAAAACTAAGATCATGGCATCCAGTCCCATCAGTTAATGGCAAATAGATGGGGAAACAATGGAAATAGTGAGAGACTTTATTTTTGGGGGCTCCAAAATTACTGCAGATGGTGACTGCATCCATGAAATTAAAAGACACTTGCTCCTTGGAAGAAAAGCTATGACCAACCTAGACAGCATATTAAAAAGCAGAGACATTTTTTTGCTGACAAAGGTCCACCTAGTCAAAGCTATGGTTTTTCCAGTAGTCATGTATGAATGTGAGAGCTGGACCATAAAGAAAGCTGAGCACCGAAGAATTGATGTTTTTGAACTGTGGTGTTGGAGAAGACTCTTGAGAGTCCCTTGGACTGCAAGGAGATCCAACCCATCCATTCTAAAGGAGATCAGCCCTGGGTGTTCTTTGGAAGGAATGATGCTGAAGCTGAAACTCCAATACTTTGGTCACCTGATGCAAAGAACTGATTCATTGGAAAATACCCTGATGCTGGGAAAGATTGAAGACAGGAGGAAAAGGGAATGACAGAGGATGAGATGGTTGGATGGCATCACCAACTCAATGGACATGAGTCTGAACAAGCTTCAGGAGTTGGTGATGCACAAGGAAGCCTGGCATGCTGCAGTCCATGGGGTCACAAAGAGGTGGACATGACCGAGTGACTGAACTGAATTGATTAAACCCAGCATGTCTATTAAATATTCAAATGAGGATATTGAGAAAGCATTTGAAGATGGGAATCTGGAGACCTACAGTCTCCAGATGGAGAAAATGGAACTGGAGATATAAATCAGGGAGTTATTCAGAAGGCAAAAGGAGAAGAGGGTGGCAGAGGATGAGATAGTTGGACAGCATCACTGATTCAATGGACAGGAACTTGGGCAAACTCCTAGAGATAGGTAAAGACAGGGAGGCCTGGCGTGCTGCAGTCCATGGCGTTGCAAAGAGTTGGACAGGATCTAGCGACTGAACAACAAAGTATTTAGGCTATGAGCCTAGATGAAATCAATTTTTAAAAAGGTACAAATCAAGAAAGGCAGGGGATTACAGACTATATGAAACTTCAACTTTTAGAGTCTGAGTCAAGTGTGGGAAGCCAGCTAAGAAGCCTGACAAGGAGAAATCTATGACATATAGAAAGGAATCCAGAAGGGCTTGAATTCAAGAGCTAGGCAAGGAAGTGCTTGCACAAGACAGTGTCAGATATTGCTCATGTGGAATAGGAGGAAAAAAGAGGAATTCATCATGCGCTTAGAAGGACGAAGTAAAAGCTGTTCCAGTGAAATGGTGGGAACTAAAAAACCTTGAAGTGAAAAGGTAAAGAGGAGCAGGGTAATTCAGGATAGAAATAGATCCATTATAAAAGGAGAATTGTTTTTTATCTTTTTTAAGATAGATATAAGGTCTGTAAGTCAACTGGAGTAATACAGTCCAATGATGCAGGGGAAGGCAAGGCTAGAGGTGTTAGAGTAAAGGATCGAAGTACACATCTCGTGGCCTGAGATCCATGAGGGATCACGTCTATTATTGTAAGCATTGAACCCTCAGTGCCTCCAATAGCACTCAAGACACAGTGGATGCTGAACAACTATTTAAGTAAAAGAATGAATGAATATTAGATTCAATAGTCAGCATATTTCACTACAAAAAATGACCTTTAATAAGGTCATTATGTTTCCTATTTTGGGAGTTCCTGTAGTCTACTTAAAAAGGTAAAAAAAAAAAAAATCCTGAAGTTGGCACAAGTGCTCGTTTCTGCCCACCTCTCTGGTCTTGTCTCTGCTTACCTCTCTAGTCTCAGGCGCTACATACCTGCTTGCCTCCTATATCCACACTGCAGAGAACAACTCATTCTGCAAGGCCATCGTGTTTCCCCACTCAGTGCCGTCACCACGTGTGTTCCCTGTTCTTGCAAAAACTTTCCCTCAGCAACACCTTGTGTTTTGCTAATTCCTATTTACTCTTTAAGATTTGGCTCAAGTATTGTTCCTTCTAGGAAGATGTCTGTGATCCTCTTTTCTGAACTAGAGCCCCTCAGTGCTCCCAAGGAAACTGCAAATCTCCTACAAAATAATTATAGTATATTGAATTTGCTTATTAACTTGTTAGTTTCCATCATTTAAATTAAGCTATAAAATAAATATGCTTTTTATCTCTGAATACCCAGAACCCAGCTCAAGACATTTAATTAGTGCCATTAAGTGAATAAATAATATCTATGGTATCCTGATGATGGCCAAGTTTATTAATCAACTAAAAATGTTTACTCCCTAAATATCTTCACCAAATGGGAATGTCTATATTGAAATCCTCCTCGATTTTCTTGTTGCTCTATGATTAAAAATTCAGATACTTAATAGGCCCCATTCTTAAAAGAGGGCTTCCCTGGTAGTTCAGACAATAAAGAATCCGCCTGAAATGCAGGACACCCAGGTTTGATCCCTGGGTTGGGAAGATACCCTGGAGAAGGTAGGGGCTACCCACTCCAGGATTCTTGCCTGGAGAATTCCATGGACAGAGAAGCCTGGAAGGATACACTCCTTCAGGTTGCAAAGAGTCAGACATAACTGAACAACTAACACTTTCAATATAATATTAAAAGAGTTTGCAATATCAGTGGGCAAGGTTATGTAAAATAGCATAGCATCATCACGAATTAGTGAGAAATAGCAAATATGAGGATTTCCATGTCTCCTGGGTTCACTCCTTGGGTCAGGAGGATTCCCTGGAGAAGGAAATGGCAACCCTCTCCAGTATTCTTGCCTGGAAAATTCCATGGACAGAGGAGTCTGGTGGGCTACAGTCCATGGGGTGGCAAAGAGTCATGACTTAGTGACTGAACACTTTTCAGGCATAGATTTAGCATAAGAAATGAAGTATTATTATCTATCTATGAATTAGTACAGTGGTTTGGATGAGAGTACTACCCTGTATAAATGAAACAAAGTTGAAGTCAGCTTTGATGATGGAAGGAAATTAACATGCTAAGGAAGGTTGAAAGCATGGTTTATGCTCTAAAGTGAAAGTGAAAGTCACTAATTTTGTGTCTGACTCTTTGCAACCCTATGGACTATACAGTCCATGGAATTCTCCAGGTCAGAATGCTGGGTTTATGCTCTAGAAAACAGTTAATTATGTGCTATAGAAATAGCAGTAAATTTGAAATAGACTCATTAGAATAAATTCGTTATTGTTTCCTCCCAAATAAATATTTACTAGCTCTTGTAGTAGGAAAGGTTTAAAAGTAAATAAAGTTTAGGAACACTGAGATAGTCTAGTGCCAAAGTTGTAGAGTGGAAACTTCCAGAGGTAAGGGCTAGCTGCAGATTTGAGAAATAATAGGTACTTGCTAAATCTGGGATATCTTTTGTGTCAGAAAGAAAGGAGATTATCAGACTTACTGGGCATGTCAAAGGATACAGCACCCAACATAAAGGGACTTCTTCTGGTCAAAGATGCAAAGAGATTCAATTTAAGCAGCGGAAAGAATAGCTGAAATTGACTCAAACTCATTTCTTATATAAAATTTGTAAATTCATGATGATATATGAGAGAAGGAAATAGAGATGTGGGGAGAGAAAGAGTACCACGCCTTTCCCAATTAACTGGTCACAGTAGAAGTAACAGATACCAAAATCCTTTCTCTAAAAATTTAACAATGAAATGTTTTTCCTCTAGGAATTGTATTTCAGGTTATATAAGTCACCCTATTTTATATATAAAAAAGTCTGTATAAAAATTGTTTGCAACCTCCTGTGCAATTATTGATTCTGTCAATGATTATTAGGGTCAGGGACCATTACATGAAATACTGATGAGGAAAAGAATGATGGAAGGATGAGGCTGTCACAACTTGAAAGCCCCGGAAAATCAGTATCATAAGAAGGGAGATCACCAAGTATTTTGTGTTGCTTGATGTGATGGATATAAGACATACAGTGCCGGCTATGCAGTATTTGTGGCAAAATGCTTGACCTGATTCTAATGGAATGTCAGTCTCCAGAGGTTACTTCCAGTTTGCAGGGAATGGTACGGACAGAAGAAAAAGAGTCACATCTATAAGGTGGAACTTTCTTCAGATCAACCGACAAAGGCTTTGTTTGTTTATAAAACAAATCAGTAGTATGAAAATGAAACCCAGACATACTATTCTAGCATTAAACAGGCTCAGATTCACAAGAAGCATGCAATGGTGGACCTGAGCTGGATCCTAATTTAAACCACCCACCAGTGAAAGAAAAGAAAAAAAAAGGACAATTTTGATGATAGGCCTGGTATTAGATAGCACAAGAAATGAGCAAGAATTTTGTTATGTGCGATAACAATACTATGGTTATGTAAGAAAATGTTCATAGGTTTTAGAGATACATGCTGAAGTCTGTAGGTTGAAATAACACAATATCTGAGATTTGTTTTTAAATGCTTCAAGAAAAAATAAAAGAAGAATAGAGGGAGACGGGTGAAGCAGGTGTGACAAAATCCAGAAAAGTTGTTATGCTTTGGAGATGTATTTGTAGGCCTCTCATTCTGTTAATTTTGTTTTGCAAGTGTTTAAAATTTTAGAATAGTTCTTACTAAACGAAAAGAATTAAAAAAGGAAAAATTCCTGTTTCTTTAATAAAATGTGAGAATAAGAAAAGAAATAAGGCTTCTATGGAAATATAAAGCTCCAATTAGGAGACTAAAATAGTGGCTAATTTGTTTTCAAAAAGAATACACATATAAGCACATCAAGCCATTTTTATGAACCTTATTAAAATTGTAATGCAACTGTTAACCTTTGTGAATGGGATGTTTTTTAATTTGCTCTGAGGTGATTTATGTTTATTATCATGTTTCTGGTTAAAACCAAGGAAACCAAATTCTAGTGAAGAAAAATTGTATTTCTTCTTACCTAAGCTGAGCTTAAGGGAAATAAGTAACCTTCCTTTTTCTCTGCATTTTTCCTTTTGTAATAGAGTGTTTAAGTTTATTTGTTAGCAAGGCCTGTTCTGTGGTCAGGAAAGCTCTTGGGAGATTTGGGAATTTAATACCAGCCAATGGAATCATGCATGGTGAAGCTGATCTAATGTTTGGCTTTCAAGAAATGCTGAACTAAGTAATCTTGCAGCCTACTAGAGATGTCTGTTAGTATAGTATATATTTCTCTTCACAATCAAAAATAAACCACAGGATTAGCTTACCTAACAACAAACAAAAGGACATAGAGTGTCAAAGAAATAAGAGACTTGACCTTTGGAACTGAATGCCAGTGACCTGTACAATTTTGTTATATCCTGCTAGGATGACCATAGAGGACTTTCCCTTAAGTGAAATTACAAGTCAGTGTAATTATTTTTGGTGTCCACCAACCTCCTTGGCTCCCATCTTTCTACCTTGGCATTGCTTTCTTCCTTTTTGATCTATGACATTGATAAAATGATGGATATATTTTCTACAGTGAGCCCATGACTTAGTAGACAAACCTTCCCAGGACTATTGACACTTTTAAACCACCAACACTCAATCCAAAAGGGTTAGCAATCTATTAGGGAAATCTCAGCAACGATGACATATTATAAGAGGAACAGGGGCAAACAAGGCAATCAAGGCCAGGGTTAATACTGACTGAGTACAGACTCTGTGCCAGCTCTTTACATGCACGATTCCTTTAATCTTCACAAAAATCATCTGAAATAGGTGCTATTATCATCACTGAAATACAGGAGACTGAGGCACAGAGAAGTGAAGCAACTTGCACAGAACACACAGCAAGTCAGTGAAAGAGCAATGTTAGGTCTCAGACAATCTGACTCAAAATCAGTGGCCGACATATGCCAGGCAACGTGCGAGGCACTTGTGTTATATTCAGACTCCCCTAGCCTCTGCAAGGGCTCCCCTGATAGCTCAGGGGCTGGTGCACTGGGACGACCCAGAGGGATGGTATGGGGAGGGAGGAGGGAGGGGGGTTCAGGATGGGGAACACATGTATACCTGTGGCGGATTCATTTTGGTATATGGCAAAACCAATACAATATTGTAAAGTTAAAAAATAAAATTAAATTTTAAAAAAACAAAACAAAATAAAAAAAAGAATCTGCCTACAATGCGGGAAACCTGGGTTCTATCCCTGGGTTGGGAAGATCCCCTGGAAAAGGAAAAGGCTACCCACTCCAGTATTCTGGCCTGAGAATTCCATGGACTGGATAGTCCGTGGGGTCACAAAGAGCCAGGCATGACTGAGCCATTTTCACTTTCCTCTGCACTTGTTGTTCTTTATTTGTTCATTTATTTAGCAATTTGGTTGAATGAATTTTGTGAAGCCCATTTCACCTGCAGTATGAGACCTGTGATATTTCTGCCCAGAACTGTTTTTCTTCTTTATGTCTGTTAGCCTAAATTCCTGAGGTTCACCACTGGCTTTGCATAAGCACCTATTGGTATAAAGTTGTGCTAAAGTCCAATCAGTCAGTTAAATTCTTACTTATGACCTCTGGATATGTGTGTATCTTGGAGATCATTTTATAATTCAGAAAGTTTACAAATTTACATCACATTCAACCAGCAACTAAAAGCTTAGAAGTTTCCTCTCTAGTCACTTCTCAGAGGGCTCAGCCTTGGACATATACAGTCTTCCAACCACCAGTGCTGAAGGTGACTATTTGTAAGGAATATTCTAATTCTATCATCTCCTGTGTTGCTTTTTTTTTTTTTTTTTGGCCACACTACATGGCTTGTGGGGTTTTAGGTCCCAAACTAGGGACTGAACCCAGGCCTTTAGCAGTGAAAGCATGAAGTCCTAACCAATGGACCACCAGGGAATTCCTGAGGGTGACTTTTCTAAAAAACTGTGTTTCTAAGCATTGCCCCAGGTTCAGAGTACCACACTGTTCAGCCATGTTTTGTTCATATATTGTGTTTAAGTCCCTTGAGCTAGAAATGTTTTCTCTCTTTGCTGATGGTTCTGTGTGTTGCTCAGGGCATCCCTTCAAATCTGCCTTCATCCTGCTCTGATTGTCCTGAGTGATGCAGCCAAGGGTATGTGCACGCTATTTCAGACCCCCAGGGGAGAGTGCAATCCTAGGAGGGCTCTCCTTGGCCGTGTCTTTCACTCAGTTAAATTTTTGGCTGGTCTTCCATTTTTGCATGTCGTATTAGGATCATGGAACTAACTATATGTTTCTTAATCGCTTGGCAAAAACAATCTCCATTATTTTCAACAGGATCTTTAGGCATGAACTCCCCCATGTTTTGTCCCCAAAGAAGCCAGTCCCTCAATTACAGCTGTGGAAATTGAAAATGATGGCGATTATGCTATGTTACACAGGGAAGAAATTTAACATACACAGTTAACTCACATAGTGAAAAGACCTTGGTGCAAGCTCCAAGTCAAGAGTCATGTCAAAATTTATCTTGGGACATGAATGAGGCCCAGCTAATCTGAGCCAGTTTTGAAGGATAAAAGGAGAATGTTAGGTAAAGAACATTTTTCCTGGCAGGAAAAAAAGAGGCATGAATTATTTTCTCTTCAAAGATAGAGTTAGTGCCCTTAATGAACAGGCTGGTACAAGAAGGTACTTGAAAATATTTGTTAGATGTGCTTGGAGTCATGGAAGTAGACATTACACTGAGCAACCCTAAACACCAAGGGGCAAGAATACAAGGTATTTCATCAAAGAAGTAGGCTCACATCATTAAACACTTGCTGGAGGTTCATGATATGCATTCACAGGAAATACATTGCCAAAAAGCTATACTGTCAGACTAGAGCACACAACCTGCCTTACGACTCGATTTATCAGTAAAAAACAGGTTTGCCTGACAGATTAGATTCAGAGAAGAAGTTTGCCAACATTTTTGAGGTTCTTTCACAAATTCTGAAAGACTCTGGCTTTCCCTGATGTTCCCTCAGGAGAGGAAGGTCTGCAAGTCAAATTCAAAGATAATGAAAGGATAAAAGTCACCAGTCTTTTTAAAAAATCTCTAATGGTACTACTCAACATAAATTTAATCCAAGAAATTTTGCAAGCTCAGTTAGCTCAACCCAAAACAAGATGGCCTAGATAATCCCGAGAAAGAAGTACAAACTGAGATTTTCTCTTTTGCCTGAAGATAAATTGGACCTGCCATCTACCTAATAAATGTAACTGATACTTTCAATCAAGGTATCGTATTTCAAAATGAAATGAGGTGTAATGGTGTGCACCTATTCAAGCCAAAGCCTGGAGCCCCAAATTCTAAAAATCACTTTACTTTTCTTGAGACTTTGTCTTTAAATATCTTCATGTGCAACTGGACAAGAAATCATGCAACCTGGGGTCACTGATAGGGTTTGTTTGCATACCTGCCTTGAAGAAAAATGAGATATCAAAATTAGGTTTGGGGGTTTGTTTGCTTGCTTGTTTGATGGTATGGTGCCCTTTGGGTTGTTCCACTTAAACCAGAAGAAGACACAGAAAACGTGGGTCATTGTATGGCCTGACAAATAAAAGTTAAGGGGAGAGCCAGAGCCTGGTGCTGGAGGGAAAGGCAGGGTGACTCTCCTAGAGCAGCTCTGGCAGATTTGGCACCTGCCCTGTAAAGAGTCTGCACCATAGGCGATGGTAGCAGCTGGCTTCAAAAGACTCAAGTAGTATCACTGAGGCAGCATAGTTTGGAGCATCCTAGTAGCCAAAAGCAGAGCTGTACAGATCCTGTGAGAGCTGTTATTGGTGGCAGAAGCCAGCCTACCAGATAACATTGGTTAGAAGTCTCCCTCCAACCTAAGTTGGAAGTGTGAGACGGAGATATTTTTAATCATCCTAATATTTTATTTATTAGGAAAACAATTTTATCAATTCCAGCAGAGGTAGAGGATTTTTCAGGTAGATAGGGGCTTGACACAGACAGACATTGAATTGAAAACTAGCTCTCAAATGGAGAGTATTAAGAGAGGAAAGAAAAATAAAAGCCAGTCATCTCCCTTTACACTGCTGTTTCAGAGCTCAAGTGCAATCACTGACAGACTAAACATATAAATAACCAGACTACATTAAAAAAAGAACTCTGACCCAAAACCTGCAGCAATCAACCCAGGAAGCCAGCATACTATTCACAGTAACTAGTTCAAGAAGTCAAACTACAATCGCTAACAACTAGTTTAAGAAGCCAGATAGCAATCTTTGTAGAAATCAAGCCCACATAACTGGGAAATGATTGTTTCCTAAAATTTTGTCCCACTTCCAACTTAGGATCAATTTAAGACAAATATGAGCTTCCTCATTGCTCAGTTGGTAAAGAATCCGCCTGCAATGCAGAAGACCCCAGTTCAATTCCTGGGTTGGGAGGATCTCCTGGAGAAGGGATAGGCTACCCACTCCAATATTCTTGGGCTTCCCTTGTGGCTCAGCTGGTAAAGGATCCTCCTGCAATGCAGGAGACCTGGGTTCAATCCCTGGGTTTGGAAGATCCCCTAGAGAAGGGAAAGGCTACCCACTCCAGTATTCTGGCCTGGAGAATTCCATGGACTGTATAGGCCATGGGGTCACAAAGAGTCGGACACGACTGAGCAACTTTCACTTTTCATGAGTCCTAACCAACCACATAAGATGCCCTACTTCTAATAGTCTACCTACAGCTTCCCAGAGCAGCAGCCTCCTTCAGGGCTGACTTAAAGCCTTTTCTTTTTCCTATTATAAAGCTTTTGTACTCTTCTACCTGAATTGGAATCTCTGCTAAACATAGGTGATGCAGGCTGTCTTCCTGGCTGCAGGGAGTTCTGAATAAATAACTTTACGTTGTCTCATTTAGGTGGTCTTTACTTATTTCTAAATCATAAATTCAAATGCTTTATAAACTAAGAAGCAATATTAACAAATGTTATTTGTGGTTATTATTATTTTGGTTCTCCCTTCTCAAATTTTAGATTACAGAATTAGAAAGAACCTTTAAAATTTCTGTCTTAATTTTTTTTCAAACGAAACCATAATAAGCCTTGCAAAGCCCAAACCACCTGTCCCTTCTTTGACCTTTAATTCATGCCTTGAGATGCCCACTCAAAAATAACTCATCTAGACTAATTTTCTCATTATTTATGTGAGACTCAGAGAGAAGTACCTTGCCCAGAGTCAAAGAGCCAATTAGTAGTCAGTACCCTTCTTATCTTTCAATTCTCCATCAAAGATAATCTCTTGTACACACCGTATCAGTGCTTCCTAATGCTGAGAAAGCTGTATTTCCTGCCAAGTTAACTGGGCTGCAGGGATTCACAAGCTCTCTGCAAAGGCTTGAAATCAGATGGAAAGATAAAGGAATAAAAGGTAACATTTTGGAAAATAAAGAACATATATTCATGCATTTTCTGTCCAATTTTTAAAAATAATATTAGCATGTGTATGTAGAGATCACCTATTTCCTTCTTTTTACTTCAAAACTAATAAGCACTTCCTTTTTCTATAATTAAAAGAGGGAAAGAAGGGAAGGAAAACGGACAAAGAATAAGAAGAGATAGAAAATGCGATGGGGAAAGCTTATCAAGAGGTGATGGAGGGTATGCTGATGTGTTGAGTGCACAGTGCTTAGGAGACTAACAGAGAAGATGCTGAATGACCCTGAACAGCAGGGCACATTAAATGGTGTTGATGGATTTGAGCATAAATTGACTGAGGAAAAGTGGTTGCCATAGATAGCTCGAGCAGGGGCTCTGAATGGATTTCTAATTGGATTAAAGGGATATGACTAGGCCACCACATTATGCTGGTCATTATGCTCCTTATCACAGTCCATATTTCCCTGGAGGGAAGAAAGAATCAGGTGGGAAATTGAATAAAATGAAAGTCAAAGCAGAATCTTCTCTTGGCTGGGTACACTTCTGGCTCCCTCTGTGACATTCTGTGTAGATTTAAGACACAATTACAATTTTGATGAGAGAGTCATTTCATTGGACTATAGAGTTCATATTTTATGTTTATCCTTTCAATGATGTATCTTTTTAAAATTATGGCTTATGAATGGGAACCAGACACATTCAAGCTATGCCAGGCTGGGTTTTCCACAGCAATTACCCATTATTGTTGGGATGCTTTGTAGTTAATAACTCTCCAAGAGTAGCCTATAACTGAGCCTTTGGATGGCAATAAATCACAGACATCTTTTCAGAGAGATTTATAGTTGTTTTTTTTTTTCTTTCTCAATTTAATAAACCTGTAAGGCTTAATCTCTTTTTAAAAAACATTTACTCTATTGTAGAGACATGTATGGCTTCATTTTATAGGCTCCTTTTATTCTAGATTCCTTTCACCTTCAGTGTTAAAGGAACTCATACCAATACAATCCTATCAGGTCAAAACTGGAAGAAACTTAAAAATCATCTACTATTATCTCTCATTTCATTTCATGAGAAACTTCATCTTCAAAGATGCCAAATGCTTAGGTCAAAGCTACAGAAACAGTGTCACATCATGAACTAGACCTTTGGTAACCTTATAATCCCTTTAATTAAAAGGTCTAACTATGCCCCAATGAAAAATGATGTTTTAAGTTAACTGGCAAAAAATATGTGTTTATTATGGCTATGAATTTCATTTGGTGTCAATCTGGCATGTATGTATTGGAAATTATGACATAATTAAAACAAAAACATGAATATCAAGCCCTATGAGAAGAAAGAGAATAGGAAAGACTAGAGATCTCTTCAAAAAAATCAGAGATACCAAAGGAACATTTCATGCAAAGATGGGCTCGATAAAGGACAGAAATGGTATAGACCTAACAGAAGCAGAAGATATTAAGAAGAGATGGCAAGAATACACAGAAGAACTGTACAAAAAAGATCTTCACGACCCAGAGAATCACGATGGTGTGATCACTGACCTAAAGCCAGACATCCTGGAATGTGAAGTCAAGTGGGCCTTAGAAAGCATCACTACGAACAAAGCTAGTGGAGGTGATAGAATTCCAGTTGAGCCATTTCAAATCCTGAAAGATGATTCTGTGAAAGTGCTGCACTCAAAATGCCAGCAAATTTGGAAAACTCAGCAGTGGCCACAGGACTGGAAAAAGTCAGTTTTCATTCCAATCCCAAAGAAAGGCAATGCCAAAGAATGCTCAAACTACCACACAACTGCACTCATCTCACACACTAGTAAAGTAATGCTCAAAATTCTCCAAGCCAGGCTTCAGCAATATGTGAACCGTGAACTTCCTGATGTTCAAGCTGGTTTTAGAAAAGGCAGAGGAACCAGAGATCAAATTGCCAACATCCGCTGGATCATGGAAAAAGCAAGAGAGTTCCAGAAAAACATCTATTTCTGCTTTACTGACTATGCCAAATCCTTTGACTGTGTGGATCACAATAAACTGTGGAAAATTCTGAAAGAGATGGGAATACCAGACCACCTGACCTGCCTCTTGAGAAATCTGTATGCAGGTCAGGAAGCAACAGTTAGAACTGGACATGGAACAACAGACTGGTTCCAAATAGGAAAAGGAGTAAGTCAAGGCTGTATATTGTCACCCTGCTTATTTAACTTATATGCAGAGTACATCATGAGAAACGCTGGACTGGAAGAAACACAAGCTGGAATCAAGATTGCCAGGAGAAATATCAATAACCTCAGATATGCAGATGACACCACCCTTATGGCAGAAAGTGAAGAGGAACTAAAAAGCCTCTTGATGAAAGTGAAAGTGGAGAGTGAAAAAGTTGGCTTAAAACTCAACATTCAGAAAACGAAGATCATGGCATCCGGTCCCATCACTTCATGAGAAATAGATGGGGAAACAGTGGAAACAGTGTCAGACTTTATTTTTCTGGGTTCTAAAATCACTGCAGATGGTGACTGCAGCCATGAAATTAAAAGACGCTTACTCCTTGGAAGAAAAGTTATGACCAACCTAGATAGCACATTCAAAAGCAGAGACATTACTTTGCCAACAAACGTCCGTCTAGTCAAGGCTATGGTTTTTCCTGTGGTCAGGTATGCATGTGAGAGTTGGACTGTGAAGAAGGCTGAACGCCGAAGAATTGATGCTTTTGAACTGTGGTGTTGGAGAAGACTCTTGAGAGTCCCTTGGACTGCAAGGAGATCCAACCAGTCCATTCTGAAGGAGAACAGCCCTGGGATTTCTTTGGAAGGAATGATGATGAGGCTGAAACTCCAGTATTTTGGCCACCTCATGCGAAGAGTTGACTCATTGGAAAAGACTCTGATGCTGGGAGGGACTGGGGGCAAGAGGAGAAGGGGACGACAGAGGATGAGATGGCTGGATGGCATCACCAGCTCGATGGACGTGAGTCTGGGTGAACTCCGGGAGTTGGTGATGGACAGGGAGGCCTGGCGTGCTGTGATTCATGGGGTCGCAAAGAGTCAGACACGACTGAGCGACAGATCTGACCTGATGAGAAGAAAAGAACAATCTATTTTCTAATCAAGTATGCATATGTAATTTTCTGGTAATTGACCAACAAATGGTAGGCACTGTTGTTTTTTGAGCAATTACAGAAGTCATTTATAAGGTGGGAAAATAGCTAAATTTTTCACTTCCAAAGACAAACCATAAATCTACTTACATCTGCCTGTAGCACAGTCACCTTAAATTATGTACATGTAAGAGTCTCCCAGAGAGATGTGTATATGCACCTCCTAAATTTTCTTAGAAATAGAAGAGCAAATATCAATTTGTTTTTGGCCAAATATATTATTTACCTAATCATGCTTATTACTTGGCTGAGAATATTTATCAAAAACCTATAATATGTAAAATGGCACTGGATTATTCATAGGACAAAGTGTATGCAGGGGGGAAAAAAAAGCAATAATAATAATAATTACAGAGTCTCCAGAAGAAAAATCTGGGTATTATTAGTTAAAGAAGCTTCACACACACACACAGTCACACACACACATCACAGTTCCTAAATGGAGCTGCATATTAGAGTGCTCTAGTATGCTATAAACAGAAACTGATATTTTCAGGCCCCTTTTCAGAGCTTCTAACTCTAGGTTTAGAGTAAAATCTGAGAATCTGTATTTTCTAAGTTTTTTTTGGTGACTTACATGCAGTCAGTCCACATATCCACTTTCTAGAACCGTTATGTAAAATAACATTCTACTTCTCCTGAAAGCCAAAGGCATTACAGCAAGAGATGAGTAGCTTTAAAGCATATTTTATAGCATTTAATGTGAGAGTGAAGACTTCAAAATATTATTTTATTTTATTTCCCAGAATGGTCCTGGGTGATGGGTATTGCTATCTGAATTTTCTTAATAAAGGAACTGAGCCTCAAAGAGGTTAAGTAAATGGCCTGATATCCCAAATTAAGTCCTTTGCTCTTTACATATCATTGTGCCTCCTCATTACTACCTATCTACTCGGCCTAGCTGCGTGCTCAGTCACTCAGCTGTATCTGACTCTGCATCCCATGGACTGGCAGGATTCTCTGCCCATGGAATTTTCCAGGCAAGAATACTTGAGTGGGTTGCTATTTCCTTCTCCAGCAGATCTTTCTGACCCACAAATTGAACCTGTGCCTCCTGCATTGGCAGGTGGGTTTTTTACCATTGTGCTACCTGGAAAGCACTATATATTGGCTTACTCATGCATCTAATATTCATAGATCACCTAGTAAGGACTGGGAACTGTAACTGAGTTATATGCATGGACTATTCTCATTGAGAGCTTTTCTGCTTGAATAAAAATTAAAAGGCAGTCATTCATTTACATTTTAACTTAACAAATTTTCCAGTAAAGAACTAGACCTGTGTTTAAGCAAAGACAGCTGCTACTCACCAAGAGCATCTGAGGGGCACTTAACACCAAAGCATCTCTTTGATGACATTTCAGTCTCTTGTGCTCAGTTTGGCTCTCACCATTGGCTTATCTATCTGAGGCAATGTGAAATTTTACTTTGATAACCAGTAGGAAACACGGGATAAACACTGGGATCAGAATGAGAATATCTACCTATTGTCCTGTTTCAGCAACTAATCAGATGTTCCTTAAACTCTATATGATATTCTTCATGCAAAGAAATATTCTTCATACAAGTAAAACAGAGAAATTCAGCAAATGTTCTAATTCTAATAATCTACGAAGAGTATGTTCTTACCCACCCTGTTTTCCCTACAAGAATATACACAGACACACATTCACACTCAAGAAAATAAAAGTCAGCTGCCTGACACCTCATTTCCAAATATCTGCCAACACTTGATCTGGCAAGTTTTATAGATGGGGATTCAGTGACCTTAAGCTTTTATTAGAATCAACTGCATTTCAGCAGACTGAGAGCACCTTTCAGGGAACAGGCCCTTTGGAAGAAATGAATATTAAAAAGAATCAGCAGTTGGAATAACTAATGGTAGATAATTGGAGTAGGGGGCAATCAAGCTAAATTCTGGGACAGTTTTCAGAAAGCTATGCTCGCATGGTTAGTTGCTGAATCTTCTTTAGCCAAGACTTTAATGACTGTACTCCATGAACCTGAAGTTCTGTAGGTAGCTGAGTGAGCTTTGGGGAAGGATGGCCAAGGCCACACATTTATTCAAATGAAAAGACAAAAAGATTTTGTGGTTTGCATAGATACATAAGAGCTCTTGTATCATAGCTACTGCCAACTACTTCAGGAATTCAAAAGCCCCAGATTCTAGCATTCACTTGAATACAAACCGACTTTGTGACCTGGGGCAATTTACTCCCCTAGATTTGCCCACTAGTTGACTATATATCATGACTGATGGCTTTCCTGGTGGCTCAGATGGTAAAGAATCTGCCCACAATGCAGGAGACCTGGATTCAGTACCTGCGCCTGGAAGATCTCCTGGAGAAGAAAATGGCAACCCACTCCAGTATTCTTGCCTGGAGAATTCCATGGACAGGGGAGCCTGCCAAGCTACAATCCATGGCATTGCAAAGAGTTAGATATGACTGAGTGACTAACACTTACACACATGACTGATCCATCATAGACTGTTTCTCCACTAGTTAGCTATGTATCATGATCAAGGGCAGGGTCCATGGTATTCCTGCTTACCATTGAATCCTCAGCATCTAACCCATACTGCTACTGCTAAGTCACATCAGTCGTGCCCGACTCTGTGCAACCCCATAGACGGCAGCCCACTAGGCTCCTCTGTCCCTGGGATTCTCCAGGCAAGAATATTGGAGTGGGTTGCCATTTACTTCTCCAATGCATGAAAGTGAAAAGTGAAAGTAAAGTCGCTCAGCCGTGCCCTTAGCGACCCCATGGACTGCAGCCTACCAGGCTCCTCCATCCATGGGATTTTCCAGGCAAGAGTACTGGAGTGGGGTACCGTTGCCTTCTCCAATCTAACCCATAGTAAAAACTAAATTTGTGTATGGGGGGGGGGGGCGGTCCTAAGATGGCAGAGCAATAGGACGGGAAAACCACTTTCTCCCCCACAAATTCATCAAAAGAACATTTAAACGCTGAGTAAATTCCACAAAACAACTTCTGAATGCCGGCAGAGGACATCAGGCACCCAGAAAAGCAGCCCAGTGTCTTTGAAAGGAGGTAGGAAAAATATAAAAGACAAAAATAGAGACAAAAGAAGTAGGGACAGAGCTCCATCCCGGGAAGGGAGTCGTAAAATGAGACTGATAAGTTGCTTCAGTCGTGTCCGACTCTGTGTGACCCCATAGGTCACCATAGCCCACCAGGCTCACCCGTCCCTGGGATTCTCCAGGCAAGAACACTGGAGTGGGTTGCCATTTTCTTCTCCATGAAAGTGAAAAGTGAAAGTGAAGTCGCTCAATCGTGTCCGACTCCTACTGACCCCATGGACTGCAGCCTACCAGGCTCCTCCATCCATGGGATTTTCCAGGCAAGAGTACTGGAGTGGGTTGCCATTGCCTTCTCTTAAAATGAGAGAAGGGAGTCTTAAAATGAGAGAAGTTTCCAAATACCAGGAAACACTCTCAATGCCGAGTCTGTGGCAAGCCTTGGAACCACAGAGGGCAACATAACTGGGAGGAAAAATAAATAAATAATTAAAACCCACAGATTACGTGCCCAACAGTAATTCCCCCAGCAGAGAAGCAGCACAGATGCCTGCATCCCCCATTAGCAAACGGGGGCTGAGCAGGGAGGCATGGGCTGCATTGCTTAGAGTAAGGACCGGGCCTGAGTGCCCCGAGGGAAATCTGAGGGAACTAACTTGGGCTAGAAAACCAGACTGCAGGATAGCTACCCCACGAGAAGCCCTAACCTAAGACACCACCAGGCCCGCTCACAGAACAAAGGACTAAACAGAGCTAGCCTGCTGTAGAACATCCCCCTCCGGTGACAGGCAGCCAGAGCCAGAAGGGGGCAATTGCAGCCCCAGAGAGACATTATCTACCAAACTGCAAGCAGGCTTCTTTGCTAACCAAGACTTCTTGGGGGTCTGGACGGTCAACATCCGCCTGAGAAGGTGCGCCGGTTATATAGCCAGAAAACCCAGCAGCAGGGACGCAGAAGGCGATAAGTCGCAGCGACCATGCTCACCAAACACCTGATCACCTGAGCTGCTCGGACCTGGGAAGGGGACAAAATGCAGCCCCAACCGAGTCTGCGCCTCTGAGGACTACCTGAGTGCCTGAACCTGAGCGGCTTAGACCTGGGAGGTGCATGCAGCCCAGGGCTGGCCTCAGAGGGTTCCCGGCGGAGCAACCTAGAGCCTGAGCAGTGTGGGCAGGGAAGGCACACGCACCATGAGCGGGGGGCAGGCCCAGTGTGGCTGACACACTGCAAGCACACGCCAGTGTTATTTGTTTGCAGCTTCCCTCCCTCCCCACAGCACGACTGAACAAGTGAGCCTAAAAACGTATCCACCACCGCCCCCTTGTGTCAGGTTGGAAATCAGACTCTGAAGAGACCAGCAAACAGAAGAAGCTAAAACAGAGGGAACCGGCTTGGATGTGAGAGATGCAATAGATTAAAACCCTGTAGTTAGTACTGACTACATAGGAAGGGGCCTATAGATCTTGAGAAATATAAGCCAGACCAAGGAACTAGCTGAAAATGAACTGACCCCACACTGCCCACAACACCACCAGAGAAAGCCCTAGATATAGTTTTACTATTTTTACTATCATTCTTTTTTTTAATTTTTAAAAATTTTTCAGTCCTCTATTACTCCTTTTTCATTTTTATAGCCTACTATTACTTTGCAAAAAAAAAAAGAGACCCCATTTTTTAAAGCAAACTTCATATATATATTTATAATTTTTGTGACTTTGTTTTTCTTTTTTTTCCTTTTCTTTAATATTGTATTTTTGAAAATCCAACCTCTACTCTAGATTTTTAATCTTTGCTTTTTGGTATTTGCTATCAATTTTGTACCTTTAAGAACCCAATCTTCAGTACCCATTTTTACTTGGGAGCGAGATTACTGGCTTGACTACTCTCTCCCCCTTTGGACTCTCTTTTTTCTCCACCAGGTCGCCTCTATCTCCTCCCTCCCCCTTCTCTTCTCTACCCAACTCTGAATCTCTTTGTGTGTTCCAGATAGTGGAGAACACTTAGGGAACTGATTACTGGCTGGATCTGTCTTGCTCCTTTTGATTCCCCCCTTTATCCTCATGGCCACCTCTGTCTCCTTCCTCCTTCTTCTCTTCTCTGTATAACTCCGTGAACATCTCTGAGCGGTCCAGAATGTGGAGTGCACATAAGGAAGTGATTACTGGCTAGATTGCTTTCTCCTCTTTTGATTCCACCTCATCTGATTCGGGTCACCTCTAACTCCCTCCTCCGTCTTCTTTTCTTCATGTAACTCTGTGAACCTCTCTGGGTATTCCTCACTGTGGAGAAACTTTTCATCTTTAACCTAGATGTTTTATCAATGGTGCTGTATAGATGGAAAAGTCTTGAGACTATGGTAAAAATAAGACTGAAAACCAGAAGCAGGAGGCTTAAGTCCAAATCCTGAGGACACCAGAGAACTCCTGACTCCAGGGAACATTAATCAACAGGAGCTCATCAAACGCCTCCAGACCTACACTGAAACCAACTGCCACCCAAGACAGGAAACACAAAAAGGGTGTATAAACTCAAACCCAAAACAATAAAGTAAATGGCAATGGGATCATACTTATCAATAATTACCTTAAACGTAAATGCGTTGAATTTCCCAACCAAAAGACAAAGACAGGCTGAATGGATACAAAAACATGACCCCTATATATGTTGTCTACAAGAGACCCACCTCAAAACAGGGGACACATACAGACTGAAAGTGAAGGGCTGGAAAAAGATATTCCAGACAAATAGAGGCCAAAAGAAAGCAGGAGTAGCAATAATCATATCAGATAAAATAGACTTTAAAACAAAGGCTGTGAAAAGAGACAAAGAAGGACACTACATAATGATCAAAGGATCAATCCAAGAAGAAGATATAACAATTATAAATATATATGCACCCAACATAGGAGCACCACAATATGTAAGACAAATGCTAACAAGTATGCAAGGGGAAATTAACAATAACACAATAATAGTAGGAGACTTTAATGTCCCACTCACACCTATTGATTGATCAACTAAACGGAAAATTAACAAGGAAACACAAACTTTAAATGATACAATAGACCAGTTAGACCTAATTGATATCTATAGGACATTTAACCCCAAAACAATGAATTTCACCTTTTTCTCAAGTGCACTCATAACCTTCCCCAGGGTAGATCACATCCTCGGCATAAATCTAGCCTTGGTAAATTAAAAAAAAAAAAAATTGAAATCATTCCAAGCATCTTTTCTGACCACAATTAAGATTAAATCTCAATTACAGGAGAAAAACTATTAAAAATTCCACCATATGGAGGCTGAACAACATGCTGCTGAATAACCAACAAATCACAGAAGAAATCAAAAAAGAAATCAAAATATGTATAGAAACTAATGAAAATGAAAACACAACAACCCAAAACCTGTGAGATACTGTAAAAGCAATGCTAGGGGGAAAGTTCATAGCAATACAGGCATACCTCAAGAAACAAGAAAAAAGTCAAATAAATAGCCTAACTCTACACCTAAAGCAACTAGAAAAGGAAGAAATGAAGAACCCCAGGGTTAGGAGAAGGAAAGAAATCTTAAAAATTATGGCAGAAATAAATTCAAAAGAAACAAAAGAGACCATAGCAAAAATCAACAAAGCCAAAAGCTGGTTCTTGAAAATATAAATAAAATTGACAAACCATTAGCCAGACTCATCAATAAACAAAGGGAGAAAAATCAAATCAATAAAATTAGAAATGAAAATGGAGAGATCACAACAGACAACACAGAAATACAAAGGATCATAAGAGACTACTATCAACAATTATATGCCAATAAAATGGACAACGTGGAAGAAATGGACAAATTCTTAGAAAAGTACAACTTTCCAAAACTGGACCAGGAAGAAATAGAAAATCTTAACAGACCCATCACAAGCACGGAAATTGAAACTGTAATCAAAAATCTTCCAGCAAACAAAAGCCCAGGTCCAGACGGCTTCACAGCTTCACACCAAAAATTTAGAGAAGAGCTAACACCTATCCTACTCAAACTTTCTCAGAAAATTGCAGAGGAAGGTAAACTTCCAAACTCATTCTATGAGGCCACCATCACCCTAATACCAAAACCTGACAAAGATGCCACGAAAAAAGAATCTACAGGCCAATATCACTGATGAATATAGATGTAAAAATCCTTAACAAAATTCTAGCAATCAGAATCCAACAACACATTAAAAAGATCATACACCATGACCAAGAGGGCTTTATCCCAGGGATGCATGGATTCTTCAATATCCACAAATCAATCAATGTAATACACCACATTAACAAATTGAAAAATAAAAACCATATGATTATCTCAATAGATGCAGAGAAAGCCTTTGACAAAACTCAACATCCATTTATGATAAAAACTCTCCAGAAAGCAGGAATAGAAGGAACATACCTCAACATAGTAAAAGCTATATATGACAAACCCACAGCAAACATCCTCAATGGTGAAAAATTGAAAGCATTTCCCCTAAAGTCAGGAACAAGACAAGGGTGCCCACTTTCACCATTACTATTCAACATAGTTTTGGAAGTTTTGGCCACAGCAATCAGAGTACAAAAAGAAATAAAAGGAATCCAAATTGGAAAAGAAGAAGTAAAACTCTCACTGTTTGCAGATGACATGATCCTCTACATAGAACACCCTAAAGACACCAGAAAATTACTAGAGCTAATCAATGAATATAGTAAAGTTGCAGGATATAAAGTCAACACACAGAAATCCCTTGCATTCCTATACACTAATAATGAGAGAATAGAAAGAGAAATTAAGGAAACAATTCCATTTACCATTGCAATGAAAAGAATAAAATACTTAGGAATATATGTACCTAAAGAAACTAAAGACCTATTATAGAAAACTATAAAACACTGGTGAAAGGAATCAAAGAGGACACTAATAGATGGAGAAATATACCATGTTCATGGATCAGAAGAATCAATAAAGTGAAAATGAGTATACTACCCAAAGCAATCTATAGATTCAATGCAATCCCTATCAAGCTACCAACGGTATTCTTCACAGAGCTAGAACAAATAATTTCATAATTTGTATGGAAATACAAAAAAACTCAAATAGCCAAAGCAACCTTGAGAAAGAAGAATGGAACTGGAGGAATCAACCTGCCTGACTTCAGGCTCTACTACGAAGTCACAGTCACCCAGACAGTATGGTACTGGCACAAAGACAGAAATATAGATCAATGGAACAAAATAGAAAGCCCAGAGATAAATCCACACACCTATGGATACCTTATCTTTGACAAAGGAGGCAAGAATATACAATGGATTAAAGACAATCTCTTTAACAAGTGGTGCTGGGAAAACTGGTCAACCACTTGTAAAAGAATGAAACTAGACCACTTTCTAACACCATACACAAAAATAAACTCAAAATGGATTAAAGATCTAAACGTAAGACCAGAAACTATAAAACTCTTAGAGGAGAACATAGGCAAAACACTCTCCAACATACATCACAGCAGGATCCTCTATGACCCCTCTATGATCCTCTATATTCCCAGAATATTGGAAATAAAAGGAAAAATAAACAAATGGGACCTAATTAAACTTAAAAGCTTCTGCACAACAAAGGAAACTATAAGCAAGGTAAAAAGACAGCCTTCAGAACGGGAGAAAATAATAGCAAATGAAGCAACTGACAAACAACCAATCTCAAAAATAGACAAGCAACTCCTGCAGCTCAATTCCAAAAAAATAAATGACCCAATCAAAAAATGGGCCAAAGAACTAAACAGACATTTCTCCAAAGAAGACATACAGATGGCTAACAAACACATGAAAAGATGCTCAACATCACTCATTATCAGAGAAATGCAAATCAAAACCACTATGAGGTACCATTTCACACCAGTCAGAATGGCTGAGATCCAAAAGTCTATAAGCAATAAATGCTGGAGAGGGTGTGGAGAGAAGGGAACCCTCTTACACTGTTGGTGGGAATGCAAACTAGTACAGCCACTATGGAGAACAGTGTGGAGATTCCTTAAAAAACTGGAAATAGAACTGCTTTGTGACCCAGCAATCCCACTGCTGGGCATACACACTGAGGAAACCAGAAGGGAAAGAGACACGTGTACCCCAATGTTCATTGCAGCACTGTTTATAATAGCCAGGACATGGAAGCAACCTAGATTTCCATCAGCAGATGAATGGATAAGAAAGCTGTGGTATATACACAATGGAGTATTACTCAGCCATTAAAAAGAATACATTTGAATCAGTTCTAATGAGGTGGATGAAACTGGAGCCTATTATACAGAGTGAAGTAAGCCAGAAAGAAAAACACCAATACAGTATACTAATGCATATATATGGAATTTAGGAAGATGGTAACGATAACCCTGTATGCGAGACAGCAAAAGAGACACTGATGTATAGAACAGTCTTTTGGACTCTGTGGGAGAGGGAGAGGGTGGGACGATTTGGGGAAATGGCACTGAAAAATGTATAATATCATATGTGAAACAAATCGTCAGTTCAGGTTCGATACAGGATGCTTGGGGCCAGTGCACTGGGATGACCCGGAGGGATGGTACGGGGATAGAAGTGGGAGGGGGGTTCAGGATGGGGAACATGTGTAAGCCCATGACAGATCATTTTGATATTTAGCAGAACCAATACAATATTGTAAAGTAATTAGCCTCCAATTAAAATAAATAAATTTAAATTAAAAAAAAAAAACAAACTAAATTTGTGTTTGTTGACATAATGAAAGGTATTAGACTTGATAGTCTTTGGGGCCCAGTTCTCTCCAGCATCCTATGGTTGTATCTTATTGGGTGCATACTCACCTCCACCTAAGTCCTTGCTCTAGGCCACTGCATTTATGCTGTACACTGATCTCTCAGGTAAAAAGTCTCTTTGAATCAGTCTCTTTTTTCCCCTCTTAATGTCTCATTACTATATCTGTGGCCATCACCAGCTTAAATTAATTCCAGTCTCAAAGCACTTCCATTCAACTGACCCTGTACATTCTCATGCATCTTTCACAGTTGTGTATTATATGTATCTTCATTTACGTCCATCTCCTGGAGCTTTCTCTTTAAATAGATCACTATAGAGCAAATTTGCAGCTACTTAAAAATTCAATAATAAGCCCAGTGCTCGCTTCAGTTTATCGTTGAATTCGGTAGCATGTATACTAAAATAATGATAACTGTGGCACCAAAGAAAAAGTATTTTTTCTACATGTGGTATGAAGTTACTGGGGAGAAATTATCAACAAAACAAACATTATATATATATATAGATATACAGATAGATAGATGGAGATGCTGAATACATAGATACATGAAATTTAACAACAATTTCTTCAAGTTTAGAGGTTAGACGAGGTAACCACATTTTGATAAAAACTTCTTGTTCAGCATAATGACAGATAACACTGACTCTCATATTTATAACTCTCACTTTTGGGAAAAAAGCTCTGTGATCTAGACTAACCTCTGTACTTCACTGATGAGAAACTGATTCAAATAATTTGTTTTTCTGTCCTTCCTGTAGCTAATGTAAGAGATGTAGGGCTATTTTTTTTTCCCCCAGTAGCTTTTTTTTTTTTTTTTTTCAGAACCATCTGAGAACAGGACATTTTTCTCAGGACTTTTGTTTGGTCTGAAATATAAGATTTTTTAATGTCCCCATTGCCCTTTGAAGAGCTGGAGTAACACTGAAAATGTAATTGCTTCAGGGAACTGACAACTAATTATCCCAAAGCCAAAAGAAGCCTAGGCATTTAGATAATGAAATGTCAATCAGTGTAATAGAAGTGTCATTTACTTAATACTTGTCTGTGTTTGAAAGGAATGCACGTGATTTCAAGACACAGTCAATTTCTCTGCAGCAAGGAACATTGTGCGTGCACACAGGCTGTGGCTCTCTTTACATATTGTACTTAAAGATGCACCAATGACAAACTTATAGTGACTGGGATGGAAAATAGTGCACGCACACACACACACACGTGTGTGTGTGTGTGTGTGTGTGTGTGTGCACGAGCACTTGTCTGTCAACTTGCAGGAGTCTGTCAAATGTGGGCCTTCTTGATTTAAGGCTACGAAGCCTGCATTACAGCTGCATTTCTGCAGATAGCCAGGATGTTTTGTTCAGAGGAAGCTGCAGTGCCCTTGACATTGAACTGTGCCAGAAATCTAACACCAGACCATCAAGCAAGGATTTTGAATGCATAAAAAGGAAAAAATTTTCCATGAATATTTATGGGAAGCTCTGCTCTGCGTGAGTGAAAGTGATAAGGATGTGCTGTTGATAATCAAGTTGGGTTGTAATAATTTTGAAATGGGCATGGGAAGGAGGAAGCCCTACATTGTATTAGATAATCCAGACATTGGGTTATTTAAATGTTGTTTTTTGTATGCTCAGGCTCCTTCGATTTTCCTGGTGCTGGGAATGGATTTGAATGCTTTCATAAGTCCTATGTGTGAGTATGAGCGGCTTCACTCTGGAGCAAAGACAAACCTCCTCTGCTGGAAGCACATCACATTTCAGAAGTGATTTCTTAAAACTAAGTTTCATGATAAACAAAATCTACTGTTAAATAGCTGTAATCTAGGCTTCTAAAGTCACCTTTGTATGCCTCAGATGACAATGAACAACTGGCAGTTCTGATGATGTAGCAGTGTATACTGAAGCTGCTATTAACAAACTCGTGTCTTAAACAATAGAAGTATCTTATCTCAGGGTCCTGGAGGCCAGAATCCAAAATCAAGGTATTTGCAGGGCCACACTCCCCCTGGATGCTCTAAGGGGAAATCTTTCCTTCCCTTTTCCAGCTTATGGTGCCTCCAGGCATTCCTTGGGAGAAGGCAATGGCACCCCACTCCAGTACTCTTGCCTGGAAAATCCCATGGATGGAGGAGCCTGGTGGGCTGCAGTCCACGGGGTCGCTAAGAGTCAGACACGGCTGAGCGACTTCACTTTCACTTTTCACTTTCATGCATTGGAGAAGGAAATGGCAACCCACTCCGGTGTTCTTGCCTAGAGAATCCCAGGGACGGGGGAGCCTGGTGGGCTGCCGTCTATGGGGTCACACAGAATCAGACACGGCTGAAGTGACTTAGCAGCAGCAGCAGGCATTCCTTGGCTGTGGCCATGAAACTCCAATTTCTGGTTTGTCTTTACAAAACTTACTGCTCTGTATCTGTATCATCTCCTTACCTGTCTCTTGTAAGGATGCATGTAATTGGATTTAGGGGCTTCCCTGGTGGCTCAGATGGTAAAGAAACTATCTGCAATACAGGAGAATTCCATGGACAGAGGAGCTTGGCAGGATATAGTCCATGGGGTCACAAAGAGTTGGACATGACTGAGCAACTTTCATTTCACTTCTGATGGCTCAATGGTAAAGAATACACCTGCCAGTGCAGGAGACACAGGTTTGATTCCTGGATAGGAAAGATCCCCTGGAGAATGAAACGACAACCCACTCCAGGATTCTTGCCTGGGAAATCCCATAAACTCCTGGAGGAGTCAGACATTACTCAGCTACTAAACAACAACAGCAAATTGGATTTAAGGCCCACCTGGATATACAAGAAGGATATCATCTCAATTTTTTTCAGTGAATCATATCTCCAAAAAACATTTTTACAAATAGAGCTGCATTCATGGGTTCTGGAGGTTGTGACAGGTTCTTTCCTTTTGGGAGGATTACCATTCAACCCACGATAGCTCAGTTGGTAAAGAATCTGCCTGCAATGCAGGAGACCCCGGTTCTATTTCTGGGTCCGGAAGATCCACTGGAGAAGGGATAGCCTACCCACTCCAGTATTCTTGGGCTTCCCTTGTGGCTCAGCTGGTAAAGAATCCATCTGCAATGCAGGAGACCTGGGTTCAGTCCCTGGGTTGGGACTATCTCCTGGAGACAGGGAAGGCTACCCTCTCCAATATTCTGACCTGGAGAATTCCATGGACTGTGTAGTCCATGGGGTCACCAAAAGTCAGACACAACTGAACGACTTTCACTTTCCCCAACTCCCAGGCTGCAGACCGCTATGGGTCCGTGGCCTGTGAGGAACTGGGCCATACAGCAGGAAGTGAATGGTGGGAGAGCAGCTTCACCCGCCATGCCCCATTGTTCCCCATCACTCACTTTACCACCTGAACCATCCCCTCATTGCTCCCATTACTGCCTGAACCACCCTCACCCTTGTCTATGGAAAAATTGTCTTCCATGAAACTGGTCCCTAGCCAAAAAGGCTGAGGACTGCTGCCCTATAGGATGTCACGAGTTTTGCTTTTATTACTAAAATGCTGTACTACTCAATAACTAAGACAGGCATGTTGATCAATAACTACAGTAAATAGATGCATTTAAACTTGAGATTCTTTTTTAGATAACTTGTAGACTCTTAAAGCAGCATAAAAGCCCTCACTCTACAGATATATAGGTGACTTTTGTATAGAGTTAAATGAATTCATTAAAATATTAATTATGATTAAGACATATAAATAGTATGAATTGGATAGACGTATTAACATTATCTGATTGTCATATGGAGAGGAAAAGACAACAGATGGACACCAAAAATGAACTGGAAGAAAAATACCTCAAAGAATTGCCAGTGGCATATATATATATTTTCATTAATTTTTTTTCAAGTATAGATCACTCAAGGTGTAAAGCTAAAGATATATTTTTACTTATACTTTTCTATCTACATTTTAAAAATAAATCTAATGAATCTTTTGGGGTTTTTTTTGTCCACACCAGGCAGCTTGTGGGATCTCAGTTCCCTGACCAGGGATTGAACCCGGGCTCTTAGCAGTGACAGCTCTGTATAACAACTACTGGACCACCAGGGAATTCCTCTCTTTATCTACATTTTTTAAATTATTAATAAAAAAAAATACACACAGAGAGAGATGCACACACATTTAAAAGAAAAAAGTCAAAGACATATCAATATCACAGAAACATGAAAATTATAGAATTGAGTCAGGATAAATCTCGGGTAATATATCTCAGATTCCCTCATTTCTTTCATATCTTTGATAGAAGGATAATCTACATCTACATCTACTTGGAAACTTCTGGTGACAGAGATCTTATTCTTTCACAATATAACTCAATCTCACTCACTCTAGTGTTGAACAGCACTAATAGAAAATTCTCCCCCAAATGAATTATAACATGACTGCATGCCGTGTTTAGCCATGGTTTACCGCTATCACGTACGGAAGTACAGACTGCACACTGCACAACTCTATAGATCAGACTCGTCACCCTCTGAAGCTGTGCAGCGTCAGAGCCCCATCTTGGCACGTGACACCATCCAAGCTGGAAAAGTTGTTTCTTGTCTTGCTTTTCCTCTGCCTCTTCTTTCTCCTAATATATTTGATCTCTTCAGAAGGTATGGCCCCCAATATTGCATTTTTTCATTATCCCTGCCTTGTGCTTTCCAGGGAAAAATGATTCAATAGATTTGATCTTGATTTTCCACTTTTTTGAGGTTTGCTTTTAGACTCCAAAAAAAAGGGGGGGACAGCACTGCTTTGGGATGACTGTCACTGACTCGTGATCAAGGAAGATCTCAAAGCATGAAAAAAAAACACTGAGTATGAATGTTAAAACCACTAACTAAAAGTGAAGGCAGAGGAAGAAACAAGTCAAAGAACAGTTTAAGCCATCCCAGGTTTAGATTCTTCTTTTTAAACATATGTCTGTTAAATCCCACAACAGATCTGTGTAATAACTGTCATTACAGCCACAGCTCTCCCCTGAGGTCACATGGAATAGTCCCTCATCTGTTCATGCTCTTTCATCACTGTTCTCCGTATGTTCCATTTCTTCTGCTGAATTACCTTCCCTGACCCTACGGATACCCTCTTCTGTTCATTCTCTCTTTTACTTGGCAAACTCCTGTTTATCATTCAGATTCCTGATTAGATGTAATCTGATTCCTTGATCCTTTATGTCTAGGCTAAGTGTGCTTCCTATTTGCTCCAAAATACTTTGCATATCCCAGATGTTATCACCTATATTTGCATCCTTATCACCTGTGCAGACCTGTCTCCTCTCTTAGACTCTGACTACCATGAGATCCAGACTATGTAAAGGGAAGCAGGAGAGTATAATTTAGTAAAGTAGAGTCAGGACATAGACCTTAGGCTGATGCTTCCAGTATTTAAAGCCTGGCTCTACAACTTAACTGACTCAGTGACTTCAGATAAGTTACTTAAATGCTTCAGTTCATTCATCTGCAAAATGAGAATAAAATACTGTTTATTTTTTCTAACTGTTGTGAGCGAGAACACGGAGAACACTCTTAAGAGAGTGTATGACACTCAATAGGTGTTACTTATTGTTATTAGGGTTATTCATGAGTGTATTCTCAATACTGATATATAGACGTTCACATTCTTTGCAGACTCTGGATCAGGCATCTTCTATTATTAATTAAAGCCTTCTCAGATATGTCTTTCGGAAAGGTCTTCCTTCAAACCCTCATTTCTGCCTGTTTAATAGCATTTCTTATTTAATACATTAAATCTACTTAATGTATCCTGCATGTCTTTTTTCTCCTATTAAACCAAAAGATGGTAGCCTCCATATTTGTCTCTCTGTTTTCCTCACAGAAAACAATAGTTGAATGAATTAATGACTCCATAGATAAATCAATGAATTGAAAAATCAAAGGAAGTCCTTCAAGACAAGTTGGTAAGGGAGTTTGGACTAAAAGGAGGCTAGAAATTCAGATATTAGACTAAGAGGTTTGGATGAAAACTGAAGAAAAAAAGACCGCTACACATCAAAAGTCAGCAAAACTGAAAAGTTGGTGTTTCCCTGTGTTGGGTAATCTGTTGCTGCTGCTGCTGCTAAGTTGCTTCAGTCATGTCCGACTCTGTGCATTCCCATAGACAGAAGCCCACCAGGCTCCCCTGTCCCTGGGATTCTCCAGGCAAGAACACTGGAGCGGCTTGCCATTTCCTTCTCCAATGCATGAAAGTGAAAAGTCAAAGTGAAGTCGTTCAGTCATGTCTGACTCTTAGCGACCTCATGGACTGCAGCCTACCAGGCTCCTCCGTCCATGGGATTCTCCAGGCAAGAGTACTGGAGCAGGGTGCCATTGCCTCCTCCAGGGTAATCTGTTAAGCTTTGTCAGTACATGGAATGTTCCATGTTACAAGCCAAGAGCCAGACTGGTGTAGCCTTTGCATTGGAAACCAAAAAGGGAAAGTCTTGGCTCCCTGAATCAGCTCCTTTATGCCCTGGTAGCAGAAGGCTCCTGTCAAAAATCCTTGGTATAAAGCCCCACATAGCTCATGACTGATGAAGGAGAAGATGTTGTTCCACTATGGGACATCATTGGATATTAAATATCTATGACTGATCATTTCCAGTTCAGCATATTGAGGAGTTAGGGATAATGCTTATACCTAGCAACTTGTTGGCAAGATGACCATGTAACATATGGAAAGTCCAAGTCCGGAGAGGACAGAAATGTTTATAACAAAATTTTATTTTATTTTTTGTAGGGGAACTGTTATTTTTTTTAAATTTTATTTTATTTAACTTTACAATATGTATTGGTTTTGCCATATATCAAAGGGATGGTATGGGGAGGGAGGAGGGTTCAGGATGGGGAACACATGTATGCCTGTGGCAGATTCATTTTGATATATAACAAAATTTTAAAATGAAGTAAAAGATTCTGGGAGAATTTTCTGAAGTTTGCACTGATAATAAAGTGTTCAGTAAGTTGATCTTTCTAAAAAGAGTTCCCTTGATCAAATAAGTTTGGCAAACTACAACCTATAGGTATTTTTAAAATTTTATGATTCACATCACAATATTAAAATTGCTGGGAAGTCTGGAAATGAGAAAACTTACTTATATTCACCTAAACCTTGAGAGATAGTGACTTTCCCAAAATTACCCTTGTTGGTAAAAAGAGGACTAGAATCTACTCTGATTTTAAATTTTCTATAAAACTGTACCATCTCTTTTTGGACTGTAGAATAGCTCAGTGGAACAAATTTTGGAAAAGAAAAAGATGAGGCCGCTGAGTGAGGTACCTCCAGCTCCACTTTCCTACTGACATTTGCCAACTTATTAATAGTATTTAAGGCCTCAATTCCAGCACATAGGCAGGGAACAGTGCTTAGATATAAACTTTGCTGTCCTCATTTACACATTATTCATGATCATTCTGGTTTATACGCCCATGTATCAGAAGGAAGTCTGGTTCCCACAACTGATCCCCTCATCTCCCAAACCTCCACCACCAAGCTTTACTTCTGAAATTTTCACCTGATTTCTTCCCAGAGAGCTTGTGAACATCCCCAGTGAAATTCTCTGAGAAAACTCAAGCACTTCCTCTCAGTCTTCATTTGCCCTGACCTTTCTGCAATATTATCTACGGCTCTCACTTCCTTTCAGCTCAATTCTTCCTTATTTGCTCTTGATCCTCAGGACAGACACCTTAAATAAAGTGAAATTTGATTCAAACTACAGAAAATCTATCAGGATCATTCCTTTGCTGACCTGATAATTAAAATGGAAATTTTTTTTTTTTGCAACTTTCCCATTTATTATGGATGGAAAGTTGAGAGATTAAGACCCAGGAAACTTGAAATTGAAGGATAAGTCTAACTACTAAGAAATATGATATGGACTAAAAATAACCCCTAGCCCTCTGTTTTCTTATCTCTTTTGATCTGTGAAGTGAAGGAGTAAAACTAAATGGTTTCTATGATTCTTTCTATTTTGGCCATTCCTGAATATTGAGGAAATGATTCTGTACTCAATTTATGTGACTGTGATCAAATCATTTAACCACTCTGAGTTTCAGCTTAGAGCCTTACCTGTAAAACAATATTATTAAAAAACAAAAAACAGCTTAACATGGAAAGTTAGTATGTTTAATTACATTACTTCTAAGGATGAACTATCTAAGTTCAAATTACAGCCTCCTTCTCCTACCCCCCATCATTTTGTAGCTGTGTGACTCTGGGAAAATTATTGGCTTCAGTTTCCTCATCTGGGGAAAAAAAGAATATATTAACAGATCCTACTTCATATAGTTTTGTGAATTAAGTGAGTTCCTATGTGGAAAGGTCTTAGAAGATTGCTTCCTACTAGTGAGTACTGTGTTAAGTGTGACTTTATTATTAATGGATCTTAAAATTGGTTGAAAATTAAGTATTCAAATGCTTCATTTTTCCTTTTTCTACCTAACTCTGTGGCATTGGTAATTTGTTCACTGCTTTGAAAAGTATGATTCACTGCAAAGAAAAAGAATCTGTAACTGACAATTTTCTTATAGATTCATACTCTGTAATATTTTTAAAAATTAAATATCACATTTTGCTTATGTTTGTATACAATATGAGAGATAACTTTGGATTGGTTAAGTCATCATATATACAAAATCAGATTTTTATTTTGAAGTTTTAATTGAGATATAGTGAGAATTACATGCTTTTAAAATTGTTATATAGATAGGTTTATCTGCTGTTTTACTTTTTGTTTCCAATGTTTCAAACCATTTTTGTTTCTCTATATCTCCTTTGCTGTTTTTTTTTTTCATTAAGTGTATATTTTCCAACATAATGCTTAAATCCCTTTAATAATTGTTTTACTATATATTTTACAGAAGTTTTCTTAGCAATTACTCTAGGGCTTATATATTATCATACTCTGCTGCTGCTGCTGCTGCTGCTAAGTCGCTTCAGTCGTGTCCGACTCTGTGCGACCCCATAGACGGCAGCCCACCAGGCTCCCCCATCCCTGGGATTCTCCAGGCAAGAACACTGGAGTGGCTTGCCATTTCCTTCTCCAATGCATGAAAGTGAAAAATGAAAGTGAAGTCGCTCAGTCGTGTCCGACCCTCAGCGACCCCATGGACTGCAGCCTTCCAGGCTCCTCCGTCCATGGGATTTTCCAGGCAAGAGTACTGGAGTGGGTATCATACTCTAGACTTACACTAATTTCAGTGAGATACAGAAACGTTATGCTATCATAGATTTATTCTCTTTGTTTTTCCCTTCTATTATTTTTTTACATATTACCTTTTTTATCTATGTTGCAAACTCAACAACACATTGCTGTAATTATCACTTAGTATGAGTATGTTGTCTTTCAGAAAAGCTGAGAGAAAGGAGAGCAAGCACATATTTGCAGCATTTGTAGTATACGGCATGCTAAGTCACTTCAGTCATGTCGGAGTCTTTGTGACCCCATGGACTAGTCTGCCAGGCTCCTCTGTCCGTGGGATTCTCCAGGTAAGAATACTGGGGTGGGTTTCCATGTCCTCCTCCAAGTGATCTTCTTCCTCTTATTATTTCTGGTTCTCTTCATTTATTTTTATGGATTTGAGTTACTATCTGGAGTCATTTTCTTCATCCAATAGAATTCTGCACCCACCCACTTCCTTTGTGCCTTGAGTTAGTTAAGTATGGTTTAGTTATTTGAACTTTTTAACATATTTTAATTATTTGAAAATTATAACAACTGCTTTGATGTCCACTAAATTCAACTGTAGTATCTTCTCAAACAGGCAATGGCCTGTTTTTTGACCTGGTCATTTTCCTGTTCCTTTGTATATCTTGTATACAAATAGATATCTATTCTTGTATACAGATATAGATCTGTATTCTATCTGTATTCTGAATCTGCTACAGGTATACATGTGTTCCCCATCCTGAACCCTCCTCCCTCCTCCCTCCCCATACCATCCCTCTGGGTCGTCCCAGTGCACCAGCCCCAAGCATCCAGTATCGTGCATTGAACCTGGACTGGCGACTCGTTTCATACATATATTATACATGTTTCAATGTCATTCTCCCAAATCTTCCCACCCTCTCCCTTTCCCACAGAGTCAAATTTCTCCTATTTTTTAAAGTTTTTTAGTTTTATGTTTTACATTTAAGCCCAGGATCCATTTTAGTGGATTTTCATGGGAAACAGTTTCTGTATCATAAATAGACTAAGCAGTGGACTGAGGAAATAAAGAGACAGTCTAAGTGATAATGATAACAAAAGAGTAAGCATCTCATGGAGGGTACTGGAACTTCCATTGAACAGGTGAGATAAGGACAAAACTAGTGAGGCCCTGTGGGCTTTTGCTGGGACACACAAACTCAGAGGAGACTCCAGGGCCATTTTTATCAATGGCCCTGCTTAGTGCTCTCAGGCAAGTCACTCTGTTTCTCGATTCAGGTTCCTTGTCTATAAAATCTTAAAACTAACACACTGATTTGCAGTCTGCAGTACAGGAGGAGTCAAGAGGGTTAGGAGGCACAGAAACTGAGAAGTCTGGGTAGGCACAAGAACTGACAAGAAAGTGCAGTCTCTGAATCTCTCCTACCTTTCCTCTTGGAGCCTATTGCTTCCCATATCATATGCCTTTTCTTCTTGATTTCTTCTTGATTCATCCTGTTCCCTATTCTTGCTAATCTCAATCATGGATTATAGTTGTACACCCCAATCCACTATGACATTTGCTGAGAATGCATCAGAGATTGAAACACCTCACAAGTTCACAAAATAATAATTAAATTATGCACCTAAGTAAACATCTAGGTTTTTAATCAGTGTACTCCCAGTGAACAATCATACTAGATTTAAATGAATTTTTCTATGATTCTTCCCTCCTTCTTTTGTGACCTCCTTCTCCATTACTAATTTCCTAAGAAAAGACTAAGTATTTGGTTCTCTGCTGTAATACCTGAGAAACCCAGAGATATAATTAGATGTAGATTTTAAATATCATATTTACTTTTTAATTCAAGGTCATTGGATAATGCCTAGAAATTATAAAACTGAGAAAAGCCTTTCCAAAAGATTTGATATAAGCAGAAGAGCAATTATACACGTAAGTGTATATATCCATGGTATACCAAAACTTAGAAAGCCCCTTCCAACTAATAACTTGATTTAGACTGAGGAATTACTACACACACACATACAAGCATACAGTTATACACACACACCCTATACTGATGTACAACATCCACATATCCAGACTCATTCCAATTTTGTGATTAGCCTTCTCTGATCTTGGGCAAATATCATTCTTTTCAGTGTCAATTTTCCATCTCTAAAATGAAGAGATTGAACTAGGTTATTTCTGAAATAATTGATATCACTTCAAGTCTAAAAATAACTTGCTCTTTGTTACTCAACTCGATATTATTTCCTAGTGAAAATCAACAGCTGCTTTTTTCTTCTATACTAAGCAAATCATACTTTGCCAACAAAGGTCCATTTAGTCAAAGCTACGGTTTTTCCAGTAGTCATGTATGGATGTGAGAATTGGGCTATAAAGAAAGCTGAGTGCCAAAGAATTGATGCTTTTGAACTGTGGTGTTAGAGAAGACTCTTGAGAGTCCCTTGGACTGCAATGAGATCAAACTAGTCAGTCCTAAAGGAAACCAGTCCTGAATATTCACTGGAAAGACTGATGCTGAAGCTGAAACTCGAATACTTTGGCCACCTGATGCAAAGAACGAACTCATTGGAAAAGACCCTGATGCTGGGAAAGATTGAAGGCAGGAGGAGAAGGGCACAACAGAGGATGAGATGGTTGGATGGCATCACCAACTCGATGGACATGAGTTTGAGCAAGCTTGAAGAGTTGGTGACGGACAGGGAAGCCTGGCATGCTGCAGTCCATGGGGTTGCAAAGAAATGGACACAGCTGAGCAACTGAACTGAATGAAACAAATCATTTTTCTTATTTACTGAGTGAAAGAAGAATGGTATAAAGTACATAAATTTGAGATTGTGTGTGTATTTTAATCATCCATAAGATTCTTTAACTGGAGGTATATGAAAACCTTTACCTTTGTGATTTATTCCCTGAAGCTTTCCCAGGTTATTGGATTTGAAGACTGAACAAAGTGGATACTCAAACCTCAAGAACAATTCTTTACATGGAAGTTTCAATTCTAGGTACCAAAGGCTTGAACTCTTAGACTTCTATTTTCATATCTGCTTCTAACGAGCATCTCCCAGGGAGTGTAGCCCTTAGATTTGATTCTGGAAAAAGAAAACACAGTAATTTTCAACTCTCAAGTGTACACTTAAAATAATACACATCTTTTCTGTTGCTTCTTTATATATATTTTACATATATATTTTATAAACACCTTATAAATTTGGTTAATTCTACTTCAATATGTCTAATACTCATATTTAAGGCACAAGGAAGGGACCTCACTGACCTCTTCAATAGTACATCTATGATGTGGGTTTTGAGTTTCCTTTCTGCTTTACAAAAATTTACTAGTGATAAAGTGCTGGAGAAAGAATTTCTCCCCTCCCCCTTCCCTGGTCCAGCTGTGTGTTTTTTACATGAGAGGAGTAAGAAATCTCTCCTTTTCCTAATACAACTTACCTGTTCATAATGGGATCTCAAGGGCATTAGAAACTGTACCTTTTTCTGCTCAAAGTGTTTCTAGTACTTGAATCATCTCCATTTAAAACAGTGTTCTAAGCAAATTTCACAATACTTGGATAATTTTATACACTTCCTATGGCAACCCACTCCAGTATTTTTGCCTGGAGAATCCCATGGACAGAGGAACCTGGCAGGCTACAGTCTATGGGGTCGCAAGAGTTGGACACAACTTAGTGACCAAAAGCAGGGGACAACCTAAAGATCTGTGACTCATTTCAGTGTACAAACTCTGTTTCTTTGTTAAAAAGTCATATTGGCTTATAATCACATATTCTTTACTGTTGATAAAAGTGATACAATGCCTGACTGTTCTTAATTATCGTATCAGTACAGAAACTGAACTTTATGAAAGCGAGCACTTTTAATTTGTATTGGAATATAAAATGTGACTTAAAATGTTGTGTTAGTTTCTGCTGTAGAGCAAAGTGAATCAGTTATACATATACCTATATCCACTCTTTTTTAGACTTTTTTTCCCATATAAGTCATTACAATTTGGCGTGGGAGGGATAAACTGGGAGACTGAAATTGACATATATACACTATAATATATAAAGTGGATAACTAATCAGAATCCATTGTATAGCACAGGGAATGCTACTCATTATGACCTATATGGGAAAAGAATCTGAAAAGGAGACAAAGTGTGCATTAAGGAGGAAACCCAGAAAAATACAACAGTTGGAAAATCTGGGTTCAAGCACTTGTTTTGCCACCAATGTATTAACTGCCATTCACCAAGTCATTCACTCCTTCCAGGACATTGTCTCCTCATCCATAAAAGGAAGGGAATCTGAGAATTCTAACCCTTCGGTTCAGATGTGCTAAAATTCTTCTTCTCATCTACCGATCTACTAAAGTGACAAGTTAGGTCTTCTGGACAGTTTCCAAAGGCAAAAAGAAGAAAATCAAAGGATTCTTTCTAACATAAGAGAAATAAATAAAAGTGTACATGGGACATTGCAAAATGATTATCAAAGTACACAGAAGCAAGTTACTCACTCTGGGAAAAGAGCAAGATAAGACAGGAAGTGATATGCAACAGAGGGATGGTAACAGCTGTTAAAACTAAGCAATAGGATTCTAAATGGAGAGTGGCCAACATTCTGGGACAAATGACCCTTTAGAGAAAAATGTTCAAATATACACATATATAAGGTTCAGACCAAGAACCAATGACTCAAAGGTGAGAAAGTACATGTTATAGAAGAAAGTGCTTCTATATTTATAAAAGAGAAAAATGGACTCAAAGGCTCATTCTTCCCTCTTCCCTATCACACTCAGCTTTGAGTGTCTAATATTTTCTGTTAATGAAGTACAACTCCTGAGATCACTGGCATCTTAAATCTTAGGAACTGAATCATAAAGTTTCTCCAGCCTTGACAAAACTTACCTGGATTCAAGAGTTAATTTCTCAGGAAGCTGGTCAGTGCATCAAAGTGGAAAAATCCAAAAGTTGAGGTTTTTCCTCCTTTAAAGACCCACTATGGTGGGTCACTCCTTAAAAGCAGAAACTCTGAGCTCTGGTGAAATTTTCTGAGACGTAACTTGTGCGCTACACTCCTTGGTTTTCAAATTGCTTGTAACTTCCAAACAAGGTTTAATAGCTGAATCCCACCTGCTCTTAATGGAGAGTGATCTCAGTAGCAATGCTGTAGAATGAACCAAGCATAGAAAGGGCTCTAAAAAGCAGAGGTTTGGATGGAGTTTTAATTCACATGTGGCATTAGGGAACCCTGAATTCACAATTAAGCTTAAATTTAACCATAAATTTCCTCCCAATCAATTTATCTCTGCTGCATGCTACTATTTAAATGAAGACCTAACTCACTCTCTAAGGAAACTTTTCACTCAAACATATTAGAAAGAAAAAATGACATTATAATGACTTACATATGGAGAAGGGATCTTTAAAACTTTTTGCTATCAGGCTAACTGGCTATCATAATTAATTGCTGATGACTGAAACATAATTTAATGGATAATAAATAGAATGAGAAAGGCAGAAACCTTTGTTTCAGTTCTACCTAAGTTCTTTCCTATAAATTGAAAGATATTAACCCACGTTTCTGAAGTTTGATTGTTAAAAGAATTAGTTGACTTCTAACCTCACAGAAGACATATATTGAATAAGTAGATATTTTAAAGGTGTATTAAGAATGTATAGGATGTCTTTCTTTTAAAAGTTACTATATGATAATGCATTCCAACCTGAAGAACTCACAAATGGTTATAATCACTTCTTTTTACAAACTTTAAACTTCTCATTTTGTATTAGGATACAGCTGATTAACAATGCTGTGGTAGTTTCAGGTGAACAGCATAGGGACTCAGCCATACATACACACGTCTCCATTCTCCCTTAAACCCCTCTCCCATCCAGACTGGCACATAACATTGAGTAGAGTTCCATGTTACATAATAGGTCCTTGTTGGTTATCCATTTTGAATATAGCAGTGTACAATTACTTCTTTTAAAGGCTTAAAAATAGTCTTTCCTGTCAGGAAGATGGAAACGAAGTATACTTCATGTTCTTAGGTGATGACTAAGTGTGGTTTGGTTTTATTGCTGTTTAGGCAAGGTCTATTTATACTTTGGTCTAAAATTTCACAGTCAGTAGGGCACAAATTCCAGAAGACCAAGTAAGAATTTAAAAGCAGGAGAAGATAAGCAGCAACTGGAAATCTTCCATAAAATCACACCATTTCAAGAGATGGATCCATCGTACAAACTTTCTGGATAGTAATCAAAAGTAAGCTTGTTCTCCAGTAATACAAAATATGTAGTGATTTCTACCTATGTGATACAGTTGAAAAAAAAAAAGGATACTAAACAGAGCTATAACTTTATAGTAGGCTTTCCTGATGGCCCAGCAATAAAGAATCTGCCTGTAATGCAGGAGACCTGGGTTTGATCCCTGGATTGAGAAGATGCTCTGGAGAAGGAAATGGCAAACCACTCCAGTATTCTTGCTTGTGAAATCTTATGGACACAGGAGCCTGGCAGGCTACAGTCCATGAGGTTGAAAAAAGCCAGACATGACTTAATGACTAAATAACAACAACATCATTATCGTAGTTGCCTAAACCCAGACATATTGGACCAAAGCAAAGAGTTTGCTTAGTTCTTCCACATGGAGGGTACCCCTATTAAGTACCAGACCTCATTTGTCCAAACCTCCCAATCTAGGGTAATAGCCATGTGCTCATCCAGATCACAATCATTTACATCTAGGGGTAAATCATTGAAAATAAATCTAGGAGTAAATCCTATTCAGCTTCTCAATATCTCCAGGTACAGATGAAATGTGCCTTGCTTGGATTTATCTCCCTCTCTATTCTAGAATCTGCCATGAAGATCACTTCTACTACCGAGTCCCAAACCCAGGTCTAGTTCATGCTCCCCTTGACAAATAAAATATGGTTAAACTAATAGGGAAACATAGACTAGGGAGAGTATTTACGCTTTCTAGAAAATCATTGAATTGAATCAAACTCTCTAAAACTCCATTGGGAGACAATTACTTTCTTCACATGCTTCACTCTTTCACTCAATAAATGTTTGTTGAGAACCTACTATGTATTAGACACCATGTTAGACTTTAGCAGTATAACATTAGGAAAGACAGTTCTTTCACTTAGGGAACTCAAGATCCAGTTTGGCAGAATGATGACTGAAAGTGAAAGTGTTAGTCACTCAGTCATGCCCGAATCTTCGCAACCCTATGCACCATAGTGCACCAGGCTCCCCTATCCATGGAATTCTCCAAGCAAGAATACTGGAGTAGGTAGCCATTTCCTTCTCCAGGGGATCTTTCCAACCCAGGGATCAAACCAAGGTCTCTTGCATTGCAGGCAGATTCTTTACTGTCTGAGCCACCAGGGAAGCCCCTGATGTGTTCATATGTCAGTTGCAATTCAGTGTAATAAGCGCCATGTCAGATCAATGACCGGGTGCTGAGGTAGGAGAGAAATCAAGAAAGGCTTTCTGGAAAACACTTCTAAGTTGTCTTGAAGAGTAAGTAGTCATCAGCTAGAAATGAGGGTAAAGAAGATTGCTGGAGTTCTAAAAGTAGTTCAGTTTATCTGTGCTATGAGATGAAGAGTAGATGATGAGATAGAGATAAACACTCAGGCCATATCTTTCAAAAGCACACTGGGATATACTCAGGACATAGCATAAAGTCTCAAAATCTATATGATGAATAAAAAGACGAGACCTCATTTTTTTCTTTCAGCTCCATGGAGGTATAATTGACAAATAAAATTGTAACATATTTAGAGTGAAAAATGAGATGATTTGATATGTGCAAACATTGTAAAATGATTTCCAAGTTAATTAACATATCTATCACCTCATATTTATTTATGATGAGAATACAAGTTCTACTCTCTCAGCAAATTTTAATTATACAATACAGTATTATCAACTATAGTCACCATATTATACATGAGATCTTCAGACTTTATCCATAATATAACTGAAAATGTGTACCCTTTTACAAACTCTTCCTATTTCCCCCACAATTCAGTCCCTGACAACCACCATTCTACTCTGTTTCTATGAGTTTGACTTAAAAAAAAAATGTTCACATGTCAGTGATGCCATACAATACTTTTCTTTCTCTGTATGGTTTATTTCACTAAGTATAATAGCTTCCAGTTTCACCCATGTTATCATAAATGACAGAATGTCCCTCTTTTTTAAGGCTGAATAGTATTTCATTGTGTGTATATATCATATTTTCTTTATTCATTAATCTATTGATGGACATGTAGGTTCTTTCCATGTCTTGTAAATGCTGCAATGAAATGGGTTGCAGATATCTCTTTGAGATACTGACTTTGCTTCCTTTGGATATATCCAGAAGTGGGGTTGCTTAACAATAAGATAGTTGTATTTTTAATTTCTTGAGGAACATCCATGTTGTTTTCCACAGTGGCTGTACCAGTTTACATTCCAATCAGTAGTACACAAGGGTTCATGTTCCTCTACATCTTAACCAACAATTATGAATTCTTATTAATTAAAAAAATAAATAATGGACATAAAACAATGCATTAATTTCAGAGATAGGATATAATGATTTGATGTTTGTATGTACTGTGAAATGATCACCACGTAAGTGGAGTTAACATTCATAACCATACAGAGTTGCAGTTTTTTCTTTTGTGTTAAGAACTTTTAAGATCTACTCTCCAAGCAACTTTCAGATGTATAGTACAGAAGTAATAACTATAGTCGCCAAACTGTACATTACATACCCATGATTTATTACAATTGGAAGTTTGTACCTTTTGACCACAGTTATACCCACTTCATCTATCCCCTATTTCTTGCCTCTGCTGAGGCTGCTGCTGCTAAGTTGCTTCAGTCGTGTCTGACTCTGTGCGGCCCCATAGACGGCAGCCCACCAGGCTCCCCCGTCCCAGGGATTCTCCAGGCAAGAACACTGGAGTGGGTTGCCATTTCCTTCTCCAATATATGAAAGTGAAAAGTGAAAGTGAAGTCACTCAGTCGTGTCTGACTCTTCTTGACCCCATGGACTGCAGCCCACCAGGCTCCTCTGTCCATGGGATTTTCCAGGCAAGAGTGCTGGAGTGGGTTAATGAGTTCAAGGTTGTTTCTTTGTTTTGTTTTTTTCTAGATTCCACATTTAAGTAAGAGTATATGATATTTGTTTTTCTTTATATGACATTTCACTTGGCATAATATCCTCAAAGTCCATCTATATTGCAAATGTCAGGATTTCCTTCTTTTTATGGCATAATTGTGTTCCACTTCATACACATACAATATCTTCTTTATGTATTCATTTGTCAATGGACACTTAGGTCATGTTTCAGTCATTGTAAATAATGCTTCAATGAATCAGATCAGTTGCTCAGTCGTGTCCGACTCTTTGTGACCCCATGAATCGCAGCACGCCAGGCCTCCCTGTCCATCACCAACTCCCGGAGTTCACCCAGACTCACGTCCATCGAGTCGTTGATGCCATCCAGCCATCTCATCCTCTGTCGTCCCCTTCTCCTCTTGCCCCCAATCCCTCCCAGCATCAGAGTCTTTTCCAATGAGTCAACTCTTCAACATGGGGGTGCTTATATACTTTTAAGTTACTGTTTTTTCTTTCAATAAACGCTCATAAATTGAATTACTGGATCATATAGTGGTTCTATTTAATTTTTTTGAGGAATCTTCAAATGATTTTCCACTGTAGCTACACTACTTTACATTCCCACCCACAGTGCATGAGGGTTTCCTTTCTCCCACATCATTGCCCACACTCATTATTTCTGATGTTTTAATAATAAATAACCTAACAATTGTGAGATGATGTTTCATTTTGATTTTTTAATTTATTTTTCATCGGGGGATAATTGCTTTCCAATGTTGTGTTGGTTTCTGCCATACATCAACATGAATCAGCCATAGGGATACACTTGTGCCCCCTCTCCTGAACCTCCCTCCCACCTACCACACCATCCCGCCCCTCTATGTTGTCACGGGACACTGAATTGGGCTCCTCCATCCATGGGATCGGAGAAGGCAATGGCATCCCACTCCAGTACTTTTGCCAGGAAAATCACATGGATGGAAGAGCCTGGTGGGCTACAGTCCATGGGGTCGCTAAGAGTTGGACACGACTGAATGACTTGACTTTCACTTTTCACTTTCATGCATTGGAGAAGGAAATGGCAACCCACTCCAGTGTTCTTGCCTTGAGAATCCCAGGGACAGGGAAGCCTGGTTGGGCTGCTGTCTATGGGGTTGCACAGAGTTGGACACGACTGAAGAGACTTAGCAGCAGCAGCAGCAGCATCCATGGGATTCTCCAGGCAAGAATACTAGAGTGGGTTGCCATTTCCTTCTCCAGGGGAATCTTCCCGATCCAGGGATCGAACCCAGGTCTCCCGCATTGCAGGCAGACGCTTTAATCTCTGAGCCACCAGAGAAGCCCCATATTATACAACAAATTCCTATTGTCTATCTCTTTCACACATGGTAATATATATGTTTCAATGCTACTTTCTGAATTTTTCCCACCCTCTTCTTCCCCTGCTCTGTCTACAAGGCTGTTCTCTGTGTCTCTATTGCTGCCCTGCAAATATGTTCACAAGTACCATCTTTCTTGATTTCATATTTATGCATTAATATAGAATATTTGGTTTTTTCTTTTTGATTTATTTCACTCTGTATAAAAGGCTCTAGGTTCATCCACCTCTATAAAACCGATTCAAGTTCATTCCTTTTTATGGCTGAATAATATTCTATTGTATATATGTATCACAACTTCCTTATCCATTCATCAGTCAATGGACTTCAAAGTTGCTTCCATGTCCTGGCTATTGTAAAGAGTGCTTCAGTGATTGTTGGGATATTTGTGTCTTTTTCAATTACAGTTTTCTCAGGGTATATGCCCAGTAGTAGGATTGTTGTGTGATATGGTAGCTTTATTCCTAGTTTTTTAAGGAATCACCACACTGTTCTCCATAGTGGCTGTATCAATTTACATTCCCATCAACAGTACAAGAGAGTCCTCTTTTCTCGTCATTCTCTCTAGCATTTACTGTTTGTAGATTTTTAAATGATGGCCATTCTGACCAGTGTGAGGTGATACCTCATTGTAGTTTTGATTTGCATTTCTCTAACAATAAGTAATGCTGAACATTTTTCATGTGTATATTAGCCATCTGTATGTCTTTGGAGAAATGTCTGATTTTGATTTGCATTTCCCTGGTGATTAGAAACACTGAGCATCTTTTCATGTGTCTGTTGGTTAACTGTGTGTCTTTGGGAAAATATCTCTTCAGTTTGTTGTTAGTGTACAGAAATACAATGAGATATCACTCACACTTTTCAGAATAGCAGTTATTAAAAAGATAAGAAAGAGCAAGTATTGGCAAGAATGTAGAAAAAAGGGAACTCTCTCACACTATTGGTGGCATGTATATCACTGCAGCCACTATAGAAATTAATGTGAAGGTCTCTCAAAAAATTAAAACTGGAACTACCACTTGATCTAGAAATTCTACTCCTAGGTACTTACCTAAAAAAAAAAATGAAAACACTAATTAAAAAGATATATGCACCCTTATGTTCATTGCAGCATTATTTATAATAGCCAAGGTATGTAAGCAACTTAAGTACCCATAGACAAGTGAATGGATAAATAAGATGTAGTATATGTATACAATAGAGTATTACTCTGTCATAAAGAAAGAATGAAATTTTGCCATTTTGTACATGGAGCAAAAGGATGTTATGTTAAGTTTAGCAGAGAAAGAAAAATACCATATGACTTCATTTATATGTGGAATCTAAAAATACAACAAATGAACAAATAACAAAACAGAAACAGGATTATAGATAGAATAGAAAGGTGGTTGCCAGAGGCATGGGAGGTGGGTGGTGGATACGAGAAATACGTGAAGGAGATTAAGAGGTACAAACTTCCAGTTACAAAATAAATGTCATGGGTAGAAAATGTACAGAGTAGGGGGATTTTTTCAATAATAATGTAATATCTTTGTATGGTGACATATGATTTTTAAAAAAGAAATGCAACTGATTTTTGTGTGTTGATTTTGTACACTGCAACTTTACTGAATTCATTTTATTAGTTCTAGCATTTTTTTTTTTGATGGAGTCTTTTTGGTTTGCTGTCTATAATATCATGTTATCTGCAAACAGTCAATTACTTCTTTCTTTTTAATTTAGATGTCTTTTAATTCTTTTTCTTACCTAATTACTCTGGTTAGGACTTCCATTACAGTGCTGAATAAAATTGGTAGGAGTGGACATTTTTGTCTTATTCCTGATCTTATAGGAAACACTTTCAGCTTTTCATCATTTAATGCAATCTTAGTTTTGAAAGGTTGTTGTTGAATCACGCGAAGACACCAGGATTCTTGGCCCCCGGAGGAGAAGAATTCAATCCGGGGCCAGAGACGAGGCTTGATCGCTCAGAGCTTTTGTGTAATAAAGTTTTATTAAAGTATAAAGGAGATAGAGAAAGCTTCTGACATAGGCATCAGAAGGGGGCAGAAAGAGTACCCGCTTGCTAGTGTTAACAATGAAGTTATATACTCTCCAATGAATCCAAAGAATATCTGGAGGTTGTAAAGACCTCATCAGACCTACTCCCATAATTTACATTTTAAGATAACAGAATTAGCCAGAAGGTTTAATCCAAAGACTGTCCTCAGGCAGGATACATTACTGTTATATAATCCTAAGAAATGTGGAGAAAGAAAAAAAGTTTGTCCTTTCTTCCTCCTTGAGAATTCCAGACCCCTCTCTCCTTGGGGACCCCTAGACTCCCTATCAACCTGCCTAGGAAATGACTCTCTCAGTTTCAGATTTATTATATATGGCCTTTATTATGTTGAGGTACATTCCTTCTATATCCAATTTGTTGAGAATTTTTATCATAAATAAATGCTGAATTTTGTCAAAATTATTTGCATCTACTGAGATGATCATGTAATTTATCCTTCATTTTATTGATAGAGTACAGCACATTTATCAGTTGGCATAATTGAAATATCCTCACGTTGTAGGGATAAATTCCAATTAAATATGCTTTATGATCAGTTTAATATACTTTAACCTGGTACTATTTTGTTGAGAATTTTTGCTTCTATGTTCATCAAGGATACTGGTTGGTAATCTTTCTTTCCTTGTGGTGTCCTTGTCTGGATTTGGTATCTGGGTAATGCTGGCTTTGTAAAGTGAGTTTGGAAGTGTTTCCTGCTCTTTTATAGTTTGGAAGAGTTTGAGAAGAACTGGAATTTCTTTCTCTTGGAATGTTTGTAGAATTCACCAGTGAAGCCATCTGGGTCCTCAACTTTTGTTTGTTGAGAGGTCTTTGGTTACTATTTCAATCTCCTAATGTGGAGAAGTCACTCAGGGTTTTTTTGCTGTTTTTTTCTCTCTCAGAGGAAATTGCTCCCTGTGTACCTATAGGAGTTTCCCATGTGGCTGAAGTGGTAAAGGATCCACCTGGCAATGGAGAAGATGGAGGAGACACAAGTTTGATCCCTGGGTCAGGAAGAGTAAGCACATGTTCCTATACATTTGGTGTGTCCATAGGATGAGGGAAATCCAGGAGCCTTTTATGTCAGCATTTGGTCCTTTCTGTCTCCATTTGCTGCTACTGCTACTGCTACTGCTAAGTTGCTTCAGTCGTGTCCAACTCTGTGCGACCCCATAGACGGCAGCCCACCAGGCTCCCCCATCCCTGGGATTCTCCAGGCAAGAACACTGGAATGGATTGCCATTTCCTTCTCCAATGCATGAAAGTGAAAAGTGAAAGTGAAGTCGCTCAGTTGTGTCTGACTCTGTGTGACCCCATAGATGGCAGCCCACCAGGCTCCCCTGTCCCTGGGATTCTCCAGGTAAGAACACTGGAGTGGGTTGCCAGTTTCTTCTTCAATGCATGAAAATGAAAAGTGAAAGTGAAGTCACTCAGTTGTGTCCAACTCTTAGCAACCCCATGGACTGCAGCCCACCAGGCTCCTCCGTCCATGGGATTTTCCAGGCAAGAGTACTGGAGTTGGGTGGCTCCATTTGCTACATGGCCTCAATTCTTTGGACCATATAGAAAATGTTAAGTTTGAGTCGGCTATAAAGAAGGGCTTCTTTGGTGGCTCAGTTGGTAAAGAACCCGTCTACATTGCAGGAGACTGCCTGCAATGCAGGATATGTGGGTTCAATCCCGGGGTTGCGAAGATTCCCTGGAGAAGAAAATGGCAACCCACTTCAGTATTCTTGCCCGAGAAATCCCATGGACGGAGGAGGTTTGCAGTCTACCTTCCATGAAGTCACAAGAGTTGGACATGCCTTACCGATTAAACCATCACCACAACCAGCTATAAAGACAATGTATACAGTTTACTGACTGTCAGTTGCACAGTAGAGAATTAAGGCAAAAACATGTTCACTGAAGGAAAGTATAAACTTCAGTTCCTATTATTCTGTGTTGAAACTGAAGTGTGAAAAACAGTACCTCCTTGAACAGCTGAGCAATATTTTCATTTCACAGATGAGGAAATTAAAAGATAAAGATCAACTATGTTAGTTTCTATCTTAGTATATAAGGTAAAATCAGAATTCAGATTTATTCACATCAGATAAGCATGTCTAGACAACAAATTATATGGCATGGTGGTTACTTGACATACACTCAGAAAGAACTAGTTTCTTGCTCTAGTTTGACAGATGGTATTTAGGCAAATGACTACGCACTCTTTACACAAAGATTAAGATTGCTTTTATTTCTAATCTTCTTGAATTTTTAACTGTTATGCTTTCAAATATGAATAACTTTACTTGTTGCCCACTGTTTTCAGGAAAGTGTGAAAAGCAGAATAATCTTACTTTGTTTAACTGAAATTAAGCCAACTTGGTGTATAGTCAGCCTGAGATTTTTCTACCTGAACTTTAAGATTTTGAATTGCTCCATGTAAGTATAGTGATATGTCTAGATGAATGTCTAAGAAGCCCCTGCTAGGTTGCTTCAGTCGTGTCCAACTCTGTGCGACCCCATAGACAGCAGCCCACCAGGCTCCTCCATCCCTGGGATTCTCCAGGCAAGAACACTGGAGTGGGTTGCCATTTCCTTCTCCAATGCATGAAAGTGAAAAGTGAAAGTCAAGTCATTCAGTTGTGTCCAACTTTTAGCGACCCCATGGACTGCAGCCCACCAGGCTCCTCCTTCCATGGGATTTTCCAGGCAAGAGTACTGGAGTGGGGTGCCAGAAGCCTCTACAGGGGAGCTAATTCCTTTCCCCACGTCTAGTTTCCATTTACTTTCAGCTCAGCATTCCTTGTGGGTACTGTGTGTATAAATAGATAGTGTTCAAGAACCTGTGGGCAGATGTCCTAGACTCTTCAGCAGACATTGACCGGTCAGAGTAAACTTTCTCTTTCTTTAGCTGTGTGGCATGTGGGATCTTAGTTCCCTAACCAGGGATTGAACCCATGCCCCCGTGCAGTGGAAGCATGGAGCCTTAACTGGACCTGGATAAACTTTACATGAATCTTAAATCACTGTTGAACTGAACAAGTTTTCTCATCTATTTTTCTACCACAGTCACAGATTTGTTTAAAATTTTTATAGAAATTTTTGGATTTAGGTACTAATGTTTACTGAGCAGTTACCACAGGCCTTTCAACTTTCTAAGTGTTTTACATTTTAACCCATTTGATTTTTATAACAACTCTATAATTGCTTTTGTTAACTTCCTATTATGTGTATAAAAAATGAAAAGAACAATCGGAGTTTAGAAAGACTAGGAAACTTGCCCCAAACTGTACAGCTGCTGCTGCTGCTGCTGCTAAGTCGCTTCAGTCGTGTCCAACTTGGTGTGACCCCATAGACGGCAGGCAGCCCACCAGGCTCCCCCGTCCCTGGGATTCTCCAGGCAAGAACACTGGAGTGGGTTGCCATTTCCTTCTCCAGTGCATGAAAGTGAAAAGTGAAAGTGAAGTCGCTCAGTCGTGTCCGACTCTTAGCGACCCCATGGACTGCAGCCCACCAGGCCCCTCTGTCCATGGGACTTTCCAGGCAAGAGTACTGGAGTGGGGTGCCATTGCCTTCTCCGAACTGTACAGCTAGTAAACTGTTATAGAGTCAGAATTCAAGACTAAGTAGTTTGATTCCACCACAGGTTCGAGTCAAGCTGAATCACTGTATGCGCCATCTCTCCAGGATGAAGTTACAGCAATTCCAGTCTTCAGTTTCCTTATGCTGAGGATATTTCCCGCTTTGTGAAGTGACTTTCTGTTTACAAAACATTCTCATTGCTTTTCTTCTCTGAAACTAACATAAACCATTTGAAGTTATCTGGACAAGTTTTCAGATCTACATTTCAGAGAAATAACTGGCTCTTGTGGGGATGGCTTAGCTAATGCTTGGAGAGCTAAGACCATACTCTGGATAGACTATCTCATTTACTATTTCCAACAGGAATTCCTTTCCCTACTATACAGCATATTTTTATTACACAAGCAAAATGAGAATAGAAATACCACCTAAGGGCCATTCTAAAGTATTCCTCTTGGCTTTTCAGGGCCTATGGTTTGCATAAGGAGATGACTGAATGATAGCTCTGTGATGTAAAGAAATGCAACTCAGAACTGGAAAGAACTGTCAAGAATCAAGGAAAACAAATACTCTCAGTGGCAAATGGGCCCCAAACTCAGGTTAATCTCACCATTTCATGTCCTAAATGAAAAGTCATGCCAGAAATTGACACTAGAGAAAATCAGGATTTACAACAGCAAAAATAAGAGGCAGGATGGTGTGCACTGAATATATTAAATGAACACTAACCAAAGCCAGGTCACTCAAAGTCATAAAATTGCCAACATTTGTCAGAAGTAGAATCAGTGGGCTGAAACCACTCCAGGCGAGGTCTCCTTTATAGCCAAATAAGAATCATAATTCTCTTAGTATAAACTGGCTGGGATACCTGAATGAGGGAAAGTCAGTTTCCGAGAAGAGTCTGAATATAACTATGGGAAGAAATGCCAAGGCTAGCAATCAGGGAGACTTAGATTCCAATTTCTGCCTCAGGACTGATTTGTAATAAAATCTCTTATGCAAATCATTTATCTCTCTAGGATTATTTGATCACCTCAAAAACAGGTATCTGCCCTGCTTGCATTTGATGGCTTAATGTGAGAGTCATGTGAGAAAGTAAGTGTGAAAGAAATTAAAAAGCAAAAATTTGAAGTATGCATGAATGAGTTTAAATGATCTGAGCAATAACAAGAATTTCATCAGGATGGGCCAATGGTATAGTATATATCTGGGAAGAAATATTTACTGACAGTATACAGTATACCAGATATTGTGTTGGGCACTTATCACCATTTTCTGTGATATAAGGATATCATATATGAAAGATATAGGAGAATGACTGGAAGATTCCAATATCATGATAGACATGGACGAGAAGCATTCAAGGAGGCAATAATTTGATGTTTGGGACTTAAAGAGGTGCCTTGAGATCTTCTAAGACACAATTTCTATGAGAGTCATATTGATATAGAATTCATATTTCAAGGCAGCTAGGGTTATCTCTTCAGTCACTAAATAAACAAATTTGCTTTTGCTCTTTCACAATGAGAAGCTGTTTCTCACCCTATACAGCTCACTCTCTTTATTTTAATAGAGGCCTTGTAAAAAGGTCATATGGATGGATCAGGATGAATTTGTGATCATTCTCAGAAAAGCCATCTCAAAGAACTTGTGTGATTGAAAGAGGGTGAGTTACACCAAGCACATTTTCCTTTCCTCCTCCTCCTCCTTCTCTTCATCCTCTTTTCCCTTGTCTCCTTCTTCTCCATTATCATCACCATCATCTGAGAGCTGGGAAACCCCCTCTGTCCTTGAACAAGTCAGGTAGACTTTCTTTCTGCAGTGTCTCCATATATGGAAAAAAAGAGAGTTGGATTGGTATTGCCAATGTTTCTCAGCTATAAATTTTAAGAATTGTCAAAAAAATCATACTGAGTTCATTCTGTATAAAACACAAGGAAAAGGAGATAACACAGATCACAGTCTCTTCCCTCAAGCAGCTTAGAGATTAGATTACATTTTATTATATTTATGTTATATTTTTAAAAGTTCATGTTCACAACAAAAATTACTAGGAAAAAGTATCACTAGGAAATACTGAAATTTTATTATTATATACAATTTTCAATAGTATTTATCTTTGAAAGGATTAATCGGATTATTCACCTCTTTCCTTTACCATAACACCCTTTCCTCCCCTGCTCCTATGCTACATACTTCTGCATTTCCTGCTTCCAAAACTCTATTCATGATTCATAGCCGAAGCCTTAAATACCGCATCCATCAGAAGGCCTTCTTCCCTCAAAGAAGAGATGATCACTCTGTCCTTTAAATTCCAGTTCTACTTCCTGATTTGCCTGTGTAGCGTCAAAGTCTGGAGGCACCTGAGGTGCATTCTATTTTGAGGAGTGAGGGTGCTGACTTTAAAGTCTGGTTCAACCGCTGATTAGTTAGTGACTTCCCTAAGCCTTCAATTCCCCTCCAGTAAAGTCAGTCTGATACTGATCTCTTCTGCACAGGGCTGTTGGGCAGATTAAATGCAGTAATGTATGCATGTGCTTAGCAGAGACTCAGTGACCGTATTTGAATCCTCCCCTGGCAATAATTTAGGTTAGCTTTCTACTCCTGTCATTCTTGTATCCGTTTTGTCTTCTCTGGAAGAGAATAAAATCTGAGGACAGGAAACTCCTCGCTTACTTATCCTGTGCATTTTCCCCCTCACCCCACCCCTATCCCTCTCCTCAGGACTTAGCACACATTCTCTTTATCTGTAAATTGTGTCACATTGGTATCAGTCAGTACAAATATTCTCGGAAGCCTGTTAAGAATGTTCAGTAATGTACATGTCAACATTCACAAGGACAGAGTGGAAACCTCTCTTTGTCTTCTTTCTACTCTGCAACCTCGCTCCTCCCTTCCTGGCTCTGGAGAGGAGGCTGCAGTCAGAATAAAATGACCATAAGAAAATTATCAATTTTCTAATGAAAATCTCTGTTGTTAAAAATGCAGCCTCTGGCACAATCCCTAAGGGAAAGCACATGTTCCCACAATGTACTTAGCCAATTTGTGAGGTCTGCCTTGGTGAGCACAGAACCTCCGCTGACCCTGGAAAATAATCAGCTGGAGCTCTGAATCATGAAGCATGAAAGCTCAGAACTGTGCTGTCTCCAGCTGACACACCAGCTCCTGTCATTGAAGGTCATCCAGCCACGAGATTGCAAGAGCAAAATTCAGTCACCTGTGTCCCTCCTCTCCTTCCTCTCCACCCTGGGCTCCAGCCTAACCCTGTTCCCTTTCCTGAGTCTCTTTGTAACTGCCTCAGGGTTTGGCAGTTTTCCACTGTGTTCAACTTGCTGCTGCTGCTGCTGCTAAGTCACTTCAGTCGTGTCTGATTCTGTGCGACCCCATAGATGGCAGCCCACTAGGCTCCTCTGTCCCTGGGTATAAAAACCTGACTGAGAAATATCAAATGTGTTTACAGGACTTCTGATGGCTCTTCATCTAGATCATAAATATGAAATACTTTGTCACATTTCTCAGAAGACATTCCATCTCCCAGATTCAACAGGCAGCAACAATTTACTCATCACCAGACTGTAACACATTCTCAACTTTGCAGTTCTCAGTCAAGTCCATGCACGCAGCTGCCCTGTGCTAACGAGTGGGAACATATTAAGTCACGTACTCTGAGTGGTCACATCTTAATGATGGTTTCTAAACTGTAACAGATTTGTTTGGTGGCCTCTGCACATCCTAACAGCTAACGTAGAAGTGTCTGAGACTCTGAGGTTCAAGACTTTCTGTCACTGCTGTTACAGTAAAATAGGCAGTGCTGACTGTGGATAAACCACAGATTTAGAAGTCAGACAGACATCTGTTCTGCTGTCTACAGAATGTGTCACCTGGGAAGTTAATTTTCTAAGCCTCACTTTCCTCGTAAAAATAAACTAACAAGAAATAACAAAATTACTTAATAGCATTATTCATGACACTAAAGTGAAGTAATATATACACAGGGAAGTAGTTGGCATTTATGCTGGATGGCATCTCCAACTCAATGGACGTGAGTTTGAGTAAGCTGCAAGAGATGGTGAAGAACACGGAAGCCTGGCATGCTGCAGTCCATGGGGTCACCAAGAGTCGGACACGACTGAGTGACTGAACAACAACAACAAGTAAAGGCGTCAATAAAAGACAAAAACACTTCTATATCCATTACAAAATAGAAATATGAATGCCAAAATGATTACTGAGCCCTCAGAAGTATTATCGTATTCTGGCTGAGCCACCTGGACTTGGCATAGAATTTAGAAAGATTTTATTTCACCCCAAGATGCAAGATACCATCATTATTTTTTTAACCAATCCAAGATTTTTTTAATCAATCCAAGATTAAGTGGTGTTCTCTAGGAATGATGCTTTAGGCATCTAGGAATGATTGTGTAAGGTGATTCTTTAGGTATCTGTCTCTTCTGCTGGAATATAAGATCTCAAGGGCAAGACTGTATCTTTATTTTCTTTATCCACCTCACCTATTCCTGTCCAACAGAAGAAGACGGCGGACTAATTTCTAGTGTCAGGTCAGCTCCTCAGCCCCCAGCTGATATCTCCAGGGTACTTTATTTCTTCTTTCTGATGTGTTTGCTACTATTTATTTTATAAATGGAAGGGACTATTCAGGACCTTCCTGAAGATGTTAAGAAGATGTGGCGATAATACACAGAAGAACTATACAAAAAAGATCTTCACGACCAAGATAATCACGATGGTATGATCACTCAACTAGAGCCAGACATCCTGGAATGCAAAGTCAACTGGGCCTTAGGAAGCATTCTATAAACAAAGCTAGTGGAGATGATGAAATTCCAGTTGCACTATTTCACGCCCTAAAAGAAAGATGATGCTGTGAAAGTGCTGCACTCAATATGCCAGCAAATTTGGAAAACTCAGCAGTGGCCACAGGACTGGAAAAGGTCAGTTTTCATTCCAATCCCAAAGAAGGGCAAAGGCAAAGAATGTTCAGACTACCACACCATTGCACTTATCTCAAACACTAGCAAAGCAATGCTCAAAATTCTCCAAGCGAGGCTTCAACAGTAGGTGAATCGTGAACTTCCAGATGCTCAAGCTGGATTTAGAAAAGGCAGAGGAACCAGGCATCAAACTTTCAACATCTGTTGGATCATCAAAAAAGCAAGACAATTCCAGAAAAAATATCTACCTCTGCTTTATTGATTATCCCAAAGCCTTTAACTGTGTAGATCACAACGAACTGTAGAAAATTCTGAAAGAGATGGGAATACCAGACCACCTGACTTAGAAATCCATATGCAGGTCAAGAAGCAACAGTTAGAACTAGACATGGAACAACAGACTGGTTCCAAATTGGGAAAGGAGTACGTCAAGGCTGTATATTGTCACCCTGCTTATTTAACTTATATGCAGAGTACATCATGTGAAATGCTGGGCTGGATGAAGCCCAAGCTGAAATCAAGATTGCTGGAAGAAATACCAATAACCTCAGATATGCAGATGATATCACCCTTATCAGTGAAGTGAAGAAGAACTAAAGAGCCTCTTGATGAAAGTGAAAGAGGAGAGTGAAAAAGTTGGCTTAAAATTTAACATTCAGAAAACTAAGATCATGGCATCTGGTCTAATCACTTCATGGCAAATAGGTAGGGAAACAATGGAAACCAACATTATTTTGGGGGGCTCCAAAATCACTGCAGATGGTGACCACAGCCATGAAATTAAAAGATGCTTGCTCCTTGGAAGAAAAGCTACGACCAACCTAGACAGCATATTAAAAAGCAAAGATTACTTTGCTGACAAAAGTCTGTCTAGTCAAAGCTATGGTTTTTTCAGTAGTCATGTATGGATGTGAGAGTTGGACCATAAAGAAAGCTAAGCACTGAAGAATTGATGCTTTTGAACTGTGGTGTTGGAGAAGACTCTTGAGTCTCTTGGACTGCAAGGAGATCAAACCAGTGAATCCTAACGGAAATCAGTCCTGATTATTCATTGGAAGGACTGATGCTGAAGCTGAAACTCCAATAGTTTGGCCACCTGATGCAAAGAACTGACTCACTGGAAAAGACCGTGATGCTGGGAAAGATTGAAGGCAGGAGGAGAAGGGGACGATAGAGGATGAGATGGTTGGATGGCATCACTGAATCAACGGACATGAGTTTGAGCAAGCTCCCAGAGCTGGTGATGAACAGGGAAGCTTGGCGTGCTGCAGTCCATGGGGATGCAAAGAGTCAGACACAAGTAAGTGACTGAACTGAACTGATTCCGAATCTAGGCATTGTTTTGTTTACATGCTTCGTTTACATGTGCTGTCTCATTTAATCTACTCTCTGTGAGGTAGACACTCTTGTTATTTTTCTAGTACAGATGAAAGAAATGAGGCTTAGGGGGGTTAAACAAACTCACCAAAGGTCAGACAGTATACGACTAAACCTGAATCCCAAAAAAGACCTTACTGATTATAAAGGCCCCTGACTAAATACCTATTCACAACAAGTATTGATTGCTGTAATGAGGCTGAGCAATCACCATGAAGTGTTGGTGGATTTTGTTATTGAATTTCAAGTTTTTCAGACCACCTGACTCCCTTTGACAGTTGGATAGCTCAAAACTATTTACATTTACCATCACAACCATCTCAAATAACCAGAGATTCAGATTCAAATCTGACTTTCTTACTTTTAGAATTCAAGTTTCAGCATGAACTTGCATAGCATCAGTGTAACCTGCCCTGTATGGATCCTCCTGATATGTGACAGTATATTCTTCCAACCTCATACATCCTCACTGGCCAAAGGTTTCTAGGTGTGAAGACCCTATGCTGAATGCTGGTGCCCTGTTTCTCTATTTTTCAGGAACTTCACTCAAAGAAGATATTGAAGTTTGGGACCTGGGCATGCCAGGTTAAAAATGGGACAAACAAGTTTCACTGGATAGGAACATGACTCTAGTGAGGGGGTAAATGCCAGCTGTTACCTGAATATTTTCAAGGAACCACACTTCCCACAAAGGTCCCTTACAGTTTTGAGACTTAAGAAAGTGAAAGTAAAGTCACTCAGTCGTGCCCGACTCTTAGCGACCCCAAGGACTGCAGCCTACCAGGCTCCTCCATCCATGGGATTTTCCAGGCAAGAGTACTGAAGTGGGGTGCCATTACCTTCTCTGAGAAGACAGACTTAAGAGAGGGATCTAAAACTTCTGTACATTGTACTGCCACAGGTCAGGTTATGTTAATGCTCAGAAGAAAATACAGAAAACAGGTTTAGCCTGTTTTTAAATAACACAGAAATCGGAGTCAGTGGGGAAGCCAGAATGATTTTGAAGACAGTTGAGTCATTATCTTGTATTAACAGAAATGAAGAAGATCTTTTCTGGACTCTGTACTTGGAAGTCCATATTGCCTCCATAACAAAAAAATAAGTCCTGTCCCCTCTGCCCCTCTGGCCCTCTTCACAAGCCCCTGGTCAGTGCACATCTTCTGTCCTCAAATGAGCTTGGCTAATTGATTCTCTTAACACTGGGGGTGACTTTCTCAGATGGTTTCCCCCTAATCTTTTTGGCTGTTTCTAATCTTATTAGCAAGTTCTCATCACAGAACATTAATGTGGTTGTATCTGACTTCATTTTTTGCCAATACCCTAGAAAATGCAGCAGCTTATTAGTGACTTCTTATGTCATGTGGCTTTAGCAAAATTGAATGCTAATGAGATGTGATTGGGTGGAAAATTATAGCACTAAGGTGCTTGCCTTAGGTAATTGAAGCACAGACTTTAGTTTGAAATGGGGGGGGGGGTACCAGATTTTCTTTTACTTAATAGTGATCTCTGAGGCATAGAAAGGTACTGTGTATTTATAATTATGCAGCAGATAATTAAGTGGCTTTCACTGGCAGACTGTTGAACAGCCTTGCAGATCCCAGAGATGGTCAAGAAAAGCAACAGCCAGACTACAGTTGCATCGTCTCTTCTGAAACCTCACTTGTAACCTCCTTCCTGCCCCTAAAGGCGTGGAAAGGGATGCAGGATTATAACAATAATGGTGGTCTTATCTAAAATCAACTTATTAAATGAGACAGATTCTTTACTTAATAGTCAGGAGCCAAATGATTCAACAGCTTTTCTTGCCATTGAATTTCAAGCAGAAATCAATGTACATTATACCGTTGCAATAGCTGAGATTGCAAAAGACTCAAGGAAGATGTAAAGACTGTGATTTACTGCAATATTTCATCACTGTAATGATCAGGAGATGGAGTAAAATTTGTCCATGGACTATACCTTATATCTTGTTTATTTTTGTATGTGTCAGAAGAGATACTTGCATAAGCTCCACAATTGTAGTATTCATGTTGCAAAATCATAACTGTCCAACTGAAAAGAACTGTCTCTACATTCAGAACAACTTTAAGAATGAGAAGCTGCTTTATGGGAACTTGTATATCATCATTCTACCGTAGATGGTGCTACCTAGAGAATCTGGCATAGTTTATGACAAATACCATGACCAGGGGTTGTAAACTCAGTGGGATGTATTCCCTGTGCCACCACATGGCACTAAAGGGACAGAGAATTATGCAAAGCTTTTGCATAATTCAAGCAACTAACTTGTTCTCTCTTTTTTAGAATCATATACAATTAATACACTTCCCTTGTGGCTCAGCTGGTAAAGAATCTGCCTGCAATGTGGGAGACCTGGGTTCAATTCCTGGGTTGGGAAGATCCCCTGGAGAAGGGAAAGATTACCCACTCCAGTATTTTGGCCTGGAGAATTGCATGGACTGTATAGTCCATGGGGTCGCAAAGAGTCAGACACAGCTGAGCAACTTTCACTTTCACACACGCAATTAATACACTATTAATACATATTATACAATTACACAATACATACATGATTATAGGGCTTCCCTGGTAGCTCAGTGGTAAAGAATCTACCTACCAATGCACAAGACAAGGGTTTGATCCCTGGGTCGGCAAGATCCCCTGGAGAAGGAAATGGTAACCCATTCCAGTATTCTTGCCTGGGAAATCCCAGGAACAGTGGAGCCTGGTGGGCTACAGTGCATGGGGTCACAAAAGAGTTGGATATAACTTAGGAACTAAACAACACCATTATAAAATTCCTTGAATTGAGGAGAGTTTGAAAATTCACCTCTGTAATCTACAGTGAAGATTAGCATAAGACAAGGTGCTATCTTGAAGAATTAACAGATGACCACAAAATATTCAAAAGTAATCATCAACTACCAGAGAACAGAAACTTATATTCTGCTAACTTTATCCAACTCCTTTCCTTCTCTTCAGATTCTTTCTGCCTTCTCCCATATCTGCACTCAAGGACTTTTGTCCTTCATCATTTGCAACTAACTTGTTCTTGTATGCCAACTGTCTCTAACACCAACAACTTCTGCAAGTTCACACAAGTAACTATCCTGCCAATCTAAAATCTAGAGAAAGATATACAATTTTTAAAGGACGAAAAATATAAACCTAAATGACAATGATTAGCACTGGAAGGGTATTTTTCTCCTTAGTTATCAGTAGAACTACTGATTGTCTTTTAGAAGTTAAATATCTACTTCTAAAAAGGACTTAAAGTGGTTTACAGTAAGAGCAACATATGGTCAAAGTTTCATTCATTTATTGTTCTGTATCAAAGTACCCCAAGACTTAATGGCATAAAATACCAACCATTTTATTCTATATACAATTGTATGATCAAGAAGTTGGAAATGAAACCGTAGGATAGCTTATCTCTGCTCAGTGACTGGGATCTCAGCTGGGGTGGTTTGAACACCCTCAATTGCTTGGGCAATATGTATATGAAGTCTCAGGTTGTTGGAGGTTTCCTTGAGTCTTCCCTCTGCCTATCTGCCAAGGATAGAACCAAAGCGTTTCCTTCATTCACATGTCTAGTATTGTTGGAATGACTGGCATAGCTGAGACTGACTCCCTTCATGCATTCTCTCCATGCAGCTTCCTCAAAGCTTACAAGTCCGAGTAGTTGGACTTCTTACATGATGAGTAGTTTTCCCTTGTAATCTAATAGGCCTATATAGAAACAGTGAAGTCTCTTGTGAATGATCTGATTTCAAGTCCCAGAACATGACCTCCGCTGCATTCTAGTGGTCAAACATGTCACTAATACCAACCTTGATTCAAAAGCAGAGGAATCAGACAATCTTCTCAATGGAAGGAGTAGCACTGAGCATACAGCCACCTTAATGTACACCATTTGGTGCTGAGACTGATGACGGCTGCACGACTGAAGGAACAAGTAATTATACGGATAAATTCGGCTAATAACATGTCCTGCTACTAGTGTGGAGTCTAACCCTGAGTTTCCTAGTGATCAAGGCGAAAAGGAAAGAAAAACACAGCGACACAGTGTTCATTAAATCATTTCAAAAAGGTCATGCTAGAGATTTTCAGTTATTTCCCAGAGAATAAAATAATAATCCACAAACACAGAATAAGTGATGTGTATTTTAGGCAGTTCCTTTCTTCCTCTCTCCTTTTCCTCCTCAGTAACCCAGTTCACCCTTGTGGTGGCAGTCATTCTGGATAGGAAATTAACTGCCTAGAATGGGGCTTGAGATTAAGAAGAAAGGAAGAAGAAATAAGGGAAATGACAGTGAGCTGTATTAACCAAAGGATAGGAAAAACAAAGAAGAAAAGGAGAGGCAGCAAGACTGATGGAGGAAGAACCAGAAATTACACAGAACGTTGCTTTGCTCTGCCTTGTGAAGAGTTTCTCCAGTCACAAACTCGAATGTCTATGAGATCTGACAGGTGCCTAAAATATCTGAAACATGTGAAGTACAAAGAACAGAGAAAGCAGCAGAGCCTCTGCTAAGTGGCAGCATCTCCTCACCTGTGGGCCTGCTCTCCCTCGGAGAGTGTGTTCTTGCTTAAGTAAATCCTCACTTTACTTTCTTAACCTCCCTGCCTCTCTGTCTCCAAATTCTCTCCTTGACAAAGCAAGAACCTTAACGTCACCAGGAACATGATCACAGGTGTTTGCAGATGTGACCTTTCTCAGTCTGGTTTCTTAAGTTCTAAGACCTATCACTTCCTGAAATAATTATTGGGGGAGAAATTAGAGGAGGTGTGTTTATTGCTCACAAGGGATAAAATAATGAACTCAGCCAGGCTAGTGCCAAATACTGACCCTTGTTCAAATCCAAAGTCTGAGAGCTGAGAAATGCACCAGTGTATTCTGTAAGGCAAGCTACTGCTATGCCATTTATCTCTGATTGCTACTTTTTTAAAATCCAAGGTGCTAAAAGAGGACTCTAATATGTTGTTTACTATGGAAAATCAGATAATGTTAGTACTCCTTAAATTCTGACCTTTGTTTTCTTTTCCCTCCTTTAATGCACTGCCATTCAAAAACGGTATTGCCATAAAACCAGCAGAAGAGTAGCACTTTCTTTTTCATCAAAAATATTTTTCCTTAAAAAGTAGAATTGTTAGTAAAACATGCTGCTGCTATAGTTGGTTTCTTCCTTTCTGAAATTTTTGGTAGAGGATGATAGTGTTTCCAATGATCTGAACTCCCTTTATATCTTTGATTTTTACCCAATCTCTCTTTTGCTAGCCTCTTTAATCACCGTATCTTTTCCAGTTTTGAGATAGTCAAGCCTGAGTACTCCTTATCTCTCTGTCCCCATGGCTTTCTTTTCAATGTGTCATGTCACCATGAAGTGTGATCTTTCCATTAAAATGTGTCAGCCTTTGCTGAGATACGCAAAGCTCAGCTGAGTTCCACAAATTATGTAAATTTTCAAAAGTTTGGATCCTTAATGTTTCCTTTGATGGCCAGTTTGTTCTGACTCATTGACTGGAGAAAATTAGGTGAGATAGAAGAAATAGGAAGTGTTCCTTCCCTTAGATTGGGGTTGATTATCATGAATAAGGAGGTGAACTTTCTAATAAAACGAACCTGATCTTTTCCATGTACGTATTTGCCCATTAGCTACCTGTACTCTGTGGTGAAAAAAAAAAAAGATCTTAGTTCCCCCCTATTAACACATTAATATCATTCAGTCTTAACTGCAGACATAGACTTTCGTAAACTAATGTAACAGAACAAAAGACATCATTAAAAGAAAATGAGCTTTATGAGAAAGGGAAGAATTCACTTTATTTTAGGACAAAGGAAATGTATTACAATCAGAGGCATTCCAGGTCCTTTGGTTTTAGGAATATTCTGTCTTCATGATAATGGACAGCTGTGCTCTTGTGAACTTCTAAAAATCAGCTAACTTTGGTCAGAGCTAGAGTTATTAAAGGTAGAGGACAAAAGAAAAAGACTCTCCTTCTGAGTGTGCACTTTCACTGCAGCTTTACTGTAAGCTTTCTCATCAATCCTTTAACTGACATTCACAGTAATGGAATTTATCATCATTCACTTCCTGACACAGAGTCCGGAATTAAAAGGACCTGTCCTTCATTGTTAAGTACTACACAATCCCTTTTAGGATCTTATATGAGGATCCTGCTGGTTCTATTGATATTACTTTTCTGCTAATGGAAAATTTCTGTCCTCTGTAATTCACGTTAAAGGCACGCAGCATGCACCCAAACAGCTAAACCTACCAGTGACCAGACAGAGAGAACGGACCAAATTAGAGACCCTTTTTAATGCAAGTCCCAGGTGTGAAAAGTGCTTGGGATCATAAGCAATTGTATGCTTCTAGAAAACATGGATTTTATGGTCACTTAAAACTGAAGTCCAGAGTTCACGGCTGCTCAGCCTGAGGTGGCAGACTGGTCTGAAGGCGTGCAGGTGCCTTCCATGCCCATTCAGCAGTTCCCCACTGAAGACTGGTCTGCAGCCCCCACCACCCAGGCCACGGAATGGGTAGGAACCACCACCAAGTGGTCATAAGCTGTTCTTCCAGACACTTGTAGAAAACTTCCACCAAAATGGAAATTTGGTTGATGGAAAATAAACTGTTTCTAAAAAAAACAAAACAAAAAAAAAAACTGAAGCTTAATGGGGCCATCCATTCCCTATGGGTGAAACAGAAAAGCCAAGGTACATGGTAAGATGTAATTGACAAAGATACAAAAGGCTACTAAGGCTACAGATTACCACTTTCAGGGAGGAAGAAATTTTTCTGAAAGGAAAATTTTTCTGACTGATCTAAGAATTAAATTGACATGAGACAGAGTAACAGGAGAAAAGCAAACAGAAGTTTAGTTATAAGTACACTTGGGAGAAACCAAGAAAAACAGTGTCTTGACAAAACGACCCAAACCTTCACTTTAAATATCATCTTCACCTAAAGACAAAAAATGCTCTGGGGAGTAAAGGTTTGGAATTTCAAAAGGCATTTCACATGGAGATGGAAAACCAAATGTTTGGTAAATAAATGTTTTCTGGGCCATGCAGAGACAGTGGAACACAGCATGGGCTTTGATCTCTAAGAGTTTTCCGCACCACATCTAGTTCATATGCTCTGGCAGATAACTCTGGTAACAGTTCTGTTTTGGGAGCACACCTTCTATCTAAATTCTTTTAGGCAGTTAGGGCAAAGGTCAAGGTTTCTTTCTGCATCTTTTGTTTCTTAAAAATAATGAGCCTATCTGTCATAAGGAGTGAAATAAGTCAAAAAGAGAAAAACAAACATCATACGTTAAGGCACGTGTTTGGAATCTAGAAAGACGGTACAGCTGAGTCTGTTTGTAGGGCAGGAATAGAGACACATACGTAGAGAACAGAGAGGAGGATACAGCAGGGGGGAAAAAGAGGGTGGGGTGAATTGAAAGAGTAGCATCGACATAAATACACCACCATATGTAAAACAAATATCTCATGGAAAGCTGCCATATAGCACAGGGAGCTCAGTTCGGTGCTCTGTGATAACCTAGAGGAGTGGGATCATGGGGTATATACATAAATATAAATATATATATACAAATATAGAGCTGATTCATGTTGTTGTACAGCAGAAACTAACACAGCACTGTAAAGCAATTATCCTCCAATTAAAAAATAAATTAATTAATAATCAGCCTAAATTAATCCTTTACTTTTTGCTTCTCTTTTCACAGCTATTTGTAAGGCCTCCCCAGACAGCCATTTTGCTTTTTTGCATTTCTTTTCCATGGCAAAGAGCTTGATCCCTGTCTCCTGTACAATGTCACGAACCCCAAACAACAGAATGGGAAAGACTAGATATCTCTTCAAGAAAATCAGAGATACCAAAGGAACATTTCATGCAAAGATAGTCTCGATAAAGGACAGAAATGGTATGGACCTAACAGAAGCAGAAGATATTCAGAAGAGATGGCAAGAATACACAGAAGAACTGTACAAAAAAGATTTTCATGACCCAAATAATCACAATGGTGTGATCACTGACCTAGAGCCAAACATCCTGGAATGTGAAGTCAAGTGGGCCTTAGAAAGCATCACTACAAACAAAGCTAGTGGAGGTGATAGAATTCCAGGAGAGCTATTCCAAATCCTGAAAGATGATGCTGTGAAAGTGCTGCACTCAATATGCCAGCAAATTTGGAAAACTCAGCAGTGGCCACAGGACTGGAAAAAGTCAGTTTTCATTCCAATCCCAAAGAAAGGCAATGCCAAAGAATGCTCAAACTACCGCACAATTGCCCTCATCTCACACGCTAGTAAAGTAATGCTTAAAATTCTCCAAGCCAGGCTTCAGCAGTATGTGAACCGTGAACTTCCTGATGTTCAAGCTGGTTTTAGAAAAGGCAGAGGAACCAGAGATCAAATTGCCAACATCCACTGGATCATCAAAAAAGCAAGAGAGTTCCAGAAAAACATCTATTTCTGCTTTATTGACTATGCCAAAGCCTTGGACTGTGTGGATCACAATAAACTGTGGAAAATTCTGAAACAGATGGGAATACCAGACCACCTGATCTGCCTCTTGAGAAATTTGTATGCCGGTCAGGAAGCAACAGTTAGAACTGGACATGGAACAACAGACTGGTTCCAAATAGGAAAAGGAGTACGTCAAGGCTGTATATCATCACCCTGTTTATTTAACTTATATGCAGAGTACATCATGAGAAACGCTGGAATGAAATACAAGCTGGAATCAAGATTGCCGGGTGAAATCTCAATAACCTCAGATATGCAGATGACACCACCCTTATGGCAGAAAGTGAAGAGGAACTCAAAAGCCTCTTGATGAAGGTGAAAGTGGAGAGTGAAAAAGTTGGCTTAAAGCTCAACATTCAGAAAACTCAGATCATGGCATCCGGTCCCATCACTTCATGGGAAATAGATAGGGAAACAGTGGAAACAGTGTCAGACTTTATTTTTCTGGGCTCCAAAATCACTGCAGATGGTGATTGCAGTTATGAAATTAAAAGACGCTTACTCCTTGGAAGGAAAGTTATGACCAACCTAGATAGCACATTCAAAAGCAGAGACATTACTTTGCCAACAAAGGTTCGTCTAGTCAAGGCTATGGTTTTTCCTGTGGTCATGTATGGATGTGAGAGTTGGACTGCGAAGAAGGCTGAGCACCAAAGAATTGATGCTTTTGAACTGTGGTGTTGGAGAAGACTCTTGAGAGTCCCTTGGACTGCAAGGAGATCCAACCAGTCCATTCTGAAGGAGATCAGCCCTGGGATTTCTTTGGAAGGAATGATGCTAAAGCTGAAACTCCAGTACTTTGGCCACCTCATGCGAAGAGTTGACTCATTGGAAAAGACTCTGATGCTGGGAGGGATTGGGGGCAAGAGGAGAAGGGGACGACAGAGGATGAGATGGCTGGATGGCATCACTGACTTGATGGATGTGAGTCTGAGTGAACTCTGGGAGTTGTTGACGGGCAGGGAGGCCTGGCGTGCTGCGATTTGTGGGGTTGCAAAGAGTCGGACACGATTGAGCAACTCATCTGATCTGATCTGAAATTAATCCTTATGCCAAAGCGACACATTGTGGAGTGGCGCATTTTGCTCTCCCATATTGCTTAAGAAACTGCAGCTCTAACATCATGATTTTAAGACTTAAGACTGCTTGGAAAAGACCCTGATGCTAGGAAAGATTGAAGGCAGGAGGAGAAGGGGATGACAAAGGATAAGATGGTTGGATGGCATCACCGACTCAATGGACACGAGTTTGGGTAAACTCCGAAGTTGGTGATGGACAGGGAGGCCTGGCGTGCTGTAGTCCATGTGGTCTCAGAGAGTCAGACGTGACTGAGCAACTGAACTGAACAGAAATGGTAGTTTCTCTCTGTTATTTTTATTACCACCCTGGTTGTTTCCATTGAAACTTGTTAAAGGAGTGAAAGTGAAAGTGAAGTCGCTCAGTCGTGTCCCGACTCTTTGCGACCCCGTGGACTGTAGCCTACCAGGCTCCTCTGTCCATGGGATTTCCAAGCAAGAGTACTGGAGTGGGTTGCCATTTCCTTCTCCAGGGGATCTTCCCGACCCAGGGATCGAACCCTGGTCTCCCACATTGCAGGCAGACACTTTAACCTCTGAACCACCAGGGAAGCCTTGTTAAAGGAGTAGAGTTTGGGAAACCTGCATTTTCTTCTACCTAGACTTGGGAAAATTGGGTCTCCAAAGGGCAGGTTAATGGTGGTCATTGAAAAGAAACAGGACATAAGCAAACTGAGTCCCTTGAGCTCCCATGGAAGAGACAATGGATGTGGACTGAGCCATTCTTTGAGCAGTTGGGCACCTGCAAGGTCCTTGTGATTCTTTTACACTCACAATTCACTAAGGTAACTGCAAGCACTATGTCAATTCTAATGAAAAAAATTTAGAATCATTAGAGGAATAACAGCTTAGCAGAATTAATATTTTATGTGACTCATTAAATATTATTCTACCCTTAAGCCCAAGGTCTCAGAATATTGGTCTCACAGGAAAAGAGGGAGGGAAGTATCCTTTGTATCTATTATTTTTGAAATGTCTATTTTGCAAAGTTTTTAGAGTGAGGCATGGTTTGGGAAGGAAAAATGCTTTTTTCAATGGCTTTAGTTTTCTTGCTCTTCTAAACAACAATAATTTGAGATGGCTAAACATTAAAAATTTAAAAAACCTTTATTTGAAAGGTGACACTGATTAGTGCTACAGGTTTCTCTCTGTACATAATCCAAAGATAACAGGACTCTGAATACCACTTGAGATGAATTTACCCAAAAGAGAAAAGGACAGTCATTGATTAATCATATTTTTTAAGCAGGAAAAAGACACAATTGTGGATTTATTAATCCTAGAAGAAGAGCAAAAATGGCCATTATGAGAAGAGGATGAAAAGAGACAGACAGAGAGGAAGGGAGAGAGAAAATGATATTGAAAAAATATTGAAACTCAACTGCAGAATTACTAGGCATCAAATAAACCAATATTATGACTAGATTTATCATAAGACAAATAAATACACCCCCTTCCCACATAATTGTTGTGGTACTTAATCTTCTATCATTAAAAATATTTACTTGGCACCCTCCTAACCTACTGGTAGAAGTGTTAAAACCATTCTGTAGGGTATTTGGCAATATACAGAAAAAGCTTCAGAAACAAAGAAATTCCATTCATTCTAAGATTATTTTCCCTAAAAGAATATGCATACCACCTAAGCATGTTTTACAAAACAAATAAATGTAAATGATCTAAAGTTCTGATAATAGAAAAATTGGTTAAGTAAACTACAATATATCCACAGGATTGAATACTCTGTAATCATTTAATGTAGGTTATTTAATCATATGGCAATAGTCACAATAAACTGAATAAAAAGTATAGCTCTTCTATAACACCGAGTTTCATAAAAAGCCTTAAGAGTCTAGAAGTTATTCACTAACACACTGGAAGGAAGAAATATTCTGAGGGAAGAAATGTTCTGAATGAAGCCTGAAACTACAGCGTGCTGCAGTGATTTCTATCAGGTCACAAAGCAATGTGTTGTGTTCAAAAGGAGACCAGAGGAATGAATATATGCTAGATTTTTATCTGTTCATTCAGTACTCATTTACATATTCATCTATTCATTCACCCATCATATCTGAAGTGCCTACCACGTGCTAAGCACTGAGCTACGTACTGCAGTGTGACTTCAGATTGATTAGACAGGATAAACTCAAGGAGAGCGTGGGCATGCCTTGTCCAAGATTCTGAGTCATTTTGTAGGTGATGGGAATTCACTGGTGAATTTTGCACCAGTGAACTGGAAATGACAAGGTTAGATTTTAACATTAGACTATTTTTGTAGCAGTGAAACATAGGAGGATAGGATAAAGTAGGAATGTGGTGATTGGGCTTTGGGGGCAGTCCAGTCAGAACAGAGGAGAACCTAAACCTAGGCTGTTGTCTAGAAAATGGAGGCAGGAAACAGATGCAAAAGGCATATGGGGATTAAAACTGAACATGGAGACTGAATCTGTAGAAGGGGCAGAAGGAATGGACATAATTTTGGATAAGCCCCAGGTTTTTGGCATGGGTGGGGTAGTGTTTAGCAGAACAGATTAGATAGCACTCTATGGCATTTCACTTGCCATCAGTGTGCTTAGATATACAAACACATTCATATGCTTTATCAGTACTGATAAGCTGGTTCCAATCCTTTGCCATGGACATTTTCCACTATCTCTGAAAGGGAAAGTACTAGTCACTCAGTCCTGTCAGACTCTTTGTGACCCCATGGGCTATAGCCCGCCAGGCTCCTCTGTCCATGGAATTCTGCAGGAAAGAATACTGGGGTGGGTTGCCGTTTCCTTCTCCAGGGGATTTTCCTAACCCAGGGATTGAACCCAGTTCTCCTGGTTTGAGGCAGATTCTTTACCACATAAGCCACTCCACTATCTCTAGTTTCCTTTACTGAAGTTAAAGATTTAGGACTGAAGATTAAAATTCTGGCATTTCTGAAGGAAACATAAATGCTGATAAAAATGAAAATTTAGGAAGCACTGACAATGTGCCTAACTCTGGGCTAAGAATTGTGTACATGTGACGTTGTTCCCTTATCACAGAAATACTAATATGTAGACATCATCACTTTACAATAACGAAATGAGGCTCTGAGAGATTGTCACTTGCTCAACATCATACAACTAGCAAGTGGCACAGCCAGAATTAAAACTGAAGGTATCAATATTTTTACCTGTATTCTCTGAACCACATTGATTATTTTTCTGAAATCTCTGAAATTTTTAGAAATAAGACCTTTCTGAAAACATCACAGATGAACTTTGGAAATGTGAATGGTGGCATGATCTGACAGAAAGATCATTGGACTATTGGATGAAAGTCTAAACTCCTGGTTTGAACCACAGTCTTGCTGTGTGACCTTGATCAAGACAATTTTTCTTCATTTGAAAATAGCCAATTGAATTAGAAGTCACTTCCAAGATGTTATTTATATTTATGACATAAGAAATGTGAAATTCCTTTGTTCATTCACATGGAAGACGATTTCAAAGCACAAACCCGCTCTGTGTACGAATGGAATTTACTGATTTCAGACATGGAAATGCTATTTTCTTTGGGCACAGAAAGTTAGGAGAGTGACCTGTGCTGTGTATCCTTATGAATTTGTCAACTCACATTAAATACTTAGATGTTCCCTCAGCCTTCTTAGAATCCCTTGTTTAGTTCATTACTCCATCATCTCAACGTGAGACCTGAGGTTAAAATAAAGCAGGAGGCTCTGACAATTGCTTCAGGGTCAGAGTTAAACATGGTCTCACCTTTATCAAGATGATTTAAATTAAACTGGTGAATTAGGTATGACCTGAATTAATTAACCATCTCTGGTTAACAACAATATAAACAGCTACAGAAAATATGCCTGGGATATTCTCATGGAGGTATATTTGCCTCTAACAATTTGGACTAGTGATGCTTTCAGAAGAAAGGAGATACTCTGACTTTCAACATAGTTTAATATTTCAAAATGTCAATGTTGAAACACCTGTCAATGCCATCTACCCCAGTATTTTCTAAATGATGGTCCACAGATAGATAGGCATGCATAACAAGGTTGTCAACAGCCCAAGGAAAAATTAGAAGACTAAGGATACTGTAGTAAATTTTTATAAAAATATACTTATTCAATTTAATAAATGTCTTTTTTCTAAAGTTCTATACTTCAAACTCAATATGAATTTTTTCTTTTATTAAATGATAGTTATAGATAAATTAACTTTTGTTGATGTTTTGTTTCTTTTTGTTTTGTTTACTTGGTAAAATTGGGCATTCAGTTCAGTTCAGTTCAGTCGTTCCGTCATGTCCAACTCTTTGCAACCCCATGAACTGCAGCACGCCAGGCCTCCCTGTCCATCACCAACTCCCAGAGTTCACTTAAACTCATGTCCATCGAGTCAGTGATGCCATCCAGCCATCTCATCCTCTGTCGTCCCCTTCTCCTCCTGCCCCCAATCCCTCCCAGCATCAAAGTCTTTTCCAAAGAGTCAACTCTTCACATGAGGTGGCCAAAGTACTGGAGTTTCAGCTTTAGCATCAGTCTTTCCAACGAACACCCAGGACTGATCTCCTTTAGAATGGACTGGTTGGATCTCCTTGCAGTCCAAGGGACTCTCAAGAGTCTTCTCCAACACCACAGTTCAAAAGCATCAATTCTTCAGCACTCAGCTTTCTTCACAGTCCAACTCTCACATCCATATGTGATTGCTGGAAAAACCATAGCCTTGACTAGATGGACCTTTGTTGGCAAAGTAATGTCTCTGCTTTTGAATATGCTATCTAGGGTTGTCATAACTTTCCTTCCAAGGAGTAAGCGTCTTTTAATTTCATGGCTGAACTCACCACCTGCAGTGATTTTGGAGCCCCCAAAAATAAAGTCTGACACTGTTTCCACTGTTTCCCCATCTATTTCCCATGACGTGATGGGACCAGATGCCATAATCTTAGTTTTCTGAATGTTGAGCTTTAAGCCAACTTTTTCACTCTCCACTTTCACTTTCATCAAGAGGCTTTTGAGTTCCTCTTCACTTTCTGCCATAAGAGTGGTATCATCTGCATATCTGAGGTTATTGATATTTCTCCCGGCAATCTTGATTCCAGCTTGTGCTTCTTCCAGTCCAGCATTTCTCATGATATACTCTGCATATAAGTTAAATAAGCAGGGTGACAATATACAACCTTGATGTACTCCTTTTCCTATTTGGAACCAATCTGTTGTTCCATGTCCAGTTCTAACTGTTATTTCCTGACCTGCATACAGGTTTCTCAAGAGGCAGGTTAGGGGTCTGGTATTCCCATCTGTTTCAGAATTTTCCACAGTTTATTGTGATCTACACAGTCAAAGGGTTTGGCATAGTCAATAAAGCAGAAATAGATGTTTTTCTGGAACTCTCTTCCTTTTTCCATGATTCAGCAGATGTTGGCAATTTGATCTCTGGTTCCTCTGCCTTTTCTAAAACCAGCTTGAAAATCTGGAAGTTCACGGTTCACGTACTGCTGAAGCCTGGCTTGGAGAATTTTGAGCATTACTTTACTAACATGTGAGATGAGTGCAATTGTGCAGTAGTTTGAGCACTCTTTGGCATTGCCTTTGTTTGGGATTGGAATGAAAACTGACCTTTTCCAGTCCTGTGGCCACTGCTGAGTTTCCAAATTTGCTGGCATATTGAGTGCAGCACTTTCACAGCATCATCTTTTAGGATTTGAAATAGCTCAACTGGAATTCCATCACCTCCACTAGCTTTGTTCATAGTGATGCTTTCTAAGGTCCACTTGACTTCACATTCCAGGATGTCCGGCTCTAGGTGAGTGATCACACCATTGTGATTATGTTGGTCATGAAGATCTTTTTTGTACAGTTCTTCTGTATATTCTTGCCACCTCTTCTTAATATCTTCTGCTTCTGTTAGGTCCATACCATTTCTGTCCTTTATCGAGCCCATCTTTGCATGAAATGTTCCTTTGATATATCTAATTTTCTTGAAGAGATCTCTAGGCTTTCCCGTTCTGTTGTTTTCCTCTATTTCATTGCATTGATCACTGAGGAATGCTTTCTTATCTCTCCTTGCTATTCTTTGGAACTCTGCATTCAGATGCTTATATCTTTCTTTTTCTCCTTTGCTTTTCACTTCTCTTCTTTTCATAGCTATTTGTAAGGCCTCTCCAGACAGCCATTTTGCTTTTTTTGCATTTCTTTTCCATGGGGATGGTCTTGATCCCTGTCTCCTGTACAATGTCACAAACCTCTGTCCATAGCTCATCAGGCACTCTATCTATCTGATCTAGTCCCTTAAATCTATTTCTCACTTCCACTGTATAATCATAAGGGATTTGATTTAGGTCATAGCTGAATGGTCTAGTGGTTTTCCCTACTTTCTTCAATTTAAGTTTGAATTTGGCAACAAGGAGTTCATGATCTGAGCCACAGTCAGCTCCCGGTCTTGTTTTTGCTGACTGTATAGAGCTTCTCCATCTTTGGCTACAAAGAATATAATCAATCTGATTTCAGTGTTGACCATCTGGTGATGTCCATGTGTAGAGTCTTCTCTTGTGTTGTTGGAAGAGGGTGTTTGCTATGACCAGTGCGTTCTCTTGGCAAAACTCTATCAGTCTTTGCCCTGCTTCATTCCGTATTCCAAGGCCAAATTTGCCTGTTACCCCAGGTGATTCTTGACTTCCTAATTTTGCATTCCAGTCCCCTATAATGAAAAGGACATCTTTTTTGGATTACATTGTTTAAACTTTCACTATTTGGTGAAATCAAAATTTCTGGAAACTACTGATCTAATCTAATCAACAGTCTCTTTGGTCTGATGTTTGAAACCCTCTTTAGTTTCTGCCAGTCACTGAATCTAATTGAGACGAGGAGGTCATTTCCGTCCATTTTTGGAATTCTTGATTATGCGGTGCTAAACTACACTACATACTTTTGAGTAGTTCCACCAAATTGTAATACTCTTATGATACACAATTTTATAAATAAAGAAATGAGAAAAGTTATCTTACTTGCCGTAAGTAGTGCATAAGTAGAGGCTAACCTTAGGTCCCTCATTCTTGAAGCCCACACTCCTACCAAACACAACATACTGCTTTCTGAGTCTTCACTATTGATGTCACAGAAGCCAAGTCCTGTCTCTCTCCCATGTGATTATCTTTCATAAAGTCAAAGGCAACTGTTATGTTTCTCTGAGTTTTCTCGTAGCTAGGATGAATATGGACAATTTCTTTAGTTGTGGCTAATGTGACAAGGTTTCCTTATATTGTTTTACCATGACAGTCTCTTCATGGGGGGCTTCCCTGATGGCTCAAATGGTAAAGAATGTGCATGCAATGTGGGAGACCCTGGGTTTGATCCCTGGGTTGGGAAGATCCCCTGCAAGAGGCCACAGCAACCCACTCCAGTATTCTTGCCTGGAGAATTCCATGGACAGGGGAGCCTGATGGGCTACAATCCATGGGGCTTCACAGTCAGACATGACTGAGCTACTAACACACACTCTCTTAATGGATTGCTCACTCTTTGTTACTTACAATTTGCATGGGATTCAATGTGGGTTTTTAAAAAATACATGGGCTTAAAAGACAGACCCTGGATTTGAATCTTGACACTGGCACAGACTAGATCTGTAACATATTAAGAGCTGTTTATTTATTGGAATTGAATGTCACTTTCCTCATTGTAAAATGGAGATAACACATCACAACATTACTTATGCAGATTAAACAGAAAAGTTCAATAAATGACCTTTGGTAATTCAATCAGCAGAAAACTAAAACAATGAGTAAGAATATATGTGTGTTTATGTGTACCTGGATTATAATAAGTAAGAATAAAGTAAGAACTAACTTGATAAAATTTGCTATTTTCTATAGATGTCTAAGATATCAAATAATGAGAGAAATATATGAAGTTGAAATTTCCTATTCTGAGTTACACCAGGATTCAAGGATCAGTTACAATTAACTTTGTATACGTGTTCTCCATTGATCACTTGATGCATATGCTTTCCTGGAATTGGATTGTTATTCAAGTATGGCAAATTAAACTTCCAATTTAACAATTAAAACCATCAGGCTGACAAATGAGACTGTGAGGCTGATTTACTCTGGGTGAGATTCTGGCTCCCAGGCATAAACGAGACTCTCTGTTTTCAAGAGTAGCCTGGCAGGCTGGCTCAGGTGGCAAAACCTTTGCCTGATCTCATTCTATAACAATCACCAGGCATCTCCACTCAAGGGATGCTAGTCCTTATGGTATTTAGGAATGAGTCACTTATGGATGACTGGTGAAGTCATTCTTTCTTCATGACCATTAAGGACTGGTTTAGCACCCAAATAAAGTACTTTTGTTGAAGTAGCCTTTAGTTGGCCTCTCATTCTTCTGATAGAAAGAAGACAGATAGATAGACAGACAGATAAATGATAGAGATAAATAGATGATAGCTAATTAGGTGATGTAGATTTTATAAACTGGCCTTCAGGCTTTCTTCTTGAACTAATCACACCAAGTAAAACTTCTTATTAAAAAAATTTTTTTAAATGCCCAATTTTCACTAGTAAAGCTCATTAACAATTGCTAGGAAATAAAAATAAAATTGGGGTAATAAAGTCTACCTGCTCTTCTTCTTTCCCTTTGTGCTTTGTCTAGTTTCACTTGCTCCCAGGGTATAGCTGTAGAGACCCTACACACCCAGCGCTTTGGACAGAATTCCTAGTGCAGGATGGCTGCTCCCCACACCTCAGCTTGGTGTGCTACATGCAGAAGCTCTGGGCAGAGCTCTGGGATCTGAGCATGTGTCTGCCCCAGGTAAACTCTACCCACTCCCTGATGATAAGAACCCTAAAAAGCAGCTCTGACAATGGCCTATCAAGAGAGTATGTGCTCTAGCACATCAGTTCACATCTCTCCATTCTTTGAACCAAACTCAATCTCATTCTACTGGCTTGAAAGGCAGTGGACAGGAGAACCCTTATTGGGGCCGAATTCAAAAGTGTTGGTAACATAATCACACAAAAATTATGCTACTATGCACTTATGTTTGGCAATCAGATAGACCTGGGATCAAATTTTGGCTTTTATATTCATTTATTCATTACCTTGGGTATATAACTTATACCTTGGATAGATAACTTAATCACTTTGAGTTTCAGTTTTATCACTTGGGAAATTAAAAATATAACATGTATTCTTCAGGACAGTTTTAAAGTTTAGGGGTAATTAATAAAGTTCTCAACCGTCCACTGGCAAATGGTGGACACACAATAAATGGTAGCTTCCATGAAAACTGGACTAATCTCTATTATGTTCTGGGTCTCTTCCTTTAGCAGCTGTAGTTTCTAGAGGATCTAGGACATTCATGTATAGTCAGATCACAGTCACTTGGGGCATTTATTAGTTTTATCAAGTCAGACAACTGTCTGGGAGAGAGAAATGTGATGCTTCAAACTTTTCTAGAAGTTCAATATTTACCACCTCAAAATCCCATATCCTCATTGTATAGCTATAGAGGTCATTCTTGAATCTAACTTTCCTGGAATCTTATATTATTTGCAGTATATTATCCTTGGGAAACAAAACCAGCACCTGTGAATAATTTCTAACCACCTTAGATTTCTAAAAACTTACTGTTATCTCATTTTTTTAAAAACTACAATATATTTAACTTATAGCAGAAGGAAACCAAGAATAAGAAAAGATAGTTCAAAATATGAAACCACCTTAATAAAAGAAAGTCTATATGCCAATGTCAGGGCATTCAAGCTATTCTACCTTTAGCTGTTAAAGCCCCAGAGGGAAAAGTTAGACAAATTGCTAAATGTCCTTACTTGCTTGCATGATTTACTTCCTTGTTTTAATATTAAGCCTCATGACCTTAAAGAATGTTTAGAAAATCTTCCTCCCATTCCCTATTGTGTCCTCAGCAGTCACCAGATAACAAGGTTCAATTATTAATATTCAGCAGTGTGCTATGGGCACAGCAGAATTATAAACAAACATGCATACAAAAAGATTCCATAATTCATTTCCAACAACTAAATGCCTTCCATCTCCAGGATTCTTTGTTCTTTGGTCCATAACCATATTTCTCTATTTATCAGAAGCTCTTAAGCACCTATTATAAAAACAGCACATCGCTGTTTTGATCAGTGGAGTTGCCACTGTGGGAAGACAGGAGGCATGAGAAAAGACAATGTTATTGTCAGATTATTGAACCTTTTATTTTTCCTATTTTTACTTGCATGTGTTTAACTTCCACAAAAGTACTGCATTTGTATTTTCCAGAAATATACAAAAGGGAATTTTCTGAGGCCTTTCCTAGAGGCATATAAAACTGTCAAAGAGATTCCTAACACTAAAAGATTAACATTATCATAATTACTTTGTAAAAAGTAAATTAAGAAAGTGCCAAAACAGCCTCCTGCTGACTTTATACCTCTGTAAAATGCAGCGAACCTGACATGTACAGCCTGTCTGTGGGGTAACCTGCCTTACTTAGCTCCCAGGGCTGCTGGAGTTAAGGACTTAATGTGTCAGCAACTCTTTTATCAGCTCTTAACTTCCAGATTAGAAACTTTTCACAAGCACTCATGAATATTCACTGAAGATTGAAATTGGGCAAATCAAGCCCCAGGGAGTACTGTTCTAGTCTTTGTATGGATGATAGCTTTGAAATGAAGACTCCCTATAATGTTAACTGGGTTTCGGTAAAATATGCAATTTATCCAAAAGGTTAAACAACAAAATCCTAATCTACATCATCACTCTTAAGCTTGCAAGAGTAAAGAACACTGATGAGGGTGTAGGAGGATCTCAATTAAAACACTGCCTCTTCTATTTATTAGCTTTAATACTGCTTTGGGCAAGTCAATTAGTCTCTCCAAGCCTGCTTCCTCCTGTCTAAAAGTGGACAAGATTTCTTACATTTTAAATATTGGACTAGTGGTTTAATGGCTCAGAAATCTAGTTTCTTAATCTGTAAAATGGAATAATTTTAGACAAAACAATAATTTTTGTCTTACTTGTCACCTCAAAATTGTTAAACGAGTGGTATATTTAGTCCACTTTGAACAAAGGTTCCAACCAAAAAGTTGTTGCTTATACCTGAGCTCAGATAGTTAGTAAAATAATGTGTATTATGTTAAAAATTATTTTTGAGTGATGTGGTTCTATCAATCTAATCACTTTAGGGTACAGCCAGGAGTTGTGAAGTTGGTGTAGCTAGTACTTGGGTCTCAGTCTACATCATCTTTTCTTATCACGTCTGCTTTTGTGCTATCTTTCTCTTCATATTCCGGTTCTGGCTGGTAAGAGTTAATATCATGTCTGAGTTGGTTCTGGAGAGCGCTCAGGCTCTGCAACTGCGCTTATTCAAAGTTCACCATCTAGGCTTGTGGACTTTTTCGTGGCTATAGTACAACTTTTAAACAAAGTTCCTATTAGCAGAAATTCATAAACTCAAAAATTACCAAAAAAGGGCTACTGCCCTGTGAGGAATTTATGAGGACTCACTCTGTCTGCTATGGAGAGATTGCTTTTACAAACATCTCTTGTTTTAAAAATGGGAAAGAAATATATTTCAGGGAAATGCTCCCTGAAAGGAACTTCCCCATTACCTGAATGTCTTGTGCCCAAGGCTGCACAGGCTACCATAAAAGCTCTCCATTTGGGATACAAGATTTCCCTGACTCTGGGTTACAAATGGGCTTTCAAAATGATTAAACAGGGCACAAAGCTGATAGAAGGTTAGGAGCTCTGTTTCTTACTCATGTAAGAAGAGACTCAAGATGCTCTTACTGAAGCCTGAGTTCACCTCTTCTCCTCCTGGCTCCCATCAGCACTCACATACTCTTCATTTCTATTCTTCCCATACCCTATCTTGATTGTCTGCTGCCTGTTTCCCCTACCAGACTGAACTGCTTATAGAATGACTGTGTTTTCTTTATCAGATACGTTTGGTGTTTGGTGTGGTGAGCTGAACACACAGTGGGCACTCACTAAATGTTTATTGATTGTTTCACGAGCACAGATTCTTCATACCTGCAGAAGGTATGAATCTAAAGATCCTAAAGCATATCTTGTTTTGAAAACTTCAATTCTGACACATGCTTGTATCTTGCAGTTTGCTGCTCACATTCCATCTCTGAAATGCAGTGCAGAATTGTATATCCTGCTCGAGATTTTACTGTATATGATTTTCAAACACACCAGAGTAGTAAGTGTACTCTGCAATGCAAATCCAATAATTAAGTTGAGCATGCTGCAAAGCTGGCAATGTTTTTGAAAGCAGATTTTCTAGAAAGTAGGCCTATCTTAGATTTTTTCCTCCTAATTTTCATTCTACCCAGACAGACTTTGTGAGCAGTAACTTTTTCTTCATTATGGGTGCTTTATTTTTTCTTATTCTTCCCCTAAGACAGGTCATTACTATCCATCTAATGAGCTATTCTTTATGTAAATTTATATGGAAGCAGCACAAAGTACACTCTGTTAAGATTCACTACATAATATATGCCCCTAAAAAAACAACCTGATATAATAAATGTGGAGACAGCCTTGAAAAGGAATATTACCTAATATATGGTTTACATTTTCACCAAATAGGGCTGGTTTATGATGCTAAGGACTCATCTCTCCCTTGGACCTAGTCCGTAGAGCCCAGGCCTGTCTCCAAAAGTGCAGGTGTTCTGTGTGTACAAGAACAAGCGCATGGAGCTTTGTGTGTGTAGCCCACCATACTAATGAGAAGGCAGAGAGTATCCTTAAATAATTAACTGCTGTATTAGATCTGCAGATGTTACAATCTCACACACAGGGCATGCTTGGCATGGCACAAAGCAGGGGTGTCTGGAGGAAACTGCTCATCTACCAGGGAAGTATTACATAATTGATTAAAATAATATTGGGAAGCTGGCATGGCATTCTGCTCTGCATTTGCCAATGGCTGAGCCAGAGACTGGGATGCATTTTGAAAACAGGAGTCTGGTTTTGTTTGAATTCATTATCAAATATTCATTTGAATACTTACCCTATCAGTCACTGTCAAAGCTTAGTGTGCATTGCTTTCACTTTTCACTTTCATGCATTGGAGAAGGAAATGGCAACCCACTCCAGTGTTCTTGCCTGGAGAATCCCAGGGACGGGGGAGCCTGGTGGCTGCCATCTATGGGGTCACACAGAGTCGGACACGACTAAAGTGACTTAGCATAGCATAGTATAACAATGCAAATATTCAAACTTAACTCCCAGAAATTCTGGTTCCGGTTTGATGGAGCCTGGAAGTCTACATAAGCCAAAAAGCGAACCTCAGACCAGCAGTAATCAGAGCCCACTTAAAAACTGCTGTAGACTGAAAGTGCCTTCCCAAATTCATGCTGAAGTTTAGTCCTACCGTGATGGTTTGGTATCTTTAGGAGATTGTTAGGTCATGACAGTGGAGCCTTCATGAATGGGATTAGTGTCCTTATTAGGAAATTCCAGAGAGCTCCTTAACCACTCCTACCATGTAGGGACAAAGGAAAAATACAGCTCTCTGTGAACCAAAAGCAGCTTCTCACCGGACACTGACCACTAATGACCACCATATCTGATTTTATGGAACTTTATGGTATTTGTAATAGAGGTATTAGGTGAAGACAGGCAAGTAAATGGGCAGTTACTATCAGTACAGTACCCTGGAGAAGGAAATGGCAATCCACTCCAGTATTCTTGCCTGGAGAATCCCATGAATAGAGGAGCCTGGCAAGCTACAGTCCATGGGGTTGTAGACAGTTGGACATGACTGAGCACATGTCCAACACACAGCAACACACACATTAAGTACAGTAAGTGCTGTGAGATGGAAAGACCTTTGGGAGGAGCACCTAAACCAGACTTAGAACAATCAAAGAAGAATTCTAAGAAAAACCAGTAACTTCAGAAGGATGAGTACAACCAAAACAGCATTATAAAGTAATTGTCTTCCAATTAAAAATAAATTTTAAAGAATTAAAATAAAAAAGAAGGAGGAGTAAAAATATAGTTGAATAAAAGAGGAACTGGAACAGAGACTGACATGAGGTTAGACCCCAAAATACCTAAAGTCAAAGCATGTTCGGGAATCTAGCTGAAAACACCTGAATTACAGAGTATTGGGAAAAGCAGTGATCGGCAAAGAGGGAAAAGTAAACATTGTTCAAACCATGATGAGCCTCAGAAATCTCATTAATGAATGTGTACTTAATCACAAGAACGGTGTGGGCTCATTTGTGAGACTTGAAAAACATCCCTGGTTGAAGTGTGAAGGATGGGTTCTGGTGGGGATGACAGTATTGTATTTGCAAGGCAATCCCCAAACTTTACAACATATCAACAGTGTAGTCATTACTCTCTGCTTCACAAATGAAGAAACTAACGTTTTAGAAAAGCTGAGTACCTTCACAAAGACTGCTTGGAAGAGGGAGTAGAAGAGATTCCAAACCTGAAATGTATCTCCTTTGAAGTCCATGCTGTATTCACATTACGGTGTTGTCTCCTGATCGTTCCAGAATATAATCATAGCACAGGAAGTGCTTCTTTGATGATGTATTTACAATCTATCCTCTTCAGCAAAGGCATGATGCTAATTCTCAGAGAAATCACAGAATTGTTTAAACTTGACAGTTGACCTCATTCACCATGGGTAATGGGTCAGAGTTTGAATGGGTTGAGGTGATCACCTCTGATTGCCTTCTTGGTTTCTGCAGGTCACAGGGTAAGCACAAGAATGCTCTTCATGAGAGAATCTCTAAGGGGGAAATGAGTTTGTAATGAGTACTGATTCAAGTGAACAGGGAGTTTTCTTCCTTGTCAGAAATGCCTGCTCAGTCTAGGAACTAAAGACCAGCTTGTGTTGTTCCTGCCTCTAATGGCTTAAAATAGTAAAAGGCTAGAATAAACACTTTCACTTTCCACTTTCATGCGTTGGACAAGGAAATGGCAACCCACTCCAGTGTTCTTGCCTAGAGAATCCCAGGGACAGGGGAGCCTGGTGGGCTGCTGTCTCTGGGGTCGCACGGAGTCGGACAGGACTGAAGTGACTTAGCAGCAGCAGCAGCAGAATAAACAAAGGCACTTGGATCTGACAAGGCAGCAAAGGGGATGGCTCACTTCCATGCCTCCTCTGGTTCCACAACCCAAGGATGAGATAGAACTAGGGGAAATTTCTGAATATCACATTGCCATCTTGCCTAAGGGTGATTTTTTAAATTGTTGCTCTTGTGTGTCATTTGTTCAAATACATAGTCCAAGACTGTCTTTCACTCAAGACTCCAGTTGTTCCCAGAAGCTGCCTTTGAATTGAAGTGCTAGTTTTCAGTTTCTGCAATTGCCTTTACACTTCCTCTGGTTCTGACCAGGGACCTAAGATAATAATGTTGGCAGCTCCTAGTGTTTGGTTATTTTTGATATCTTAAAATAACTACTAATTATACTTTTCTTTGGCATGATCTTAATAATGTTTCTTTTGGCTCTCAACTAAGTTAAAATGAACAACATAATTCATTTGTTGAAATTTTGCCACAAATTTTAAATTAAAAAAAATTTATTATGAATAAGGCTTTTCTATGTGGAAATGAGAAAGAATTTGAAGGATGTTTACATAATAACGATACTTAAATAATTATTGTCTTTAGGGTAGGAGTTATTCACTATTTACAAGTAGGAAATACTCGGTAGATGTTAGTTGAACAAATGAATGACCTAAGTTTTAGTAAGAGGGATAATAACCCTTTTATGTTTTTATTCTGCTTAAAGAACAATTTATTGAATAGAGGTAATCTCGTTTTTAACCTTATTTAAAAATTTCAAATATCCTGTAAGGTAGGCAGACTTTGTTTCATTACCCATCAGAGAAATCACTACATTTGATGATGAATGAGAAGAAATTTGAATATAGCTCTTTTTACAGTCCCTCTACTGCAGCAGGCAAGATCTCCAGCTTTGAAGAAGAGGGCTTGCTTTAAGGAAAACTGTGAAATATAGTCCTCTTTATCCACGTCACCCTCCCATTCTCACACCCTTCTTGGCCTCGGGGGTACCCTCTAAAGCCTGTGTGAAGCCCTCAGAGTCTGCTTGTCCTTTATCTATCCTCTCCTCCAAACCTGTTCTCAGGAAGAATCTGAGAAACACTGTCATACACAAAATCATAGATTAATACTGACCCCTTTTGGGAGGTTTTGTTTTTACCGGGGTATATTATAGAATCTGAGACTGTTCATCATCTTTCTGGCCCTTAAAATGCAGTTTGTTTGTTCAATGTCAAATGCAAGAAGCTCATGAGAGCCAATACAGCTGTGGCCAATATTCCTAGGACAGGTACTAGCCCGTACTGCTCTTCAGCTTGTCTCCTTGACCCGCTATTATAGTGCATCCATCCTCTGACATCATAACATGGATCCTGCTATGTGATTCAAGAGCTTTCTATATTTAATCTAGAAAGATGGAACCAATGAACCTATTTACAGGGCAGCAATGGAGACCCAGACATAGAGAACAGACTTGTGGGCACAGGGGGTCAAAGGAGAGGGTGAGATGAATAGAGAGAGTAGCATGGAAACGTATATATTACCGTATGTAAAACTGATAGCCCATGGGAATTTGCTATATGACTTAGGCAACTCAAACCAGGGTTCTGTGACAACCTAGAGGAGTGGGTGGAGAAGGAAATGGCAACCCACTCTAGTATTCTTGCCTAGAGAATCCAGTGAACACAGGAGCTTGGTGGGCTGCTGTCCATAGGGTCACAGAGAGTCAGACATGACTGAAGCGACTTAGCATGCATGCATGCATTGGAGAAGCAAATGGCAGCCCATTCCAGTATTCCTGCCTGGAGAATCCCAGGGACAGAGGAGTCCGGTAGGCTGCCATCTCTGGGGTCGCACAGAGTCGGACACGGCTGAAGCAACTTAGCAGCAGCAGCAGCAGCTGAGGAGTGGGATGGTGTGGGAGGTGGGAGGGAGGTACAAAGGGAGAGGAGGGGACATATGTATACCTATAGCTGACTCATGTTGATATATGGCAGAAACCAACACAAAACAGTAAAGCAATTATCCTTCAGTTAAAAATACATAATTTTTTTTTAAAAGAGCTTTCTATTTTTATCAACTGTTTGGATATTCTTCTCTAGCTTACACCCTTGTCCCTTAGACAGGCTAGTCCCATTATTAGCAAATGGCTATCAGATACGGACCAACACTCCTAACAGTAGGATTTCTAGTAGCACCAGAGGGTTTTAGAGAAATGAAAGGATATTCTAGAATTCCAGAAATCTCATTTGTTCTGCCTCTGCTTATGGTTTAACAGCTACAACCTACTTATTTTGAGTTGATTTTTTCATTGACATAGAGGACATTAAAACTATGTTTAAAATGTTCTATAAGCTTTTTCACAAGGCTTCCCTGGTGGCCCAGAGGTTAAAGTGTCTGCCTGGAATGCAGGAGACCCGGGTTCGATCCCTGGGTCGGGAAGATTTCCTGGAGAAGGAAATGGCAACCCACTACAGTACTCTTGCCTGGAGAATCCCATTGAGGGAGGAGCCTGGTAGGGCCCCAAATCCTATGGGGTCGCAAAGAGTCAGACACGACTGAGTGACTTCACTTTCACTTTCATAAGCTTTTCCACAAGCTCTTTAGAAATCAACCTCTGTCCATCCCTACACACCACCCCTATTTTCAACTCCCTTAGTCCAAATACCACAGCATTCTCAGTACACAAGAGGCAACCCCCATTAGCTGACCTAAATTGGAAAATCATAAAACACCATGCTGCTGCTGCTGCTAAGTCACTTCAGTCATGTCCGACTCTGCGACATAGACAGCAGCCCACCAGGCTCCGCCGTCCATGGGATTCTCCAGGCAAGAATATTGGAGTGTGTTTCCATTTCCTTCTGCAATGCAAGAAAGTGAAAAGTGAAGTCTCTCAGTCATGTCCAACTTTTTGTGACCCCATGGACTACAGCCTACCAGGCTCCTCCATTCATGGGATTCTCCAGGCAAGGGTACTGGAGTGGGTTGCCATTGCCTTCTCCAATAAAACACCATACCTTCCATTATTTTGTAACTTTTGAACATACTGACTTTCAGAAACTGGATATCTACCTAACATCCCTTTCCCCTGCCAAAATTTCTGGAGCCAATGTCAACTTAAAAAGATTTCAAAACCTAAACCTAAACCTTCAAGCCCAGGAGATGGCTTATCAAGTAACCCTGAGAGAACTGCTCCAAGGAGGTGAGGAGAGGAGCCAGGTTATAGAGAAGTTCTGCTAGAAATGGCAAGTAGTCTGAACATCAAAAGATTGTTGTTCATTAAAGAAAACCAGATATCCCAAGTTAATGAATTTAGCAATTTTCTATTCATGGGAAGGTGCAAGAGTCTGCTGCTGCTGCTGCTAAGTCACTTCAGTCGTGTCCGACTCTGTGTGACCCCAATGAAATCACCCCTTTAATATGCATCTCAGCTATCCTGGGGCCAGCTGTTTAGTCACTAAGTCCTGTCCAACTCTTTGCAACACCATGGACTGCAGCATGCCAGGCTTCCCTGTCCTTCACTATCACTCTGAGTTTGCTCAAACTCATGTCCATTGAGTAAGTGATGCTATCTTACCATCTTATCCTCTGCTGTCCTCTTTTCCTTTTGCCCTCAATCTTTCCCAGCATGAGGGTCTCTTCCAATGAGTCAGTTTTTCACATCAGGTGGCCAAAGTATTGGAGCTTCAGCTTCAGCATCAGTTTGTCCACTGAATATTCATGGTTGATTTCCCTTAGGATTGACTGGTTTGATCTCCTTGCTGCCCAAGGGATTCCCAAAAGTATTCTCCAGCATCACAATTCAAAAGCATAAATTCTTCAGCATTCAACCTTCCTTATGGCCCAACTCTCATATCCATACATAACTACCAGAAAAACCATCAGTTCAGTTCAGTTCAGTCGCTCAGTCGTGTCCAACTCTTTGTGACCCCATGGATCGCAGCATGCCAGGCCTCCCTGTCCATCACCAACTCCCGGAGTTCACTGAAACTCACGTCTATTGAGTCAGTGATGCCATCCAGCCATCTCATCCTCTGTCATCCCCTTCTCCTCCTGCCCCCAATCCCTCCCAGCATCAGAGTCTTTTCCAATGAGTCAACTCTTCACATGAGGTGGTCAAAGTACTGGAATTTCAGCTTTAGTATCATTCCTTCCAAAGAAATCCCAGGGCTGATCTCCTTCAGAATGGACTGGTTGGATCTCCTTGCAGTCCAAGGGACTCTCAAGAGTCTTCAACACCACAGTTCAAAAGTATCAATTCTTCGGCACTCAGCCTTCTTCACAGTCCAACTCTCACATCCATACATGACCACAGGAAAAACCATAGCCTTGACTAGAGGGACCTTTGTTGGCAAAGTAATGTCTCTGTTTTTGAATATGCTATCTAGGTTGGTCATAACATTCCTTCCGAGGAGTAAGCGTCTTTTAATTTCATGGCTGCAGTCACCATCTGCAGTGATTTTGGAGCCCAGAAAAATAAAGTCTGACACTGTTTCCACTGTTTCCCCATCTATTTCCCATGAAGTGATAGGACCAGATGCCATGATCTTCGTTTTCTGAATGTTGAGCTTTAAGCCAACTTTTTCACTCTCCACTTTCACTTTCATCAAACCATAGCTTTGACTATATGGATCTTTGTCGGCAAAGTGACATCTCTGCTTTTTAATATGCTGTCTAGGTTTGTCACAGCTTTTCTTCCAAGAATCATGTGTCTTAATTCTATGGTTGCAGTCACTGTCTTCAGGAATTCTGGAGCCCAAGAAAACGAAATCTGTCACTGGTTTCACTTTTTCCCCATCTATTTGCCATGAAATGATGGGACTAGAGGCCATGATCTTAGTTTACTTTGAATGTTGAGTTTTAAGCCAGATTTTTCCTTCTCCTCAAGGTTCTTTATTTCCTCTTCATTTTCTGCCATTAAAGAGGTATTATCTGCATATCTGAAGATGTTGATATTTCTCCTGGCACCTTGATTCAAACTTGCAATTCATCCAGCCTGACATTTTGCATGATGTATCTTGTATTTTTCACATTCTGAGCTCTGTTGGGGCTTACTGTAAGACATAACTACAGCCTGATGGCTGCTGAAATGCAGGTATTCTTCTTCTTCCTGAGTGTCCTTACAGCTCACCAGCTCACATTGGAGGTCTGCAGTGACTGAAGATTGTGACGTACTTGTTCACTCATATGGGAGGAAATATTCCATTTCTAATCAAGTACCAGATTTATTTGATTATTTCCTTTCTTCTTTCACATACACTGTAGTTTGACAATACTGATTCAAGTGCTGATAATGCCAGTAGCAGTCAATAAACTGAATTTTGAGTGGGCAATTTATGAAGAAATGAAGCCTAGCACAAAAGCTTCAAAATGCACCATTTTTATCACAAAGAAAAAACTGAGATGCAAAGGCAGTTTACAAAAGTTACATGTTTGGGGGGAAGTGATTGAACAATGAGTGATGACAAAGAATACACAAAATATAGACACAATCATACTTAAGACTTGGGAAAACTGCTCTTGTTATTGGGACTGAGAATTGTGACTTAAAGATATATGTAATTAGGACAGAAAAGTAACCCCTCTATAAAAACTACGGATTTATGGTCCTGAGCAGCATCTATCAAGGTCATTAATTTTAGAATATGACCTGCATCTTCCCCTTCAGACTATGTACATTTGTTTTTTTGCCTATAAGTTTTGCCATGAGCCAATTTAATGGTCCCAGCCACTTGTCCCAACATTCAAACAACAACAACAAAAAGATGCCCTTTTCATCACAGGGGACTGGAATGAAAAGGAGAAAGTAAAGAGATATCTAGAGGAACAGGCAAGTTTGGCCTTGGAGCACAAAATGAAGAAGATCAAAGGCTAAAAGAGTTTTGCCAAGAGAACAGAGTGGTCATAGCAAACACCCTCTTTCAACAACACAAGAGAAGACTCTATACATGGACATCAAAGATGGTCAATACTAAAATCAGATGATGATATTCTTTGCAGTGAATGATAGAGAAGCAATATACAGTCAGCAAAAGAAAGACCAGAAGCTGACTGTGGCTTAGATCATGAACTTCTTATTGCAAAATTCAGACTTAAATTGAAGAAAGCAGGGAAAACCACTAGGCCATTCAGGAATGACCTATATCAAATCACTTATGATTATACAGTGGAAATAACAAATAGATAAAGGGATTAGATTTGATAGACAGAGTGCCTAAGGAACTATGGATGGAGATTCATGACACTGTACAGGAGGTGACTATCAAAGCCATTCCCAACAAGATGGTCGAGGAGTAGGTGGATGTGGAGTGCATCTCTCTCCACAGATACATCAGGAATACACCTTCAGACAAAGAAGTGCATGCAGAACACCAGCTGAGAGCAGAGAGGAGTACCTGACCAGTGGAAAAGAATATATAGGCCCATGAAAACACAAGATCAAGCCCTGAGCCTTTGGAATGGGAACACTGACTTCAAGACCCTAGACTACAAGTGAACTAACCCTAGGGAGTATCAAATAGTGAGAACTCACACAAAGGAAACCACTAGAATACAAGACCCAGCATCATCCAACCACCAGTAGCACCCTGTGCAGGACACCTCATCTAAAGAAAAAACAAAACAAACATGCAAACCCAATCATCAGCAGACAGGATTACCACCTCACTCAGCCTTGTCCATCAGAGGAAAAACAAACAAACAAACTCAGCACAAATCTCACCCTATAAGAAGCTTACTGGACCAACCTTAGGAGGGCAGAAACCAAAAGGAAGAAAGAATTTAACCCTGAAGCCTGGGAAAAGGAGACCTCAAACACAATAAATTTTAAAAAAATAATGAAAAGGCAGAGGAATACTACACAAATGAAGGAACAAACTAGAAACACAGAAGTCCAAATAAGTGAAGAGTAAATAGGAAAACTACCTGAAAAAGAATTCAGAATAATGATAGTAAAGACGATCAAAAACCTTGAAAACAAAATGGAGAAAATGCAAGAATCAATTAACAAAGACCTAGAAGAATTAAAGAATAAACATACAGAGACAAACAACACAATTACTGAAATTAAAAACACTCTAGAAAGAATAATAGCAGAATATCTTGAAGCAGAAGAATGAATCAGTGAGCTGGAAGATAAAACGGTGCAAATAACTTCTGAAGAGCAGAATAAAGTAAAAAGAATGAAAAGAACTGAGGATAGTCTCAGAGACCTCTGGGACAATATCAAATGCACCTACATTAGAATTATAGGGGTCCCAGAAGAAGAAGAGGAAAAAGAAAGGGTTTGAGAAAATTTTTCAAGAGATTATAGTTGAAAATTTACCCTACATGGAAAAGGAAATAGTCGATCAAATCCAAGAGGCAGGAAGAGTCCCATACAGGATAAACTCAAGGAGAAACACACCAAGACACATACTAATCAAACTAACAAAGACTAAACACAAAGAAAGAATAATAAAAGCAGCAAGGGAGAAGCAAAGTAACATACAAGGGAAACCCTATATGCTTAACAGCTGATCTTTCAGCAGAAACTCTGCAGGCCAGAAGGGAATGGCAGGATATATTTAAAGTACTGAAAGGGAAAAATCTACAACTAAGATTACTGTACCTAGCAAGGATCTCATTTAAAATTGACAGAGAAATAAAAATCTTTTCAGACAAGCAAAAGTTAAGAGAATTCAGTACCACGAAACCAGCTTTACAATAAATGTTAAAGAGACTTATATAGTCAAGAAATATGAGAAGAAAAATATCTACAAAATCAACCCCAAACAATTAAGAAAATGGCAATAGGAACATATATATAAATAATTACTTTAAATGTAAATGTATTAAATGCTCCAACCAAAAGACACAGACTGGCTGAATGGATATAAAAACAAGACCCATATATATGCTGTCTACAAGAAAACCACTTCAGACCTAAAGACATATATAGACTGAAAGTGAGAGGATGGAAAAATATCTTCCATGCAAATGGGAAGCTAAAGAAAGCTGGAGTTGCAATCCTCATCTCATACAAAATAGACCTTAAAACAAATAATGTTACAAGAGATAAGGAAGAACACTACATAATGACAAAGGGATCAATCCAAGAGGAAGACATAACAATTTTAAATATCTATGCATCCAACATAGGAGCACCTCAATACATAAGAGAAACACTAACAGACATAAAAGGAGAAACTGACAGTAACATAATAATAGTAAGAGATTTTAACACCTCACTCACACCAATGGACAGATCATCAAAACAGAAAATTTATAAGAAAACACAAGTTTTAAATGATACATTAGATGAGAAGGATCTCATTGATACCTTTAGGACAGTCCATCCAAATGCAGAATACACCTTCTTCTCAAGTGCACATGGGACATTCTCCAGGATAGACCACATCTTGGGTCACAAATCAAACATCAGTAAATTTAAGGAAACTGAAATCATATTAAGCATCTTCTTTGACCACAACACTATGAGACTAGATATCAATTACAAGAAAACAAGTGTAAGAAACCCAAACACAATGAGATTAAACAAAATGTTTCTAAATAACCAACAGGTTACTGATTAAATCAAAAGGGAAATAAAAAAATTTCTAGAAACAAATGACAATGAAAACATGACAACTCAAAATCTATGGGATGCAGCAAAAGCAGATCTAAGACAGAAGTTAATAGCAATACAGTCCTACCTCAAGAAGCAAGAAAAACCCTGGACAACCTAACTTTACATCTAAAACAACTGGAAAAAAGAACAAAAACCCCCAAAATTAGTAGAAGGAAAGAAATTATAAACATACTTATATGTACAAAAGAGTTAACTGTACACAGAAAATTATAAGACACTGATGAAAGAAATCAAAGATGACATAAATAGATGGAGAGATATTCCATGTTCCTGAGTAGGAAGAATCAATATTGTGAAAATGACTATACTACCAAACACAATCTATAGATTTAAGGCTGCTGCCGCTGCTGCTAAATCACTTCAGTCATGTCGGACTTTGTGCGACCCCATAGACGGCAGCCCACCAGGCTCCCCCGTCCCTGGGGTTCTCCAGGCAAGAACACTGGAGTGGAGTGCCATTGCCTTCTCCACAGATTCAAGGCAGTCCCTGTCAAATTACCAATGGCATTTTTCACAAAACTGGAACAAAACATTTCACAATTCATATGGAAACACAAAAGACCCTGAAGAGCCAAAGCAGTCTTGAGAAAGAAGAATGGAGCTGGAGGAATCAACCTTCCTGACTTCAGATTATACTACAAAGCTACAGCCATCAAGACAGTATGGTAGGCACAAAAACAGAAATACAGACCAATGGAACAAGATAGAAAGCCCAGAAATAAACCCATGCACCTATGGGTACCTTATTTTTGACAAAGGAGGCAAGACTATACAATGGGGCAGAGACAGCCTCTTCAATAAATGGTGCTAGGAAAACTGGGCAGCTACATGTAAAAGAATGAAATTAGAACACTTCCTAATACCATACACAAAGATAAACTCAAAAAGGATTAAAGACCTAAATGTAAGATCAGAAACTATAAAACTCTTAGAGGCAAATATAGGCGGAACACTTTATATGACATAAATCAAAGCAAGATTCTCTATGACCCACCTACTAGAGTAATGGAAATAAAACTAAAAGTAAACAACTGGGACCTGATTAAACTTAAAAGTTTTTGCACAGCAAAGAAAACTATAAGCAAGGTGAAAAGACAACCTTCAGAACTGGAGAAAAAAATAGCAAATGAAATAACTGACAAAGTATTAATCTCTAAAATATACAAGCAACCCATACAACTCAATGCCAGAAAAACAAACAACCCAATCCAAAAGTAGAAAAAAGACCTAAACAAGACATTTCTCCAAAGAAGACATACAGATGGCTAAAAAACACATGAAAAGATGCTCAACATCACTCATTATCAGAGAAATGTAAATCAAAACCACAATGAAAAATCACCTCACACCAGTCAGACAGCCATCATCAAAAAGTCTACAGACAATAAATGTTGGAGAGGGTGTGGAGAAAAGGGAATACTCTTGCACTGTTGGTGGGAATGTAAATTGACACAGCCACTATGGAATATGGTATGGAGATTCCTTAAAAAAACTAGGAATAAAACCACAATATGACCCAGCAATCCCACTCCTAGGCATAAACCCTGAGGAAACCAAAATTGAAAGAGACACATGTATCGTATTGTTCATTGCAGCACTATTTACAATAGTTAGAACACGGAAGCAACCTAGATGTCCACCGACACATGAATGAATAAAGAAGTTGTGGTAAATATACAATGGAATATTACTCAGCCATAAAAAGCAATGCATTTGAGTCAGTTCTAATGAGGTGGATGAACCTAGAACCTAGTATACAAAGTGAAGTGTGTCAGAAAGAGAAAGATAAATATCGTATTCTAGCATAAATATACGGAATCTAGAAAAATGGTACTGAAGAATTTATTTACAGGGCAGCAATGGAGAAAGAGACATAGAGAATAGACTTATGGACATGGGGAGAGGCAGGGAGATGGTGATTTGTATAAAGAGTAACATGGAAACTTATATTACCATATGTAAAATAGATAGCCAATGGGAATTTGCTAAAAAGCTCAGGAAACTCAAAGAGGGGCTCTGTATCAACCTAGAGGGATGGGATGGGGAGGGAGATGGGAGGGTGGTACAAAAGGAAGGGGATATATGTATACCTATGGCTAATTCATGTTTAAGTTCGACAGAAAACAACAAAATTCTGTAAAGCAATTGTCCTTCAATAAAAAAATAAATTTAAAAGAAAAAGCCCAAGAAAAAGAAATGCAAAAAGTAAAATAGTTGTCTGAAGAGGCCGTACAAATACCTGAGAAAAGAACAGAAGTAAAAGATAAAGTAGAAAAGTAAAAGTATGCCCATCTGAATGCAGAGTTCTAAGGAAAAGCAAGAAGACATAAGAAAGCATCCTCAGTGATCAAGGCAAAGAAATAGAGGGAAACAATAGAATGGGAAAGACTAGAGATCGGTTCAAGAAAATTAGAGATACCAAGAGAATGTTTTATGTAAATGTGGCCACAATAAAGAATGGAAATGGTATGGATGTAAAAGAAGCAGAAGATATTAAGAAGAGGTGGAAAGAATACACATAAGAACTATGCAAAAAAAAAGATCATAATGCCCCAGATAACCATGACAGTGTGATCACTCAACTAGAGCCAGATATCTTGGGGTGCGAAGTCAAGAGAGCCTTAGGAAACATCACTGTGAACAAAGCTAGTGGAGGTGATAAAATTCCAGCTGAGCTATTCCAAATCCTAAAAGATGATGCTGTGAAAGTGCTGCACTCGGCAAATTTGGAAAACTCAGCAGTGGCCACAAGACTGGAAAAGATCAGTATTCATTCCAATCCCAAAGAAAGGCAATGCCAAAGAATGCTCAAACTACTGTACAATTGCACTCATCTCACACGCTAGCAAAATAATGCTCAAAATTCTCCAAGCCAGGCTTCAATAGTACGTGAACTGTGAAATTCCAGATGTTCAAGCTGGATTTAGAAAAGGCAGGGAAACTACAGATCAAATTGCTAACATCTGTTGGATCATCGCAAAAGCAAGAGAGTTCCAGAAAAACATCTACTTCTGCTTTATTGACTAAGCCAAACCTTTGACACTGTGGATCACAATAAATTTTGGAAAGATCTTAAAGAGATGGGAATACTACACCACCTATTTGACTCCTGAAAAATTTGTATGCAGGTCAAGAAAAAAAAACAGTGAGAACTGGACATGGAACAATGGACTGGTTCAAAATTGGGAAAGGACTATGTCCAGGCTGTATACTGTCACCCTGCTTATTTAGCTTATAAGCAAATTACACAATGCAAACTCCCAGGTGGAATGAAACCCAAGCTGGAATCAAGACTGCAAGAAGAAATATCAATAGCCTCAAATATGCAGATGACTCCATCCTTAAAGAAGAGAGTGAAAAGGAACTAAAGAGCCTCTTGATGAAGGTGAAAGAGGAGAGTGAAAAAGCTGACTTAAAACTCAACATTCAAAAAACAAAGATCATGGCATCTTATCCCATCACTACATGGCAAATAGATGGGGAAACAATGGAAATAGTGACTGACTTTTATTTTCTTGGGTGGGCTCCAAAATCACTGCAGATGGTGACTGCAGCCACAAAATTAAAAGACACTTTCTCCTTTGAAGTAAAGCTACGAGAAACCTATACAGCATATTAAAAACCAGAGACATTACTTTGACTACAAAGGTCCGTCTAGTCAAGGCTATGGTTTTTCCAGTAGTTATGTATGGATGTGAGAGTTGGACTGTGAAGAAGGCTGAATGTTGAAGAATTGATGCTTTTGAACTGTGGTGTTGGAGAAGACTCTTGAGATTCCCTTGAACTGCAAGGAGATCAAACTAGTCAATCCTAAATGAAATCAGTCCTGAATACTCACTGGAAGGACTGATGCTGAAGCTGAAACTCTAAAACTTTGGCCACCTGATGAGAAGAGTTGACTCACTGGAAAAGACCCTGATTCTGGGAAAGATTTAAGGCAGGAAGATTAAAGGCAGGTATAAAAATACCACACTATATCCTCTGTCATCCCTTCTCTTCCTGCCCCTTCTCTTGATGCCCTCAAGTTGGAGGGCATCATTGACTCGATGGACATGAGTTTGAGCAAGCTTCAGGAGATGGTGGACAGGGAAGCCTGGCATGCTGCAGTCCATGGTGTTGTAAAGAGTAGGACACAACTGAGCAACTGAACAACAACCACTTATCAATTATGCCAGAGGATAGCCATTATTGTAACAAAGGAAAAACACAGGTACACCAGATAAAAATACCACACTATACACAAGGAGAAAGATGGGTCTCTGCTAATGCAGTTTCAGGCAATTTTCAGCATCTCCCTCTGCCCCACCGATGTTTGCCCTCTGCTATCCTTTTGTCAATGGTCCATTATATGTTCCTTGAAAGTTACCCAAGACAGAGATTTCAGGCTAGTGTTCTCATGGTGAGAAAATGTAGCTATAGCTTTTGACACCACCCTGGAAATTTAGCTTTTTTTTTTGGGTGGGGGGGGGTGTATAATTTCATCAGAACTGAAAGACTGTCATATAGTATAAACTCTACCTTTCCAGTTATTCCCCAGGTATCCTCATCTGATTAGGAGATATGACCTCTTCATTAATTTGCTACTGTAGTAAGTATATATCTCAGTCCCTTAAAAATATTACTTTATTTTACTATGTTAAACTAAGGTTCTAGATGCCGTGACCTGACATGTTAGCTTATATATTTTTGTCTGGCAAAGATGCAATGTTTCTGTGCAAAAAGTGAATCCAAAGGTTACTTTTTTTTTTTTTTCTCTGCAGGCAATCAGTTCTGCATCTAATCCAGCAATCTCACTGTAATAATTCTTCATTAAATTGTCTATATAAATGCACTCTGAACTAGTCTTAACCTCTTAATGGTTCTCTAGTGAGTTGAATAAAATTTTTGACAGGTGTTCATTTGATAGGAGGGTCATGCTTTAATTTTTCGATACTTATACTCAAGCAGTTTTGTGTGTTGTTCTGTTGAAGAAACCAGTAATCAAAAAACCAAGCACCACACTCGGAGAGTTGAAAAACTCAGGTTTATTATGCTGGCAGGCCCAGAGAAGTTAACACTCTAAGCTCTAAGCCCCAAAAAAAAGAGGTTACAGAATTTTTATAGACAGACTATAGTGGGCAACACTAGCTGATAATAGGCTGGTTTAAACTAAGGGGTTTCATGCTCGCAGGAACAGCAGCCAAGATGAGGAGGGGGATGCCTGATCTGTACATGGACAAGCATGATTAAGCAGGTTTGCAGGGGCTGGACAATTGCAAAGAGCAGGACAAGGGTGAGTGAGATAAGCTCCAGTTCCTAGTATTTTAAGTCCCCACTTTCTGAGACTACGTGACCTACGTGATCCAGACTTTGCAAGGAGCAAGCTGAGTTACAGAGGCAGAGTAAGCAGGAGGTTATATAAAATTTTAACTTTTCCTCTTCAGTTCTATCAAGATACCTACGTGGACTAATCTGACAAAGCCAATTAAACTCAGTGACTTGAGAAGTGCACCTCATAAGCTGCTCAAAGTCTTAGCTCCCAAAGTGAATCCCAAGCAGCAACAGAACGTTATCCTTGCTGCTTTATCTTGGTTCATTTTTTATTGTATTCTTACTTGGAGTATTTGCTTTTGTTTCTCTCTTGAACATGACCTTTAAGTAATTTTCTACTAGTGGCATAAACAATGGAATTTTTGGTTTAATGATGCAACCATTTAGGCTCTTGGTCAAAGAGATGTTGGAGATTTATTTTCTGTTCAATGAAAAATTGAGAGTGTTATTTGATATTCTTTTTTATTTGTCTCTTTATCAATTGTGAGTTCAGATCAATTCAGAATTGTATACCCACTGGAGAAACAAACAAGTCCAGTCTTTATAATCTGGACTGGTAATGTTACCAAGTTCAAGCTCATCTTATTGTGAAATGAGAGGCAAATGAATCTGAGAGACAGGGTGTTGAGGCAAGGAATGCAACTTCAACATTTGGAAAGCTGGCTGACCAAGAAGAAGGCAGACCAATGTCTCAAAATAACCATTTTATTGGGGGTCTGCATGCCAACTTCTTTCTTCGATCAGAGATGCGGGGGAGGTGAGAAAACAAAGTAAAAAGGCCATTTAATCTTGCAAGTATCTCCTACAATGGCAAGCCTCAGGCAAGGGATGTGTTAATTTTTTCCTTCCTGGTATATACTGGTGGACAGGGTTCTGAACAAGGCATTTTAACTTAACAGAGGGGTAGGATTGTCTGAGGCAGGCCATTATCTGTGACTATAACAACAAAAGTAGCCAAAGAAACAGATCTAGCTTGGAAGAGTAAAAAACTTCCCTGTTGCAGTAGGGCTTCCCTGGTGGCTCAGATGGTAAAGCGTCTGCCCGCAATGCGGGAGACCTGGGTTCGATTCCTGGGCCAGGAAGATCCTCTGGAGAAGGAAATTGCAATCCACTCCAGCACTCTTGCCTGGAAAATCCCATGGATGGAGAAGCCTGATAGACTACAGTCCATGGGGTCACAAAGAGTCGGACATGACTGAGCGACTTCACTTTCTGTTGCAGTAAGTTTATGTATTTCTCTGTTTATTTTTATTGTTAATTTTTTGTCATCCCTTTATTATATACCCTTCTAGATTTATATTTCTGTTGTGGGCTGAACTGTGTCCCCCTAAGATATACATGTTGAAGTCTTAATACTCATAATGTCTCTCTGGAGATGTGGCCCTTCAGTGCAGTTCAGTAGCTTAGTCAGTCATGTCTGACTCTTTGGGACCCCATGGACTGCAGCATGCCAGGCTTCCCTGTCCATCACCAACTCCTGGAGGTTGCTCAAACTCATGTCCATCAACTCGGTGATGCCATTTGACCATCTCATCCTCTGTTGTCCCCTTCTCCTCCTGCCTTCAATCTTGACCAGCATCAGGGCCTTTTCCAAGGAGTCAGCTCTTTGCATCATGTGGCCAAAGTATTGGAGCTTCAGCTTCAGCATCAGTCTTTCCAATGATATTCAGGACTGATTTAGTTTAGGATTGACTGGTTGGATCTCCTTGCTGTCCAAGGGACTCTCAAGAGTCTTCTCCAACACCACAGTTCAAAAGCATCAATTCTTTGGCGCTCAGCTTTCTTTATAGTCCAACTCTGACATCCATACATGACTAGTGTAAAAACCATTGCTTTGACTAGACAGACCTTTGTGGGCAAAGTAATGTCTCTGCTTTTTAGTATGTTGTCTAGTTTGGCATTAGCTTTGCAACCAAGGAGCAAGCCTTTTTCAAATTTCATGGCTGCAGTCACCATCTGCAGTGATTTTGGAGCCCAAGAAAATAAAGTCTGTCACTGTTTCCATTGTTTCCCTTTCTATTTGCCATGATGTGGTGGGACCGGATGCCATGATCTTTGTTTTTTGAATGTTGAGTTTTAAGCCGGCTTTTTACTCTCTTCTTTCACTTTCATCAAGAGGCTCTTTAGATGGGGCCTTTAAGGAGGTAATTAAGTTAAAACGAGACCCTTAGAGTAGATCCGAACCCACTCTGATTAGTCTCCTTATAAGAAGAAAAATTTAGATATACAAAAGGCAACAGGATATGCACACAGGAAAAAAGATATTAAAGTGGGAAGAGGATCAAGGAGAAAGATTGCAGAAGAAGCCAAGTTTGTTTTGGGGCTTCTAGCATCCACAATTGTTCAAGTCACCTCATCTATGGTACTTTTTAATGACAGCTCTACCAAACTAATATGTTCCTTCAGAATGAGCTTGTAATTTCTTTAAAGGGATCATCAACCTTTTTACTTCTTTACATTTTTGGTGCTCAACTAATAGTACATCTTGAATCTTTTTTTTTTAATTTATTACGATTAAATCTTATGGCTGCATGGAGAATGAAGACCTCAACTCTAATAAGTATGTTTATCGGAATAGCTGATAAATACATTAAACTTTGGTGGCTTTCTTGATCCAGGGCACATAATAAGGAAGTGGCAGAAAATTACATCACATAAATTTTGAGAAAGGATAATCACCAAGAGCTGGGAGGTCTATGAAAATTTGGAGGAAATGAGATTTTTGGTTAGTTTTGAAGGGGAGAAGAAATGGAAGCCTCCCATTGGAAGAACAATGTGGACATTTGGTAGAAACAAGGGGATGAGTAATGTGTTTGCCTCGCATAGCTTCTGTGCCTCTACTGTACCTCAAGACAATCACTGTATCACTACCATGTTTCAGCTTATAAAATATTTTAATTTATATTCTCTTATTTGATCATTGTGTCAACCTCCTAGTAGTCTACATTACAGAGATACTGTGGTGTAAGTGTACTTACTCCAAAAATATTTTCTTGTCACTATAAGGCTTTGCCTTAGCACGATGACTTCCAAAAGAGCACATGCTCTCCCATTTTGCTCTTGGACATTTCAGAGCAGAAGAGATCTGGATGTTAGCTGTCAAGACCTGTCAGAAACCAGGACAAACCAAACTAGTGTTCATATGGAGAACCAGATCAACAGTGCATATTCAGATAAATTAATTTTACTCTGCTGAAAACACAATAAGCCTCCAAATTATTATTATTGTATGTATTAAACAGTAATGAAGGAATTTTTTTCTTCAATTTTCCTCTACATATTTGAATCTAGATATTCCATGTTATTCTAAAAGAAGTCATTCCTGTCAGCTGCCAGCTGTTCTGGATGTTTAATCAACTGATTGAGTTGGGTGCAAATCTTAAGAGGTGAAGTCATTCTGTCTGATTTGATTATCTATGTGTCATATACAGTATTTGTATTCTGTGCCAGGAATGCACTTATAAATTCATTCCTCAGCAACAGCTGTGATTCTTCACAAACTCAACACTTAAAATATTTAACTAGCATAAAAAAGAAGGGGCATGGTCAGATAAAAGGAATAAAATTTTACTTAAGGCATTACTAAAAATGTCATGGTGTCAGAATGTCACATGAACCTGTAGGCAGGAAAAGCTGCAAAGATGGAATTATATGTAATAACTTCATCTAGAGTTCATTTGAAAATTCTTGCCAATTTGAGAATATGTGCTAAAATGTGTACCTTTGAAAAATCAATTACACTTCTAGTAATATAGCCAAATATCAATAACCTCAGATATGCAGATGACACCACCCTTATGGCAGAAAGTGAAGAGGAACTAAAGAGCCTCTTGATTAAAGTGAAAGAATGCAGTGGAAAAGCTTGCTTAAACCTCAAAATTCAAAAAACTAAGATCATGGCATCCGGTCCCATCACTTCATGGGAAATAGATGGGGAAACAACAGGACCAGTGTCAGACTTTATTTTCTTGGGCTCCAAAATCACTGCAGATGGTGACTTCAGCCATAAAATTAAAAGACACTTGCTCCTTGGAAGAAAAGTTATGACCAACTTAGACAGCATATTCCAAAGCAGAGACATTACTTTGCCAACAAAGGTCCATCCAGTCAAAGCTATGGTTTTTACAGTAGTCATGTATGGATGTGAGAGTTGGACTATAAAAAAAAGCTGAGCACCAAAGAATTCATCCTTTTGAACTGTGGCATTGGAGAAGACTCTTGCAAGTCCCTTGGACTGCAAGGAGATCCAACCAGTCAACCCTAAACTAAATCAGTCCTGAATATTCATTGGAACGACTGATGCTGAAGCGTGAAGCTCCAAAACTTTGACCACTTGATGCGAAGAACTTATTCCTTGGAAAAGACCCTGATACTGGGAAAGATTGAAGGCAGGAGGAGAAGGGGATGACAGAGGATGAGATGGTCGGATGGCATCATCGAGTTGATGGACATGAGTTTGAGCAAGCTCCGGGAGATGGTGATGGACAGGGAAGCCTGGTGTGCTGCAGTCCATGGGGTTGCAAAGAGTTGGACACGATGAGTGACTGAACTGAACTGAATATAGCCAAAAATTAATAAATAAATAACCAGCAAGACAGACAAATATACTTGTACAAATAAGTTCATTAGAATGATGTTTACAAAAGCCAAAGAGTGCATTTCCAAAATATGGAATTTATCAACTAAATTATAATATATTCATAGGACAAAATATTAAGCCACTATTAAAAATCAAAGGTTTGCACAAACTCTCTTTAATCTGGATGTTCTTTCACCCTATATAGCTCTGGAGCTTTGCTACTCATATTGTGATCTGTGGACCAGCTGTATTAGCATCAGCTTATGGGAATGGAGAATCTCAGGTCCCACCCCAGAGCTACTGAATCAGAATCTGCATTTTAACAAGTTTCCCAGGTGCTTACTATGCACATTAAAATTTAAGAATCATGCCCTACAAGATAAATTAGTGTCACTTACTGCTGTTTTAAATATAATGTCACTGAGGCAGAAAGATATTCAGCATGAGACAGAAGCTGGGGTGGGGCTGCCTGCAGCCATGTTTTTGTAATGATTTAACTGAAATAATGCAAAGCCTTTGGCTTGTTTGTTTATTGTAGACTCCTTCTGGGGGGCCAGACAAGAATTCGGCCCTGGGTAAAAATATAGGTAAAAACATTTAACTGTCATTTTAATCTCAGAATCTGTCCTCAGACTCTCAGGTGTCAATCTTCTCGATAATCCCACTTTTTAATTTTTTTAAATTATTTATTGGCTGTGCTGGGTCTTTATTGCTGTGTGAGGGCTTTCTCTGGTTGTGGCAAGCTGGGGCTACTCTCTTGTTGAGGAGCACAGGCTCTAGGGCATGTGGGCTTCAGGAGTTGCGGCACATGGGCTCAGCTGCCCCAAGGCATGTGGGACCTGCCAGGACTAGGGATGGAACCAGTGTCCCCTGCATTGCAGGCAGCCTGTCAACCACCATACCACCAGGGAAGCCTCTGACCCTACATTTAAGGTATTTGAGTTGCCACAGGAAGTCACATACAGTTCCTCTAGCCACAGTACAATGTTGGAGACAAAAACAAAGACAACCAGCTCTGTCCTCAAACCTTGCCAAGTATTAAAGATTCCTGGTGATAAGGCTGAGCTCATAGTTCATGGATTTTATAACTATACAGTATTCTGAAACCCAAAGCCGTTTATTATGAAAGCTGATCTTGAGACTACTTGAGTACCATACCAATCTAGATTTTTGAAAAGGTTTTCTAACACTTCACTTACATGCATTACCTTTTAAATGTTTAACAACCAAAGGATCAAGACCAAATATAGTCTCACAGAAAATCTTTGAGAAGCATATGACTCTGATAGTTCATTTGTGTTAGCCACACAAATATTCAGTCATTTGCTTTTGAGCACTAACTCTATGCAAGGTATTGTGGATTCATGATTGAAAGCTAGGTGATCTCTGTTCCTCCAAAAAAGCTCACAATCTAGGCAGACAAGTAGCAAAGAGACTAAATAAATTAAATTCAGTGTAGAGTGTGCCATAATGGTGACATGATGCAAATGCTTAGAGGGAATATTTCCTTCTTTATGTGATGGAGATGTTGCTGGGAGGAAGCCAATTCTGACTCCATGTTGGAACTGTTTCTTTGACTTGCTTTTCGTTGCTTTTATTATAATCACACAGAATGGTTTGCCACAGAGAATCCTGCCCCTCTGCCTGACTGCTACACTAAAATGCCTTCTTCAGAACCCTGTCCATCTGTGAATGGCAGGAAGGAAGAAATTAACACATCCCCTGCCCGAGGTTTGCTATTCTAGGAGATGTTTCCAAGATTCATTTCAGTTCAGTCACTCTGTGGTGTCCGACTCTGCGACCCCATGGACTGCAGCATGCCAGGCCTCCTTGTACATCACTAATTCCCGGAGTTTACTCAAACTCATGTCCATTAAGTCAGTGATGCCATCCAACCATCTCATCCTCTGTCGTCCTCTTCTCCTCCCGTCTTCAATCTTTCCCAGCATCAGGGTCTTTTCAAATGAGTCAGTTCTTCACATCAGGTGGCCAAAGTATTAGTGTTTAAGCTTCAACATCATTCCTTCCAATGAATGAACACTCAGGACTGATCTCCTGTAGGCTGTATTGATTGGATCTCCTTGCAGTTCAAGAGACTCTCAAGAGTCTTCTCCAACACCGCAATTCAAAAGCATCAAGATTAATGGCCTTTTTACTTTGCTTCCTCACCTCCCCTCATCTCTGATCTATAAAGGAACCTGGCATCCAGAACCCAATAAAATGGTTATTTTGAGGCACTAGCCTGCCATCTTCTCAGTCTGCCAGCTCCCTGTTTAAAGTATCTTCCTTGCCTCAACACCTCACCTGTTAGATTCACTGGCCTATGGTGCGGCAAGCAGAACAAGCCTGGACTGGATAACAGAGAGAAATGTAAGGTTTCCCAGAGAGAGTAACATTCTAATTTGGCTTGCATTTCTATCACTTTATTAATATTCTCCTTGTCAAGAATATCAGAGCCATATGATATGTTCTATACTCTACATCTAACATAAAGGATTAGCAAGCTGCCATTTCCTAAGTGACTGATACAGGTACCAGACATTCATCTAGGTGCTTTTCTCTTTTGTATGTTTTTTTTTTTTTTTTCCCCAGTCTTTTGCATATTCGTTGGTGATTCCAATATCCAGCTAGGCCAAAAACTCAAGATTCATTACTGAGTCTTTTCCCCTTCACTCTCACACTGAATCCATTAGCAAGTCCTCACTCTTCTACCCCCAACATATATCTGCAATCCCTACTTCTTCCCTTTCCACTACCATCACCTTAGTCTAAGCCTCCATCATCACTCACCTAAACCATTTCAGCAGCCTCCTAAATGACCATTTCCTCTCTTCTTCCTCATCAGGCTTATCTTTTCTTACAACAGGGATTGTTTCACAATTTAGATTAATTATGCTACCTGCTGGCTTAAACTAATTGATGTCTTCCCATTCACCCTTAGAATAAATAGAAAACTTAACACCACATTCTACAAGTAGCCTCCAACCTACTCCCATAATTTGCTCCTGTACCTGTAAAACCTTATCCCATATAATCCTCTCCCCTCATTCCACACTAGTCACATTTCTGCTCCAGATTCATGCCTTTGCTGCTGAGATTTTGCAAGCCCTGGTCCCTCTGCCTGGGACTCTCTTCCCTCATATTGTTGCTTAAATGGCTCATTCCCATCTTCCTATACTCCTTGCCTCAGCTTAAAAAGTTTCTATCCCAGGGAAGCTTTTCTAAGATTGTATCTCCTACAAACCCCACCCCATTAACTTAAAACATCATCTTGATTATTTTCTTTATGAACTTATTATCAGGGTACCAATTGTGATGTTTTCAAGAAGAGGATTTATTACCCATTATGAGCTCCATCACATTTTCAAAGCCAAGTCAAATGACATAAAAATACATTATAAGCAATATGACTGCCGTATAAAACACAGTTTCAGGATAACTATATTCAAAATAGGTTACAGTGCTTAACGTCTATGTAAAATCCTAGACAAGTTTTTTATTATCCTCAAATATTATTCTTTAACTCATTTGTTTATTGTCTGCCTGGCACACTAGAGTGTAAACTTCCAGGGGTTGCCAGTACAAAATAGCACATGATTCAATAAATTGACATCAGTTTAGAAAAAATTGAATCAACTCACAGGCACAACTAGAATCATAAAATCAATAGAATATGAAGTACATGATCTTTCCATTGCCTTTTCTTCTCTCACCCTTCAGTTACTTAAGTTCTTGATTCATTTACTCAAATATTTAATGAGTATTACATATCTAGGGTCTGAGGATACAGAGTTGAAAATACAAACAAAAATCACTGCCCTCAAAAATTTTATATTTTAGCTGAAGGAGACAGACAAATGAATATAATAAATAAGTAAACTAAAAATGACCCTTGAATGACATGGATTTGAATATCACAGGTCCACTTAAGTGTGTGTTTTTTGTTTTTTTTTTTCCAGTAACAAAACCCAATCTGATCAGAGGTTGTCTGAATCCATGGATGAGAAACCCAGATTTTCTACTGTGTGGGGGATAGACTGACCTAACCCTGCCTTGTCCAAGGGTCAACAGTATATGGTAAGTTAAATTATGGGAAAAATAAATCAGAGTAAGGAAATAGGAAGTATCAAGAGAAAAGTGGTAAATTCAAATCGGGCCATCACCACCGGGAACACGTAGGCATAGCGTCAAAGGCTGTAAGTTGCAATTTGTCAGGATAGGTCTCACTAAACTTGGTAGTTGTCAGGATCTTAGTCATCGCATGATGGACCAGAAAGAGATCTTAGAGGTCTCTTTGTAATGGGGGCTCCCAATTGGAAACTAAGCCACAAGTTTCTGAAGAGATTCAAATATTGATACAACTGAGAATGTTCAGGGTAAGCCTGAACGTGCCTGAACTCAGTTCACCTGCACTCTTTCTTTGTTTTGGTTTGTTAGTTTGCTTGGTGTATGTTTGACTTCATTATGTTTTATTTTGTGTGTGAGCACAATAAACAAGATTAACTTCCTGACCCAAATCTGTAAATATGTGTCTTGGTCTCAAGAATAAATTTAAACTGTCGCTTCACACATGAGGGCTTCCCTGGTGGCTCAGAGGGTAAAGAGCCTGCCTATAATGCAGGAGACCTGGGTATGATCCCCGGGTTGGGAAGATCCCCTGGAGAAGGAAATGGCAAGCCACTCTAGCACTCTTGGAGAGTTCCATGGATGAAGGAGCCTGGTAGGAATACAGTCTATGGGACTGCAAAGAGTCGCATGTGACTGAGCAACTTCACTTCACACATTAGCTGGTACAAACCAAGCACTTAGGCATTGTTAGTGATCAAGATCCTTTTTATTACTGTTATCCTCATTATCTCATTTAATCCTCATGGCAGCATTTTGAAGGAGGTCCTAGTATTACTTTATTTAACAGATAAGAATTGGAGAAGGAAATGGTAACCCACTGCAGTATTCTTGCCTGGGAAATCCCATGGACAGAGAAGCCAGGTAGCCTACAGTGCAAAGAGGTCTGTAGAGGGGTCTAAAAGGCGTTATAGAGTCAGGCACAACTTAGCAACTAAACGATGATGAACAGATAAGAATACTGAGAGTAGAGAGCGTAGATTAAGCTAACTTCTCAAGTGAATCCAAATAGTCTATTAAAATTATATTCAATTAAATTATACAAACAGATTTAGTTATCATTTGAGAGAATGGGAGCTTAGAGAAGACACTGTACTTCCTGTTCCATCTCCTCTAGTCTCCATTCATATTTTCAACAGGAAGAAACAAATAAATCTCCCTGCCCAGACTTCGCTGTAAAGACTGCAAGGACTTCCCCATCCAAGTTTACTGTCACCTCCCCTTAGGCAGAGAATCAGAATGGTTTAAAAATGCCTTGTACATGGGGTACTGGCTCTAGTCATGGTCCAGAGCTTTTGTGATATAAGTGATTTTTTTAAAAAGAAACTCCAGGAATGTTGAAAATGTTAAAACATTTTAAAACAAAGACAAATCAAGTTCAGAGATCCAGAGTTATTATGGTATCTCCTTTCTTTCAGAAGCATATTTGGCTGCTGAATTAAATAAGAACAGAAGGCTCAGGAGATGCTCTAACAAGCTGAAAAACAGCCAGGAAATGCACTAAAAGTACCAGTTTGGAATTGCCTACTCTGTCTCCCTCGAAGATAAGTTTAAACATTTACATGTTTTAAAATTCCCTAATCTGACTTACCTCAATAATTCTTTCTCACACTTTCTGATTTGTAATCATTACAAGTCAGTTTCTCTCCCAAAGGCAAAATCTGCAGAAATATATATATATATATATATATATATATATATATATGTATATATACATACACACATACACATAGATGTGTATCTATATTCATTCCAAGGCAGTCAACAGCTGACATGGTTTTTCTCTCCTATTTTTACGTTGCACACAGAAAGGCTGTAAATTAATGTAGTGCCTCTTTGCCACCTAGGAGGAAACTCAATATTGATACTTCTTCCCCACTTCTCGTTTTCCAAGATATGATGGAAGTCTATGCAAACCAAAAAAGAAAAGGGGAAGGCTTTATCTCTGCCTTTAGCATAGAATATCAGAAATACAATAAATGTTCTAGAGAGAAGTTTTGTCAGAAGCTGGATGTGCAGGAGTAACATTCTTGCAAGTCTAAAGTCCAATATTCTTTGATATGATTGTCCTATTATTTTTTCTGTATTTATCTTTTAGATTTCATTTCATCAGATCAATACTGTATACAAAGTCTTATTCTGAAGAGCCCCTATAACATCAGTTACATCCAAATTCAGTATGCCTGTCGACTTCACATTCACTTAAAAGAAAAAAAAAAAATCCAAAGCTCAAATGTCCAATAATTTAAAATCCACATCAGCAACTTCCCATTAGCTACTTTATACATGGTAGTGTAAATATGTCAATACTACTCTCTAGGGAGCTCAGCTCGGTGCTCTGGGATGACCAAGGGTGTGAGATGGGGCAAGAGAGAGGTTTAGGAGGGAGGGGATATATACATACTTACAGCTGCTTCATGTTTTTGCATGGCAAAAACTAACAACATTGTAAAGCAATTACCCTCCAATTAAAAAAATATCCTTTGATAAAAAATGAAATTCACATCAATAACAGTAAGCACTTCAATTTAATGAGAGTTATGATATAATACGATAATACAGGATGTAATATGATAATGCATGTGAAATGCTGAGGACAGTGACTGTCAAATAGTGAGGTAGTTATTTGACACCCAATTCTCTGTTAATTACCTCACATGTGTTATCTTTCTTTATCTTCACTAATGTCTTCAAAGGAATAATTTTTCCCCACTTTATAAAACAGGAATTGAGACACTTTCAATGATAAATGGGGAAGCCATAATATGATTTTGACTATATGACAAAGGTCCATATAGTCAAAGCTATGGTTTTTCCAGTAGTCATGTATGAATGTGAGAGTTGGACCATAAAGAAGGCTGAATGCCGAAGAATTGACGCTTTTGAACTGTGATGATGGAGACTCTTCAGAGGGCCTTGGGCTGCAAGAAGACCAAACCAGTCAATCCTAAAGGAAATCAACCCTGACTACTCATTGGGAGGACTGATGCTGAAGCTGAAGCTCCTGGCCATCTGATGCAGAGTCAACTCATTGGAAAAGATTCTCAGGCTGGGGAACATAGAAGGCAGGAGGAGAAGGGGATGACAGAGGATGATATAGTTGGATGGCATTACCAACTCAAGGGACATAAGTCTGAGCAAACTCTGGGAAATGGTGAAGGACAGGGAAGCCTGGCATGCTACAGTCAATGGGGTTGCAAAGAGTTGGATATGACTAAGCGACTGAACAACAACATAATATGGCTTGTGTCTGAAACTGAAAGTCTCTTTTATAACTGTACTCATATTGTCCAAAATATTAATAAAAGCTCCGAATAAGTAACAGTTATCTTGAGATATGATTTCATGGCAGTATTGTCTACCTTTTACATGGTAATATGCCTCTCTTGAGGTATATTACCTCATCTCTGGATGCCAGGTTCCTTTATAGATCAGAGATCAGGGGAGGGGAGGAAGCAAAGTAAAAAGGCCATTCATCTTGATGCTTTTGAATTGTGGTGTTGGAGAAGAATCTTGAGAGTCTCTTGGACTGCAAGGATATCCAAACAGTCAATCCTAAACTAAATCAGTCTTGAATATTAATTGGAAGGACTGATGCTGAAGCTGAAACTCCAATACTTTGGCCACCTGATGAGAAGAAGTGACTCACTGGAAAAGACCCTGATGGTGGGAAAGACCCTGCCTTCTCCTGAAGGTGGGAGAAGAAGGGGACAACAGAGGATGAGATGGTTGGATGGCACCACCAACCCGATGGGCATGAGTTTGAGCAAGCTCCGGGAGTTGGTGATGGACAGGGAAGCCTGGCCTGATGCAGTCCATAGGATCACAAAGAGTTAGACAAGACTGAGTGACTGAACTGAACTGATACCTTTCTACTTCTATGGGTGCTTGTATGTTAAACCAAGGAGCAACAGCAGTTAACCAAAGTACCAAGGGCTGTGAATAGATTAATAAAGATCTTAATGATACCCAATGACCTAAGAGAGATCCCTAATATTTCAGAGGACTGATGACAGACTTGTTACTATTCAAAACAGTGGGTTATCATCATGGAAGTCTGAACATCATGGGTTGATGGGTGAAATATCAACACAATGGAGGAGGAAGTATGGTGTGCTGGCTGGCATGTGAGAGTCCATATAGGATGGTAATTATGAGCATTGGTTCTGGAGCCAAATAAGCTGGGTTTGATGCCTCTGTCTCTGTCATTTATTAAATCTGTTACTATGAAAGCTACTTAATCCCATTTGCCTCCATTTCTTCATCTTTAAAAACAATACTACTTACCTCACTGGATTACTGAAAGAACTAAATAAGTAATTAAACTAAAGCCTTTAGAAGGTGATGTCTAGGAAATAGTGTCAATAAACCTTCAACATCATAATCAACCCCAACTAGATTGGTTGCTGCTGCTAAGTTGCTTCAGTCGTGTCTGACTGTGTGCGACCCCATAGATGGCAGCCCACCAGGCTCCCCCGTCCCTGGGATTCTCCAGGCAAGAACACTGGAGTGGGTTGCCATTTCCTTCTCCAATGCATGAAAGTGAAAAGTGAAAGGGAAGTCGCTCAGTCGTGTCTGACTCTTAGCGACCCCATGGACTGCAGCCCACCAGGCTCCTCTGTCCATGGGATTTTCCAGGCAAGAGTACTGGAGTGGGGTGCCATTGCCTTCTCCGAGGAACTGGATGGAATCTTAATTAATGGCACTAACTTCTACCTTAATTTCAAAAGCCCCAATGATGTTTTGAAGCTAATATCAAAATATTATTTTATTACTGAATTTTTTAACTGCAGGATTATAATCACAGGACATTTTAAGGTTTTTGTAAGACAGTTACCAAAGGTATTCTATATTCTTAATATAGAATCAAGATTAGAGACTGAGAATATTCTACAGAGAGAAAGTAAGGGGCAGCAATGCAGCCAAAGATTAATGGGGCTCACTGTTGGTAATGAAGCAAGTTAAAAAGTTGAGTGTAGATTAAAACTCATTCCAATTAATAACAGGCATTTAAAAATTTCACACACGTTGTCACATCTATTATCTCATTTAATCTTTATGCTTCTTGCATGGAGAATCCCAGGGACGGGGGAGCCTGGTGGGCTGCTGTCTATGGGGTCGCACAGAGTCAGACATGACTGAAGCGACTTAGCAGCAGCAGCAGCAGCAATCTTTATGCTAAACCTTTGAGACAGGACAAAGATTATTTCCATTTCTTTGAAGCAAATTCAACAAACTTTAAAAATTACATCTGTACCATATGAAAAGAAAATTAGGATGCAAACTCAAGTTGTCTGATCACTTATCTGAAGTTCATTGTTTTTTTTCCTTCAACATATTTGTACTGAAGACCAAACAAGGGTTTTACTCCATGCTGGGTCTATAATGAAAAATCTCTTCACCACAAATTATGCCTTCTTGGGAATAATGGCTAGCAGGCCTGAAAGTTCACAAACATCTCGCTGGTATATACAGGAAGTGAGTAAGCTGTGTTTCCACACAACTACTTGTGTGGGTCTACTTCCTATTCTACGTACCTCTCAAGAAAATATATCTTAGTAGAGGTAGCTTTAGGCTACTCCACCTAATAGACTATAATGTCAGGAGATTTTTGAATATTGTGGTCAGCTGTATGCTACAGATACTCAATTATTCTAGTTGCTCTGTCTCAGAGGCAGCTTGTTTTCTAGCCACTAAATAGTACTGCTTAATTTCAAAGTAATTAACATTGATTTGACTGGTTTAAGCAAATACAATTTATGTGCTCCTGTGCCACATAGGTCACTGGAGACTATTTCCATAGTATTTCCAACAACTCCAATATAAGTAAATCCATATATCTGATCCTCAGTTCTATCACCTGTAAAATGAAAAGGTTAACAGTAAATAATTCATTGGGTTAATAGAACATTATATAGGTTTTTGTACAGAAAAACATAATACAAGGTAGGTGCTTAAAAAATATTATTTTTTGTCACTATCTTTACTATTACTATTCTATTATACATATGAGAAAGTTAATTACTTAACCAAGATCATGCAGGTGGTAAGGAATATTGGCTGACTCTGATTTCCAGAGCCAGAAATTTTAGCCCTTCATCCATCCTGAGGCAGAAATGTAATTATGTCTGGCAATGAGACTGAAGCAGAGGGTCAATGAAACTAGTTAGAATGGTGACCATCAGAAAGGGAAGAAAAACTTTAAAAACCTTTGCAATAACTTGACTTGATGAAAGCAATGACTAGATTCAGTGAATAGAAATATAAGCTAACGAGCCTCAGGGCAAAAAAAGTAAGAACAGGGATTATTATCTTAATGGCTCATTTGCTTCTAAACATTAAACCAGTGAAGGGTGGAGAGGATATTGAGAACTAACACACATCAGAAACCTTCTGTGCCTAAAAGAAATCAGAGAGAACATTGAAAGGCAATATGAGAAGATATAATAAGATGACACAGAAAATGAAAAGAAATTTACAATGGATATTTTTTTTAAAGAAAAGCCAAAAAGAATCTCCCAAATATACAAGAAATGGGGGAAAAATGAGAATAGTCTTACAAATTAGTGTCAGAAAAAATTATGAGAAAGAGCGTGACATAAAAAATTTTGCCCATCAAAGGAAGCCATCAAGAGAATGAGAAAGCAACCTGTGGAATGGGAGAGAATATTTGCAAACCACATATCCAATAAGGGGTCAATATCCAGAATATACAAGGAACTCATGCAACTCAATGGCAAAAATACAAATAACCCTACTAAAAGTGGACAAAGAACCCAAATAGAATTGTTTCCAAACAAGACATACGACATCACCATTCATCAAAGAAATACAAATCAATACCCCAGTAAGGTATCACTTCACACCTGTTAAGGTAGCTATTACCAAAAAGTCGAGATATAATAATTTCAAGAGCACAGGGGAAGTGAGCAGGAGTGGTTCTGAAGAAGTGTAATGATTGGCTGACCCTCACTGACAGAGAAAGCTTAAGTTTTGCAAAATTTTGCAATTAAAAATGTTATGTAAAGTTTAAAAATAAAATAAAATTTAAAAAATAAATAAATAAATAAAAGTGAAACCTAAGCTTGTGCACCAAGCTAGAGAGAAACATGACCATATTTCATTCCTTTGTCAAGTTATTTCTAATCCTTATTGGGAGATTTTGAATAGTTAATATAAAAACCAGATTTTCTAGATGCACTTATAGTCTATTACTTAAGAAGTACAAAATGAACTAGCCCCTTTAACATACTATGCAATGTGTCTCAAATGTTAGAGTCTAAATTTCTGGACCATCTTTTGTAGCCTGTAGTCATCAGTGGCAATGTACCAATTCTTTAGGCTCTGTTAGACATTGGTTTAGGCTGAACAGTTATTGTGTTTTTCTCTTTTGCTTTCAAATAAAACAGATAATAATGATAAATATTTATAAAGAACCAATAAAGTTTTCATATGTTGTTTCAGGTATTCCCACATGTCTAGTAAAGAGTGAATCACTTTATATTAACAATGAAATATCAAAATGAAGTAAAAAACATCCCTTTTAAAAGTGCATTAAAAATAATTAGGCATAAACCTGATGGAAGAGGTAAAAGACTAATATGCTGAAAACTATGAAGCAGTGAAAAAGGAACTTAAAGATGATTCAAAGAAATAGAAACCTAAAAACTGGTCTACCATATAACCCAGAAACCCCACTCCTTGGCAAGATCAGAGAAAACCATAATTCAAAAAGATACATGCATCCCAACGTTCATTCTGACACTATTTACAATAGCTAAGACATAGAGCAACCTAAATGTCCACAACAGAGGAATTGAGGGAGAGGATATGGTTTATACACAATGAAATACTAGTCAGTCATAAGAAAGAATGAAATAATGCCTTTTGCAGCAGCATTAATGTACCTAGAGATTATCATATTAAATGAAGTTAAGTCAGAAAGAGGAAGACAAATACCATAAGGTCATATCTTATGGTATTTGTCTTCCTCTTTCTGACTTAACTTAGAAAAAAGTGGATTGTTTAACAAGAAATACAAATGGTGAAAAGACACCCAGTGGCCCAATGTCAAGAAAGAAAAATTTTTAGCAGTATAGTAAGTATTTCATTATTTTTATGACCAAGATGAAATAAAAAGTTTACCATTACAATCTCCTTATACAAATATAAAATTTTAACTCATATTAATAAAATAGATTTAGAAGCTTTTAGACTCATTAAAAGTAGTGACCTAAACAGGATTTTCTGAAGTCGAATAAAATTTTTAATAATGGCTTTTGTCTAATAAAAGCATTGCAAGAAAAATACTAGTTGGCACATTTGGATTTTAAATGCGTCTTTTTGAGTTGAAGGCTAAAATTCCACTTTTAAGTGTGAAATGTGAACAAATTTATTTTTTAAGGTTAAGGTCAGGTTCATGAATAAAACGCCTTGTTAATGATCAGGGTGAGTGTGTGTGCTCAGTCATGTTCGAGTCTTGACAACCCCATGGACTGTAGCCTGCCAGGCTTCTCTGTCCATGGGATTTTCCAGGCAAGAATATTGGAGTGGGTTGCCATTTCCTCCAAGGAGTCTTCCCAACCAAGGGATTGAACCCATGTCTCCTGCATCCCCTGCATTGGCAGGCAGATTCTTTAGCATTGCACGACTTTAAAAGCACCTTGTTAATGATGTTATTAGCTAAACCAGGAGAAGGCAATGGCACCTCACTCTAGTTCTCTTGCCTGGAAAATCCCATGGATGGCGAAGCCTGGTAGGCTGCAGTCCATGGGGTCGCTGAGGGTTAGACACGACTGAGCGACTTCACTTTCACTTTTCACTTTCATGTATTGGAGAAGGAAAGGGCAACCCACTCCAGTGTTCTTGCCTGGAGAATCCCAGGGACGGCGGGCCCTGGTGGGCTTCCGTCTATGGGGTCGCAAAGAGTCGGACATGACTGAAGCGACTTAGCAGTAGCAGTAGCAGTATTTCATTGTGTATATACCATATCCTCTTGGAAGGAAAGTTATGACCAACCTAGATAGCATATTCAAAAGCAGAGACATTACTTTGCCAACAAAGGTTCATCTAGTCAAGGCTATGGTTTTTCCTGTGGTCATGTATGGATGTGAGAGTTGGACTGTGAAGAAGGCTGAGTGCCAAAGAATTGATGCTTTTGAACTGTGGTTTTGGAGAAGACTCTTGACAGTCCCTTGGACTGCAAGGAGATCCAACCAGTCCATTCCTGGGATTTCTTTGGAAGGAATGATGCTAAAGCTGAAACTCCAGTACTTTGGCCACCTCATGCGAAGAGTTGACTCATTGGAAAAGACTCTGATGCTGGGAGGGATTGAGGGCAGGAGGAGAAGGGGACGCCAGAGGATGAGATGGGTGGATGGCATCACTGACTTGATGGACGTGAGTTTCAGTGAACTCCGGGAGTTGGTGATGGACAGGGAGGCCTGGCGTGCTGCGATTCATGGGGTCACAAAGAGTTGGACACGACTGAGCGACTGATCTGATCTGATCTGATCTGATGACTTATGTATGAAATATAAAATATGATATCAATAAATTTGCTTATGAAACAGAAACAGACTCACAGACACAGAAAATAAACTTATAGTTACCAAAAAGGAAAGAGGGTATGGGAGGGATAAACTAGGAGTTTGGGATTAATGAACTACTATATATATAAAATAAACAAGCCCTACTGTATAGCACAGGGAACCATATTCAATATCTTGTAATAAACCACTATGAAAAAGATTATGAAAAATAATATATACATATGTATGTATATCATTTTGCTGAACACCATAAACTAAAACAACATTGAAAATCACCTACACTTCAATTTTAAAAAGGAGAGTGAGGCCCAGCAATCCCACTGCTGGGCATACACACTGAGGAAACCAGAAGGGAAAGAGACACGTGTACCCCAATGTTCATCGCAGCACTGTTTACAATAGCCAGGACATGGAAGCAACCTAGATGTCCATTGGCAGACAAATGGATAAGAAAGCTGTGGTACATATAAACAATGGAATATTACTCAGCTATTAAAAAGAATGCATTTTAATCAGTTCTAATGAGGTGGATGAAACTGGAGCCTATTATACAGAGCGAAGTAAGTCAGAAAGAAAAACACCAATACAGTATATTAATGCATATATACGGAATTTAGAAAGATGGTAACAATGATCCTATATGTGAGACAGCAAAGAGACACAGATGTAAAGAACAGACTTTGGGACTCTGTGGGAGAAGGCGAGGGTGGGATGATTTAAGAGAATAGCATTGAAACATGTATATTATCATATGTGAAACAAATCGCCAGTCCAGGTTCGATGAATGAGACAGGGTGCTCAGGGTAGGTACACTGGGATGATCCTGAGGGATGGGGTGAGGAGGGAGGTGGGAGGGGGTTCAGGATGGGGAACACATGTACACCCATGGCTAATTCATGTAAATGTATGTCAAAAACCACCACAATATTATAAAGTAATTAGCCTCCAATTAAAATGAATAAATTAAAAAAAGAGTGAATGAGACCTAGGGAAGCAAAGGGCAATTGGCATCAAATATTGTATATTACTTCTTATATGGGTCAAACTTAAAGCCAACTTTAACTAAGGTAACTAAGGTATGTAGTTACCTTAAATGTTTGTCATCATCATTTCAATTAAAATTCTGTGGCACTTCTGTTAGCAATTTGTCTACACAGTGTCCTGCTGCTGCTGCTGCTGTTGCTGCTGCCGCCAAGTCGCTTCAGTCATGTCCGACTCTGTGCGACCCCATAGACGGAAGCCCAACAGGCTCCCCTGTCCCTGGGATTCTCCACTGTTAACAAAATGATCATCATGTGCATTGCATTGTGGTAGTATCTACACTTGACGCCTGTTGACAAGTGCATTCAAAAACAATAAAACCAACAATCATTGCTAGGCTCCACATCAGGTTTTGTATGGTGATTCTAGTTAATCAAATGGCTGATTCAGGTATGTTCCTAATTCATGTTAAACTATTCTAACTTTACTTTTCTCTTGCCAAACAAACAAAACATATAAAAGCTACTGGTTTGGGGTGACTCTGAGCTAAACTCAGGCCTTAGAAGGACAAACAATACATCACTTCATGTCCATAAGTGTATATGCTATCTTATTGCAAACCCAGTACTCTGATCTCAGGACTGCTTCTCACTCTTAAAAATTATTAAGGACCCTAGAAAACATTTTTATATGTGACTTATATTTATTGATAGTTATCATATTAGAAATGCAATTGAGGTATTTTGTAAATATTTTAAATACATTACTAAATTTATCACATATGAACAAAGATAACATTTTTGTGAGAAAAAATTTTATTTTCAAAAAAAATATTGACAAGTATGGCACTGATTATAGTTTTTAAATCTACTTAAACTCTTACCTAATGGAGGACAGCTAGCTTTTCTTACCTACTCTTGCATTCAATTTTTTATGACATCACCTGTGACGTAGCCTCGGAAAAACTCCCCTGCACACCCATGAGAAAATGAGAGTTAAAAAGGTAAAAAATGTCTTAGTACTGTTACAAAAATAATTTTTGATCTTGTGCAGTCCCTGGGACCATATGTTGAGAATCACTACTGTACTATATAAAGCAAGTTAAATAATCACAATGAGATCAGTACAGCAATAGCATCATTGAATAACTGCTACTAGGTCATAGAAGGAAATTGTAAAGCAACTGTTGCTTAAAGTAACTTACTTATTGAAGAAGAGTGAATGGTACCTAAGGAGAGAGAACACGGCAAAGATGCACAGGTAAAGATGTACAGATGTATATCCTATGAACATAGTTTATAGGAATGATAGGAAGAAATAGCAAATAAAAACAAAGGAAAGCGATATATAAAACTGGTAGAGCAGACCTGTGGTAGAACAAGATGATTTCTGTATGCCTTGCTTAAAATATTTGGATTCTATTTGTGTAATATATAGAAAATTTTAAAGTAGAGAAGTGACAAGTGTAACATGGTGGTTTAAAAAAATATTTAAAATTTCAGCAATGTGATGCGAAGCAATTAACTTAGCCATTTAGCTCTCATCCATAAAAACTGGAACAATACTATCACTCTCCATTCTCTTAGCAAACTTACAGAGTTGCTTGGAGACAGAAATGATAATAAAATGATTTTAGCTCACAATCTCAGGTCTCACACAGGATAAATGCTACATAAACATCAGTGATTATTACCGTGATTGTTACCACATATATATTTTAGAAATGTTATTCTGGGGGCAGAGAAGAGATAGAATAGGGGGAAGGGTAGAATAGGGAGGGCAGAAGAAAGCTGTTAGGAGTCTGCAATACACTCGGTGAGAGATGATAGGGAATTATCTAAGCTAAAGCTGTGACTCAAAGAGGGGTTGAACCTGACAGACACTGAAGGGAATGAAATAACAAGATATGGCCACACCTTGGGTAGGAGAGATACTTGTGGCCTATTAAAGCTTCTCACCTAGTTTAATTGGTAAACTGGGCAAAAGTCAGTAGTCAAGACTGGGAATAAAACAAGATGTTCATTTTGCCTTGTTTTGCAGGAGGAGAGAGAAAGGAAAATGAATTTGAATGATAAAATTGGAAAGGCGCTGAAGAGTAAGATATTGTCCAAACACGCAAGGAGATTATCAGTTCATTTCAGTCACTCAGTCACGTCTGACTCTTTGTGACACCACGGACTACAGCATACCAGGCTTCCCTGTCCATCACCAACTCCCAGAGCTTGTTCAAACTCATGTCCATCGAGTTGGTGATGCCATCCAACCATCTCATCCTCTGCCATCCCTTTCTCCTCCTGCCTTCAATCTTTCCCAGCATCAGAATATTTTCCAATAAGTCAGTTCTCCATACCAGGTGGCCAAGTATTGGAACTTCAGCTTCAGCATTAGTCCTTCCAATGAATATTCAGGACTTATTTCCTTTAAGATTAACTGGTTTAATCTCCTTGCTGTCCAAGGGACTTGCAAGAGTCTTCTCCAACACCACAGTTCAAAAGCATCAATTCTTCAGTGCTCAGCTTTCTTTATGGTCCAACTCTAACATCCATACATGACCACTAGAAAAACCATAGCTTTGACTATACAGACCTTTGTGGGTAAAGCAATGTCTCTGCTTTTTAATACGCTGTCTGGTTTCTCATAGCTTTTCTTCCAAGGGGCATCTTTTAATTTCAAGGCTGCACTCACCACCTGTAGTGATTTTGGAGCCCAAGAAAATAAAGCCTGTCACTGCTTCCATTGTTATATATAAAATTCCCAGGAGATTATAATCAAGTTATAAAACAAGAAATAGCTAAGCAATGTGCCACTTTTTCTAAGGAAAGGAAGAGATCAGAGAGGAAGAAAATAGAGGAATAAGGTTTATTAATGAAGTACTAAATGAACAAATCTTCTTCCCAAAGAACTGCTCTATCTCCTGAGTTCTTTAACTTAATAAGTGGCCTAACCATGGACTGTAGCCCCGCAGGCTCCTCTATCCAAGGAATTCTCCAGACAAGACTATTGGAATGGAAAGCCATTGTCAGGGGACCTTCCCAATCCAGGGAACAAACCCGGGTCTCCTGCATTGCAGGTGGAGAACAAAATATACTTTTTAAATTAGTCAACCCTTGAGGTATGTTTTGACAAAAGCAACTGAGGCCAAACCTACATAGAGCTTTTCTACTGAGATGGTTGGAAACTGAACTAATTTTGTAAGAAAAAATTTTCCCTTGTGTACGTGTCTATAATTCTAGATTAGCCCAGACTTCAACTGTAGCTCACATTCAGTGGTTTTAATCTAAGTTTGCTTTATGAGTTCACTGTGAGAGGATTTAAAAGGTAGACAAAAATCCTTTCCCTAAAATGTATTATTATAATCCTATTTGCTTGACTAACTTTCTGTGAAACATAAATGTTAAAATACTGAGGAGCTGGAAGGTCACAAGAGAATACCTGTGGTTACTGTGGATGATAAACCATTTACCTTGTGAGTTTACATGATTTTCTATGCATACTAATTGTAACAATCTATGAAGGCAATGGCAACCCACTCCAGTACTCTTGCCTGGAAACTCCCATGGGCGGAGGAGCCTGGTGGGCTGCAGTCCATGGGGTCGCTAAGAGTCAGACACAACTGAGCAACTTCACTTTCCCTTTTCACTTTCATGCATCAGAGAAGGAAATGGCAACCCACTCCAGTGTTCTTGCCTGGAGAATCCCAGGGACAGCGGAGCCTGGTGGGCTGCCATCAGGGGGTCGCACAGAGTCGGACATGACTGAAGTGACTTAGCAGCAGCAGCAGTATGCCAAACCAAAAAAAAAAAAAAAAAAGTGAGACACTATTAATACACCTGAAATAAGAATGATTCTGAATCTTGACTAACACATTAGTAAACATGAAAATTTCCCCAGAAACTCTGTTTATAGCTTCTACTCTTAATGTGGAAGGCAGTGTATTAAAGGCAGAGACACCACTTTGCTACCAAAGGTTTGCCTAATTAAACTTGTGATTTTTCCAGAATCAGAAATGGATGTGAGAGTTGGATGGTAAAGAAGGCTGAATGTAGAAGAATTGATGCTTTTGAATTGTGGTGCTGGAGAAGACTCTTGAGATTCCCTTGGACTGCAACAAGATCAAACTAGTCAATCCTAAAGGAAATCAGTCCTGAATACTCATTGGAAGAACCGATGCTAAAGCTCAAACTCCAATATTTTGGCTACCTGATGCAAAGAGCCAACTCTTTAGAAAATACCCTGATCCTGGGGAAAACTGAGGGCAGGAAAAGGAGGTGACAGAGGATGAGATGGTTGGATGGATAATATCACCGACTATGGGCATGAGTTTGAGCAAACTCCAGGAGACAGGGAAGGCCAGGGAAGCTTGGCATGCTGCAGTCTATAGGGTCACAAAGAGTCAGATACACTGAGCGACTGAACAACAGTTAATATATGTACATGTGTGTCTGTGCTAAGTTGCCTCAGTCATGTCCTACTCTTTGCCACCAAATGGACTGTGGCCCACCAGCTCTTCTGTCCGTGGAATTCTCCAGGCAAGAATACTGGAGTGGGCGGACATGCCCTCCTCCAGGGGATTGTCCCTACCCAGGGATCAAACCCACATCTCTTATGTCTCTTGCATTGCAGACAGATTCTTTACCATCTGAGTAAAAGAGTTCAAATAGTAGTAAATAAAATCAATTTCAAAAGATAAAGTAATAATTACCTATAGAAAATTAAGTTTTAAGTACCACTAATAACAATAAAGGACAGAAATGGTATGGACCTAACAGAAGCAGAGGATATTAAGAAGAGGTGGCAAGAATACACAGAAGAACTGTACAAAAAAGATCTTCATGATCCAGATAATCACGATGGTGTGATCACTCACCTAGAGCCAGATATCCTGGAATGTGAAGTCAAGTGGGCCTTAGAAAGCATCACTACGAAGAAAGCTAGTGGAGGTGATGGAATTCCAGTTGAGCTATTTCAAATCCTGAAAGATGATGCTATGAAAGTGCTGCCCTCAATATGCCAGCAAACTTGGAAAACTCAGCAGTGGCCACAGGACTGGAAAAGGTCAGTTTTGTTTCCAATTCCAAAGAAAGGCAATGCAAAGAATGCTCAAACTAACACACAATTGCACTCATCTCACATGCTAGTAAAGTAATGCTCAAAATTCTCCAAGCCAGGCTTCAGCAGTACGTGAACCTTGAACTTCCTGATGTTCAAGCTGGTTTTAGAAAAGGCAGAGGAACCAGAGACCAAATTACCAACATCCGCTGGATCATCGAAAAAGCAAGAGAGTTCCAGAAAAACATCTATTTTTGCTTTATTGACTATGCCAAAGCCTTGGACTGTGTGGATCACAATAAACTATGGAAAATTCTGAAAGAGATGGGAATACCAGACCACCTGACCTGCCTCTTGAGAAATCTGTATGCAGGTTAGGAAGCAACAGTTAGAACTGGACATGGAACAGCAGACTAGTTCCAAATAGGAAAAGGAGTACGTCAAGGCTGTATATTGTCACCCTGCTTATTTAACTTCTCTGCAGAGTACATCATGAGAAACGCTGAGCTGGAAGAAGCACAAGCTGGAATCCAGATTTCCAGGAGAAATATCAATAACCTCAGATATGCAGATGACACCACCCTTATGGCAGAAAGTGAAGAGGAACTAAAAAGCCTCTTGATGAAAGTGAAAGAGGAGAGTGAAAAAGTTAGCTTAACACTCAACATGCAGAAAACGAAAATCATGGCATCTGGTCCCATCACTTCATGGGAAATAGATGGGGAAACAGTGGAAACAGTGTCAGACTTTATTTTTGGAGGCTCCAAAATCACTACAGATGGTGACTGCAGCCATGAAATTAAAAGACGCTTACTCCTTGGAAGAAAAGTTATGACCAACCTAGATAGCATATTCAAAAGCAGAGATTACTTTGCCAATAAAGGTCCATCTAGTAAAGGCTATGGTTTTTCCAGTGGTCATGTATGGATGTGAGAGTTGGACTGTGAAGAAGGCTGAGCGCCGAAGAATTGATGCTTTTGAACTGTAATGCTGGATAAGACTCTTGAGAGTCCCTTGGACTGCAAGGAGATCCAACCAGTCCATTCTGAAGATCAGTCCTGGGATTTCTTTGGAAGGACTGATGCTAAAGCTGAAACTCCAGTACTTTGGCCACCTCATGAGAAGTGTTGACTCATTGGAAAACAGTCTGATGCTGGGAGGGATTGGGGGCAGGAGAAAAAGGGAACAACAGAGGATGAGATGGCTGGATGGCATCACTGACTCCATGGACGTGAGTCTGAGTGAACTCCAGGAGTTGGTGATGGACAGAGAGGCCTGGCGTGCTGTGATTCACAGGTTCGCAAAGAGTCAGACACGACTGAGCAACTGAACTGACTGAACTGAATGTTCTAGCTGATGAGGAGGAAATAGTGGTATCAAGTCAGAAGGGAAGAATTAGGAAGAAGAGTTAGCTTAGCAGAATAAAACAGATTCTTCTGTGATAAGAAACTTTTAGCTAAAGCAAATGTTGAGGCCTACAGGTTAAAATATTAGTAGGACTGGAAGTAGAAGTGACTTCTGGTCTATGTGGTTCATTTATACCTCAATATTCTAGGAAACTAAGGATTCTCACTTGGTATTTATGCATCCAATGTGATTCTAACACATTATATTCTTTTTTAATTTTTTTTCTGTTTTGAGGTATTTTTATACTGATTGAGCTGTTGTTGAAGTTTCTCTATTCTAATTTATAAATACTCATTGGTTCTTGTTTATATTTTTTAACAAATGCAACAAAATCTAGTCTTAAAAACATTCTTGAATAGAATCCTTTTTTTTTTTTTTTGAGCATGACACTCATATATACTTTATAATTGTTCCTGGATATTTGCCATTTTATTTGGTTTCTGTTTACAAAGTGGTAGTTTATTGATTTGTTGGTTGAGCAGATTGATTTACTAGAAATGTGTTTTGCATAACCTTTGGGTAGCTGTATTTCTTCCTTATTAAAAGTTTTCAGACTTCCCTACAGCATAACTTGACAACTTCTGTTTCTGTTTTTCAGGAAGATTTTTTATTAATTTATGTTAGTTTAACAAGGTAACACATGTAACAAACTACTGGAAATTTCCTATCCAGATTCCAGAGAGAAAAATATAAAATGACTATTTTGACATTTTTCTTCCTGAATAATTGCAATTATAAACTATGAATTATTCAAAATGTTTTTATTTATTGGTACTAAATGGCTACTTATGTAGTTAGATTATACAGTTCATTTGATATAAAAGGAAATAAATCCTTCTTAGAATTTGGTAACGACTATAAATTATTAAAAGTGAGACAAAGTCTTACTTCAATAATAACTGCAGTTCAAGATAGTTAAAATTCATTTGGTTTCTTCTATTTCTAATCATACAGACTATTATTAATTGGCAGAATAGATAAAATAGAAGAAATATTAAAAGCTGAACTATGGTCCAAATTCATTAGTCTATTATCATAAGGAATAGAAAGCCAAGATTTTATTACATTTGGAGTTGTTTCTAAATTGAAAGACCTGGCATTATCACATACCCAAGAAACCTTCTACTTAGCTGAAGCTCATATTCTTCAGTTGAATGATGAAATGTTTTATCAAAAAAAAGTTAGCATCGATAAAACATGAGCAAAATAGAGTTCTTGATTAAGGCAGTTAGAATTGCTGCTTATACATAATTTCAGACAATAAAATCAAATGCCAATAATTTTTCTTCATGTTTCTTAGGATCACAGCTAAAAATGTGAGGTTTTTTTTTTAGCTGTTTTTTCTTGTTCAGGATTCTTTGAAATGTGATCTTTATTTCTGAAAAATCTTTGTAAGGCTAGTCCTTTCTACCCGTCTAGTCTGTTTCCTTAATTATGTTTCCTTTACTACTAATGCTTTTTATTTCCCTATACAGACTTAAAGCCTTGTCTGGTATCCTTTTATTTCAGTCTGAGGGTTCCCTTTGATATTTCTCATAGGTCGTCTACTAATAAGAAATGCTTTCAGATTCTACTCATGTCGGACTGTCTTAATTTTCTTTCACTGTCACTGTGTATATTATAGAATTCTTGGTTGACAGCTTTTTGCTTTCAGCACTTTGTTACACACTACCTCTTAGCCACCATAGTTTTGGATAAAAAGATATCAGTTAACTTTCTGAGGATCTTTTACACTTGAGGAGTTGTTTTTATCTCATTATTTTCAAGATTCTTTCTGTCTTTGTCTTTCAATAGTGTGATATTTGAGTTCATGTAGACGTCCTCTTGGTTTATCCTATTTGGAGCTTGTTGAGCTTCTAAATGTTTATATTAGGGTTTTCTGTCAGATTTGTGACGCTTTCAGCCATCGTTTCTTCAAATATTTTTTCTGCCCTTTTCTTTCTTTTCCTTCTGGGACTTTCGTTATGTGCATGTTGGAGTACTTGTGGTTTCTCAGAGATCTGAGGTCATGTTCAGCTTCATTCATTTTCTCTTTCTGTTACTCAGATTGGATAATCTCAACTAATATATGTTCAAATTTACCGATTCTTCTGAAAGGTCAAATCTTCTGTTGAGTCCCTGCAGTGAATTTTTCATTTCAGTTACTGTACTTTCTAACTGCATAATTCCCTTTTGGTTCTTTTCTGTCATTTCTAGCCCTTTATTGTCTACTTGGGGAGATATTATTCTAAGATTTTCCTGTACTTCTAAGAAATGGTTTCCTTTAGTTATTTGAATGTATTTATAATAGCTGACTTAAACTCTGTCTGAAGTCCCCATTTGTAGTCCCTCATGGTCTATTGCTACTAAAATATTAAATGATATGATACAGTAACTCTGAGAATCAGATTCCCTCTCCTTCTCAGGGTTTGTTGTTACTGCTGTTTGTTCTTGTTATTGTTTATTACTTTAGTGACTTTCCTGAACCAATTATTTGGTATTCTTTGTTGGATATGACCACTGAAGTCTCTGCTCAGCTTAGTTATCAGCTAATAATTGGACAGGGATCTCACCAAATGCCTTGGAGCCTGTCACTCCTTGTTGAGATGCTTTGTATGTATGTTAGGGAATGCCTGCAATATTCTGGCAATTTGGAACTTTGCCTTAACCTCCATGTTCTGTTGGCACAGAGACTCAATGTCAGGCAGAAGTTAGGGAGTAGGGCCTCTCGTGTATTCTATTGGCATATCCACAGCCCGACATGGGCATATGGCCTTCTAGATCCCTAGGAATATTTTGGAACTTTTCATACTCCCTATGAAAATCATATCCCCCCAATGTTTTTCTAATTTTTTATTGATGTATAGATTATTTACAATATTATGTTAGTTCCAGGTATATGGCATAGTAATTCATTATTTTTAGAGGTTATTTCATTAAAATTTATTAAAGATAATGGGTATAATTCCTTGTGCTATATAATATACCCTTGTTGCTTATCTATTTCGTGTATAGTAGTTTGTATCTGTTATCCTGCCCCTCTGCATTTGCCTTTTTTCTCCAGGAGTCACTGCTTTGTTTTCTGTACATGTGAGTCTGTTTCTTTTTTGCATATCCATTCATTCATTCATTTGTTTGTTTTAGGTTCCACAGTGATATCACACAGTATCCATTTGACTTATTTTGTTAGGAATAATATTCTCTAGGTCCATCCACATTATTGCAAATGGCATTACTTTATTCATTTTAATGTGAATGTGAAAGTCACTCAGTTGTGCCCAACTCTTTGCAACCCCATGAACTTAAGCCTGAAGGGTAACTCTGTCCATGGGATTTTCCAGGCAAGAATACTAGAGGGGGTTGCCATTTCCTGCTTCATTTTAATGGCTGAGTAATATTTCATTATGTGAGCTTAGTCGCTCAGTCTTGTCCAACTCTTTGCAACCTCATGGACTGAATAGCTTACCTGGCTCTTCTGTCCATGGGATTCTCCATGCAAGAATACTGGAGTGGGTAGCCATTCTCTTTTCCAGGGGATCTTCCTGACCCAGGGATAAAATTCAGGTCTCCTGCATTGCAGACAGATTCTTGACTGATTGAGTAACCAAGGAAGTCCAATATTCCTTTATATATATATATATATATATACACACACACACAAACATATATATATATACACAAAATATTTCCTTTATTCATTTCTCTGTTGTTGGACATTTGTGTTGCTTCCATATCTTGACTATTATAATAGCACTGCTATGAACATTGAGGAGCATGTGTCTTTTCAAATTAGTATTTTCATTTTTCTCTGAATATATATACTTAGGACTAGAGTTGCTGAGTCATATGGTAGGTATATTTTTAGATTTTTGAGGAAAATCTACAGTGTTTTCACAGTGGCTGTACCATTTCAGTTCAGTTCAGTTCAGCTCAGTCGCTCAGTCATGTTCAACTCTTTGCGACCCCATGATTCACAGCATGCCAGGCCTCCCTGTCCATCACCAACTCCCAGAGTTCACTCAAATTCATGTCCATTGAGTCAGTGATCTCATCTCAGATCCAGCCATCTCATCCTCTGTTGTTCCCTTCTCCTCCTGCCCCCAATCCCTCCCAGCATCAGGGTCTTTTCCAATGAGTCAATACTTCACATGAGGTGGCCAAAGTATTGGAGTTTGAGCTTCAGCATCAGTCCTTCCAATGAACACCCAGGACTGATCTCCTTTAGAATGAACTGGTTGGATCTCCTTGCAGTCCAAGGGACTCTCAAAAGTCTTCTCCAACACCACAGTTCAAAAGCATCAATTCTTCGGTGCTCAGCCTTCTTCACAGTCCAACTCTCACATCCATACATGACCACTGGAAAAACCATAGCCTTTACTAGATGGACCTTTGTTGGCAAAGTAATGTCTCTGCTTTTGAATATGCTATTTAGGTTGGTCATAACTTTCCTTCCAAGGAGTAAGCGTCTTTTAATTTCCTGGCTGCAATCACCATCTGCAGTGATTTTGGAGCCCAAAAAAAATAAACTCCGACACTGTTTCCACTGTTTCCCCATCTATTTCCCATGAAGTGATGGGACCAGATACCATGATCTTCACTTTCTGAATGTTGAGCTTTAAGCCAACTTTTTCACTCTCCTCTTTAAATTTCATCAAGAGGCTTTTTAGTTCCTCTTCACTTTCTGCCATAAGGGTGGTGTCATCTGCATATCTAAGGTTATTGATATTTCGCCCGGAAATCTGGATTCCAGCTTGTGCTTCTTCCAGCCCAGCATTTCTCATGATGTACTCTGCATATAAGTTAAATAAGCAGGGTGACAATATACAGCCTTTACGTACTCATTTTCCTATTTGGAACCAATCTGTAATTCCATGTTCAGTTCTAACTGTTGCTTCCTGACCTGCATATAGGTTTCTCAAGAGGCAGGTCAGGTGGTCTGGTATTCCCATCTCTTTCAGAATTTTCCACAGTTTATTGTGATCCACACAGTCAAAGGGTTTGGCATAGTCAATAAAGCAGAAATAGATGTTTTTCTGGAACTCTCTTGCTTTTTCCATGATCCAGCAGATGTTGGCAACTTGATCTCTGGTTCCTCTGCCTTTTCTAAAACCAGCTTGAACATCTGGAAGTTCACGGTTCACAAAAATAAAGTCTGACACTGTTTCCACTGTTTCCCCATCTATTTCCCATGAAGTGATGGGACCGGATGCCATGATCTTCGTTTTCTAAATCAAGGCAAATTGGAAGTGGTCAAACAAGAGATGGCAAGAGTGAACGTCAACATTCTAGGAATCAGCAAACTAAAATGGACTGGAATGGGTGAATTTAACTCAGATGACCATTATATCTACTACTGTGGGCAGGAATCCCTTAGAAGAAATGGAGTAGCCATCATGGTCAACAAAAGAGTCTGAAATGCAGTACTTGGATGCAATCTCAAAAATGACAGAATGATCTCTGTTCATTTTCAAGGCAAACCATTCAATATCACAGTAATCCAAGTCTATGCCCCAACCAGTAACACTGAAGAAGCTGAAGTTGAACGGTTCTGTGAAGACCTACAAGACCTTTTAGAACTGACACCCAAAAAAGATGTCTTTTTCATTATAGGGGACTGGAATGCAAAAGGTGCCCTAGGTTCCAGTTAAACACACCTCCAGGGAGTTTTTATTTATTTATTTATTTTACAATTTAACTAATGATCACTAAGCTGCAGGTTTGAGCTAACTTGTATACATATAAACTGAATTTTTTATCCTGAAGTGTTTTTAAATAATAATTTTATAGATAATTTCTAACACCAACACTACCACCACATCTCCTGATAAGGGACAGGGGTTATGCACATCCATTAAAATATATAAATGCTGAAGAAACCTCAGTTCACAAAATCACTTGTCATTTTCATATGATTGCATTTCAGGATTTTTTGTAGTAGTCCCTGTTTTAAGGATTTAAACATTTCTATTATTGCTGCTGCTGCTGCTGTTGCTGCTAAGTCACTTCAGTCATGTCCGACTCTGTGCGACCCCATAGATGGCAGCCCACCAGGCTCCCCCGTCCCTGAGATTCTCCAGGCAAGAACACTGGAGTGGGTTGCCATTTCCTTCTCCAATGTATGAAAGTGAAAAGGGAAAGTGAAGTCACTCAGTCGTGTCTGACTCCTAGCGACCCCATGGACTGTAGCCTACCAGGCTCCTCCATCCATGGGTTTTTCCAGGCAAGAGTACTGGAGCGGGGTGCCATTGCCTTCTCTATTCTATCACTGAGTAATAGCTATATATTTCAATGAAATAATTCACACAGTTAAATGTGATTTAATTTACATATCTCTTTAGGAGCTCTCCTAATGATAATTTTACTTTTTAAAATAAAATCCTCTGAAGACCATGTTAACTGCTTTATTTCAGAAATATGGTAATCTACAAAGCAGCCCTTTCATATTCATCCTTACCCAAAACACTCACGCATTGCTCCATATCTATAAATACTTTGAATTTAACATTTTCCAACCCTTTTGACCTTTTCTTCATTCATTTTATTCTCTTTCCTCTTTTCATTATTGGCTAAGCCTGTCTTCTATAAGCTGCAATGCAAATGCAAGAAAACACCTGATTTTTTTTTTTTTTTTTTTTTTGCTATTTGGCTGCATTGAATTGCTCTCCAGAACAATGCTGTATATTATATTACAGTGACATAGATTATAACAAGCATGGAACTCTTTTCTCATTATGATGAATATAATGAGATTTTCAAATCACATTGCTAAGTTTCCTATCTCCTCCTTAGATGATCTACATAGCCTTGCTTCACGATGCTATTATCTTTTTTGGAAATTAAAGAGAAAACAGCTATCAGTTTAAAGAATGTGCCACATACATTTTATATATGTATACTGCAGTTTCTCTGATTTAGGAGACATTTCCCTATCATGGAATTGCTCAGTCCATATATAATCTGTTTGCCATTGAGTTTAGGAGAATTTTGAATCACTAAAGATGATGATGATGATGTGTGTGTGTGGGAGGGGGGTGGGCGTGGGTTGGGAGAGAAAGGATACATGTATACATATGGCTGAGTCCCTTCACTGTTCACCTGAAACTTACAGGAACAGAATGAAAGGACAAAACATATGATTAAATAGTTAATCCCAAGAGATTATAAATAGAAAAATATGGGAAACTCCTGTAAGTTAATGATTACTCCAGAAAGTAGGTTTTCCTCACAAAATCTAGCAGGCTTGCTTAGCAGCAAAACCATGCAAGAGAAACACAGAACATACTCCTAAATGATCAAACCATGATGGCATGAGACCCACACCCTGCCCAGTGAGCTCAGTAACTCACCCTCAAACAGACTCTGTGCATACACAAAAAAACAATCATTTATGGGAAGATAGCTTTTCAAATGGAAGATGCTCATTGTACTGAAACCTGAAAATATTTCCAAAGTGCTATGACAGTCCTGGCCTGACCATACAAGGAGAGACATCTCCTGCCTTCAGTCTTTCACAGCATGAGGGTCTTTTCCCATGAGTCAGCTCATCACATCAAGTGGTAGTATTGGGATGTCAGCTTCAGCATCAGTCCTTCCAATGAATATTTAGAGTTGATTTCCGTTAGGATTGACTGGTTGGATCTCCTTGCTGTCCAATGGAATCTCAAGAGTCTTCCCCAGCACCACAATTTGAAAGCATCAATTCTTCAATGGTCAGCCTTCTTTATGGTCCAACTCTCACATCCATACATGACTACTGGAAAAATCATAGCTTTGACTATATGGACCTTTGTCAGAAAAATGGTGTCTCTGCTTCTTAATACACTGTCTAGGTTTGCCATTGCTTTTCTTCCAAGGAGCAAGCATCTTTTAATTTTATGTCTGTAGTCACTGTCCACAGAGATTTTGGAGTCCAAGAAAATAAAATCTGTCACTGTTTCCACTTTTCCCCCATATATTTGCCATGAGTGATGGGACCAGATACCATGATCTTAGTTTTTTGAATGTTGAGTTTTAAGTCAGCTTTTTCACTCTCCTCTTTCACCCTTATCATCAGCTTTACTCTAATACAAAATAAACAGTTTAAAGTTTGGGAAAAACAAAAAGATGATGTGTAGTGTAGTGTGAAGAAATGCAAAGTAGGAGTCAGCTGATCTGAGTGCAGTTTCAGCCAAGTATCAGTTTCCTATTGCGACTGTAACAAATTAACACAAACTTATCAAACCTGAATATTCATTAGAAGGACTGATACTGAAGCTGAAGCTCCAATACTTTGGCCATCTGATGCGAAGAACTGACTCATTAGAAAAGACTCTGATCCTGGGAGAGATTGAAAGCAGGAGAAGAAGGTGATGACAGACAGTAAGATGGTTGGATGGCATCACTGACTCTGGACGTGAGTTTGAGCAAGCTCCGGGAGATGATGAGGACTGGGAAGCCTGGTGTGCTGCAGTCCATGGGGTCACAAAGAGTCGGACACAACTGAGTGACTGAACAACAACAAATGTCTTAAGACAATGTAAATTTATTATCCTATAATTCTGCAGGATGCAAGGCTGATACAGGTCTCACTGGGCTAAAATCAAGACCTGAGCATGGCTATGTTCTTTTTGGAGGCTCTAGGGGAGAATCCATTACTTTGACTTTACCAGCTTCTTTTTCTTGTGGTTCCCTTTGTCCATCCTCAAAACCAGCAACTTTGTATCTTTCCAACCAGGGAAGACAGGGAAGACAGAGAAGCCTGGCATGCTGCAGTCCATGGGGTCACAAAGAGTTAGACATGACTGAGCGACTGAATAACAACAATAACCACCATTCTTCCCCATTAACATTCCCTCTGACCCTGATCTCATCTGGGAAAGGTGAAATTAGACAGAACCATATAGATCATCTAGGATTAAGGACCTCATTTCAAGGTCTTTAACTTTTATCCTTCTTCATGTAAGGCAACATATTCACAGGTTCCAGGAATTAGACATGGACATTTATATTGCCTTGTTCAGTTGAGTTCAGTCGCTCAGTCATGTCCGACTCTTTGCGACCCCATGTACTGCAGTATGCCAGGCCTCCCTGTCTATCACCATCTCCCAGAGTTTACTCAAACTCATGTCCATTGAGTCGGTGATACATCCAACCATCTCATCCTCTGTCATCCCCTTCTCCTCCTGCCTTCAATCTTTCCCAGAATCAGGGTCTTTTCAAATGAGTCAGTTCTTCACATCAGGTGGCCAAAGTATTCGAGTTTCAGCTACAGCATCAGTCCTTCCAATGAATACTCAGGACTGATTTCCTTTAGGATGGACTGGTTGGATCTCCTTGCAGTCCAAGGGACTCTCAAGAGTCTTCTCCAACACCACAGTTCAAAAGCATCAATTCTTCAGCACTCAGCTTTCTTTATAGTCAAACTCTCACATCCATACACGACTACTGGAAAAACCATAGCTTTGAGCAGATGGACTTTTCTTGGCAAAGTAATGTCTCTGCTTTTGAATATGCTGTCTAGTTTGGTCATAGCTTTTCTTCCAAGGAGCAAGCGTGTTTTAATTTTACAGCTGCAATCACCATCTGCAGTGATTTTGGACCCCCCCCCCAAAAAAATAAAGTCTGTCACTGTTTCCACTGTTTCCCCATCTATTTGCCATGAAGTGATGAGACCAGATGCCATGATCTTAGTTTTCTGAATGCTGAGTTGTTTTTTTTTTTTGAATGCTGAGTTTTAAACCAACTTTTTCACTCTCCTCTTTCACTTTCATCAAGAGGCTCTTTAGTTCTTCTTTGTTTTCTGCCATAAGGGTGGTGTCAACTGCATATCTGAGGTTATTGATATTTTTTCCTAGAAATCTTGATTCCAGATTGTGCTTCATTCAGTCCAGCATTTCTCAGGTGTACTCTGCATATAAGTTAAATAAGCAGGGTAACAATAAACAGCCTTGATAGACTCCTTTCCTGATTTGGAACCAGTCTGTTGTTCCATGTCCAGTTCTAACTGTTGCTTCTTGACCTGCATACAGATTTATCAGGAGGCAGGTCAGGTGGTCTGGTATTTGCATCTGTTTCAGAATTTTCCACAGTTTCTTGTGATCCACACAGTCAAAGGCTTTGACATAGTCAATAAAGCGGAAATATATGTTTTTCTGAAACTTTCTTGCTTTTGTGATAATCCAGTGGATGTTGGCAATTTGATCTCTGGTTCCTCTGCCTTTTCTAAAACCAGCTTGAACATCTGGAAGTTCACAGTTCATGTACGGCTGAAGCCTGTCTTGGAGAATTTTGAGCATTACTTTACTAGCATGTGAGATGAGTGCAATTGTGCGGGAGTTTGAACATTCTTTGGGAATGAAATGAAAACTGACCTTTTCCAGTCCTGTGGCCACTGCTGAGTTTCCCAAATGTGTTTGTATACTGAGTGCAGCACTTTCACAGCATCACATTTCAAGATTTGAGATAGCTCAACTGGAACTTCATCAACTCCACTAGTTTTGTTCATAGTGATGCTTCCTAAGGCCCACTTGACTTCTCATTCCAGGATGTGTGGCTCTAGGTGAGTGATCACACCATCGTGATTATCTGGGTCATGAAGATCTTTTTTGTATAGCTCTTGTTTATATTCTTGCTTCCTCTTCTTTATATCTTCTGCTTCTGTTAGGTCCATATCATTTCTTTCCTTTATTGTTCCCATCTTTGCATGAAATGTTCCCTTGGTATCTCTAACTTTCTTAAGAGTTTTCTAGTCTTTCCCATTCTATTATTTCCTTTATTTCTTTGCATTGTTCACTGAGGAAGGCTTTCTTATCTCTCCTTGCTATTATTTGGAACTCTGCATTCAAATAGGTATATATTTCCTTTTCTCCTTTGCCTTTTACTTCTCTTCTTTTTTTGCCTTGTAGTAAACTAGTAGTAAACTATTAACCACTTACACTCTTGGTTTTCTCTTCACCAAAATGAGGATAATTACTCTTGTTGTCAACTAAGGTAGTCTTTTTTCACTTTATTCTTTGTCCCTATCCCTAAGAATTGTCATAAGGACTAAATGTGGTAATAAATGTGAAGTTCTTTGTTTATTAGAAATCAAGTTTTTATTAGTCCTGCACTTGAATGCAGTTTGCTAAGTTATTCATTAATTCATGTAGTCAGTAAATAACTATGGTACACTTACTATGAATCTAACATTATTCTATATTTTATAGACATCATGGTAAACCAATAGACAGGGTACCTATTGTCATGGAGTTTCAGTGGAAAGATAGACAAGTTTTGGTAATTGAAAAAATACTGAGTGGCACTCCAATTAGAGTGGACAAGGACTACATTTCTAAGGAAGAAAGCAGAAAGTTCCATGACAAGATTGGAAATAAATTCAGCTTTGCCTTGCAAGACAGTGGAGAGAGGATTCCAGGCAGAGAGAACGGATCTAAGATGAAACAGCAGGAAGGCCTAACAGAGCATAATGGGCAAAAGGGAAAGAGGTAAGATCAGTGGGGTAGGCAAGTAATTGACAGCCTTAGTTAATTAAGCAGTGAGAAATGCTGAGGATTGAAATATATGTTCATGCAAAGACCACTGAAGTTTCCCTGTTTCTGTTTTATTGATCTTAAAAGATAGCTGCTGGAGAGGAATTTATTAAAGTCAATACAGTTTCTTAGATGAACCTGGATAATAAAGTAACATAATATTAAATGATTCTGTAGGAACTTTGGAAAAAATAAAACGTTAAAACCCATACTTAAATACTATCATGAATGCCATTCTCTTATTACAGAGTCCTGAGAAATACTTGGTCTTTGTCAACTGTGGTCTGAGAATGAGAGAAATACTGTCTTCATCTAAATATATCTTTATCACATCACCATTACTCTTAAAGACAAAGTTTAGCTGAGAACTATATTCTAGTTGGGTGATGTGGCATTAATATATAAAGATCTTCTTTTACTATCTTCTGACATCAATTTTCACTGAAGAAAATAAAATTTTATTCCTTAGTAGGTAATTGGCCTTTCCTGTTTTTACCAATTATTATTTTCCTCATATCTTTGGTTTTTGAAGTTTTACTATGAATTGCCTACATTACATTTTTCTCATCTTTCTAAAACTTCAATATAATTTTCAAATTGAGGATATAGATCTTTTTAAAAATCTTTCAATTATTATCTCCAAAAATGTTGCCTCTTCCACATTCTCTCTGTCTTGAATTTCTGTTAGATATATGTTGGCCTTTTTTATTTTGTCCTTCATGTCTTTTCATATCACAGTTTTCTTGCCTGGAGAATCCCATAAACAGAAGAGCTTGGCAGGTTGCAGTCCATAGGGTCACACAGAGTCAGCCACAACTAAAGTGACCTAGTGTGCATACGCATATTGTTGGCTTTCATGCTATGAGATAGGGAACTCTTTCTGTTGTACCTTGGCTTGTTTGTAACTTGATAGATTTTCTAAAGCTGAGTCATCTTTATATACTTACTTAATAAGTATATTTATTTTAGGCTAGTTGGTTTTGTCTTATAATATTTAGCTTAATATATTTGCAGATACATTTAAAAGTAAATTTATTCTTTTAGCTATTTTTTTCTCATATTTTCCCCACTCAACTTTAGGATCAAGACTATGTCAACCTCATAAGATATCTTAGATAACTTTCCTATTTTTATTTTCTGGAACAACTTGTATTAGATAAATATTAATTGTCTAACTTCTGTGTATGAAGGTTTTTGTGGAGAAAGTGTTATAATTTCATTTCCAGTGTTCTCTTTTTCTATTTCTCCATCAGTTATTCCATTTTTTATTTTTTGTCCATTTTCTCTCTCAAATGTATTGACTAATGCTTTGTAATAATAATTTTACAGTGATTAATCTCTTAAAATAGATACTGTTATTCCTTGCTCTGTCATCCTGTATTTTTTTTTAAACAGATACTATCTCCTCTTGTCCTATTTTTTTCCCCTCAGTCTTACCTCAGCTTTATCAATCATGTTAGACTTTTAGAAAGGTATGCTTTGGTTTTATTATTTATCTATTCATATTTCCTATTTCCTTAACTTTTTTTACCACTAACTTTACTATTTCTTTCTTTCCTGATTCTCTATGTCTGATCCTCCCAACCCAGGGATCAAACCCAGATCTCTTGCATTGCAGGTGGATTCTTTACCAGCTGAGCCACAAGGGAAGCTCAAGAATACTGGAGTGGGTAGCCTATCCCTTCTCCAGGGGATCTTCCCAACCCAGGAATCAAACCAGGGTCTCCTGCATTGCAGGCAGATTCTTTACCAACTGAGCTATCAGGGAAGCCTGTCTATCTGTTCAGTTGTGTCCACACCTTTGCAACCCTATGGACTGTAGCCCGTCAAACTCCTCTGTCCATGGGATTTCCCAGGCAAGAGTACTGTAGTGGGTTGCCATTTCCTCCTCCAGGGGATCCTCCCAATCCAGGGATCAAACCCTTGTCTCTTGTGTCTCCTGCCTTGCCAGGCAGATTTTTTACCACTAGCACCACCTGGGAATCACTATGTCTATTCTTAGACAATTTTTCTAGCTTCTGTTGTTGAAGTCATGGCTCTTTCCTCATAAACATAGTCACAGCTTTGACTTTTTTTTTAACCAAATACTGCTTCACAGTCATCTTGCAAACTTCCACACATGGTGCTTTTACTATCATCCAGTTCTAAGTATTTTGTTATTTTATCTTCTCTATTTCCTCTTTAACCAAGTGATAATTTTATCACGTGTTTTAACTTTCAAAATATATGGATTTTTAAGATATTCTTTGATTACTGATTTCTAATAGTAATGCATTTTTGTCTTGCTAACAGAGAACATAAGCCATATAATATCAATTCTTTTAAATATATGAGTTTTCCTTTGTGCTCTAATGTGATGAATACTACTGTTCTCTGTCCACATTTCTTCAGGGTTGACTCATCTGTGCCCAAGCTGCTGGGATTATCAGCTGTCCGTGGCTTCCAGGGTATCCCACACTGGAAATCACCCTCAGATGCAGGAACATGTCTCTAGCAAGGTGATGTTCCTTCTCTGGTGCAGCTTGCAGGTAGTTTACTAAACTGACATGAGTCCACTTAGCTGAGTTTGGAAAAATTCTGAAAGTCCTTCCCAGCCCCAGAGCTCCCAGTAAGGTTGCCTGAGCTTTACCTGCAACCTTTCTGTGAGTCAGCTTCCGTCTGCCTAATCCTGCCATTCCCATTTATGTACAGCAATCTCTCTTAAGAGCACATCCCTGTAAATATTCTACATAGAACTCTCTACATCAGATTCTGTCACCAGGGGACCCAATATAAGACATTAGATTGTCTTAGTACAGATATTAGTACAAATATAGCGTGCTTTTGGGGAAGGCAATGGCACCCCACTCCAGTACTCTTGCCTGGAAAATCCCATGGACGAAGGAGCCTGGTAGGCTGCAGTCCATGGGGTCGCTTTTTGGCATGTGTATTCAGGAAAATGGGTAGTCTGTGTTTGTTGGTATAAAGTTCTATAGGCACATTTTACACAGAGTTGATGCATGTTTATTATTTTTGTCATCTTGACTTAATTTTTTGAAAGGAGTTGTTAAAATCTTTCGACTATACTTAGTATTTTATCTATATCTTCCCAAGTATTATCTAAAGTATAACTTTGAAAGTTTTGAGACTCTATTGCTAGCTGCATACATATTCAAGAACATTAGATATTCTGATCTTTCTCTGTATTAGTCACTCAGTCGTGTCTGACTCTTTGTGACCCCTTGGACTGTAGCCCACCAGGTTCCCCTGTCCATGGAATTCTCCAGGCAAGAATAGTGGGGTGGGTTGCCATTCCTTTCTCCAGATCTTTATCTGTATGTATTAATTTTCATTGATGCCTGGCATTTTTTGCCTTAGGTTCTTTCTGTTTGTTTGATATTACAATCATACCAAACTTAATTTGCCATTATTTGCCTGCTTCACCTTTTTTTCCTTTCATTTCATTTTCAATCATTCTGTGTACTGTAGCTCCAAATGTGTGAGAGGATTAATGAATCACAAAGACATGCTCAACAGGGTTTCCTCTACCATGAAGGGAAAGAATGGCTCAGAGGAGAGGACAGCCAGGGATTCCTATCTATTTTCTCTCCTTCAGGCATGTCAACATGTCCTCACCTTGCCCTCAGGGGATGATTTCCTACCATGTGGCTGCCATGGGGCAGGAAGGACAGAGTTTCACCACCCATAGAATGAAGAGTCATACCCAGCCCAGGGTGAGCAGCCAACAGCAATGAACACAATCCGGACTGGTCACTTTTGAGAGACCATATGAATATTTTCATTGATATTTATACCAGGATAACTGACATAAACCAGGACTAAGCTGAAGAAATTGACACAGAGAGTCATCCTAATTCTCCTCTCACCATCCACCTCCACACTCTAGGCTAAGTACTTAGAACAGCATTTTGAGGGAGAAATTCAAAGAGATGGAGCAAAAGAAAAAAAAACCTAACATTCTGCTCACAACTGAAGAGAACTTTCTCAGGTTAAAAACAAAATAAAACCGATATAGGTGCTAAATTGCTTCAGTCATGTCTGACTCTTTGCAACCCTATGGACTGCAGCCCGCCAGGCTCCTCTGTGGGATTCTCTAGGCAAGAATCCTGGAGTGGGTTGCCATGCCCTCCTTCCCGACCAGGGATGGAACCTGTGTCTCTTCTATCTCCTGCATTGGCAGGTGGGTTCTTTAGTATTAGTGCCACCTGGGAAGCCCTAAAATCTATATATATCAATATTTTACAAGAAAAATTAATAAGGAACAATGCCTATCTAGACATATCCTGGAAAAATCTCTGAATTAGATGAATAAAGAAAATCCTCTAAGCGTTTATGCAGAAAAAGCAGTTAATCTAAAAAGAACCAAGAACCATGCTTGGCTCAGCTCCCATCTTAAGATGTTTCATGTCAGAAAACAATGAAGTAATTTATAGATAATTTGAGAAGGGAAATAATGTGATCTTCAGAGACTACAGTCAGCCAATTTATGTCTTACACGTTGATAACAGAGAAAAGATATTCTCAAATATATAAGAGCTAAGACTATGCCACTCACTTAACTTGAGTGACCAGAAAGCCAAAACAGTAACACACAAGTGGAAAAATGTGTAAAGAAAGCCACGACAATGTTCCTATGGAGGTATACAGAAATGTAACATCCAAATCATTAGAACAGTGTCGCTGGCAGTGACTACTATAGAGATTAAACCCAGCACAGCACTGAATTTGCCAAAGTGGAAGTATTTGGAATTCCTTTCACAATGACACTAAAATGAAGCTAACGTATCTTGTTCAATAAGATTAATACTGTGTGAAAAATTTCCCCTAAATATCATTCTCAGGCAAGTTTATCAAAAAGTTGAAAAGTCTAATAAATATTATTGTAACCTTTTTATTGAAGAACTTAAGTCATTCTTGAAAAAAAATTCTTAGAAAGAAACATGCCAGAATGTTGAAGTGAATTTCCTTGGTTATTTGGGCAGGATTAACTTCGTTATTTGTATTTTTCTGCAGTTTAATATAGTAGTAAACAATATTACTTTGTAAATAAGAAAAATAAACTTCATATGAAAAAGCACCAGGAATTTCCTGGCAGTCCAGTGCTCAGGACTGCACGCTTCCACTGCCAGGGGGCCAGAGTTTGATCCCTGGTCAGGGAACTAAGATCCCACAACCCATGCAGTGCAGCCAAGATAAATAGATATAAATTAAAGTTCAAAATTAAAATAAAAAACCAAATGCCCAAATCTAGATTTCCCAAAGAAACATAGATTATTAATTATAAGCTCTGGTCAACTGTTCCCCTCATCTTCACCTTGTTCTCCTGAACTATATTTTGAGAAATTATTCTTATCTATTGAAAAAGCAAAAAATATCTCTTCAGGCAACAGAAGATGACAGAATATATAACGAGGAAGGGAATTCAGGTATATTTTAGTACAGTGTTTCAAAATCAAGAAGGATTTTGCCCCAGGGACATATGACAATGCCTAGAGACATTTTTGGTTGTCAAAACTGGGAAGAGAGTGGGCTACGGGCATCTAGTGGGTACATGTTAGAGATGCTGCTAAACATAATGCACAGGGCTGCCTCCCACAACAAAGAATCATCCTTAATTAAATTATATATAATTATATATAACATATATAAATTATATATATTACTTAATATATTAAAATGTATTAGATTTTATATATACTTAAACACAAGTGCAAAGAAATTGCAAATGCTGTCCAAAGTTGAACAACTATTCTATAATAAAAAGAATAAGCAATGAGTGATAATGCAAGTGATTATAGAAGAGTGTAGTTGTTTCTAGCCTTGAAGCAGAGAAATGGCCAAGGTGAGGCTCTGAATTGTTCACGTGGACCATTTCCATCTTGTCTTTATCTTTTCTTTAGACAAGGGGCCATGCAGTCCCCCAACTGGGCAGATGCAGATTTTTCCTGCTGACCATCTGTCTCCCAGCCCACCACATTGGCCCTGAAGTACATCGAGGTAGTTATTCCTACTGAAATTTATAAATGAGAAAACGCTTTTCCTCCATAGTTAATGAGGACCTAAAGAAGGGTGCAGATATTTTAAGTCTCTGCCAGATGTTGTTTAATAATATCATCACTCAGCCTTTGAGGAGAATGAATTCTATCTGCCGTCTGCCAGGTCATTGGCCCTAAAAGTTTATAGTTTCATTAATTTTCTTTATGTGGACATAGACAAGGCCTAAGCTTCAACCCCCTACTTGTTCTTTATAAGGACATTTTCCTCAGGCCATTAGATACAGGCAGATATAACCAAGCTGAAGCTATCTGGGGCAAGGGTAGTGTTTGAATTTTAATTTTCTTCGTGTTAAAGTCAAAAAATTATGGATAGCCACTCAGTTAGAACTCTCAAGTTTGAATCATGTTATATTTAGTCGGGGGCCATTGGGTCTGTGAAGCTGAAGCAAACTGTGTGAATATGCTACCTATAGGGAGGTACCAATTTATAGGGGTTTCAAGGAGAAAATAAACATATTATCAAGGGGAAGTCTTATTAATATTCAGAAAAGCAATGCCAAGTTCCAATAAATGTAAAGCAATAAATGAGAGATTAACAATGAAGTAAAATATATGATATTTCAGGAATAGGACAAAGTTAAGCTCAGGTCGAAAACCATTAATAGGTTAAGAATCCCTTTTGTTGTCTTGTTAAAGATTCTTTTTCTATGTCATTTGAGGGTGGAAAAAGAATTTTCTTAAACGGACCAATCAATCTTGATGGAAATCAACCTTGAATATTCATTGGAAGGACTGATGCTACAGCTCCAATACTATGGCCATCTGATGCAGAGTCAACTCTTTGAAAATCTTGATGCTGGGAAAGACTGAGGGTAGGAGAAGGGGGTGGCAGTGGATGAGATGGTTGGATGGCATCGCTAACTCAATGGACATGGGTTCGAGCAAATTCTGGGAGACAGTGAAGGACAGGGAAGCCTGGCATGTTACAGTCCACAGGGTTGCAAAGAGTTGGACATGACTTAGTGACTGAACAACCACCACAAAGGGTCTGGACAAGAGCCCAATGATCAGCATTCAATTTTGGTTTTAACAAAAATTTTAAAAGCCAAAGTTTAAGAAGGAAACTTGGATTTCTTTGGTGTAGAACACAAGAGAAGGGAGCTCGGTAGTGGAACAGGGACTGACAGTACATCCAGACCTTACGAGGAAATAGATTGAAGTAGATTGCAGTAAATCAAGGGATCTCAGGATGGAGCTAGGGAGTTAGTGTGAAACAGATGTAGATTCTAAAAGTGTAAGCAATCATGATTCCTGTATATTCAAGTGACTCAACTTTGAACCCAACCTAGATTAATATAAAGGTCAAATTTGAGAGGGAGTATAAAGATACTGGGATGGGAAGCTCAAGATTGCTTTCAAACCATAAAACCTAAGTATTGTAATTCCACGCAGAAGAAATAGGTTGTTAGACAGGCATGGTAGAAAGTATGCATGTTTTGGAGTGAAACAGAGGTAGGTTTCGGTTCATGCTTTTTCTTACTGCTTGACTTCTAGGATTTTTCATCTGTGTCATGGAAAAATTAATACAAATCTCACCCAGAAGTCATGTCAACTAGAGACCTAGAAGAGTGTCTGGTCCATGCAAGATTTCAATAAGTGAGCTATTTGCTTATTGCTAAAGCTTATTATCGGAGAAGGCAATGGCACCCCACTCCAGTACTCCTGCCTGGAAAATCCCATGGATGGAGGAGGCTGGTAGGCTGCAGTCCATGGGGTCGCTGAGGGTCAGACACGACTGAGCGACTTCACTTTCACTTTTCACTTTCATGCATTGGAGAAGGCAATGGCAACCCACTCCAGTGTTCTTGCCTGGAGAATCCTAGGGACAGGGGAGCCTGGTGGGCTGCCATCTATGGGGTCACACAGAGTTGGACATGACTAAAGTGACTTAGCAGCAGCAAAGCTTATTATATTTTACCTCAAGTTTAGTGTGCATGTATTTAGCTTCCAGTCTCACATGCCCTGCCACATACTCCTCAGCCTTTCCCTGAACTGGATACTGATCACAAAGCCTATTCTCATACTTTATCAGCCGTCTTACAGCCTGATGCAAGTTCTAGCCACCCCAGTCAATTTGCTCCTCCCCTTCACTATGCTTTAATCTGTCCTCCTTGGCTCAATATATTCCCAGGCAACTGTAAAGGTGATAAACACTGCACCTTAACCTGGGCCCCTGACCTAGAGTGACCATGAGTCCCATCTTACCTGAAACAGTCCCCACTGGTGTGTCTGACTTCCTATCCAGTTAAAGATTTGTCATAGTTTTCAACTTTTATGAAGTTTCATTATTAATAATTGTATGAAAGTACACTGGAATGGATTTGGCAGACCTCCCTCCACTTGGCTCTCTCAGCTTCTGCTGTGGTTTCTCCAGTAGTGTATGAGCTGCATGGACAATTAACAGAACACTCACTATAACAGGAATATTAATCTGAAATATAACCAGTGATAATCCCTCTCTGATTTCATGATCACTTTCAGGAGCTCCATTTCAAGAACAGCATATAGGACGGTCATTCATAAAATAAAGTGGTCTCAGACCTAAGTAACCAGGCACAGCTAACTCCTTCAGTGTAAGGTAATAGGGGACAATTATTTAAGTCTGTGATAGCTGCTAGCTACTCGACACATTAGCTTATTTTACTGTGCCATAGCATGCAAAATATATTAATCTAGCACACCACCAGCTAGAGGGGTTAGTGGGAATCAAAAGATACTATGGTCGACTTGTACATACAACATGCATGGGATATAAAGGCTGAGCAATCCTGCCATAGATCAGAGAGTATTCAGAATGCTCTTGTGAAAACAGCTCTATATGGTACAAATCTAAAACTGTTCACGTGATTTTCAGTAATACTTTAGTTTATAATAAATGCCTTGGCAAAAATGAGTTAAAAAATGAAAAAGTGTCTATAAAAAGTATAAGAACTGAGTTTTCTTTTCTCACAAAAATTCATTTTTATGTTGTGCATAAGTGGGTGTTCAGTCGTGTCCAACTCTTTGCAACCCCATAGACTGTAGCCGTGCCAGGCTCCTCTGTCCATGGGATTTTTCAGGCAAGAGTACTGGAGTGGATTGTCATTTCCTCCTCTAGGGCATCTTCCCGACCCAGAGATTGAACCCATGTCTCTTGGTCTCCTGCATTGCAGGCAGATTCTTTACCTCTGAGCCACTGGGGAAGCCTGGTGTTTATGTACTTGTGTAAAATATTTGTCAATGTTTGCCATCTACCATGGAGGCCAGAGTGACATCAGTGACCATATGAAGACATAAATCCATAGAAGAAACATAGATACTTCAAAAGTTAGTCATTAAAAAGAATGTGCCTGAAAATGACAATTTAACACTGGCAACTGTGTGTTTACATATTGCTGTGTGAAGCATGACTGTTTGATTAGATCAAATGGCTGTTCTTTAAAATTACATTTGCTCATTTTCAATTGCAAGTTTTCTTGGACATATACAAAAATAAAGGATAGCAGTGTGCTAACTCTATTAGCAGAAGAACTTTGCAAAGAGTTTTATATGATGACAGTTTTATATCTGAATCATCAAATATTTGAATTAGAAAAATCACTTAAGTCCAATATTTTAATTATTTCAACCAATTCATAGAATCATAGTGACACTATTTAGAGTTCATTCCATCAAAGATAAAATATCTGACATAACTTTAAATACTATTACAAACTCAATTTAAAAGTAAAATACTGAAGAAAAGTATTCGTTATTAGGATGACATGAATAGATACTTTGGTGGATCACAATGTTACGATAAAAACAATGTTCTTAGAGATCTATGGAACAGAAATCGACTTGGAATTAGTTGTACTGAAAATATAATTCACGTTTGTGTGTGTGTGTATATATATATATATTTATATCTACATAGAGAAATGGTAATGCACAGTAGTTGAACTATAACATTTTTAAGAAAAGTTTGATATAATATATAAAAAACAATGCTTTAGGATGGCAGATCATGCTTGCTCTCTATAATGTTTCATCAATTGAATTTTAGAAAAGTATAACTTTTTAAGAATCATTTTCTAAATAAGCATAAGACTTTTAGAATTATTTAACTTTTTTGTTAAAGAAAATCCTCTAAATATTAGTACCTCTTTTTTAATTTTTAAAATCTGTTTGAAATTTTTAATGAAAATGTTCAAAAAATGGAGCACAAAACAATGCTGCATAATAAGAATGCAACAAAGTAATGTCTAAAATGGTTTGCAAACATAATTTTGAAATTCTATAACAGCACTTTAATATATCTGATTTTTGGAGAAAGTCTTTTGATGGTGCTCTCACTCTCAATTATATGTGATATATTCTGTACCATGTTGGAATGAAACTAAGAAACCCTGTCATGTTATATATCTAATTTTGATGAAATTTGGAAAAACAACCACAGAGAAAAGTAATTAGATGACTTTGTCCTGTAAACATATGTGAGGAGAAGAAATGCTATGAATGAAAACACAAAGTACAGTGGAAACATTGGACAGATTTATACATGTCAATACGAAACAAAAATCTGAATTGAGAATATACTTCATTTAGAGCCATTTGTTCTAAGCCTACCAAGATTATCATACACAGTCAAGAGATTGTTTTCTCTCAAATTAAAGTCCACCAGAGTCAATTGAAGATGTTCACTCTTTCAAACATGCTTCCCAGGTGGCTCAGTGAATTTGCCTGCCAATGCAGGAGACACAAGAGACGTGGATTCGATCCCTGTGTCAAGAGGTTGCCTGGAGAAGGAAATGGCAGCCCACTCCGGTATTCTTGCCTGGAAAGTCCAATGGACAGAAGGGCCTGGCAGACTACAGACCACAGGGTCACAAAAGAGTTGGGCACAACTGAGCACACACACAAGATGCAAGACAAGACTCTCAAATGTGCTAACCAGAAGATTGTAGGCAATTTTATCAAAACTTCCATAAATAAGTCTACATTAAAATACATTGTTCAGATAAATGTCAGTGATACAATATTAAAGATAGATATAGCCACTAAACCAATTCAAGCATGTGAAAATGTGCTAAGAATAATTATTATGCTTGCCTAATTTTTTAATGCTCAGTCAACATAATGAGGGTTGAGTGGTATTTGTTTTAACAATCAATAATATCTATTTCTAACTAATTTTGAAAATAGTTTTAAGCATTATTATGCAACTTGGGGAGTAATGAACAGGTATTTTTGAAATATATATAGATAGATAGATAGATAACACTACTATATATAAAATGGATGACCAACAAGGACATACTACATAGCACAAGAAACTATGCTTAATATTTTATAATAACTTATAAGGGTAAATAATCTAAAAAAAATATACATACATGCACATATATAAAACTGTCAGCATACTATACACCCGAAATTAATACAACATAGCAAATCAGCTATACTTCAATAAAGTTAAAGTATGTATGTATATTTATAGTCATTTTAGAGCATCTTTACATTCTCAGAAGTGTCCTGCTTTGGGCAATAAATCGCATGGTAAACTTGCCTAGCTTATTCTCTTTTATGTCACCTTCTTCTCCTAAATTGGGTTCAGCCAATGGATGAACAGCTCACCTATATAAGCATCTCTTTTTTTTAAAACATTTATTTATTTTATTTGGCTGCGCTGGGTCTTAGTTGCAGCACGTGGGATCTAGTTCCCTGACCAGGGATCAAACCTGGGTCCCCTGCATTGAGCGCACGGAGTCCCAGCCCCCAGACCACTAGGGAAGTCCCTATAAGCATCTTACAAAGAAAGGCAGAAGAAAAGTTGGGAAGAGAGAAAAGCAAGGGAGGAGGAGAGGAGGTGAAAGGGAAAGCAGGAAGGAGCGAGGCAGAGGGAAATGTCTCCAATGTCCGGTGGGAAAAAGGGTTGAAAAGCTGCTATGATCTCTGTTACACCATTTCAAATTTTCCTTCTGATTCTCTACTTTAATTATTTTTAAACTGAGGTATAATTTACTTGTAGTCTAATGCAAGAATCCATTCCACATACTTCTCTACAAATTTTTATCTCTGTTTGCACTACATGGCCACTACCCAGGTCAAGGTTTATACCACATCCATCTCCCAGAAAGCTCCCTCCTGCCATCCCAGGCAACATGACCACAACCAAATCAGACAGAGGAAATCACCACTCTAATTTCTATCACCATAGATTACTTTTGCCTTTGTCCTTGAAATTCAAATAACCATAACCATATAATATGCACTCTTTTGTGTCTGACTTACTGTGCTCAAATTAATGTTTTTGATATTCATCCTTCTTAGCTTTGTTATGTTTTTGTAGCATTCATTCTCTTATTGATAAATAGGTTGTTTTCTTCTTAGGGTTATTACAACCAAAGCTATTATGAATATTTTGCACAAATCTTTTTGTGGACAGATCAGCTTTTTTCTCTTGGATATATATATCTAAGTGGTGAATGGCTGGGTCATAGAATGGTGAGTGTATTTTTAACTTTATTAGAAACCATGAGGAAATTTTCCAAAATATTGGAACTGTTTAAGAGAAGTGCATTTCAAGAGGAATGTGTGTTTCAGTTGCTTCAACATTTAGTAACATAAGCGTTTGGGGGGTTTTTTGTTTGTTTTTAATTTTTAAAAACACTATACTCTGATAGAAGTGTAGTGATATTGTGGTTTTAATTATCAATTAACTCGTGAGTAACAGTGTCAAACAGTTTCTTCATAAGTCTATGGTTCATTTGAATATACTCTTTTTGAAGTGTCTTCTGCTACTGAGTGTAGGGATGGTATCTTTTTCTTATTGATTCATAGGAATGCTATATATTTCCTGAATATGAGTCCTTTGTCAGTATTGTGTACTTTATTATGAATATTTTCACCCAGTGTATAGTTTGACTTTTCTCTTTTTCACCAGTGCTTTTTGATAAGCATGAGTTTTTAACTTTGATGAAGTCAAATTTATCATTTTTTATTCTTGGTGCTTAATATCTCACCTATACTAATGTCACAAGGACATTTTTCCTATATTTTCCTCCAGCTCTCACATTTAGATCTATGATCTAGCTCAAATTAATTTCCATATATGGTGTGAAGTAGATGTCAACACTTATTTTTCAACTGGCTATCTAAGTATTCAAATGTTACTTATTAGAAAGACTTTCCTTTCTTCCATTGAATTTTATTAGTATCTTTTGTCAAAATAATTATTTTTTCTTTACACAAAAACAGAGAGGGTGAATCACTTTGCTAACCAGCCATTATGCAATTCAGCACACCATGTCCTTCACAGAGAACAGAGAAATCTGAGGCCACCTTGGGGATAAAAACAAGTTGAACCTCCTATTAGCTTTTATAATCAAAGGCCAGCCTCACTGCTCTCTCTCATTTCTTTATAACTATTTCTCATTCACACAAGGAGTGCCCAGCTGCTATTTTTTCTTCCAATTTTTATTTTAATTATGTGATTCTTTGATCAAAACAATTATTAATAAGCATATATCGTTCCGGGATGGCTTTAAAATCTCTTCTGCTTGTTTCTATAGCGACACATCCTTAGTACAATGGTATGTACTTGGAAAAGTTCTAACTTGGGAAACCAGACACAAGTCCTTCCACTGATTGGCTGTGTGGATGACCTTGAGCATGTCACTGATCAATCCTTATCCTTAATGTCCCCATTTGACAAATGACATTCTAGGATTCAGTGAGGGAACCTGAGGTTTTGACTTGATTAACTGCATCTCCTTCATCATCTGTTAGTGTGTTTGACAGCAGAGGAAAACTGTTCCCTCCCCTGTTTCTTTCATTCAACTACCCAATCCAATTAACTCCAATTAAAATTTGTAGTTTCTAATTAGTTTGTCTGATAGGTTTTTTAAAAACCTCATAAGTGTAAATCTTTGGCCTCCCTTTTTCAGGCTTGGCAGCTGTCTTGCTCCTTTTAATTTGAGCTCCTCTCACCGATTTGTGCCACTTCTGATTCATTATTCCTTGTTCTTGTTTATTGATGGTCTTCCTCCCCCCCTCCACCACCACTTTTCTCCTTATAGTGGTAACACATTGTTTAAACAGAATTTAGGAGAGTCAGAAAGATTTAAAATTACCTAGAAACTATTCTATGCAAGGAAAAATGAAGCATTGTTACCGAATTTCAAGCTCAGTTGAAATATGTCAACATCTCAGACACATGTTTCAAACACTTCCCACACTGTATAGCACAAATCTGTATGTCATGAGAGATGACTCCTCTGTGACCTGTAAAAACTGATCATCAATCACATGTCCTGAGAAGTGCCAAGAAAATCCCTCACACCCCAATATATTTCCCATAGTGGGACATGTTCCTTGATGCTTGATTTTGTAAATTTTATTTTTATTTATTTCCATTTTATTGAACATACGTGCATCAAAATAAATTTATAAGGAATCTAAGTTTCGTGAGGGCAAGGATTTTTGTTTGCTTTTTAAATGTTTTTAATATCCCTATTGTGAACCATGAACTTCCAGATATTCAAGCTAGTTTTAGAAAACGCAAAGGAACCAGAGATCAAATTGCTAACATCTGCTGGATCATCAAAAAAGCAAGAGAATTCCAGAAAAACATCTATTTCTGCTTTATTGACTATGCCAAAGCCTTTGACTGTGTGGATCACAATAAATTGTGGAAAATTATCAAAGAGATGGGAATACCAGACCACCTGACCTGCTTCTTGAGAAACCTGTACACAGGTTAGGAAGTAACAGTTAGAACTGGACATGGAACAACAGACTGGTTCCAAATAGGAAAAGGAGCACGTCAAGGCTGTATATTGTCACCCTGCTTATTTAACGTATATGCAGAATACATCATGAGAAATGCTGGGCTGGAAGAAGCACATGCTGGAATCAAGATTGCCGAGAGAAATATCAATAACCTCAGATATGCAGATGACACCACCCTTATGGCAGAAAGTGGAGAAGAACTAAAGAGCCTCTTGATGAAAGTGAAAGTGGAGAGTGAAAAAGTTGGCTTAAGACTCAACACTCAGAAAACTAAGATCACGGCATCCGGTCCTATCATTTCACGGCAAATAGATGAGGAAATGGTGGAAACAATGGCTGACTTTATTTTTGGAGGCTCCAAAATCACTGCAGATGGTGATTGCAGCCATGAAATTAAAAGACACTTACTCCTTGGAAGGAAAGTTATGACCAACCTAGACAGCATATTAAAAAGCAGAGACATTACTTTGTCAACAAAGGTCCATCTAGTCAAGGCTATGGTTTTTCCAGTGGTCATGTATGGATGTGAGAGTTGGACTATAAAGAAAGCTGAGCCCCGAAGAATTGATGGTTTTGAACTGTGGTGTTGGAGAAGACTCTTGAGAGTCCCTTGGACTGCAAGGAGATCCAACCAATCCACTCTAAAGGAGATCAGCCCTGGGTGATCATTGGAAGGACTGATGTTAAAGCTGAAACTCCAACACTTTGGCCACCTGACGAGAAGAGCTAACTTATTTGAAAAGACCCTGATGCTGGGAAAGATTGAGGACAGGAGGAGAAGGGGACAACAAAGGATAAGAGGGTTGGATGGCATCACTGACTCCATGGACATGGGTTTGGGTGGACTCTGGGAGTTGGTGATGGACAGGGAGGCCTGGCGTGCTGCCGTTCATGGGGTCGCAAAGAGTCGGACACGACTGAGTGACTGAACTGAACTGAATATCCCTATCACCAAAAATAATACTATAAAATAGTATTATATAATACTATATAATTGATGCCTGATAAATACTTCTTGAAAGAACTTATAAATTAAAAGTGAATGAACAAATTACATTAGTTTACTTGTACTGTGTAACTTGTTATTTTACCTCAAGACTTTTGTCCTTTACTCCTAAAGATGCATTATGAAAACAACATACCTTCAGTACTTACTGATGCCAGCTATTATGTTCAAGGTTTTAATAGGCATCCCTTCATCTACTGCTCAAAACAGTTTTATGAGGGAGTCACTATTATTTTCATTTTTTAATCACTAAATACAGGCTTAGAAAAAATAACTTATTGAAGGTATTAAGGTTAGTAAGTTGTAGAACCAGCATTATAATTCAATTACAAAAAAAGAGACACATATCAGAAAAACTTAGACACCAAGAAAAAAGCAATTTGACCACCCTAACAAACCTAACATAACTACTTAGTAACTACTTAGCAATAACTACTTAAAACTATTAACATAATAACAATTTAACATAATTTCTTCCCTGATAACTCAGTTGGTAAAGAATTCACCTGCAATGCAGGAGATCCAAGTTCGAATCCTGGGTCAGGAAGATCAGCTGGAGAAGGGACAGGCTAACCACTCCAGTATTTGGGGGCTTCCTTTGTGGCTCAGCTGGTAAAGAATCTGCCTGCAATGCGGGAGACCTGGGTTTGATCCCTGGGTTGGGAAGATCTCCTGTGGAAGATAAAGGCTATCCACTTCAGTATTCTGGCCTAGAGAATTCCATGGAGTCGGACACTCACTTTGTGACTTTCGTAAGCCACAAGCCAACATATCTGCTGTGAGAAGTGTATTATAATTCTTCCTAACTTTTCTGTCATGAAGTTTTGATTTTATATTATGGCAACAGAATATACATTTTTAAAATTATGTTCTCTTACACCCAGTAGTAACTTGTTTTTATAGCTATGCCACTACTGCCACATTTGCCATTAATTAATTGCCTATCAGAGTCCCATAGAATGACACTGTTTTGGGGATTAATCCCTTCTCCTGTCAGGCTGAAATTATTCCCACATAAAAGGCAATGATGATATACTATAAGGTATTGTTATTGTTTCCCTAGAAAAATGAAATAGCCTATCTCAATTTTTCTGAGACATAATCAAGTGCTTTATTTTGAAGAATTAAATTGGGAAGAAGCTTATATGTAAGTAGCATTTACTTACACTTTGCACTTCATCTTTTTCCTCCTTCATTCTTTTTATCTGCTCTGCTATTACCTTGCTCCACGTTTTCTTTCCTATCAAACAGACTTTTACAAAAGCCTTTTATGCCAAGCAAATGCCACACATCCCTGAACACAGTTTAGCTTTATTAATTATCCCAAATCTCCCCCCCAAAGCTCCCTAATTTCAAGAGAACCATATATGAACTCCTCACCCTTTAATAAAAGGGCAAGGTTCAAGTCATTTCCTCTTCCTATATTATTATAAAAAAAACATAACACCCCAGTCTTTTCACAAAGCATGTTTTTCCAAATCCTCTCCTCAATGTATGCCTACCATTCACATGCTTCAGATTCCAGTATATATTCTTCCAAGTATTAGTAAGTGAGTAATAATCTACATTACCATATTCTGTGTCATGGCATGCACTACTGCTTCCCATCCCATGTATACTCAAATTTCACCCAAAGGAGGAGTCAGAACATTCTCACTAGCCAAAGGCTCAGGAAAGACAATGGGATTGTGTAGAGAAGACCAGGCATTTCCTCAGTGCCAATGTCTGTTGAATGACAATGATTCTGTACAATCATTTTTTTTTAAAATTAGAAACTAGGCTTAAAGAGAACTTTGTTATTCAGCCACTCAGTCATGTCCAACTGTATGTGACCTCATGGACTGAAGCATCCCAGGCTCCCCTGTTCATCACCAACTCCTGGAGCTTGCTTAAATGCATGTCCTTTGAGTCAATGATATCATCGAACCATCTCACCCTCCACTGTCCCGTTCTTCTCCTGCCTTCAATCTTTCCCAGCATCAGGGTCTTTTCCAATGAGTCAGTTAATGGCACCAGGTGGCTAAAATATTGGAGCTTCAACTTCAGCATCAGTGCTTCCAATGAATATTCAGGACTAATTTCCTTTAGCATTGACTTGTTGCATCTCCTTGCAGACCAAGGGACTCTCAAGAGTCTTCTCCAACACCATAGGTCAAAAGCATCAATTATTCAGCACTAAGCGTTTTTTATAGTTCAACTCTCACATCCATACATGACTACTGGAAAAATCATAGCTTTGACTAGTTGGACCTTTGTCATTGAAGCAATATCTCTGCTTTTCAATACACTGTCTAGGTTGGTCATATAACCTCAGATATGCATATGACGCCACCCTTATGGCAGAAAGTGAAGAAGAACTAAAGAGCCTCTTGATGAAAGTGAAAGAGAAGAGTGGAAAATCTGGCTTAAAACTCAACATTCAAAAAACAAAGGTCATGGCATCCAGTACCATCATTTCATGGCAAATAGATCAGGAAACAATGGAAACAGTGACAGACTTTATTCTTGGGGGTTCCAAAATCATGGCAGACGGTGACTGCAGCCATGAAATTAAAAGACACTTGCTCCTTGAAAGAAAAGCTATGACCAAACTACACAGCATATTAAAAAGCAGAGACATTACTTTGCCAACAAAGGTCTGTCTAGTCAAAGCTATAGTTTTTCCAATAGTCATGTATGGATGCGAGAGTTGGACTATAAAGCAAGCTGAATGCTGAAGAATTGATGCTTTTGAATTGTGCTATTGGAGAAGACTCTTGAGAGTCCCTTGGCCTGAAAGGAGATCCAATCAGTCAATGCTAAAGGAAATCAATCCTGAATATTCATTGGAAGGACTGATGCTGAAGCTGAAACTCGAATACTTTGGCCACCTGATGCAAAGAACTGACTCATTTGAAAAGACCCTGATTCTGGGAAAGATTGAAGGCAGGAGGAGAAGGGGACGACAGAGGATGAGATTGGTTGGATGGCATCACCAACTCAGTGGACATGAGTTTGTGTAACCTCTGGGAGTTGGTCATGTATAGGAAAGCCTTGCATGTTGAAGTTCATGGGGTCACAAAGAGTCGGACACAACTGAGTGACTGAACTGAACTGAGGTTGGTCATAGCTTTTCTTCTAAGGAAAGGAGCAAGTGTTTTTTAATGTCATGGCAGCTGTCACCATCTGCAGTGATAATGGAGCACAAGAATATAAAGTCTCTCACTGTTTCCATTATTTCCCCATCTATATGCCATGAAGTGATGGGACTGGATGCCATGATCTTTGTTTTTTGAATGTTGAGTTTTAAGCCAGCTTTTTCACTTTCTTCTTTCACTTTCATCAAGAGTCTCTTTAGTTCTTCTTCACTTTCTGCCATAAGGGCGGTGTCATATGCATATCTGAGGTTATTGATATTTTTCTCGGCAATCTTGATTCCAGCTTGTGCTTCATCCAGCCCTGGCATTTTGCATGATGTACTCTGCATATAAGTTAAATAAGCAGGGTGACAATATACAGCCTTGACATACTCCTTTTCCAATTTGGAACCAGGCCACATCAGTCATTCCAATTAATATTCAGGGTTGATTTCCCTCACAATTGACTGAGCTCCCACAAATGCCTCACATTTGTGACATCACAAATTTGAATCCTGACCAGTGGTACAACAGAGCTCTTTCTTAATCACCATGCTTAATCAATGTTGTCTTCCATATTCCCACCCTCCTAGGTCAACTTTTTGTTTCTCCTCCTCTTTGTATCCATACCTTTCTTGGCATAATGTTTCCAATCATGATCTCAACCATTTTGTGATTATAATTTTGATTTTCCACTCTAGCAACACACTTGATGTGGTCCAAAGACATGCTTATTATACTGGCACCCCAATCAAGAGCAGAGATTTTGATCTTCAAGCCTGCCCCTTTCCCCAAAACAAACGGACCACACATCTTCTCACTTTCTAATGCAAAATAATCTAGACTCTGTTAGACTTTCCTGGAAAAACAAATCAGGCTTTAAGGAGATTCCCATTAATACAAGTAAGATTAAGCAAAAATAGAGAAAGAAGAGTTGGCCCTTAGATTGTAGATGCTACATGAGCATCCTTCTGTCACAAGTCATATTATATTTATCTCAAATTTCAAGGGATTTCTCCCCTCTTTTAAGACTAGTCACTGACATTTTAAGTATAAAAATGTTTCCAGACTTACTTCCTTTTTTATAGCTTTGTTATATACCTTTCCCTGAACTATTTCCCTCACGTTGGAAGACAAGCACTGAGACTTTTCTTGAATTCACTGCATAAATGTCAGATTAAAACCCAAAGTGGCTGTAAAATATCCAACTCATTAGTTTCCATTTTAAAAACTTTTGCCAGTTTTATTAAAGTATTCTTTTAATCCCAATCTCAAATATTTAGTAAATACCTCCAAAAATATGGCAAGCACTTATAAAGGACATTTACTGAGTGCTTACTATATGCTAGGTACTTGGGTAAAAGCTTTACATGATTAGTACATTTATCCTCACAACAGCCCTATAATATAAGGTATTTCCATTATCACTACCTTAAGGATATTAAAGGGTAGGTTCCCAAAGTTATTAAGGCCTGAGTTTAGATAATTCATTTTCAAAGCCTAGAAAATTATCCATCACACTATACCTACTTTTCTATCTTTAGTGATAGCGATAGTGATATTGAAGTCGCTCAGTCGTGTCTGACTCTTTGCATCCCCATGGACAGTAGCCAACCAATCTCCTCTGTCCATGGGATTTTCCAGGCAAGAATACTGGAGTGGGTTGCCATTTCCTTCTCCAGGGGATCTTCCCAACCCAGGGATCGAACCCAGGTCTCCCACATTGTAGGCACACACTTTACCATCTGAGCCACCAGGGAAGGCTATCTTTAGCCCACATTTATTGGTTAAGGGAAAACAGATTTTTTTAATGTTGGTAGATGAAGTCATCTGGAGAAGGCAATGGCACCCCACTCCAGTACTCTTGCCTGGAAAATCCCATGGACGGAGGAGCCTGGTAGGCTGCAGTCCACGGGGTCACTAAGAGTCGGACACGACTGAGCGACAGCACTTTCACTTTTCACTTTCATGCATTGGAGAAGGACATGGCAATCCACTCCAGTATTCTTGCCTGGAGAATCCCAGGGACGGGGGAGGCTGGTGGGCTGCCGTCTATGGGGTTGCACAGAGTTGGACACGACTGAAGCGACTTAGCAGCAGCAGCAGATGAAGTCATCACAAGATGATTGAATTGACATATTTGATATTAAAACTGAAAAGTGTTTTATCAGTTATCAAGTCTAGCTCTCTTTTTATTCAAAATAGGGGTAAGATAATGTAATTCATAGAGAGATCATATATTTGCCTGAAATCATGGAGATTATCTGGGATTTGAACCCACATCCCAACTCCAGTGCTAATTTCACACCATTACACAAAATCAGATGTACCCAACCTTTTAAGACAATGTATTCTTGATTTTGATTTAGCATGATTCTCAGCTGTTTTTGATTATTGGACAAGGCAAAACTGTCTAATCTACCAATTGCCTTCACTCCTTTATACAAAGCCAAGCTGAAAAAGAGTCATCTTGGGATAATTAAAAGAATAATAATTTTTATAATCAATCAAGGAGATAAAATAAATTATAATCAAATCAGTCTTATACATGTCATAAGGCAAACTACGTACCTAGTCATAGGCTTCCCTGGGGCTCAGGGGTGAAGAACCTGCCTGCTAATGCAGGAGACTCAGGTTCAATCCCTGGGTCAGGAAGATGCCTTGGAGAAGGAAATGGCAACCCACTCTAGTATTCTTGCCTGGGAAATCCCATGTATAGAGGAGACTGGGGGGCTACAGTCCATGGGATCACAAAAGAATCAGACATGACTTAGTGACTAAAAAACAAGAAAGTCATACTGTAAACATTTTTTAAAATTGCTATTCTCTGGAAAGGATAATGAAACTTGTCCATTAACAGGGTATATATGTTAATTTTCCCTCTGTCTGGCTAATATTCCATTCTTCAACAAGGCTTCTTCCACACTGCACCCAAACCTTCAATCTTCCCTGCTAATTTATTCACCTTTGCTTCCTTTTAAAATCCTCTCCTTTGCAGACTTCTCTGACATCCACCATACTGTTAGAATGGTCAGGCATCCTTCTGTGAAGTGTCACAGAATCATAGATTTACCTCCTCATACAGTATTTATAACAGAGTACCTAGTGATTAATCATCTGTTTTCTCCGCAGGACACTAGTATACTTAAAATGACACTCTGTCCCATGTCCCCATACTTAAATCACTATGTATTTCTTGAATGAAAAACTGAATGCACATCATGAATTTGCACCAAGTCATACCCTGCCCAGCCTGGCTTCCTGATGACCAGAATTACTCACTGGCAAGAGCTCTGGTGACCATGCAACGGAGAACATCTTATTACACATTATATGTGATAAAGGAACATGACCCATCATCATAATCTTCTATGTCCATCAGTTCAGTTCAGTCACTGAGTCGTGTCTGACTCTTTGCGACCCCATGAACTGCAGTACGCCAGGCCTCCCTGTCCATCACCAACTCCTGGAGTCCACCCAAACCCATGTCCATTGTATCAGTGATGCCATCCAACCATCTCATCCTCTGTCATCCCCTCCATACACCTTCCTAAAGCTAACTTCCCCACCTCACAAACTCTCCATGAACGCTGAGAGAGTGATTCCAATATTTTATATTCTTGGCCACACTTTAAATTCCAGAATTTGAATCCATACTTGAAGATTACATTTTATTCACAGGTATTCCGCTATTTTCTCAGTCCCCTTTCAGCACTCTGTCATTATTGAGTTGAATATTTGCCTATATTGCTTCCTTTACTTGATGGGATCCCTTCTGTGCTTATTCGCTCAGTCATGTCCGACTCTTCGCAGTCCCATGGTCTGCAGTCTGCCAGGCTCCTCTGTCCACAGGGATTCTCCAGGCAAGAATACTGGAGAAGGTTGCCATGTCCTCCTCCAGGGGATCTTCCCAACCCAGGGACTGAACCCAGGTCTCCAGCATTGTGGGCAGATTCTATTTCATACCACTCTTCTTGCCATCTAGCAACAAGGACTCACCTATATAAAAGCTTACACAGAGTCCTCAGTTCAACATTCCACCTGCTGTAAGTCAAGCTAATACTACGTGTACTCAGCTGCTCCCAAAGAAAATTTTACACAATTAAAATCTGACAGCTGGCCCAATCGTGAAGAGTTTGTCTGGCATCTTTGTACCACAGTTAATCTGTTGAAAACCACACTCCTAAGAGGACTTTTCCCACCTGTACCTCTCTGACTGCCCAGGAAAACATTCCACCATAGTCCTTTGACCTCAGGAGCTCACGTCTTCCTCAAAGAAAAGTTGTAATAACATAACCACAAAGCAGGGTGTTCTTGATTTTCCGTCCCAGCAAACTGTCCCATAGAACCACTGTTATCATAAATATTCCCATTCATGCCAGCATTGTTTTATTAGCTACACAATTTGTTTTGTGGCAAGTAGGTGTTGAAGAAAGGAACCACAGAAAGTCACCGAGTTTTCTGGAAGTCTCAAGAGCAGTTACCCTGATTCTCTCTGGTATGTCCTTTCCACACATCATGATGAACCACTTTTCTTCCCTTTTTCTTTAATGGCAATGAAGAAGTGAAACATCAAGACTCAGCTAATATGGTAAATGAGTGATGTCTGGGGATCTATATGGATTTTTTTTTCACTTTATAAGGCCCAAACCCACACAGTGATTCTCTGCCATTCAAAACGTGTGTGTTTACAAGGGGCGGGGAATGTGGTAGGTGGGTAGAAGTGCACACATTTGTGTTTAGCATTCAAGTGTACTTAACAAGAACTAGCATCTTTTTCCCTAACAGAACTTAGAAAAACCCAACAGAAGCCATCCAGTATCTTAGTCCCTAAATCCCAGCTGGACTAACAGATTAATGACATTTCTTAGTCAATAACTAACCTTATATCTGTACCTTCCATTCCTCTCACTCTTACTGTCCCTCCTGTATTTTTTGTCATGAAAGCAAAACTTTGATTTACCAAAGTTAAATTTAATGAAAGAGATATGATAGACCAGATGTAAGTATCAAAAATGATAAGCAGGAGGAAGGAAGCTGGACCTCTGCTTTATTTCCAAAGCACTTTTTCCAACCCTCTATACTAGCACTTACTATATTGAATTGTAAATATAATGCAATGGCTTGCCCACCCGTGTTTGATAAGTGATGGATGAAGAAATGATACAACACGGATTGTTCAGAGCTTGGAACGTTTCACAGTACCATGAGCAACTGAATTCAGTGCTGAATAATAACTAAGAATTGGGTCATCCAGATGTAGAAAGTGACATGAATAAAGATAGAGAAGAGGAAATGAATCTGACTCAGTAAAGGGACAGGACTGTGTGCTGGTCCCAGCCTGTCATAAATGTGGGTAGACATGCTCTTGACTGTAAGATGCCCTCAGCATTAACCATTAGGAAACTTTGAAGAGGAAAAAATGTTTCTTACCTGTAAGTACTTGAGCATAAAAGGCACTCCTAGGGGCATATGGAGAGGTTATGGATAGAGCAGACAGACAGCCTAGGTTTTGTTTTTTCTTTCTAAAGGAAGAAGGAACTTGGGGTTCTACTTTATTGGATTCAAGGGTAGGGAGCCTAGGGTTTCATGGACTTGCTCTTCATTGGTGAATGTAAAATATAAAAGTGGGAATATAATGTGAGAGAGAAGTAAAAACAAGGGACTCAAATGGTCAGTTATCTAAATCAACCAATGTCTCTAAATAATACAGCCAGGGGCCAGGCAGGAATGGCACACCTGGCATTCTAACCAGACCTGTGGATGGCAATCTGTTTATTCAGGATAGCCATCTTTGAAGTAAATGCCTCTTTGAAGTGGATATTTCAGCAATCAAAGCTTTTGTCAGAATGGCTACCCACTCCAACATTCTTGCCTGGAGAATCCCATGGACAGAGGAGCCTGGCAGGCTACAGTTCATGGGAACACAAAAAGCTGGACCCGACTGAGTGACTAACACTGCATTTCAAAGCAAAACAAAAACTGTCACAGTTACCCTGCCGACAGTGGATTAGTCCAGGCACAGAAATAAAGATACTTTTAGAATCATTCTTCAGAATTTGAACAACCTTTTTTTTCTACTTTCACCAACCCAATACTTCTAGGGAATGAATCTGGTCCTCTCAGCTCTTGGTGGCTGCCAGTTATATGGAGGTTACAAAGAAATGTGAATAAACAAAAGGAAAACCTGGAAGGGTACATATATCACAGTTCAATTAAAAGTCTTACTTACTAGGAAACAAAGCTATTTCATTAATAGTTTTGTTAATTATTAAGAAAATGTAAATAAGTTGGGAAAGCATTACCTGGATAACTTGGGAGATGCTAAGTGATTAGTTACACTTTCTAACTAGAAATTTCTAGTAGGAAAATGTCACCTGGAATGTTATCATTTAAAACTCAGTAATGAACACAGAAACTAATAGGAACTTTCATGCAATACCAAAGAATCAGGGAAATAAATGTCACCAGAATGTAGAAAATAAGATCTCTTTTGGCTTCTATCATTTAATTTGATTTTGCTTCTACCCTAGCCTTTAAAAAAAAAATGAATAGCCCCTAATCACAACCTCTAAGTCTACTGAGGAAGCCACTGTCTTCATTAACTTCCTATTACACAGCAGAAGATGTCAGTATTTCTGAGAAGTCGTTGCCTCAGGAGAAACTTGGTAACACATTCATTTCCTTAATCAATCTACATTCACTGAGTACTTACTATGTTCTGAGCACTGAAGGTTTCTGCAGAAGGAAAGAAAATGGCAGTGATGACAAGGCCAATTAGGACTCAGTTGTCCACTTTCTTAACAGTTGTCCAAGAGCCCTCCAGATCTGAGACTGAGTTTTGAGCTTAGCATTTAAGAAAATATTTTAAAGTATTTCATGCTCTTGTTAAGACATCATCCTGCATCCCAGGGCATCTACTGCGTATGTTGGACTGGCGCTAAACTGCTCCTTCTCTCTCATGTTTGCCCTTACAAGACCCATTTCACGGGGACATAGATTTGTTCAAACCTCCTTTAGAAGGCACGATTCTGACAGTTCTTGCTCTCTGTCCTCACTGCAGAGTCTGGGCTCATGCTTTTGTTCTCTCTTATACTCTTAATGATCTGCTTTGATCTTATCCTCTTAATGAATTTATTGTCAGCACCTTCTCCTGGGGCAAATGTGTATGTGTGTATGTGTTTCATAAGCATATCAATTTTATACAAATAAATTTGGAAGTGATTGCCAGTTACCTTTGAACCCACCATTCATTTATTCATTCAACAAATTTGCACTAGGGTCATAATTATGAGCAAGATAAAAATAAATTTTGCCAATATATAGCTTAGCTGCTAAGTCACTTCAGTCGTGCCCGACTCTGTGCGACCCCAGAGACGGCAGCCCACCAGGTTCTCCTGTCCCTGGGATTCTCCAGGCAAGAACACTGGAGTGGGTTGCCATTTCCTTCTCCAATGCATGAAAGTGAAAAGTGAAAGTGAAGTTGCTCAGTCGTGTCCGACTCTTCACAACCCCATGGACTGCAGCCTACCAGGCTCCTCCATCCATGGGATATTCCAGGCAAGAGTACTGGAGTGGGGTGCCATTGCCTTCTCCGATATAGCTTAGAGTCTAATATATATTCAAATATGTAAAATCTAAAACTCTCTTTTCACTGAGAAACCTACAAAATATATTTGTCTTTACCAGAACAGAACTGTAAAGAAATTCGCTGCCTGGTACTCCACCTATACTCTGTAAACCCCTTGACTATTCCTAGGCTTAGAGTATTAGTGTTTAGAGATCAAAAGTGCTAAATAACCTCACAAAATTAGTTTAGGTTACTGGAACTAGCAATACTAATACATTATTTAATACTAACATACTATGTGATAATAATTATTATTCTTTTAATTGTTATTATTATTATTAATGGGGGTAAAGGTATTTATCTCATAGAGCTGCTAGTGTAAAGAGTAAATGTGTGTATGTATATATAATACCCAGCATATAGAAGTCAAAAATGTTGATGCAAAAAATGTTGATATTTTTTTATCTTAATATTCATCAAAAAAAGAATTAAATATCACAAATCAATGTAATACTACAGTGTTTCATCAAATTATGTTCTTTAAATATATCAATCCATAGCATTCTTGGTCAATATTTAAAGTTTTTGATATCAGAATTATCACAGAATTAACATTTGATTTAAAAATCAAATAATTTTTCACCCTATCTGATTTTTGATTCATAAGAGTAAAGAACATCTGAGGATGTTGTACCTCTGCACCCCACTGAGATAACTGCTTCAGCTTATAAGAAAATAAGGACGCTCACAAGCAATACATATGAGTGCACCTGTCTGAGCTTCAAATGCCTAGAATTAAGGCTTCTGGAAAATATTTCTTACAGGTTTCAAACATAAGAATTTAGATTTTCTTTTTTTTCCTTTTTTTATTATAAAAAAACAGAATTTAGATTTTCTACTTTTCTATTATAAAGACTCGTGAGTTCATCAGACTCCTCTCAACCTTGTCAGATTCTGATTCCATCAAACTACACATTTCAGAAGATGTTCACAATGATACCTATTATTCCATGGTCTGCGTTTATCTGAGGTTTCAGAAACACTTGGCACCCCTTTCTGTCTTGAACTTTCCTCCTGCCCTCTAACATAGTCCTGTCCTTCCACAAGATATGGGGGATTTTGACTCTCCCCAGTTTCACATGTGGTGAAGCCAGCTGCCATTTCCTAATCCCATTCCCAAATAGCCATGTCATCTGGCAGATGACATTCAACAGGTGTGCATCACGTCTTACAAGGTCTGTGGCCGCCAGAGGAGACATAGCTAGAAAAAGATCTAACACTTGTGTTGATCTGCAGGCATCTGTCATAGCCTGGCAGTCCGTCATGGCCAAGGGTAGAGATCCAAATACAGAACAAGAGGGCGTGCTGCCATCTCAGCAGATGGGTATGGAGAAAAGTAGCCAAGAGTCTCTATAATAAGTGCCATGGACACAGCAGTGGGACAGGATGTGCAGCCAATAACATTCAATTGGCTCTTTATCTGTTGCCTAGAAACCTTGGGTTCCTGAGCAACATCCTTTTCTAATTGTGACTTGAGCTGGGGACACTGCCCTCCTAAGAACCAGCATCTGTGATTACCATGGGAAAGTGTTGGGCAGGAGCAGGCCAGCTGGATCTTTGAAACCAACTGAGCCAGCAATTTAATCTGCACTTGGGATGAGACTTGCCTCTCCCATAGCTAAGTCAACAAAGGCAGTCTGCTCACTGGAGCTGAGAGGTAAGGAATAAAGATGGATCATTGCATGTTTGTGATCTTTTCCCCTGCTTTCACTCTGAGCCAAAAAGCAGGCGAGGCACAAAATGGTCAAGAATAGATCCATCCTGTAATAACAGTCCAGATTCAGCTGGCCTGAGTCAGGCCTAGAAAGGATAGAAAAATAAATGAGAGAAAACTGGCCTCTAGAAGATCATGAGGCCTGGACTCAGAAGTCAGATCATCCACTTTCAATACAGCACCCCACTTATTAGCTTGGTAACTATGGTTAAGTTACTAAACTCTCTGGGCTGCTCTCTACCATTTGTTTTAGGGGTCATGGTCGATATTTATAACTAAACATTTGGGCCACTTGCTTTTTCTCTTTCTAGGCCTTTAAGTTTCCAATATCATGTTTTAAATTCACCAATAAAGAGTGAGCCCTCAAAACTCTAGGTCTGCACCCTTGACCTCAATAAAAGCAGAAGCCCAGACCTGCACATGTCTTCTCTCTCTGTACCAGCAAACTTGTTGTGTGACCCTAGACGGACTGTGTAATTTGCAAGATTTGTATACAATAAACTTGTCTCTTCCAAAGTTTCCTGATGCTTATTGCTAAGGGTGACTTTCAATCACAAAAGAATCACAAGGACAAGGGCAAGTCTAGGTAACGACGCTAGTTATTAATAAGCTGAGGCCTGGACAAAACAATACTACTTATTACAATATCCAATATAACTACCGCACCAAGAAAATATCATCTCCATTCTGGATTATTAGAATGGCCTTTTCCCTTTCTCTATTGTTTTAAAAATTAACTTGATATTTTTAAGTTTCCATTTTATCTTCTTTATTGAGCAATTAGCCCTACCTCTTTGCATTTTTTTTTCAACTATTGCCTTAGGGTTTTACTGTATACATTTACTATATACAACATCTAAGTTTTTTCTTTTTCTTTTTTTTGCCTTACTGCCAGCTTGTGGGATTGTATTTTCCTGACCAGGGATTGAAGCCGGGCCCTCAGCAGGGAGAGTGCGGAGCCCTAACCCCTGGACCATGGAAATTCCAATACACATTTTAACTTATCATAGTCTATATTCACACAATATTTAACACTGCACATATAGTATAGGAATGTTGACCAATAGACATTCATGTTCTCAATCATCTACATTGTGGTATTATGATACATTTCATATCTATATAGTTATAGTTATCATTTACTATTTTTTGCTTTAAACAATTATTTTTAGAGAAATTAAAAATTAGAAAAATTGTATTATACCATTTCCCACATATTTACCATTTCTTGTGTTCTTTATTCCTTTCATTTCAGTTCACTCACTCAGTGGTGTCTGACTCTTTGCGACCGTATGCACTGCAGCACACCAGTCTTCCCTGTCCATCACCAGCACCTGGGGCTTGCTCAAATGCATGTCCATTGAGTTGATGATGCCATCCAACCATCTCATCCTCTGTTGTCCCCTTCTCCTCCTGCCTTCAGTCTTTCCCAGCATCAGGGTCTTTTTCAATGAGTCAGTTCTTCGCATCAGGTGGCCAAAGTATTGGAGCTTCAGCTTCAGCATTAGTCCTTCCAATGAATATTCAGGACTGATTTCCTTTGGGATGGATTGGTTGGATCTCCTTGCTGTCCAAGGAACTCTCAAGAGTCTTCTCCAATGCCACAGTTTAAAAGCATCAAGTATTCAGCTCTCAGCTTTCTTTATGGACCAACACTCACATCCATACATGACCACTGGAAAAACCATAGCTTTAACTAGATGGACCTTTGTTGGCAAAGTAATGTCTTTGCTTTTTAATATGCTCTCTAGGTTGGTCATAGCTTTTCTTCCAAGGAGCAAATGTCTTTTAATTTCATGGTTGCAGTCACCATTTGCAGTGATCTTGGAGCCCAAGAAAATAAACTCTCTCACTGTTTCCATTGTTTCCCCATCTATTTGCCACAGGTGATGGGATCAGATGCCAAGATCTTTGTTTTTTGAATATTGAGTTTTAAGCCAGCTTTTTCATTCTGCTCTTTCACTTTCATCTAGAAGCTCTTTAGTTCCTCTTCACTTTCTGCCATTAGGGTGCTGTCATCTGAATATGAGGTTATTGATATTTCTCCCAGCAATCTTGATTACAGCTTGGGCTTCATCCAGCCCAGCATTTCACATGATGTACTCTGCATGTAAGTTAAATAACCAGGGTGACAATATAGAACCTTGACATACTCCTTTTCCTATTTGGAACCAGTCTGTTCCATGTCCAGTTCTAACTGTTGCTTCTTTGCCTATATATAGATTTCTCAGGAGGCAGGTCAGGTGGTCTGGTATTCCCATCTCTTGAAGAATTCTCCACAATTTGTTGTGATCTACACAGTGAAAGGCTTTGGTGTAGTCAATAAAGCAGAAGAAAATGTTTTTCTGGAACTCTCTTGCTTTTTCTATGACCCAATGGATGTTGGCAATTTGATCTCTGGTTCTTCTGCCTTTTCTAAATCCAACTTGAACATCTGGGAGTTCTTGGTTCATGTACTGTTGAAACCTTGCTTGGAGAATTTTGAGCATCACCTTGCTAGTGTGTGAAATGAGCACAATTGTGCGGTAGGTTGAGCATTCTTCGGCATTGCCTTTGGGACTGGAATGAAAACTGACCTTTTCCAGTCCAGTGGCCACTGCTGAATTTTCCAAATTTGCTGTTATATTGAGTGCAGCACTTTCACAGCATCATCTTTTAGGATTTGAAATAACTCAACTGGAATTCCATCACCTCTTCTAGCTTTATTCGTAGTGATACTTCCTAAGGCCCTCTTGACTTCCCACTCCAGGATGTCTGGCTCTAGATGAGTGATCACACCATTATGGTTATCTGGGTCATGAAGAACTTTTCTGTATAGTCCTTCTGTGTATTCTTTCCACCTCTTCTTAATATCTTCTGCTTCTGTTAGGTCCATATTGTTTCTGTCCTTTATTGTTCCCACCTTTACATGAAATGTTCCCTTGGTATCTCTAATTTTCTTGAAGAGATTCCTAGTCTTTTCCATTTTATTGTTTTGCTCTATTTCTTTGCATTCTCACTTAGAAGACTTTCTTATATCTCCTTACTATTCTTTGGGACTCTGCATTCAAATGGATATATCTTTCCTTTTCCCCTTTGCCTTTAGCTTCTCTTGTTTTCACAGGTATTTGTAAGGCCTCAGACAACTATTTTGACTTTTTGCATTTCTTTTTCTTGGAGATGGTTTTGATCACCACATCCTGTACAATGTTATGAACGTCTGTCCATAGTTCCTCAGGCACTCTATCTATCAGATCCAATCCCTTAAATCTATTTATCCCTTCCACTGTATAATCATAAAGGACATATTCATATATATATATATATATATATATATATATATATATATATATATATAATTTCCATCTGATATTATCTTCCTTAGTCTAAAGAACTATCTTTGCTATACTTAAAACAAATAACCAACAAGGACCTACTGTATAGAACAAAGATCATTGCTTAATACTCTGTAAAAATCTTATTTGGGAAAGAATTTGAAAAAAAATCAGATACATGTATAACTGAATCACTTTGTTGTATACCTGAAACTAACACAACATTGTTAATCAACTATGCTCTAATATAAAATAAATTTTTTTAAAAAATTTCTTGAGTGCAGATCTGCTGAAAAGGAATTTTTGCAGCTTTATTTGTCTGGGAAAAAAAAAAAAAAACCCTATATCTCCTTTATTTTTCAAAGTTTATTTTTCAGGTTGCAGAATTCCACACTGACAGTTTTTTCTTTCAGTTTATTAAACATATAATTCTATATTGTATTCTGATTGTGAACCATCTTTGCTCCTTAGTCTGTAATGTATTATTTTTCTTAGGCTGCTCTTAAGATTTTCTTTTCATCACTGGTTTTCAGCAAGTTGATTATGGGGTATCTTAATGTAGTTTTCTTTATATATAGTCAGCTTAGAAATCATTGGAGTTTTTGGATATGTGTGTTTATAGATTTAATCATCATATGTGGAAATTTTTCAGCCATTTTTTTATTCAAATATTTTTCTCCCTTCACCTCTTTTTGTATATACTCCACATAAATGTATGTGGTTATCCAGAAGAAGAAAAAGAACAATCTGGTGCTAATTTGAGACAGTTAGGTGTTATTCAAATCTAGATATCAAGTATGAACTTAGAAATATATACTTGGAGCTCGGTATGGGTCTAATGAGGAATTAGAAATCTTCACATAATATCCAAAGTTAGGTTTGAAGGAACATTAGTTCTGTAAGATGTTCTTCTAAAAAAGGGCTCCACAAAAAATAGGTTTGAGTAAGGCCTCAAACTGGATCTTCTTGAAAGTGATAGTCACTCAATCATGTCTGGACTCTTTGTGATCCATGGACTGTAGGCTGCCAGTCTCCTCTGTCTGTGGAATTCTCCAGACAAGAATACTGGAGTGGGTAACCATTCCCTTCTCTAGGGGATCTTCCCAACCCAGGAATCGAACCCAGGTCTCCTGCATTGCAGGCAAATTCTGTACCGTCTGAGCAACCAGGATTTTATAGTGAGTAATAATATTTACTATTACGCTAAAGGCCATACAGAGATCTATTGTTAAAAGTCTATTTTATTCCTCCTTCTGATGAATGTGTATGGCATCTAGAAAGACTGTACTGATGAACCTGTTTGCAGGGCAGCAATGGAGACGTAGACATAGAAAACTGAATTGTGGACACAGTAGAGGAATGAGAGGGTGGGACAAACTAAGGGAATTGCGTGGAAACATACATATCACCATAGATAAAATAGATAGCAAGTAGGAATTTGCTGTTTGACACAGGGAGCTCAACCCAGTCCCAGCTCTGGGACAACCTAGAGGGATGGGATGGGTTGGGTGATGGGAGGTGGTTTCAGGAGGAAGGGGACATATGTATACCTATGACTGATTCATTTTGATGTAAGGCAGAGACAAACAAAAGACTGTAAACCAATTATCCTCCAGTAAAAAAGCTTCTATTGTCTTCCAAACTTACTAGTACATATACTTTATAAATCAGCAGTCCTCTTTCTATTCCTCAGAATACCGTATTTGGGAATTATCAACTTTAGGTGAAAGAGCAATATTCCCCAGGAAGACTTTGACAAGTGAAGTGGTAAAACAGAATTAAAAAGATTTTTCTACAGTTTGTTCTGTTATACTGAGAACAAATAAAGTGGGAAAGATATGTTCAACTGGCATGCCCTAACTAAAGGAAGAAGAGAGTGAAAAAGTTGGCTTAAAGCTCAACATTCAGAAAATTAAGATCATGGCATCTGGTCCCATCACTTCATGGGAAATAGATGGGGAAACAGTGGAAACAGTGTCAGACTTTATTTTTGGGGGCTCCAAAATCACTCCAGATGGTGATTTCAGCCATGAAATTAAAAGACGCTTACTCCTTGCAAGGAAAGTTATGACCAACGTAGATAGCATATTCAAAAGCAGAGACATTACTTTGCCAACAAAGGTTCATCTAGTCAAGGCTATGGTTTTTCCTGTGGTCATGTATGGATGTGAGAGTTGGACTGTGAAGAAAGCTGAGCACCAAAGAATTGATGCTTTTGAACTGTGGTGTTGGAGAAGACTCTTGAGAGTCCCTTGGACTGCAAGGAGATCCAACCTGTCCATTCTAAAGGAGATAAGTCCTGGGTGTTCTTTGGAAGGAATGATGCTAAAGCTGAAACTCCAGTACTTTGGCCACCTCATGACTCATTGGAAAAGACTCTGTTGCTGGGAGGGGTTGGGGGCAGGAGGAGAAGGGGATGACAGAGGATGAGATGGCTGAATGGCATCACTGACTCAATGGACGTGAGTTTGAGTTAACTCCAGGAGTTGGTGATGGACAGGGAGGCCTGGCGTGCTGCAATTCATGGGGTTGCAAAGAGTTGGACACGACTGAGCGACTGAACTGAACTGAACTGAACTAAAGGAAGGTAAGTATACCAATGTGGAAATATAGGGAAGCATAATGAATAAAATTCCTCTCCGAGGGATACAGCTACCTAATCTATCTTTTCTGAAGTAGCTGGGAAATGACCCAGAAAGCAGCTGTTGTAGATCAGGGAGACAGTATCTCACAGTACTTAAGAGCTGATCTAAGCAGTGGGTGACAGTAAGCAAGTTTCTTAAACTCTTTAAGGCCCAAAATCCTCATCTGTAAAATGAAAATAAGAATAGTCCCTAAATTATAGAGTTTCAGCCAGAAATTAATGAAGCAATGAGTGTAAAACACTTTGCATAGGTTTTGTCCTGTGGTGAATGCTCATTAAATATTAGCTTCTATATATTTTTTACAAAGAAACATGGAAGACACAGAATAAAGAGAAACTCATAGCTTTAGACTTAAGAAGGTTTTACTAGCAAACAAGAGCATATAATCATGAAATTAAAAATAAAGACAAGAACAAGCAATGTATCAAAATACAGAGACAGAAGTTTGAGTCCTGTAACTTTCCATGGTATCCTAAGGCTTGAAAGAAAGTCAGCTCACTTATGTATTTCTCAGTTTCTTCTTCTTCTAAAAGTTGGAATAAAACTACTCTCTTGTTGTTAAAAAATTAAATGACATTGAAAATGCAAAAAGTCTTTGTAAAAGTGAACACATGATATAAGAAATATTAGACAAGGAAATTTGTATTAGTCGAGGTTCTCCAGAAAAATGGAATCCATAGGAAGTATTGTCGGAGAAGATAATGGCAAACCACTCCAGTACTCTTGCCTGGAAAATCCCACGGACAGAGGAGCCTGGTGGGCTGCCATCTATGGGGTCACACAGAGTCGGACACGACTGAAGCGACTTAGCAGCAGCAGCAGTAAGTATACAGGTATTGACTCATGTGGTTACAGAGGCCAAGAAGTCTCATGATGCACTGAAGTCGTCAGGCTGAAGAACCAGGAAAACTGGTGGTATAATTCAGTCTAAGTTTGAAGGCTTGAGAATCAGAGCATCAGTCTCAGTACTGGACTGAGCCCAAAGGCCTATTGTCAGAGAGGTGGAGAAGATGGATGTCTCAGCTCAAGCAGAGAGGAAAAAATCACCTCCCCCTTCACCTTTTTGTTCTATTTAAGTCCTCGATGGATTAGATGCCTCTCATCTGCCTTGGTGAGGGTGATCTTCACTCAGTCTGCTGATTCAAGTGCTAATCTTTTCTGGAGATACTTTCATAGACACATTCAAAAATGTCTTATTGCTATCCAGGCATTCTTTAGTCCAATTAAGTTAACACATTAAAACAACCATCACAATATTATTAATGGAAATTGTGTAACCATAAATAAAAGAGCAGCAATATCTAGTCCAGATTCCATGAGAACTATTATCATCATATATATATATATATATATAAAAGTGTAAAGTGATGCAAAAAGAGGTTCAGTGGTTAAACAAGAACTCCCAGACATGCAGAGAAAGAGCCAAGGCTAGAATTTCAGATTCTTTGGCCTCATACCCAGTTCTCCCTGTACAGACTTGGAACCGTTACAGCTCTTCCTAAATCTGTACAGAGATGACACTTTACATTCTGGTCATGAGATAATCCCTCTCTGCTGCTGTTTTGATGCTTTGCTGCTGGCTGAAGGGCCTACAGCTACACTGTAACAAAACCCACATATCTCCCCTGAGGTCAATGATATTGACAGTTTCTGCCTGATTTGGAGGTGCTTTATCCACATGCTACAATAAATCTGATTTAGTCTCTTTCTCCATACCACTGATAATTCGGACTTTGGCAGGGGCATGCATCATGCCATAGAAACAGAGTGAAGAAGAAGAACTAGATTCTGAGATATAAGTGTGATATATGATGAAAGATTTTGCAGTTAGGCTTCTTTTTTGTTGTTGTTTTGTTTTTTTTTTAACTCTAGAAAGAGGTTACCTCCAAAGAAACTTAGAACTAATTTTTTTAACACACTAGATCAAATCCCACACAAATAGATTTTTATCAACACCTAATCTGACCTACTAATAGCCTGTACAACCAACTGTGCAAACTTAGCCACAAAAGCAGCTTTGTGCATGGTGACATAGGATGGAGGAGGAGTTAGGAAGGGTAAAATAATAAAGTATGTCTTAAGAGAAATTCCATAAAGTACCTCAGCAAACAAGGTAAAAACCTAGTTGAAAGGTATAGAAATAGCAATTATCTTTTGCCATAAGGTTCCTTGGGTATTATGCATCTCCATTCATGATGCATGAACCAATCATGAATGTGCACATAACTCCCAAAACAGATTGAAAAAGAAACACAGAAACAGCCACAACCTACCTGCTTCTGCTAATTTGTAGTGCTGATCTCTTTTGCTATTCTCCACTCTTCTGGTAACAGGAAAATGCTGTTTCTACTCAGAATCAATGTTTTCACATTCCACGTGGTCTTGGTGTAGCTCTCAGTTATAAATATGCGCATGAAATTCAGGCCGGTCAATCAGAGGACTCCATGTCTCTAGTTACAGTGATTGGGTTAAGAATGGACACATGGCCTAAAGAAGTATAAGCCTTCCAGATAATTGCTCTTTGGAGACTGATGAGGGGGAAACCTGCTTCTTTTTTTCTTAGATAGAAAGGCTTAGAACTGAACCTACATGTAGAAGGAAGAAGAGCTGAAAGATGGAAACAGGAGAGACAGATGACAAAGAAAATGTCAATAATATGATATATGTCCCTTAATTTTGATATGCAGAGTCAAGTGGTTCAAGATATATAAACCTATATACTCTCCTTTTAGCTATAGGAGTTTAGATTTCTGCGGCTTTTGGCTAAAATAGTGCTAAGGCAGTATATCTTACATACTGTAATACAGTATATATTGAAGTCTTTCATGATCATAATCTCTAGGGCCATGTTTTAGCCGTACAAAACAAATACAAACCAACTTGCTTGTGATACTCCTTTTGACTAGGAGACATGATTTAGACTAAACTAAGAATATGAGATAGAGGAATTCTTTAAACATTGCTGATCTGAATCACCTCAAAAAGTCTGTCTTTAAAAGAACACCAAGGAACCAAATTCAGTAGATGCATCATAGAGGTAGCAATGAATATTGATGACCATCACTGCTTAAGGGGTAACTATCCTCTATCTACCCTTATGAATAGCATTGATTAAAGTTGATAAAAAGATTATTTCATCAACTGCATTTTTCTACATAAGTGATGGAAATGCAAAGTTATTTTGAAATATTAATCAATGTTTTTATCCAAGATACTTCTCATTACCCAACCCCTTCTCCTAATTAGAGCAACTAGGCTTCTTGTCTTTACTAATCCAGTGATGGGAACGATCCAACAGAATGCTTCATTCAGCTTGTAGCTTTCGAGCTGTAAATACCTAGACAGAAAAAAGTCAGAGGGGATAGAAGAAAGCTGAGAGGGGTGATATTTCTGAGAAACTTTTCCCAGAAATCCTAAAATAGAAACTGCTATGGGGGTACATGCCTGTGTAGCCCCGACCTCATCCCATCCCCTGGTTTCCCATAGCTTCAGAGTAGACAGAGAGAGCAGTCAATTGTTTTCCATGCTCCCAGGAGGGGCTCAGAGGCAGCATAAAGAGTCGACCTGGAGCAAAGGACAGCACAGCAACAATTTTCAGGAATCAATGGCCCAGGACTAGGCCAGATGACTGATATCACAGAAGATATCTGCATGTACAGATGACAGTCAGGGGCCAGATAGCACTGTGCCCTGCAACAGGAGCTACGGAATTCAGCGACCACCCTGGGGGAAAGGCAGGACCTTGAATTGATTGAGATTTAGCTCCTATCATCAGGGGAATGAGCTCTTGAAACAGAACACTGAGTTACAGAAAAACAAAGATTACATTTCTGAACCACTAGACAGAGACTCATATTCACTACTGAGTGTTAAAATTTTTTCAGAGTAAAATAACCAACAAAAATTTTAAGTCTTTTATTTAATATTTGCATTTGAAATTATGGATCACTAAGTTTAAAGTTCTGTGTTAAGAGGAGGGTTCAGGATGGGGAACACAGGTATACCTGTGGTGGATTCATTTCGATATTTGGCAAAACTAATACAATATTGTAAAGTTTAAAAATAAAAAAAAAAAAAGTAACTTATGTTGAAGACAGTACAGAACTCTGAATTACCATGGACTCGAAGCATCTGCATTTCTTGGACTTGTGCCTGGAGATATTTCCTCTTTCTGTTATCAAAGAATCTTCTATCATAAGCCAGCATATCATTAAGGAACTGTAAGGTTTCTTATGTTAACAATAAGGAAAGCTAAACTCAAGAACATGGCCCACTCAGCATTCCTTCTGTATAACTGTCAACTCCAAACCTACCCCTTCCTCCAACAGAAAGTCAACAGAACCCATCTGCATACAAAGCGAAGCCCTGAGCAGTAGGGAAAAGCAATTATCTGTGCTCCATGGGGTCGCAAAGAGTCAGACATGACTGAGTGACTAAGCACACATGCATGCCATGCCAGGTTAGAATTGTCAACTACAAAGAAACAGCATGTTTGTCTTATTCAGCTGTGATGCCACGTTATTCATTGTGCTGTGCTATATTGCTCAGTCATGTCTGACTCTTTGCAACCCCATGGACTCTAGCCCACCAGGCTCCTCTGTCCATGGGATTCTCCGGGCAAGAACACTGGAGTGGTTTAGCCATGCCCTCCTCCAGGAGATCTTCCCAACCCAGGGATCAAACCCAGGTCTCCCACATTGCAGGCAGATTCTTTACCATTTGAGCCACCAGGGAAGCCCACGTTAGGCTTTTTATCTCTATAATTTTAATAAGGAAATAATATTTGTTGGACACAAAATACCCATCAGGAATTAAAGCACATCATGCTTTATGTATGTTACCTCATTTAATCCTATCTGGTAGGTTTTACGATTTCCATTTTAAAATGAGATCAGTGAAGCTCATAGGGGATTAGTGACTGATCTTAGGTCATGTAATTGATCAGGGGAAGATTCTGAATTGAAGTAAAATTAGCCTGGCTTTGAAGCCTGTGCACTTCAACTTCACCACACATCTCCCAAATCAGAACCATATTAAAAGGTTCAAATTTTGAGTCAACTGAAAATTCATTAAACACAGTGTGAAGTCTGAGCAATGCTCACACTTGGTATTCTTTGACCAAGCATCCTCTGCCCCTATGCATTCATAAAGCTGAGTTTCCTCATCTTCACATCTAAGCTAAAATACTACTTCCTAAGAAAGACCGACCCTGATGACCATATTCAAAGTGGACAAGCAGCCATCTAGCCCCTAGCCCCTGTCACATCGGTGGTGTTGTTCTCTGTATTTATCACTTCTGAGATGATCTTTTCATCTATTTCCCATCTCCTCTGACGGGAAATTCCCCATGTGCCCTTTAGCAGATTTCTGATTTCCATTCTTGCTCTCTATCCTGATACCATAAGAGACAGAAGAATACTTTTTAAATATAAGCCAATTATTACATTCCTCTACTCAAAGTCCTTACAGTCTTCCTAACCCCATTCAGAGTGAATACCAAGTACTTATTTCTTTCTGTGTCTGAGAGCCTCTCCCTCTACTCTCTCCAACTCGTCTGCTCCCATCGCCTCTCCCTGAACTAGTCTCAGCGTCTGAGCCCCTGCAACTCACCTGCCTGGAACAGCACTTGCCTTGACATCCTCACTCCTCATTCTCTCACTTCCTTCAAGTCATACCTCATCATGGTCCCTGGTGTCTTAAAATATTAAAGAGTAACATAACAACTTTTCACTTTTATATTTAAAGTTACTTTCCAGGCATCCTCACAAGGCTAACTGTTTGATTCTACTGAACTTCAAGGATGCAAGCTTCTAAAGGAGGAAGTAAAAACTGGCTCATCTTGCTATTTCTAGAAGGAGAAAAAAAAAAAGAAGACAGAATTTAATATACCACCTAGTAGCCAAAGATTTAAGTAACCTCATTTAGCATTTTTATTTCCACCATTTTACTTTTCTTTCATTTCTCTAAAGTAACATCTATATATTTCCTTCATTGGTTGATATACTTATTCATTCTTTTATTCGATGTACAGTTTCAAAACCCTTTAAGTAGTCAGTAGTGGAGATACAAAAATGAACAAGAGCCAGTTCCTGTCCTCAAACACCTCACAAAGTCAAGGAAGAGGCACTCCTAGAAACTATTAGAATGGACATCTTGCCACATGCCTTCTGCTGTTTCCATGGTTCATTAAGCTATGCAAGAAACTCAGAATTACACAAGAAAAAAGAATATTCTGCAATCTCATTTTTAGACAGCTAGTAAGAGATACTGAAGAAGGCAATGGCACTTCACTCCAGTACTCTTGCTGGAAAAATCCCATGGACGCAGGAGCCTGGTAGGCTGCAGTCCATAGGGTCGCTAAGAGTCGGACACGACTGAGCGACTTCACTTTCACTCTTCACTTTCATGCACTGGAGAAGGAAATGGCAACCCACTCCACTGTTCTTGCCTTGAAAATCCCAGGGACGGGGGAGCCTGGTGGGCTGCTGTCTATGGGGTCGCACAGAGTTGGACACGACTGAAGCGACTTAGTGGTGGCGGCAATAAGAGATATACATTGAAGAAATTTAGTGTTCATACAAAATTCAGTTCAGTCCAGTCCCTCAGTCATGTCTGACTCTGTGACACCATGAACCACAGCACGCCAGGCCTCTCTGTCCATCACCAACTCCTGGAGTTTACCCAAACTCATGTCCATTGAGTCAGTGATGCCATCCAACCATCTCATTCTCTGTTGTCCCCTTCTCCTCCTGCCCTCAATCTTTCCCAGCATCAGGGTCTTTTCCAATGAGTCAGCTCCTCATCAGGTGGCCAAAGCATTGGAGTTTCAGCTTCAGCATCAGTCCTTCCAATTAACACCCAGGACTGATCTCCTTTAGGATGGACTGGTTGGATCTCCTTGCAGTCCATGGGACTCTCAAGAGTCTTCTCCAACACCACAGTTCAAAAGCATCAATTCTTTGGCGCTCAGCTTTCTTTATAGTCCAACTCTCACATCCATACATGACTACTGGAAAAACCATACAAAATAGTATGTTCTTTTTATATATATTTATATAATTTATAAGTATATTACATAATTTATATATATTTATAAGTGTCTCAGTCATAGAGATTTGATTATGGCTCAATACTTTTCTTAATCTACAGTTTGGCTCTGTCTAACCTGTCACATAATTTATACCTTTGATGAAATCCAAGGGAAAAGAGTAGGAGAAGGCTAGAGCCAAATCTAATATTTGTTTATTTACGATACTACATAGCTAAATCATACATTTCTGCTGATTCTTGGGCCTGCCTTCCACCCACCCCAAAAATTCCTCTTGACTTTGTGCTATTGGTAAACTTTCCTCCCAATGCAGGAGACATAAGAGACGCAGGATCAATTCTTGGGTTGGGAAGATCCCTGCAGGAGGACGTGGCAACCCACTCCAATATTCTTGCCTGGAGAATCCCATGGGCAGATAAGTCTGATGGGCCACAGTCCATAGGATCTCAAAGAGTCAGACATGACTGAGTGACTTTCACTTCAAGTCAATTTATATCAAAAAATTTCCATATAAATAATATATTACGTAGATCTGTGTTTGTGGGTGTGTATACTATGCATGTTTATGTGTGCAAATTAACTTTAATATGCACCCTAGGGACAGCTACTTAGTACTTCAAGTACTGCAATCAAGAATCTATGTTTCAAAGTGACTATGCTAGCATTTCAAATATTTTTCCTAAATATATTCTAATAACACAGGTGTTAGTTTACAAAAGGAATGTTCATTTCCCCCAGTAGTAAAAATAAGAGGTGTTCAAGATCCCTTGACAAGAAATATTTTATAAGCTCCAATGCCTTTTCATGAACCAGATATCCAAAAGAGCCAAGTGCTCAACATCTTGAAAGCATCACTTTAGGTCTAGAACTTCTTTAGGACCTGGGTCCCCCTGGTCTAACAGATACTTTTATCACCTTATCCAGTTAGAAGGTAATTCACCTAGTGTCCATTTTAGAATGAATCATTCAAGCATGGTACATTTGGAGTGCTTGCAGCCATAGAATGGGGTGTTGCATGACAGAAACAATAGTTTGTGTCTGATCAGAAGTAAATGTATAAGTTATATAAGAATATGGTAGGAGAGCCTAGAACATCTCATGAACTGTGAGGTTGTGGCCAACGGAACTATACAAAGCCTACTGTCTCTAACCTCAGAGGCTTCTGCTGCAAACTGCCTAAGAGACTTAGATCAGTTTACACAATAGGCTTTCACCAGGGGCCACTGTCTTTTTTTTCTTTTCCTTTTTGCTATTAAATTTATTTTGTATTGAAATATAATTGCTTTACAATGCTGTGTTAGCTTCTGCTGTACAACGAGGTGAATCAGCTATACATATACATACATCCCTTCCTTCTTGGACCACTCCCACCCAGCCCCCACCCACCTAGTCCATCACAGAGCAGCAAGCTGTTTCCTGTGCTTTGTAGGAGGTTCCCACTAGCTATCTGTTTTACACTGTCTTTCTTTAGTCTACTTTGAATCATAAGTCTGGGCCATGGAGCTACAATAAACAATTCCTCCTCATTTACAAAAATGTTTTATAGCTTTGGAGATCATTTTAAACCCATGGCATGTGTGCATGCTAAGTCACTTTAGTTGTGTCCTGTTCTATGGGATCCTATAGACCGTAGCCCACCCAGCTCCTCTGTCCATGGGATTCTCCAGGCAAGAATACTGGAGTGGGTGGCCATGCCCTCAACCAAGGGACTGAATCTATGTCTCATGGATCTCCTGCATTGCAGGTGGATTCTTTACTGCTGAGCTATCAGGGAAGCCCTTTAAACCCGTACAGAGGAGTGAATGCCTCACAAAGCATCAGTTACCTGAGACAGTTCTGAGGGATCATCTTCCTTGAACAGGATCTGGGGGCCAATAGAACTAACATAATCTAGATTAGACATATCTCCATTATCATTTAAGAAAACCTAGTGTAATGCCTCTTGATTGATGCTGTAAGAAGTGTACAAAAAAAATAATAATCTTTTAAAATGTCTGTTAAAATAAGCACAAACCAATCCTCAGTTATTTAAACAGGTAATCTCAAAGAAGTACATTTTCAGTTAAAAGTTTCTATAGAACAAACATTATCTATTTGTTCTCCCAATTTCCTAGACTATATTAGTGGGAAGCGGGTTGGGGGGCAGGAGTGGCTTAACAGGAAAAAAATAAACAGAATGGTATTTTGAAACACCTTAAATCTTCATAAAGTTTATCTGCTTCCAAAATGATGTAATTAGAGGGGCTAAGGACAAGCAACAGGAGAATGAGATTTCTCCCTTAAGGTAATTGGTATGTGATTATTACTTGAATTTGCATGCTGCATAATTTCTTATTGTTCATTGCTGCCACTTCATTAGAATCTGAAAAGAGTGAAACAAATCCAAAAATAAACTTCAAATTCCTTAAAATGCTATATTATCCTAATGGCACTAAATAGCTTTAGATGTTTTGGTAATCAGTAAAAAAAAAAAAAAAATGAGGTTTGAAGGCTAGGGTTATATTAAAAATCATCTTTATTGTATGATTTAAGTTTAAGTTAAACTGAGTGTGTACAAAGTAAAAACATCCTAGATAAAAGCACAATGCACACACAGAAAGCACAGTTTGGTGATTAACCTGTTGGAACAGAATTGCAAATAGAAGAATTCCAGCCTAGGAATTGAATTGTCATGTCACATTTATCTACAATGCTCAAGCCAACTACATAATCTCTTAATCTTTATTGTGAAGCAGAGGATTAGCCAAGGTTCTCCAGAGAAATAAAAGCAACTGGAGATATATATTTATATGATGAGCTTTGTTATAGGAATTAGCTTATGCAATTATGGAGGCTGAGAAGTCCCATGATCTCAATATCTGCAACCTGGAGAACCAAGAAAGCCAGTGTTGTAATTTAATCTGAGTCTGAAGGTCTGAGATCCAGGAGCCCTGGTGTCTGAGGACAGGAGATCAATGTCTCATCTTAAGCAAATTCAGCCTGCTTCTGCTTCTCTGTTCTCATCAGGCCCTCAATGAATTGGATGATGCCCACTAACACTGATGAGGGTAATCTTCTTTATTCAGTCTCCTTATTCAAATGCTAATCTCTTCTGGAAACACTCTCACAGACAAATCCAGAAATGATATTTTACCAGCCATCTGGGCATCCTTTAGCCCAGTCAAGCTGACATGTAAAATTAAACATCACAAGCAGTGTAAAGCATAGAATTGAAGCAATTCCCCAGATAATTCAAATTTGAAAGGGAAACATACACACATTTTAGCTTAAAATAATCAGAGATATAGGTATATTCTGAATAAATAAAGCTAATTCTTTCATTCATAAGTAAGCAACATAGGGTGGAATTTCTGTGATAATTCTGGAAGAGTGACTCATAAAGACATTCAAAACAGCCATGCTTCTCTAAATCTATTATTTTTCAGATCTGGAACAATTCCTTTCAACTTAAAAATTTGACTTGGGTAGTTGTAGGACATTAAGACTTTTTACTCTGTCCACATTAACTTTGTTTCTAAACAGAATTTTGTGATTAAAGGTGAACAATTAAAAGAGCTTACTGGTCCTTATTTTTGTCTTTTGGTTGTTGTTATTGTTGCTGTAGACAAGAGTAGAATCATACTGGGAGCAGGTTTAGTGTTTTATATTGGTTTTCAAATGGATATTGATTAACAACAGGGTATTGAATATTAAGTATCGTAACTGCACAGCATCTCCCAACCCACTCACTCTCCACTCATTTCAGGCAAAAGCAATCCCTTGTCTTTTGAACTGCACCAGTAGAACTGCCATGCTTCTATATTACTTGACTTCTGCTTCAACTTTTCCTTCTACACGCTGAGTCAATCAGAGCCCTTACCTGAGATTTATGGGAATCTGAGATAGAGTAATTGTTGGTAGCAGAAGCTTAAAAATACAAAACTCAGAAGCTGTTGCTGCTGCTGCTGCTAAGTCGCTTCAGTCATGTCCAACTCTATGCGACCCCAGACGGCAGCCCACCAGGCTCACCCGTCCCTGGGATTCTCCAGGCAGGAACAGTGGGTAGCTGTTACTGGCCTTTTAATTGCCAGTCAGGAGAAATCCATCTACAGTTGGGAAAAATTAAGTTAACCCAAACAGCAAGTAGGGGAAAATAAAAAAATAAAAAGGGAGAGTGAATTCTGGTAGTAATTGAGACTCAGCTCTATTCCTTTCCTTTCCTTTCCCAATTTTATGTTGAACCATTCCTTGGATCCTTTGAGTCAATAAATCTATACTTTAGCCAACTGTGAATTGGGCTTACCAATCTGCTGCTGCTGCTACTGCTAAGTCGCTTCAGTCGTGTCCGACTCTGTGTGACCCCATAGACGGCAGCCCACGAGGCTCCTCCGTCCCTGGGATTCTCCAGGAAAGAACACTGGAGTGGGTTGCCATTTCCTTCTCCAATGCGTGAAAGGGAAAAGTGAAAGTGAAGTCGCTCAGTCGTGTCCAACTCTTCGTGACCCCATGGTCTGCAGCCTACCAGGCTCCTGCGTCCATGGGATTTTCCAGGCAAGAGTACTGGAGTGGGGTGCCACTGCCTTCTCCATACCAATCTGCACCTAATCTAATATAAATAGACACATAAGACCTGGATTATCTTATCAATACCAGCATACAAAAATCAAGGATAACACATTTATTACAACATGGAAAGAAATCTCCATGAAATCACATTTTAATCTGCTCTAAAACTGACATATAAATAAGATGAATCTCGTTACACACACCCCTGCCCCAAAATAAAACAGGCTGTTTAATACTTCACATCAGGTTGTGTTACCCTAAAGTCTGAACATGCAATTAGAATTTTCAAGATACTGTAAATTTGGATTTAATTCCGTATTTGTTTAAATTTGCAAAGGTTTAAATTTTTTAATGCCAAGCTTGTTTCTACCTCAGGGCATTTCCACAAGCTGTTTCCTCTCTCCAGAATATTCTTACCTGGATAATTTCGTGGCTCATTCTACCTCATTAAGTAATAATAAAATAGCACTATCTTGGAGAGACTTTTTCATATCAGTTACACAAAGCAGACTATTCCTACCTCTAGCTAGTTTCTATTATGCTATCCTGACTTTTCATTATAGCACTTTCTGAAATTCTTACCTACTTCTTATTTTTTCATCTCCACTTTGTCTAGACTACATATTTGATATAAAGAAACATATCTGCCTTGTTTATGAAGCATCTAGAACCCTGCCTGGCACTGTAGGCATTCAATAAATATCTGCTAAATGAAAGGAAGGGAAGAAAGAAGATGGAAAATCAGAATGCAAATTTGATGAGCTTGATTTTTTTTTTAATTAAATTGAAAAGATTTCAATATTGGGAATGCATACTGGGATTACTATCCAAGATTATCAGCTGGCTACCTGCAAAACCTCTGAGGGACTGCATCTCTCAGGACACCATATTTTCAGAGTATGGATTTCCCATCTTAAAATTCCAGAAGCTGCATATTCTTATTTATCCAAGTATGATCCAATATTCAGTGGTAGCCATTGAGTAAGTTAATCACATGAGGCCATTTTAGCATCCACATGCCACCATGTTGATTATAATGGATGAGAGTCATGCTTAAATTCCATCCCAGTTTCCCAACCTTCCCACATTTCATATCTAACCTCACTTTCTACTAGTATAATGGTGCCAAGTAGGTCGACTGAATAATCAAACTATTTATTGATTAAAACAAAATTCAAGGAAATGTTTTAGTCCTAGGAAGCTACTGAAACCTTAGCAAACGCAATATATCAAACTTAGCTATACCTGAGAATGGTTAGGACTTTCCAGGTGGCACTAGTGGTAACAGAATCTGCTTACCAATGCAGGAGACATAAGAGACGCAGGTTCGATCCCTGGGTTAGGAAGATTCGCTGCAGAGGGCATGGCAACCCACTCCAGTATTCTTGCCTGGAGAATCCCATGGACAGAGGAGCCTGGTGGGCTACAGTCCATGGGGTTGCAAAGAGTTGGACATGACTGAAGTGACTTAGTATGTATACAAGCACGCAAACTGTTAAGAGATATACCAGCGATCCAATATACTGTATTCCTTTCCTGCAAAACACTAAATATATACTTTTTAACTCTTTTCTCTATGTAAGGCTTTTCTCTTATGTCAATATGTTCTTCCCTTCATAAGTATTCTTTTTACATCCCTATTCACCACAGGATTTATCATTCAGAGTTGAATTTACTTAGCTAATTCCCATGGTACAAAGCACCCCATAACTTTAGCCTATACAAATTAATTTTAATAGCCATCTTTTAAAAAGCCTAATAAAGTCCTTATCATCTTAGATACTGTTGGGGAGAAGGAAATTTTACTCTACCCTTTTAGGTTCTTCTGGCTAGTCTAAGAATTAAATTGACATGGCACAGATAAAAAAGAGAAAATCAAACAAAGTTTGATAACATATATATGGGAGAAATTAAATTAAAATTTAAAGATGCTTGCTTCTTGGAAGAATAGTTATGACAAACCTAGAGAGTATATTAAAAAGCAGAGGTATCAATATGCTGACAAAGTTCTGTATAGTCAAAACTATGGGTTTTCCCGTAGTCATGTATAGATGTGAGAGGTGGACCAGAAAGAAAGCTGAGTGCTGAAGAATTGATGCTTTCAAACTGTGGGCTAGAGAAGACTCTTGAGAGTCCCTTGGACTGCTAGGAGATCCAACCAGTCAATCCTAAAGGAAACCAGTCATAAATATTCATTGAAAGGACTGATGCTGAAACTCTAATATTTGGCTACCTGATACAAAGAGCCAACTCATTGGAAAAGATCCTGATGCTAGGAAAGACTGAAGGCAGGAAGAGAAGGGGGCGACAGAGGATGAGGCAGTTGGATGGCATCACCGACTGGATGGACATGAGTTTGGAGAAATTCAGGGGGATAGTGAAGGACAGGAAAGCCTGGCATGATGAAGTTCATGGGGTCACAAAGAGTCAGACACAGCTTAGCAAGTGAGCAACAAAATACATGGGAGAGACCCAAGAGTACTGAGTAACTTTCCAAAACGGGTGAAACTCTCACTTAAAATAACATCTTCAGCTAAACACAAAAGAGGATGGTGGGGGCAGGGCTTTGGGGCTGCACAGGGGAGAAAGGCAGTTCATATGAAGATGGAAAGGAAAGTGTTTGGTAAATAAATGTTTGCTGAGCCTTGAAGAGACAGTGGGACATAGAGAAGAATTTTTAACAAATAGACTACTGGGTCCTCTTTGTCTAGCACACTAGTTCATACTATAGTTATCTATGGTGACAGTATATCTATTCCTGAAATAGACCATCTACCTAAATTCCTCAAGCAGTTAGGGGGAAGGTCCAACATTCTTCCCAAAGTTTTTTGGGCCTTGATTGTTTCCAGCTTAAAATAATCCACATGCCAAAGAGATAATTTGGGGTGGCAAATTTAGTTTTCCTTGACTTACAATGAAAACTGACCTTTTCCAGTCCTGTGGCCACTGCTGAATTTTCCAAATTTGCTGGCATATTGAGTGCAGCACTTTCACATCATCATCTTTCAGGATTTGAAATAGCTCAACTGGAATTCCATCACCTCCACTAGCTTTGTTCGTAGTGATGCTTTCTAAGGCCCACTTGACTTCACATTCCAGGATGTCTGGCTCTAGGTCAGTGATCACATCATCATAATTATCTGGGTCGTGAAGATCAGTTTTCATTTCAATCCCAAAGAAAGGCAATGCCAAAGAATGCTCAAACTATCGCACAATTGCACTCATCTCACATGCTAGTAAAGTAATGCTCGTAATCCTCAAAATTCTCCAAGCCAGGCTTCAGCAATATGTGAACCGTGAACTTCCTGATGTTCAAGCTGGTTTTAGAAAAGGCAGAGGAACCAGAGATCAAATTGCCAACATCCACTGGATCATAGAAAAAGCAAGAGAGTTCCAGAAAAACATCTATTTCTGCTTTATTGACTATGCCAAAGACTCTGACTGTGTGGATCACAATAAACTGTGGAAAATTCTGAAACAGATGGGAATACCAGACCACCTAACCTGCTTCTTGAGAAACCTATATGCAGGTCAGGAAGCAACAGTTAGAACTGGACATGGAACAACAGACTGGTTCCAAAAAGGAGTACGTCAAGGCTGTATATTGTCACCCTGCTTATTTAACTTCTATGAAGAGTACATCATGAGAAATGCTGGGCTGGAAGAAGCACAAGCTGGAATCAAGATTGATGGGAGAAATATCAAAAACCTCAGATATGCAGATGACACCACCCTTATGGCAGAAAGTGAAAAGGAACTAAAAAGCCACTAGAGTGTAGAGAGTGAAAAAGTTGGCTTAAAGCTCAATATTCAGAAAATGAAGATCACGGCATCTGGTCCCATCATTACATGGGAAATAGATGGTGAAACAGTGGAAACAGTGTCAGATTTATTATTTTGAGCTCCAAAATCACTACAGATGGTGACTGCAGCCATGAAATTAAAAGACGCTTACTCCTTGAAAGGAAAGTTATGACCAACCCATATAGCATATTCAAAAGCACAGACATTACTTCACCAACAAAGGTCCATCTAGTCAAGGCTATGGTTTTTCCTGTGGTCATGTATGTATGTGAGAGTTGGACTGTGAAGAAGGCTGAGCACTGAAGAACTGATGCTTTTGAACTGTGGTGTTGGAGAAGACTCTTGAGAGTCCCTTGGACTGCAAGGAGATCCAACCAATCCATTCTGAAGGAGATCAGCCCTGGGATTTCTTTGGAAGGAATGCCACTAAAACTGAAACTCCAGTACTTTGGCCACCTCATGTGAAGAGTTGACTCATTGGGGATGACAGAGGGTGAGATGGCTGGATGGCATCACTGACTCGATGGACATGAGTCTGAGTGAACTCCCAGAGTTGGTGATGGACAGGGAGGCCTGGCGTGCTGCGATTCATGGGGTCGCAAAGCGTCGGACACGACTGAGTGACTGAACTGAACTGAACTGACTTACAATGGGGATATATCCCAATAAACACACTGCTAGTTGAAAATGTATTTAATGCACCTAACCTAGCAAACATCATAGGTTAGCCTAGTCTATGTTAAATGTCTTCAGATCAGTTACATTAGCCTACAGTTGGGCAAAATCATCTAACCCAAAGCCATTGTATAATACAGTGGGTTTTGTTGTTGTTCAGTCACTCAGTCGTGTCCGACTCTCTAACCCCATAGACTGCAGCACGCCACGCTCATCTCCCAGAGCTTGCTCAAACTCATGTCCATCAAGTCAGCAATGCCATCCAACTATCTCATCCTCTGTTGTCCCCTTCTCCTCCTGCCTTCAATCTTTCCCAGCATCACGGTCTTTTCCAGTGAGTCATCTCTTCACATCAGGTGGCCAAAGTACTGGAGCTTCAGCATCATCCTTGCAATGAATATTCAGGGTTGATTTCCTTTAGGACTGTAACGTCTCCTATAATTGACTGAATGCTATACTAAAGGTGAAAAGTAAAATGTTGTATGGGTACAGAAAGCTTTCAGTGTGTTTACCCTCATGACTGTGTGGCTGACTTGGAGCTGTGGTCTACTGAAACTGCCCAGGATCACAAGAGGGTATTGTACCACATACCTCTAGCCTAGGAAAAAATCAAAATTTTAAACTCCAGGTATGGTTTCTACTGAACACACATTGCTTTCACACCACCATAAAGATGAAAAACCCTCAACTGAACCATTGAAAGTCAAAAACTATTTATAAATACAACATGAACAAATAATACATACAACTCTAAAAACTCTTCCACCCAGTTATATTCCACCCAATCTGTCTCCTCTAACTTCACCTCTTTCCTGTATTGTTCTTGCTCCCTTAATACTAATCAACCCAATAGGATAGAAACAAGTGTCATTAAGTGAGAAATTAAAGCAATATTTCGCAGTTTGTCTCTTTCTTTAATAAAATTTTGTTTTTAGAATTCTAAGATAAGGTGTCCATATGTGCGTGGAATTATCTCTCGGCTTTCTATTTTATTCCATTGATCTATATTTCTGTCTTTGTGCCAGTACCATACTGTCTTGATAACTGTGGCTTTGTAGTAGAGCCTGAAGTCAGGTAGGTTGATTCCTCCAGTTCCATTCTTCTTTCTCAAGATCGCTTTGGCTATTCGAGGTTTTTTGTTTTTCCATACAAATTGTGAAATTATTTGTTCTAGCTCTGTGAAGAATACTGTTGGTAACTTGATAGGGATTGCGTTGAATCTATAAATTGCTTTGGGTAGTATACTCATTTTCACTATATTGATTCTTCCAATCCATGAACATGGTATATTTCTCCATCTATTAGTGTCCTCTTTGATTTCTTTCACCAGTGTTTTATAGTTTTCTATATATAGGTCTTTAGTTTCTTTAGGTAGATATATTCCTAAGTATTTTATTCTTTCCGTTGCAATGGTGAATGGAATTGTTTCCTTAATTTCTCTGTTTTCTCATTATTAGTGTATAGGAATGCGAGGGATTTCTGTGTGTTGATTTTATATCCTGCAACTTTACTATAGTCATTGATTATTTCTAGTAATTTTCTGGTGGAATCTTTAGGGTTTTCTATGTAGAGGATCATGTCATCTGCAAATAGTGAGAGTTTTACTTCTTCTTTTCCAATTTGGATTCCTTTTATTTCTTTTTCTGCTCTGATTGCTGTGGCTAAAACTTCCAAAACTATGTTGAATAGTAATGGTGAAAGTGGGCACCCTTGTCTTGTTCCTGACTTTAGAGGAAATGCTTTCAATTTTTCACCACTGAGGATAATGTTTGCTGTGGGTTTGTCATATATAGCTTTTATTATGTTGAGTTATGTTCCTTCTATTCCTGCTTTCTGGAGAGTTTTTATCATAAATGGATGTTGAATTTTGTCAAAGGCTTTCTCTGTATCTATTGAGATAATCATATGGTTTTTATTTTTTAATTTGTTAATGTGGTGTATTACATTGATTGATTTGCAGATATTGAAGAATCCTTGCATCCCTGGGATAAAGCCCACTTGATCATGGTGTATGACCTTTTTAATGTGTTGTTGGATTCTGATTGCTAGAATTTTGTTAAGGATTTTTGCATCTATGTTCATCAGTGATATTGGCCTGTAGTTTTCTTTTTTTGTGGCATCTTTGTCAGGTTTTGGTATTAGGGTGCTGGTGGCCTCACAGAATGAGTTTGGAAGTTTACCTTCCTCTGCAATTTTTTGGAAGAGTTTGAGCAGGATAGGTGTCAGCTCTTCTCTAAATTTTTGGTAGAATTCAGCTGTGAAGCCATCCGGACCGGGGCTTTTGTTTGCTGGAAGATTTTTTATTACAGTTTCAATTTCTGTGCTTGTGATGGGTCTGTTAAGATTTTCTATTTCTTCCTGGTCGAGTTTTGGAAAGTTGTACTTTTCTAAGAATTTGTCCATTTCTTCCACGTTGTCCATTTTATTGGCATATAATTGTTGATAGTAGTCTCTTATGATCCTTTGTATTTCTGTGTTGTCTGTTGTGATCTCTCCATTTTCGTTTCTAATTTTGTTGATTTGATTTTTTTCCCTTTGTTTCTTGATGAGTCTGGCTAATGGTTTGTCAATTTTATTTATCCTTTCAAAGAACCAGCTTTTGGTTTTGTTGATTTTTGCTATGGTCTCTTTTGTTTCTTTTGCATTTATTTCTGCTCTAATTTTTAAGATTTCTTTCCTTCTACTAACCCTGGGGTTCTTCATTTCTTCCTTTTCTAGTTGCTTTAGGTGTAGAGTTAGGTTATTTATTTGACTTTTTTCTTGTTTCTTGAGGTGTGCCTGTATTGCTATGAACTTTCCCCTTAGGACTGCTTTTACCGTGTCCCACAGGTTTTGGGTTGTTGTGTTTTCATTTTCATTCATTTCTATGCAAATTTTGATTTCTTTTTTGATTTCTTCTGTGATTTGTTGGTTATTCAGCAGCGTGTTGTTCAGCCTCCGTATGTTGGAATTTTTAATAGTTTTTCTCCTGTAATTGAGATCTAATCTTACTGCATTGTGGTCAGAAAAAATGCTTGGGATGATTTCTATTTTTTTGAATTTACCAAGGCTAGCTTTATGGCCCAGGATGTGATCTATCCTGGAGAAGGTTCCATGTGCGCTTGAGAAAAAGGTGAAATTCATTGTTTTGGGATGAAATGTCCTATAGATATCAATTAGGTCTAACTGGTCTATTGTATCATTTAAAGTTTGTGTTTCCTTGTTAATTTTCTGTTTAGTTGATCTATCCATAGGTGTAAGTGGGGTATTAAAGTCTCCCACTATTATTGTGTTACTGTTAATTTCTCCTTTCATACTTGTTAGCATTTGTCTTACGTACTGTGGTGCTCCCGTGTTGGGGGCATATATATTTATAATTGTTATATCTTCTTCTTGGAAAGGAGGCAAGAATATACAATGGATTAAAGACAATCTCTTTAACAAGTGGTGCTGGGAAATCTGGTCAACCACTTGTAAAAGAATGAAACTAGACCACTTTCTAACACCATACACAAAAATAAACTCAAAATGGATTAAAGATCTAAACGTAAGACCAGAAACTATAAAACTCCTAGAGGAGAACATAGGCAAAACACTCTCTGACATACATCACAGCAGGATCCTCTATGACCCACCTCCCAGAATATTGGAAATAAAAGCAAAAATAAACAAATGGGACCTAATTAACCTTAAAAGCTTCTGCACATCAAAGGAAACTATTAGCAAGGTGAAAAGACAGCCTTCAGAATGGGAGAAAATAATAGCAAATGAAGCAACTGACAAACAACTAATCTCAAAAATATACAAGCAACTCCTACAGCTCAACTCCAGAAAAATAAATGACCCAATCAAAAAATGGGCCAAAGAACTAAATAGACATTTCTCCAAAGAAGACATACAGATGGCTAACAAACACATGAAAAGATGCTCAACATCACTCATTATCAGAGAAATGCAAATCAAAACCACTATGAGGTACCATTTCACACCAGTCAGAATGGCTGCGATCCAAAAGTCTACAAATAATAAATGCTGGAGAGGGTGTGGAGAAAAGGGAACCCTCTTACACTGTTGGTGGGAATGCAATCTAGTACAGCCACTATGGAGAACAGTGTGGAGATTCCTTAAAAAACTGGAAATAGAACTGCCTTATGATCCAGCAATCCCACTGCTGGGCATACACACTGAGGAAACCAGAAGGGAAAGAGACACGTGTACCCCAATGTTCATCGCAGCACTGTTTATAATAGCCAGAACATGGAAGCAACCTAGATGTCCATCAGCAGATGAATGGATAAGAAAGCTATAGTACATATACACAATGGAGTATTATTCAGCCATTAAAAAGAATACATTTGAATCAGTTCTAATGAGGTGGATGAAACTGGAGGCTATTATACAGAGTGAAGTAAGCCAGAAGGAAAAACATCAATACAGTATACTAACGCATATATATGGAATTTAGAAAGATGGTAACAATAACCTGGTGTATGAGACAGCAAAAGAGACACTGATGTATAGAACAGTCTTATGGACTCTGTGGGAGAGGGAGAGGGTGGGAAGATTTGGGAGAGTGACATTGAAACATGTAGAATATCATGTAAGAAACGAGTTGCCAGTCCAGGTTCGATGCACGATACTGGATGCTTGGGGCTGGTGCACTGGGACGACCCAGAGGGATGGTGTGGGGAGGGAGGAGGGAGGAGGGTTCAGGATGGGGAACACATGTATGCCTGTGGCGGATTCATTTTGATATTTGGCAAAACTAATACAATTATGTAAAGTTTAAAAATAAAATAAAGTTAAAAAAAAAAAAGAATTCTAAGCAATTGTCAGAAACAATGAATTAGAGCTACATACAGCAACAGATTTTTAAACTGCAGGATTATTTAAAGAAATAAAAAGTGTATATTATTCAGGTAAATTAAAACACATATATACATAAAATATTGTATGAATGCTTATATGTAAACTTACATAACAATACTGCATGGATTTTCAGTGAGATATACATATGCAAAGGCATATATACAAAACATTAGAGTAGATGTCAGATGGATGGGGCATGGGAGTAAAGCATAGAAGTGTGTATCAAGTCAAAACAGGGTAAAGCAAGAAAAGATGGATATTACTTATCTCTCATAAACTATAGAGTATGCTTGACTAATCTGAGTACATCTTTGATCTCCTCAAAACTTAAAATATTTAAATAAGAAAGATGTACATAAACTGATTTTTAAAGATGTCTGAGTTAAAGTCAAAGCTATGGTTTTTCTAGTAGTCATATGGATACAAGAGTTGGACCATAAAGAAGGCTGAGTGCTAAAGAATTGATGCTTTTGAACTGTGGGGCTGGAGAAGACTCAAGAGTCCCCTGAACTGCAAGAAGATCAGACCAGTCAATCTTAAAGGAAATCAACCTCAAATATTCATTGGAAAGACTGATGCTAAAGCTGAAGCTCCAACATTTTGGATACCTGATGCAAAGAGCTGACTCATTGGAAAAGACCCTGATACTGGAAAAGACTGAGGGCAGGAGGAGAAGGGGACAACAGAGGATGATATGGTTGGATGGTATCATTGACTCAATGGACATTAGTTTGAGCAAACTCCGGGAGATGGTGAAGGACAGGAAAGCCTGGTGTTCTGTAGTCCGTAGGGTCACCAAGAGTTGGACATGACTAAGTAACTGAACAACAATTGAGTTATAAAGTAAAAGAGGTAGTTGCAGAGTAGTTTGATCCCATTTATGTAAAAATAAATACTTACATATGCACACATAACTATGATCATGTGTGTTCAGAAAATTTCTGACCTTGCACAAAAAAACTTAAAATTTATGTTTGGTGAATAGATCTTGGAGGCAAAATTTCAATTTTATGCATGTATCAATATAATCTTCTGAATATTTTTTTTTTATCTAGGAGTTAATATAAGTATAATAAGCTTTTTTAAAAGTAACCAAAGAAATTTGAAGACCAAGCTAATTCAGAAGATACAGACAGAGAATTGTGCTTCACTTAAAACTTTGGAAACTCAATTCCATAAACATTTACTTCAGATTCAATAGAATGGGTGAGAAGTAGGGGTAATATGTGCCAGTTTATGTGGGTGAGGTATTAATTTAAAACTTAAAGATATTTGTGCCCATGAAAAAGCTAAAGGAAGTAAAAAGATAATGAGAAAACTGCATGTTTTCCCCATGGGGTTAGGGTCAGGTGGGCTAAACTGACAAATACATATAACAGTATGCTGCTGCTGCTGCTAAGTCACTTCAGTTGTGTCCGACTCTGTGCGACCCCATAGACAGCAGCCCACCAGGCTCCCTGGGATGCTCCAGGCAAGAACACTGGAGTGGGTTGCCTTCTCCAGAATCTTATTCTTCCTGGCAATCACTTCTCCCAAATGCATTAAGAAATAGCTCAGGAAACACAGAACAACATGCTATATAAGTAAACATACTACTCACACACAGTAAAGAATACCTCCTGGGGTGGGACTGGAGAACTCACAGAACTTCAACAAGGGAGATCCCCAGGAGATGGGAATTTTGGCAGGACCGCTGATCTTGTATGTTGCCCATGTCCAAAATCACAGGTCATGTTGATCCTGTGTGTGTGCTAAAACATATTTTAAGTGTCTTGATACTCATTTTTAATACATGAATACATACAAAATACTAAAACAGTGCCTGACATACAAAAAGGGATCAATCAATTCAATTGCTATGCTAAGTATATATTCCATGCCTACTACTTACCAGGCATTATTTGAAGGTCTATAGAAATACTGATGAACAAAATAAGCAAAAATCTAGAACTTCATCAAGGTTCCATTTAATAGGAAAACAAACCCTGAATAAATAACTAAAATATATTGTACATTAGATGGTGATAAGTGTATGGAGAATGATGATTAAAAAAAAAAAAAAAAACAGTTAAGGCAATAGTAACTATAAGGCCAAGGGGGGACTTCAATGTAAACAGAATGGATGATGACACTGGACTAAACACCTAAAGAAGGTGAGGGACAGTCACGCAGATTTGTGCTTTGAGGGTTCCTAGTCATCGAGCACACATCTTTGAACATAGGCTAATCCATGGCACTGTGCCAAGTCCTATGTGCAAAATCATAAAATTGGCAAATATTGAGCATTTACTATGAGCTTGGCACTGCACTAGAATATGCAATATCTTACTTAATCTTCATAAACATGGTTTATGAAAGAAGTAGAACTTAAAGAAGCTAAGTGTTTCACATAAAGTCACTCAATTACCCAGAAACAGCGCCAGGATTTGACCTGAGGGCTTAGACACCAAATCTGTTATCTGAACCTCATGTTTATTTACTGAGCACCAGACAGTTCTGTGCTCCCAGAGAATCTTATATTTTTCCTGGATGGCACTTAACATTATATTTAAAGTATCACTCATATAATTACTTCTTGAGTGTTCGGAGTATTTTTCAAACTACATTACACACAGTAGGAAGGCAGGGACCTACTGAACTTCTCTTGCTCACCACTGAATTTGTAGCACCCAACATCACGTGAAAGTACACAGGAGGTGCTCGATTCATGTCTTAGGAATTAATCAATCCAACATACCTAATCATCACAATTTCTTTGCAATATGTTAGTGGTTGCAACAAGAACATGTTACTTTTCCCATTTTTCAAAGAAATATTTAATGTAGAAAAGTTAAAGGCACCAAGTGGCCTTGACATTCTGAGAAACATGATCAAAGTAGGGCTTTTGGAAGATTATCCCGTAAGTGTTTGCAGTTGATTAGTTTCGTCTGCTCAGGATCTATTCTTCAGATATAATACCCCAATTGTTCTTTGGAATACACCTTTCTCTCACAATTGCTCCCTTTGTGGGAGTCTACCCCATCATTTAGCTTCAAGGATGCTTGAACAGCAGTTCTAACACCCACCCCAAAGAAAGGCAATGCCAAAGAATGCTCAAACTACCACACAATTGCACTCAACTCACATGCTAGTAAAGAAATGCTTAAAACTGTCTAAGCCAGGCTTCAGCAATATGTGAACCGTGAACTTCCTGATGTTCAAGCTGGTTTTAGAAAAGGCAGAGGAACCAGAGATCAAATTGCCAACATCTACTGGATCATCGAAAAAGCAAGAGAATTCCTGAAAAATATCTATTTCTGCTTTATTGACTATGCCAAAGTCTTTGACTGTGTGGATCACAATAAACTGTGGGAAATTCTGAAAGAGATGGGAATACCAGACCACCTAACCTGCCTCTTGAGAAATCTGTATGCAGGTCAGGAAGCAACACTTAGAACTGGACATGGAACAACAGACTGGTTCCAAATAGGAAAAGGAGTACGTCAAGGCTGTATATTGTCACCCTGTTTATTTAACTTATATGCAGAGCACATCATGAGAAACGCTGGGCTGGAAGAAGCACAAGCTGGAATCAAGATTGCTGGGAGAAATATCAATAACCTCAGATATGCAGATGACACCACCCTTATGGCAGAAAGTGAAGAGGAACTCAAAAGCCTCTTCATGAAAGTGAAAGAAGAGAGTGAAAAAGTTGGCTTAAAGCTCAACATTCAGAAAACGAAGATCATGGCATTCGGTCCCATCACTTCATGGGAAATAGATGGGGAAACAGTGGAAACAGTGTCAGACTTTATTTTTGGAGGCTCCAAAATCACTGCAGATGGTGACTGCAGCCATGAAATTAAAAGACGCTTACTCCTTGGAAGGAAAGTTATGACCAACCTAGATAGCGTATTGAAAAGCAGAGACATTACTTTGCCAACAAAGGTTTGTCTAGTCAAAGCTATGGTTTTTCCAGTAGTTAGGTATGGATGTGAGAGTTGAACTGTGAAGAAAGCTGAGTGCCGAAGAATTGATGCTTTTGAACTGTGGTGTTGGAGAAGACTCTTGAGAGTCCCCTTGGACTGCAAGGAGATCCTACCAGTCCCTTCTAAAGGAGATCAGTCCTGGGATTTCTTTGGAAGGAATGACACTGAGGCTGAAACTCCAGTACTTTGGCCACCTCATGTGAAGAGTTGACTCATTGGAAAAGACTCTAATGCTGGGAGGGATTGGGGGCAGGAGGAGAAGGGGACGACAGAGGATGAGATGGCTGGATGGCATCACCAACTCGATGGGCATGAGTCTGAGTGAACTCCAGGAGTTGGTGATGGACAGGGAGGCCTGGCGTGCTGCGATTCATGGAGTCGCAAAGAGTCGGACACGACTGAGAGACTGAACTGAACTGAACTAACACCCACAGATCTATCCTCTGGCCTCAAGTGTACCCATCATAAAGCAGGCTAAAAAGACTCAATCTTAGATATTCAAATAAACTTTGGAAAAGAGACACTTTGTTTCTCTGAGTTGCTAACATGTTAGAATGTATATCTGGAGTTATTCCTACTCATCTATGCAAAATCATAAGAAGAATCTGCCTGAAGAAATAAACCTGAAAAGGGGAAATGAAGGTATCATTTATCTTCTATAAAAGATATGGGAATAAGCATATTCCTAGCAACAATTGTTTGTACCTAAATATATCCATCCTTTTTTAAAATTTTTAATGAAATATAGTTGATTTACAATGTTGTGTTAATCTGCTGCACAGCAAAGTGACTCATACATATATATATATCTATTCTTTTTAATATTCTTTTCCATTATGGTTTATCATGTGATAGTAAATATAATTCTCTGTGCTACAGAGTAGGACCTTGTTGCTTATCCTATATATAAAGTTTGCATCTGCTAATCCCAGACTCCCAATCCTTCCCGCCCCCAATGCATCCATCCTAAAAGCCATGCCCCCAGAATTTTCCATTATGTGAACAATAGATACATTCTTTTTTTGTCCTTGAACCAATTTGAATTAGCATATTAGTTAACAAATGTTTGCAACGCTCATAATGAATTACCCCAATTTTAATGGCTTAACACAACAAAAATCACATTAAATCTCACAGTTTCTAGTAGTTAAGAACATAACGTGGCTCAGATGGAATTTTCTGGCTCTGTGTCTCTCATATTGTTGCCCATAGGTCTGATGCTATAGTCATCCAATGGCTTGACTGAAATGGGGAATCCCTTTCTAAGATAACTCACTGACATGGCTGACAGGTTCATGCTGGCTGCAGGCTAGAGTAAGGGGTCTCAGTTTCTTTCTTGAGGGCCTATGCATAGCGCTTCTTGAGTGCCCTCATAGCATAATAATGAGCTTCTCTCAAAGTGAGAGAAGAGCCTAAGACCAAGGCTGAAATGTCTTTTACAACCTAACCAATTAAACTTGAAAGTCAAACCATCACTTCTGCCATATTCTATAGGTCACACAAGGTCAGCCTTAATTCAGTGGGGGAAAAACGCTCAAAGAAATGAATACCAGAAGATGAAGACATTTAAGAGTCAACTAGAAGACTGATTACCAAAACTAGTTTTCACTGTCTGAAAATTAGAACGCTGCCTAACATCATACACAAAGATAAATGCAAAATGGATTAAAGACCTAAATATAACATCAGAAACCATAAAACCCTTTGAGGAAAACACAGGCAGAACACTGCACGAAATAAATCATGGCAAGATACTCTATGACCCATCTCCTAGAACAATGGAAATAAAACAAAAATAAACAAGTGGGACCTAATTAAACTTAAAAGCTTTCCACAGCAAAGTAAACCATAAACAAGGTGAAAAGATAACCCTCAGAATAGGAAAAAATAATAGCAAATGAACCAATTAACAAAGGATTAATTTCCAAAATGTACAAACAGCTCATGCAATTCCATACCAGAAAAAATGAACAACCCAATCAACAAGTGGACTAAAGAGCTAAACAGACATTTTTCCAAAGAAGATATATAGATGGCTAATAAACACATCAAAAATTGAACTGAGTGAAGATGCTTAACATCAGTCATTATTAGAGAAATGCAAATCAAAACTACAGTGAGATTTCACCTCACACCAATCAGAATCAGTTCAGTTGCCCAGTCGAGTCCAACTCTTTGTGACCCCACGGACTGCAGCATGCTAGGCTTCCCTGTCCCTCACCAACTCCAGGAACTTGCTCAAACTCATGTCCACTGAGTCCATGGTACCATCCAACCATCTCATGCTCTGTCATCCCCTTCTTCTCCTACCTTCAATCTGTACCAGCATCAGGGTCTTTTCCAATGAGTCACTCCTTTACATTAGATGGCCAAAGTATCGAAGTTTTAGCTTCAGCATTGTTCCTTCCAATGAATATTCAGGACTGATTTCCTTTAGGATTGACTGGTTGGATCTCCTTGTGGTTCAAGGGATTCTCAAGAGTTTTCTCCAACATCACAGCTTAAAAGCATCAATTCTTTGGCACTCAAATTTTTATAGGCTATGTCTCACATCCATACATGACTACTGGAAAAACCATAGCTCTGACTAGGGGACCTTTGTTGGCAAAGTAATGTCTCTGCTTTTAATATGTTGTCTAGGTTGGTCAAGCTTTTCTTCCAAGGAGCAACCATCTTTTAATTTCATGGCTGCAGTCACCATCTGCAGTGATTTTGGAGCCAAAAATAATAATAAAGTCTCTATTTCCATTGTTTCCCCATTTATTTGCCATGAGGTGATGAGACCAGTTGCCATGATCTTAGTTTTCTGAATGTTGAGTTTTAAGCCAGCTTTTTCACTCTCCTCTTTCACTTTCATCAAGAGGCTGTTCAGTTCCTCTTCACTTTGCATATCTGAGGTTATTGATATTTCTCCCGCCAACCTTGATTCCAGTTTGGGCTTCATCTAGCCCAGCACTGTGCATGATGTACTCTGCATATAAGTTAAATAAGCAGGGTGTCAATATACAGTCTTGGCATAATCCTTTCCCCATTTGTAACCAGTCTTGTTCCATGTCTGGTTCTAACTGTTGCTTCTTGACCTGCATACAGATTCCTCAGGAGGCAGGTCAGGTGGTCTGGTGTTCCCATCACTTGAAGAATTTTCAACAGTTTGTTGTTACCTACACCGTCAAAGACTTTGGCGTAATCAATAAAGCAGAAATAGATTTTTTTTTTTCTGGAATTCTCTTGCTTTTTCTATGATCCAATGGATGTTGGCAATTAGATCTGATAGAGTGCCTGAAGAACTATGGACAGAGGTTCATGACATTGTACAGGAGGCAGTGATTAAGACCATCCCCAAGAAAAAGAAATGCAAAAAGGCAAAATGGTTGTCTGAGGAGGCCTTACAAATAGATGAGAAAAGAAGAGAAGATAAAGGCAAAGGAGAAAAGGAAAGATATACTCATTTGAATGCAGAGTCCCAAAGAATGGCAAGGAGATATAAAAAAGCCTTCCTCAGTGATCAATGCTAAGAAATAGAGAAAAACAGTAGAATGGGAAAGACTAGAGATCTCTTCAAAAAAATTAGAGATACCAGGGGAACATTTCATGCAAAGATGGGAAGAATAAAGGACAGAAATTTGTATGGACCTAACAGAAACAGAAGATATTAAGAAGAGGTGGCAAGGGTACACAGAAGACATATACAAAAAAAGATCTTCATGACACAGACAACCATGATGGTGTGATCACTCACCTAGAACCAGACACACTGGAATGTGAAGTCAAGTGGCCCTTAGAAAGCATCCCTACAAACAAAGCTAGTGGAGGTGACGGAATTCCAGTTAAGCTATTTCAAATCCTAAAAGATGATGCTGTGAAGGTGCTGCACTCAATACACCAGCAAATTTTGAAAACTCAGCAGTGGCCACAGGACTGGAAAAGGTCAGTTTTCATTCCAATTGCAAAGAAAGGCAATGCCAAAGAAGGTTCAAACTACTGCACAATTGCATTCATCTCACATACTAGCAAAGTAATGCTCAAAATTCTCCAGTCAGAATGGCCATCATAAAATAATCCACAAATAAAAAGTGCTGGAGAGAGTGTGGAGAAAAGGGAACCCTCTTGCACTGTTGTTGGAAATTTAAATTGATACAGTCACTATTGCAGACAGTATGGAGATTTCTTAAAACCTCAGAATAAAACTATCATACGACCCAGCAATACCACTTCTAAGCATATACCCTAAGGAAAAAGACATATGTACCCCAATGTTCATTGCAACATTATTTACCATAGCTAAGACATGGAAGTAACCCAGATGTGCACTGACAGATGAATAGATAAAGAAGGCATGGTACATATATGCAATGGAACATTATTCAGCCATAAAAAGGAACACAACTGAGTCAGTTCTAATGAGGTGGATGAATCTAGAGCCTGTTACACGGAGAGAAATAAGTCAGAAAAACATATCATATATTAACAAATATACGAAATCTAGAAAGATGGTACTGATGAATCTATTCGCAGGGCAGCAGTGGAGACCCAGACACAGAGAACAGACATGGACACAAGGGGACAGGTAGGATGGAGAGGGTGAGACTAATGCAAAGAGTAGTATGGAAACATATACACTACCATGTGTAAAATAGATCATGAAAATCTGCTACATGACTCAGGGAACTCAAACTGGGGCTCTGTAACAGCCTAGAGGTGGGGTAGGGAGGGAGGTGGGAGAGAGGTTCAACAGGGAAAGGACATATGTGTACCTACGGCTAATTCATGCTGATGTACGGCAGAAACCAAAGCAAACTGCAAAGCAGTTATCGTTCAATTAAAGGCAAATACACTTTTTTTTAAGTCCTGTCTGAATTTATAGGTTACACAAGTTTTATAAATGTCATATGTATCCTGATAAAAGGTTCAAAGAAAGAAAACTAACCTCATCAAGGCCAGCTCCAGTGAGAAAGCATACTTGAATCGGGCCTTGAAATTTGTTTAATTTACTTTTTAGGTAAAGATGAAAAGAAGACATTTTAAGGCTGAGAAAAGATAAAGGCATGAAGTATTAATATAAAGTAGTCTGTTATGACTGAAGTGACCAGAGGGATCCTATTGGAAGATAATGCAGTCAATGAATGATGATACCACTTGTGTTAGGGCCCTGCATAGTTTTTAAAGAGCTTATATTTAATTTGGTAGCACTTTTCCTCAAGAAATAAAAGCAATATTAAGGTGATTGGAAAGGGAATGGGTAGGCCCAACCCTAGTATCTCTGAACAGACATTGCTACACTCAGATTTACCCGTTTCTCAGTAAGAAGGTTGTTGGTATCTTACATGATTCCTTGCAAAATCTCCATGGGCAAAGACCTGATTCTTATCTTTTCAATGCCAAAAGTTCTCTCTTATTCATTTATTCAGGTTGATTAGATTCTTGGGGACTAATTAATGTGAATCAAACTCACTACCTATTGATTAGCAACTTGAAATCTAATTTCTTCACTTACAATGAGAAACATTATTGCCTCATGGACCAAGATTTTCAAGTGGATAGTGTATTCTTTTTCTAGTGGGCAAGATTTCTTGGGAAATAAATTAATATGAGAAAGTTGCTTGGTAAGTGCAGAAATGATGGAAAGGAAATATGATGATCTTAATGAATTTATAATTAATTGATTTTTCTCTGTGTTTATAGCACTTGACTTATTTGCTCACTCCACAAATATTTACTCAGCATCTTCTAGTCCCTCACTCCTATGACTTGCTAAGGCATGTTAAACATATGAAACTCAGCCTCTGACATCGGTAGGAGGACAAATGGGGAACCAACATTAATCAAGATCTTAGTATGTGCCACACATTTTACTAGGTGATTTATGGCCATATCTCTTTGAATTTACATAACTCTAAAAGGAATTTACATTTTACCTTGCCCTTCAAAGATGAGAAAAATCTTTAAATTAAAAATTCAATTTTAGCAACTTACACAAGATCACAGAAATAGTTTGATGACTAAACATGTTTGTCAAAACTCATTAGATTGTACACTTAACTTGGGACTTGTATCATATACTTCAACAAAAATGATTGAAGGAAACTATTTCAGACAGCCAAAGAGAAGATTTGTGAAGACACATTTTTGGGAAAAAAAAGGTTTTATATACTGTAAGTTCTCAACCCCCAACCAAGGAAGGAAAACAAAATGGTACTTCCTTTTCCTCAAGTCTACTTAAAGGCATATCCATGGTACCACTTAGAGAATCAGAAATGTATTCCTTAACATTCCCCAGATAATTAGCCCTATGCAATATTTAAGTTCATTTGTCAACTTGGCTAGACTGTGGAGCTCAATTAATTTTTTGGTCAAATACAATCTAGATTTGGCTGTAAAGGTATTTTTTTTTCCCTAAATGTGACTAATATTTAAATCAGTAGACTTTGGATAAAACAAATTAATCTCCATAGTATGGGTGGGTCCTATCCAATCAGTTAAAGTCCTAAGAGCAAAGACAGAAGGTTCCCAGAGGAAGAATTCTGCCCCCAGGGTACAACATAAAAATTCTGCCTGGGTTTCCAGCCTTCAGACTCAAAACTAGAACATCAACTCTTACTTGAATCTCTGTCAGTTTGCCCTATGGATTTAAGACTTGCTACGCACCACAATTATGTGAACCAATCCCTGAAAATCTCTCTCTTCATCTATGTATATGTCATATTTATATCTATATTTATAACTATATGTATATTCTAATGACTCTGTTTCTCTGAAGAACCCTAATACAGATTTTGCTACACAGAGAAGTTTTTGAGGGCCAGAATCTTAAGGATGAGTTTTTTGATTTGAGAAACCTAAATGCAATGAAGACAGTTGTATCCCAGGGTGCCAGGGACCAAGTACAGCCATTTAATTTCCAAAGGCAAAATGAGATATTACTTTAGTAGACAGCAGAGTCAACGCTGTAGTCATAACAGTTGCCTCACAGAGATCTTCTAACATTAGTCGATTGATCACAGTGTCCCTAGAAGTTAAATATGAGTAGTCTACTTAATTCTTACTTGAATTTAGAGAACTTGGAAGAGTTCAAGGTCAAGTACACCAAAGTCTAGTTTGAATCAGATAAACAGATTTGAAAAATTCCCAAACTTGAGTCAGTTTACAGATCAAGAACGCCTTTAATGAAAGGGAGACCAGGTCCCCTTAAGGAAGGATCCAGCTATGCTGCTAAAAATGTATACTATTAATCTTTCTCCTAGCTTTTTTCCAAAGGGAAGGTCTGTTACCAAGGTGACTGTACAGTGGAGAAAAGAAAATTATCAGAAGCTTCAGAGAGATTAGTAGACCCTGGTTCTGAACTGACACTGATTCAAGGAGACCCAAAAATTTGCTGGGATTCATTAAAGGCTTATAGAATTCAGGCGATTACTGGAATTTTAGCTCAGGTCCATCTCAGAGTACATCTGGTGGGTAACATGATGGCTAATTTTATGTGTCAATTTAGCTGGACCACGGTGCCCAGATATATGGTCAAATATTATTCCAGATGTTTATGTGAGGGTTCTTTTGGATAAGACTTACATTTAAACGAGTGGACTTTGAGTAAAGCAGATCACTTTCTATAGTATGGTTGGTCCTTATAAATTAGTTAAAAAGTACAATAGGCTGACCTCCTTAAGTAAGAGGGACTTCTGACTGCATTCAGACTTTATCTGCAATAGTAGTTCTTCCTGGTTTGCTAGCAGACCACCTCTGAACTCAAATACAGCTCTTATCTAAGCCTCCAGTCTGCCAGCCTTCCTCATGCTATTTTAGACTCACCAAGCTTCCACAATCATATGAGTCAATTTCTTAAAATATACAGTTTTTTAAAATTTAAATATATTTACTTGGAATACGGAATGAAGCAGGGCAAAGACTAATAGAGTTTTGCCAAGAAAATGCACTGGTCATAACAAACACCCTCTTCCAACAACACAAGAGAAGACTCTATACATGGACATCACCAGATGGTCAACACCGAAACCAGATTGATTATATTCTTTGCAGCCAAAGATGGAGAAGCTCTATACAGTCAACAAAAACAAGACCAGGAGCTGACTGTAGCTCAGATCATGAACTCCTTATTGCCAAATTCAGACTTAAATTGAAGAAAGTAGGGAAAACCACTAGACCATTCAGGTATGACCTAAATCAAATCCCTTATGATTATACAGTGGAAGTGAGAAATAGATTTAAGGGCCTAGATCTGATAGATAGAGTGCCTGATGAACTATGGAATGAGGTTTGTGACATTGTACAGGAGACAGGGATCAAGACTATTCCCATAGAAAAGAAATGCAAAAAAGCAAAATGGCTGTCTGGGGAGGCCTTACAAATAGCTGTGAAAAGAAGAGAAGCGAAAAGCAAAGGAGAAAAGGAAAGATATAAATATCTGAATGCAGAGTTCCAAAGAACAGCAAGAAGAGATAAGAAAGCCTTCTTCAGCGATCAATGCAAAGAAATAGAGGAAAACAACAGAATGGGAAAGACTAGGGATCTCTTCAAGAAAATCAGAGATATCAAAGGAACATTTCATGCAAAGATGAGCTCGATAAAGGACAGAAATGGTATGGACCTAACAGAAGCAGAAGATATTAAGAAGAGATGGCAAGAATACACAGAAGAACTGTACAAAAAAGATCTTCACGACCAGATAATCACGATGGTGTGATCACTGACCTAGAGCCAGACATCCTGGAATGTGAAGTCAAGTGGGCCTTAGAAAGCATCACTACGAACAAAGCTAGTGGAGGTGATGGAACTCCAGTTGAGCTATTCCAAATCCTGAAAGACGATGCTGTGAAAGTGCTGCACTCAATATGCCAGCAAATTTGGAAAACTCAGCAGTGGCCACAGGACTGGAAAAGGTCAGTTTTCATTCCAATCCCAAAGAAAGGCAATGCCAAAGAATGCTCAAACTACCGCACAATTGCACTCATCTCACATGCTAGTAAAGTAATGCACAAAATTCTCCAAGCCAGGCTTCAGCAATATGTGAACCGTGAACTTCCTGATGTTCAAGCTGGTTTTAGAAAAGGCAGAAGAACCAGAGATCAAACTGCCAACATCCGCTGGATCATTCAAAGAGCAAGAGAGTTCCCGAAAAACATCTATTTCTGCTTTATTGACTATGCCAAAGACTCTGACTATGTGGATCACAATAAACTGTGGAAATTCTTCAAGAGATGGGAATACCAGACCACCTGACCTGCCTCTTGAGAAATTTGTATGCAGGTCAGGAAGCAACACTTAGAACTGGACATGGAACAACAGACTGGTTCCAAATAGGAAAAGGAGTTCGTCAAGGCTGTATATTGTCACCCTGTTTATTTAACTGATATGCAGAGTACATCATGAGAAATGCTGGACTGGAAGAAACACAAGCTGGAATCAAGATTGCTGGGAGAAATATCAATAACCTCAGATATGCAGATGACACCACCCTTATGGCAGAAAGTGAAGAGGAACTCAAAAGCCTCTTGATGAGAGTGAAAAAGTTGGCTTAAAGCTCAACATTCAGAAAACGAAGATCATGGCATTCGGTCCCATCACTTCATGGGAAATAGATGGGGAAACAGTGGAAACAGTGTCAGACTTTATTTTTGGAGGCTCCAAAATCACTGCAGATGGTGACTGCAGCCATGAAATTAAAAGACGCTTACTCCTTGGAAGGAAAGTTATGACCAACCTAGATAGCGTATTGAAAAGCAGAGACATTACTTTGCCAACAAAGGTTTGTCTAGTCAAGGCTATGGTTTTGCCTGTGGTCATGTATGGATGTGAGAGTTGGACTGTGAAGAAGGCTGAGTGCTGAAGAATTGATGCTTTTGAACTGTGGTGTTGGAGAAGACTCTTGAGAGTCCCTTGGACTGCAAGGAGATCCAACCAGTCCATTATAAAGGAGATCAGCCCTGGGATTTCTTTGGAAGGAATGATGCTAAAGCTGAAACTCCAGTACTTTGGCCACCTCATGCGAAGAGTTGACTCGTTGGAAAAGACTCTGATGCTGGGAGGGATTGGGGGCAGGAGGAGAAGGGGACGACAGAGGATGAGATGGCTGGATGGCATCACTGACTCGATGGACGTGAGTCTGAGTGAACTCCGGGAGTTGGTGATGGACAGGGAGGCCTGGTGTGCTGTGATTCATGGGGTCTCAAAGAGTCAGACACGACTGAGCGACTGATCTGATCTGATCTGATCTATGTATGTGTGCATATACATATTCCTATTGGCTGTTTCTCTTGTGACCCTAATAATACAGTCTCCAAACCCATCCTGTAGTTATTTCCCCAGGTCTGGAATGCATTATTAGAATAGAAATCTTCAGTAACTGACAGAACCAGAATGCTCATGTAGATTTCTTGACTTGTAGAGTTTATGCAATTATGGTAGGAAAGGCCAAGTGGAATCTTCTACCTAAGTAGAATTGTCTCTACCTGGGAAAAAAGTAAACCAAAAGCAATACCACATTACTAGAGGGATTGCAGAGATTAGTGGCACTATTCTATTGGTTTTTGTTTCTCTGGAGAACTCAAGAGAATTCAGTTTGACTCAAACCTGGAATATAAAGCAAGCCGAGTTAGCAGGATACAGTTGGCTTTACCTGCATTTCCAATTTGTTGGGACAAGAAATGAATATTTCCCCTGGATCAATGTGGGTCACTTGAGGTCATCTTGGTCCTAATGAATAGGGCTACTTAAAAATGTAGGCATCCCTACTAGCTAGAGTGGACAGGGGATTCCAAAGAGTGTGAAAAGGAGTCAAAGTTTCTACCCAGAAAATGCCTAGGTCAAAGAAACTGTGAAATAAAAATCCCTGGTATTGGGAACTTTTCAAGAAACATAAGAAAGCACATCACCAAATTCAGTCCATAAATATTTACTGAACTCCTGTTCATGTGCATGCTCAGCAGTGTCTGACTCATTGTGGCCCCATGGACAGTAGTCCAGCAGGATCCTCTGTCCATGGAATTTTCCTGGCAAGAATACTGAAATGGGTTTGCCATATCCTACTACAGAGGATATTCCTGATCCAGGGATTTAACCCATGTCTACTGCATCTCTGGGACTGGCAAGTGGATTCTTTACCATTGCACACTTCAATTCAGTCACTCAGCCATGTCTGACTCTTTGCAACTCCATGGACTGCAGCACATCAGGCTTTCCTGTCCATCACCAACCACTGGAGCTTGCTCAAACGCATGTCCATCGAGGCAGTGATGCCATCCATCTCATCCTCTGTCATTGCCTTCTCCTCCTGCCTTTAATCTTTCCCAGCATCAGGGTCTTTTCCAAGGAGTCAGTCCTTTGCATCAGGTGGCCAAAGTATTGGAGTTTCAGCTTCAGCATCAGTCCTTCCAATGAATATTCAGGACTGATTTCCTTTAGGATGGACTGGTTGGATCTCCTTACAATCCAAGGGACTCTCAAGAGTCCTCTCCAACACCACAGTCCAAAAGCATCAAGTCTTCGGTGTTCAGCTTTCTTTATGGTCCAACTCTCACATCCATACATGACTACTGAAAAAGACCATAGCTTTGATTAGACAGACATTTGCCAGAAAAGTAGTATCTCTGCTTTTTAATATGCTGTCTAGGTTGACATAGATTTTCTTCCAAGGAGCAAGTGTCTTTTACTTTCATGGCTGCAGTCAACATCTGCAGTGATTTTTGAGCCCAAAAACATAGTCTCTCACTGTTTCCATTGTTTCCCCATATATTTGCCATGAAGTGATGGGTCTGGATACCACGATCTTAGCTTTTTGAATGCTGAGTTGTAAGCCAGCGTTTTCACTCTCCTCTTTCACCTGCATCAAGAGGCTCTTTCGCTCTTCTTTTCTTTCTCCCATAACAGTGGTGTCATCTGTGTATCTGAGGTTATTGATATTTCTTCCGCCAATCTTGATTCCAGCTTGGGCTTCATCCAGCCTGGCATTATGCTTGATGTACTCTGCAAATAAGTTAAATAAGCAGGGTGACAATATACAACCTTGGCATACTCCTTTCCCAATTTAAACCAGCCCATTGTTCCAACTCCGGTTCTAACTGTTGCTTCTTGACCTGCATACAGATTTCTCAGGAGGCAGGTCAGGTAGTCTGGTATTTCCAGCTCTTGAAGAATTTTCAACAGTTTGCTGTGATCCACGTGGTCAAAGGCTTTGGCATTGTCAATAAAGCAGAAGTAGGTATTATTCTGGGACTCTCTTGCTTTTTTGATGATGTAACAGATGTTGGCAATTTGATCTCTGGTTGCTCTGCCTTTTTCTAAATCCAGTTTGAACATCTGGAAGTTCACAGGCATGTACTGTTGAAGCCTGGCTTAGAGAATTTTGAGCATTACCTTGCTAGCATGTAAAATGAGTGCAATGGTGTGGTAGTTTGAACATTCTTTGGCATTGCCTTTCTTTGCAGTTGGAATGAAAACTGACTTTTCCAGTCCTGTGGCCACTGAGTTTTCTAAATTTGCTGGCATTCTGAGTGTAGCATTTTCATAGCATCATCTTTTAGGATTTGAAATAGCTCAACTGGAATTCCCTCACCTCCACTAGTTTTATTCATAGCAATGTTTCCTAAGGCCCACTTGACTTCACATTCCAGGATGTCTGGCTCTAGGTAAGTGATCACACCATCGTGATTATCTGGGTTATGAAGATCTTTTTTTGTATAGGTCTTTTGTGTAGTCCTGCCACCTCTTCTTAATATCTTCTGCTTCTGTTAGGTTCATACCATTTCTGTCCTTTATTATGCCCATCTTTGCACGAAATGTTCCCCTGGTATCTCTAATTTTCTTGAAGAGACCTCTTGTCTTTCCCATTCTATTGTTTTCCTCTATTTCTTTGCATTGATCACTGAGGAAGGCTTTCTTATCTCTCCTTGCTATTCTTTGGAATTCTGCATTCAGATGCTTATATCTTTCCTTTTCTCCTTTGCCTTTATCTTCTCTTCTTTTCTCAGTTATTTGTAAGGCCTCCTCAGACAACCATTTTGCCTTTTTGCATTTCTTTTTCTTGGGGATGGTATTGATCCCTGTCTCCTGTACAATGTCATGAACCTCCATCCATAGTTTTTCAGGCACTCTGTCTATCAGATCTAACCCCTTGAATCTATTTGTCACTTCCACTGTATAATTGCAAGGGATTTGATTTAGGTCATACCTGAATGGTCTAGTGGTTTTCCCTACTTTCTTCAGTTTAAGTCTGAATTTTATAATAAGGAGTTCATGATCTGAGCCACAATCAGCTCCCAGTCTTGTTTTTGCTGACTGTATAGAGCTTCTCCATCTTTGGCTGCAAAAAATATAATCAATCTGATTTTGGTATTCACCATCTGGCTATGTCCTTGTGTAGAGCCGCTTCTTGTTTTGTTGGAAGAGGGTGTTTGTTATGACCAGTAAGGTCCCTTGGCAAAACTCTGTTAGCCTTAGACCTGCTTCTTTTTGTACTCCAACGCCAAATTTGCCTGTTACTCCAGGTACCTCTTGACTTCCTACTTTTGCATTCCAGTCCCCTATAATGAAAAGGACATCTTTTTTGTGTGTTAGTTCTAGAAGATCTTGTAGGTCTTTATAGAACTGTTCAGCTTCTTTGGCATTACTGGTCGGGGCATAGACTTGGATTACTGTGATACTGAATGGTTTGCCTTGGAAATGAACAGAGATCATTCTGTCATTTTTGAGACTGCATCCAAGTGCTGCATTTCAGACTCTTTTGTTGACTGTGAGGGCTACTCCATTTCTTCTAAGGGATTCTTGCCGGCAGTAGTAGATATAATGGTCATCTGAATTAAATTTGCCCATTCCAGTCCATTTTAGTTCACAGAAATTGCACACTTGGGAAGCCATTATTGAGCCCCTATATAGTATTAAGTACTATTTTAGATTCTGAGGATATACTAGTACACAAAACAGACATAAATCATTGCCCTCATAGAATCGTCATGCTAGCAAGGTGTGGGAGACATACATAATAAACATGAGAAGAAAAAGCAGGGCAAGGGGGTCAGAAATGTCAAAATAGATGAGGTAGGCATCATTGAGAAGGTAACAATCTGAGCAAATATGCAAATGAAGTAATGGAGTAACTCACAGAAATATGAGCAATGTAGAGACAGAACATTCCAAACAGAAGAAGCAGTATAAGGACTCCAAAGATGGAAATCTTAAGTTTCACTGTTTTCTCAGCATGAACCAGTAAGGGGGAAGTCTTACCTTTGAATGAATATTGAAATGCTTAATTAATATCTTAGACTGGACAATCTAATCTCTAAATTAAAGCCACATTTACAACTTTAAGGAATCATAAATCAATTATCTGAGTGTAAGGCATTAAAAAGCAGAGACATTGCTTTGTCAGAGACATTACTTTGTCAATAGAGGTCCATATAGTCAAAGCTATGGTTTTTCCAGTAGTCACGTATGGATGTGAGAGTTGGACCATGAAGAAGGCGGAGCGCCGAAGAACTGATGCTTTTGAACCGTGGTGCTGGAGAACACTCTTGACAGTCGCATGGACTGCGAGATTGAACTAGTCTATCTTAGAGGAAATCAATTCTGAATATTCATTGGACAGACTGATGCTGAAGCTGAAGCTTCAATACTTTGGCCACCTGATGCGAAGAGCTGACTCACTGGAAAAGACACTGATGCTGGGAAAGATTGAAGGCAGGAGAAGGGGATGACAGAGGATGAGATGGTTGGATGGCATCACTGACTTGATGAGATGGACATGAGTTTAAGGAAGCTCTGGCGTGCTGAACTCCATGGCGTGGCAGAGAGTTGGACATGACTGAGCAACCGAACAACAGCAAAGAAGTAAAGTCATAAGAAATATGCAAGTCTCTGTCCATCATAGAAATATTTCCTCTAGTGAATACAGCTGGAAAGAGCATTTAGAAACAAAACAAAGTTGCTAATCACTCTTACAGCATAGCAATTATCTTAGCAATTAGTTTATGCATTATAATCTTTTTCACATATCTACTTAAGTTAATCCTCTTCCCACAACCATATGAAGACAGAAACTATTAGTGTTGCACTTTTTTTTTTTTTTTGCAAAAAACTTTCAATTTTGAGGGAGTTAGCTAAAGGACAGAGCTCTTATGAATGTGAGAACAGTGAAGCTTAAGATTTCTCCAAGATTTCCTGCTCAACACTGAGCAAATTCAAATAACCAATTGTTCTCCATTGATATTTCCATTTTTACTGCAACCACAGGAATAAATGCCCTTGATTAGGTGCTTGGATAGATTGTGATAAGGCAAGCCGCTTAGGAAGATATTTGAGTGGCTCAAACCCTTACTTATTTTTCAGCCACAGCCCATCAGCTCCACTGATAAGCTTTAGCACCGACTTTGGGGTTGAAATGTCATGATGGTATACAACATTTTCCTTGATGGCTCGAAAACTCCCTGACTTAATTTACTTCAATTTTCCCTTTTTATTGTCAAGTTCTCTTCTGAAAAGATGCATCAGACTTTTATAACTGTATTAGAGGTGGAAATTATAATCCTTGCTATTACAAAGCACTCACAAAAAGCATCAAGTGCTGAGATCTAAAAAGAGCTGTCAAAATGATCTTGCAATAACTGGTGTTCTGGCTGCTTGAAGGAGCCTAAAAATATTCACCAGCATGCAAGCCCTCCTGCCCAGACATACGTAAGAGGATGATACAGAGTCAGAGGCCAGCTATTTGTTATTTAAATAGAACGCTGATGTAATAGAAGGTATTTGCTTGTTTCAGCAAGACTACCATCCTAAACTTTGTAGAGTAATACCTTACCTTTAATAGCACAGTTCAGGGATCATTACAGGCAACAGCCACAATATGTCTAGTATTGTAATGGACTGTAGTTCAAGTTAGAATTTCCCACCCCATATCAGGAAGTTTGTAAAGGTGACCTAGAATGATAAAAGCCTCAAATATCAGGTCCTCTACCATAGCACTCTGAGCTCAAAAACAGATTGAGAGCAGCAGAAATGATGCACTTTCCCAGCAGATTGTCAGGCTGTTTAACCTGCCAAAGTTCTTGGGACCTAGCTAGGACTTAGTTTCATCTCTCCTTGTTTTCTCATTATAGAAGATGAGACAAAGCCATTCCATCAAAGAGACTCAAATTTTTCTGCTTATCCTCAAGTGCAAGATGTAGAAGACCCAGACAAGAAATCAACCTTGATAAAACTGTATTGCAAAAGGTACACTGAATACCTGTTATGCCCATTTGGACCACTAGAATTGGTTTTGCTTTCCCTTCCTCTTAAAAGAATATTTGTTTCTTTATATTTTAAATTCACACATTTTTCTTGTAGAAAACATAAGCATTTATAAAGAAAAAACAGGTTTCCCACAATATCTCTAACCCATGAAAACTCTTAGGCATATATGTCCAATATTTAATGTTTTATATGTAGACAAAGCCAAAAGTTGAAACTCTGGATACCACTAAGATAGTATTTGTAGATATTTTCAGAATTGATTATTCAAATATGACTAAGAGAGAAAGCAAAAGATATTTAAAATTAAAAAGAATATATGAAGAGCTGAATCTACTTAGTCTCTCACAAAGTAAAATCTGAATTAAAAGTAGGATGGAAGTAAAATTTTCAAACATCTATTAAGTAATAGGCACTATACATTATCTACTTTACTATTAATAAGCTAGTGAGGAAAAGGAGGATAACTTCAATATTTTAAATCAGGCAGTGTGCTAAGTATTTTATGAATGCTATTACTGAATATATTTAGTCCATATAACAATTCTAATTATAATCCTATTATATATTAGGCTTCCCAGGTGGCTTAATAGTAAAGAAGCTGCCTGCCAATGCAGGAGATGCTGGTTCAGTTCCTAGGTGGGGAAGATCACCTGAAGGAGGACATGGCAACCCACTGCAGGATTCTTGCCTCAAAAATCCCATGGACAGAGGAGCCTGGCGGGCTACAGCCCACAGGCTTGCAAAGAGTCAAACACGACTGAGCGACTGGGCATGTTATATGTTAGGGTGTCCACTTGCAAATGAGTAAACTTAGATTGAAAAGTTTTCAAGATCAGATCGCTAAGTAGACCTAAGATTATATACACACATCTAAGATAGCACTTAGTTACTACGCTTTACTGTTTCTTGTGAGCTATGTTTAATCACTAATTTTAGAGCTCAGAAATTGAGGGTCAGATCCATCATGACACACAGCCAAGGATAATTCGATTCCAGATCTGCTTTGCACCAAAGTTCTAATTTAGCCAACCTCAAGGAACTAAATAAACAAATATTTCATTGTTAAAAACACATGTCTTGGGTCTAAAAATATGGATTAAAAAAAAAATCTATCAAGAAATGCTAATTAAATGAATAGAAAAGAAGCCTCTGATTATTCTTCTAGGTAAGAAAACCAAAGGTCCTCACCTATTCCAAATTATAAAGATCATTTCTTCCATTCCAAAATAACCAGTCCTGAAAAAAACACCCACTCTTTAGGTCAGGATGTTAAATATAATTGATTATTTCTGTTTCACTGGGAGTAATTAGAACATGCAATCATCAACAGGGCAAGCCACTTGAAACAAATCCCTTAGAAATGCCAATGAAATAACAAGGAAATTCTGCTCCGAGCAATTGCCTGAAATATCAGTCCCTATAACAAGCGATAGTTCCACTATGTAAATTCTGATCTGCAGATTTTAGGATAGCTAGAATGCATTTAAGTATAAATACATGCCAAATATCTCTTTCAATAATGAGTCAGAAAAACTCTCTGTAAAAAGAACTGTACAGAGATCTAACATACAAAGTCAGAGGTTTTTATCAAAGTATAGAAATTAGAGATTAGAAATTTCTTTTTTTTTTCTTCTTCTCTTTCTTTATTTTTAATTTACTTTCCTCTCTCGTAGGCTTTATTAAGTCCGTTAGGCCAGGCCAGTTTTACTGCAGAACTGAATGCTGAAAAGACTGTATTCTTTAAAAAAAAAAAAATGTTTTTTCACTTTTGGCTGCGCTGGATATTTATTGCTGCATGCAGGCTTTCTCTGTGGCGCGTGGGAGGCTAATTTCCAGTCGCAGCATGTGGACTTCTCATCGTGGTGGCTTCTCTTGCTGAGGACCATGGGCTCTGGTTGTCCAGGCTTCAGTAGTTGTGGCACATTGACTCTAGGGCACAGTTCATTTGCTCTGTGCCAAGTGGAATTCTCCTGAACCAGGGATGGAACCCATATCCTCTGTATTGGCAAGCAGATTATTAACCACTGGACAGATTAACCACTGGATCACTGAAGTCCCAAGACTGTACAATTTAATAAATTCATAGGAAATGGCAAGCCACTCCAGTATTCTTGCCTGGAAAATCCCATGGATAGAGAAGACTGGCGGGCTACAGTCCATGGAGTCGAAAAGAGTCAGACATGACTGGAGCGACTCAGCACAGCACAGCACCCTAAAAGTGAATAAAATCTAAGCCAAGGAATATGTGGATTTAGATTTAAAATCCTCCAGATTTAAAATATAATTAAAAATAAAAACATTCTGAGAACTGAATTGGTTTGGGGTAATGTATATTTCACTTCCCATTTGAGTGGTGGACCTATTCCCAATCTTGAGTCCTAACTGATAAATAAAACATAGAAAAACTTTCATTGAAACTGCAACTTATATTAATTGATAATAGCTATCTCTAGTGTTTCCAATATAACTTTCTGCAGTGATAGAAATGTCCCATATCTGTGCTGACTGACTCAGTAGCAACTAGCCACATATACTTAATGAGGATTGGTCCTTAATGTTCATTAGTGTGGTTGAGAAATTAAATTTTAAATTGTATTGAACTTTACTTTCTTTGCATTAAATTTAATAAAAAATTTTACACCAGTAAATTTGACAATTTTAATAAAGTGGACAAATTCCTTGAAAGACCCAAAGTTTGCCCAGGAAGAAATAGAAAAGCAGAACATCCCTATATCTACCAAACAAATTTAATTTATAATTAAAATCCTTCCCTTAAAACTCAAGCTCAGGTGACTTCACTGGTCTACTAAACTTTTAAAATTAAAATAATTGTTAGTTGCATACACATTTTTCCAGAAAAATTTAAAAGGAGGAAACATTTATACTTCATTTTGTGGGACCAGAATTACCGATACCAAAACCAGACAAAAATATTAGAAGAAAACAAAAGCACGACAATATACCTCATGAACACAGATGCAAAAATTCTTAGCACATTTTCAGCAAATTTAATCCAACAATGTATAGAATGGGCAACAGATCATAACCCAAGTGAAATATATGCCAAGAATGTAAATTTGACTTAACATTTAATAAGTCAATGTAATTCATTATATGAGCAAACAAGTCTACCCAAATGCATACAATTACATCAATAGATGCAGAAACAAATTTTTTCATAATTCAACCTGGATAAATTCTCAGCAAAATAAGAATAGAAAGGATCTTCCTCAACTTGACAAAGCACATCTATGAAACATCTACAGATAACCTCATTCCTAATAGTGAAAGACAGAGGCTTTGCCAGTAAGATCAAGAATAAGGGAAGCATATTTGCCCTTTAATTTTTTTCTGCAAGTTTACACTTTTTGAGCCCCTTCACCCATTTCCCCTATTCTCCACCCCCACTCTGTTCTGAGTTCTATTCTTTTGGATTCTATTGTATTTCTCTTTCTCAGTATGACTTATTTCATTTAGCATAGCACCCACAAGGTCCATCCATCTTGTGTTAAATGGCAGGATTTCCATCTCTATAGCTGAATTTTTTATTACATAAATTACATAAATAAAAAAATTTATTACATATCACATTTTCTTTATCCACATTGATAGGCACTTAAATTGTTTCCATATCTTGGCTACTGAGCTTTTGCAGATAACACTGTAATAAACAAGGGCATGCAGATATCACTTCAGCATAGTGATTTGGCTTCCTTCAGATATACACTCAGAAGCAGAATTTCTGGATAATATGGCAGTTCTATTTTTAATTTTTTAAAGAACCTTTACTGCTTTTTGTAGTGGCTGCACCAATTTACATTTCCATCAGCAATGCACAGGGTTCCCATTTCTTCATATTCTTGTCAATACTTGTAATTTCTTGTCATTTTGATGGTAGCCATCGTCACAGGTATGAGATGTATCTCATCATGGTTTTGATTTGTCTGACAATTAGTGATGCTGAACACCTTTTCCTATATTAGCCCCTGATAGGCTAAATAACTTATGAATATTTTCTTCCATTCTATAGGTTGCCTGTTCACTTTTTGATAGTTTCCTTTGCTGTGCAGAAGCTTCTTAGTTTGATGTAGTCCCACTTGCTTATTTTTGTTTCTGTTGCCTTTGGTTTTGGTGTCAAAAAAATCATGGCCAAGACATGTCAAGGAGCTTATCTCCTACATTTAATTCTAGGAGTTTTATGGTTTCAAGTCTTAGACTCAAATCTTTAATCCATTTTGGTTTTGATTTTGTTTTTGTGTATAGTGTAGTATGTGGGTTCAGTTTTATTCTTTTGCATGTGGCTGTCCAGTTTTCCCAGAGCCATTTATTGAAGAAACTATGCTTTTCCCAATGTATATTCTTGGTTTCTTTATTGTCAATTAATTGACCGTATATATGTGGGCTCTGTATTCTGTTTCATTCTGTTCCATTGATCTATACATTTGTTTTTATGCCAATTCCATAGTGTTTTGATTACTATAGCTTTGTAACTTATTTTTAATTCAAGATTAAAATTGAATGGTAGGCACAAAAAACTTTGGAAAATGATAGATATGTTCCTGATTGTGCTATTTTTCATAGGTGTACATACATCTTAAAACTCAAATTGTAAACTTTGTGCAATTTATTGTATGTCAAAAAACCTCAAAAAGTGGTTAGTATTTTGTTTAAATAATCAGGTGTGAAGTGGGTACAGCATTAGATGGTGCAGATCTAGACTATCAAAGCATTCAGAGTTACTTACAAACTTAATGAAATGGAGCATCACAATCAAATATGATACCTGTGCTGGATATGAGAGAGGAAAAGGAAGCACTGTGTTATGCTTGTCAGTACACATCATCATGGGACTTCTTCCAGGATTCCAATTACCTGCTGCTGGAATTCTGTATTCTGACCCAGTCATGGCAAAAATTTTCAGGCCATTCAAAAGGAAACATTAAGTCCTTTGCCAGTGTAAACAGGGAAGTCTGGAGAGGCTGATAATGAAACAATCTTGCTAATCAACTTTAACACCTTTCTTGGCATTTTGAATGTCATCATTTTGCAATAAATCCTTATCATGGTCATAATTTTATAGAAACATGATTGGTGCTTAATTAATTTAAATATGGTACAAGTTTTAAAGAAATAATCCTACCTACCTAGAAATAGGCTAGTGAATCACGAAGTTTTTTTGTGTAGTTTACGTTTTCATTCTTATCCTCTAAAACATATAATAATCCTGGAAGGAATGAAGGAAGGAAGAAAAGAAGAATTTCATGACTATAAGACTGAGAAACACTGAAACAAGTTTACCTTGCAAAAGCTCTATCTTGCTTTTCAGGATTCATAAGAACTGACGTGTTAATGCTATAGGTAATATATCGGTGCTGCTGCTAAGTCACTTCAGTCGTGTCCGAGTCTGTGCGACCCCATAGACGGCAGCCCACCAGGCTCTCCCGTCCCTGGGATTCTCCAGGCAAGAACGCTGGAGTGGGTTGCCATTTCCTTCTCCAATGCGTGAAAGTGAGAAGTGAAAGTGAAGTCGCTCAGTCGTGTCCGACTCCCAGCGACTCCATGGACTGCAGCCCACCAGGCTCCTCCGTCCATGGGATCCTCCAGGCAAGAGTAATGGAGTGGGGTGCCATTGCCTTCTCCGAATATATGGGTAAGGGAAGGCAATAGTAAAGGGTCTTATTTAAGTAAATCAAGAGTTAAATATTTTTTGAGAGTTTTTTTGAGAGTTAAAACTATAAAATAATTACATGGTTAAGAGCAGTATATAATGTCAATATACAGAGAAAAAATATAGCTTCCATGGCAGCAAGATGAGAGTGTAATTCAATTTAAGGTATTAGCATAACTAAAGAAATAATGTCAAGTATAAAAGCATCAAGCAGTGATGAAAACACAGAAAAATAAAGGCCAGGAATATTTTATTTTCCCAAGTCCTTCCAGCACTAGCCAGAGAAAGAGTGCCCTGTCAAGATAACTGAATATCTTCTTGCCTTCAAACTTACCTACTCCTGCTGCATATTAAAGCATCAGCATTCCAGAACTCAAGGAAAACAAAGCTGTTCTATCCAACAAGCACTGCTCTCTTTTTCCTTGTTAAAATACACTGATTTTATTCAACTATCAGGCAGCCATATGTTTTAGAGAAATGTAAACCTGTTCCAAGCTCAAAAGGTAAACAATGATGGGCTTTAATATCAATAGGGAGGTTTGGAAAGTACAAGTGAAGCAAAGCACTCCCTTATTATCCCTAGAGATATTGTCATCCGGAGGCGACATGTGAAATGGTGGCAGCTATCTTGACACCATGAGGTTGGTCAACTTGAGAGGACAAGCCAGGAAGACAAACTGATGAAAAGAAATCAGATCTGTGATGATATCATATAGGCACTGAATTCAACAACTCTAGAACCTTCCTACCTTTATTTTAGAGCAGGATTACCAGTCTCACCACTATGGACACTTTTGGCTCTATAGTTTTCTGTTCTTGTTCTGGGGAGCTGTCTGTGCATTGTAGGGTTAATAGGATGCTTAGCAACATCCCTGGTCTTCACTCACTAGACTATTAGCACACTCTGCCAATAGTAACAAGCAAAAGTGTCTCCATACATTGCTAAATGTTCCCTGGTGTCAAAACTGTTCCCAATACTGCCCTTGTGATCCACTGCAGTTGTGAACCACTGCTCTAGGTTTATTGTTCTATGAGATAATATATTTTCTCTATTGTTTTAGGCATTTAAACTGGATATGCAGCCAGAAGCATTCCAATCTAAAACCTTGTGTCATCAGTCATAACTTTAATCTATTTTAAACCTCTTTATTTGTGTTCTGGTATCTCTGTTTGCAAAACCTTTTTTAAAAAATCATCTCATCTTTCCTCTTTTTTTTCTTGCTTTAGACTGTCCTCTTCATCTTTTCCTTTTCTCTCCTTCTCCTCATTTGTCTCTTCATTTGCTTCCTCCTGTCTCTCTCTCTCTCCTCCCCCTTTCTTTCTTATCAGGGAAAAAAAAATACACAAGCCTGAATAAATAATTGTAAGAGTTAGCTTTGGTAAAGTTGACCCCATTATGATGCATGTATTAAATCAAAGAAGTTGGAGTGACAAGGTCATTTATCAACTGATTGTTGAATAGAACGGCAACAAATGAATTACTGCGTCTGCTCGTCTTTCTCAGAGGTAATGTCAAACATGAATCATATATGCTGATTTTGAATGTCCTGTGAAATGTAACAAAATATTCTGCTCACAAACTGGCTTGAGTCACTCCAGGCAAAGCCAGAGTAGACTGAGTATATCAGAGGAAGAAATGACACAATGACATTGTTCAGGGGTCACTTGTGAAAGACTCTTACTCTCCTCTACTTCCACTGACCTCACAATGTCATAATCCTTTCGTAATGATAACTATCGTCTTCACTTTTCTATATGTTTCTGAAACAGTTCTTACATGAAACCATGATGAAATTTAGCATTACTTTGAAAGGAGCTTGATGTGAGTTTAAGACATATGTATATTGTAGTAAGTGGCTGTGTTACAAATTAGAGAATATTCTTTCCCTAGAAGTCTTCTGTGACAGATATAATGTAGATATAATTACAGATTGTCAGGAACAAATTTTGCTTCAATTTAAGATAATTAAAAGTAGTTCTGGCAAATTCAGTGTTCTTTTTTTTGTAGCAAGGATAACTTAATGTCTTCTTCCTGTAGTTACAAAACTATAAGCCTAATGGAGCATTTCTGTTTCAGAATTAAATTGTCATGTTTGTCAAAGATGCATCTAAATCCAATGCCAAGGCTTTCATTAGCTATGTTATTGCAATTCAATAACAGCTCTACAATTTAGGAGGCAAGTAAATACCATATTTTGAATGGAATTTCTAAATAACTGAAATCTTAAAAGACATATATAGCTTTTCAAAGACTCTATGGTTATAATACCCGGTAGATTTTATCACCCAAAGAAATTTCTGTTCATCTCTACAAAAACTCCAGTAAATGGTCATTGAACCAGGATTGCAAAACTCTACTGTAAAGTACTGAATTCAATTTTTGGATACCTAGGATATAATTGCTTTCTTCCTCTCTTTTTCTTTCCTTCCTTCTTCCCATAGTACTTACTAAATGAAAATATGTGACTAGTTCTGTTAGGTCTACAGATATAAAAATTAAAAAGATAAAGTCCCTAACTTCAAGTAGCTTACAGCATATACTGAGACAAAGTAATATTATAAGGCAATATAGGATGAAAAGTACCAAGACAGAGACAATAATCTCAGGCATATTGGAAGTAAAAATCAGCAAATATTACTGGATATCTATTGTCACCTAAGCATTGTAGTTAGAGCTAGTGAGCTCACAGGACAATTCTTATACTAAGATAAGTAACTTTAATTCACTGCTCTCTAAAAACATGCAGGAAAATCCGCATCCTTTTGCCATGTTCAACAGTCTTGTCAAAGAAATGTTTTATCTTCTCTCTCTTTGGCAGGCATTCAACAGCAAATTCTGTATGATTATCCCCTAATGTTAATTTAAAATTTTCTGATGATGGAAAGAGAAGGAGGAAAGTTTGTTTGCAATTTTCCATCTTTATTTCAGCTTTGAAAACAAAGCACTGAAGATTGTGGTCCTTTATTAATAAGTCATCCTCATAATCGACACAGAAGTCAGTGCTCAGATTAGCATTTGAGATCACTTGCTGCTCTTGCATTTCAGATGGTAAAAAGTGCCAAATTCTTAGAGGACTAAGGTTATCAAAGTTGAATTTTCTGGATGACATATAATAGAAACGAACTTTCCTTCATTTCCTTTACTTTCATAAACATTTGTAAAAGCATAACAGAGAGTTTAGGATTTGACATATACATTGTTAAGAAATGTGAATTAACTGAATAAGCTATGGCTTGTGACTTAGGAGCCCTGGATTCTATTTCCAGTTATGCACTAACTAGATTTGTGACCTTGAGAAAGTCTCTTAATTATTCCAAGTCTGATATCATCAACTGATTAATGATGATATGAATCAAGGATCCCCTAACATCACATCCTATGATTTTGAAAAAACTTTATCAAATAAATAGTTAAGTCAGAGAATCATACGACAAACGTGTCTATAACTCTTTCCTACCCTTCCCCAACTGTCTCTCACTCAGTAAATCTAAGGAATTCTACATTTCCCCCACATATTTTAACTGAGTAGGCCACAGGACAAAGGTGGCTCAGCCAGAACTGAAAATAATTGTGTTCTAAAATACAAAATGACATGCTAGATTCCTGATAAACACTTTCCCATTCTATCTTGTAATCACTTGTTTTGTATTCCTTTGTCTCATCTTTCCCACACTATTATCATTGTGTTGTTTTAATTGCTGAGTAACCAAATACTAGCTGACTTCTTATATGTGCTGGGAAACATTCTAAGTGTTTTATAGGCATTAGGCACAGGGCTTGGCATCTTTTAAATATTCAGTATCAAGCAAATTCATAAGTAAATTTAAAATGATTTGTCAATAATTACTACATTCTATGACAAATGCTCAAAATTCTCCAAGCCAGGCTTCAGCAATACATGAACCGTGAACTTCCAGATGTTCAAGCTGGTTTTAGAAAAGGCAGAGGAACCAGAGATCAAATTGCCAACATCTGCTGGATCATCAAAAAAGCAAGAGAGTTCCAGAAAAACATCTATTTCTGCTTTATTGACTATGCCAAAGCCTTTGACTGTGTGGATCACAATAAACTGTGGAAAATTTTGAAAGAGATGGGAATACCAGACCACATCACCTGCCTCCTGAGAAACCTGTATGCAGGTCAGGAAGCAACAGTTAGAACTGGACATGGAACAACAGACTGGTTCCAAATAGGAAAAGGAGTACATCAAGGCTGTATATTATCACCCTGCTTATTTAACTTATATGCAGAGTACATCATGAGAAACGCTGGGCTGGAAGAAACACAAGCTGGAATCAGATTGCCAGGAGAAATATCAATAACCTCAGATATGCAGATGACACCACCCTTGTGGCAGAAATTGAAGAGGAACTAAAAAGCCTCTTGATGAAGGTGAAAGAGGAGAGTGAAAAAGTTGGCTTAAAGCTCAACATTCAGAAAACAAAGATCATGGCATCTGGTCCCACCACTACACGGGAAATAGATGGGGAAACAGTGGAAACAGTGTCAGACTTTATTTTTGGGTCTCCAAAATCACTGCAGATGGTGACTGCAGCCATGAAATTGAAAGACGCTTACTCCTTGGAAGGAAAGTTACGACCAACCTAGATAGCATATTCAAGAGCAGAGACATTACTATGCCAACAAAGGTCGGTCTAGTCAAGGCTATGGTTTTGCCTGTGGTCACGGATGTAAGTGTTGGACTGTGAAGAAGGCTGAGTGCTGAGGAATTTATGCTTTTGAACTGTGGTGTTGGAGAAGACTCTTGAGAGTCCCTTGGACTGGAAGGAGATCCAACCAGTCCATTCTGAAGGAGATCAGCCCTGAGATGTCCTTGGAGGGAATGATGCTGAAGCTGAAACTCCAGTACTTTGGCCACCTCATGGGAAGAGTTGACTCATTGGAAAAGACCCTGATGCGGGGAAATATTGAGGGCAGGAGGAGAAGGGGACACCAGAGGATGAGATGGCTGGATGGCATCACTGACTCGATGGACGTGAGTCTGGGTGAACTCCAGAAGATGGTGATGGACAGGGAGGCCTGGCGTGCTGCAGTTCATGGGGTCACAAAGAGTCAGACACGACTGAGTGACTGAACTGAAGTGATGACAAATCTATGACCTATTGTCTTTGTGATCTGCTAATTTTTTTGCCTTGAACCAGTCTACTTTTTAATGTCTCTCATTTCCTTGTCTAGAAAAGCAGAGTGGGTGGAGGGGGGGAAAGCAGTTCATGAAGTGCATGCTAGGATCAAGTGAGATTAAAGCAAAGTTTGTTTTGATAAATAAATATATATATATATATATATATATATATATATACACACACAAAACTAGCATAGGTTTAATAGCTATAGCCTAGTCTCATACTTGAGATGTCTGAAAAGTTAGGTCAGCATTATAAATCCCAGACATGGTAGCAGGAGAGAAAGATGAATCTAAAAATGGAGGTTGAGAAAGGTGAGCTCCTCTTAGCAACCATTCATATCTTATCATCACCAACATCATCATTCCAAACATCAAAACCAAAAGTTTAAAGCAGGGGTCACAAAATTATATGCTCACATGGTCTAAACAAGTTTTAGAAGTGTGGCAGATGGAGGATATGATAGAGTTCAGAGCACATAACTCATTTTAACTGGGCTACCATTACTCCAGTCTAATGCATTACCAGACCTTCCAAATATTGCAAAGTAGCTAGAAATTTATTGTCTATTCAAAATTACCTGTTTTTCAAGATGCCATGCAAAACTAAACACAAAAGATTGCAAATCATATCTACCGTTACATTCATTTTCTGACAGCAGGCCTCAAGTCACTTTGCCTTTTTACAGGTAATCATGTCTTATAATTTTAAGTTCATCATTTTCTTGCCATATTCTCACTTTCACTGAAGTTTAAGCCCTTGTCATCTCATGCCTACATCATTGCAGCAATCTTCTTAATGGTTTCATTCCTTTTCTGCCAGGTTAATCTTTCTGAAACATGATTTTAATCAATTTAATCCCACACTGAATCATTTACAATGACTCCATAGTCTCTATCACATTAATTCCACATTCTTCTACCTGTTATTGAAGATTCTCTCTAGTTGGATCCCATTTTATTTATCTGATCATCTTCTTATTGTCTGTAAAGACAAAAGTGGATTTTCAGGAGGCCAGTCTCCTTCTGTCCTTGTAACTGCCAAGTCTGTTTTCCCTATGCCTTTCCTCTGCTAGTCCTTCAACCTGGAATAAATCCTGATCTGACCTCTCCGTGCCTATCAAACATCTGTTCTTTTCATGAAGGTGCTAGAGACATTATAGATTGATCAAATAGTTAGCTTAGAAACCCCATTAGGGAACTGCAGATAGAGAGGTAAATTTAGGGGGCTTTGGGAGACCACAGCAAGACTCTTCATCAAGTAAGGGGACCACAGCAAGACTCAAGAAAGTAATGGGAAAATTCTGAAACAATGTGGGCTTGCTTGACTCACAAAGCAAAACAAGTTGCTTAGCATCGAAGTCAGGCTGCTTGCTTAATGATAAAATAATGCTAACTTGCTTAGCAACAAAACCATGCAACAGAAGCAGAAGACATGCCCCCAAACAAACAAAAAAAAAAAAATGGTGGCAAGAGACCTACATCCTGCCCAGTCAACTCAATGAGTTAGTAACCCTCAAAACATGTTCTTTGGCCCATAAGACATATTCTTTGCACAGTGCTCCCCAAACAATAAAACAATAGTAGATAATAAGGCCCACAACCTACCTAGTGGTGTCATCAAGTTCAGTTCAGTTGCTCAGTCATGTCTAACTCTTTGCGACCCCATGGACTGCAGCACACCCAGCCTCCCTGTCCATCACCAATTCCCGGAGTTTACTAATAACCCCCCAAACAGGCTTTGTGCACACAAAAAACGATCATTTATGGGAAGGTGACTTTTCAAAATGAAAGACTCTCATTGTACTGAGACCTGAGAAGACTGTTCAAAGTACGATGACAGTCCTGGCCCAACCATATATGGAGGGAAAGTAAACTTCCCTGCCCTACCTGGGGGAGGAATGTGATATCTACTCAAGAAAGACAAAGAAGGTCTTTTCCCCCCAACCCCTCTCTCCCTCTGATTATAAAAATGTAACCCACTGAGTACTCAGGGCAGTGCAACACTTGCCTGCCCATTTGTGAACCTTAAAAGCATCCTATTCTAACAAATCACTTATCTATCACTTTATCTTTGCTGAATTCATTTCTGCATGGAGACATAAAGGACTGTGGTGCCTGAGCTCTTCAGAGTCCTGGAAATGCTGCCTAATGATTCAAAGACCTCCTTGATATCCTCACCCATACTAAACATACAAAAAAGACACTGCTTTCTCTCAATTTCTATCTCACATACCTTCAGCAATAAATATTAACAGCTTAACAGCCTCCAATTATTCTCTAATTGCATTATATGTTAGAACATAGATGCATGAATAGGGAAACTTGATTTTGGTTTAGATCTTTATTGTCACACAGACCTGGATCCAAGTCCAGAATCTACCATATAAGAGTTGTGGATTTGGGGATTTGTGAATCAATCTTATCCGAAGTAGTAATAATAGATAACACTTATTGAATATTCACTATTCCAGACCCTCTCATAACTACCTAAGTCAGTAGTTGTCTCAACAACAACAAACTAGATAATATTCTTATTCCCATCTAAGATAATTTTCTTATTTCCATTTTCTTATTCACATTAAAAAAAAAAAAAGGCTGAGAAGACTCAGGTGTAGAGAATAAGATTAAATAACTTTTCCAGAATCACAGCTAATACAGGTTAGAGTCAGTATTTGAAACCCAGAAATCTTTGTTTGAAGACTATAATTGTAACCACATTGCCATGAGAATAATACAGTACCTTCCAGAAAGGGTTGGTACCAAGTTGTGGCAATAGTGGTCAGAGAAGCAGTATCTGTTTCACCTTTGGAGAATGATTTCTGTTCTCTAGTGTTCAGGGTTCATTCTATTGTATCTACTTAACTGGAGCTTTGGAATACACAAATGAGAATTCATAAAACTTTAAGTGTTATTTATTATATTATTATATTAAATAACTATTTAAAAACTAGCTATTCCGAACTAGTTTTATTAACTCTATTATACTGTGAAGGACTTCTCACTCTTTCTACCACTAATAAATTCTTGAATTTTTTTTTTATTTCTTCCTGCACCATTGTAATCAAGGCCAAAACAGTCAATTGGGCCTTCTAACCTGCTACAGATAACAGGTTAAAATAAATTACTAAATAATTCAGCAAACAGACTCCCAGACCAAAGCTTATGGTTTCTGTCTTTAACCTATGGGGTATCATTATAGCAGAACATGTGCAATTCTTACTAGGTTAAAAAATATATATTTGAAGGAATGTAGATAGCACCTACATAGTTGCCTGTGGATCTCAAGTTGGGAATTATTACATGGATTGGTAGACAGGCTAAGCTGGGATTCATTTACCTCTCACCCTTCTTCCCCACAGACTTAAATATCTCAAATGGCTTTCAACTCACCCAGGAAAGGCTGTAATTACTGCTTTCCAATTTATCTACAGTTGATCTTTCTGTTTTTCAATCAGTCCTATGAAAACTGCTTTTTCCTTTGATTCAGAAATTATAAAATCTTGCTGTCAATCTGTCCTGACTGATGATCCAAGAGAAATAAGTGATAATTCTTCAAGTGAGGAGCTTTAGGACAGCTGACATAAATAGTCCAGTGGAGAGTAAATGAGGCAGAGTTCTCTTCTGGAATGCAAGTATCCTGACCTCACAGGGAGAGTGGTTTAGAGGCCACTGAGAAAGATTTTGTTCAAATAAAATTTCAAACAGAATGCAGAGAACTGCTCAGGAGTCCTGGTTACAACAATGAGGACCTCTCACCCTGGGACCTATGAGCTCTAGATTTCTGGGGGAATTTTTAAGACTGGCAGCCACATTTGCTTGGAAAAATATAGGAAAATTATGTTGGTTTTTACAGCATTCCCCACACTTAAGCAGTATCTTCTAGGCACCAGTCTAACTCAGACTGAAAACATTCTTAAAGGTTTTATAATTTTTCAAATTAAAACAATTTTTAAGTTATTTGTAGCTAATATAATCCCCTTCTTAAAACCATAGCATATTAACAGATATAGTTGGGAAGAGGAATGAAGAGCCAAGGGATGATGAAGCAGAGCTATGGATCATTATGGTAACGTTGCCCTTTTCCTAAGAGGCTTTATCTCACCCTTTTAAATTCAAACTAGGGTATAACCAGAATTCTTGGCAGCTTGTGCTAACCATCAAAAATCCAAAATTACATTTTTGTTTTCCAAATTGGAAAGAGAGGTTCCTCACCTTTCTACCTCTAATTTTGTTTGTAGAATGTTGTGGTGAGGACCAAAGCGTAGAAGCATATTTGTTTAACAGCTGTAATCTAACTCGATTAGCTATGAAGGAGAGGAGCCAAGGACAGTCACTGCTCAACAATGTGATCATTTAGTGCTGTTCTGCGTAAAGATGAAAATTTCCATTCTCTTCTCAGTTCACTAATAACGCTATCATTAGGCTTCAATATGCTTGATTATAACTCAACATTATTCTATTCCAAAGTAGTAGCAGCCATTACAAAAAAAAAGAGTACAGAGGTGGATGGCTCAGAGAGGGTATTAATTAGGCTTTAATTTAGAAATAATAATCATGTTAACAATGGCCTTATTCTGTTTTTTCCTGTTTGATCTCTCTTCCTCCACAACATTGCTTGCACGCATGCTAAGTCACTTTAGTCATGTCCAACTCTTTTTGACCCTATGGATCGTAGCCCACAGGATCCTCTGTCCGTGGGATTCTCCAGGTAAGAATACTGCAGTGGGTTGCCAAACCTCCTCCAGGGGATCTTCCCATCCCAGGGATCAAACCTGTGTCTCTTACATCTCCTGCATTGGGAGGCAGTTTTTACCGCTAATGCCACCTGAGTGAGTGAGGCAAACAAGCCTCAACCAGCCCGTACAGTAGGATGAATGCATACATGGGAAAGTAGTTCATCTTTTCTAAAGATAAGAGACATTGCCTTTAGAACTCTAGAAGAAAAGAGAATATTTCTGGAAAACCAAATCTTTCATTTTATCCTATATTGTCTAAGTGAGGAAAAATCATAAAAGATTTGATTTTTTGACAAATGCTAATCAGATCAGATCAGTCGCTCAGTCATGTCCAACTCTTTGCGACCCCATGAATCGCAGCACACCAGGCCTCCCTGTCCCTCACCAACTCTCAGAGTTCACTCAGACTCATGTCCACTGAGTCAGTTATGCCATCCAGCCATCTCATCCTCTGGCGTCCCCTTCTCCTCCTGCTCCCAATCCCTTCCAGCATCAGAGTCTTTTCCAATGAGTCAACTCTTCGCATGAGGTGGCCAAAGTACTGGAGTTTCAGCTTTAGCATCATTTCTTCCCAAGAAATCCCAGGGCTGATCTCCTTCAGAATGGACTGATTGGATCTCCTTGCAGTCCAAGGGACTCTCAAGAGTCTTCTCCAACACCACAGTTCAAAAGCATCAATTCTTCAGCGCTCAGCCTTCTTCACAGTCCAACTCTCACATCCATACATGACAATAGGAAAAGCCATAGCCTTGACTAGACGGACCTTTGTTGGTAAAGTAATGTCTCTGCTTTTGAATATGCTATCTAGGTTGGTCATAACTTTCCTTCCAAGGAGTAAGCGCCTTTTAATTTCATGGCTGCAGTCACCATCTGCAGTGATTTTGGAGCCCAGAAAAATAAAGTCTGACACTGTTTCCACTGTTTCCCCATCTATTTCCCATGAAGTGGTGGGACCGGATGCCATGATCTTCGTTTTCTGAATGTTGAACTTCAAGCCAACTTTTTCACTCTCCACTTTCACTTTCATCAAGAGGCTTTTGAGTTCCTCTTCACTTTCTGCCATAAGGGTGGTGTCATCTGCATATCTGAGGTTATTGATATTTCTCCCGGCAATCTTGATTCAAGCTTGTGTTTCTTCCAGTCCAGCGTTTCTCATAATGTAAGTCAACATGAGGAAAAAGTGAAAATATACGGGAGAAACCATCCCTGAAGTTGGCTCTATTTTTATCTCATTTCTCTCTACAAACCTATAACAGAGGATCCTGAGCCAGTGTTTCATAGCACTCTGCCATGCCTCCAGTGGACTGAGGGTCTGCCCACATACCCATCCCCACAAGCCTTCTTCAAGGCCAGGTGTGGCCTGGGGAAGCCAGAACTGTTTATCTTTTATACAACCAGACCTATTCAATATCCCCGATGTGCCTTCAAGTACTATCATTTTTTACATATGCCATAATAGGATAATATTTAAAAAGTATTTGCTGGTAACAATTCTGCATAAGACTTCTCCATGGGATAGATCATACTAAGTTAGCCACTTCTGCGTGTCTGTGTCTGTGTGTGTGTGTGTATGCATACACATTCTTTCAGAACTAGCCTCAACATCCCTAATACTCTTTGAGGACAGCAAATCAATAGTACAAAATTTTGCAGCACCTCAGAACACAATGCTCTATACATAGCTAGATTTTTTTTTATAATAAAATTCTGCTGCTGCTGCTGCTAAGTTGCTTCAGTTGTGTCCGACTCTGTGTGACCCCATTGACGGAAGCCCACCAGGCTCCCCAGTCCCTGGGATTCTCCAGGCAAGAACACTGGAGTGGGTTGCCATTTCCTTCTCCAATGCATGAAAGTGAAAAGGGAAAGGGAAGTCACTCAGTCGTGTCCGACTCTTAGCGACCCCATGGACTACAGCCTACCAGGCTCCTCCATCCATGGGATTTTCCAGGCAAGAGTACTGGAGTGGGGAGCCATTGCCTTCTCCGAATAAAATGCTAGTTGATATCAATCCGTTAGTGTCAAAATGAATGACTAGAGACACATCACCCACTCTCTCAACTGAGGAAGCACTTAGACAAATTCAGATTTGTTGCAACTCTTTGCAACCCCATGAACTGTAGCATGCCAGGCTTCCCTGTCCTTCACCATCTCCCGGAGTTTGCTCAAACTAATGTCCATTGAGTCGGTGATGCCATCCAACCATCTCATCCTCTGTCGTCCCCTTCTCCTCCTACCTTCAATCTTTCCCAGCATCGGGGTCTTTTCCAGTGAGTTGGCTTTTTGCATTAGGTGCCAAAGTATTGGAGCTTCAGCATCAGTCCAGATGAAGAAATGATTATTACTTTTGGCATTTAAGCCACATTTCATGTGTTGACCAAAGTTCAGAAAAGATTTTGCTTCAATGTTTCCAATTATGTAAATGATGATTTACATAACAATATTTAAACAAGGGGTGGTATATAAGATAAAACTCAAACTGGAGGCCAGAAAGCTGGAGGATGGTCCCCAAAATTGCTTTAAAAGTTGTTCTATTGTATCAGTTCAGTTCAGTCGCTCAGTCATGTCTGACTCTTTGCAACCCCATGAATCTCAGCACACCAGGCCTCCCTGTCCATCACCAATTTTTAAAAATCTCTTCCTTTCGTTTTTTAAGTCATACAGTCTGTGGGTTCCCCCTGCTGGCTCTTTTAACTGTTAGAATTAGAAGCTAAAACACTTCTGATCCCTGCACACTGAAAACCAACTCCAGAGAGAGGAAAGGCACCTGAATGGTGCCTGCTCCTGGAGGAGTCTAGTTTGAAAGGGAAGCCAGATTCGAAGATAGAACTAAGCCTAAGCCAAGAACCAGTGAGATTCAGTCCATTATCACTGACATGCTCATCCACTTAATGTCTTCGTGAGACGGTTTCCAGTACTTAAAATCTAGATTTAGTTTCAGTTGAAAGACAGCCAACTGTGAGTCAATATTCCCCAGATGAAGTGTACCCATCGGTACACTTCATCCGGTACCAACCGGAGTTTTCCACAGTTATCAGGACTCCACACTGACCTGCTGTCTGTTGTTTATTATCATCAGGCACAAGCATCTAGTTTTTAGATATTTGGCCAGTGTCATTCATTATTGCTTTGTGTTCCAATTCTACCAGGTATGTGAGTCTTGGACCTCTGCTTTGACACGTAATTTAAAAATCACTTTCTCTAAAAACTGCCACTGACTGTTTCACATCCTCAAACCCCAAACCCTTTCCAAGCTATGTATCTTGTTATTTTGACATAAAAAGAGATAACATGCTTGGGGAAAGTATGCTTAAGAAAAGTGTAATTCACAACTTAATTGCTTATAATGAGACAGCTCCTATCACTTGAGGCTTTAAACATGAGGATAGTACACGCAGAGAGTTTTCTTAATGAAGAAAAATCATCAAAAGAATACAGTTTAGAGTTACTCTGTCATTTCTGAATCCACTGCCACAGCTGCACAAGAGAGCAAGCAGTATCCAGAAAACCGAATCAGTGAAATGGAAGAAGAAAAATGACTATGAGTGACTAAGAAAGGGATGAAAGGAATATTTGAGGTCTTTCAAGAGAAGACCATATAATCTTATCAAGACCTGCCGAAAGCAGGCTAGAATTTAGGAAATTTAAACCTCCTTTTAAACTGCATTTGGATTTTTTTTTTATATAGTAAAGCTTTATTTGGTCTGTTATGATGTGCCCCCAAGAAATTTGAACTTGCTGTCTGGGCTCACAGCTCTTTGATAACAGTGGCCTTGGGCACTGACGGTTCACCAAAGCTGTTGTTAAGTTTACTTTGCTATATATTTGGCGTAAAATATGTCCTTTGGCTTGTTGGGTTTAGTTTATTTTTTTCTCTCTCTCTCTTTTTCTTTTTTTTTAAGCACTTGAACAATTAAATAAGGGCTTTCTGAGAACTTTCCCTCCAATTCAAGCTCAATTTCTTTCCTCCATCCACCTCTTACTGTCCATTGCAATTACTTCTCTTCCCCCATCTCAGTAGCTCTTTTATTTAGAGATAACAAAATAGAGCAGCGTAAAGATTATGGCCTGGGAGTGAGGACTCCAGGCTCCAATCATATCTCTGCCACTGATCACTGTCTGAGCTGGTTTCTTCCATCAGTGAGATACAGAGTTTGAAATACAGAAAAATGCATTTTTTTTTCCTTTGACTAATACAAAATTAGATGTCTACGCACATGTGCTTACCTAGTTTAATATTTTTAATTAAAAACATAGGTGAGTTAAAGGGTCCACAGTTGGTATATGAGACTTTATCTATGGCCCAAACACAAGTAAAGTGCATAGGGAGGTTGTATCACATCTGTTTTCCTTTTGGCAGCAAATATTCCATCCCTCTCATTTTGCAATGAAATGTTAGTGGAATGAGACCTGAACAGCTCAAATTGCGTAATAGCTTCTATCAGCATCAAATAAAATAAAAGCTAGCTAGCCTGACACCTGGGGAGTTGGTCTCACAGACAAACAGATGGTTAGGTCCCAAAGGCTCAAAATATCATGATTGGTAATTACATTCAAAACAAAAATTTTAGGGAACTCCTTGGTGGTCCAGTGGTTAGGACTTGGAGCTTTCACTGAGGTGGCCACGGTTCAATTCCTGGTGGGGGAACTAAGATCCCACAAGCTGTGTGGCAAACTGGTCATATTTAGTTCATATTTAGGGGTGAATAGCAGCTGCCAGGTATTAGATGATAGCACTCTCATGGCAGAAAGTGAAGAGGAACTAAATAACCTCTTGATGAGGGTAAAAGAGGAGAGTGAAAAAGCTGGTTCAAAACTCAACGTTATAAAAACTTAGATCATGGCATCTGTTCCCATCACTTCATAGCAAATAGATGGGGAAAAAGTGGAAGCAGATTTTCTTTTCCTGGGTTCCAAAATTACTGTGGACGGTGACTGCAGCCATGAAATTAAAAGATGCGTGCTCCTTGGAAGAAAAGCTATGACAAACCTAAACAGCATATTAAAAAGCAGATATCACTTTACTGACCAAAGTTGATATAGCCAAAGCTATGGTTTTTCTAGTAGTCATGTATGGATATGAAAGTTGGACCATGAAGAAAGCTGAGCGCTTTTGAATTGTGGTGCTGGAGAAGACTCTTGAGAGTCTCTTGGACTGCAAGGAGATCCAACAGGTCAATACAAAAGGAAATCAACCCTGAATATTCATTGAAAGGACTGATGCTGAAGCTGAAGCTTTAATACTTTGGCCACCTCATGCGAAGAGCCGACTCATTGGAAAAGACCCTGATGCTGGGAAAGGCTGAAGGTAAAAGGCGAAGGCAGTGCAGAAGATGAGATAGTGAGAGAGCATCTAGCATCGCTGACTCAATGGACATGAATTTGAGCAAACTCAGGGAGAAAGTGAAGGACAGGGGAGCCTGCAGTCCATGGGGTCACAGAGAGTCAGACACAATTTAGGGACTGAACAACAACAACAGATATTAGCTGATCATTAATATCTCTTCACTTGTAATATTCCTGTCCTGGTCCTTCTTGCTAAAGCAGTATTTTTCAAAAGGCATTTCATGGAATTTCACTTCGTGTTCTAAAAAAAGAAAACACAAAGGGTGGGGGTGGGGAGTAAAAGAGAAAAGAGGGGAAACTATATTTGGGATACGCTGAATTAAATGAAAACTATTTTTAAAAGGAATTCTTCCCAGAATCTTTAATATACCAAAAAAAAAAAAAAAAAAGCTCTGTGAATTTGCATAAGGTGAGAGCTACGTTTGTTCTACGTGATATTTGGTACCCTCCATCAAGGGTCAGTTTTTTCATTTAATTTCATAGCTGCAGTCACCATCTGTAGTGATTTTGGAGCACAGAAAAATAAAGTCTGACACTGTTTCCACTGTTTCCCCATCTATTTCCCATTATGACCAACCTAGATAGCATATTCAAAAGCAGAGACATTACTTTGCCAACAAAGGTCCGGCTAGTCAAGGCTATGGTTTTTCCTGTGGTCATGTATGGATGTGAGAGTTGGACTGTGAAGAAGGCTGAGCGCCGAAGAATTGATGCTTTTGAACTGTCGTGTTGGAGAAGACTCTTGAGAGTCCCTTGGACTGCAAGGAGATCCAACCAGTCCATTCTGAAGGAGATCAGCCCTGGGATTTCTTTGGAAGGAATGATGCTAAAGCTGAAACTCCAGTACTTTGGCCACCTTATGCGAAGAGTTGACTCATTGGAAAAGACCCTGATGCTGGGAGGGATTGGGGGCAGGAGGAGAAGGGGATGACAGAGGATGAGATGGCTGGATGGCATCACTGACTCGATGGATGTGAGTCTGAGTGAACTCTGGGAGTTGGTGATGGACAGGGAGGCCTGGCGTGCTGCAATTCATGGGGTCTCAAAGAGTCGGACACGACCGAGTGACTGATCTGATCTGATCTGATCAAGGGTCATTTAGAAATGTTTTAGGGCAAATTTTGATCATCATGACAGCTGAGGATGCTCCTTGCACTTGAAGGCCAGATAGTGTGGATGCTGAATGCCCTGCAGCACTTGGGACAATACCACACAACAAAGAATTGTTTGCCCCCAAATGCTAGTAACCTCTCATTGACGCTGGCAGAAAATGTAACATCCCCAAAGGAATCTGACCACAGAGCCTTTAATTTGGAGAGCAACTTGTGAAACTAGTACTTCCTGGGATTTATTTTGGGAATGTTCACTTAAGGTTTATATTTCAAGGCTTAGATTCTAGCACTAACCAACATTTTGCCTGCCTCCCACTTCTAAATTTCTCTCCTTTTAAAAACTGAGTTATAATTGACACATAACATTCTATTAGTTTCAGGTGTACAACATAATGATTTGATATTTGTAGATATCACAAAATGATCACCAAAAAAGTCTGGTTAACAAGCATCACACACATAGTTACGGTATTTTTTTTTCTTGTAATGAGAACTTTTAAGATATATACTTTTAGCAACTTGCCCAATATGCAATACTGAATTTCTCTTTTTAACTAGGACTTAGTGAAGAGTAAAATTATTTCCAGCCCTTTAATCAATGTGAAGTGAAGGCAGTGGAAGGGAGATTGGTATTTGTGAGAAAAAATTCTGCTTTGAGTCCACAGAGTCAGAAAGCCAACTTTGTCTCTTTAGAATATTGTCTCACTCCTCTTTCCTCAAGTGTTGCTGCTACTGCTAAGTCGCTTCAGTCGTGTCCTACTCTGTGGGACCCATAGACGGCAGCCCACCAGGCTCCCCCGTCCCTGGGATTCTCCAGGCAAGAACAGTGGAGTGGGTTGCCATTTCCTTCTCCAATGCATGAAAGTGAAAAGTGAAAGTGAAGTCGCTCAGTCGTGTCCGACTCTTAGCGACCCCATGGACTGCAGGCTACCAGGCCCCTCTGTCCATAGGATTTTCCAGGCAAGAGTACTGGAGTGGGGTGCCACTGCCTTCTCCCCTCAAGTGTTAGGATGACTTTATAATCAAAACCTTTCCACACTGTAGGAAAAATTGCTCAAGTGGAAGAGAACCATTGTCTGGCCACTGGGATTGATGTCAGGATTTTGACCAAAGATGAAAAGATACAGATTTAGAAATGTATGGGGGAAAAAGTCTAAGTCTTACATGTGCCTACATAATCGGCTGTGGCATTTCGCCACCCCTACATCAAGAAGTCTGCTCCTTTCCACTTTCACAGAAACCTTCTCAAATCGTTACCCTTTTGGGACTTTCCCCACCTCAGGTGTTGCTTGCATACAGTTCATCATGTGATTTCATTTCCAAATGCAATGATAAAAAGAGAGTAGAAGTGGGGATAGACGAGGGATATGAGGGCCATTTTATTTATATTTCCACCCAAAATGATAGATTCTTTATTTATTGCAAAAACCCCTGGATCAACTTGGGAAAATAATTTATATTTTTGGTATCTCAGCTTCCCTGTCACTAAACCATTTGAGTGACAAAAAAATACATACTTTACAGAACTTAAAGTCCTAATGAAATGAGCTCAGGTAGCAAAAGTCCTTGATCCTAGCATATAGTTAAATACTGATTACATAGTAAAACTGTTTGTTTTTTTTTTTTTAATAATAACGAAGCAAATCTTTTGACTCTTCTCATCTAGTATGACTATATACCATACTCAAAAGGAGCCCTCCTGCTTCCAGGTGTAGCTAAGACGATATCTTTTACATAACAAGCTCAGACAATCCTGGTGCAAGCAGGCAGCAGCTGTACCCCATTGGCCTGACTTCTCCTACCTCCCTGGCTTGCTTTGCTCATTCCTTTTTCCATCACTCAAAACCTCAATCAAGAAGGCACAGCAGCTGGGAGAATGCTGCTGCTGCTAAGTCGCTTCAGTCGTGTCCGACTCTGTGCGACCCCATAGACAGCAGCCCACCAGGCTCCCCCGTCCCTGGGATTCTCCAGGCAAGAACACGAGTGGGTTTCCATTTCCTTCTCCAATGCATGAAAGTGAAAGTGAAGTCACTCAGTCGTGTCCGACTCTTAGCGACCCCATGGACTGCAGCCTATCAGGCTCCTCCGTCCATGGGATTTTCCAGGCAAGAGTACTGGAGTGGGGTGCCATTGCCTTCTCCAGCAGGGAGAATGGATACATGTATATATATGACTGAGTGAGTCCCTTTGCTGTTCCCCTGAAACCACTGCCACATCGTTAATTGGCTATACTCCAATATAAAATTAAAAGTTAAAAAAAAAAAAAAGAGCACAGCAGCAGAGGCCAGCAAATTAACAACTTCTCTAATATTCAGTTCTATTAGATTTACTACTCTCTTGTTGATCTGAACTGATCCCCAGGGTAATTATAAATGCCATTATATTCTGTTCGTCTTTATTAGCTGGCCCATTTGGCAGCTTTCGGGTAATAGTTGCATAACTGACTCTGTATGGAAGAATCAAAGGATCCAAATTGACTGCAGCTGTATCCAGCAACCAGCCCATGCTCCACGTTTTTACTAAGAGAGAATCTGAGGCCTAGAGGGGGCTGCCATTTGTCTTGGCCTCACTGTGGGTAAACTGCAGAACTCGAATCGGGTTCCCTTGTTTCCTTCAGGACACAGAGTATACTATTTTAGTATACTTAGTGCTTCTTGCAGTCATAAGCCAAAAAAGCAGGAAAATTCAGTTATAAGGATATTAATATACTAGCAATATATTTTGCTTAAATTCAAAATGTAGTTATGTTACATTAGGAATCCTTACGAGTATTGGACTAAATAATACTGAAACGGAGCAAGATCTATGGTCCTTGCCAGTGTTCTCTGCCTGCCATTTATCTGTGCAAAAACTTTAGCCAAAGAATAAGTTTAATCAGAGAAGTGAGAAAATGCAGAAACAAAGGAAAACAGTGAAAGGAGACCAAATAATGTAGTCATTAGGCATAGCCAAGAACCTTTAGTTCTTCTCAAGGGCTGTAAATATTTTGAGCCATATCCTATGAGTTGTCTTATCGATACTGAAACCCCCACCAGGTAGAAAAGTTAACTACATGACAACCAGATTGTAGCCATGACACAAACTGCCACAATTCCAATAAGTGGCCTCAACGAAATGGAAATAAATTGACCCTGGAACTGAAGACCAACTGCAGCTAAAACAGTCAAGATGACACTGATGATCAGACCACTGATAACCAATTTCAAGATGACTGTCAGAACTGATTGTGCTTTTTCTGCCTGTAGCCCCTTCCCTCTGTCTATAAAAGCTATTGTCCCCTGATTTTCGGGGGAGTGAGAGTCTACCTTTGGACAGGCGTTGCCCTCCCCAACTCAGCATCCTAAATAAAGCAAACTTTCCTTTCCACCAATTGGGCCTCTTTATTGGATTTTGAGAGGCGAGCAGCAGAACCTCACTTTCAGTTACAGTAGCACCTCAAAAAAATAGAACAGAGGGAGAGGGTGGGAAGATTTGGGAGAATGGCATTGAAACATGTAAAATATCATGTATGAAACGAGATGCCAGTCCAGGTTCGATGCCTGATACCGGATGCTTGTGGCTAGTGCACTGGGACGACCCAGAGGGATGGTATGGGGAGGGAGGCAGGAGGAGGGTTCAGGATGGGGAACACATGTATACCTGTGGTAGATTCATTTTGATATTTGGCAAAACTAATACAATTATGTAAAGTTTAAAAATAAAATAAAATTAGATTTAGTAAAAAAAAAAAAAAAAATAGAACAGAGACCCACCCATTCAGGTCATGAGATAAAAACATCCAGAAAGGGAACATGGTCAGGCAGTCCAGAGGCTGACCTTCCCTGGGGTGGGATGGGACAGCGAGATCCTCTTAATCCAATTCTCACAGGCACCTTGCCATTATTAATAGCTCTGCCCCTTATATTACCTCCATGAACACTTTGGCTCAAGAAAGACAAAAGCTACCACTTGCTAGACTTAACATAATGAAGATAAAGGGAAGAATCTTCACCATCTTCACCTACTTAGCCAAGGGAAGCAAAGGGGCAGTGAACCTGCCCTCTCTGGACTCTTCCCACAGCCCTTCTCCTCAGAACTTCTGTAGTGTCTCCAGGGCAGTACCAGGAGTCCGGGGCTGGATCTCCACAGCCTAGGCTCCAACCCCTCCCTCACTTTCTAAGCAATTATCTGAGGGAAGCCTTTCTCTGCCTTCTGTTTCTCCCATTCTTTCAGCCTTTTTCAAGAAACTCTACGCTTCCTTTTCACTTTTTTCAGTTGACTTGCAGTACAATTCAGTTGCTCAGTTATCTCTAACTCTTTGCAACCCCATGGACTGCAGCACGTCAGGCTTCCCTGTCCATCACCAACTTCCAGAGCTTGCTCAAACACATATCCATCCAATGGGTGATGCCATCCAACCATCTCATCCCCTGTCGTCCCCTTTTCCTCCCACTTTGAATCTTTCCCAGCATCAGGGTCTTTTCCAATAAGTCAGTTCTTTGTATCAGGTGGCCAAAGTATTGGAGGTTCAGCATCAGTCCTTCCAATAAATATTCAGGACTGATTTCATTTAGGATGGACTGGTTGGATCTCCTTGCTGTCCAACGGACTCTCATAAGAGTCTTCTCCAAAACCACAGTTCAAAAGCATCAAGTCTTCAGCACTCACCCTTCTTTATAGTCCAACTCTCACATCCACAGATGACTCTGGAAAAACCATAGCTTTGACTAGACAGACCTTGGTTGGTAAAGGAATGTCTCTACTTCTTAATATGCTGTCTAGGTTGTTCATAGCTTTTCTTCCAAGGGGCAAGCAACTTTTAATTTCATGGCTACAGTCACCATCTGCAGTGATTTTGGAGCCTCCAAAAATAAAATCTCATTGTTTTCATTTTTCCCCATCTGTTTGCCATGAAGTGATGGGTCCAGATGCCATGATCTTAGTTTTCTGAATGTTAAGTTTTAAGCCAACTTTTTCACTCTCCTCTTTCACTTTCATCACAAGGCTCTTCAGTTCTTCACCTTCTGCCATAAGGGTGGTGTTACCTGCATATCTGAGGTTATTGATATTTCTCCCAGCAATCTTGATTCCAGCTTGTGCTTCCTCCAGCCCAGTGCTTCTCATCATGTACTCTGCATATAAGTTAAATAAGCAGAGAGACAATATACAGCCTTGATGTACTCCTTTTCCTATTTGGAACCAGTCTGTTGTTCCATGTCCAGTTCTAACTGTTGCTTCCTGACCTGCATACAGATTTCTCAGGAGGTGGGTAAGGTGGTCTGGTATTCCCATCTCCTGAAGAATTTTCCACCATTTTTTGTAATCTACACAGTCAAAGGCTTTGGCATAGTCAATAAAGCAGAAATAGATGTTTTTCTGGAACTCTCTTGCTTTTTTGATGATCCAATGGATGTTGGCAATTTGACCTCTGGTTCCTCTGCATTTTCTAAAACCAGCTTGAACATCTAGAATTTCATGTTTCACCTACTGTTGAAGCCTGGCTTGGAGGATTTTGAGCATTGCTTTGCTAGTATGTGAGATGAGTGCAATTGTTCAGTAGTTTGAGCATTCTTTGGCACTGCCTTTCTTTGGGATTGGAATGAAAACTGACCTTTTCCAATCCTGCTGCCACTGCTGAGTTTTCCAAATTCGCTGGCATATTGAGTGCAACACTTTCACAGCATCATCTTTTAGGATTTGAAATAGCTCAACTGGAATTTCATCACCCCCACTAGCTTTGTTTGAAGTTATGCTTCCTAAAGGCCACCTGGCTTTGCATTCCAGGATGTCTGGCTCTAGGTGAGTGATCACACCATCGTGATTATCTGAGTCATGAACATCTTTTTTGTATCATTCTTCTGTGTACACTTGACACCTCTTCTTAATACCTTCTGCTTCTGTTAGGTCCATACCATTTCTGTCCTTTATTGTGCCCATCTTTGTATGAAATGTTCCCTTGGTATTTCTAATTTTCTTGAAGCGATCTCTAGCCTTTCCCATTCTATTGTTTTTCTCTATTTCTTTGCATTGATCACTGAGGAAGGCTTAACTCTCCTTGCTATTCTTTGGAACTCTGCATTCAGATGCTTATATCTTTTGTTTTCTTGTCTTTAACTTCTCTTCTTTTCTCAGCTATTTGTAAGGCCTCTTCAGACAACCATTTTGCCTTTTTGCATCTCTTTTTCTTCGGCATGGTATTGATCCCTGCCTCCTATATAAAGTCATGAACCTTCGACCATAGTTCTTCAGGCACTCCATCTATCAAATCTAATCCCTTGAATCTATTTTTCACTTTTGCTATATAATCATATGGGATTTGATTTAGGTCATACCTGAATGGTCTACTGGTTTTCCCTACTTTCTTCAATTTAAGTCTGAATTTTGTAATAAGGAGTTCATGATCTGAGCCACAGTCAACTCCCAGTCTTGTTTTTGCTGACTCCATCTTTGACTACAAAGAATATACTCAATCTGATTTTGGTATTCACCATCTGGTGATGTCCTTGTGTAGAGCCATTTCTTGTGTTGTTGGAAGAGGGTGTTTGCTATGACCAGTGCATTCTCTTGGCAAAACTCTGTTAGTAGCCTTTGACCTGCTTCTTTTTGTACTCCAAGGCCAAATTTGCCTGTTATTCTATGTGTTTCTTGACTTCCTACTTTTGCATTCCAGTCCTCCTTAACAAAAAGGACATCTTTTGGGGGTGTTCAAAAACGTCTTGTAGGTCTTCATAGAAACATTCAGCTTCAGATTCTTCAGCATTACAGGTTGGGGCACAGACTTGAATTACTGTAATATTGAATGGTTTGCCTTGTAAACAAACAGAGATCATTCTGTCATTTTTGAGCCTGCATCCAAGTACTGCATTTCGGATTCTTTGTTGACTGTGATGGCTACTCCATTTCTTCTAAGGGATTCTTGCCCATAATAGTAGATATAATGGTCATCTGAGTTAAATTCACCCATTCCAGTCCATTTTAGTTCACTGATTCCTAACAGGTCACACTTGCCATCTCCTGTTTGACCAGTTCCTAGTTGCCTTGATTCATGGATCTAACATTCCAGGTCCCTATGCAATATTGCTCTTTACAGCATTGGACTTTACTTCTGTTGACCTTAGTGGCTCATTAAACTCAGACTCTAATTTATCCCTCTTTCTTTGAGGGAAAAGAAGACATAATATTCAAGCCATCCAGGGGATGAGGAGAAACACATTCAATTCTTGCACGTTAACAAAGAAAGGCAAGAAAAGCCAACCATTTAAGTTTCCATCCTAACCTCACCTGAAAATTTATCCTCTCTCCTAATTGTAAATGTGAGGCACATGGCGGGAGGCACATAATTCTAATCCAAGTTCCTCACTCTCAGTAAAGTAGCTCTCTGCTCTGTTTCTGATCTCTTCAACAGCGTTTCTGCCTGGTGAAACCTCTCACCTAGTTTAATCTTTAGTCACTTCCTTCTTGTGTTTCCTTTAGACTTACCAACTCCAACTCTTGAGAGCTGACAGTAAGGGGAAATGGGGCAGTGGGATGGCCCATGACCATCACATAGGACAAGACAATAACCAGAGTATCTATCGCCAGCAAAGCCCCTTAATAGTTCCTGAGAAATAAAAATAGAAACTGAATAATAAAATACAGTCTAACCTTTTTTTCCCTCTGCTTCATCCAGTTTCACTTGCTCCTAGGGAACTGCAATGTGGAGGCGTTGCACTGGACACTTCAGGCCAGGGTTCCAAGTGGAAACGTCTGCACCCAACTCGGACAGCTCAGTTCAAGATGGTGGCGGACCTGGGCAGAGGCACTAGCCCAGGACTTGGCAGGATCTGAGCAGCACTCCCATGGAGCCCTGCGAGAACTCCGCCCCTCTGCCCCGTCCCTCCGCCCTGCCCCAAACCCTATAAAGCAGTCCCTCCCACGGCCTCTCAAAAATCCTGTGCTCAAGAGCAGCAGTTCCCAACTTTTTGGCACCAGGGACTGGTTTCCTGGAAGACAAATTTTCCATGGACCAGGGGGCTGATTTGAGGATGATTCAATCGTGTTACATTTATTGTGCACTTTATTTCCGTTATTATTATATCAGCTCCACCTCAGATGAGCAGGCATTGGATCCTGGAGATTGGGGGCTCCTGCTCCAGAGCACGAACTCATCCTCTTCATTTGCTGATCAGCGTGCAAAGCTTTTCTTTGCTTCTGAATCTAATGATCTTGGTCTCGTTGTATTGGCTCCAATGACACCAGGCAGGAGGACCCTTGTTGGGGTCCAACTCAAAAGGGTGGGTAATGCATGTTACCCTCTGTGCCATGGCAGTTCTGAGGTCAATCATAAAAGGCTAAAAAGTGGGGGGTAGCCAAGTTCCTAGAAATCCCCACCCACTTCTTAACCTGTGAAATTACCCAGCCCATAAAAACTAACGACCTCATGTTTGAAGGCCTCTAGCCTTGTGAAGTGGCCCACACTCCTTGTGCAGTGCGTTTCTCCCAGAGCCACTCTTGCCTTTTGAAACTGATTTCATTCTGTCTAGTAGAATGTGTGTCTATCTAAACAAATCCACTTGTTAATCCATTATCACTTTGTCTCTTGCTGAATTCCTTCTGTGCTGAGACCTAAAGAATCTGAACTTCATTAAGTCCCGGGACCAGGTGTACAAGATTTCAATTAAAAGACAGTGGGTTGGAGTCGCAGCCCGTGAGTTCAAGATCCAATCTGGATTGTGTCTGGGTTCAAGTCCCATCTGAGTTGTGCAGTTTCAGAAAGAGCAAAAACACAGAAAGTAGAGACTGTGTTTGGAATCTCAAAAAAAAAAAAAAAAGTTTTAAATGATTAGTGCTTACATCTAAAAACTCAGTTTCTCCCATCTTCTGACTTTTGATGTTCATTCAGTAAATGATTACCTGCTGCCTAGTATGTCCAGACACTCTTCTGTATCTTTTACTTTCTCATGGTGCTTACATTTCTTGGGAGGATACAGACAAAAAAAAAAAGTATGTAAATATATATCAGATGGGTATAAATGCTAAAAATAAATAACATAATATAGTTTAAGGGAGAAGGACAAAGGTAGGAGTGATGGGGAGAGGGCAAATCTCCCCGAGGCTCCTTCTCCAGCTCTCCCAAGTTGGACATTTCATGCTGCTTTCATCACAAAGAACTCATCTTATATTCTGTTTGTTCTCTCTGACAAATTTTTCTGTGATAATAGAAGGTGCACTAAGCATAACAGATCATTGATAACATAATTTAAAAGAGACCCATAGTCTGCAATTACTAAAACAGATGAAATTTTAGTACATTTCAAAACAGAGCAGAGACTTTTCACTACTGCAATGCTGATTCCTATCAATTTACAACATAAACTTTGTTATAAATTTGCTTTAAATGCTGGCTGTTTTTGTTACCAAAAGGAGTGTGGGGTCCGGCTTCCTGCCACTCATTAAACAGGCTGGTTTGGTGGAAAGGAAAGTTTGCTTCATTTCAGATGCCACAACTGGAGGGGAGGAAAGACGTCTGTCCAAAGGCTGACACCCCCACTGGCAAGCAGTGGGGCAAGAACTTTTATAGACAGAAAAAGGGGGGGTACATGCAGAAATAGGACAGTCAGTTGTAACAGTCACCTTCTAATTGGTCATCTTGATTGTTTTAGGTACAGTTAATCTTCAGTTCCAGGGTTGATTTGTTACCATTTCTTTACGGTCAGTTCTCGGAATTGTGGCAGCTCATTTCCTGGGTACAGTCTGGTCATCAGGTAGGTAACTTCTCTACCTGGGGTTTCAGTCACAGGATGTGACTCAGAATATTATCTATAGCCCTTGAGAAAGAACTAAAGGTCCTTGCTATGCTTAATGAGTACATTATTGTTATTTGGTCTCTGACTTTTTTCCTTTGCTTTTGCATATTTTCACTTCACTACTCTGATTAAACTTATTCTTTAACTAAAGCTTCCACAGACTAAAGGCAGGCAGAGGACATGGGGTCAGGGTTTGGGGAGCTCGGGTAAGGACCATAAGGGTCCTGCTCTGCTTCATTTTCTTTGAAGTCAGCTCTTCTAAAAATTGAGCTTCCTTCCTTGAAAGTAAGAGCTCTACATAGTGATTAAATTTATCTGGGTGTTTTTCTTTGAATAATGAAAAACAACAATATGTATATTACTTTTATATATTAGTATATTGTGTACTCATATTTACTTATATGAATAGATAGTATTTCACATTTTAAAAACTACTTTTCTAACTATTCATTTATTTCATCCTCACAAAAATCCTATAAAGAATTATCATCCCAATTTTACAAAAGAAATTAGTGAAGCTCACTGATGGTGGGGCCTTAAGTCCTGCACCTGGCAAGCGTCAACGCTACTAACAGACAAACAGAAACAATCATGGTTTTGCTGAAAAGGGCCTCCATCTCAACAGTGCTCTCTTTCCCAATTTAGAAATGAGAAATTGAGACAAGGTGTGGTTTAGGTCCCTTTTAGCTCTAAGTTTGTGGATTTGATTTGGTGTTTTTTGTAATTACAACTTCAGCTCTAGATCTACATGGTACATCTTGCATTATTGAAGGGACTGCAAGGAGATCCAACCAGTCAATCCTAAAGGAAATCAGTCCTGAAAATTCACTGGAAAGACTGATGCTGAAGCTGAAACTCCAATACTTTGGCCACCTGATGTGAAGAACCAACTCATTGGAAAACACCCTGATGCTGTGGGAAAGTTTGAAGGCGGGAGGAGAAGGGGATGACAGAGGATGAGATGGTTGGATGGCATCACCGACATGATGGACATGAGTTTGAGTAGGCTCTGGGAGTTGGTGATGGACAGGGAAGACTGGCGTGCTGCCGTCCACGGGGTCACAAAGAGTCAGACACGACTGACCGACTGAACTGAACTGAACTGAAGGTCATGTACACACTGCTACATTCAAAATGAATAAGCAACAAGCATCTATTGTATAGCACGTGAAACTCTTGCTCAGTGTTATATGCCAGCCTGGACGGAAGAGGGCTTTAGGGGAGAATTGGTGCATGAATACGTATGGCTGAGTCCCTCTGCTGTTCACCTGAAACTACCCCAGCATTGCTTATCAGCTGTGTGTGTATGCTGTCACTTCAGTCGTGTCTGATTCTTTGCGACCCTATGGACTGTAACCCCCCAGAGCCCCTCTGACCACAGGGATTCTCAGGCAAGAACCCTGGAGTTGGTCACTGTGTCCTCTTCCAAGGGATCTTTCTGACCCAGGGATCAAACCCATGTCTCTTACTTCTCCTGCAATGGCAAGTAGGTTCTTTACCACTAGCATGACCTGGAAAGCCCATTAATCAACTGTACGTCAACACAAAATAAAAAGTTTAAAGTTTGGAAAAAAATCTTTTTAAAAAAAGACCCTCTGAAGGCATAATTATCTATTGAAAGAAAAGGTCAACTTCTATGACATTAAGAGGCTGGATGAGAATATATCTAAGATATTTCCCAGTTCTATTAGTCTTCAAAATGCTTTGTAGAACTCTAATTTCTATAGAATTCTGTATTTTTTATTGTATGAAACAGTTTTTCTCTTTCTATTGTAAATATGGTTACCAATATTTATGCATTTTTTTTTCTGTAAATTCGCAAGAAAATCTCTTTGCATTCCCTGAGCAAACACGCACAAAGAAATTCAGAGGCTCAGAAGCAGCCAATCTGAGTCTGCCAATCAGTACTGAACTGGAGATCTGCCTTTACTGGACTGATTGATTTAAACATAGCTGATTCAAGAATATTTAAGGGTTCCTTTCCCAACCTCAAGTGATATTTCATTCATCACACTAAAAATTTATTCTCTATCCAAGGACTCAAAAGAAACCACATTTGAGTGGTTATGCTCTATGAAAAAGGTTATATCTACATTGCATGTATTCAGAACAACTTGGGAAATTTTCCAGGTCCTTCTGCACTAAAAGATGTGATTAGTGGTGGCATTATAAAACCACAGTCGTTGCTCAAGATCCATACCCTTCTCTTCATTTAAATGATGTAGCTACCCACTTCCAAATATAAAAATATAATTTATAGTATACAGCTAAAAGAGCAAGCCAAAAAAGCAGAGAAGAAACTCTACAATTCAGCAAAATTTGTATCCTATTCATTAGCATCTGTGTTTGTGAGGCCCGAAATAGAGGAGGAGAATGCCAAGTTTCCCTCCCTCCCTCCACTGTGTGCGGTAAATCTTGTCTGTTCTCGGGCTTTCAGCTTCTCATCTGTAAAATGAGGGGCTGGGCTAACTTGGTGGCTCCTGAACCCCAGAAGGTAGAAGCAGGAGAAAGGAATACTGACACCCACGTGTACACACACACATTCTATCAACTTAGCACAAGATCAGCACAGGGGAAGGGAGTAAGCAGAAAGCTGTATTTTTAACCAGCTGTGAAAGAAGCATTGATGATCTGTAAAGACTTCCTGCCCCCTGCAGTCCTAGCCCAATATCCCAGCTGCCCATTGCCTTCTAGTTTCTTCCCAGCTTTCAGAAAAACATTATTTCCTCCACTGATACCTGTCAACAACCCCTCCACCTCAGACTGTGCTTGTGCTAAGTCGCTTCAATTGTGTCAGACTGTTTGCAACTCTCTGGACTGTAGCCCATCAGGCTCCTCTGTCCATGGGACTTCCTAGGGAAGAATACAGGAGTGGGTTGCCATTTCCTTCTCCAAGGGATCTTCCAGACCCAGGAATCAAACCAGCCTCTCCTGCAATTCCTGCATTGGCAGGCAGGTTCTTTACCACTAAAACCTGGGAAGCCACACCTCAGATTCCCAACCCTGAATATGCAAGTAGGCACTCCAAATATGCTGGTGTACTTTTCACTTTATAGATGGCTCTTCCTTCCGGTAATTGCTCTATAATTATCTCCTCTCCCCTAATCCTAGGAGCAATCCCATTCCACTTAAGTTAGAATTTCTTGACTGTAATGAAGAAAACATTTGACTCAACTAGCATAAAGGTTAGAAGTCAGGCTTGGGACTCAGAAAACAACCCTGGCACTTAGCGTCTTACATTAAGCAAATCACGTGACCTCCCTAAGCCTACATTTTTTCATCTGTTAAAATAAGGATAATTTGACCTTTTCACCAGGTTCTGTTGAGTACATAGTTTCTGCCCAGTGCATACAGCCATTATTTTTGTTATTATCACTTTAAAGAGAGAAAAATCCTTTCAGAAGAACATAATTTGAAGGGGAAAAACAGCTTTAAATTGGATGAACTCATGGTGTAATATATATATATTTTACACTGGACTGGGCTTTGGAAGACCTGAGAGGACCTGGTCCCATTTCCTCATTGTGTAAACTTAGGTAAGTCCCTTAACCTCCCAGATAGTAAAATAAACCATCATATAGCTTTATGCTGTTTTTCCGGTTAACAATATATTTATTTTCAGGGCCAAATTCATAATGCATTTCTTGCTATATGAAAATGGAGCTGATCTCTTTAAACATTTTTTTTTCCCTTTGTCAGAGGACACAGTATTAAATTTTATCAGTAGAGGGCGCTGGCGAGACGTTGCAGAAGGAACGTCGTAAAATGCACTCTCGTCCTCGTCCCGGTTACGCTGTGCTGTCTCAGCAGGCTTTTGCTGCCCTCAACTCCGGTAGGGAGTGAGTGTGGCTTTCCCAGAGCCTGGCTTCGGCAGTGATCGGTGAACAGAAGCTTCCCCCAGAATTCCCATGCTGAGGCAGTTTTTCTACTTTAGATAAAGACAGCTTTGTAAATAACTTTCCCCAGCCCCTAGAAAGTGGGTTTCCTCCAAGTTTACATTTGTTCATATTCAATTACATCAGGAGTGGCTCCAGGGAATTTCAAAATGTTATTATATACAGTGAATGGGCAGAAATGATGCAGACTGTGAATAGACACAAAATGTTATTTCCTTCATTGACTTCTTATTACATTTCAGCTAAACACTTTGATAAAACGCAAAACAAAATAAAGGTGTGTCAGTCAAGGAAAGCAGATTGGATACCCAAAAATTCATGGTAACCAACCGTGATACATGCTCAACAATGTCAAAACACGCTTCTGCATTTGTCTGGTCAGTTCAGTCTTCTTCCTTTAGTTTGACCTGCTAATCTAACCTCAAATCTTAACATGCCCTTCTTAAAATTTAGCAGTGTGTATAGTTGCCATTCTGTTCTCCAGAGGATCTTCCCCACCTGGGATCGAACCTGGGTCTCCTGCATTGCAGGCAGATTCTTTACTGAGCAGACATTATCACCATTTAAGAGAAAGCACAAGAATTATGTATATTTATATATAAATATATGTATATATACACATACGCGTGCACAAGTGCTCCTGTCACTTCCCACCAAATAATCACATTTGCCGTATATACTGAACTAAACTAATAGTGCCTCTCCTTGGTTGAAGTAGACGTGCAGCCGCTTGCCTGAGGTCAGTACCTCTGTCTATGCTTTCAATCTCATCATCATCACTCTTCTCTGGAAAATGGCATGACTGAATTATCCCCCTGAATCTTTTTCTTTTTTATATATTGCAACATCTCTCTGATTCTTCTATTAGTGTTTAAATATCCTCAAGTCTCTCTGAAATTCCCTGGTTAGGATTCTGTGCTTTCACTGCTGAGGGTGCAGATTTGAACACTGGTCAGGGAATTAATCATTAACCTATGAGCCAGGTGACACAGCCAAAAAATAAAAATAGAAATTCTCTTCATTCTACATCCTGTACCAGTTAACAGTGTATCTTTTGTCTCATCTTTAAGGTCAAACTTCTATAATGAAATGTTTCAACTCACCTCCAACTCACTCCTCTAACTACAGCAGTCTAGATTTTTGCCTCTATCATTCTGCTAAAACAGGTCTCCTAAAATGCACTCAGGACCTCCTATTGCTAAATCCTATGGGTATTTACAGGCCTATCTTCTTTAACTTCTCGGCATTGTTTGATTCTTCCGTGCACTCCTTGAGATACTTTCTTCCTCAGGATCCCAGGACTCGATATTATCTTGATTTGGTTGTAGCTACAGCTGTTACCTTTGAACTCTTTTTGTCTCTTTTCCTTAGCTGTATAATGTTTAAGCTCTCGGAAGTTCTATTAGAGACACTATTATATTGTCATTTTTCATGCTCTCTCTTGGAAGCATCATCTATGCTCATATGTCTATTCCTCCCTAACCATAGATGACTCCCATATCTTATCTCCAGCTCAGATTGGTTCCTTGTATTTCAAGTATGAATTTTCAATAGTCAACTTGGCAAACTGTCTCAAAATCTCTTCAAACACAATACATCCAAATCACAATCATGAGTCGCCTACCTTCTCCAAAAGCCTTATCCTTCTTTCAATGATACATGTCTCATCCATTCAATTGAGTAAGATGGAAATCTGGGATTATCCTTGATTCTTTCCTCTCCCGTCCATCACCTAGTTGAGTCAATTTTTGCCTTAAGAATTTCTTAAATATATCTAGTTTTGCTATCTCCATAGACACATTCCAGTCCAAGGCAACAGAATAATATATTCATTATGCTATAGCCAGAGAGATCCAATGATGTCTTGTCTGGATAAACACTTGACTAGCTTTCTTTTTCTCTTAAGATGTAGATCAAAATCCTTGAGCAGTTTACATGATTCTGTCCGAGCCCCTACTCATACCATCCCTCCTCTGGCCTTGTTCTCTCTGTTTTGGCCACACTAACCATCTTTAGTCAATCAGTGTGTCACACTCCTTCACACCCTGTGTATCTGCATGAGATACTCCAATTTCTTTGTTTTACTCAGATAACTCCCAGCTTGTCTTTAGCTCCCACTACACTCATCTCCCCTAGAAAGCCTGCCTAATAGTTCTGTCCAGATCAAATCTTCCAATCATATGTTCTCCTGGTAACATTGACCTTTCCTTCATTAAATGTGTCACCTTCATAATGTTATATTTTTTATATTGAAATTGAAAGTCACTCACTTGTTTCCAACTCTTTGCAACCCCATGGACTATACAGTCCGTGAAATTCTCTAGGCCAGATTACAGGAGTAGGTAGCCTTTCCCTTCTCCAGGAGATCTTCCCAACCCAGGGACCGAAAATGGGTCTTCCGCATTGCAGGTGATTCTTTACCAGCTGAGCCACAAGGGAAGCCCAAGAATATTGGAGTGAGTAGCCTATCCCTCCTCCAGCAGATCTTCCAGCCCAGGAATCGAACCAGGTCTCCTACATTGCCAGGTGGATTCTTTACCAACCAAGCTATCAGGGAAGCCCCTGATATAAATGATTTTTTATATTATCATTTCATTAATCTTTATCTTCCCTACAGGACTATGTACTTGCAAGGACAAGGAACATACAAATTTATTCTGTCCCCAGAACCTACCATAAGGTCTAAGTTCAGTCACTCAGTCATGTCCAATTCTTTGTGACCCCGTGGACCACAGCACCCCAGGCCTCCCTGTCCATCACCAACTCCTGAAACTTGCTCAAACTCATGTCCACTGAGTCAGTGATGTCATCCAACCATCTCATCCTCTGTCATCCCCTTCTCCTCCTCCTTCAATCTTTCCCAGCATCAGGATCTTTTCCAGTGAGTCAGTTCTTCGCATCAGGTAGCCAAAATATGGGAGCTTCAGCTTCAGAATCAGTCCTTCCAATCAATATTCAGGACTGATTTCCTTTAGGATCGACTGGTTTGATCTCCTTGCAAGCCAAAGGGTTCTTAAGAGTCTTCCCCAACACCACAGTTCAAAAGCATCAATTCAAAAGCACCATAAGGTAAGGTTATCATTAACTATTTGTTAAGTACATAAATAAATGAAAGAAATATCACTAGTTTCTGAAACACAAAATCAGTACAGAGAACAGACTTACTGCATTTGAGGGAAACGTTTAACCACATATGAAGAGGAGGCATTTTGTGAATTTTCCTTTTGCTGCCCTTACTGGTCAAAATGTGTTCCTCATGAACTTGGAAAGCCTTAGAGGTGATCCAGAGGTCAACTAGGAGGTGAATTAGAAGTCAACTGGCAGGGAACCAAACACTTCCTAAGTTCTGTGTTCCATTTGAACTAGATTAACTTTGACTTTCCATGTGTTTTACACTAGACTTCCATGTGTTTTATAAGTGCCTAGTCTTCATCTTCCCTCTCAAAATGTTTCAAAATTACTGAACTGGGTAAATTTCAGTGTGAAGATAAAAACTGAAGCCCACATTAAATTAATGAAATAACCCAAAGCTGCAAAGGTGATGAGTGCAGACTCCCTACATTAGATGGAAAAACGAGGCAAATCCCCTAGGAATGGTATGGTAGCGGCTTCCCTGGTAGCACTAGAAGTAAAGAACCTGCCTGCCAATGTTGGAGACACAGATGACACGGGTTTGATCCCTGGGTTGGGAAGCTCACCTAGAAGAAGAAATGGCAACCCATTCCAGTAGTCTTGCCTGGAAAATTCAGTGGAAAGAGGAGCCTGGTGGGCTACAATCTGTGCAGTCACAGAGAGTCGGACATGACTCAAGCAACTTAGCTTAGCTCTGACAACAAATAGAAATTGTTATTTTCCTTCTCCTTCTTTCTTCTCCCTGGTAGTTCCCTTTCCCTCTTGATGCTTTCATTCTTACATTATTGCCACATTATTAAGAAAAAGACTTTTAGAGACTGAATGTGAATATTTCAACTGATGACTTTGTAAAGGAGAGCCATTCCGGTAACTAAGTTTCCCAGGCAATTTTCATTCTGTCATTTGCCAGATGAAAATGCCAGATGCTTTTTAATGCCAGAACGCTCCCAAAATAACTGGCTATCACTCATTTTTATTTCTGAAGTTAATATGAAAATATTCAAACATTAGCTCAATCTGTATTGACACAATTCATCTGTACCAAGAAATTCCTAATAAGCAGGAAACAAATTGGAGGTAAAATATATTGTTATTCCTTCTTTTCAAACACCAGAGGGCACTAAATACTGAAAAAGAAGCCAGAAATTTTTACAAAGCATACATAAATAGATTTTCTCACTAGAGGGAGCAAGAAAAAGTTAAATTAAAATAATATAGTATATGTACTCTTAAAAAATTCTTTCTCTATAGAACACATATGCTACTTTAAGAGAACAAGTATTTACGTTAACCTAGAGAATCATATTATTATCAGAAGAATTATAATAAAAGTCAAACAGAAAAGATGGTCTCTTTCTCAGGAATCTTAAAATGAAGGGAAATTTATATTTACATCATATATTTCATTGCTATCCTCTCTGTGTCTCTCTCCTTCCCTTCCTCTTTCCCTCCCTCTAAACTTGTGCCTCTATTTCTATTTACATCTCCATTTACAGGTCCAGCTTTATACCTTTAGTATGATATATTGATGTGTATCTCTAACTCTCTCACTTTGTCTGCTCTTTATATATATATATATATATATAAAATATGTATATAACAGAACCAAAACTGAAGTATTAATGCTAGTAAGTGCATAGTAAAACAGACGCTGTCATACACCACTGGCAAGGGTATTATAATGGTCAAACAAAACAGACAAATACCAAAAAACAAATTCCGTAAAACAATATGAAGATGCATGTGTTTAGACAGAGAGATTTTTTAAGCTGAAAATTCATTTTAATTATACTTTAAGAAAATGAGAGATATGTAAAATATGAATGTACAGACATTTGCTAGAGAAACACAATAGTAGCAAAGTAGAAACAAGCCTTATACCTTATAGTAAAGAAAATGGTATAATAAACTGCTATTTCAGCCATAGACTGAATATTACGCTGTCATTAAAATTTATTCAGAAATTATTAAGTGACATGTGACATTATGACATAATGTTAAATTTTTTAAATAGGAAATAAAACTATATAAAAATATGTTCTCAATATAATTTTAAAATGTTCTTTTATTAATGGTTGTTAGATTTCTATAGTAGGGTTACAGATAGATGGTAATTTCTTTTTAAATTTTTCATCTTTTCTAAATTTTCTTGAGTGGGCACAAACCAATCTTCTTCTTTTTTTTTCTTTAAAAAAATTAATTTATTTTTTATTGAAGGATAATTGCTTTTCAGAATTTTGTTGTTTTCTGTCAAACCTCAACGTGAATCAGCCATAGGTATACATATATCCCCTCCCCCTTGACCCTCCTCCCATCTCACTCCCCACCCCAACCCTCTAGGTTGATACAGAGCCCCTGTTTGAGTTTCCTGTGGTCTCAGGCAATCTTCTTGATGAGCTTCTCTGGTTCTTTTAGTCTGGCCTCGGGGGGTCTTCTCTGGTATGAAGAATGCTGACATCTTCCATTTGTTGAGCTTTCGTTACACAAAGAGCTTAAAGACATTGTTCTGTGTTTCCCTTGAGAAGGAGTCAGGACCCTGCTCCACGGCTGCACTACTGTTTCTTCGCTGCTTCTCCCTTGACTCTGCACGCCTTTCATTCCTGGATTAGCAACTGTTCAAATCTGCCCTTAGAGAAAAGAAATTCAAAACTGCCCTTAGAGAAAAGGAATAGTTGTACATTTTATCTTAGAAAAAAAAATCAAAGTTTCTAAAAAGATACAAGAAAAGTAAAAACAGCTCTTATTAGGATACATTTAAGAAATGAAAGTATTCAGGTTAGATGATATTTTGCTGTTTACCTGTCTTTCAATTCATCCATCCAGCCAATCATCCATCAAGACATACACATCATTGGTGTATCAGAGTACTTATTTTCTTAAGTACTTAACCAGCATTGAATAATATAATGTGTTTATGTTTTATGTGACAGCTGCTCCATCGTGTCCGACTCTTTGCAACCTCATGGACTGTAGCCTGCCAGGCTCCTTTATCAGTGGAATTCTCCAGGCAAGAATTCTGGAGGGGGTAGCCACTTCCTTCTTCAGGGGATCTTCCAAACCCAGGGATTGAACCCAGGTCTCCCACATTGCAGGCAGATCCTTTACCGTCTGAACCACCAGGGAAGCCCTTAGTCTCCTTTAATCTAGAACAGTTTATTAGGCTTTCTTTGTCTCTGGCAACACTGATTTCTTGAAAGACCATAAGTTAATTACTTAAGTATAATGTCTCGCAACAATTTGTATTCTTTTTTTTCTTCTTATAATTCAATTCAAGGTACAATTTTGTCTGGGATACTAATGAAGTAATGTTTTCTCCTCAGTGAATCACATCAGATGCCCCATTTTTGGTGACTAGTAAGTAATTTCTGGTAAAATACTTTGAGATATGTACATATCCTATTTCCCTTTAAACTTTATGTTATGGTTCTATCATTCTTTGATGGATGGTTCATGTCTAAATCAATTATTGCTATCATAATCACAAAACAGTGACTTTCTAATATCATCATCCCTTCTACTTTTAGTAGTTGGCATTCTTCTACTATTAAAAGATTTCCTTTCTCTCTCATTTACTTATCAATGGGTTACAATTCATTACTATAATTTTTTTATTTTGAAATTTCAATTGTGCCAGCTTTGGCCGCTGAAAGCCCCTTCAGGCTTGCCCTTTGTCCTTTGGACACAATCCCACCTTTTTTTTTTTTTTTTTTTTGAGCACTGTCTTACTTTAAGTCAGTTCAGTCGCTCAGTTGTGTCCGACTCTTTGCGACCCCATGAATCGCAGCACGCCAGGCCTCCCTGTCCATCACCAACTCCCAGAGTTCACTCAGACTCACGTCCATCGAGTCAGTGATGCCATCCAGACATCTCATCCTCTGTCATCCCCTTCTTCTCTCGCCCCCAATCCCTCCCAGCATCAGAGTCTTTTCCGATGAGTCAACTCTTCACATGAGGTGGCCAAAGTACTGGAGTTTCAGCTTTAGGGCACCATAAGATGGTCCAAGTTCATTTGTACTTTTCCTGTTTCAACCCTGGAAAATTCTAATCTGATACCATGAAGTTCTTTGTAGCCTTTCTCTATTCCATACTGGTATCTCCCTTCTTCAAGATCTACAACTCTGGTCATCAGTGTCTTTACTCATTAGCTTAACACTGCAATACACAAAAAAGTAGTTTCTAAATTGCGACCCTCTTGCTACTATGAAATGTAAACTTACCAAGTAGAGCTCAAAATTAGTTTATAGTTCTTTTTGTCTTTAGAATAAGGGTATGGTTCAAAAGTTACTAAAATATTATTTAAAGTTATTTGATTAGTTCTTTTTGTCCCTCTAAGTTGTACTATTTGAAAAAATATGTTTACAAAGCTAATTATACTTGGTTGGTTTTAGAAAAGGCAGAGGAACCAGAGATCAAATTGCCAACATCCGCTGGATCATAGAAAAAGCAAGAGAGTTCCAGAAAAACATCTATTTCTGCTTTATTGACTATGCCAAAGCCTTTGACTGTGTGGATCACAATAAACTGTGGACAATTCTTCAAGAGATGGGAATACCAGACCACCTGATCTGCCTCTTGAGAAATTTGTATGCAGGCAGGAAGCAACACTTAGAACTGGACATGGAACAACAGACTGGTTCCAAATAGGAAAAGGAGTTCGTCAAGGCCGCATATTGTCACCCTGTTTATTTAACTTCTATGCAGAGTACATCATGAGAAACGCTGGACTGGAAGAAACACAAGCTGGAATCAATATTTCCGGGAGAAATCTCAATAACCTCAGATATGCAGATGACACCACCCTTATGGCAGAAAGTGAAGAGGAACTCAAAAGCCTCTTGATGAAAGTGAAAGTGGAGAGTGAAAAAGTTGGCTTAAAGCTCAACATTCAGAAAACGAAGAACATGGCATCCGGTCCCACCACTTCATGGGAAATAGATGGGGAAACAGTGGAAACAGTGTCAGACTTCATTTTTCTGGGCTCCGAAATCACTACAGATGGTGACTGCAGCCATGAAATTAAAAGACGCTTACTCCTTGGAAGGAAAGTTATGACCAACCTAGATAGCATATTCAAAAGCAGAGACATTACTTTGCCAACAAAGGTTCGTCTAGTCAAGGCTATGGTTTTTCCTATGGTCATGTATGGATGTGACAGTTGGACTGTGAAGAAGGCTGAGCACCGAAGAATTGATGCTTTTGAACTGTGGTGCTGAAGACTCTTGAGATTCCCTTGGACTGCAAGGACATCCAACCAGTCCATTCTGAAGGAGATCAGCCCTGGGATTTCTTTGGAAGGAATGATGTTAAAGCTGAAACTCCAGTACTTTGGCCAACTCATGTGAAGAGTTGACTCATTGGAAAAGACTCTGATGCTGGGAGGGATTGGGGGCAGGAGGAAAAGGGGATGACAGACGATGAGATGACTGGATGGCATCACTGACTCAATGGACATGAGTCTGAGTGAACTCTGGGAGTTGGTGATGGACAGGGAGGCCTGGCATGTTGTGATTCATGGGGTCGCAAAGAGTCGGACATGACTGAGCGACTGAACTGAACTGAACTGAACTGAAGGAGCCAATAACATTTGCTAGCAACTAAGATCATAAAGCCATCCAGCCTAGCCAGGATGCCTCTGCCTATTATGGGCTGAATATTTGTGTTCCCCAAAGTTCCTATGCTGAAACACAAGCCCCTAGTGTGGCTATATTTTGAGGCAGGACCTTGGGGATATAATTAGATTTAGACTAGGTCAGCAGGATGGAAACTTCATGATGGGATTAGTGCCCCTATAAGAAGAGGAGGAGAGATCTCTCTCTGTCCTCCCACATACTTTGAAGAAAGGCCGTACGGGAACAAAGTGAGAAGGTGGTTGTCTACAAGCCACGAAGAAAGCGCTCACCGAGAACTGAACTGGCCAGCGCCCTAATCTGGGACTCCCTGTCTCCAGAATTGTGAGAAATAGATAGATGTTCAAGATACCCAGTCTGTGGTGTTTGTAACAGTAGCACAAGTTGACTAAAACAGGGTCTTTTCTCACTTCTACTAGTTTTCTTCTCCTCAGCTTTGCCCCCGGAAACCAGAAACATCAGTTGGCAAGTGAATTAGGGGAAGGGCAGAGGGATGAAGAGGTCAATCATACAAGCTCTTTCCTAAGGGCAGGCAACTGCCATCTACAGACTTTAGCATGGAGGGAGGTAAGAAGTCTTATCTTTTAAAAAAATGTTTATTTATATTTTTGGCTGCACCGGGTCTTCGTTGCTATCTGCAGGTTTTCTCTAGCTGCAATCCACTGGCTTCTCCCTGCAATGGCTTCTCTTGTTGCAGAGCATGGGCTGTAGAGCGCACAGGCTTCTGTGGTTGCAGCCTACAGGCTTAGCTGCCCTGCAGTACATGGAATCTTCCCCAGCCAGGGACTGAACCCATGTCCCCTGCCTTGGCATTCATCTTAACCCCTGGACAACCAGACAAGTCCAAGAAGTCTTGTCTTTCAATAACAATTGAATCACTTGATGGATATCTGAAAATGCAAAATTCTAACTACTGAACTAATATTTTGTAAACATGAATGTAATAAGGTTTTAAAAGCTGAAAAGTATTGACTCATTCCAAACACCATCCAGGGCTAGGCACTATTTACTTCTACCAAACAAGTATTTAAGAGACAGTGATAGATTAACATGAATTAGTGCTTCAACGGTACATGAAATCATGCTTGCTCATTATCCTGAATATACATCTGTCATGACCTGAATTGTGTTTGCTCCAGATTTTATATGTTGGAGCTCTAAAGCCCCAGTACTTCAGGATGTGACTGTATTTGGAGATAAGGCCTTTAAAAAGTTAAAATGTTAAGATAAGGCTGAAAGGGTGGAATTTAATCCAATATGACTGGTATCCTTGTAAGAAGAGGGAACCTGGATACACAGAGAGACACCAGGGGCATGTGTGCGCTGAGCGACAGCCATGTGGGAACACAGAGAAAAGATGGCCATCTGCAAGGCAGAGAGAAGGGCCTCAAGAGAAACTGAACCAAACCGAACCTACTAGCACCTTATCTTAGACTTCTAACCTCTAGAACTGTAAGAAGTAAATTTCTGTTAAGCTACCCCATGAAATAAATATGTATGTAAATATATATATTTGAATATATTTGTGTATATATTTGACATGTCACAGTTATTTCCCCAACACCTTCTAGTTCTCTGTTTCTAACCCTAAACACATTCCTCAAACTAATTCATCCTCCTTTTCCTCTGTTATTGTCCTTGGCTTTCTTCCTAAGCTGCAGTTGGAATCCATTCTCCTGTACTAAGCCTTCTTTTAGCCTCTATAGGGACAAAATGAGCAGATACAAATGGAGGCTGGCATTTTTCCTGAAGCCTCTTTTACAGGGCTCCTGCAATCACCAGATGCTAGTTGTTTTTTTTTTTTTCCATCCTCAACCCAAATCCTGTGGTTGAACCAAGCCAAAGTCTGCCAGCTATACCTTATAAATATCTCATCAACTAATACCCCACCAAGACTAGGAGACATGAACTTCCCCTAGGCACTGGAAATATGTTAGCAAGTCACATATAAGCTGAACTACCAGTTCAAAATCTTTGATGGCTCGTTAGCACAATAGGATCAACCTCAGGAGAGGAGGTGTGATATCTGACAGCTGCAAATATGCTCTACACCAATCATCCTCTTTTTTCCCTTCTACTTTTCTCCTTATGAGATCTGTGTATTGCCTGGAGTAGAGGTGTGTGTGGCTAGATGACAGTCCTCTCTCACAGAAAAGTTCTCTGTGGCTGGAAGAATAGTATTTTTTTCTTTTTCTTTTTTTCAAGAATGAGGTGTCAAGTCAATAAAAACGATGGAAAGAATAGAGGCACCGGGACCATGCTTGCTGCCCATCACACCTCTTGGGTCATATGAGAGCTCCTGGGCAAGAGAGGAGTTAGGACCAGAGTATGAAGGAGGCCCTACCATGAGGGACCTAGTGAGAGTTGAGGAATTGGCACTGCCCCTATGGGACTCAGTTGCTAGAAAATTGAGCAGAGGATCATTCCCCTCCCTTGCTTAAAATACCCAGTGTTGGCAACTACCTTGGAGAAGGAATACCATTCTGGTATTCTTGCCTGGGAAATCCCATGGACATAGGGGCCTGGTGGGCTATGGTCCATGGGGTTCCAAAGAGTTAGACGTGACTTAGCAATTAAATTGGAGGAGGAAATGGCAACCCACTCCAGTATTCTTGCCTGCAGAATCCCATGGACAGAGGAGCCTGGTGGGCTGCTGTCCATAGGGTTGCACAGTCAGACACGACTGAAGCGACTTAGCATGCATGCATGCATTGGAGAAGGAAATGGCAACCCCCTCCAGTATTCTTGCCTGGAGAATCCCGTGGACAGAGGAGCCTGGTGGGCTGCCATCTATGGGGTCACACAGAGTGGGACAGGACTGAAGTGACTTAGCAGCAGCAGCAGGGGACTGCCTTGGTGGTCCAGTGGTAAGGCTCTGAGCTTCCAATGGAGGGGGTCTGGGTTCAATCCCTGGGCAGGGAACTAGATCCCACATACAGCAACTAAAAAAAGATCCCCACATGCCAGAGTGGAAAGATCCTGCTTGCCACATCTAAAAGCTAGCACAACCAAATAAACAGATTTTAAAACTCCTGCTTTGACCTCCAGGGACCTCCGCACCTTTATTTTAGCTACATGCATGTATAATCACAGGTGCACTGAGATTCCCTCAAGCGACTGTGAAACGTTGGGTTTGACAAGGGAGACTTGAGTGAGATACAGCAGGCGCTACCTGTTGTTTGTGGCTGAACAGAGACAGCGGATGGATTTTGAGCATGTTTGACAGGTGCTCTTTGAGGATCCCTGAAAATGAGAAGGCAAGATACCTTGTTGACAGAGGGGACATGGGAGTACACTGGAAGTACTGACCGAGGATAAAATTAACATAGAAATCTACTTCCTTTCTGCTTTATCTTTCCATGTAGCTCTTGCTTGTGCTCAGTCGTGTCTGACTCTTTGTGACCCCATGGACTATAACCCACCAGGTTCCTCTCTCTATGGAATTTTTCAGGGCAGAATACTGAAGTGAATTTCCATTTCCTTCTCTAGGAGATCTTCCCAACCCAGGTATTGAACCTGTGTCTTCTGCACTACAGGCAGATTCTTTACTACTTCCCAGATTCTTCTGGGAAGCCCCATGTGAAATAACTTCTAAAGCCACAACAATCTCATCCCAGGATACACAATTTTGTTACATCTACAAAGAGTCTTATTTCCAAATAAGGTCTCATTCACAAGTATCAGGGGTTAGGACTTAAATATACCTATTGGTGAGGACACTATTCAACCAATGACCTGTCCTATGGAAGTGTTCCTTCAGCTGAGAATCCTTCCTTTTTCGTTAATCCCAGTTGGGCAAGGCGATTTTTGTAGTCTGTATTACCAAAATTTTAGTGTTTTTTCATTTTCTAGAAAAAATTACATTTAGTTGAACTTTGGTTTTCAAAATATGTTTGGTCTTTATCCACCTTTCATAGGTAGGACGGGCTTCCCAGGTGGCTCAGTGGGTAAAGAATCCACCTGCAATGCAGGAGACTGGGTTTCGATCCCTGGGTCAGGACGATCTCCTGGAGGAGGGCATGGCAACTCACTCCAGTATTTTTGTTTAGAGAATGCCATGGACAGAGGAGCCTGGAGGGCTGTAATCCATAGGCTCACAAAGAGGCAGACACGACTAAAGCGACTTAGTGCACAGCACACACACAGCATAGGTAGGAAGCCTTAAAACAGCTGCCAGTTACACTGTGCTCAGCTACTTACCAAGAAAGACAGCCTCAGACAATTCACTGCACTGATCAAGGTTGATTGAACTGTTTCCTTTATTCCTGGGCACCGTGCAGGCAGCATTTCCCACTTCCCTTTGCAGTTTGGTGTGGTCATATAGCTAGTTGTGAGCAGAAATGCTGCACATCGCTTCCAGCTGGCCCATAAACCCTCTCAAGAGGTCACCCATTCACCTCTCTCTCCCAACTCCCTAACATATTCCAGTCTGGATATCTAGATTCAGGGCAAAGTTGAAAGATACAGGATGATGATGGTGAATCATCTATCAGTCTGAGTTCCTGAATGATTAAGTAAAATAGAGCTCCCTAACAGTGATCAGGAACACCATTTTGGAATTTCATGGAGTAAGAAATGTACTTCCATTTCACTCAGGACTAAGTGACCAAGATTTTGAGGGTTATCTATCAGATGAGTAAACATTTTCTTAATACAAATAACAAAGGTGATGAGTAATCGATTCAATTGGGTTCTTCCTTACTGGGAAGTTTGAAGGCCAAAGACACAAAATAGAGAGGATAATCTACAAAAAGTGAAAGGGTAAAATTCACACATTTCAAAGTGACCCCTTAGAGTCTAACAAAAACACACCTACTTGCCCCTTCTACCTCCTCTCCTGCCATTCAAACTGAGCGGCTTCACTTTCACTTTTCACTTTCATGCATTGGAGAAGGAAATGGCAACCCACTCCAGTGTTGTTGCCTGGAGAATCCCACAGACTATCAGGCTACAGTCCATGGGGTCGTAAGAGTCAGACATAACTTAGCGACTAAACCACCACCATAGTACGTTGTACAACACAGGCAATCGACACAGTGAGTAGAGCAGAATATAAGGGATAAAAAGTTGATATGAATTCATAAAAGAATAGGAAAAAACAGTTGAAGAACAGGTCACCCTTAGAAACTTAAAAAGAGGTTTTTCTCCAAACTCTTCTATTTCACCTTTTAAGTCCCTAGATACACCACTTCCCCCGTTTCTCCTCTTCCTTAGAAGGGTGTTGGAGGAAATAGCACTTGAACATGGGCTTAGTTAGACACAATTTCCAATCCACGCTGTGCTACTTACCAGCTTTGTGACCATGGGCAAGTCCTTAACCTCTCTGATGTTCAGTTTTCTTGTTCACAAATAGGGCCTTATGGGGATGACAATTTACCTAACAGGGAAGTTCCTTTCCGTCCCCTCTGTCTTTCTCGTACTGAGGCACCAAATCTAGTCATGCCCTCTGAGTAGATCTCCAATGCTCTTGGGCTTCGTTTCTCTCCTTCCTGGCCCCAGTCCAACCTTCATACATCTTAAAGGAGGTAACTTGTGATACAAATAAATGAAACTTTATTGAAGCAATGACAGGCAGGCAGAGAGTTATTTTTGTCAGGGCATCCTCCATGGTCATTTACATAATACGAATTGGTAATCACTTTTGCTGTAACACATTAGCTAGGCAGTAAGGCTTTTCAGCTGTAATATATGAAGTTAGTAAACCATTAGGCAGCCAAAAAGTGCAGAGAGGAAGAGCATAATCTCTCGAGCTTACCTACCTCCATGTAAATCCTGGCTTTAGCCCTTACCTGTTGTGTAATGGTGGGCAAGTTACTGAAACCCTTTGCACCCCAGTTTCCTCGTGAGAAGAGGGACAAGAGTGCATATTGTACGAGGTATTAGATTAAATGATATATAAAGTCCTTAGACCAGAGTCAGAACTAAAATTAGTTGAATAAATGACTGAAAGATCCCTAAATATGAAGAAAATGATACATGTTCTTTTACTATTAACCTTCTTTTGTTCAAAACAGCTAACCCTATAGTTTGAGCAGATATGTGAGCTCTGACTCAGAGATAAACACCTGAGGCTTAACTAAATGAAGGTTAGGCACACAAAGCTTTATGAAGGGTGACATGTAATAGCCACTCATTCATACACTGAGAAGAAAAAAACAGGTGAGCCAAGCCCAGACACAGAAAACTTTTCCTTCTATTTCTCTCTCAGACACACACACACACATCACACACATATCCTTTTTTTCTACGTCCTATATAAGTGCCATATAATATTGTATGAAAGACTGTTGATTTTTAAATGAGCTGAGTTTAAAGCCATTATAAAAACTAATTAGGAACTAACTTAAAATTATAATATAGTGTTTATGATCATGAACCCCTCTTTATCTGTTTCGCCTGTTTTTCAGATAAGCAGATTAAGTTACAGAGATGTTACAATACTTGCACAAAATGACTGGGGAGAGGAGATACATTTATTGGTCTGTAATAGGTTTTTGTTTTTAATAAAAAATAGGTTAGAGTCTTAAATTCTCCACTCACCTAATCTCCACAACAACCCTCCAAAAAAAGACATAGACCCATTTCACAACTGAGGGAACTGAAATCCAACAAGAATTGGAAGTTCGTGCAAGATTATAAAACTGGTAAGTAACAGAGCTATACTTTAGACTTCAGTTTGCCTACCCAAATGCCTCGAGTTTTTCCCTTGGTTTCTCAGTTTTTCTCACTTTCCAGTAGCTGGGTGAAGCCATATGAAATTAATATAGAGTTTACAGACCAAATTTGGGATTTGCACGTAATTCAATGTATACTCAGAGATGTGCCGTGCATGCTGCTGCTGCTAAGTCACTTCAGTCGTGTCCAACTCTGTGCGACCCCATAGACGGCAGCCCACCAGGCTCCCCCGTCCCTGGGATTCTCCAGGCAATAACACTGGAGTGGGTTGCCATTTCATCACAACTGTTCACTCTCATTCTTGCTTCCTTACGTTTCCTTTACTTTCTCAAGTTCACAGCTTAACATCCTACAGGTATGGACACTGATTTGAATGGAATACCATTGGAAAGATCTTGGAGAAATATGAGATACGATCTTTGCTCTCAGATGACTATGGTCTAGTTAGAAAAGAAAAAATCCTCATGAAGGAAAGGATCAGAGAGGAAAACAATGAAGGAGAGATTCACTGGGATATCAATTCATCTGAATATTCATATGTCGAGCCCTATGCTTGCCTCTGGTGGATGCAGTAATGAGTAAGAGACACAGTTCGAGTGCTTGTGGAACAAGAGGTGAGATCAATGAACAAATAATGGAATAATCACAGATAAAAAATCTGTTCAGAGTACCTCTCTGCTCTCTGCCTCTCTGTCCATCTCCAGGAACTTCTCTGACCTCAGTAGAACAGATATTGATCAGTTAACTTTTGAAGCAGCCTGTTTTTCTTTTACAGACTCCCATTTCTTTGTCTTTGAAGATGACTTTTCTGGCAATTTGGGGATAGAGTCCTCCCCTGAATGTACAGCAGGTATGTAATCAAGCAGGGTGGGAGTGACTGCTTGCAACTACAAATAAGTATCTAGCTTGGGGGAACTAAATAAAGAATGTGATTAAGAACTTTCTTCTTAAAACATGAAATTACAAACCACAGCAGGCTCAGTTACAAGCTTGCTCGTGATTTGGGGACAGTCAAATATATTCTTGACGCTTCTTATGCTTCTGGTTATAACCACGTAGCCATTGGGTGGAGTACTAGAAAGAGGATTTAATTAGGTACATAAAATGCCAGATGTAACCATTGAGGGAGGGACACACTTTAATTACATTTTCTTTGTACTTATGGTTGAAATTGTAACCAAATTAGGTACTTTGAAAATAGACAAAGTTTGCACAAACATTTTATAAAAGGCTTGACAAATGTCATTGTACAAAATTGTATGCTCTCACTAACTAGACGCTTCTGTATTTCAGTCAAGTTTGGTTTTCTATTTAACCCAAGTTTTAAGGACTCCTTTAAAATTTCAATCGGGGTTGTCATTTATTTTAAGGAATATGAATTGGATGACAGCATATTTAAATCCAAGCATATCATCTTTTAATGGGAAATTACTATTTCTTGGAAGCTTTTATTTCATTGCCACAGCACAGAAGATCATCTGAATGCTACAAAATGGACCATTTTAATCAATAATGTGAGTCTGCTGGGTCTTCAGAATTCCTTCCATTACTTCAAGCAATATTTGTATTGACATCTTTATGCATGACATACATGATTTCAAAATTCAGAAATTTTTTGTTTGCTTCATATATTGTAAAAATATTAGACTAATAAAAATAAATTCCTTCATAGAAATTAAAGGCATGAATATATATATATATATATAATTTTTTTTTTTACTTTTTAAAAATTTTTGACGGTGCTGTGTGGCACGTGGTATCTTAGTTCCCCAACTACTTCAAGCCAGTGCCCCCAGCAGTGGAAGCACTGAGTCTTAACCACTGAACTGCCAGGGAAATCCCGGAATGAATACATATTTAACAATAAAAGGCTCCAGCTTCTCAAAACTTTACCACTTAAAATCAGCTCAACAACACCAATAATAACAAATGCAATAAAGTGAAGACGGCACCCCATGGTTTAATATTTGAACAAGTGAAAACATACACATTACTATATTTATTGAACCTAAACAATCTTGTGAGTTAGGAGTTATTTTATCCATTTTATAAATAAAGAAACTGTGGCTCAGAGAGGTTAAGAATCTCATCAAATATCACTTGGTTAAGGACTGAGACAGCTAAGATTTGAGATCAGTTTCATCAGGCCTCAGAGCCAACACACTTAACCATGAACAATATAGCCTGATGAGAAGAAAGAAAATCAACTATCAGGCTGCCATAGTAAGCAAAAAGGGAGGCTATGAAGTGAAAGCAGTAGGAAATTACCCAGTGCGACTTCCAGCTGGGTGAAGTCATTTTCAGTAACTGAAGAGTGAGACATTTCAAAAGAATAAATATCAGAATGCTGGCAATTTAGATGTACACTATGAAAATACTGCACAGAATCAAAGTTGATTTTAGTTTCCACCTTGAAAAGCTATGTGGTGATTAAGAACACAAATTTTGGAATCAGGCTATTCTGGGTCCAAGCTCTTGCTCTTTTAATAGCTATGCAATTGTGGACTTATAACCTTTTTAAGCCTTAGTTTACAAAATATTTTTTAAATGGGGATAAAAATAATAATTCTGTCTTAGCTTGGGTTTCCCCTAAGAGGACAGCCCAAGGTAAGACTTCTATACAGGAAGGTTTTTCTGGGAAATGATCTTAAGGAAGGCTGGGAAGAGTCAAACATGAACAAACATGAAAGGAAGACAAGGTAATCCAAGGGCGAATGGAGGTAGATCCCTCTGAAGAACCCTTGAAGCGTTATGTTAAATGCACCTCAGAATTGCCTCTCCAAGGGACAGTGGAAAAGGGGCGTATTTATCCTTCATTCCCAGTTGGTCAGAGTTGCCTTATGTTGTGTTAACATTCTCCTGCTTAAAGGCTTGCATGTGTGTCAGAATAGTGTGGGGTGGAGGAAACCTACTTCATGGTGGTGGAGAAAAACCAGGACAAAAAGGATGAGATACTCTGTAGAGTCAAAGTAAGCGTCTTTCAAACTACACATATGCATAACTAATTGCTATAGTAAAAACTGGAATAAAAAGGTGAGCTGTAAAATTGTGAGAGAATATCAGTAATTGTCAGAGGCTAGTGGATTAGATAAAGGAATTGACTTCAAATGTGTGGAATAGTTTTGGCAAATGTTCCAGTTTGTGAATGTGGTGATTGTTACATAACTATTTATGTCATAAAGTTATTTAATTGCACTTAACATTAATGATTTTAATTATTAATATAATTACTAATAAATATTATACCTCAATAGAGTAAATTTTAAAAGAAAAGGTGAGCCAAGCTGTGCAATACACACAGAGATGTCTGATGATAAGTTGCTTACCTCACATCATCATGAGGAATCAGTGTAGTAATATATCCAAAGCACAGTAATTAATACCTACATGAATAACAGTAGCTATTATAATTACTAATCACCTGCTTGAGATAATCCTGATGACTTTGAAATAAGTGGTAGAGTTGGGAAGTTGAATTAGTTTGGAGGAAGACTGATTTAGCCTTGCATTTATTCAAATTAGATGACTAATATTAAAACATACAAGTGACCTAAGACTTTAGAACTTTCCAATGAGCACTTAGTGTGGAGCTGGATATTTGAGTGGGAGCCTCAAAGAAGAGATAGTTAATGAAAAAAAAAAAAAAGAGTAAACGAGAATAACAAGGGAGAATTTGCTGAAAGAAGTTCATCTTCCAATTTCAAGGAAATCATTGAAAGTACAAAGGAAAGATGAAAACTGACATCCTTTTAATGAATACTTTGTGCCAAGGACTTAGCATTATTATTTTCCATAACCACACTGCCGGGTGGATGTAATTGTTTCTATTATAGAGATGAGGAAATTAAGGATTAGAGAGGTTAACCCACTAGCTAAAGGCTACGCAGTCACTTCATACTTGGACAGGTCTGCCTGATCCAGAATGTCTGACTGTAACGTGCCTGCTCTTTCTCGCATATCATGTTTCCAGAAGAGTAAGAGAGTCAAAATTATGTCAGAATTATGGATGGAGACTCAGAGTGGCACAGGTCCATTGTGAAGATCTGGAGAGACATGCTGGATATAATGGCTAATAGAAGGCAATGAAGGATAACCTTTAAGGAAACAGTTTCTTCCATTGGCATGATGAGGTTCTAAAGGGATATGATGGTAAAGAAAATGCAGAGCCAGTGGGTGTAGGTTTCCTGATGGAAAACTTTATCTGTGAAAGAGGAAAGGGAAATATAGTAATATAGGTATCCCCATTCAAGGTCCAAGATCCAGATTTTTATTTGATGCAGCCAGTGTAGACCATATGGGTTCATTTGATTTTTCATCTCCTGTGTATGTATATGCCAAAGACAAATTACAATCCTAAGCATCTGGCATTTAAACAAGAAGATGTGATTGCTTTACACCAAACGATACTTGTTAATACAGGAACACAGCAGCACTAGAGCACAGATGGGTCTTTGCTCTCTTCTTGAACTTCCCTGATGGCTCAGTTGGTAAAGAATGTGCCTGCAATGCAAGAAACTGCTATTTGATTCCTGTATTGGGTAGATCTGCTGGAGAAGGAATAGGCTACCCACTCCAGTATTCTTGGGCTTCCCTTGTGGCTGCCACCACTGCTTGCTAAAGGTCTATTCTATTTTCAAAGAGCAGCCAAGAGATTGGTGCTCAGATAGTGAGGCAAAGTCCTGACTATTGTCTCTATCTCTGCTGATTCTAGTTGTTTCTTTATGTAAATTTTAGAGCTTTTTTTTTTTCAAAATTAGAAAATTATTTATTAGAATGGCATTGAGCCACAAGCCACTGCAAGTGTGTAATCCAATTATTCTCCCAGATGCAGGAAAGTGAGGGGCAATGAAGAAGACAGCTAGTGACTCAGGGAATAGGAAATGTGATGATAAACCTTTGACAAATCATTCATTCAACAAATATTTGTGAGAACCTTTCTATGCCATTCTAAGTGCCATTGATATATGAGAAAAGAAAACTGAGAAAACCTCAGCCTCCAGGGAGCTTATACAAAAATAAATATGCACAAACAATTAAATATACAAAGTCAGAAAGAATGGCTCTAAAGGAAAACTTTGGGCTAAGAGGATAGTAATGTGAGGTTATTGACTCAGGGTGGTCAGCAAAATTCTTCATTCGGATAGAAAAATGATGGAAGAGAGTGAACCATCAAATATCTGTGTAAAGATCTTTATGGAGAAGAAAACAGTGAGTACAAAGTGCTTGGGAAATGATGGGAAAAGTCTTACTCAGTTTGCGGAACAGCAACGAGACAGCATGGCTACAATACGATAGCAGAGGTGGGAACTAGGCCTGGATCATGTAAGGATAGTGCTACAAGCCTACTGGTAAGAAAGATGGTTAGATGTCCCCTTACATGTGATAGAAAGTCACTGGCAGAGCTAAGCTTGGTGCTCTGTGATGACCTAGAGAAGCTGGATGGTGGCAAGGGGCGGTGAGTAGGAGGGAGGCTCAAGGGGGAGAAGATCTAGGAGAATACTCACAGCTGATGCATGCTGTTAGTACAGCAGAGATTAATACAACATTGTAAAGCAATCATCCTCTGATTTAAAAAAAAATCATTGCAGACAGCAGAAGAAGCACATCATTTATGATCTCAGGGGCTGTTGCAAGCTGTCATGAGAGAGATGAAAACATTCTTGTTTCTCATCTTTTGCTGAGACAGTTCCCCATCTCTCTAGACTGGGAACCAACTGCATCTTTCTAGTTACAGGGCACAGTAGACATGCCACCCTGAGTCTTTACATTGGCAAATGGTAAGGTTGCATGTGAGTACTCAAAATTGTACTGGTGTTTCTGATGATCATAATAGCCCCAGAGGCCAGCCTGTAAAGTGAGTTTTTCTAGGAGAAGGAAGAATGCCAGATGGTAGGCAGTCCTAGTAGATAGGGCTAGGGCTCACTGAAAAAGTCTAGGACCTAAATAATCAGGATTCAAAGAAACAAATATTGCAGTATTTAAATATTACAAATAAGGAGATTTGGCCCCCTCCACTGACACCAGTATTAGTGGTGAGGAATCTGTGTAGGGTCAGAAAATGCCTGCAAATCTCAGAGAAATGGTTGAAATGGCATTTTTGTTGGGTGGAGGAAACAACACCCCACAACTAGTATCCCTACCTACTGTCAAATCTATAACTACCTCTGCCAGTCAATAAAACTTTCTCATGTTTGTTACATTTTTACTGTTTCCAAAATCCTTTCATGCATACGATTTGTTTGACTTTCACAACTTTGGGAGATGGGTGTAACAGGTTAAGAGCCTTAATAGTCACAGGCAAGGAAGGAGGGATGCAGAATCATCTGTTCAAGGTCATCATGCCCTTTAGCTCATTAAGGGACAGAGACATGCAGCTCTTTCGACTCCTGATTCAAAGATTCATACCTGAGAGCAGGCCATTTTATGTGGATTGTAATGATGCTGAAAATATATGGACTAAGTAAAATTTTTGTGTGCTGTGTGCCAAGTCGCCTCAGTTATACCTAATTCTTTTGTGACTCTATGGACTGCCAGGCTCCTCTGGCCACGGGATTCTCCAGACAAGAATACTGGAGTGGGTTGCCATGCCCTCCTCCAGGGGATCTTCCCGACCCAGGGATCAAACTCATGTCTCTTATGTCTCCTGCATTGGTAGTCTGGTTCTTTACCACTAGCGTCACTTAAAATTTTAGGAGTTAAAAAATAAATGAATGCCAAGTAGCCCAAAAGGAGAACACTTACTGTAGGAGTTGAAGCCTTGGCACAGAAATACCAAGAAAGCAGACTGATCCAGACCACAGCCTGCAGGCACCATATCTTTGCTTTAAATACCAGCAGGGAGAAGGATTCATTGCATGACTTTCCAAGATCCTTCCTGGCTTCCATAGTGTAGCTCATGAACTTGTCCTCTTTAGCCTTAAACCCATCTATTTAACGAGGCTGCTAGAATAAAAAAAAATACTCACATGCAGTTGTTGCTCATTTTTATACATTTAACTTTCACACAGCCCAGGCTTGCATGTATTATATACTGACACTCATAAAGAGTTTTTTCTACAGAGAATCTACACTTTTACTTACTAGTTATTGTCGTTTAGCTACTAAGTCGTGTCAGGCACTTTCACAGACCCCATGGAGCCCACCAGGTCTATGAGATTTCCCAGAATACTGGAGTAGATTCCCATTTCCTTCTCCAGGGGATCTTCCTAACCCATAGATCAAACCCATGTCTCCTGCATTGGCATGCAGATTCTTTACCACCAAGTCACCAGGGAAGCCTACTTACCAGTTGGCAAACAAATATTTTAAGCAATCATTTGACAGTTTAGGACCCAAAGTATGACAATTTTTGTATTTACAGCTGTGTTTCTATTGTCATTTAAACACTTGCAGACCTCCCTTAGGATAGGACACAAAAGGCAAATTAAAATAAAAAGGCACTACCAAATGATGCAATAACACTGAAACGAAGGGTGAATAATCTGGAAACAAAGGCTGAAATAATTTGGAGGGCTAAAAAAGATAACTTTCTGCTCTCAATACAACACTTAACTGTGTATTCAATTACATTAAAATAATATGTATTCATTATTCATAACATAATTCTGGAAATTGATGGTTGAAGATTGAGTTTAAAGAGGTGGGGTGTAGCAATGGAAGAAACTGACAGATCCTAAAATTATGAATGGATAAGCAAGATAAAGAATTTCAGTGATACAAATACAGAGAAAATGTCTCAAGATCTCAGGCATTATGGAAAACATACATACCTTTATCGAAAGAACACAAGAAAGATCCAACTTTTTTGTAAACAAAGATTAGAGAAGATGAATATCAGCAAAATCTGCATCAAAATATTCAATTTTGCACAAAATCATCATCAAATGTCTTTTTCACATGTCACTTCAAATACGGTGCAGAATCAAGAAATATTAAATATACAAGTCTATAAAATTATAGGAAAATTATTTTGTTGTTATTTTCATTTAATCTACATAAAGCAAAATCTGTACCGTGTGTTAAATCACAATATCCACAGCACCCAGCAGAGTAGCTGGTATATGGGAAGAACACAAATCACATGGTAAACATTTTATTAGACTTAAACAAAGATTAGTCAAGAGGTAAATACCAACACTTGTCAGGTAACTACCAATTTATTATAATTACATGTAAGTCTACGGCTTAACTTATGAATACTGTTAGGTAGTTAGAATAGGGAAAAGGAGTCCAGAATGGCGGTGTCTAAAAGATAAGGAAGAGAAAAGCCTGCGAATATAGAACAAAGGAAGGTCTGAGGACTGGAGTGAGGACCTCAGGTAAAACAAACAACACTCCTGGCTGGCCCAATTTACATAGGACAGGTCCAGGGGGAAAGAAAACATATAAAAAGAGGAGCCAAAGCTAGCTCTCTCTCTCTCTCTCCCGTGTGCTTGGGCGCTCTTCTCTGCACATCTTTGGGTTGACATGCCCTCACGCCTCGAGGATGGATTTTCCTGTTATTATCTAAATAAAATAGAGCTGTAATACGGAGCTGTAACACTGATTTGTCTAAGAGGTATAACATAGTCCGTTCGAGACCTGAGAGCTATAACACGGTCTAAGACCCAAGAGCTGTGACATGCTGAGGGCTTTAATGTCCGTCACTCCAAATCTTTGTTGTGTTGAGACAGAACCGAGGAGTATATACTCCTCGGTTGCCTGACAAATACCAACATTTCAAACACCATTCCAAAACACATCAAGTAAGCAATTGCCTATAGTCTGAAAGAGAACAGACAGCAAGGCATAGGAAAAAAAGAGATGATTTCCAGTTCCACAGTTAACCATTGACTTCACCAAAACACTTCTCGCAGGCCTATTTTCTCATCTGTAAAAGATACTTCTAGGCTCAAAAATGTCAATAGAAGGGGGAAAAATAGAGTAACATGAAAATTCAAAAAGGTCAAGTCTTCCTTGGTTATGTTCTTATTCTTAAATGTGCCCATACCTGCCCCAAACTCAGTCACTCCCTCCTTAGCACTCTCAAGACCCTCAGCTCAGACCTCTACCTCACCCTTAGTTCATCACCACTTATCTATTTTCCTCTTTTAGACAGTAATTTTTATCTCCCAATTATTGGGGAGCTGGTATTGTTAAGGTCTCAAAGACATAAATCAATTCAGAGGAGCCTGTGAAGAGTGTGACCATTCACTCTGCTTGAGGTCGAAATGCTCAAGCTACTAAGAAACTCTGAGATGGAGCAGGGCTCAGTGCAAAATGGCTTCGTCTTGAGAGCATCTGAATTCTTAACTCATTACAACTACAACGGCACTGTACAATGTGCCCCTCACAAATCCCCGAGGTGGGTCCTAATAATGGTTCTCTTGAAGAAACAAGCCAATGTCTCCTGAAGAAACTTGACCAATGCCATCTAACTTCCAAGGGGCAGAGGCTGAATTCGAATTTAGGACAAACTTGACTTTCCACCAACTGTGTGAGATGAGATTCCCTCTGAAATGCAGGAAACCTGGGGTTTGATTCCTGGATCGGGAAAGTCCCCTGGAGAAGGGCATGGCAACCTACTCCAGTAATCTTGCCTGGGAAATCCCATGGACGGAGAAGCCTATGGGGTAGCAAGAGTAGGACACGACTTAGATACTAAACCACCACCAACCGTGTTGCGGCTACCTGCGCAGGATTCCGGAAGGAGGGGCTGCTAGAATCTCGCAGAACGGGCCACGCGCCGGCCTTTTAAGGGGTGGGGGCCCCTTAAGGAAGGCAGGTTTTTTCTCACCCGACAAAAAATAACTCCTCAACCGGGAAGGGGGCTCTCTCCGAGTGCCGCCCATTCTAGGCGGAGGACCGGGCAGATAGATGGACGAGGACCTGACCGACAGGCTGAGGGCGCAGTTCGCCCGTCGGCTGGCAACAGAGAGTGGTTCGGAGAGAGGGGAGGCGGCAGCCCAGGAGAACCGGGAGCCCGGGACGGGCGCCAACACGGTGGGATGGGACCAGCAAGACCAGTTGAGAAGCGAACTGCCGGACCAAGAGGGCCGGGAGGCGGCCGCGGGCCTGGAAGGAGAATGGGACGCGGAGGAGCCCGGGCCGAGTAAGGCAGGGGGCGGGAGCCAGAGGGAGCCTGGTCGCCCGCAGCCCAGCGGGTCGAGGGGCGGAGAGCTGGCGGGGAGGAGAGAGAGGCGGGGAGAGCCGCGGGAGGGCCAGAACCGACAGCACTGGTGGAAGCCGGGAAGCTTTCATCCCGGCACGATCCAGGAGATGTACTGGGAGCGGTCCAAGAGGCGCTACCGGGAGAGGGCGCTGAAGCTGAGCATCAAGAACCCGAACAAGTGGAAGTACCGGCAGGATAAGAAGCCTCACGGGCTGACGCCCCCGAGACCGGAGGAACCCAAGGAGATCCACGTTTACAAAGAGGACCTCTTGATCCCGTCCCAAGCACGGCGGCCCACCGTCAGATTCAGCTTCCAGACCGCATTTCAAAAGTCGTCGCAGTGGTCGACCGTCTCCCCCTCGGGCAGCGTCATCAACGAGCTGGCGAAGATGGGCGACCCAGACGTCCTGGAGATGGTGCAGCAAGGTGGGAGCCGGCTCGCGTGGCGCGGGGACCCCGGGGGGACGTTGGCGGCCCGGCCGCCCGGATCCCAGGGACGTTCGTGGATGCGCTGCACCCCGCGCGAGACAGCGCCCGCCAGGCGCATGGTCCCTGCCCGGGTGGGTGAGCGTGGGCGGGTGAACCGAGGTTCCCCGGCCTCTGAACTTGGGCAGAGGAAAGAAAGAGCCTCCTACCAAGGGGAGAGCCCAAGCTTAGCGCGCATGACAGCAGTTCCCGGTGTGGGCCCTGGAGTCCTGTTGCCTGTTTCTATTTGCCAATTACTGCTCAAGCTTTGAGATCATTGTTAATTATGGGAGGAGCAGACCGAACCCTAAGGTCCATCAGTTTGCGATTCCTATGCACGTGGGGAGGCTGCTGTTTCACAAGGTTTCGTTGAATTTTTAGTTTCTTTGGGGAAATATTTGTTCATCCTTTGCTCCGGGGTTTCCCATCTCCCCCTAACCGTGATACTTGGGCTATCCTCCTGAGCCATGCCAGAGGCCCCAGGAACCAGGCAGAAGCTAAACAGGTGTGGGTCCAGGAAAATACCAAGCCCTCTGGGACAGGATGGGACAGAGACAGGGCCAACCTCTGGAAACTCCCCTTGTGGCCGTCCCGAACCCATATTCTGTGGGTCTGTTTTAGTACACATTTCCTGAAAATGCACATATTTTCCTAGGTCTGTCTCCAGGGCCTTCGATGATATTCAGTTGTCTCAATGACACTTTACTTTCATGTCTTGTTAAGTGTTAGATCTGAACATGGAAGCAGGGTTTTTTTTTTTTTTTTGTAAAGTGATAAATGATCTAAGAAGTCATACTATTTAGTCTTCAAAGACACCAAGGAAATAAAATGCCTTATTTTATTATGCATCCTCCTCCTCCCCTTAACAGCTTGAGATATAATTTAAATACAATAAGAATCACCCACTTTAAAGGTACAGTTCCAATTTTAGTATATTTACAATTTTGCCATCATCACCATAATCTGATTTTGGAACATTTTCATTACCCCAAATAGAAACCTCTTAGCTGTCAATCCCCCTTCACCCTTTCCCCACCTCAGGTACCCCCAGCTCTAGGCAGCCTCTAATCTATTTACTGTCTCTAGGTTTACCAATTTTGAACACTTCTGGTAAACAGACTCATACAATATGCGATCTTCTGTAACTGGTTTTGCGTGTTATAACTTGTATCATTGCATTATTCCTTTTTATTGTCAAGTAATATTCCATTGCAGATATATTCATACTTAATCTGTTTATCAATTGGTGGACATTTGAATTGTTTCCACTTCCTTGGCTACTGTGAATGATGCTGCTATGAACATCTATTGCAAGATTCTGTATGAAAATACGTTTATATTTTTCTTGGGTATACACCTAGTATTGGAATTACTGAATAATATGGTGGCTGTATATTGAGCATTTTGAGAAATTGCTGAACTGTTTTCTGCCTCATTTTCGTATTTCCACAAGTAGTATATAGTGACCTCAATTACTCCACGTCTTCACTAACATTTGTGATTGTCTGTCTTTTTTATTTATAGCAACCCTAGTGGTTGTGAAGTGCTGTCTCAATGTGATTTTGATTTACATTTTTTCAGTGACCAGAAGTGTTGAGTATCTATTTCAGTGCTTATTAACTATTCATGTATCTTCATTGGAAAAAATGTCTATTCAAATCCTTTGCCTGTTTTAAAAAAATTAGTTAGTTGCCTTTTAATTAGTGTGGTGTAAGAAGTCTTTATATGTTCAGTGTATATGGCTTGCAAATATTTTCCTCCGTTTGTGGGTTCTCTTTCCATTTTATTAATGGTATCACTTGAAGCAACTCCTCCCTTTTTAAACAAAAATAATTAAATACAGAGGGAAATACAACTACCACCAGGGAAGTCCCCCACAGCATGAATTTTTAAGAGCTACTTTTATTCTTGTGTTTTAATATAAAATGGATTTCTTAAATTCCCCAATATAGGTAAGCCTGAATCTGTGTATTATATATTTTCTAAATCACCTTTGAAGAGAAACCTGAATCTGTGTATTACACATTTTCTAAATCATCTTTGAAGAGAGTTAAACAGTTGATTTACATGTGACAAAATTTCTCCCTGGAGAGAGAATATTTACACTGTGCCTTTCAGACATAATAGATTTTTCTAGGATTTGTTATATTTTCTGTTTATTTTCTTTACAGTTGAACACAGAAACAATCAGTGATCTCCAATTAACTGTTTTCCCACAATATAATAATTTTTAAAGTGAAATTATAAGGGCAATGTGTAATAGAACATTAAATTATTATATAAAGATATGCTGCTGGCAAAATGTCAGTGTTGCTGAAATTGACTAATTGACTGATCGACATTGTTATCAAGTTCTGATTTGAAATATTCATTTATTTTTTGTCTGTGGCCGTATTTATGTTTATGTTATTTTATACTCCTGGAAGAAATGTAAACTGAGAAGACCACTTGGTAAATCCAAGGGCTATTTTTGGGTTCTGGGTTCACTGAGTATGTATTAGTAATGTGCTTTCAGTGAAAACTCAAAGCTGTCTTTGGGCTGGCATAAATTTTGACTCATATTTTATGATTCTCCATAGTGATCGATAGGGCTTCCCTCATAGTTCAGTCAGTAAAGAATGTGCCTGCAATGCAGGAGACCTGAGTTCGATTCCTAGGTTGGGAAGATCCCCTGGAGAAGGAGATGGCAACCCACTCCAGTATTCTTGCCTGGAAAATCCCATGGACAGAGGAGCCTGGCGGGCTACAGTACATGGGGTCGCAAGAGTCAGACATGACTTAGCGACTAGAGAGAGAGAAAGAGAGATAGTGATCTATACTGAACCTTTCATAGTTCTGGTTTCTAGGCCACAGGAATAGTGGCCTAATCAATTCTATTGACTTGAGAGGAAGTTGCAGGAATAGCAAGAAGCTGATCTAGAGTTGTTGGCTTCAAATCCTGCCTCTTCGGATATGCCTCTGTGTTGACAGAGGTTTGTAGATTATGCAGTTTCTTCAACCTTATATTCTCTGGGTGTGAAATGTATCTGGGTCTCTGACATGTGCGAACATCTGATTGTGTGTGTGAGAGAGAGAGCACAAATAGGTGAGCGCTGTGTGAGAGAGGGAGCATGGTGTGTGAGGAAATACATCTATCTTCTTTAATGTTTCTACTTTTCTGAAAGGGATGCTGTTTACAAAGTGCACTCCACCTGCTTCTCAGGGAGTTTGCAGTCTTATAGAGGATGGTGGGCTGCAGTCCACGGGGTCACTAAGAGTCTGACACGACTAAGAGACTTCACTTTCACTTTTCACTTCCATGCATTGGAGAAGGAAATGGCAACCTACTCCAGTGTTCTTGCCTGGAGAATCCCAGGGACGGGGGAGCCTGGTGGTCTTCCATCTGTGGGGTCACCCAGAGTCAGACACAACTGAAGCGATGCAGCAGCAGCAGCAGCAACACAGGGTGGTAGAACAGGGCTTACTTAGATCTCTTACTCTGATGCTGGGAGGGATTGGGTGCGGAGGAGAAGGGGATGACAGAGGATGAGATGGCTGGATGGCATCACCGACTCGATGGACATGAGTTTGAGTAAACTCCGGGAGTTGGTGATAGACAGGGAGGCCTGGCATGTTGCGATTCATGGGGTCGAAAAGAGTCAGACATGAGTGAGTGACTGAACTGAACTGACTCAGAACAGGGCTGTGCTGTGCTTAGTCTCTCATTCGTGTCCGACTCTTTTCGACCCCATGGACTTTAGCCCACCAGGCTTCTCGGCCCACGGAGATTCTCCAGGCAAGAATACTGGAGTGGATTTCCATGCCCTCCTCCAGGGGATCTTCCTGACCCAGGGATCAAACCCAGGTCTCCTGCACTGCAGGCGGATTCTTTACCATCTGAGCCACCAGGGAAGCCCAAGAATACTGGAGTGAGTAGCCTATCCCTTCTTCAGGGGATCTTCCCAACCCAGGAATCGAACTGGGTCTCCTGCTTTGGAGGCAGATGCTTTACCAGCTGAGCTACCAGGGAAGCCCAGAATGGGGCTACATTTCCCAAAGAACTAAGGCCAGGGTGCTATGGGAGCAGGGAGGAGGCTGACCAGGGGCCAGATGAGGAGGTTTACTGGTGAGGCTTGAAAGGAAGATGTCAAAACTGTTGTAAAGTGGAAAAATAAGCAAAAATTAGCTAAAAAAAGAAACAGTTGTTAGATCCAGGGTGAGGAATCAGCAAATTGAAAGGCAAAAGCATGAGAGAACTATTATAGATTGGAGATAATCTGAAGGAACTATATCATCAGCTGGTAAAGAATCCGCCTGCAGTGTGGGAGACCTGGCTTCGATCCCTGGAGAAGTGAACGGCTACCCACTCCAGTATCCTGGCCTAGAGAATTCCACGGACTGTATATAGTCCATGGGATCGCAGAATCGGACACGACTGAGCGACTTTCACTTCACTTCACTTCCACATTCTGAAATAAACACTTTGCATCCAGTCCTGATAACAATTTGAAAATATTTTTTAAACTATTTGTTTTATGTTAAGTACAGCAAAAATAATTAGAGGAAGTAAAAGTTAGTGTTTCCAGTTTTTCTACTTTCTTTTCTAAAATATGGAATTATAAAATATTCTATAACTCAAGCTTAAGGTGTACATTTTTTTCTCTGTGCTTGGAACTGTGTTTAATTCTATGCATAACAGTGACTGTTTTTGTCCTCAAGAAAATAAAAGCCTCCCTACGCCAGTGTGCAAGTGCAATACATTGAGAGACAACGCATGTATTTTCTTAGACTTCTATTCTTTATCTACTTATTCTAAGAGTTTGCTAGATTAGTTTCCTTTTTTTATTTTGTGGAAAATCCAAAGAGAGGTAGTCAAGACATTGTGGAATTTTTAGCTGTACATCTAGACAGTATTCATGAGTAAAACCCTTTGATAATGATACTGTGTGATATTTTATATATATCAGATAATTTTTACTTATATTTTAAATCTTTTAGATGAGAAAACCTGTACTCAGAAAAGTTAAATGCTATGGCTATATCTACAGCATGTTAGTTTTGGACTTTGCTTACACTAGCCATTAACTGTTTAATAGATCCTGCAGTAAAAAGACCTGAATACAATATATATTGTTTTATCTTTATTCTGACACTCTACAACTTATCCAAAGACTTTGAAATAGTTTTGAAAATTAATAAAAGTATAGAATATATCCTAATAATAACAATATCAACAAGAATAACATTCATGATCTCTATGCCAGCAACTGGCTGCATGAGGCAATTTACATGCATTTTCATTTAATGCTTACACACATCTTAGTATATAATATAGACATAAAAGCCATTTATGTGATATTTGGTAGCTTTGAATTTGGGCTTCCCAGATGGCACTAGTGGTAAAGAACTCACCTGCCAATGAAGAAGTAAGAGATGAGGGTTCAATCCCTGGGTCGGGGAGATCCTCTGGAGAAGGGCAAAGCAATCCACTCCAGTGTTCTTGCCTGGAGAATCCCATGGACAGAGGAGCCTGGTGGGCTATGGTCCACAGGGTTGCAAAGAGTTGAAGGCGACTGAAGTGACTTAGCATGGCAGAGCACACAGCTTTAAGTTTATGTCATATTCTTAGATTGCAAGGAAGGCTAGGAAATGTGTTCTTTTGTTCTTTTTTTGTGAGAGCTCATTGCTGCACCATATAATTAGTATTTTGTTAGTAAAGAACAAGGAAGAGAAAGGATATTTGTGGGGAGCCAGCAGCATCTGCTTTATTAATTGCCTACCATTAATAATCTTCCCTATTTCAGTAAATGGATTCACAAATTGCTCAAGTCTAATAATCTTTCATCTTCTTTGTCTCTCCACCTGCACAGCTGCAATATGATAGCAGTTTGTTTTCCATTTTTACTGAGGTATCTACAGTCCACTTAGGTGCCTTCATTTGCAGTGTTTCCAACTGCAGGCTGGACCCCCAACATCTCTTGTGATTTATTGCAGCAACCTCTCATGATTTATTTCTTTTCTCAGTTCTCACTATCTTTTAACACATCCTCCAGTCAGTAACTAGTGCTTTTCATAAAATTTAAATGTAAATACTATTTAAAGACTATTTCATGGCTTACTATTTCACCAAAGAAGAAATCTAGTCATACAAGGACCTCCACAAATAGTCCCCCACTCTATGCCTTTCTAACACCTTCTTATACCTGTCTGCCATTTACCTACTCATCTTTAGCTTGGCCTTTGTTTCTTTCAACACCAAAAACACTGTTCCTGTCTCGCAGCCTTTGCTTGTTCTCATGTTTCTTGTATCCTCTCAACTTTCACATCTCAGTATAATTATTACCCACTCAGAGAGATTTTCTGAGTTCCTTACGTCTAAACCTCATCTCTCCTTGTTTTTCTCACTTTCTCTGTTTGCTCTTTTAGTCTCTTGTATAGCATTTATCACAGTTTTGGGTCTGTCTCCTCTCATTTCAGTCACTAGGTCATGTCTAATTCTTTGAGACCCCATGGACAGCAGCATGCCAGGCCTCCCTGTCCATCACGTGTCCATTGAGTTGGTGGTGCCATTCAACCATCTCATCCTCTGTCTTCCACTTCTCTTCCTGTCTTCAGTCTTTCCCAGTGTCAGTCCTTCCAGTAAATATTCAGGACTGATTTCCTTTAGGATTCACTCTTTTGACTCCTTGCAGTCTAAGGGATTCTCCAGAATCTTCTCCAACACTGCAGTTCAAAAGCATCAACTCTTCAGCACTCAGCTTTCTTTATAGTCCAACTCTCACAGCCATACATAACCACTGGAAATTTGACTGGATGGACCTTTGTTGGCAAAGTAATGTTTCTGCTTTTTAATATGTTGTCTAGGTTGGTCATAGCTTTTCTTCCAAGGAGCCAGAGTCCTTTAATTTCATGGGTGCGGTCACCATCTGCAGTGATTTTGAAGCCCCCCAAAATAAAGTCTCTCACTGTTTCCATTGTTTACCCATCTATTTGCCAGGAAGTGAAGGGACTCAATGCCATGATCTTAGTTTTCTGAATACTGAGTTTTAAGCCAACTTTTTCACTCTCCTCTTTCAGTTTTATCAAGAGGCTCTTTGGTTCTTCTTCACTTTCTGCCGTAAGGGTGGTGGTATCTGCATATCTGAGGTGATTGATATATCTCCCAGCAATCTTGATTCCAACTTGTGCTTCATCAAGCCCGGCATATCACATGATGTACTCTGCATACAAGTTAAATAAACAGGGTGACAGTATACCTTTATGTCAAGGTATACTGCTTTCCCGATTTGGAGTCAATCTGTTGTCCCATATCCATTTCTAACGATTGTGTCTTGACCTGCATACAGATTTCTTAGGAGGCAAGAAGGTGGTCTGGTATTCCCATCTCTTTAAGAATTTTTCAGTTTGTTGTGATCCACGCAGTCAAAGGCTTTCACATAGTCAATAAAGCAGAAGTAGCTGTTTTTCTGGAACTCTCTTGCTTTTTCGATGATCCAACGGATGTTGGCAATTTGATCTCTGGTTTCTCTGCTTTTTCTAAATCCAGTTTGGACATCTTGAAGTTCACGGTTCACATACTATTGAAGTCTGGCTTTAAGAATTTTGAGCATTACTTGGCTAGCATGTGAGATGAGTGCAATTGTGCAGTATTTTGAACATTCTTTGGCATTGCCTTTCTTTGGGATTGGGATGAAAACTGACCTTTTCCAGTCCTGTGGCCACTGCTGAGTTTTCCAAATTTGCTGGCATATTGAGTGCAGCACTTTCACAGCATCATCTTTCAGGATTTGGAATAGCTCAACTGGAGTTCCATCACCTCCACTAGCTTTGTTCGTAGAGATGCTTTCTAAGGCCCACTTGACTTCACATTCCAGGATGTCTGGCTCTAGGTCAGTGATCACACCATTGTGATTATCTGGTCGTGAAGATCTTTTTTGTACAGTTCTTCTGTGTATTCTTGCCATCTCTTCTTAATATCTTCTGCTTCTGTTAGGTCTCTACCATTTCTGTCCTTTATTTTACCCCTTTTGCATGAAATGTTTCCTTGGTATCTCTAATTTTCTTGAAGAGATCTCTAGCCTTTCCCATTCTATTGTTTTCCTGTATTTCTTTGCATTGATCAGTGAGAAAGGCTTTCTTACTCTCCTTGCTGTTCTTTGGAACTCTGCATTCAAATGGGTATATCTTTCCTTTTCTCCTTTGCCTTTTCTTCTCTTCTTTTCTCAGCTATTTGTAAGGCCTCCTCAACCATTTTGCCTTTTTTGCATTTCTTTCTGTCTCCTCTGCTGTACTGTAAATTTAACAATAGGGAATGAATGCACGTTAGCGATTATCACCACCATTATTATCATTGTTGTACTGACAATCAATGGCAAGAACTGTGAAAAGTCTGAGACTTGACTGCATTTGAAAGTTGACAAAGTAGCCTGTTACAATTTTATGGTTACTGGTAGAAGATTATGAGACACCTGGATGGGAGACAAAGAACAGTTTACTATTCACAGCATTAGCAGTAGCCAGAGTAACAGCATATGTCAATTTCCTGAGCCCAGGTTGTCACAGGTCAGTGCAGAGAGGGCCTAAATATTTGGTGTGTGGTTTGCAATACAGGACAGCAGTCTGAGCTTAGGGAACTGGAGTGTTTTTTTGGTGAGTAATTGTATTAATTGTATCCCAACATTTACCTACCCTTAAGTATTCATCCGTAAGTAACATACTTTGGTTTTGCATAGTTAAACTTTACGTAATTGAAATATTGCTAATTATTTCCGCCTTTTTGCTAACTGTTTCTGGGAGATTTATGCTTTTGCATCTTATTAAAACTAATTCAATTTTATTGCTAAACACCATACATGGTGTGATTATACTACATTGTATTGATCCACTGTATTGTTTGTGAATATTTGGGGTGATGCTGGTTTTCTGAGTGTTGTATGCTCAGTCATGCCCAACTCTTTGCAACCCCATGGAGTGTAGCCCACTAGGCTCCTCTGTCCATGGGATTTTATCCAGGCAAAAATACTGGAGTGGGTTGCCTTTTCCTTCTCCAGGGTATCTTTCCAGCCCCCAAAATCGAACACGTTGGCAGGCGTTTTTTTTTTTTTTTAAACCACTGAGGCACCTGGGAAGGCTTGGTTTTCTGGTTATTACCAGTAATACTGTTATGAGCGTTCTTGTACCATTCCCATAGCGCATGCATTTCTACTGAATTTATAGCTAAGATAGCATTTGTCAACTTTTTTTTTTTTTAATCTCAAGACCCGTTTATACTTTTAATACTTATTAGGAACTTCAAGGAGCTTTTGTTTATGCGTTAACTTTATTGGTCAGCCAAGGATATTTGCTTTTGTCACTTCTGTTCAGCATAGTACTAGAAGTTCTAGCCAGACGAGTTAGGCAGGAAAAGGAATAAAAGACATCTAAATTGGAAAGGAAGAATTAAAATTGTTTCTGTTCGCAGATAATATGATCTTTTACATTTTGAATTCTCCCTATTCAGAGTTTTAACATATTGTGATCAGTTGGCCATTTTAATGTGACTTTTTTTTATTGTTTAATTTAGACAGACGATTCAGTAAAGAAGAACGTTATTCCAAAGCAAATGAGGTAAGTTAAATATATGTGTTAGCTTCTTATAAGTCAGAACAAAAATTGAGGCAAGGTTAGATATGTACTTCATATGAATACTTGGGTCTTTGTACTTCGGTTATTTATTCATAGTACATTCTTCATGTTTTGTCCTCCACCTTATTAATTCTTAAGTAAAGCAAATTCCATGTTTCACATAACCTTAATATTGAATCTTTCTGGGTGTTATAGGAGAGAAAACATAAGTTTGGATTTGTTTTGAGGCTTTCTGTGATGTAAACTCAGATATGCTGAGACTTGATATGCAAGATAATAGTATTTAGCTTAACACTCTGCTTGACTATAATGCAAGGAATAATATTTGATGGCTATTTTTGGTAGAGTTAGCAGTATCTGATTAGTGCCTTTTTACTGAGGTATAATTGACATATAATCTGATATTAATTTCTGGTGTGCAACATAATGATTCATATTTGTTCTTACTGCTAAATGTCATCACAATAAGTCTAATTACCATCCATCATCATACAGAGTCACAGATGTTTTTTCTTGTGATGATAGCATTTAAGATTTATTCTCTCTTAGCAAATGTTTATTCTCTCTTAGCAAATGTGCAGTACAATACCATTGACTGCAGTCACTGTATCATATATTATATCCCCATGACTTATTTGTAACTGACTCTTTATGCCTCCTGACACCTTTCAAGCTTTTGCCTGTCTCCAGCCACCTCTTTTCTGGCAACCACCCATCTGTTCTGTATGTCTGTAAGTTGTGTTCCATTTTGTTTGTTTTATTTTCTAGACTCCTCATGTAAGTGAAATCATACAGTATTTGTCTTTCTCGGTCTGATTTACTTCACTTAGCATAATACCCTCAAGTTCCGTTGATGTAGCATGTGGCAAAATTTTATTCTTTTTCTTATGGCTAAGAAATATTCCATTATGTGTGTGTGTGTGTCCATATTATTTATTAACTTATCCATTCACAGGTACTTCAGGTAGTTTCCATATGTTGGCTATTATAAATAATGTTGCAGTGAACTTAGGGGTTCATGTATCTTTTCAAATTAGTATTTTCTTTTTTGTTGGATAAATAACCAAAAGTGGGATTGCCAGACCCTGTGGTAGTTCTGTTTTTAATTTTTTGAAGAATCTCCATACTGTTTCCCATAGTATCTGTACCAATTTATATTCCCATCAGCAGTACGTAGGGGTTCCCTTTTCTCCATATTCTTGCCAACACTGTTATCCTTATCTTTTTAATAGTAGCCATTCTTACAAGAGTAAGGTGATATCTCACGGTGATTTTAATATGCATTTCTGTGATGATTAGTGATGTTGAACATCTTTTCATGTGCCTGTTGGCCATCTGTATTTCTTTGGGAAAATGCTTATTCAGATCCTCTGCCCATTTTTTCAATTGGATTGTTTGGCTTTTTTGCTATTGAGTTGTATGGCTTTTTTTTTATATATATGTATATGTATTTTGGTGTTGACCTCTTATCAGGTGTATGATTTGCAAATATTTTCTCCCATTTGGTAGGTTGCCTTCTCACTTTGTTAATGATTTCCTTTGCTATGCAGAAACTTTTTAGTTTGGTGTAATCTCACCGGTTTATTTTTGTTTTTACTGCCTTTGGTTTTAGAGTCAGATGCAAAAAATTGTCTCTGAGACTGATGTCAAGGAGCTTACCACCTAAATTTTTTTCCTGGGTTTTATGATTTAAGATCTTACACTCAATTCTTTAATGCATTTTAAATTAATTTTTGTGTATGGTGTGAGATAGTGGTCTAGTTTCATTATTTTGCATGTGACTATCCAGTGTCCCTAACACCCCTTATTGAAGAAGACATTATCCTTTACCCATTGTATTTTATTGGCTCCTTTGTTATAAATTAATTGATCATATATAATGGGTTTATTTTTGGGCTCTCTGTTCTGTTCATCTATATTTCTGTGTTTATATCAATACTATTATGTTTTGATTACTATGTATTTATAATATAGTTGGAAATCGGAAGGTATGATACCTGCACATTTGTTCTTCTTTCTTAAGATTGGTTGGGTTGTTCAGGGTCTTTTGTGGGTTTAGGCAAATTTTAGGATTATTAATTCAGTCCTGTGAAAAATGCCATTGGAATTATAGTTGGTCGAATTAATCTGTAGATTGCTTTGCGTGATGTGGACACTTCAACACCGTTAAGCTTTCAGCCCATGAGCACAGGCAGCTTTCTGCTTACGTGTCTTCAGTGTCTTTCAGCAGTGTGTTCCGGGTCTTTCACTTCCTTGGTTAAATTTATTCTTAAGTATTTTATTCTTTTTGATGCAATTGTAAATGGGATTGTTTTCTTAATTTCTCTTTATGATAACTCTTTACTAGTGTGTGTGGAAGTGCAACTGACTTTTGTGTATTTTTGTACCCTGCAGCTTTACTAAATTTAATATTTAATTCTAACAGTTTTAGGGGGGCAGTCTTCAGGTTTTTGGTTATATTAACACATGCCATCTGCAAATAGTGACAGTTTTGCTTTTCCTTTTAAATGTAGTAGGTCTTTTATTTATTCTTCTTGCCTAATTGATCAGGCTAGGACTTGAAATATTATGTTAACTAAAAGTGTCAGGAATGAGCATCATATTATTATTCCTGATCTTACAGAAAAAGGTGAAAGCTTTTCTTTTGAGCATGATGTTTGCTGTGGGCATGTCATATATAGCCTTTCTTATGGTGATATATAACTTAATAATTAATCAAAAACTTCTCAACAAACAAAATTCCAGGACCAGATGGCTTCACTGGAGAACTCTACCAAAAATTCAAAGAAAATTTAGTATCAATCATTCTCAAGTTCTTCCAAAATATTGAGGAAAAGGAAACACTTCCAAATTCATTTTATGAGGCCAGAACTATGCTGATACAAAAACCAGACAAGGACACCACAAAAAAAGAAAATTACAGGCTAATATACCTCTTGAACACATATAAAAATATCCTTAACAAAATATTGTAGCAAAAAGAATTCAAAAATGCATTAAAAGGATCATATGCCATGGTCAAGTGAAAATTTATTCTAGGGATGCAAAGATGGTTCAATACATGCAAATCAGTCAGCATAATACATCACATTGACAAAATGAAAGACAAAAATCATATGATCACATCAAAGATAAAAAGAATATGATACTGCAAACCATTTGACAAAATTCAACATCCATTTATGATAAAAGCTCTTCATAAAAGTAAAGATCAGAACAGAAATAAATGACATAGAGACTAAAAAGACAATAGAAAAGAACAATGAAATTAAGAGCTGATATTTGAAAAGATAAAATAAAATTTACAAGCTTTCAGTTTCAACTAAGGAAACAAAAGAACCTAAATAAAATCAGAATTAAAAGAAAAAAAGTTATATCCATGCTGTGCTTAGTTGCTCTTCTGCTGCTGCTAAATCGCTTCAGTCATGTCCGACTCTGTGCAACCCCACAGACGGCAGCCCACCAGGCTCCCCTGTCCTTGGGATTCTCCAGGCAAGAATACTGGAGTGGGTAGCCATGCCCTCCTCCAGTGGAGCTTTCCCAACCCAGGAATCGAACCCACATCTCTTATGTATCCTGCATTGTCAGGTGGGTTCTTTACCATTAGCGCCACCTGGGAAACCCCATGTATATACAGAATTTTGCATACAATTTCATGTGTTTCATAGCTCCCCTGAGTTGTAGGTTTAGATTTTGCATAGAGAATCTAGAGTTTTTGTTGTTGACAGTTGTATGCTCTCCATTGCCTTATTATTAACAGTGCTGTGTCTTCTCCATGGTGCTATTAGGACCTGAGAAGTGGAGAGTCCAGTTTTCTCATCTGTCAAGAACCACGGGTAAGCAGCCATCAGTAGTGCACTTTCTTGCATGGACATGATGGGTTATCTTTGTATAATCAGTATTTATGACTCTTATTTAGTTCAGTTATTTTTCAAGTTCTTATACATGATATTTGATGCTTTATTTGCAAACAATCCATTGCTTGTGGGGAAAAAGGTGTCATCAGGCACATTAGTTAGAATGGTGCATAAAGCATAGCACTTTGCTTGCATTTTACTTTCCCAGTTTTAGAGATGAGAAAATGAAGGGTGTGAGACGTTTAATGATTTGACCAAAATTAAACATATGTTTAGGGGGCATATCCTGGACTAGATTAGAACTCAGGTTTCCGAGGTCTAATTTAGTATTCTTTCTCCATACATCTCTCATTCTACCTGTAGCTGCACACCTAAGAATAATCATGAAGAAGTACAATTTATTTAGCAAATTTGAATGTCAATTAAGAGGTAAATAAAGGCATTCAAAATTTTATATTAGTTGCTTACTAACTAAAAGATACCCTTTGGGAAGATATGGAAACAGAGTTATTTTCTTACTGACAATTTTGATACAAATGTTTTCCTTTTCACTAGCATACTGATCTTTATGTTCCAGAATGAAGATTGTGGGGTTGATCAAAATAAAATACCGGAAATTTTATTTAAAAAATTTTTTTTAACTTATTTTAATTTATGTTTATTTTTTGACCATGTTAAACACTTATCTGATTCCCAAGTTGAAAACCATAGATCAAATAAGGTTAAGTGGAGCCTAAAGCATATGCTATTTTGGCGTCACTTTTTAAGAAGAATAATAGGACAATAATTTACTTTAAAACCCTTACAAAAATGTTTGATCGTGAGAACAAGCACATTGCTAGAATTCTTCCTAAATGCTTGAAGGGACTGATGTAAGAGGCACTGAAACTTTGACTTCATTATTTGCTGGTAAATCCATCTCTGTTTGAAACTATGAATCAAAGCATTTCAAGGAAAAGTTTCTTCTTTCTTTTCTCCTCTCAAGTCTTCTGTAGTGAGCATTTTTAGTTAGTCCTTCCAGTGCATCGTGCATCCTTTACTTTTCTGTGTGTCCGTGTCTAAATACATATGTGTATTTACATTTCCCCTGCTTCTTACACTAAAGATAGCATACTCTATGTATTGATCTGTTCCTTGGTTTTCACTTAAAAACATCCTGGAGTTCCATCTGTATTGCGTATCGATTTCACTCTCATTTGCTAGTGTGTGACATAGTATTCAATTGTGTGGGTTTAGGATAATGTATTCATCCAGTCTTTTACTGATGGACCTTTGGGTTGTTTTTAATCTTGGAAATCTTTTCTTTTTTTTAGTTTTTAACCCTTGGGAATCAGGCTTATAATATTTTGGCCAAGTGTATCTTTCTAAATAGTATTTAACCATCAAAAATAAAGGCATATGTAATTTTACCATATATTACCAAATTTCCTTCTGTTTTGCATTGCTAAGAAATATACAAGTGCTCTCTTTCTCCAGAGCCTTACTAACAAACAGTGTTTACTGAGTTTAGATGTTTGCCTGTCTGTTAGAGAGATATAGATAGTGGAGCTTTTTCATTTACTACTGTATCCTAGGATAATTTAAACTTTCATACCTCTCAATATGAGTGAGACACTTATCTTTTTTCTACATTTATGGTCATGTTCATTTATTTTGCTGGATCATCTGTTTATATATCTTGTCTATTTTTCTGTTAAGCTGTTAGGTTTTCTTTTTTTTTTCTCCTTGATTATTTTGTGGGAACCGTTTACATATTTATTATCACCCCCTTGCCCATGAGGGAAATTGAGAGGGGACATTCTCGTTTCCCTGATGAATGATAATGTTACACATCTTTTCATGGGCTTATTGACCAATCATACATCTTCTGTTAACTGTATGTTCAAATCTTTTCTGTATTTTAGAAACTGGATTATCTTTTACTGGCTTTTAAAAAGTTTGAAGGCAAGACCTTTGTCAATTTTGTGTATTCCAAACGTCTTCTCCCAATCTATGACTTTCCCCTTTTTTTTTAACTTAACACTGTTTTTTAAAAAAAATTTTTTTCAAAATGTCAAAGTTCAGATTCTCATTCTTTTTTTTTTTTTTAAATGAACCATGCTTTTGGTGCTCTAAAAAATATTTGTCTGTACCAAAGTAGAGGAGATTTTCTCAGATTTTCTACAGTTTTATATTTTTAACTCTTACCTTTGGTCTGGGGTTCATTTTGAGTTCACTTTTGTAGATGATTTGTGGTGAGAATTAAATTTATTTGCTTTTTACTATGCATATGTAGCACGTGCTATCATTTCCTCATAGAACCTTTGTGGAAACTGACCATGTAGGTGTGAGTTTATTTCTAACTCTGCTTTGCCCCATCATATGTCTGTTCTTCTGACAGTATTACACTGTCCTGATTACTCTCAGTTCAGTTCAGTTCAGTTCAGTCACTCAGTCGTATCCGACTCTTTGCAACACCATAAACCGCAGCACGCCAGGACCCTTGTCCAATACTAACTTCTGGAGTTTACCCAAACCCACGTCCATTGAGTGTGTGATGCCGTCCAACCATCTCATCTTCTGTCATCCACTTCTCCTCCTGCCCTCAATCTTTCCCAGCATCACGGTCTTTTCAAATGAGTCAGCTCTTCGCATCAGGTGGCCAAAGAATTGGAGCTTCAGCTTCAACATTAGTCCTTCCAATGAACACCCAGGACTGACCTCCTTTAGGATGGATTGGTTGGATCTCCTTGCAGTCCAAGGGAGGCTCAAGAGTCTTCTCTAACACCATAGTTCAGAAGCATCAATTCTTTGGTGCTAAGCCAACATCCACTGGATCATGGAAAAAGCAAGAGAGTTCCAGAAAAGCATCTATTTCTGCTTTATTGACTACCAAAGCCTTTGACTGTGTGGATCACAATAAGTTGTGGAAAATTCTTCAAGAGATGGGAATACCAGACCACCTGACCTGCCTCTTGAGAAACCTATATGCAGGTCAGGAAGCAACAGTTAGAACTGGACATGGAATAACAGACTGGTTCCAAATAGGAAAAGGAGTACGTCAAGGCTGTATATTGTCACCCTGTTTATTTAACTTGTATGCAGAGTACATCATGAGAAACGCTGGGCTGGAAGAAACACAACCTGGAATCAAGATTGCCGGGAGAAATATCAATAACCTCAGATATGCAGATGACACCACCCTTATGGCAGAAAGTGAAGAGGAACTAAAAAGCCTCTTGATGAAAGTGAAAGAGGAGAGTGAAAAAGTTGGCTTAAAGCTCAACATTCAGAAAACGAAGATCATGGCATCCGGTCCCATCACTTCATGGGAAATAGATGGGGAAACAGTGGAAACAGTGTCAGACTTTCTTTTTCTGGGCTCCAAAATCACTGCAGATGGTGACTGCAGCCATGAAATTAAAAGATGCTTACTCCTTGGAAGGAAAGTTACAACCAACCTAGATAGCATATTCAAAAGCAGAGACATTACTTTGCCAACAAAGGTCCATCTAGTCAAGGCTGTGGTTTTTCCAATGGTCATGTATGGATATGAAAGTTGGACTGTGAAGAAGGCTGAGTGCCGAAGAACTGATGCTTTTGAACTGTGGTGTTGGAGAAGAGTCTTGAGAGTCCCTTGGACTGCAAGGAGATCCAACTGGTCCATTCTAAAGGAGATCAGCCCTGGGTGTTCTTTGGAAGGAATGATGCTAAAGCTGAAACTCCAATACTTTGGCCACCTCATGCGAAGAATTGACTCATTGGAAAAGACTCTGATGCTGGGAGGGATTGGGGGCAGGAGGAGAAGGGGACGACAGACGATGAGATGGCTGGATGGCATCACCGACTCGATGGACAAGAGTTTGAGTGAACTCCGGGAGTTGGTGATGGACAGGGAGGCCTGGCGTGCTGCAATTCATGGGGTCGCAAAGAGTCAGACACGACTGAGCAACTGAACTGAACTGAACTGAAGCTTTCTTTATAGTCCAGCTCTCACATGCATACATGACTACTGGAAAAACCATAGCCTTGGCTAGAAGAACCTTTGTTGACAAAGTAATGTCTCTGCTTTCACTTTGTAGTAAACGTATGAAAATCAGATTATTTCCAATTTATTCTTCTTTATCAAAATTGTTTGGCTACTCTAAAATCTACATTTTTCATATAAATTTTACAATCAGCTTGACAAGTCTAAAAAAATTATTTTTGGTGTTTTGATTGGTATTGCCTAGAATCTATAGATTAATTTCAGGAGAATTTACATCTTAACAATATTGACCCTTTTCAAAAATACATGAACATAGAATATATCTCTGTTTTGATATGTTTTAGTATATATCAGCAGTATTTTCATTTTTAATGTACAAGTATTATACATATATGTTAAATCTGCCCATAGATGCTTCATATTTTTGATCCTCATGTAAATATATATATTTTTTCATTTCCAATTGGACATTACTCTTTCTCTCTCTCTCTTATCTCTATCTTGGATTTTAAAAATATACAGATTTAAAACACCTGACATAACAATTCAAAAGTTAGGCCTTAAGGTGTTCAAGTTATGTGTAATGAAAGAAAGATGTTATTGCCGACTCCTGTGTAGCACCAGTAATAAAAGTTTTCAGGGAGGAGGAGCCAAGATGGCGGAGGAGTAGGACAGGGAGAACACTTTCTCCCCCACAAATTCATCAAAAGAGCATTTAAACGTCGAGTAAATTCCACAAAACAACTTCTGAATGCCGGCAGAGGACATCAGGCACCCAGAAAAGCAATCCCACTCTTTGAAAGGAGGTAGGAAAAAATATAAAAGACAAAAAAAGAGACAAAAGAGGGAGGGACGGAGCTCCGTCCCGGGAAGGGAGTCTTAAAAAGAGAGAAGTTTACAAACACCAGGAAACCTTCTCACTGCCGAATCTGTGCCGAGCTTTGGAAGCACAGAGGGCAACATAACAGGAAGAAAAAATAAATAAACAATTAAAACTCGAAGATTGCGAGTCCTACGGTAACTCCCCCAGTGGAGAAGCAGCGCAGACGCCTGCAGGCGCCATTAACAAGCGGGGGCTGGGCAGGGAGGCGCAGCGCGGGCTGCATCGCTTAGAGTAAGAATCTGGCCTGAATACCCTGAGCACTATCTGAGCGAAATAATTTGGGCTAACAAACCAGACTGTGGGATATCTACTACGCGAAAAGCCAGCCCCAACCTAAGACCGCCAGGCCCGTGCACGGAACAAAGAATTGAACAGAGATAGCCGGCTGCAGACCTTCCCCCTCCGGTGATAGGCAGCCAGAGCCGGAAGGGGGCAATCGCAGCCCCAGAGAGACATTATCTATAAAACTGTAAGCAGGCTTCTTTGCTAACTAAAACTTCTTGGGGGTCTGGACGGTTAACATCTGCCTAAGAAGGTGCGCCGGTTTTGCACCCAGATAACCGAGTGGCGGGGAGGCCATAAGTCGCAGCATTGGCGCTCGCCAAACACCTCATCACTTGAGCTGCTCGGACCTGGGAAGAGCACAATACTCAGGCCCAACTGAGTCTGCGCCTCTGAGGACTATCCGAGTGCCTGAACCTGAGCGGCTTGGACCTGGGAGGTACATGCAACCCAGGGCCAGCCTTGGATTGTTCCCGGCGGAACAACCTAGAGCCCGAGCAGTGTGGGCAGGGAGGCTACACGCGCAGTGAGCGGGGGCAGACCCAGTGTGGCTGAGGCACTGCGAGCGCACGCCAGTGTTATTTGCTTGCAGCATCCCTCCCTCCCTCCCCACAGCGCGACTGAACAAAGAGAAGAAATACAGTTCCACCCATCAGAACACTGACACAAGCTTCCCTAACCAGGAAACCTTGACAAGCCACCTGTACAAACCCACACACAGTGAGGAATAGCCACAATAAAGAGAACTCCACAAACTGCCAGAATACAGAAAGGACACCCCATACTCAGCAATTTAAACAAGATGAAGAGACAGAGGAATAGCCAGCAGATAAAGGAACAGGATAAATGCCCACCAAACCAAACAAAAGAGGAAGAGATAGGGAATCTACCTGATAAAGAATTCCGAATAATGATAGTGAAATTGATCCAAAATCTAGAAATTAAAATGGAATCACAGATAAATAGCTTGGAGACAAGGATTGAGAAGATGCAAGAAAGGTTTAACAAGGACCTAGAAGAAATAAAAAAGAGTCAATATACAATGAATAATGCAATAAGTGAAATTAAAAACACTCTGGAGGCAACAAATAGTAGAATAACAGAGGCAGAAGATAGGATTAGTGAATTAGAAGATAGAATGGTAGAAATAAATGAATCAGAGAGAATAAAAGAAAAACGAATTAAAAGAAATGAGGACAATCTCAGAGACCTCCAGGACAATATTAAACGCTACAACATTCGAATCATAGGGGTTCCAGAAGAAGAAGACAAAAAGAAAGACCATGAGAAAATACTTGAGGAGATAATAGTTGAAAACTTCCCTAAACTGGGGAAGGAAATAATCACCCAAGTCCAAGAAACCCAGAGAATCCCAAACAGGATAAACCCAAGGCGAAACACCCCAAGACACATATTACTCAAATTAACAAAGATCAAACACAAAGAACAAATATTAAAAGCAGCAAGGGAAAAACAACAAATAACACACAAGGGAATTCCCATAAGGATAACAGCTGATCTTTCAATAGAAACTCTTCAAGCCAGGAGGGAATGGCAAGACACACTTAAAATGATGAAAGAAAATAACCTACAGCCCAGATTATTGTACCCAGCAAGGATTTCATTCAAGTATGAAGGAGAAATCAAAAGCTTCTCAGATAAGCAAAAGCTGAGAGAATTCTGCACCACCAAACCAGCTCTACAACAAATACTAAAGGATATTCTCTAGACAGGAAACACAAAAATGGTGTATAAATTCGAACCCCAAACAATAAAGTAAATGGCAACGGGATCATACTTATCAGTAATTACCTTAAATGTAAATGGGTTGAATGCCCCAACCAAAAGACAAAGACTGGCTGAATGGATACAAAAACAAGACCCCTACATATGTTGTCTACAGGAGACCCACCTCAAAACAGGGGACACATACAGACTGAAAGTGAAGGGCTGGAAAAAGATTTTCCATGCAAATAGGGACCAAAAGAAAGCAGGAGTAGCAATACTCATATCAGATAAAATAGACTTTAAAACAAAGGCTGTGAAAAGAGACAAAGAAGGTCACTACATAATGATCAAAGGATCAATCCAAGAAGAAGATATAACAATTATAAATATATATGCACCCAACACGGGAGCACCGCAGTATGTAAGACAAATGCTAACAAGTATGAAAGGAGAAATTAACAATAACACAATAATAGTGGGAGACTTTAATACCCCACTCACACCTATGGATAGATCAACTAAACAGAAAATTAATAAGGAAACACAAACTTTAAACGATACAATAGACCAGTTAGACCTAATTGATATCTATAGGACATTTCATCCCAAAACAATGAATTTCACCTTTTTCTCAAGCGCACATGGAACCTTCTCCAGGATAGATCACATCCTGGGCCATAAAGCTAGCCTTGGTAAATTCAAAAAAATAGAAATCATTCCAAGCATCTTTTCTGACCACAATGCAGTAAGATTAGATCTCAATTACAGGAGAAAAACTATTAAAAATTCCAACATATGGAGGCTGAACAACACGCTGCTGAATAACCAACAAATCACAGAAGAAATCAAAAAAGAAATCAAAATTTGCATAGAAACGAATGAAAATGAAAACACAACAACCCAAAACCTGTGGGACACAGTAAAAGCAGTCCTAAGGGGAAAGTTCATAGCAATACAGGCACACCTCAAGAAACAAGAAAAAAGTCAAATAAATAACCTAACTCTACACCTCAAACAACTAGAAAAGGAAGAAATGAAGAACCCCAGGGTTAGTAGAAGGAAAGAAATCTTAAAAATTAGAGCAGAAATAAATGCAAAAGAAACAAAAGAGACCATAGCAAAAATCAACAAAGCCAAAAGCTGGTTCTTTGAAAGGATAAATAAAATTGACAAACCATTAGCCAGACTCATCAAGAAACAAAGGGAGAAAAATCAAATCAATAAAATTAGAAATGACAGTGGAGAGATCACAACAGACAACATAGAAATACAAAGGATCATAAGAGACTATTATCAACAATTATATGCCAATAAAATGGACAACGAGGAAGAAATGGACAAATTCTTAGAAAAGTACAACTTTCCAAAACTCGACCAGGAAGAAATAGAAAACCTTAACAGACCCATCACAAGCATGGAAATTGAAACTGTAATCAAAAATCTTCCAGCAAACAAAAGCCCAGGTCCAGACGGCTTCACAGCTGAATTCTACCAAAAATTTAGAGAAGAGCTAACACCTATCCTGCTCAAACTCTTCCAGAAAATTGCAGAGGAAGGTAAACTTCCAAACTCATTCTATGAGGCCACCATCACCCTAATACCAAAACCTGACAAAGATGCCACAAAAAAAGAAAACTATAGGCCAATATCACTGATGAACATAGATGCAAAAATCCTAAACAAAATTCTAGCAATCAGAATCCAACAACACATTAAAAAGATCATACACCATGACCAAGTGGGCTTTATCCCAGGGATGCAAGGATTCTTCAATATCCGCAAATCAATCAATGTAATACACCACATTAACAAATTGAAAAACAAAAACCATATGATTATCTCAATAGATGCAGAGAAAGCCTTTGACAAAATTCAACACCCATTTATGATAAAAACTCTCCAGAAAGCAGGAATAGAAGGAACATACCTCAACATAATAAAAGCTATATATGACAAACCCACAGCAAACATTATCCTCAATGGTGAAAAATTGAAAGCATTTCCTCTAAAGTCAGGAACAAAACAAGGGTGCCCACTTTCACCATTACTATTCAACATAGTTTTGGAAGTTTTGGCTACAGCAATCAGAGCAGAAAAAGAAATAAAAGGAATCCAAATTGGAAAAGAAGAAGTAAAACTCTCACTATTTGCAGATGACATGATCCTCTACATAGAAAACCCTAAAGACTCCACCAGAAAATTACTAGAACTAATCAATGATTATAGTAAAGTTGCAGGATATAAAATCAACACACAGAAATCCCTTGCATTCCTATACACTAATAATGAGAAAACAGAAAGAGAAATTAAGGAAACAATTCCATTCACCATTGCAACGAAGAGAATAAAATACTTAGGAATATATCTACCTAAAGAAACTAAAGACCTATATATAGAAAACTATAAAACACTGGTGAAAGAAACCAAAGAGGACACTAATAGATGGAGAAATATACCATGTTCATGGATTGGAAGAATCAATATAGTGAAAATGAGTATACTACCCAAAGCAATTTATAGATTCAATGCAATCCCTATCAAGCTACCAACAGTATTCTTCACAGAGCTAGAACAAATAATTTCACAATTTGTATGGAAATACAAAAAACCTCGAATAGCCAAAGCGATCTTGAGAAAGAAAAATGGAACTGGAGGAATCAACCTACCTGACTTCAGGCTCTACTACAAAGCCACAGTTATCAAGACAGTATGGTACTGGCACAAAGACAGAATTATAGATCAATGGAACAAAATAGAAAGCCCAGAGATAAATCCACGCACATATGGACACCTTATCTTTGACAAAGGAGGCAAGAATATACAGTGGATTAAAGACAATCTCTTTAACAAGTGGTGCTGGGAAATCTGGTCAACCACTTGTAAAAGAATGAAACTAGAACACTTTCTAACACCATATACAAAAATAAACTCAAAATGGATTAAAGATCTCAACATAAGACCAGAAACTATAAAACTCCTAGAGGAGAACATAGGCAAAACACTCTCTGACATACATCACAGCAGGATCCTCTATGACCCACCTCCCAGAATATTGGAAATAAAAGCAAAAATAAACAAATGGGACCTAATTAAACTTAAAAGCTTCTGCACATCAAAGGAAACTATTAGCAAGGTGAAAAGACAGCCTTCAGAATGGGAGAAAATAATAGCAAATGAAGCAACCGACAAACAACTAATCTCAAAAATATACAAGCAACTCCTACAGCTCAACTCCAGAAAAATAAATGACCCAATCAAAAAATGGGCCAAAGATCTAAATAGACATTTCTCCAAAGAAGACATACAGATGGCTAACAAACACTTGAAAAGATGTTCAACATCACTCTTTATCAGAGAAATGCAAATCAAAACCACTATGAGGTACCATTTCACACCAGTCAGAATGGCTGCGATCCAAAAGTCTACAAATAATAAATGCTGGAGAGGGTGTGGAGAAAAGGGAACCCTCTTACACTGTTGGTGGGAATGCAAATTAGTACAGCCACTATGGAGAACAGTGTGGAGATTCCTTAAAAAACTGGAAATAGAACTGCCTTATGATCCAGCAATCCCACTGCTGGGCATACACACTGAGGAAACCAGAAGGGAAAGAGACACGTGTACCCCAATGTTCATCGCAGCACTGTTTATAATAGCCAGGACATGGAAGCAACCTAGATGTCCATCAGCAGATGAATGGATAAGAAAGCTGTGGTACATATACACAATGGAGTATTACTCAGCCATTAAAAAGAATACATTTGAATCAGTTCTAATGAGGTGGATGAAACTGGAGACTATTATACAGAGTGAAGTAAGCCAGAAGGAAAAACATAAATACAGTATACTAACGCATGTATATGGAATTTAGAAAGATGGTAACGATAACCCTGTGTACGAGACAGCAAAAGAGACACTGATGTATAGAACAGTCTTATGGACTCTGCGGGAGAGGGTGGGAAGATTTGGGAGAATGTCATTGAAACATGTGAAATGTCATGTATGAAACGAGATGCCAGTCCAGGTTCAGTGCACGATGCTGGATGCTTGGGGCTGGTGCGCTGGGAAGGCCCAGGGGGATGGTATGGGGAGGTTGGGAGGGAGGAGGGTTCAGGATGGGGAGCATGTGATTTTTTTTTTAAAAATAAAATTAAAAAAAAAAAAAGATATTATCTGAAAAAAAAAATTTTTTTCAATGCTATTTATAGAGAAGAGGCTCTGACATATCTTTTTACAAATAAATTAGATTAAATTTAATGAATTGAAAAGACACAGACAAGTTGTGCTTATGGTAAGTTTATAATAATATGAAAACTAAATATCATGGTAATATTATTAAAAAGGCAAGAAAAATGTGTGGATTACATGTAGCCATTTATTATATTAAAAAATTCAGTGCTTAGATAAAACTAGAAGTAAATACGCCAAATGGTTACAAAGTGCAAGGAAATAGGAATGATTTTAAAAATACATTTTTAGTAGGTTTAGTGTTACTATTTTGTAATGAAAAGTGAACATATTCGGCACATGATGGCAATGTATAATAAAGTTATTAATTCTAAATTTTTAGTCTATGGAATGTTAGTTGTATCATTTTGTAATCAAGTCCTTTGGTGATCTTCATTTAATATATTTAAAATTAATTTTTAGAAATGTTAAGTCAGTACTTTTTCAGGACCAGCTGTTGATACTGAGCTCACTGATTTTTATATTGTGAGGATATCGTGTATTGGAAAGGCTGCAAAGTAACTTGACATTAGATGTATTTATCACAGAAGGCTTTTTACTAGTCATTTAGGTAAATTTTTATACCTTGCATACTCAACATTCTTAATGTGGTGGTACTAGTTAAACCATGACTCCAGGGCCAACTTATTATCCAGGCATGGGAGCCACAAAATACTTTTTGGAGCCTGTGGAAATGTTTTAATTTTAATATATTTTAAAATCAGTAAAAAAAAAGTATAATCATATTATTATTTTTTATTAAAAATTTTAATAGAAAAAGGGACCCGTGAAAGTCATAATATGGTCCTATGTGGCTTCTTAGAGTATGAGTGTTTCATTTCCCTTAACAATTTTGTGATGACTTCTGGTAAAACATCTGAGAAAAGCAGTAACTTGTGCATCTCATGAAAGATGCCAAGAAAATTAAAGTGCTAAGTTGAAATATTTCAGCCCAACACAAAATAATATGCTTTATACAGTGACCAACATCCATCATGTATCTGTCTTTTTTTTTTTAAATAATGGCAGTATTAAGTCATCTGTACATAGTAGGCTGTTCAGTTTACAGAGCTGAGACTTTCCCAGCTTAGTCACCAGTTGCTGGGTCTCTTTAGCATTTTCCAGAAAGACAACAGTTTAAACAAAACTTTGTATGGCAAGAACTGAAATTCTTTATTGATAATTTAATTAGATAATTTATAATTTCATTTTACTGTGAAATATAGTACTTGCCTTTTTGTGCCATAGGTTGTTTTCCTTCCAAATATCATTGATTATCCCAGATGTTTTGTAGTGAATTGCTTTGGTATTCTAAAGATAATGGTAACTGAAGATTGAAGACAACTCAGCATTTAAGTAATTAAGTTACTTTTTCCCCCCTGTATTCTGATAGTGAAATATTTTAATTGTAATGAAAGATCGTTAATCTTTTAGATCTGATTAAAGCTTGGAACCTCTTTCTAAAAAAAAAGCAATTACACACACACTTATATGGTAATGGTAATTTCAGTATTTTTTTTCAGTAATGAAATATTTTACATTATTGGGTGAGCTTTTCATACCATACATGGTCCCAGAATAACTGTAATAATTTTGCTTTCTTTGCCTGATGTATATAGGCATACATAACAGAATTTCTACTACATCTATTCTACTTTACATTTCCATTCTCATGTTTTCCTTCATTATTTTTTCTGTTCTTTCTTTCTTAATCCAGGCCCACAAATGTATATTATTTAAAGTTACTGTAAAAGGATTTAGGGAAATTTACTCCAAAGTCCCCTATTTTTCTTTCATTTATTGTCTTCTTCCTATTTTTGTTCTTCTTTTCTTCTTACTGTCTTCTCCCACCTTCCAAATCTCAAGTATTACACATACACAGGATTTAGGGAAATTTACTCCAAAGTCCCCTGTTTTTCTTTCATTTATTGTCTTCTTCCTATTTTTGTTCTTCTTTTCTTCTTACTGTCTTCTCCCACCTTCCAAATCTCAAGTATTACACATATACAGGATTTAGGGAAATTTACTCCAAAGTCCCCTATTTTTCTTTCATTTATTGTCTTCTTCCTATTTTTGTTCTTCTTTTCTTCTTACTGTCTTCTCCCACCTTCCAAATCTCAAGTATTACACATACACAGGATTTAGGGAAATTTACTCCAAAGTCCCCTATTTTTCTTTCATTTATTGTCTTCTTCCTATTTTTGTTCTTCTTTTCTTCTTACTGTCTTCTCCCACCTTCCATATCTCAAGTATTACACATACACATGCATATTCACTTGAGCGATCATACTGGGGTTTGTTTGTTTGCATGTCTGTTTTGGGGGAACTCTTCTTTAATTCTGGGCAGGATTTGCTAACATTCTATTGATTGCTTCACAGTCTGCCAAGCGATTCAATTTGTTCCTGAGGCGTCGTCTTCTGGTAACCAGCGTGGAATGATAACTGCCTGTGCTTTGGATGGCTACATTGCTAGCCTGAGTCATTTTTGTTGTAATGAATGCTATTAATTTGAGGGTGTTTGTCATTGGTTCCTATTCCCCAGACAACTGAGATTTTAGAATGGTGATTCATAATCTTTTTGGGGTCTGATTTAAGCTTTGGAACCTCTTCCTTAAAAAATTGTAATTGCAAACACACAAATACGCGCACTTGCACTTACACACTTTCAATTTACATACAGTTTCAGAAGTTTATGAATTCCCATGAAGAATTCTGAGGTTTATGAACCTCAGAATAACTACCTCATTCAATAGCCACACAGATGTTTGCCTCACTATAAACAGGCATTTCCAAGAACAAATACAAATACAATCAAATATACATAAAAAGATACACACACACTGCAAAAAACAATGATCTTAATGTCATGTTTTCTGCAAAAGAATGAGAAGTTTTCATAGTTTTCAGTTACGTGTAACAAAATTATCATGTTTTTTTGCCCCAGTTGACTTCAGCCAGTTTCTGTGAACAGTGCTAAGGACGTCTGCTGCTGCTGCTAAGTCACTTCAGTCATGTCCGACTCTGTGCGACCCCATAGACGGCAGCCCACCAGGCTCCCCCGTCCCTGGGATTCTCCAGGCAAGAACACTGGAGTGGGTTGCCATTTCCTTCTCCAATGCCTGAAAATGAAAAGTGAAAGTGAAGCCGCTCAGTCATGTCCAACTCTTCGCGACCCCATGGACTGCAGCCCACCAGGCTCCTCCATCCGTGGGATTCTCCTCATAGTGTTTACAGGGCTACCGGTGATTTCTCTGTATTTAAAAAAATTTTTACAGTGTATAGTTAGGGAATGACATAATGATAGAAATGTGGGTTTTTCTAGGTAGCCTTTGGTTTTTGAGAGAAGGGAATTACATATGCTCATGGACAGAGGAGCCTGGCAGACTACAGCCCGTGGGGTTGCAAAGAGTTGGACATAACTGAGCAACTAAGCACAGCACATTTCGACTGAATGTTCAGGAAATAACTGGATTAAATAGTCTAGCTACTTTGTTTCCTAATGGAAAAAAACTCTGAGTGTGATTTTTGTTGATTTCTATATGCACATCTTCTGTCACCAGAACTTCTCTTTGTGGACCTAAATTTAGCTGTTCAAATATGAATTCTTACCAATGTATGTCATTAAAAAAAAAAAAAAAAACTCTACCAGACAAAATATGACTGACCCAGACTTAGAGCAAAAAGATTATTATTTTTCCCTCTAATTTTTTGCTTTGATTGCATTTAATCTAATTAGTATTATTTTCCCTTCCCCAGTTTGGGAACTTCATAAAATATGCTAATCCTGTGACAACTTACAAGAGCTCAAATAATTTTTCATTTTGTTCACTTTTTTTTAGTGATTTATAATCAAGATCTATAACATGACAGTTTGAATTTTTCATTTTTTTTTTTTTTTTACTTTTATGAGAAGAGAGATGACTATGTATCCTTTGGGGTGCAAAAAACTGAGACATAACATTTAAATAACTAAATCTTGATATGTAATCTCTACACTCCTTGAGTATTTTTTGTTTCTTCATTCTTTTTTCACTCATTTCCTCCTGTGCATTGGGAGCTAGTTCTTTCTGAGACATACCAGTTATGCATTCATATAACTAAAATACAGTTATTCTGTTCATAAACCACAGATCAAACATGAGATTTTTTTCTTATTCTTACTTGACTGATCTATATCCAGTCCTTTTTATGGGTGATTTGCCTGGCCTGACTTGAATGAAAAACAGCATAGAATACCATAAAAGAAACTCATACACTGAAATAAATACAGTTATGAAAATTAAACACCCAGTTCCCCATTCACTAGTTAGCTCAAGCAGTTGGAAAGTTGTCTATATTATGAATTTGCATCACAGGGTTAGAGAGATCACTGATATGCACTGTATCATCTATTTACATCATTCTAGGTATTATATGTGGACTGTTCCAAATATTAACTATTACATATTACATGTAAACTCCCAAGAGGACCAAATCAGTCAAACTTAAAATCTCTTCTTTTTGAAGCTCTGATGTTTTTGTAGTTTTGAAAGGGAAGGAATTAATGAACTATACATGTGATGGGTAAATTTGCAAGTTTGATCATTTTACTGAGAGAATTGATAACACAGATTTAAACAATGGATTGATTTTGGCTCACTTAAATAATTGATGTTGAAAAGGAGATTTGTGTGCAAGTGTATTTGAATTGAAGCCAGATAGCAAGCTAACTTGCTTTCTAATTTTCAGCTGCATCTTGATTTTATTTTAACCCTTCAAAAAGTTAATTAAAAAGTAGCAATTTTATGAAAACATAGCATGAGCATTAATTATGTTTTTGTTCTTGCAGTGTTCTTGCACTAATTCATGAATTAGTCTGTAATTAATTATACCCCTAAAATAGTATGTGACCATGAATTATTTGTTGGACTAATTGATATTTTGCTTAATGAAGTAACAAGTCTCTCTCTGAATATGCTTTTGGGATCAATGTATACATGTATTCATTTTGTATTTTGGTATAATTGTAACATTTTTATTATAGTGCATGTAGTCAATATGGTTCGTTTCATCTTGAGTCTTCATTGTTTAATATGTAACTTCTTTATGAATGTGACTTTCTAAAATAAGCATGATCTTCCATTGATGAAAGCTCTGTCTTCATCTGTCATTTTCTGAAAATGAAATTAGATGGTGACCAAATTTTAATTTCTTTCATTTTTTTTTTTTTTGCCATCTGAAAATAAAACTGTAACTTAAAGCTGTGCCATTCATGTCTCCTGCAGTTTAAAAAAGATGAACAAAGCAAAGATTCTATCTTCTTCAGAGATGGGATTAGGAAAATTGATTTTGTGCTTTCCTATGTTGATGACATAAAGAAAGAAGCAGAATTAAAGGCGGTAAGTACTTACGAGAGATAGAGATGGGAATAATAAAAAGAAGCACATTCCATAATTTGATAGGGATGTTTCCACTGAAATTATTTTGTAAAAGTTAGCAGCCCCAGAGTATTTCTGGAAGCAGAAACTGAGTGGAAAGACTACAAAATATGCAACCCAAAAATGCATATGTAATTTCAATTTTTTTTTAACATTTTGGACAGTGGCTTCTCTTTGTAGCTCACCTTTGTTCTTAAATGTGACCACCAGAATCTGAGGTGTATGTATGAATATAATATTTATCTTTTGTATTCAATTTCATTTCAGCTTTCAGTAATCCATTCTATCTGAAATAGCCTTGACATTATGTTCTTTCTGAACTTACATTATCACTTTCTAAACTTACATTATTTGTGTTTTTTTCCACTTGTTTACTATCTCCAACACCATAAAGTAAGTTCACAAAACCAAAGACTTTGTCTTGTTTGTTACTGTATACTCAAATGCCTAGAGGAGTAGTTGGAGAATAATGGATGCTTAATAAATATTGGTTGGTTGGTTTAGTCCCTAAGTTGTGTCCAACTCTTTTGCGACCCCATGGACTGTGTAGCCCACTGGGCTCCTCTGTCCATGGGATTTTCCAGACAAGAATGCTGGAGTGGGTTGCCATTTCCTTCTCCAGGGGATTTTCCTGACCCAGGGATTGAACCTGGGTCGCCTGCTTTGCAGGCAGATTCTTTGCTGATTGAGCCATTAAATATTTGAGGTGTCCTGCAGTCCATGGGCAGAGGGAAATGGCACCCCACTCCAGTACTCTTGCCTGGAAAATCCCATTGTCAGAGGAGCCTGGTGGGCTGCAGTCCATGGGGTCGCAAAGAGTTGGACACGACTGAGCGACTTCACTTTCACTTTTCACTTTCGTGCATTGGAGAAGGAAATGGCAACCTACTCCAGTATTCTTGCCTGGAGAATCCCAGGGACGGGGGAGCCTGGTGGGCTGCTGTCTATGGGGTCACACAGAGTCAGACACGACTGAAGCGACTTAGCAGCAGCAGCAGCAGCAGTACATGGGGCCTCAAAGAGTTGGATATGACGTAGTGACTGAACAACAGCAATGGGTAAGCATATAAACACACATTTACTAACATGCTTAACATCAGAAATAAATGTCCCATAAAGGAAAAAACTAGAGATATTATGTAAGTTCCTGTACATATCCCTCCCTGTCCTTTTCTTCTACTCTTTCCCTGGAAACTCTTTCACTAGGGCACTAAAATTCATTCACTGTCACCACTTTCAGCTCTTGTCTGAATGTTCTTCAAGCCTAGCTCCTCTTGGGGATTTGATGCCTTCCCCAGCAGCCCTCTTAAGTGGTGGCGGTTTTTCCCCTGCAGACTGTTTTTCCGGAGATGGATGAATGCCTGCTCTCCTTGTATCTTGTTGATTCCAGTCCGTCCTCCCTTGCTTAGCCCTAAAACTCCTGAGCTTTAAATCTCATCAGAGTTATCACTACCCAGCATTGTTGCTGCCCTTATTCCGTCCCTGATCTTCCAACAGGGAAGATTTTGTTAACAAAAAGTTTCTCAACAATTTTAGCTCCTGGTTCACTATTACTCTACACCCAAGCTCCTTTTTTAAGTATTTATAATCTCAGTGCATATATAGATGATTATTTTGGCATCCTGGCCTCTGTGTTCCTTGAACTCCCTTTTCCAGTTATCTTAGTCTCTAACTCAGCCTTTCATTCCCCTAGAACTTGCCATTACTAATGGCTACAACTCTTTACAATCTCATACCAAGTATCCACCTGTCTGACTAATACCCTTCTTCCTTCAACTCACCAGGACCAGATTAAATATAATTATGTTAATCTTCTTACTGCTGCTCCTTATCTTTATGCTCTTTTTTATGCTTGTTCAGTTTAAATCTCATATCAAATTATACTTTATGGCATATGCCATCGAACCCCTTGCTCCTCTCTCAGTCATACTTAACTTTGCAAAACAACTTCGTTAAACCCAGCTGTCTACCTACTACATGCTAGAACCATCAGAAAGAAAGAGATATATCTCACTTACTGACTTTATCTCGTGTTTGTGCCAATGGACCTCAACTAGGTCCTTAATGCTATCTGGCAGTCACACTTTACTTCTTTAAATTATTCGATTTCCCAATCTGCTGGATGACTGTTTTATAACCTTTTCTCTCTCTTATCTTGGATGTATCCTCCTTATTTTCAAGCTTGGCTGACCACTTTTCTAAGTCACTGAGAAAACTGAAGCAAGTAGAAGAGAAATTATTAATTTTCATTATCATGTCTGTCCCTCTACCAGTATCTTCATCTGTGTAATCTGCATTTCTTTCTGTTACCACAGATGAGCTGTCTGTCCTTCTGTCTAAAGCCAAGAACTCTGCTTGTGTCCTGAATCCATTTTTAGGGATCAGAAAGACTACCCCAGGTTTGCTGATTCAGTAAAAGACCTCACAGAACACAGCATGCAGCCACACTCAATGGCTATGATATATTGCAATGAAATAAGTAAAGCAAAATCAGCAAAAGGAAAAGAATGTATGGGACAAAATCCAGAGAAAATCAGATACAAGCTTGTAAGAGTTCTCGCCAGGTGGAGGGGACTCATGGGATGCACTTGATTTTTCTAGCGACAATGTGTGACATTGCACTGGAAGTGTTGACTGCTGCTGCTACTGCTGCTAAGTCACTTCAGTCGTGTCCAACTCTGTGCCACCCCATGGACTGCAGCCTACTAGGCTTCTCCATCCATGGGATTCTCCAGGCAAGAACACTGGAGTGGGTTGCCATTTCCTTCTCCAATGCATGAAAGTGGAAAGTGAAAGTGAAGTTGCTCAGTCGTGTCTGACTCTTAGCGACCCCATGGACTGCAGCCTACCAGGCTCCTCCATCCATGGGATTTTCCGGGCAACAGTACTGGAGTGGGGTGCCATTGCCTTCTCCCGTTGACTGCTAGGGAAGCTCATTAATGATGCAGCGCTGTAGGATTTTACTTGTCACCTTCTGCTGAGCTCATACCGATATTTCATAGTCCTAAAGGGAAGCAGGTGTTCAGTATAAATGACATAGTTTTGTACAAACTATGTCATTTGTGACAAAACTGTGTACAAAACTGTGTCATAGGTGAAGTGAAGTCAGCCACTCTCAGTAGTTCTGAGAGTGGTGGGAACACTCCCCAAAACCAGTTTCCAAACACCAGAACCAACCTTGCAGGCAGGCTTCTCTAAGAATACGTTTTAAGCCTGTTATAGTATGCCTACTTAGGGATGTTGCTTTTATAATTCTTTCTCCCTTAAACTGCATTTTGTGTCATTCTTTACTGAATCATTTCTTTCAACAAGTGAATGTGCTGTTAATTGTTCCTTATTTAAAAAATAAAAATTAAAAAAGCAAGAACAAAAAACCTTCTCTTGATCCTAGTTTCCCTGCCAGCTACTGTCAATTTCTCGATTTTCTTTTGGCTCAGTTTTCTCTTAAACCCATTCCTATCAGGCCTTAACCTCACCCACTCTGCTTATCTTTATATAAATGAATCTAGTGTTCAAGTCTCAACCCTCATTTTGCTTGACCTGTTAGCAGCATCTGCCACCACTTAGCTTTCCTTTCTCTATGATGCACATTCTTGACGTGGCTTCCAAGTCTCCAGATTCTTTCAGTTTTCTTCTTATTTCACTAGCCACCCCTTTTCAATCTTTTCTTCTGCCTGATCCCTTGTTAGCATAGTGCCGTAGGCTCTGTCCTTGATCCTCTTCTTGTCTCAATCTACATTGATTTCTTTGATGATACATCCAGTCTCACAGTTTTAAAATTTAAGACCATGTTGGTGCTAATTCTGTTTACTTTTCCACTTCATTCTTCTTTCCTATATGGCTGTTCTGTATCTCTACTCGGAAGTCTTACAGAATCTCAGACTCAACAGGTCTAAATTGAACTCCTGGACTTCTCCCCAAAGCCTGATTCATCTACAAGTCTTCCTCATCTACAGTTATTTATCATATATTCAGTAGTTATAATTTATAGTGTACTGTAAATGGTCCAGTTAAATCACTTTTTAATTTATATCCCTAGAAGGTAAATGTCATGGCAATTTGGCACCCATCATCATTTATTTTTAAAAAATGAATTATATGAAGAAATTCTTTTTTAACACTTCAAATTTTACATAATTTACTTTTTTCCACCTAAAATTTTCCTTCCACTTTTTTCTGTGTAATTTTTTCCTAATTTAAATGTGTTTTATATTTAAAGAGGCTTCTATTGTTTGTTCAGTCAAGTTTGCTATAACAAATGTGTATATACATTGAAGGGTTTTTATTTCTTTATCAGAACGGTCTAAGCCTTAAGCTTTTTCATTTGTTTTTTGAGGGTTTTTTTTTTTTTTAATACAGTTGTACAAGTGCATAATTGGTAAACCTTGAAATACTATAATATTTGACAAGTAATTATCAAACATCAAAAGTAAACTCATCCTAAATGCATCGGTTAACGAAATGAATGCAGGGGCTTTAAACAATATCTTCTTTTTCTTTTAATAATTTTGTTGATTTATTCATATGTGACTGTGCTTGGTCTTCATTGCTGCTGCACAGATTTTCCTCTAGCTGCGGCTCTCAGCAGCTGTTCACTCGTGTGGTTTTCAGGCTTCTCGTTGCGGTGGCTTCTCTTGTTGAGGAGCATGAGTGCCAGGGTGCTTGGACTTCAGTAGCTGCAGCACGTGGGCTTCAGTAGTTGCTACTCCCAGACTCGAGAGCACAGGCTCAGTAGCTGAGGCACACAAGCGCAGTTGCTCTGTGGCGTGCGGGATCCTCCGGGATTAGGTGCTGAACTCATGTCATCTGCCCTGGCAGGCAACTCCTCAGCACTGAGCCACCAGGGAAGCCCAACCAAATTTTCTTTATTTGTAGATGAATGAGAATTATTCCTAGAATGAGATGCTTCTCCTTCAAGTATATTCTTTTTTTCATGTTAGTATAAATTAGGCTTGTTCAGATAAATAAGTAGATTGGAATAGAAATGGTACTGCTTTAGCAGCTTTAATCTTTTTTGGGTGAACTCCTGAATTACAGCTGCAAATTACAAAGTGATTTGTCATAAAAGTAATATTTAATGGTCTATCACCTAACAATATTTAGCTCAGCTTTCAATTTTACTGAAGTCAGAGAACTGGTGTCTACATGTCTCACAAAAGCATTTGTTACTGTAATGAGAGGAGGTATTCCCTTTTTTTGGAAGAAAAGCTATGAGCAACATAGACAGCATATTAAAAAGGAGAGACATTACTTTGCCGACAAAAGTCCATCTAGTCAAAGCTATGGTTTTTCCAGTAGTCATGTGTGGATGTGAGAGTTGGAGTGTAAAGAAAGCTGAGCACCAAAGAGTTAATGCTATTGAACTGTGGTGTTAGAGAAGACTCTTGACAGTCCCTTGGACTGCAAGGAGATCAAACCAGTCAATCTTAAAGGAAATCAGTGCTAAAGCTGAATGCTAAAGCTGAAACTCCCAATACTTTGGCCACTTGATGGAAATGTCTTTTCCACACATTGGAAAAGACCCTGATGCTGGGAAAGATGGAAGGCAGGATGAGATGGTTGGATGGTATCACTGACTCCATCGACATGAGTTTGAGTAAGCTCCAGGAGTTGGTTATGGACAGGGAAGCCTGGCGTGCTGCAGTTCATGGGGTTGCAAAAAGTTGGACATGACTGGGTGACTGAACTAAACTTACTCACTTTTTTAATACTGATAATGTACTTTGAATGTCCTTCTCGCCCTTTATTTTTTTGTTCTGTTTTGCTTTCCTGGAGGATTGCAGCCTACTTTTTCTTTTGGTAACATAGGAGAAGGGCAATTGTGAAAAAGTATCAGATAGGGGAGAATTGTTCATAAACATATTCTCACATGTTGTAAATGTTAGATGTTGGAGAAAAAGAGCACATTAAAATTATATTCCTTGTAAAGTTTGAAGATCTCTCAAGGTGGACATATCCACTTGAAGATATGTCCTGTGATATCCTAGTAAAACCTTTTAAAAATTCATTTACTATTTTTCATAGTTATGTCATAATTTTTTACATTTAAGTCACAGTTGCAATTTTTCACACTTGCGTAAGGGTTAACTCATACTTGAATTATACTTAAATCACAGTTACAATTTTTCACACTTACAGTTAAAGCCAAAAGCATTTTGAACAGTTAATTATTGTTTTAAAGCTCACAAGTAATGATTATTTGCACTTAATTGAATTAAATTTAATTTTACTTTTTCTGAGTGAAACTATTCTTCATGATTAAAAAGTCATGATGATATTTTGCCTGAAAATTGCATTAAATATGTCATTTGTTTAAAATATCTGATATCTTTGTAGGACTGAGTCTTCCCAACTATAAGTGTAATATATCTCTGTTTATCAAAATGTTTTATGTTAATTTAGTAAAGTTTTCTGTATTTCTTTTTCAGAGAGTAGTCCTGCATATTTCCTGGAGATTATTCCTAGATATATTGATTTTTATAGTTATAGTATGAATTATAATACAGGTGAAAAGCCATTCATGGCACTCAGATGGGGGTAATATATAGAATGCTTTTATGTACAACCAAGAAATGTCTGAAGGCCCAGTCATTGTGTAACAAGTCTGTTTATCACTGGGCAAATAAAAGTATTTTACAGAATTCTACTGATTTGTTTTTCCATAGGAAAGAAGAAGACAATTTGAACAAAATCTCAGAAAAACTGGTCTTGAGTTGGAAATTGAAGATAAAATGGTAAATGTAGTTATTAGTCTATACCAGAGTCTTGGTTTTTTAAGTTTTGTTTCCTTGTACTCTGACCTTTGACTGACTAGATTGTGTTTGGGAGCAAAATAAGTTTTTCTGCCTACAGACATTTACACTGGGGTTGATAGGGCCTGTGATATTTCAGGTAAATAACTAGGTCAGTGCTCTGAAATTGAGATGATGAGTAATGAGTGGAACACTTTAAAAATAGGCATGCATAGTTCTCGTCAGGATCCAGAGAAAGGAAAGACATGGCTTTTGTTTCATATCTGTCTCATTTTGAAGGCGGCCTATAATCTAACACCTTAACTAGTTAACCTGGCTGTCTTGCAACACAAACTTTTAGTTAAGGCCTAGACATATTTTTCTGTTCATTAATATGACATTTTTTTCCCCTAACCTACCATTTACTTGTTGTATTGAATTCCTTTCCAAATTGCTTTTAAAGACCTATTTCAGATCCAACCCTGTCCAGGAAACTCTTAATACTCTAGTTCTAAATTACTATTCTCTACTTCGTATTTATTGCTGAGTTTTTTTCTTACTAAACTCTAATAAATATGAATTATACCACGTATTCTATCTGTAACTTAACTATTTTCCTTTGTAATGAACTGTTGTTACCTAAAGTTCTTCTGGGTATAGGCAATACATTGAAACTGGGTAAGAAGAGCAAGTACATCTTATGCTTTGCGTGTATTTCTCATATACCCTAAGCACAGTTCTGAGCTAATAGCTAGTTGTTAAAAACTTAAGAGATTGTCCAGAATCGCATGTGTTTCTATGGATATCAGGCTAGTGTACATTGACCCTGAAATATATTTTTAAAAAGACTCTCGCTTTGTTTTTCTATGTCTCTTTCTTTCTCACACACATGCATGTGCGTGTATATACATGTGTATGTGTGTGTGTGTTGTTATTTTTAGCTGCCAAGTGGTATCTGACTCTTTTGCAACCCAGTGAACTGTAGCCCACCAGGCTCCTCCATCCATGGGATTTCCCAGGCAAGAATACTGGAATGGGTTGCCATTTCCTTCTCCAGGGGATCTTCCCAACCCATGGATTGAACCTGTACCCCTCCTGCATTGCAGGCAGATTCTTTACCACTGAGCCACCAGGAAAACCCACATATTATACATACATATATATATATATATATATATATATCTCACATATATATATGAGAAAGAAATGGCAATCCACTCCAGTATTCTTGCCTGGGAAATCCCGTGAACTGAGGAGCCTGGTGGGCTACAGTCCATGGGGTTACAAAGAGCCAGATACAACTGAGCAACTAAACAAGAAGAAGGTATGTACCACTGTTTTAAGCATTACTCTTCTAGAAATTTTGCTGAAATTTTTCAAAAAATTGAAAATGCTGTTACATCTTTAATTTGGGGTTTTATAAAAATTTTCTTTCTTTAATCAATTTAGTAATCTTTCCACTATTTTGCCTCCATTTTATACAGAACTCCGAAGATGGAAGGACTTATTTTGTCAAGATCCATGCCCCTTGGGAGGTGTTAGTTACTTATGCCGAAGTGTTGGGAATCAAAATGCCTGTTAAGGAGAGTGATATTCCCTCAGCTGACAGACTCCCTTTTAGTTGTATGCTTGAGCCTCTGAAGCTCCCAAGGGATGTGAAGCATCCTACTCCGGATTATTTCACTGTCCAGTTCAGCAGACATCGGCAAGAGCTCTTCCTCATTAAAGATGAGTCAAGCTTCTTTCCATCCTCATCAAGAAACAGAATTGTAGGTAGAGAAGACCTTTGGGTACATCTCTTCAAGTGTGCTTTTATGTGTGTACATGTGCAATACTATGACTTACAAGGTGTTTCTGGGTAAACTCTGATGTGTTCCATGATACTGGGCAGGTTTGAATGTCCATCTTGGACCACTTAACCCTGTCAACCTCCCTACTTCTCAAATTGTTTAAAAGTGAGTAGTTGACAGTGTGAATATAGCAAAGAGAGGCCTCATGCAATATTGGGGGAATCACTTAATTGAGACCTAGAGGACTTTGATGTTGTAAGATTTCTGTAAAATCATTAGGAGAAATATTGGTCATTCCAAATGGAAATGAAATGTTTTAATTTCTTTACATATGGTGTTGACTGTAAAAAAAGCACAACCTAAATATTGAGAATTATGTTTTTTTCAGGGACATTGTCATAGACTATAGCCTCTGAGGAACTGTTACAAAAAGGTCATGGAGAACCCAGGATAAAAAGAAATTTTTGCTAGGAAAAAAACCAAAAAACATGTAATGGAGCATAAAAGATTACTGCTAATCACAAAACACAGATATCTCAAGTTAATAATTTTAGTGCTCTTCTGGGTATAGGAAGATTCTGGAGTCTGGGATCGTTGAAATTATTCCTTTGATATACCTCTTAACTATGTAGGACCCTATCCTGCTTTTCTCTGTCCTGAATTGCCCATTGTGGGATGGCTGCAGTGGTTAATGGCTTGTTGCCAGGCAACATTCCTTGTATATTGAAATGGCAGGCATTATTTTATTTTGTCCACAATAGACAGCATTTGAGAAACATCAGAGCTTTTTCCTTTCATTTAAAACCATTTTCAGTCTTTTTTATAATAGTATTTCCTCTCCGGTTGTAGTCCTAGAATCTTTAAATTTCTCATTAAAAATCTCTCACCGTTTCTTTACCCCTGTTTGTTTTTGTTAAAAGAACAGTAATGCCCACCTCATAGGTTACCCTGAGAATTAAATGAGTTAAGGTGTGAATGACTTTGAGTAGTTTTGGGAATGCATGAGGGATTTGCTAAGTGTGAGATCCTATTATTATTGATCTGACTTTAGAGGAAAAAAATTCAGGTACTTTGTTACTCTTTCCCCATGTATCTGTTACCTACTAATGAAATCACCAGGGTTCTAACAAAGACAAGAGTCTTCTTGAGATTACTTACTCTTTCCTTGAGGAATGAGTGACTTCATTCACTTAGATTCACCACTCCTAAGTGTCTAAGAAGGATTTTGAAATAATCATTCTTCTAGTCCCTAGATCTGGTTTTTGAAAAATTCACTGACAGGAACATTAAACAAAATGTAGTACCTAGAATTTAAATAAAAATGCAAATCAACAAACTAAAAGTTCTCTCCCTTGTCTTACCTGGATTAAAAAGCACCAGCAGCAGGAACAGCAGATCTAAGAGGCAATATTTAAGGGGATGTTGAGCACATGGCATGAAATCAGAAAGCCAGGTTTCAATTCACAAGTCTGCTTTATAAACAAGATAATCTGTCTTGAGCAGATTATGTCTTGAGCCTCACGATGTGTATTTCACAGATGACCCCTCTATTAGGCTTGGCTGTACTATTTGCCACATAATTTATTCTAAGTTCATGTACTAATTGAAGTGTTCATAATAATAAAGCTTCTCATATATCTATGTGAAGCAGGTAGCTACAACTTGGAACCAGATGCCTAGACTACACTCCCATATAGAGACAAGGAAACAGCAATGCTGCCTTCCTTGATGTTTTCATTTGAAAGAGATGGTTCCTAGAAAACTTAAGAAAAACACTCCTGAGTTAGAGAACTGGCAAGAAGTTTATTTAGCTTTTAAAAGGATTTGCATACATCTCTGAGAGAAGAGAAAAAGAGTTTATAAGTCTCTGAAGGAAATGCTTTAAGATTTGGCACCAGGGAAATGTCTGTTCATTCGTTCCTTTCTACATCCATCCATCCTTCTTTACTCTCTTTTTTCCTTCCTTCCTCTCTTTCTTTCTTACTATTTTGACATATACCAAATGCATGTATCCAAACTTGTATTCTTCTTAGTCATATTTGCAAGTATATGCTTAAAACAGTGACACCTCAAATGTGCAAAATAGTTTTGAGTTTCCTTAAAATACTAGTATTGTTAATAATAACAAATATTTAAATCAGTGCAGTTCAGTTGCTCACTCATGTCTGACTCCTTGCAACCCCATGAATCGCAGCACGCCAGGCCTCCCTGTCCATCACCAACTCCCAGAGTTCACTCAAACGCATGTCCATCGAGTCGGTGAAGCCATCCAGCCATCTCATCCTCTGTCGTCCCCTTCTCCTCCTGTCCCCAATCCCTCCCAGCATCAGAGTCTTTTCCAATGAGTCAACTCTTCACATGAGGTGGCCAAAGTATTGGAGTTTCAACTTTAGCATCAGTCCTTCCAAAGAAATCCCAGGATTGATCTCCTTTAGAATGGACTGATTGGATCTCCTTGCAGTCCAAGGGACTCTCAAGAGTCTTTTCCAACACCACAGTTCAAAAGCATCAATTCTTCGGCACTCAGCTTTCTTCACAGTCCAACTTTCACATCCATACATGACCACTGGAAAAACCATAGCCTTGATTAGATGGACCTTTGTTGGCAAAGTAATATCTCTGCTTTTCAATATGCTATCTAGGTTGGTCATAACTTTCCTTCCAAGGAGTAAGCGTCTTTTAAATTCCTGTCTGCAATCACCATCTGCGGTGATTTCGGAGCCCAGGAAAATAAAGTCTGACACTGTTTCCACTGTTTCCCCATCTATCTGCCATGAAATGATGGGACCACATGCCATGATCTTAGTTTTCTGAATGTTGAGCTTTAAGCCAACATTTTCTCTCTCCTCTTTCACTTTCATCAAGAGGCTTTTTAGTTCCTCTTCACTTTCTGGCATAAGGGTGGTGTCATAGGCATATCTGAGGTTACTGATATTTCTCCCGGCAATCTTGATTCCAGCTGGTGTTTCTTCGAGCCCAGTGTTTCTCATGATGTACTCTGCATATAAGTTAAATAAGCAGGCTGACAATATACAGCCTTGACATACTCCTTTTCCTATTTGGAACCAGTCTGTTGTTCCATGTCCAGTTCTAACTGTTGCTTCCTGACCTGCATATAGGTTTCTTAAGAGGCAGGTCAGGTGGTCTGGTATTCCCATCTCTTTCAGAATTTCCCACAGTTTATTGTGATCCACACAGTCAAAGGCTTTGGCATAGTCAATAAAGCAGAAATAGATGTTTTTCTGGAACTCTCTTGCTTTTTCGATGATCCAGTGGATGTTGGCAATTTGATCTCTGGTTCCTCTGCCTTTTCTAAACCAGCTTGAACAACTGGAAGGTCACAGTTCACGTATTGCTGAAGCCTGGCTTGGAGAATTTTGAGCATTACTTTACTAGCATGTGAGATGAGTGCAATTGTGCGGTAGTTTGAGCATTCTTTGGCATTGGCTTTCTTTAGGATTGGAATGAAAACTGACCTTTTCCAGTCTTGTGGGCACTGCTGAGTTTTCCAAATTTGCTGGCATATTGAGTGCAGCACTTTCACAGCATCATCTTCCAGGATTTGAAATAGCTCAGCTGGAATTCCATCACTTCCACTAGCTTTGTTCTTGTTCGTAGTGATGCTTTCTAAGGCCCACTTGACTTCACATTCCAGGATGTCTGGCTCTAGGTGTGTGATCACACCATCGTGATTATCTTGATCATGAAGATCTTTTTTGAACAGTTCTTCTGTGCATTCTTGCCACCTCTTCTTAATATCTTCTTCTTCTGTTAGGTCCATACCATTTCTGTCCTTTATCGAGCCCATCTTTGCATGAAATGTTCCCTTGGTATCTCTGATTTTCTTGAAGACATCTCTAGCCTTTCCCATTCTGTTGTTTTCCTCTATTTCTTTGCATTGATTGCTAAGAAAGGCTTTCTTATCTCTCCTTGCTATTCTTTGAAACTATGCATTCAGATGCTTATATCTTTCCTTTTCTCCTTGGCTTTTCGCTTGTCTTCTTTTCACAGCTATTTGTAAGGCCTCCCTCGATGGCCATTTTTCTTTTTTGCATTTCTTTTCCATGGGGATGGTCTTGATCCCTATCTCCTGTACAATGTCACGAACCTCAGCCATAGTTCATCAGGCACTCTATCAGATCTAGTCTGATATTTAAATAGCACTAATATTTAAATAGCACTTACTATATCCTAGACACTGTTTTTTGTACAACATAGTGATTCAGTAGTTTTGCTGGTTATATTCCATTTAAATGATAAAATACTGGTTATATTCCCTGTGCTCTATAATATATCCATGTATCCTATTTATTTTGCATATAATAGTTTGTATCTCCTATTTCTTCTCCTTATCTCACACCTCCCACATCCTTCTCCCTTCTGATGACCACTAGTTTGTTCTCTCTGAATGTTTCTGTTTTGTTATATTTATTCATTTCATTTTATTTTTTTTAGATTCTACATATCATATTCTACATATTTGTCTTTCTCTGACTTATTTCACTTAGTGTATTACCCTTCAGGTTCATCAGTGTTATAGCGAATGGCAAAATTGAATTCTTTATTGTGGCTGAGATCTATACTCTCAGATCTATACTTACCCTTACAGTTTTCCCTTTTGTTATTACTTTATGATAATAAAGTTTAAACACAGGCCTTCCATGGTCCTCTTCTGTTTCATAAATTGTTACCTGAACTATTTATCCTCATCAATCCCGTGAAACAAAGTACTTGCCAAGTGAATTAACCAAACTTCAATTGGACTTCTTTCTTCCCCTAAAGTCCCTAAACTTTGATGTACCCATAACCTGAGCCAACGTTGGCATGTAGACTAGCCCTTCCTTAACACAAAGAAAGATACTTCGTGAACCTGGCTTACTTCTCCAGGTTCCCATATCTCTCTTGCAGTAGTCTGCCTCATCCTCTCCCTATAATCCTTCAAAGTCTTTCCTAAGTCTAAATTTGTTTTTATTTGACAATATCATGCTGTATTTATTAACATAGCTTTATCATAAGTCTTAATATCTGGAAGAATAAAGTTTTCCACTTTGTTAGCTCCCCAATATGGAGTTCTTTTTGGTGAATCTTTCCTTGGGAAATAATCCAAAGTATGTAAAATAGCTAATATTTATCACATTATTTATAAAATTAAAACTACCTCACATAAATTATCATTTATTTACCAGACATAAGTATTGAACAGCCCTTAAAATGAATAACCAGATTAGATAAAGATTCAAGATTGTAATCAGCAATTCCTTCGATAATAAAATGTTTAAAAGGTGAGGAGAAGAGAAATAGACCTATACAGTGCAAAAAAGCCCAAAATCAGAAAAGCTGATTGTTCAAGTTCAAAAGTTCAAAAAACTTTTGAAAAGTTTCTGAAAGACAAAAAACAGATGAGATTGAATTGACAAATATACAAGAACACAGCCCAAGGAAAATATAGAGTTTTATAAAGGATAAGACTGATAAAAATATATAAATGATCCCATAGTAGTTATATAGAGAGGTATGATCTTCTTGAGTTAATAAATTCATCATCTTGTGTTAATATTAGGAAAAGGCCCTGTATAAAACATCAGAGTAATGAATTAGAAAGCATTCAAGACAACTTGGCCAAGTGTCAATTCTACTCCCTATTACCCTAACTCAACTGTTAGGAGCAGTGATATTAGACTCCAACTTAAAACCCCAATTATAGTATCAATTCTGGTACAAAGTACTCCCAGAGGAGCTTGGGACGTGAGAAGAAAAAATAAGTTATAAGCCATTCTCCCTCTCCCTGAGGGAATAAGGAGCTCTCATACCCAGGAGGTGAAGTACCTGTAACTACACAATCCTACCTTCTGCATCTTCCCCCAAACAGCAAGGGGAAGATTCCTTCCATTACCAGAGCCTGTATCTGCATTGAGAAAAAGTGTGTGTGTGTGTGTGTGTGTGTTTAGTCGCTCAGTCATGTCTGACTCTTGCAACCCAATGGACTGTAGCCTGCCGGGCTCCTTTGTCCGTGGGGATTCTCCAGGCAAGAATACTAGAGTGGGCTGCCATGCCCTTCTCCTGAGAAAAAGTAGACATTGTTAAACGGTGATTTTGAAAAATGTGGAAAGCATAAGTTTCTGAAAGGTGTGTCTATGCTTACCTCATAGGTTTATTATATTCTCTCACGGTGTCCTTTTGGCGTGGAGGATGGGAAGAAAAGGTTTGGCATTGAAAGACTGCTAAATTCTCACACTTACTCGTCTGCCTTTCCACTCCATGATGTAAGTATATGCTTGGTTTAGAAATACTGAGCCTGTTTTTGCTTTCCCGCATTCAGAGACTTACTTGTTGGGAGACAGAATCTTCCATCTGTTTCCTCTTTCATGACAGGTTGCTTAATCTCGCTTATGTTGGGGAAAATCCCTTGCATTCCCTAGGTCCAAGCCGAGAACTATGCTGAAACACATAGTTAAAACCTCTCCACATTGAGGTTTCAATGGAAATTTATTAAAACATCTTTACATTTGCACATGAGTTTTCTTTAGAACCCATATTGAAAACGGAAGTTATATTATTAGTAAAAGAATATTTTAGAATATAGCTTTTGAAAATTTGTATTCAGATTCATCAAATCTTTTCTTACTTGTAAAGTTTTGAAGTTGTAAAGGACTTAAATTTTATGCATTCTTGTATTCATTCATCAAATGTACAATTGGTTTTAGTTATAATGTAAAAAATTCCATGGACAGAGGAGTCTGGTGGGCTACAGTTCATGGAGTTGCAAAGACAGACATGACTGAGCAACAGAGCATGCATCTTTGCAGAGCATTCTGCTAAGTATTATTGGAACACGCCATGAATCCAGGCTCACAGGCTAGGAATTTCTGGGAAGTAAAGCATTAATACAAATGCAAAACAAGCTAAAGACTTCTGTCCATAAGAAAGATTCAAATAACTGAGATTGTGCAGAAGGATTCCTTGGGCCTGGCAGATCATGTTGAGTTCAACAAAGAAGTGACATTCATATCATGCATCCATTCAACCAAACCTACAGCTTGACTTGTCAACCAAGACAGCCTAGTTTCTGGGGCTATCTGAGAGAAATCTTTCCTTTTGGATATTTAGTGTTTAAATTTCATCACCTGTTATCAGCAGGCATTATTTGGCTAAATTCATGTGAACTACTTAGGATCATTTCCTGGAGCTTTGCTTTCCTTTGTTCCTGTTTAACTCTTCCACACTTATAAAGGCTTTTTGATGATGATCTCTTTTTGAGAAACACATACCTTTAGAATATAGAAGAATTAGGTATTTCTGTTTAAATAAGTGGCATCTAAATCATTGCCCATGTTTTTGAAAATTATGTTGCTCTCATGGTTTCCAAAAGCCCAACAGGCAACCTCTCTCTTTTCAGCTATCCTCTGTCAATATTTATTCAAGTGTTAGCTGTTGACTCTAAGTCTGTTTAACATTGGTTAGTTGATTATCTTTCCTATGTTAGCTACAAGGGTATAGAGGAATTTTCCACAATGAGTGGCAATTCGCAATACAAGTATCAATTGAGGTGAATTTAACTTGTTTTAGAGAAACTCCCCCCATGCCCGCCCCCCCACACACACTTTTTTTTTCCACTGGGCCCAAGAACTTCTAGGGGATTATGTATTTTAAACAATGCCAAGATATTTGATCAAGTAGAAAGATCTATAGCAGTTTAATAAACACTTTGCAATGCAGTCTTTGTATGTCTTTCTTCACCAATGGGTTCATTCTTTTTTTTTTTTTGAAGATTTTAAAAAATCTTTTCAGTTCCTAGCAAGCAGAAAAACCAGAGTTTCATTGACTTTCATCTTTTAAAAAAATATTATCTATATTTATTTGTGGTTGCGCTGGGTCATTCTTGCTGCAAACAGGCTTTCTCTGGCTGTGGCAAGCGGGGGCTACCCTTGGCTAGCTACCCTTTGTTGCGGTGTGCAGGCTTCTCATTGCGGTAGCTTCTCTTGTTTCAGAGCAGAGGCTCGAGGCGCCCAGGCTGCAGTAGCTGCAACACGTGGGGTCAGTAGCTGCAGAGTGCAGGCTCTTGGTCACGCAGGCTTCAGTAGTTGCTGCACACAGGCTCGGTGGCTGTGGCTTGTGGGCGCCATAGCACACGGGCTTCAGTAGTTGCTGCACACAGGCTCGGTGGCTGTGGCTTGTGGGCGCTGTAGCATATGGGCTTCAGTAGTTGCTGCACACGGACTCAGGAGTTGTGCCATGTGGGCCTAGTTGCTCCATGACACGGATCAAAGGGCTGTCCCCTTCTTTGGCAGGCAGATCCTTATCCACTGTGCCACCAGGAAGTTGCTTTTTTTTTTTCCTTAAATGTTTTGAGGATTGTTTGTTTTCAGGGCATTGATTCTTTTCTAACTACCAGACTGTCTTCAGTAACCAGCAATTTTAACCCATACATCTAACCTTTTTGTAGAGTCCTCCATGCTCACTAGAAAATCAGTCTTACTAGGCTGTTGCTAGAGAGAGCTATCATTTACTGTTAATTTTTAACTCTTTTTCTTTATTCTCTCCTCAATACAGGTTTAGGTACTAGACTTTTCCCTTACGTGCTTTAAAGAAACTTTTTTTTTTTTTTTTAAGATATCCAAATAGGCTACTTTTTTCTTTGTCGTTTCTCAAGATTCAGTAGGACTAGCTACAGGAGATGAAAGTTGGAATCTGGATGATATAAAATTTTATACCTTGTCATACAGAGATTTTTCATATGTGTTTAATTTTAAATTAGGTGTTTGCTCCATGTTGTCTTCAGCACTTTGTTTTTCTAGGCAAATGGTTAAAGAAACAATATTGAACAAATATATATAGATAGTGCTCTGCATGCGTACTCAGTCGCTCAGTCAGGTCCTACTCTCTGCAACCCCAAGGACTGTAGCCCACCAGGCTCCTCTGTCCTTGGAATTTTTCAGGCAAGAATACTAGAGTGGGTTGCCTTTTCCTACTCCAGGAAATCTTCCCAACACAGGGATCAAGCATCTCCTGCATCTTCTGCACTGGACAGCAGATTCTTCACCACTGCACCATCTGAGAAGCCCTAGACAGAGCTCTGCTAAAACCTAATTAACTTTATATAAATAAGGCTACTTGGAGCTTACCTAGTGGTCAGTGGTAGATAACCCACCTGCCAATGCAGGAGACATGGGTTCAGTCCCTTGGTCAGGAAGTTCCCCTGGAGAAGGAAATGGCAACCTACTCCAGTATCCTTGCCTGAGAAATCCCAGGGGAGAAGAGCCGGGCAGGCTACAGTCCATGGGGTTGCACAACTTAGCATATAAACAACAGTATTAAGGCTATTTGGTACCTAAAAATGGGGGAGGAACTTATGCATGAAATAATATTGAGGCTCTGAAGTGCCTTTGACTGTGTGGATCACAACAAACTGTGGAAAATTCCTAAAGAGATGGGAATACCAGACCACCTTGCCTGCCTCCTGAGAAATCTGTATGCAGGTCAAGAAGCAACAGAACCAGACATGCAGCAGCAGACTGGTTCCAAATTGGGAAAGATATACATCAAAGCTGTGTATTGTCACCATGATTATTTAACTTATACGCAGAGTACATCATGTGCAATCCCAGGCTGGATGAAGCACAAGCTGGAATCAAGATTGCTGGGAGAAATATCAATAATCTCAGATATGCAAATGACACCACTGTTATGGCAGAAAGAGGAGAGAAACTAAAGAGCCTCATGATGAAAGGAAAAGAGGAGAATGCAAAAGCTGGCTAAAACTAAACATTCAAAAAACTAAGATAATGGCATCCAGTCCCATCACTTCTTGGCAAATAGATGGCGAAACAGTAGAAACAGTGACAGACTATTTCCTTGGGCTCCAAAATCACTGCAGATGGTGATTGCAGCCGTGAAATTCAAAGATACTTGCTCCTTGAAAGAAAAGCTATGACCAACCTAGACAGAATATTAAAAAGTACAGACATTATATTGCCAACAAAGGTCTGTCTAGTCAAAGCTATGGTTTTTCCAGTAGTCATGTATGGATGTGGGAGTTGAACCATAAAGAATGCTGAGAGCTGAAGAATTGATGCTTTTGGACTGTGGTGCTGGAGAAGACTCTTGAGAGTCCCTTGGACTGCACAGAGATCAAACCAGTCAGTCCTAAACTAAATGAGTCCTGAATACTCATTGGAGGGACTGATGGTGAAACTGAAGCTCCAGTATGCTTATGTTCTCCAGTATGCTTCAGTATGTTCTTATGCGAAGAACTGACTCATTGGAAAAGACCCTGATGCTGGGAAAGATTGAAGGCAGGAGGAGAAGGGGATGGCAGAGGATGAGATGGTTGGATGGCATCACCAACTCAATGGACATGAGTTTGAGCAAGCTCTGGGAGATGCTGATGGACAGGGAAGCCTGGCGTGCTGCAGTCCATGGGTTCCCAAAGAGTCTGATACAACTGAGCGACTAAACTGAACTGAGAAGTGCTAAAAGTCTGTTTTATATATTTTAATTAAGTTTTTTGGGGAAATGGGTGTCAGTAATAGCCAGTGACTTTGGATCATTCACTTAACTTTGCTTGTGGTTGTTTTTTCATCAATAAAATTAAAAAGTCAGCCTATTTTCAAACAGTCAGCCTATTTTCAAAGTCCCAGCCAGTTATAGTTGTAGGAATCCCTGAGCTATGACTATTGGAACTTGAGTAGGAATGAAAGGAGCATTCCACATCAAAGGAGCAGCTTGAGTTAAACCAGTCTCAGGCTTCCACTTGTGGTTTTAGATAACCAGGTGTGAGAATTTAATAAATAGAGCACTGTTATTTTCATTTGTTACAGAGTGTAGCAAATATACTACACTCCATAATACACTAAAGTGAAAGTGAAAGTCGCTCAGTCGTGTCCGATTCTTTGCGATCCCATGGACTGTACCCTCCATGGAATTCTCCAGGCCAGAATACTGGAGTGGGTAGCCTTTCCCTTCTCCAGGGGATCTTCCCAACCCAGGGATCAAAGCCAGGTCTCCCGCATTGTAGGCAGATTCTTTCCAACTGAACTATCAGGGGAGCCCATAATATACTAAATGGTACAGTAATTTACATCGATGGAATATGAAAATCCAAATTGAAAAATGAAAAAGAACATTTGTGTCATCCACTCGCCTTCTTATAAAAGCAGTGCTCCTTCATTATCCTGTGTCTTTTGTTTTGCTGTTCAGTAATTTCTTCTTGCCTACTGTAGGGTCAATATTGGAAGGCATCAGAACCTCCTAATCCTGTCAATCAAAGGAACATACTCTACCGGAACTGGGCTCGGTTTTCTTATTTTTACAAGGAGCAGCCTTTTAATTTGATTAGGTAAGTTTCTTACACAAAATCAAACTGATTAAAACTTGATTATGTCCTTTTTATTCACAATGGCATCACATTCCATTCTTTTTACTCTTTTCACCCACTGTATTTCCTATCTGCTCAGTTTTGTATCTAAACTATCATTTAGTCATTCATTTGTGAGAAAAATGCTGTTGTGAATGAGAATGGTCTTAACCACTATGCAGAGATAGCTCAATGGTTCAGAGGTTAGGCCTTAGTATTTAGGTAGATTAGGTTCAAATCCAAGTTCTTTCTCTTAGAAACATATAAACATGTTCAAGTTATTTAACCTCTAGGAGACTCACCTGTAAAATAGGAATAACAATAGTACTTTCCTTTTGGGGTTATTTGATAATTAAATGATATATGTATATTTTTTAGAATGGGGTTAGCGCTTAGTGTTTAATATATTTATTTTGTGTTTGTTTGTTTTTCTCTGGGTCCAGGAATTTAGAAGATAACAGAAAAGTTGTATATAGTTTGTATATATCGATCTCAGCTGTGAAGGCAGTTGTTCTATTATTTCAATTCCTAGTTTCATTGGCTGTGCAAGAAGAGTCTGGTTGCAGGTTCTTGCTTTGAACCATAACAACGCTACATACATACGGGGTGTTAGGAGACTCCCGCTATGGTTTCAGTAAAGAAACAATCAGATGACAGAACCCCTGATTGCTGTATTTTTACTCAATGATTTATGTTTTAACTGCTCTGCTTGCATAGCATCACAGCCTCTTTTTTATAAGACCTATTTGGATGTGTATATGCAGGTCAACTGAAATGTTATTCCAACAGTCTTATTAAAGGCAAATAAGAAGGGAAATTTTTAAGAATAAATAAAAGACAGCTAGCATATAAACAACGGTTTCTATAAATCATTATATGAACTCTTCATTGGATGGATATTTTAGTTGTTCTGATTAGTAGTCATTTAATTTTTTACGTTATAAAAGTAGCACATGTATCTGAAAAAATTCTAAGCAATAAGGATGTGTGCAAAGTAAGTGAAATTCCACCTCCCTTAAACTCCACCAAAGTAACTATGCTTGATTTGGTGATAGTCATTCAGCTTTATTTTTATGTGCATGCATAACAAAATACATACACAATTTTTTTTTTCCTGGAGCAATGGAATCTTTACTTACTTTTTTGCTAAGATTTTATTTTATCACTAAATAATATATTGTTCATATACTTCCCTGTGAATGCACCCAGATCTAGCTTCTGCTTTTTAACAGAACACAGAGTACCATATTATAAATTTTACATAACTCTTTTATCTATTTTTCTTTTGAAAAAGATTAGGCTGTTTCAAAAATTTCACTATTACAGTCAGTGCTGTTAAGAACATTTGCCGACATTGTGCCCTCAGAGAGTGTTTCCATAGTATACTTTCAAATCAGCAAGGTTGTCAGAATAAGGCTTACATATTTTACATTGCTGAAAATATATTGAGGGTACTTAGCTGTCTACAGATATTTCTGCTATAAATATTCCCCAAAGGTTTATACTTATAACCTTTGATATAGACAAACACATTACATCTCAGATCAGTACCTTGTTAGCACTTTCTGATTTTCTTTTAGAACAAAGTGGAAGCTCAGATATTTCATCAGATAGCAATATCTAACTTAAATTTAATAAATTTTTAAAGTTTTTCATCATATTATAGCTTTTCATTTATAGCAAATTGTACTGCTTTTCCATTTCAGTAATAGATAATCTTTAAAATAAAGTTAAAATTTTAACAAAATTTATATAAAGAATTAATGAGTAGGTGTGAAGTTTTTAACCAGGTAAATCAAAAAGACAGGAAAGAAAACACCATGTTATCACAGAGAAAGGAATTGCAGAAAGCAGTTATTATCCTTAAGGTTGCTTCTCAGTGATTATGTAGGACAGTATCCTTATTCTTACTAATAGACAATGAAGTATTTAAGGTAAAGGACCATGAAGTACATATTCAAACAACTTATTTGTAAGTAATTCAAATATATACATACATACAGCTACCCACTCTAGTACTCTTAGGCTTACCTGGTGACTCAGACGGTAAAGAAACCACCTGCAATGTGGAAAACCTGGGTTTGATCCCTGGGTTGAGAAGATTCCCTGGAGTAGGGCATGGCAACCCACTCTAGTATTCTTGCCTGGAGAATCCCCATGGACAGTGTGTATACACACACACACACACACACACACACGTGTGCGTTAGTTACTTAGTCGTGTCCGACTCTTTGTGACCCCATGGACTGTAGCCTGCCAGGCTCCTCTGTCCATGGCATTCTCCAGGCAAGAATACTAGAGTGAATTGCCATTTTCTTCTCCAGGGGATCTTCCTGACCCAGGGATCAAACCCTGGTCTCCCGCCTTGCAGGCAGATTCTTTACCATCTGAGCTGTAGGGAAGTTCATATATATATGGGGCACATATATATGGGGCAATATATGAAGTGAGATAAAATGCAATGGCATTGAAACATGTATAATATCATGTATGAAACGAGTTGCCAGTCCAGGTTCGATGCACGATACTGGATGCTTGGGGCTAGTGCACTGGGACGACCCAGAGGGATGGTATGGGGAGGGAGGAGGGAGGAGGGTTCAGGATGGGGAACACATGTATACCTGTGGCAGATTCATTTTGATATTTGGCAAAACTAATACAATTTGTAAAGTTTAAAAAATTAAATTAAATTAAAAAAAAATGCAATGGAATAATATTTTACTTATAATAAAAGAATTAAAGGGTACATAGGTATTATTTGAATTATTCTTACAACTTTACCTCTATATTTGAAATTATTTCCAAAGAAAAATATTTAATAAAAGGAGAGTCCTGAAATAGATCCATATATATATATATATATATATATATATATATAGGTAGATTTTCAATAAAAGTGCCTGTTGTTCATTGGGGGAAGCATAGTCCTTTCAAAATATGATACTAAAACAAGTAGCTATCTACATGAAAAACATGAATCTTGACTCTTTTCCTGTATAAAAATTTAAACTAATGAATCTTGACTCTTTCCTGTATAAAAATTTAAACTAACTTGAAATAGATAAGAGAACTAATTATAAGGACTACAATTACAAAACTTCTAGAACATACAGGAGAAAACTGTGTTAGGCATGGACTTTTCAGATAAAATGCAAAAAGCACAGTTTTAAAAACAAAAATTTAATTTCAAATATTAGATTGTATGCTCTTTAAAAAACACTGTTACAGAAATAAAGAGCAAACCATAGGCTGGAGAAAATGCTTGCACAACACACATATCAGTAAAGGACTTTTATCCAAAATATTTAAGGAACTTTTATGACTCAATGATAAGAATAAAATGGAAAAAAAGATTATAAAAGATTTGTCAGCAAAGAAATATGTTTATGGATTGCCAGTAAGTATATCAAAAGATGTTGCTGTTCAGTCGCTAAGTTGTGACTCTCTGCAACCCCATGACTGCAGCGCTCCAGGCTTCTCTGTCCTCCACGATCTTCTGCAGTTTGCTACAGTTCATGTCCATTGAGTCGGTCAAGCTATCTCACCATCTCATTCTCTGCCGCCCCCTTCTCCTTTTGCCTTCAGTTTTCCCCAATATCAGGGTCTTTTCCAATGAGTCGGCTCATTGGCATCAGGTGGCCAAAGTATTGGTGCTTCAGCAACCGTCCTTCCAGTGAATACTCAGGGTTGATTTCCTTTAGACTGACTGGTTTGATCTTGCAGTCCAAGGAACTCTCCAGAGATGTATACTATCTTTATTCACTAAGGGTATAAAAATTAAAATGGCATTGAAATACCACTGCACACCCACTAGAATAGCTAACATTGAAAAGATTGGCATCAATAAGGGCTGTTAGGGATGTGGGACAACTTGAAATCTCAAAGGTTGGTGATGGTGATACAAAATGGTATAGCAGCTTTGAAACAATAATTTTGACGGTTTCTTATAGAGTTAAATATGCACTTTCTATTCAAAGGATAGATCTACTTTTATCTGCTTGTCCCCAAAATATTAATATTATCAAAACGTTTATCATTGCCTCAATGATTTGTGGTACCACCTGTATCACACATGCTTAGTCACTCAGTGGTGTCTGACTCCTTGCAACCCCATGGACTGTAGCCTGCCAGGTTCCTCTGTCCATGGCCTTCTCTAAGCAAAAATACTGGAGTAGGTTGTCATTTACTCCTCCAGGGGATCTTCTCAACCCAGGGATCGACCCTGTGTCTCCTGCATCTCCTGCACTGGCAGGCGGGTTCTTTATCACTGTGCCACCTGGGAAACCCTTTACCATGTGCTAGACTTCTGTATGTACTCTAGCTGATTTCTGGATGTTCTGTCTATTCGGTTGATCTTGCTAACTATCCATGCACCAGTAGCAGGCTGTTTTTTTTAATTTAATTTTTATTTTATATTATGGTTGATTTGCTGTATGTTGTGTTAGTTTCAAGTGTATAGTGAAGTGATTTGAAGGCTGTTTTAATTGTAATGGTTTAGCTCTAGTGTATTTTAATATCTAGTTGGGCTAATAACTCGTCATAGTCAGTGTTTCTTTGTACATTTTACAAGTTTATCCTTCCATATAAACTTGAATCTCAACTTGTCTGTCTTGTTACTAAAAAAGATGGTTGGTATTTTTATGGAAATTACATTAAGTTTATAAATTAACTTAGGTAGGCTGGTAGTCTCATCTTGAGACATTCTAGTCAAGGGAAAGATGTGTCTTTGTTTAAGCCTACTTTGGGTTTTTTCAAGGGTATTGTAGAGTTATAAAACCTTCTTAAGTTTAATCCTCAGTAGTTTATATTTTTGTTGCTGTTATAAATTATATATTATACATATTCAAATTATAGAATCAGTAATTTTAAGGTAAAAGATCAATCTTACTACTATGCACCTAACCAGAAAATTACTAGGGAACTCATAAACCGATATTCAGATATTTTTATTCTTTTTATTTTGATGTTATGCAGTATCATAAAATTGCTATATTCTTCAGCAAAAAAAAAAAGGAGAAAAAGCAAGTTTACTCATCTTCTGTGAGTGAACCTAAGGAAGTTGTAAGTAAATTAACAAGGGAATACAATGGAATCATAGTTTAATTTCAGGTTTATAGTAATTTGAAAAGCAGAACAAGGAAAAACAACCATGGAAAAATGTTTATTATCACTGAGAAGAATAGAAGGTGGTACAAGCAGAAAGATCCCTTTTTTGTTAGAAAAGATGAGAAATTTTGAAAACTGAAGGATGGGAGGTTCAATAAAATTAATATTGAGTGAGAAAAATATTTTAAAAGCTTCTCATTGGGAAATTAAGTTTATGTTAAGTTTGTATTATGTAAAAGTTAAACCCTTTATGTTTAGATTTGTGGTTTTTTGAGTGTGGAAATGACAAGTTAATCATAAATGGTATGATAGATTTATGTATACCATGCTATTAGTGTCCAAGTAGAATCACATTTCTCTGACTAGGAAGCTGTGGAAAGACTTCATATGTTTGGTGAGCTGAACTCTATATGAATAAGGGGAAAGATTAACCTGTTTTGTGTTTTTTAAATTTTTTTTTAAAGAAGTCTAGTTTTCTGAGGCAGAAAAAACCTTGTTCTCTGGGTCTTTGAGAGATTCCTTAAGGGAAGAGTTAGTTTAAAAAACAATAGCAGAAAAAAGATAACAACTTGATTATAAAATTTGAACATTTGTGCTAACTAATGCTGTCATTTTTTAACTCGTAAAGCAAAAGCTGAGCCCGTATATCCTTTGGAATGTTATTGCATACTCATTTTTTATCCCTTGGTTTGTACCCCATCTTACTGTTGTGTACGATCCATCAGAGGTCCAGATTTAGAGGAAGATAAAAGTTCATATGTAAAACTACCCTCGTCCATTGTAGTCCGAGTACTTTCTTCAATCTTAGAGATAAAGCAGAAGTCTTGGCACATATTGTGAATGTGATTTTGATTTGTTAATTGCTAGAAGCATGTTCTGTACTTTATTTCAAAACATTTGAACTCTCTTTAAAATTTCAAAGTTTTTCAAATAACCTGATTATTTAAAAATAAATCTTAACTTCCACTCAGTTGGCTTCTTATTTATATGTGTTGTCTCTTTCAAGCCTTACGCCAAGTCTATAGATAAGCATCATCCTGCGTTTTCTGATGTGGAAACTAAAGTTTAGAACATTTAGTAACTTTATCAAAATTACAGGGCTAGAAGGCAATGGGGCCAAAGCTAGAATACAAATGTGTCTGAATGGAAAACTAAGACTCTCTGAAGTGCATTATTCTTGCAGCCTCTGATTTTATTTTTACCTTCTTTCACAGGGATTATTATGGAGAAAAAATTGGCATCTATTTCGTCTTTCTCGGATTTTACACAGAAATGCTGTTTTTTGCAGCTGTGATTGGCTTAGCTTGTTTTATTTATGGTTTATTGACGATTCCTAAGACCTCAGGCAGGTAAGTGCACCTGAGCTGCCCAAACAGAATCTTATGTTAACCAAGATTGTATTTTTCTGAAATTTGTGTCAGAGTGTTTTTTATTACAGCAGGTAATTGATATTTCTGAAAAAGACCCAAACACAACAGCTACCTCTCACTTGATACTTTATGGAAAGTCTGTTTAAGAATGGGCTCTAAAGATTCTGTTCCTTAAGCATGATTTGATCTACAAAAATTGCTGCTATATTGCCCTGGTCCCATATGTGAAAAATTGTATAAAGATGTTTCAACAAGAATAGCTTTGTACTTTCACCCAAACACATAACTTTTTTTTTTTTTTGCTTGGAATGTTTTATTTATCTATTTATTTATTGTTAATTAATGTTTATTGCAGTGTAGTTAGTTTGCAATGTTGTGCTAGCTTCTACTGCATCACAAAATGAATCAGCCATATGTATATTTACATATACCCCCTCCCTTTTGGATTTCCCTTCTAGTTAGGATACCACAGTGTGTTAAGTAGAGTTCCTTGTGCTATATAGTATGTTCTTATCTGTTGTCTATTTTATACATAGTATCAATAGTGTCTATGAGTCATTCCAACCTCCCAATTCCTCCCACCCCCACTTTTCAGGGCTTCCCCAGTAGCACAGCAGTAAAGAATCCACCTGCAATGCAGGAGCCTTAGGAGACGCTGTAGGAAGATGCCCTGGAGGAGAGCATGCAACCCACTCTAGTATTCTTGCCTGGAGAATCCCCATGGACAGAGGAGCCTGTCAGGCTAAAGTCCATGGGGTTGCATCGAGTTGGAAGGTTAACTCAGGCGACTTCGCACACATGCATACCCCTTTCCCCCTTGAAAACAAATGTGTGGATACCAAACACGTCTTTTAAAATAGCATTGCTCTTGGGAATTCCCCGGCAGTCCAGTGGTTAGGACTGTGCACTACCACTATACAAGACTTGGTTTCTGTCCTGGTTGAGGAACTAAGATTCTTTATGCCATGAGGCATGGAGAAGGAAATGGCAACCCACTCCAGTGTTCTTCCCTGGGAAATCCCATGGACAGAGGAACCTGGCAGGCTACAGTCCATGAAGTCGCAAATGAGTTGAACACTTAGCAACTAAGCAACAAATGCCACAAGGCATGGCCAAAACAAAACAAAACAAAACAAAAAATAAAACCAAACAACTTTGCTCTTCCCTCAGCAGCTCTGAGATCTGTGATCCTAAGATTGGGGGTCAGATTATCATGTGCCCACTCTGTGATGAACTGTGTGACTATTGGAGACTAAATTCAACCTGTTTGGCTTCAAAGGTATGTCTGTATTGTGGTATGCTTGAAGACTTGCAGTTTACTTCCTTTTGTATTGCATTTGATACTAAATAGTCTTTCTGATATTGTTGTTTTGCAGATCTCCCATTTATTTGACAACGAGTCAACAGTGTTCTTTGCCATTTTCATGGGAATTTGGGGTAAGTAAATAGTTACATAAAAACAGCTTTCTCTGTGTTATGTGTTACATGGCTATTCATATAACATATACAGTTGGCATACCTTATAAACCAAAAGTAATTTTACATATTTATGTCTCTGCTAGCATCACTACCTTAATGGAGTCTACATCCGTGGTTGTTAGACCTTGGTCCAGAAAGGTCCCTATTAATCATCTACTCATTTCTCTGAAAAACACTTTAATTTTTGAAACTTCGTATGTATTCAGATCACATTCTCTCTTAGCACTGTGTAAAAATAAGCTCAATAATTGCTTAATTCAGGAGAATAAATGTTAAGTATTTGGTGGCTGGAGGATATTGAGTCATGGACACAAACTTGAACAAGACTCAAAAATTTCTGAGGGCTCATATATCAACATTTGAATTTAAGTTCCCTGTGTCAAATTCTATTTGGTTAAAAGCTCCCATATAAAGTGGAATTCCCCTTAATTTTGGAAATAATCCCAGTATCTCTTCTCTTTTGTATCCCATGGGAAGTAGAAGTGTCATGAAGTTTCTCCCATTGTCAGTGAGTAAAGTATTTTCTGTAAGAGTAACTTGTCAAGAAGAGGCCTAAAGACTTCTAAGACATTGGGGGACTCTGGAAAAGGTAGACTTTTTTCTCCCCAGTTTAACAAACAGTCTTTAACAAAGCACAAGTATGTGCATTTAAAAACTGGCCAAAGGAGCAGGGTAACTTGATTCAGTCAAAAGGACACCTACATTTGTGAGGGCGTGTGTGTCTCAGAGAGGGTTATGGGTTTCTGTCACTTCTGCTTGACTGCTTGTCTGAAGAGAAAAGTGCAGATTCAAAGAGAAAACGGGACAGTGAGGTCTCCCCCACAATTCTCCACCCTCCTTTGGTTAAGTTAGTGAGTGGACATCTCTTCATCATGTGCCAGACAGATCCTGCCTCTGTCATTCTTTTAGAATCAGAAATGCATGACAGGTATATATACAAATTACAACAGATGTAATACTTTTCAATTCTTTCCACTGAGAGAACTTGTACACCAACACTGACCTTACATGTCATAACAAACAGATGAGCAACCATACGTGGAACACCCAGCAGCTGCGGTGAATGTGGGGGTGAAGATAGCTTCACAATACTGATTTTGTTTTCTTTGGATATATGCCTAACAGTGGAATTGCTTCATCACATTATAGTTACATTTTTAATGTTTAAGTCACGTTCATACTGTTTTCCATAATGGCTCTATGCCAATTTATGTTCCTGCACAATGGTTCCCTTTTCTTCAGTTTTGTCCTGCAAACAAATATCCAATTTTCCCAAAACCATTTATAGAAGAAACTATTCTTTCCTCATTGAATATTCTCGGGCCCTATGCCAAATATTAATTGACCATAATACATGGAATTATTTTTGAGCTCTTGATTGTGTTCTCTAGGTCTGTGTGTTTCTTTTTATGACATGCCAATTGTACCATACTATTTTGATTAGCTTTGTAATATTGAGATCAGGAATATATTGCCTAGAGCTTTGTTCTTTCTCAAGATTGCTTTGTCCATTTGAAGTCTTTTGTGGCCCTATACAAATTTTAGCATTGTTTTCTCTATTTCTGTTAAAAATAGCATTGGAATTTTGGTAGGAATTGCATTAAATCTGGAGATCACTTGGGCAGTATGGACATTTTTATATTAATTCCTCCAATCTATGAGCATGGACTATCTTTCCATTTGTTTCTATCTTCAATTTCTTTCATCAATGTCTTATATTATATAGTGTACATATCTTTCACTTCCTTGGTTCCATTTCTCCCTGGCTATTATGTTCTTTTTGATGTTATTACAAATGGGATTGTTTTCTTAATTCCTCTTTCTGATAGTAGTGTATAGAAACACAACTGTTTTTAATATATTTATTTATTTCCTGGAACATGGCTAAATTTATTTATTCTAACAGTTTTTTGGTGGAGACACTAGGATTTTTTTGTAACTTAATGTTGTACGAAAATAGAGACAGTTTTACTTCTTTCCTTTTTTCTTTCTAATTTATGTGTTTGTTTGTTTGTTTTTCTTGAGTAATTGCTCTGGCTAGACTTCCAGTGCTCAGTTGAATAGAAGTGGCACGAATGGGAGTTTTTGTCTTATCCTTGATGATAAAGGAAGTTTTCAGCTTTTCACCATTGACTATGATGGTAACTGTGGACCTGTCATGTATAGCCTTATATTGAAATAGATTGTATTTATACCCATATTTTGAGAGTTTTTATCATAATGGATGTTGAATTCTGTTAAATTCTGTTTCTTCATTTGTTGAGATGGGTTTTTTTCAAAATCATTTATTTTGTTAGTATGATATACCGTGTTGATCGATTTATGGGTACTGAACTATCCTTATATCCCTGGAATAAATCTTATTTGATCATGGTGTATGATTCTTTTAATATATTGCTGAATTTGATTTGCTACTGTTTTGTTAAGGCTCTTTGTATCTACATTCATCAAGTGTAATTTTCTTTACTTGTATTGTCTTTGTTTGACTTTGGTGTAAGGGTAATGATGCCTCATAAAATGAGTTTGGAAGGTTTCTTTCCCCTTCTAGATTGTGGAAGAATTTGAGAAGGATTATTTCCTCTTTACCTGCATTATAGAATTCACCTTTAAAGCTTTGAGGCCTGGACTTCCATTTGTGGGGAAGTTTTTGATTACTGATTTGATATCCTTAATATTTTCTGTTTGTTCATGATTCGGTTTCAGTAGGTTGTATGTTTCTAGGACTTTATCCATTTCTTCTAGGATATCCACTTTGTTGCCATATAATTGTTCATAGTAGTCTGTTACGATCCTTAGTATTTCTGTCATACCAGGTGCATCAGTTCAGTTCAGTCGCTCAGTCTTGTCTGACTCTTTGAGACCCCATGAACTGCAGGACGCCAGGCTTCCCTGTCTGTCACCAACTCCCGGAGCTTGCTCAGGCTCATGTCCATCAAGCCGGTGAGGCATCACCAACTGCCTCAGGGGCGTGTCCCCTATTTAATTTCTAATTTTATTTATTTGAACCTTATCTTTCTTTTTTCTTGGTAATTATGGCTAAAGGTTTTTATTTTATTTATCTTTTTATTGATCTTTCCTGTTGTCTTTTGTCCCTATTTTGTTTATTTACACTCTAGTGGTCTTTGTTATTTCCTTACTTCAACTACCTTTGCTTGTTCTTCTTTTTCTAGTTCCTTAAGGTCTAAAGTTGGCTTGTTTATTTTAGCTTTTTCTTGTTTCTTAATGAAGACATTTATGCCTCTGAACTTCTCTCCTAGAACTGCCTCTGGTGTATCCCATAAGTTTTTGTATATTGTATGTCTAGTTTAATTTGTCTCAAGATATTTGTTGATTTCTCTTTTCATTTTCCTAAGGCCCATTGTTTGTTCAGTAGCATGCCCTTTATTCTCCATATATTTGTGAATTTTCCAGTTTTTATTTTTCATATAATTCTAGTTTTAGACCATTATGGTCAGAAAAGATACTTGATATTATTTCAAACTTTTGAAATTTATTGACTTGTTTTGTGATGGCAATATATGACCTTTTCTGGAGAACATTCCATGTGCACTTGCGGCTAAGTTGCTTCAGTCGTGTCCGACATAGATGGCAGCCCACCAGGCTCCCCCGTCCCTGGGATTCTCCAGGCAAGAACACTGGAGTGGCTTGCCATTTCCTTCTCCAATGCATGAAAGTGAAAAGTGAAAGTGAAGTCGCTCAGTTGTGTCCGGCTCTTAGCGACCCCATGGACTGCAGCCCACCAGGCTCCTCCGTCCATGGGATTTTCCAGGCAAGAGTATTGGAGTGGGGTGCCATTGCCTTCTTAGAAGAATATTTATCCTGCTACTGTTGGATGGAATGCACTGTAAGTGCCTGTTCAGTCCTTTTAGCTTAACAGTAAAAGTAATTTAGTGAAAAAGTAATGGCAATTTTGGACAGTGAATTTTAAATCATTATAACTAGGTTCAAACACATCTTTATTAATCAAATAGGAACCATTACAGTCAACACATTTTGCCAACAAGAAATAAGACTGTTTATTCCTGTAGTGTAAAAATTCATGCTTCAGATTTTGATGAACTCTTGGAAAGCATTTTCTACTGCCTGCTGGTTATGGAAGCATTTTGCCTGCAAAAAGTTGTTGAGATGCTTGAAGAAGTGGTAGTCGGTTGGCGAGAGGTCAGGTGAATATGGCAGATGAGACTTCATAGCCCTATGTGTTCAACTTTTGAAGTGTTAATTGTGTCACATTCAGTCAAGCATTGTCATAGAGAAGAATTGGCCTTTTTCTGTTGACCAATACTGGCTGCAAGTGTAGTTTTTGGTGCGTCTCATCGATGTGCTGAGCATAATTCTCAGATACAATGGTTTCTCTGGGATTCAGAAAGCTGTAGTGGATCAGATGGGCAGCAGACCACCAAACAGTGACCGTGACCTTTTTTTTGGTGCAGGCTTGGCTTCGGGAAATGCTTTGGCACTTCTTCTCAGACCAGTCACTGAATTGTACAAAATTCACTTTTTTTCACATGTCACCATCTGATCAAGAAATGGTTCATTATTGTTGCATAGGACAAGAGAAGATGACACTTCAAAATGGCAATTTTTTTGATTTGTGGTCAGCTCATGAGGCACCCACTTATAGAACTTTTTCACCTTTCCAGTTTGCTTCAAATGCCAAATAACTGGAGAATGGTGGAGTTGAGTTCTGCAGCAACAGTTTTGTTAATTGTTTTGTAATTGCTTTGTTCCTTTCTTCCTCTGTTGCCTCCTTCTTTGGGGGTGTGATAATTGTCTGTAATGTTATGCTCAGATTCCTTTATCTTTTGCATGTCTTTTATGGGTTTTTGCTGTGTGATTACAAAGGGGTAAAACATCTTGTAATTATATCATTCTATTGCAAGCTAAGACAAATTAATTTTAAATACATATAAAGCTCTATAATTTTACTTTCTGCCCTGTTTTATGTTTTGATGTTGCAGTTTACATCTTCTTAGTGTATCCTTTACCAATTATTATATTGTATATAACCAATTATTATAGTTACACAATTTTGTTGTAGAGTTATTTTTACTACTTTTGCTTTTTAACCTTCATAATAGATTTCCAAGTGATTTATCCACCACCATTATAACATTAGAGTATTTTAAATTTAACTGGATATCTACCTTTACCAGTGACATTTATACTTTCATACATTTTCATTTTAGTTTAAAGAGGTCCCTTTAACATTTCTTCAAAAGCCACTCTAGTCGTGATAAACTTTCCACTTTTACTTGTCTGGAAAACTTTCTAGGTAGAGTATTCTTGATCCTCAGGTTTTGTTTTGTTTTTTCCCAGTATTTCAACTATGTGCTGCTCCCTTCTGGCCTGCTAAAAGTCTTGTAAGTGTTGCCTTGTACATAACTTGGTTTTCTCTTCCTGCTTATAAAATTCTCTCTTTGTCTTTAACTTGTGACGTTTTAATTATAATGTGTCTCAGTGTGTTTCTCTTTGTTTCCATCTTTTTTTGGAACTCAGTGGGTTTCCTAGATCTGATATTTGTTTTTTTCCCCCTATGTTAAGAGAAGTTTTTACCCATTATTTGAATATGTTCTCTCTCTCGCTCTTCTCTTTCTGGGACCTCCTCTAATGCAAACGCTTATCTGCCTGACATTGTCCCATAAATCCTTTAAGCTAACTTCACTTTTTAAAAATCATTTTCCATTTTTATTTAATTCATTTTTGCTCCTCTGACTGGATGACTTCTACTTCCCTTTCTTGGAGTTGGCTGATTCTTTCTCAGTTTGATCTAGTAAGCTGCCAAACACTCCTGTTGAGTTTTGCCATAAAAGTCTTGTGTTCTTCAGCTCTGTTTAATGCTCTTGATAATACTCTTGATTTCTCTTTATTACTTTCTTATATTTTCTGTCTCTGTTCACAGTCTCACTTTATTCATGCATTGTCCTCTGTACCTCAGTAAGCATGTTTATGACCCTTATTTCGAACTCTTTGTCAAGTAAATCACTTGTCTTCATTTCATTAAAGTCTTTTTTTGAAGTTTGTTTGTCTTGTTCTTTTTCTTGGAACCTCTTCCTCTGTTTTTTTCATTTAGCTTGCCTCTTTGTGTTGATTTCTGTGCATTACGTAAAATAACTACCTCTCCTAGCCTTAAAAGTGGGGCCTGTGATTGGCCAAGCTGCCTCCTTCGTTCTCAGTGGCTCCCAGTCTTTGGGGCTGTGACAAGACCCATCAGGGTCCCAAATGGGAAGATCTTAGTCAGCACCTGGATGCAGGCTGTTTAGAAGTTGGACCCTAAGGCATCAGCTTTTAAAGTTTGCAAGTTAATCTCTTTCAAGGAAATATTGGAAGATGGGTGTTTGTGTCTGCTGCTTCTGCATTTAGCTCTGGGCAGAAAACCAGTTAGAAACTGTTTGTTTGCTACAGCAGTCAAAACCGTATGGTACTGACATAAAGATGGACATACAGACCAATGAAACAGAATGGAGTTCAGAAATAAAGCCCTTTGTATATGGTTAACTAATTGTCAACAGGATTTCCAAGAAAGCAAAATGAAGAAAGTATAGTCTTCCAGTGGTGCTGGGAAAACAGGATATTGACATGCAAAAGAATGACATTAGATCCTCATCTTTGTCAGCTGAAAAAAATTCACAACCTAAAAGTTGGGAATTATTTTTCATTTAGCAGACTTTCTGAGGACTTCAAGCCTGGGAGGCAGACTCTCAGATAGCTCTGAGGGACTGCTCCAAAGAGATAAGGGAGGAACCAGGTGAAAAGGAGTTTTGCAAGAAAGACCAGGTAGTCGGTACATCAATAGATTACTGTTAATTAAAGAAAGCAATATATATCAAATTAGTGAATTTAGTACTTTTCTATATATAAGAAGATGCAAGAGTTTGGATTCACTGAAATCATTCCTTTGACATGCACCTTGGCTCTCTTGTCTGGTGACTCAGCTGGTAAAGAACCCACCTACCAATGCAGAAAAAAATAAGAGAAGTGGGTTCGATTTCTGGGTTGGGGAGATCCACTGGAGAAGGAAATGGCAACATACTCCAGTATTCTTACCTGGAAAATTCCATGGACAGAGGACCCTGGTGGGCTACATACAGTCCATGGGGTGGCAAAGAGTCAGACAACTGAGTTGTGCATGCACACTCATTGCTTCGGTTCACTTCTTAACTCTATAGTAGTCAGTATTCTGTTCTTTCCTATTCTGAGTTTGCTCAAGGCTCATCATCTGGATGGTTATGGTGGCTTGACGGCAGAAATGTGCTTTGTTTACTGATGTGACAGACAACATTTTTCATTTGCGTTTTGTGTGCGTGCGTGCCAAGTCACTTCAGTCATGTCAGACTCTTTGTGACCTCATGGACTGTAGCCCGCCAGGCTCCTCTGTCCATGGGATTCTCCAGGCAAGAATACTGGAGCAGGTTGCCATGACCTCCTCCAGTGGATCTTCCTGACCCAGGCACTGAACCCATGTTGCTTACATCTTCTGCATTGGCAGGCAGGTTCTTTACCACTAACACCACCTGGAAAGCCCCTCATTCACATCTTATACCACCACAAAAGTCAATTCAAAATGGATTAGACTTAAACGTAAGACCTGAAAGTGTAAAACTCCTAGAAGAAAACATAAGGAAAATCTTTATCACATTGGACTTGGAAACGATTTCATGCAGATGACACCAAAGTCCAGGCAACAGAAACAAACAAAATAAGCCAGAGTACATCAAACTAAAACACTTCTGAACAGCAGAGATAACAATCAACAAATTTCAAAGGCAACCCAGGGAAAGGCAGAAAATATTTGCAAACCATGTTTCTGATAGGGGGTTAATCTCTAATATATATGAGGAACTCTTGTAGCTCAATGGTAGGAACTCTTATAGCTTAATAGTAAGAAAGAAAAAAAAAGAATAACCTGATTTAAAAATGGACAAAGAACTTGGATAGGCATTTCTCCAAAGAAGTTATACAAATGGCCAACAGATAACATGAAGGAAAAAAAAAAACAAAACTTAATGTCTAGTTCTCAGGGAAATGCAAATCAAACCACAATGAGATGGTATCTCATACCTGTCAGGATGACTGTTACCAAAATAAAAAAAAAGGCATGTTAATGAGATGTTGAGAATTATAATGAAGTCCTATATACTATGGATGGGAGTGCTAAATGGTACAACTGGAAAACAGTGTGGAAAATTAAAAGTAGAACTGCCATGTGATGCAGCAATCCCAGTTCTGGGTATTTACCCAAAATAATTGAAATCAGGATGTCAAAGAGATGTTAGCATTCCTATATTCACTGCAACACTCTCTATTAATACATTAACCAAGGTGTGGAGTGGAAAGAGCCTAAATGTCCATTGATAGACAAATGGTTAAAGAAACTGCTGTGTTTGTGTGTGTTTTACCAGTTACATCTATGCCTTAGGGTGCTAAGGGAGAGTTTCTGGGGGTGCTGATCATGTTTGTGTGCTTTTCTGTAAATATATTATTCTTTAAGTGATAGTTTATTTAAAAAACTATATATATTGTATATTATACTATATATAATACTATATATTATACATATATAGTATGTAGTATATGTACATATAGTATATACATATATACATATATAGTATATATAATATAGATATATACAGATATAGTATATATGTATAATATATACATTATATACCAGGTGCTTCCCTGGTAGCTCAGACAGTAAAGTGTCTGCCTGCAATGCCGGAGACCCGGGTTCGATCACTGGGTCAAGAAGATCCCCTGGAGAAGGAAATGGCAATCCACTCCATTACACTTGCCTGGAAAATTCCATGGACAGAGGAGCCTGGTGACCTACAGTCCATGGGGTCGCAAAGAGTCGGACACGACTGAGCGACTTCACTTTCATATACAGAGAGAGACAGACCAACAGGTGTAGACAGAGGAGAGGCACAAAGAAAGATATTGTGCTGTGAAATGGCTCTTATATCTTTCTTAAATTTCCCTAAACCTGAGAAAGTGGTACTGTTGCTTGAATGATTTCAGTAAAACACATGTAAACAAAATCAAGGTGATAGTAAAATGTCACATTCAAATATTATTTCAAGTTATCTGAATGCAGAAAGAGAATAGTGTGCCTAAAAAAGTTTTTCTGTGTTTGTCTAAGAAACTAATTTGTATTTATATATAGGGTTATTTTAATACTATTTTGTAGTATTATACTAAAATTCATAGTATTATAATTTTATCATCAAACATAATAGTAACAGAATAACCATCATACAACCAAAATGTTTTTTCTAAAGGAAAGAAAACCCGGGTACTGACTTCTTATTCATTTATTGTGCCATCTCCTTATTACATTTGTTTTTATATATTTCTTTGCCCATAGTCACATTGTTTTTGGAGTTTTGGAAGCGACGACAAGCCAGACTGGAATATGAGTGGGACCTGGTAGACTTTGAAGAGGAGCAGCAGCAGCTCCAGCTAAGACCTGAATTTGAAGCTATGTGTACCAAAAGGAAACTGAATGCAGTGACTCAGGTATATTAGGAAACTGACATAGGCAGTGTATTTCAGTGGACACACTGTGGGTGGCCTCTCAATGATGTGTATTTTAATCTGCCGTTAAATATGAATATTCTCCAACATATAAATCACATAAACTTATTTACTTGATTCTAATATGCATTTTGAACACATGAAAAAGTAGGTAGAAAAGAGTAATGAGTCCCAGGACGGAGTCATCACCCAGCTTCAATGATTATTAATTCATGGGCACTTTTTTCTTTTACACACCCACCCCCCCGCCACTAGAGTGAGCATGCGTGAGTGTGTGCTAAATCACTTCAGTCACGTCCAACTCTGTGTGATCCTGTGGACTGTAGCCCACCAGGCTCCTCTGTCCGTGAGATTTTCCAGGCAAGAATACTGGAGTGGGTTGCCATGCCCTCCACCAGACGATCTTCCCGACTCAGGGACTGAACCTGTGTCTCCTGTGTCTCCTGCGTTGGCAGGCGGGCTCTTTACCGCTTTTGCCGCCTGCAATTATTTTGAAGCAGATCCAAGCCATCATACATAAAATACCTGGTGTTAGTGCTAAGTGAAATAAAATGAAATGGAAAATAATGTGTTGTGGACTTTATATATAAATTTGTATATATGTATATATATATATATGAAACACACACACATATATGGAAATGATACTAAGTTAATGTGTGAAAATTAAAATGGTATTGTATTAAGGTAATGAGCTTATGATTGATTGCTTTATTAGACCAAAGTTTATCCATCTGTTCCATACTAATTGACTGTAATGGGAAGATAATTGCACCGGTGTCTAGAAAGGAAAGTCTAGATTTGGGGATAACTGGCAAACTGGCTGTATGTTGTTAATTGAGTTTTTTGACTTCTTGTTATCTCATTTTTGTTTCATGTGAAAATGAAAGGTACTTTGTAACTCTTGGCTGCATATTCTTAGAGTTCTTACCTTGCCATACTCTATAATCACCATGTTACCTGATGATATTAAAAGGAGACTAGAAAGCCTCTAAAATCTCTTCAGTACAGTTCCCTACTCTGTTCAGGACACTATGCTTATGTATAACACTCAAAATCCTCACAGTTCAGGCATTCACTAAAGATTTATTAAATCGCTTTGAAACAATACAAAAAATTCAGTAAATGAATGAAGAGAAAAATCACCTCAGAAAATATATTAATAATTTGAAATTAATTGAAATATATTAAAAGAAATATTATCCTAATAATGATTTGATGTATATCTGTTCATACTTCATGGGATAGGAAAAGAATATAAAAGCAGTTCAGTTGGCTTTGCCAAAAACTATTGACCTAAAACCAAGATGTATTGAAACCAAGATGTATTCAAATGTTTACATTTGAAACCAGTTAGAAAAACATATGTATTAGTTCACTGTGAATCATCTACTTCACTTAGCTTTAATGGTTTTGGAAATGAGGTTTTTGTTTTTAACTTCATTGCAGTGCTTCTTCAATCGTAAAGCACAACCTAACCTCTTACATTTGAGTCTGTTAGGAACATGCACATGCATGCGTGAAAACCCACACAAGTGTACACACAAATATGCACACACATACAAACACACAAACATTGGATACACACATGTACATCATCAGATGTATGCACACACATCCTGAAGTTCAGTAGAGCTCTTGGGCAGCCTGCCCAATTCAGTTTAACTCAGTTAGAAAATGTTAGCGTCATTAAAGCATATCCACTTGAGCAGCAGCCTTCAGGTTTGGCTTTGTTTTTCCTGTCTGTGTTGCCCTGAATACCACTAGAATTCAACACTCAGGAAATAATGTATATCTTATAAGTCTTATCATTTGTAGAACATTCCATCTAGGAGCCTTAAAGGTTTCTACCTAAACATAAGGACCCACTACTAGAATACAGCTTCCCACGAGCTACGGTGAATCCACTGATTCCGAGCGCCTTGAACTGGGCTTTGTGGTTTTGACTACGGCTTGGAAGCCCGACTCTGACGGTAGATTTTTAATTTTGCTGTGATTTCTTCAAAATTACAGGAGATGGAACCTTACTTGCCTCTGTGTAGCCGTCTTCCATGGTACATTTTATCGGGAGTCACAGTGACATTATGGGTGAGCATTCTTTAAAACCGTTGTCATCTATTTGATTTCAGATCATATTGGGGTCACTTCAACAGTTTCATCTGCAATGGCCCGCGTCCCTCTCTTCCCTCCCCCTCCAGGGTATTTTGTTTTTATCTTGAATGGAGCACTTACATAAAATAAACTGTAATTTACATGGATGTGTCATAATTAAACCTTGGAAAAAGAGTTGTGGGGAGAGAAAGGTGCTTTATATTAAAGCCTATTCCTCCTCCTCCCCCAGTTCTTCGTTAATTTGGTGATAACTTGAAATCAGAACAGTATAATAAACAATTTGAGCTATTTGGTAATTTTTTTAAAAATTATTAATTTGTCTTTATACCCATCTCGAGTATCTATACAATACCATTAAGGTTCATTCTCTTGCCAAAATAATGGAAGAAAATGTTACATCTTCTACTTAAAGAATTTAATTTAGTATATCCCATTGTTAGGGAGTCAGATTTTCTCCATGCCTTTTACCTAATAGCTTCCTCCATCTTCATAATCTATTTCCTGCCTTCCCTTTCCAAATCTATGCCCTCTTACAGTTAACCTTTAATTTTAGGAAACAGACAAAGTTACCCTCTGAGATGTTAGCCTGTTGAAGTATAAATAATTGGCAATTGTAGACTATTGATTAACCTCTCTACTCCATTTTGTCCCATAATTTTTTTAATCTTTAACCTTTTTTATTAAAGGCTTGGTTTTTCTATTTAAATGTGTATTTTCCTAGATGATATAACAATCATTTTAGGAAAGATGATAGAATTAAAAGGGGTTATAATCAATTGGGGACACTAAATGAAAAATATTCTAGAGTGTGGTAAGATCACTGTCATTTATTTCTAGTACTCATTTAATTTTATTCAGTTCCTCAACTTTCACAATAAAATTCTCCAATCATTGTTATAAAGATCTTTGTGATTTTGCAGTATGGGAAGGTATAAAATTTATACTGGATCTATACAAATATCTGAACTACCAGGCATATCAGATTGCTAATGGCAATATTGTAAGGGGAAATAAAATTGAATTTTTAAACATATTTTTCTTGAGGAAGTATGTAATCTTCACAATACATATTTAACTAAAGCAGAGGTTGCCAAACATTTGCTGTAAAGGATATATTATAGGTTTTGTGGGCCACAAATAGTCTCTTACGCATAATTGTCTTCTTCTTTATAATCTTTTAAAAATGCAAAAAAAGGAAAAATCTTAGAGGGCTACCCAGAAACAGGTAAGGCCACAGTCAGATGCTGGCTTGCTGGCTAATTTTCCAACTTGTTCAAGAGGGTGGACTTAGAGGATAAGCAATGAGTACTTTTCTATTTTCTACTTACTCAGCTGCTACCATATGCCTTATCTCTAACCTTTTTACTTTCCTAGTTTTCATTTCCTGCCATTTATACCATCTACAGTGAGAGGGGGCTTCCTTGGTGGCTCAGCGGTAAAGAATCCGCCTGCCAAGCAGGAGATGTGGGTTTGATCCCTGGGTCAGGAAGATCCCCTGGAGAAGGAAATGGCAACCCAGTATTCTTGCCTGGGAAATCCTATGGACAGAGGAGCCTGGTGGGCTACAATCTATGAGATCGCAAGAGCTGAACATGACTGAGCAACTAAACAACAACAGTAGTGAGAGGAACTGGTTGGCTTGCTCTCCACGTCAGATCTGCTAAACTTAATATATGAGCTGAAGAGAAGAGTGTGTTTCAGCTATGTATGCGTCACACAGATACAGAGACCAGAGTGACCGGTTTTTGTTTCCCTCCCCCAGATGGCTCTGGTTGTCGCGTGTATGGTAGCTGTGATTGTATACCGCCTGTCAGTCTTTGCTACATTTGCTAGCTTCATGGAAAGTGAAGCATCCTTAAAGCATGTCAAAAGTTTCCTCACTCCCCAGATAACCACATCTCTCTCTGGATCGTGCTTGAACTTTATTGTCATCTTGATCTTGAATTTCTTTTATGAAAAAATATCTGCCTGGATTACAAAAATGGGTAAGCTGGCCAAATCATTAGTATGACTCTAAAAAAGAATTCCTACCAATGTTACACCTTCATTCTGGATCAGCCCCCAGAGAGTTCATTTTTCAAAGCACATTTCAAGACAGTTTTGCTCTACAGGTAGACACATAGCCTGGTACTTCAGGATTCCCTAACAGCTATATTCAGGCCTATTATAATGGAAGCAGGAAGAACTAAAAGGAATTAGGCCTCTGTAGATCTTCTTTGCGTATTCTTGCCTTAATCCTTCCTTGATGGGATTAATTGAAGCCTAAATAAAATCCTCACACATTTCTCAAGACACAGATAATTTTTATTTCTTGTATATGGCTTTTGGAAGGTGTTGAATTTTGAAAGCCTGTGTCAGAAAGGCAGATCAATCAAGTCCTCCTGAATAAATCTAAAAGTTAGTGCTTTTCTTTTCAGTTGCCATTTCTTAAGACCTGGATTATGTTCTTGTGAAAATTTCTCCTAAAGCCATGAGGGAAGGTGAAGAGGTCCCAGGTGGAATGGGAGGGTCAGTTGGGGAGAGTAGCACAGGGTTTTCCTGCCCTTGCCCCCAGCAAGCCGGAGATGAGATCAGAGACTTAGCTCCTGCCTCAGCTTCTCCTGTGACTGCACTCTCCAAGAGCTTCTGCCTCTCCTCCAAATCTGTGCACTGTCCTTGGACCAATGGTAACAAAAAAGGCAGCACAGTATTTACTCAGCAGTAGGGTAAACACTGGAGAAGGAAATAGCAGCCCACTCCAGTGTTCTTGCCTGGAGAACCCCAGGGACATAGGAGCCTGGTGGGCTGCTGTCTACGGGGTCGCACAGAGTTGGACACGACTGAAGTGACTTAGCAGCAGCAGCAGGGTAAACACTGGGAAGTCACTGCCATTAAATATTCTTTTCAAATTTGGAGTTCACAACAGTGTGTGTGTGTGTATGTGTGTATACATATATGTGTGTATACATATGTGTGTATACATATATGTGTGTATACATGTGTGTGTGTGTGTGTGTATAAGCACCTAAAACCCAAGCACCTAAAATTACCTTAGCTTTCACCACCTGTACTCACATTAGAGATTTTGTAGGAATGCAACTAAATTTTAGTAAAGTGGAGGAGTTATCTGTGTCTTTAGAATATGTGTTACCATTTCCATGTTGCTGAACATGTCATGGTTTTGGCTGGATCAGCTCATACCCTTGGAAGATACCATCTCAGAAAAACATGGTCCCTTACTCTTTCACGGCTCATGCTGTTCTCCTGTGGTGTGAAGAGACTCTTAACATTTTCTTATCTTTGGAGTTCATTAAGTGATAGATCATGATCATCCACTTTAAATGAAGGAGAGGGGAAATGTGTACTACCGCTGCCACTGTTTGCATGACATTATTTTAAAAATTGATAAACCCATTTAATTCATGAGAGGGAAGCACAATTCAATGTGGAAATCACCCTCTGCCCTTTATATGATTTACTTTGTTTAAACTGGATTGGAAACAGACAAGAGAGATCTGAAATATTTATAGGATATCATGTAGTGATATGTAGACAGAAATGGCAACCCACTCCAGTACTCTTGCCTGGAGAATCCCTTGGACAAAGGAGCCTGGTGGGCTACAGTCCATGGGGTTGCAGAGTCGGACATGACTGAGCGACACACACACACACACAGATATCCTGGGAATCACAGAGATGAGCAGGAGGTGCTTCAGTTTGATAAGGGTTTGAATTCTGTATTCTGACTGTGTGTCCCTAGGCAAGTATTTCACCCCTCTAAACATACTAATGATGGCTTCCCAGGCTTCTCTGGTGATGAGATTAATGCAATGCTGGTCCTAGAAAGCTTAGTATACATCTATGGCTACTTAATATTGGTCAGTTATGAACTGAGTGGGGAGCATTTCGGTAGACTCTGAGTAATGTGACTAGCTATCCACTTGTCCCAGGGAGTAAAACACTTTAAGAAGAAACAGGAAGGTGTGTTATTAAACCTTGTTTTTGTTGTTTGTTTTTTTTTTAAATCAGAAATTCCTCGGACTCACCAGGAGTATGAGAGCAGTCTTACCTTGAAAATGTTCCTGTTTCAGTTTGTAAATTATTATTCATCCTGCTTCTACGTAGCTTTCTTTAAAGGGAAATTTGTGGGATATCCTGGAAAATACACATATTTGTTTGGTGTGTGGAGAAGTGAAGAGGTAAGAATTCTCTAGAGAGGTAATATTTATAGCTTCAGTAGGTCACTGTTACGAAGAGGGCAATGGCACCCCACTCCAGTACTCTTGCCTGGAGGATCCCATGGACGGAGGAGCCTGGTGGGCTGCCGTCTACAGGGTTGCAGAGTCAGACACGACTGAGCGACTTCACATTCCCTTTTCACTTTCATGCACTGGACAAGGAAATGGCAACCCACTCCAGTGTTCTTGCCTGGAGAATCCCAGGGACGGGGGAGCCTGGTGGGCTGCCATCTCTGGGGTCGCACAGAGTCGGACACGACTGAAGCGACTTAGCAGCAGCAGCGGCAGCTCACTGTTAATCCAGTACCTTTTGGTGTGCCCCACACTTACTCAAATTTTATCAAGTTTCAAGAAAAGTGTGAGATACTGACTCTGTCCATGGAGCATATTGGTCTTAGAATCCTGCTATCTGATAGACTCTCCAGTTTATTTGGGGAAAGACAGTTGTATTGTACCCATTGTTTGATATAAAATATGAGCTATGAACTGGAGTAGGTAAGTTCTATATTCCTGAAGGCTCCCAGCGAAGGATGGATGGTAACTTCCTGGAGGTACAGCAGAAAGGGCTCCCCGCACGGGTGTAGGATTAGACCCGCTCAGTGATTTCCAGATCTGGCTTGCAACCAGATCACATGAGGAAAATAACAACTGCCAGCCCTAACACAGATAGGAAGATTCGGAATTTTCTAAGAATAAGGCTCAGAAACGTGTGTGTGTGTGTGTGTGTGTGTTTTAATGTATTTCACAGCTGAATCTACCAGCTTCCCTTAGTAGCTCTGTCGGTAAAGAATCTGCCTGCAATGCAGGAGACCTGGGTTTGATTCCTGGGTGGGGCAGATCCCCTGGAGAAGGAAATGGCAACCCACTTCGGTATTCTTGCCCAGAGAATCCCCATGGACAGAGGAACCTGGCAGGCACAGTCCATGGGGTCTCAAGAGTCGGACACGACTTAGCGACTAAATTACCACCACCACCACTGTGATCATGCTTGAAACTTGGACCTAAATATCCCTTTGTATCATTTAATATCTGTTCCAGTGCAAATCTTCAGATTCTCACCTTCTGGTTTGAGATTTCTTTTGTTGCAGAAGTCCATCTTTCATCATTCACTTAATTTTTCTCCTTTTTCTTCCTGCTAGTGTGATCCTGCAGGCTGCCTAGTAGAACTGACAACCCAGTTGACCATCATAATGACTGGGAAACAAATCTTTGGAAACATTAAAGAGGCCATTTATCCGTATGTATGATTTACAAGTTTTGTCTTGATTTAAGTAACCATGAGAGATTTCCTCTGAAAGAAGGTGGAATTCTTTGATTATCATGGTGCCTTTGTTAGCTAATGTCTAAGTCAACAGCAACAACAAAAAATTCACTTTAACAAAATATTTATTTAATTGGAGGATATTTATAATATTGTGGTGGGTTTTGCCATACATCGACATGAATCAGCCATGGGTGCACATGTTTCCCCCTATCCTGAAATCCCCTTCCACCTCCCTCCCCACCCGATCCCTCTGGATTGTCCCGGAGCGTTGGCTTTGAGTGCCCTGCTTCTTGCATTGAATTTGCACTGGTCATCTATTTTACATGGGGTAATATACATGTTCAGTGCTATTCCACTTTTAATCAACAGTCAAATGTATATTAAGGTAATACAGACTTTTAAATATGCATCTCTGTTTGCTTGAGTGAAGTTTAGGGAAAGATAATTATCCCTGTCTCCTGTGAATATTTCACTGGGGAATCTAAATGTTATATGCCCTGTAAATTATTCTATGGTTGCATTTTATTTCTCAAAATTACTGGAAGTCAAACTCTTTGAAGATATCTGTGTGTCGTGGACACATCTGTTACTGAACCAAACTCGGGTCCAATTGCCTGCCCACAGTAAAGTCAATCTACCGACACCCGATTGTGGTAAAGGAAAGTATAGTGTCTATTGTTCAGTTCACTTCAGTCGCTCAGTCATGTCCGACTCTTGCAATCCCATGAACCGCAGCATGCCAGGCCTCCCTGTCCATCACCAACTCCCAGAGTTCACTAAAACTCACGTCCATCAAGTCAGCAAGTCAGAGATGCCATCCAGCCATCTCATCCTTTGTCGTCCCCTTCTCCTCCTGCCCCCAATCCCTCCCAGCATCAGGGTCTTTTCCAATGAGTCAACTCTTCGCATGAGGTGGCCAAAGTATTGGAGTTTCAGCTTCAGCATCAGTCCTTCCAATGAACACCCAGGGCTGATCTCCTTTAGGATGGACTGTTTGGATCTCCTTGCAGTCCAAGGGACTCTCAAGAGTCTTCTCCAACACCACAGTTCAAAGGCATCAATTCTTCAGCGCTCAGCTTTCTTCACAGTCCAACTCTCACATTCATACATGACCACAGAAAAACCATAGCCTTGACTAGACGGACCTTTGTTGGCAAAGTAATGTCTCTGCTTTTCAATATATCTCTTGCTTTTCAACCTATATCTAGGTTGATCATAACTTTCCTTCCAAGGAGTAAGCGTCTTTTAATTTCATGGCTGCAATCACCATCTGCAGTGATTTTGGAGCCCAAAAAAATAAAGTCTGCCACTGTTTCCCCGTCTATCTGCCATGAAATCATGGGACCACATGCCATGATCTTAGTTTTCTGTATGTTGAGCTTGAAGCCAACTTTTTCACTCTCCTCTTTCACTTTCATCAAGAGACTTTTTAGTTCCTCTTCACTTTCTGCCATAAGGGTGGTGTCATCTGCATATCTGAGGTTATTGAGATTTCTCCCAGCAATCTTGATTCCAGCTTGTGCTTCTTCCAGCCCAGCATTTCTCATGATGTACTCTACGTATAAGTTAAATAAACAGGGTGACAATATACAGCCTTGATGTACTCCTTTTCCTATTTGGAACCAGTCTGTTGTTCCATGTCCAATTCTAACTGTTGCTTCCTGACCTATATATAGGTTTCTCAAGAGGCTGGTCAGGTGGTCTGGTATTCCCATCTCTTTCAGAATTTTCCACAGTTTATTGTGATCCACACAGTCAAAGGCTTTGACATAGTCAATAAAGCAGAAATAGATGTTTTTCTGGAACTCTCTTGCTTTTTTGATGATCCAGCAGATGTTGGCAATTTGATCTCTGGTTCCTCTGCCTTCTCTAAAACCAGCTTGAACATCAGGAAGTTCATGGTTCATGTATTGCTGAAGCCTGGCTTGGAGAATTTTGAGCATTACTTTACTAGTGTGTGAGATGAGTGCAATTGTGCAGTAGTTTGAGCATTCTTTGGCATTGCCTTTCTTTGGGATTAATGAAAACTGACCTTTTCCAGTTCTGTGGCCACTGCTGAGTTTTCCAAATTTGCTGGCATATTGAGTGCGGCACTTTCACAGCATCATCTTCCAGGATTTGAAATAGCTCAGCTGGAATTCCATCACCTCCACTAGCTTTGTTCATAGTGATGCTTTCTCAGGCCCACTTGACTTCACATTCTAGGATGTCTAGCTATAGTTGAATGATCACACCATGGTGATTATCTGGGTCATGAAGCTCTTTTTTGTACAGTTCTTCTGTGTATTCTCACCACCTCTTCTTAATATCTTCTGCTTCTGTTAGGTCCATACCATTTCTGTCCTTTATCGAGCCCATCTTTGCATGAAATGTTCCCTTGGTATCTCTAGTGTTCTTGAAGACATCTCTAGCCTTTCCCATTTTGTTGTTTTCCTCTATTTCTTTGCATTGATCACTGAGGATGTATATAGGAATGCCATATATTGATAAACTCTTATTATTTGTAATAATTTTTGTCTATCTTCATTTGAGTTTTTTAGGCAAGCAGTCCATTCACATTACTATTTGTAATCATAGATTTCTCTTTCATTTCCCGTTCTTTTGACTTTTTCTTTTTCATTTTATTGTTTGGCTAAGATCTCCAATAAAGTGTTGAATGTTATCATATACACTCTTATTTTGATCTTAATTCTAATGGGAATTCTGCTAATTTTTCCCTGTTAAGAATTATGTTTAGCCCACGATTTTGGCAGATGCTTTTGATCAGACTGAGGCAATTTTCTTCTTTTCCTTCTCTTCTATCATAAGTAGGTTTTAATAGGTTGTTGAAATACATCAAATGCATTTTTCTGCATTAGTCACTATGATTTTATACTTTTCTCCTTAAATGTGTTAATATGATGTGTTACATGGATTGAGTTTTTAATTTTGAAAAAGTCTTTTCTTAATTATATCATGATATATTAAATTATATATATATATAATGTATATATTGATTTAGGTAATATCTTGTGTAGGATCATTATATTTATTGTCATGTGTTAGATAAACTTCTGTATTCCCTTGTCATACATTTTCTATTGTAACCCATTTCTCATTCCCCCAAGTGGCCTTAGTATCACAACATCGTTAAGGTTAGTGAATTAAATATATAAAAACAGTCCTGTGGTGACCTCTCCTCCATGTGCTCTTTAAAGAGCTGTCTCTGAGTAAATACATTACCGTGCAGAGGCAGGGTTGTCTTAGTTTCTTTATCATCCAAATAAAGATCTTTCATCCTTAGCAAGTAGATGTGAACAGAACACTAGATTTTGACTTGGACTTTAGTTGCAGTCATGTCTCTCTCTACTTGTTCTGTAATCTAAACTTACTTGCCCTCCCTCACCTCCATTTTTTAGATCTAATACTGTGATTCTCTGACCCCTTTCTCTTAAGTCCTATTTCATGTTTACTTTTACCACTTCCAACAGCTTAGTTCTGAATTGGTGGAGACGCCGAAAAGCCCGAACCAACTCTGAAAAGCTATACAGTCGATGGGAGCAGGATCATGACCTTGAAACTTTTGGTTCTCTTGAGTTATTCTATGAGTATTTGGAAACAGGTAATTTTCAACCTCTGCCTTGAAACTTGAAAGAAGCTGAGTAAAATAAGTGTTTTTCGTCTCTTAATATTTCTTCCTACCTTGCACATAGTAGGTGTTCAATAAATCATTGGACAGTGAATGAAAAATATTGGCTCAGTATATCTGTTTTCCCCAAATATAATGCAGGATGAAATTTAGTTTCAAAACAGCAATCTCAGAGATATTTTTCCTATCAACTTAATGTTAATATTGTTGAACAAAATTAAGTAAGGATCACTTTTTAATACTTGTCTCAAAATAGTTTAGCTTTCTGCTTTTTTTTTTTTTTTTTGCCATGGTGATTGCTCATAGAGGGAATGCAATGAAAAACATTACTAGAGTCTGACATACATTTAGTGTATATCCTTTTTTCAGGCTGAAAAGAATGAAGCTAAAAGTAGATATGCAAGGGAAACCCAAAGCGGACATAAGAAACGCATAAAATATTCTAAGGATTGAAGAGAGTTTGGGGTGAAATTTTAAGAGAGAGAACCCCAGGACTGATTGTGGAATCTACTCAGAGTGTTTCCTCTCAAATGACCTTCTCTGCTGTTTTGGTGAAATTAAAGAGGACAGTTTTCCCAGCTTATTTTCGTGGCCCATAAAAGTCATGGTAGAATAAATGAGATGACCTGAATTTGTTACCAATTCTCCACTGAAATATGTACATATGATACCTAAATTAAAATAGGTATATTTGGGCAAATAGGAAGATGTCTACAGTTATAAAACTAGGCAGTCCTTGATTTGTGGAGTCATAAGGCTGTAATTTTTAAATAATTGTGTATGTTTCAAGTGAATTTTTGCATAAATGTGTCAGAGGTTATAACTGAAAGTAAAAGATGAAATCATTGTTTCATAACAAGATTAATTATTGAGACACAACTAAGAGTTAATTTATTCTGGTTGTTTTACATACTGTATCTCTAATCTTAAAGCATTCTACAGAATAGTCATTATTCACTGCATTTTATTTGAAAGAATACTGAAGCTTGGAGAAGTTATTTGCCATGGGCCACAGAGATTATAAGTAAAGATCTGAGATTTGAACCTAGAAATTCAAGCTGTTTCTGCATAATACTTCACCTTCATTTTCTGTTTCTCGGTTCAGTAGAGAAGTTAGGAAGGAGGCAGTTTGTTCTCTTGGATTAGTAGATGAAAAGACTGATGCTAATCAGAAAGTATTATGAGAAATGCTGAAATCCAGAAACACTCAAGATCTGTCTAAAAATAGAGGACTAGTGGAAGATTCCTTTTTCTTTTTTCCTACAATGGAAAGTCATCTTTGTCTTATTGTTTTTGGTTCTCTCCGGTGGGAAGTACAGTCTGCCAGCCACGTGGATTCTTTTACCCCAAGCACTGATGGAAACAAAAGAAGAAACATAGAGAAATAAGCCAGCTTACATAGGTGTTAAGCCTTAGTGAGGAAAGAGAGTAAAACATACTTAGAAAGATGTCAAGTTAGTACAGAGGATTGGGACCTTAAAAAATACCTCATTCTAGGATATCTGTATTTCCTTTGACCACATGCAACTTATATATATATTTCTGATGTTTATGTGGTTCATTTTCTGATTTATTCTCAAATATCTTGTTTATACTACCTTCTCCTCTATTAACATTTTCAAATCTTAAATAATGCATTCATTCATAAGGCTTATAGTTGAGTACTTTTATATACTCAGAACATACAAATGAGTCAGTGATTATTTCTGATCTTAAAAAGTACATAGGTTAGCAAAATAGAAAGCTTGATTACCCCACAGATGTGCCAATACCAATATAAATACTAGACTAGCAGACCTAAGCATAGGCAATAATAATAAAAGACTGTGTTTTATGAATAAGAAGACTATCTTATCTTATCTAATAAGAATAGATGCTTTCTTCAGACAAGCAGATCTTAAAAGAAGCAGCAGGGATAGAACTGAGCTGTGCATGACTAATTTCTCCATCCTATTCTAGCAAGCAATCTAGGAAAGGGGAAGAAGGCAGCTGGAAGGAGGCCTGGAGTGTTTTGCTGGTGTAGATCCCTTCAAAATGAAGGAAGTGGTGGGAGTTAGGCCGACTGTTCCCCCTTTTCCCCTCCACAATGATGAGTTTGTGAATTTCTCTTTTCTCCCCACAGTTATCCAGTTTGGATTTGTTACGTTATTTGTGGCCTCTTTTCCTTTGGCCCCTCTTCTCGCGCTCTTGAATAACATAATAGAGATTCGAGTGGATGCCTGGAAGCTTACGACTCAGTACAGGAGACCTGTAGCTGCTAAGGCTCATAGCATAGGTGTTTGGCAAGATATTCTTTACGGAATGGCTGTCCTTTCTGTTGCAACTAATGTAAGTAGACCTATTTAAGTGGAAACTCTACTTGATGATTTTTTTTCTTGGAGATGGGGAGATTGTGAATAATGTTTAACTCAGTATGTACGTTGATTTCATCATGGTGACCTTCCTAAAGACAAAACATCCCTAATCTTTTATGTGCTAAACAACACAGATAAATCTGTGACATGCAAACTCTTAGAAATAAAAGGAAAACTGTAAAACATGCTTATTAAAATGCCATGATACCCATACCATGTGACCAAGTAGACAGAAAATAAGTAGTGGTGTAAAGAACCTAAGTAATACAATTAAAGCTTGATTATACATCAAGTTATGTAGTGCAAATAGAATATATAACATTTACCTGTTATTTTTATGGAGCACTTATTAAAAATGATAATAAAACTGAATTCCCAAAAGCAGAAATTTTACAATGCATATTCACGTACAATAATAGTATAAAAAATGAATTTGATAATAAGATAGCCAAAAATTCAGCCACTTAATATTCATGCTTCCAAGAAAGCTTATTGCACAAAGAAGAAATAAAATTGAAATTACAAGGAGAACTTAATTAAAATGAAAACTCATACAAATCAGCTAAAACCACATTTATAAAAAGTGTATACCAATAAATGCTTTTAGAAGGAAAGTATGAACTGAGCCTGTTATATGAAACTAAGAAAAAATGTAAAACTAATCAACAGAAAGTGGTAAGAAAGAAAGAATAAAGGTATATGCAGAAATAATCACATTATAAAATAAATAAAAGGTAACATAATTGCTAAATAAACTAAGAGTTGGTTCATTGAAAAGATAAACAAAATTCTGACAATCTCAAGAATGAGGTGAGAAAGTTATAAAAATGCTATATATATATATTTATTCTAATACATTTTAAAAGAGACACTGATGTATAGAACAGTCTTATGGACTCTGTGGGAGAGGGAGAGGGTGGGAAGATTTGGGAGAATGGCATTGAAACATGTGAAACGTCATGTATGAAACGAGGTGCCAGTCAAGGTTCAATGCACGATGCTGGATGCTTGGGGCTGGTGCACTGGGACGACCCAAAGGGATGGTGTGGGAAGGGAGGAGGGAGGAGGGTTCAGGATGGGGAACACATGTATACTAATTAAATAATTTTCTATTAAAGAAAAAAATAAATAAATAAATAAACTGATGAGAGAAAAAATAAATAAATAAAATCTGTTTGAAATTGTCACTTTTTTAGAAAAGAAAACTGCCAAAATGTGCTCAGTAAGTGATATAAAACAGAGAATGTACCAGTAGCTACAGGAGCAATATTAAAATATTTTTAAAATCTATCACTAAAAGGCAGAGCAAAATGATTTTAAATTGACTCATCTTACCCAAAGGAAACATGAGATTTACACTATTCCAGAGCTTAGGAAAAGATGGGAAAATAGCATTCCTACGGAATCAAATACTGAAATTAATTGCACTGAACTCTGGGAAATCTACCAGTACATGGTCTTCTGTTTCTCCATTCCTCATTCCCTATACACCCCCTGACACACTCACACAGAGTCGGTCCTGTCTTATGAAATTGATCCAGGCAAGTTAAATTTGGTTAAAGAGAGTAGAACTGTATTATGAAATAGTAAGAAATGTAAGAAATAGCAAGGCAAGATGGAAAGAGACAGATACAGGTATGGTGTTTTTGGAAACAAACAGTGAGGTTAAATTTTCAGTGTAACTCTTTCTAGCTGTGAAATCTTGTAACACTGATCATACACCAGAAATGAACTATTTTACGTTTTAGGTCAAAGACTCATATGTTAACATGATTAGTAATAGCATACTAGTAATTTTGCGTCCTTAAGGCACAAAGATCTGAACGATATACAAATCAGACTTTCATAAAACTGCTTTATTAGCTCATGATTTTCTTCTTGCTTTGTCCTTTAGGCTGTTATTGTTGCATTTACGTCGGATATGGTTCCCCGTTTAGTTTACCACTACGCCTACTCAGTAAACGAAAGTTGGCCTATGAGTGGGTATATCAATAACAGCCTATCAGTATTCCTCATAGCCGATTTTCCAAACAACACTGTACCTTCGGAAAAACGAGACTACAACACTTGCAGGTTTTCTCTTGTTTTCATTTTGCTTTTTAAATGTATTTCTTAAGTTCTCTGTTTTCTTCATGTCTTAACAAAAATTTACTTGGGGCAGTAAAAATCTTGGATAAAGTACATCAGTTCTAAAATTCATACATTGTATGGTTCTGATTTGAAAAAAGTAGAATACTCAAAAGTAAGAGAATACTATCAGTAAAGATAATGTCACTTTTGAATTGCTTCTTATCTTCTAAATTTATTGGAAAAATTTTCTCCAGCAAATGTCCCCTTGATTCAAGCTTTCATGTCTATAGATCACACAGCATGGTCATATTATATGTGCATTCAACCTACTTGAATTTAACTCTGTGTCCTCAAACAGAGAGAGAGGAAGAGAGAAGAACAATATAGTTGGTTCATTAGCCATCCCATTTGAAAGGTTTCTTCGATGCAGGGAGTGTGAAATTGGATTTGTAAACCTGCTCTTTTCACACTCTGTGTCTCATGAACTGTGTGGATCTTTTTACTTTAGGATTTAAAGATCATTTATACATATATACACACATATGTGTGTGTGTGTATATATATATGCATGTGTGTATATACATGTGTGTGTATATGTGTGTGTGTGTATATATATATATGTACACACACACACATACACACACATATATGGTACATCAACTTAAACCTTAAACCAACTGCTTCATCTGGGATTCCAATAAAAACAGCAATATCTGTTTTTGTCTACCTGCAACATAGGTAGACAAAAACCTTTTTATATTCCATATTTTGTATTTATTGTTGGCTGCCCGCGGGCTTTCTCCAGTTGTGGCAGGTGGGGCTTAGCGGCTAGCTTTGGCGGCTTCTCACTGCAGTGGCTTCTCTTGTCGCAGAGCACGGGCCCTAGGCGGCCAGCTCAGTGGTTGGGCACACAGGCTTAGCCTCCGTGAGGCACGTGGTATCCTCCCACACCAGGGACAGAATCTGTATCCCCATGGATGAGGTAGACTCCCAACCACTGGGCCACTAGGGAAGTCCTGTTCCATATTTACATAGAGAAGAATCGTAACGAGTGTCAGGTTTCTTGATGCCATCACTTCCTAGCTGGACTGAATCTTTGAAGAACATCAATATCTAGACACATTATAGAAAAAAAAATGAATTCACAAATTGAACACCAGGGAAACCCCCGAAGGATAATAAGTAACACGAAAACAATGCAGTGTCCTGTAAACCAAAAGAAAACAGAGTTTCAAGAAAATGAGAATGATCAACAGTGTCAAGTTCTGTTCTTCACAGACATAAAATAAGATGTGAATTAAAATTTTCCTTCAATTTAATGACCAGAGACAGTTGGTGTCAGTGGAGTGATGGTAGAACTGAGTTGTTAAGGAATAGGAAGAAAGGGAATGAAAAGAGCAAATTTAGCTAACTCCTGAGAAACTTGTCTTCATGGCAAGAGAGAAGTTTCACTTGTGTCTCCTGCTACGTCTATACTATACATTAGAAGCATATGGCTATGATTGTTATCTGTATAGGGAAAATAAATGTTTGGTAATAGCAGTTATTTTCCTTTGACTTGACTTTTGTGGTCAACTAAAAGGGTCTCTTACAAGAAACAATATGAATTTATACTAAGTGTCTTTGTTTGTAGTTGTAGCTTATTTTTTGCATTGACTTCCATTTTTTCAGATACAGAGATTACAGAAATCCTCCTGACAGTGAGGACAAATATGCTCATAATATTCAGTTCTGGCACGTCCTTGCTGCCAAGATGACCTTCATCATAATCATGGAGGTAAGCCTTTCTTAACTTTCATGCCAGTAAGTCTCTTTTCACCCTTCAGGCATATATTTCTAAGAGTATCTGTTGAGCAGAAAATTAGCATTATCTCACTAGAGTGTTTTGAAGGAAGTATTTGTTGTCATAAAAAGTAAGTTAGGAATAGTTTAAGTACAGCAATTGCCTGTTATTCCTTGCTATTGTTGAAGATACCAAGGTCACAGAAAAGAAAAATTAAGATCTCTTCCCTTGAGGTCAGAGGATCCACCAATTTTACCAAACACCTGTTATGTACCAGTTCCAGAAGCTATAATAATAACTTTCTACGTTCAGCTGTATTATTCACCCTTGACAAATAAATCTGACAGTCAGCAAAATTAAGTAGTTGGTTTAAAGATAATCAGCTAATATTAAAGCTGAGTTTCAGTGCCAGATATCTCACTGCCAAACCTCCATTCTTCCCACTGCATTACATTTCCTTTCTTGTAGAATAGCTAGTATGATTATGGATATAAGACAAGAGAACCAATACAGAGAGGGTGTTTGACCAAGGTTTAAACCGAGGACCACAAATCATGAGACATTAAGGCCTATAAGGCAGAGATAAATAAATGTAGGGCTTCCATGGTGGCTCAGTGGTAAAGAACCTGCCTGAAAATGCAGGAGATGCAGGTTCGATCCATGGGTTGGGAAGATCCTCGGGAGAAGTAAGTAACAACCCATCGAGTAGAAGTAGTGGCAACCCATGGAGTGAGGAGTCTGGCAGGCTGCAGCCCATGAGGTCACAAAAGAGTTGGACACGACTTAGCGACTAAACAACTAAGAAATATAAGGCACTTATTCACTTGATTGTTGGTGGTGGTGTTCAGTTGCTAAGTTGTGTCTGACTCTTTGCGACTCTGCCATCCCCATGGATGGCAGCACAACAGGCTTCCCTGTCTTTCACTATCTTCCGGAGTTTGCTCAAACACATGTCCATCAAGTCGGTGATGCCAGGCAACCATTTCATCCTCTGTTGCCCCTTCTCCTCCTGCCTTCAATCTTTCCCAGCATCGGGGTCTTTTCAAATGAGTCAGCTCTTCGCATTAGGTGGTGAAAGTATTGGAGCTTCAGTTTCGGTGTCAGTCCTTCCAATTAATATTCAGGATTGATTTCCTTTAGGATTGACTGGTTTGATCTCCTTGCACTCCAGTGGACTCTCAAGAGCCTTCTCCCAACACCACAATTCGAAGGCATCATTCTACGATGCTCAGCCTTCTTAATGGTCCAACTCTCATATCAGTACATGACTACTGGAAGTATCATAGCTTTGACTAATGGGACTTTTGTTGGCAAAGTGATGTCTCTTCTTTTTAATATGCTGTCTAGGTTTGTCACAGCTTTTCTTCCAAGGAGCGAGTGTCTTTTAATTTCCTGGCTGGAATCACCGTCTGCAGTTTTTGAAGCCCAGTCTGTCACTGTTTCCACTGTTCCCCACCCCCACCCCCATCTATTTGCCATGAAGTAATAGGACTGGATGCCATTATCTTAGTGTTTTTTGAATGTTGAGTTTTAAGCCAGCTTTTTCACTCTCCTCTTGCACCTTAATCAAGAGGTTCTTTAGTTCCTCTTTGCTTTCTGTCATTAGGGTGGTGTCATCTGCATATCTAAGGTTATTGATATATCTCCTGGCTCTTGATTCCAGCTTGTGAGTCATCCAGCCTAGCATTTTCCATGATATACCCAGCATAGAAATTAAATAAGCAGGGTGACAATATATATACAGCCTTGATGTATTCCTTTTCCAATTTTGAACCAGTCCATTGTCCCATTTCTGGTTCTAACAGTTGCTATTTGACCTGCATACAGGTTTCTCAGGAGGCAGGTGAGGTGGTCTGCTATTCCCATCTCTTTAAGAATTGTTCACAGTTCGTTGTGATCCACACAGTAAAAGGCTTTAACATAGTCAATGAAACAGAAGTAGATGTTTTTCTGGAATTCTTTTGCATATGGATGTTGGCAATTTGATCTTGGTTCCCCTGACTTTTCTAAATCCAACTTGAACATCTGGAAGTTTTTGGTTAACATCCTGTTGAAGCCTAGCTTAAAGGATTTTGAGTATTACTTTACTAACGTGTAAAATGAGTGCAATTGTGTGGTAGTTTGAACAGTCTTTGGCGTTGCCCTTCTTTGGAATTGGAGTGAAACTGAGCTTTTCCAGTCTTGTAGCCACTGCTGAGTTTTCCAAATTTGCTGGCATATTGACTGCAGCACTTTAACAGCATCATCTTTTAGGATTTGAAATAGCTCAGCTAGAATTCCATCACCTCCACTAGCTTTGTTCATAGTAATGCTTCCTAAGTCCAGCTTGATTTCACACTCCATCTGGTTCCAGGTGTTCTCAGTTCACATACTGCTGAAGCCTAGCTTGAAGGATTTTGAGCATTCAGTTCAGTTCAGTTCAGTCGCTCAGTTGTGTCCGACTCTTTGCAACCCCATGAATCACAGCACGCCAGGCCTCCCTGTCCATCACCAACTCCTGGAGTTCACCCAGACTCACGTCCATCGAGTCAGTGATGCCATCAAGCCATCTCATCCTCTGTTGTCCCCTTCTCCTCCTGCCCCCAATCCCTCCCAGCATCAGAGTCTTTTCCAATGAGTCAATTCTTCGCATGAGGTGGCCAAAGTACTGGAGTTTCAGCTTTAGCATCATTCCTTCCAAAGAAATCCCAGGGCCGATCTCCTTCAGAATGGACTGCTTGGATCTCCTTGTAGTCCAAGGGACTCTCAAGAGTCTTCTCCAACACCACAGTTCAAAAGCATCAATTCTTCGGTGCTCAGCCTTCTTCACAGTCCAACTCTCACATCCATACATGACCACAGGAAAAACCATAGCCTTGACTAGACGGACCTTTGTTGGCCAAGTAATGTCTCTGCTTTTGAATATGCTATCTAGGTTGGTTAAAACTTTCCTTCCAAGGAGTAAGCGTCTTTTAATTTCATGGCTGCAGTCACCATCTGCAGTGATTTTGGAGCCCAGAAAAAGAAAGTCTGACACTGTTTCCACTGTTTCCCCATCTATTTCCCATGAAGTGATGGGGCCGGATGCCATGATCTTTGTTTTCTGAATGTTGAGCTTTAAGCCAACATTTTCACTCTCCTCTTTCACTTTCATCAAGAGGTTTTGAGTTCCTCTTCACTTTCTGCCATAAGGGTGGTGTCATCTGCATATCTGAGGTTATTGATATTTCTCCCAGCAATCTTGATTCCAGCTTGTGTTTCTTCCAGTCCAGCGTTTCTCATGATGTACTCTGCATATGTTAAATAAGCAGGGTGACAATATACAGCCTTGACGTACTCCTTTTCCTATTTGTAACCAGTCTGTTGTTCCATGTCCAGTTCTAACTGTTGCTTCCTGACCTGCATACAGGTTTCTCAAGAGGCAGGTCAGGTGGTCTGGTATTCCCGTCTCTTTCAGAACTTTCCACAGTTTATTGTGATCCACACAGTCAAAGGCTTTGGCGTAGTCAATAAAGCAGAAATAGATGTTTTTCTGGAACTCTCTTGCTTTTGGCAATTTGTTGGCAATTTGATTTCTGGTTCCTCTGCCTTTTCTAAAACCAGTTTGAACATCTGGAAGTTCACGGTTCACATATTGCTGAAGCCTGGCTTGGAGAATTTTGAGCATTACTTTACTAGCGTGTGAGATGAGTGCAATTGTGCGGTAGTTTGAGCATTCTTTGGCATTGCCTTTCTTTGGGATTGGAATGAAAACTGACCTTTTCCAGTCCTGTTAGTAAAGGCCAATAATAGGCTAGGTAAGTCTAAGGCAAGAAAATGCAAATTCCAATCAGTTTTTGTTTGATTTTATTTTTATTGAGGTTATGTATATAATTTAAATCTCTACCCCTCTCAGTTCTTTACGAATTTGTCACCCTCATCCCACATTTTCCATCAGTGTTTTAGATCACCTTTCAGCCTGGTAAATTACAAAAAGAATTCTTTTGAATTTTTGTTTTTGTTTATTTATGATTTTCATTACAGGTTCTGACTCACCATCATTCTGGGAGTTTAACTTTTCTTATATTAAATACAGTATTTTCTTCAATCTATGTTTTTCCCATTCTTGGATTACTAGTTTATTTAGATTAAGCACATCTTTTATTAGTTTTCTGAGGAAAATGGGCAATTTTTGAGAACTTGAATATTAAAATTTCTTCTTTTTCTCATAGATAGTTAATTGGTATAGTATTCAAGAGGAGAAGTCATTTTCCCTGAAAAATTTTGAATCAACTTTATTTAAATATTCCTGAAACTTTAAGACATTGGTCTGTTTTTTGTCAGCTTCCAGTGTTGCTATAAAGATACAATACCATTCTAATTTTCCAGTCTTCGTTTATGATCCGTTTATATGTCAGTAAACTTTGAGGATTCTCTCACTAGACCTTCTTTCATGAAACTTCACCAGAAAGTCATGTGATATTGCCCAATATTCATTGTTTTGGACACTCACTAAAGTCCTTGGATCTGCAAATGTTATTAGCCTTTAAGTTGAGACAATTTGCTTGTATTATTTCTTTGATAATTTCCTTCTTTTCTCTGTCCTATCTTTTTGAGACTTTTCTTATTCAGATGTTAACAACTGTTTTGAAATTCTAATTATCATTTATTTTCTCTCTTATCAATAGTCCAGTTTGTGTCTTTGTCTTGTTATGCTACTGTCTGTCATTCCCATGATTCTCTCTATGTCCTCTTAGATATCCTAAATGGATAATAGATCCTGTTTGTCCATTTCCATCTTACTCTTCCGTGTTAGTCTTCCTTATGTATTTGATTGTTCTTGGAAATCTGCTCGTATTTAAGAGTGAAACAGTGATACCTGGTCATGAGCTTTGTGTGTATACAAGAGGAAGATCATTTTGGGTGGGTTTCACTATAGGCTGAAAAAGGGGCCTTTTCATTTGAGACCTATAAAATTTTGATATCTATAATTCTAATTTCTCTGATTAGGTATATTTTCTGGAGGAAAAATAAATCATTCCACCTCCTGCTTGTTGAGCTATTTCGTGGTTGTGTTGAAAGCCAAGAAGGGAAGGAGGGATTCGAGATCTCGTGATTTAGAATGCTGAACTTCACTGAGTTGTCCTATTTTCAGTATGATGCTGCATCTTCATCTTCTGCCATCTCTGCTGCCTCTGAGTGCACAGCTTTCTGTTTTAATTTCTGCAGAAAACAAAGCACTCAGTTGCGGCCGGGTGGGGGTTGGAAAGAAGTAATACTCAAATGTAGATGAGAGAGAGGTTCTGAAAATTCATCTACCCCTTTACAGATTTTTAAATAATCCTCTTATTTTTAACTCCACCCACACTATGAATTCACAGTCCTTAGCACCATCTTTCCTGACTTTTTTGATTCAAGACAAAATTAGCTTTTGTCTTGGTTTCTACCATCACGGTATCATCAATTGCAAATTTAAGTGCCAGCTTTCTTCACTCTCCAGTCTGTTTTCACTGTTTGCTCCTTTTTTTTTTGTTTCTTTGTGAACAATACAATTTATTAATTTCTTTACAAATACTTGATTAGGTTTTCAGGAGGAAGCATAGATGAAGAGTATATTCAGTAACCAAGTTCAACTGGAATCTCTGTAATTACATATTTTAGTATATATTTCAGAGAAGGCAATGGCACCCTACACCAGTACTCTTGCCTGAAAAGTCCCATGGATGGAGGAGCCTGGTGGGCTGCAGTCCATGGGGTCGCTAAGAGTCAGACACGACTGAGTGACTTCACTTTCACTTTTCACTTTCATGCCTTGGAGAAGAAAATGGCAACTCACTCCAGTGTTCTTGCCTGGAGAATCCCAGTGACGGGGGAGCCTGGTGGGCTGCCGTCTATGGGGTCGCACAGAGTCGGACACGACTGAAGCGACTAAGCAGCAGCAGCAGCAGTATATATTTATTTATTTGCTTAATGTTGGATTTATAGGAAAGTTCCAAGACCAAGGACTAAATCTTCTTGCTTTACCTTCTATCTACTGTGTCAAGCACAGTTTATTGAATGAATGAAATGATTTGTAAGGACATTTTGCTGAACATTTGATAGCTAAACAGTGTCTCTGATTTTCTTTTATGTTTCCTCTAGCATGTTGTGTTTTTAATTAAATTTTTCTTGGCCTGGATGATCCCTGATGTTCCAAAAGATGTTCTGGAAAGAGTCAAGCGAGAAAAGTTAATGACTGTCAAGATTCTCCATGACTTTGAACTTAACAAACTAAAAGAGAACTTGAGGTTGAATTCTGCTTCTTCTACTGATTTTGCCAAGCATTTCACTATTAAGGAAAACCAAGCAAATCTGGCTGAATCAACACCCTAATTAACACAATGAGCAAGTGGTTGGTTGCCTGTCTGGGTTCACAGTTTATCTGGATTTGGAGTCAGAAGCCAGAAGCCGTGTGTCTTTTACCCTTTCTTCTTCTTCTTTTTTTTTTTTTTAAACTCAGATTTTTGTACACTTTTATGGAGGCCTTTGTACAGCTTCATGGAAGTTGGAAGAACACCCTCCAACTTCACTGGCTGGACCCTCCCTAGATATTGTTTCTGGGATTCTATAAATAATTGTTAAATGTATGTGTGAAATCAGAATATTGGAAAATCATGGGATGTTGCAGTTTGGAATTAAACACTGGACGTGGGCTCTCCTATCACCTTCCAGTGAAGGTGCACATTTTCATGGTCTTCTTTCTTTTGGGTTGTTTTATATCTCTACCCTATCAGAGAAAGTATTGGGACAAAAAGAGTAGAAGTGAAGAGGTCTACTGAGCCATATATATATATATATATCCTGCCATTTTAGACTATGCAGATGAAAAACCAAAATCAGATAAGATAGGAAAACTTACATATTAAAAATACTGGATAGATATCATGGCAGAGCTTTGTTCTGAAATCATCCTGAATAAGGTAAACCTCCATCAAAATTCCAGATAGTACTTCCTGGTGAACACAAAATTGATTTTCAAAGAGACTGAACATTTGGATTTCAGCCAAGGACTAATAACTCAGTTCTTTAAATATAACACTTTGGTAGCAGTGGTTTTAAGACTGAATCGTCTTATCTGGGAAATAGCATTAAGAAGGTGTTAGATTATTTCAGGTCTTTAAGTAAATGAAAGATATAGTGAAGTGATTATGTCTTCTTAATAGTTTAAGAATGCAAGACAATGTATATTGATTAACTTACTGACTTCAGTCTAAAAAATCGCTGAAATATTTTTAAAAACCGTTTTTCATCCACAATGCCTATTTTGCATCATGAAGTGAATCTGAGCATTAACTATTCCTATAAGTTAGGTACAGGTCATTTATGAAACTGTATCTCATTGTTTAAAGCAATCTCAAGTCTTTTAATGGGTTTACAACTTTTTCTATTGATGCACTGCTGTACAATGTTCAGTGCCTTTGACCCACACAATGTGGTTGTGCTGTTGATTTGATGATGTAACATCTCAGATGTGAGCTTCTTTCAGAGAAATTGTTAGTTTAACATCAATCACAGAGTTAACACCAAATGTGGATCAACCAAGTAAGAATGCAGTGATGGATTTGACAGCTAAGTGGAAAAAAAAAAAAGTATGTTCGTTGAATTACTTCTCTAATGCTTTAGCCTATGGCACAGGTACTCCAGTTTTTGTTCTTCTTTCTCTTAAAAATACTTACTATGTATTTTAAACACTATAGAGAGATGTTTAATTATACAACATTTGAACCTCTAATTTCAAATTACACTTCAGTTTCAAAAGAATAGTGTCCTGTAATTGCACACAAAACAAGAAACCATTTAAGATTTTTTTCAAAGTAGCATTTCATGATTTGATTCTAATAGTTTTTATAAAATTTCCAATATTAAGTATATGGAAGGTAATATTAACTAATGATCAGTATTAAGCATTTAAAACTGAAGATTATGAATTTTATAAAACCATGAGATGGTTACCCCACTATGGGCAGTAATTGGTAATAGGTAGATTTTATGAGTAGTTTTGCATAATTTTAAATGTTCTCATTATTGAAGAATGATTTCACTTGTGGAAGAGATGTATTTTCCTGCTTGAGAGAACCAGTTAGTGATTCTATGAAATTAGCCACAGATGCAGTTCTCTGTCAAATCAAACTCTGTTATTGCAGTGGTGTACATTTTGTACAGCTCATATTGCTTCCTTCCTGGGTGCTAATAAAAATAAGGAAGAGCATGGAAATTGGTTTCTTGTATATAAGCTTTAATTATTATGGCTGAAGAGTGTTTGCAGAGCTAGGTTATAAGTAAAGACACATTTAATTCACAAGGTTATCTGTAACACTGCAATCTGAAACCAACTCAAGTGTTGAGTTTCTAGGATGTACAGAGAAACCAACAAGGGAGGAAGTAGTTTTTAAGGTAAGTAAATAGTTCCTATGAGGTAGATATTTTCCTTTTAAAATGCTTTGTACTCACCTTTCAGTTTTCTACCAAGAAATTTCTCACATTTTAAAAGGAAATACAAGTATCGGTCACTTTCCTAAAAAATAAACTAAATCCGAAGCCAAAAAATAAACAGAATCTGATGCCAAATCGGTTCAGATAGATTTGTCTTATCTGTCTCGATTTGCAACAGGGGAGTCGGTCCTCCTCTCGAGTTGTGAGGGAGACATCAGGGTTCCTCTTGTGTTGCAGCAGGGAGTTGGTCCTCCTTGAGCTGTGAGGGGAAACTCAAGGTTCCTCTCGAGTTGCAGCAGGGAAGTCGGGGTTCCTCTCAAGATGCGGCAGGAAATTAGGGGTTCCTCTCGAGTTGTGACGGGGAACTCGGGATTCCACTCACGTCGCTGCAGGGGAATCAGGCCTCATCTAGAGTGGAGGTGGGGAATTCGGGATTCTTCTCCAGTAGCAGCGAGAAACTCGGCTTTCCTCTCAAGTTGCCATGAAGCTCTAGGGGCTCCTTTTAAGGTGCAAAATGGTAGTCAGTCCTCATCTTGAGCTGAGGTGAGGAACTTGGGTTTCCTCTCAGTTTGCCACAGAAGACCCATTAGTTATTGTGAGAGGGCTGAATTGAGCATCTAACTACCAAATGCAGGTTGATATTTATCAGCATGGCAGATGTTTTTATCATTCACTCAAACCCATAGCTGTTTTATTTTTTTCATAAATGTCCCAGAAATCATTTGAGATTTTATTCAAAATAACATTAAGTACAAGATTTAAAAAAAAAATTTTTTTTAAACAACTCTTCAAATGTCATCTCAAATCCTTGCCTTCATCAGTTTTTCTTTGCACAAAAGAAGCAGAATCCACTTCAAAACATTACTTTTACAGGAACCCATCAAGAAGGGGGTGGGAACTTAAGAAATGGAATGCTCTCTTATTTTTGCTATATTTTATGATCCCTTGACTTTAACAGTTTTCTTTTAACTAAGCCATCAAGCAAATTATCAAGGAAAAGAAAAAAGAAGATAAACAGGAGGCTAAGAGGAGGAAGGAGCTAAGAGTTCTTTCTTTATGAAGAGCTCTTTGCTTATGAAACTTTGTGTACTGCGGGCAGGAATCCCTCAGAAGAAATGGAGTGGCCATCATGGTCAACAATAGAGTCCAAAGTGCAGTACTTGGATGCAATCTCAAAAACAACAGAATGATCTCTGTTCGTTTCCAAGGCAAACCATTCAATATCACAGTAATCCAAGTCTATGCCCCAACCAGTAACTCTGAAGAAGCTGAAGTTGAACGGTTCTATGAAGACCTACAAGAGCTTTTAGAACTAACACCCAAAAAAAAAGATGTCCTTTTCATTATAGGGGACTGGAATGCAAAAGTAGGAAGTCAAGAAACACCTGGAGTAACAGGCAAATTTGGCCTTGGAATACGGAATGAAGCAGGGCAAGACTAATAGAGTTTTGCCAGGAAAATGCACTGGTCATAACAAACACCCCCTTCGAACAACACAAGAGAAGACTTTATACATGGACATCACCAGATGGTCAACACTGAAATCAGATTGATTATATTCTTTGCAGCCAAAGATGGAGAAGCTCTATAGAGTCAACAAAAACAAGACCAGGAGCTGACTGTGGCTCAAACCATGAACTCCTTATTGCCAAATTCAGACTTAAATTGAAGAAAGTAGGGAAAACCACTAGACCATTCAGGTATGACCTAAATCAAATCCCTTATGATTATACAGTGGAAGGGAGAAATAGATTTAAGGGCCTAGATCTGATAGATAGAGTGCCTGATGAACTATGGAATGAGGTTCCTGACATTGTACAGGAGACGGGGATCAAGGCCATTCCCATAGCAAAGAAATGCAAAACAGCAAAATGGCTGTCTGGGGAGGCCTTACAAATAGCTGTGAAGAGAAGCAAAACGCAAGGGAGAAAAGGAAAGATATAAACATCTGAATGCAGAGTTCCAAAGAACAGCAAGAAGAGATAAGAAAGCCTTCTTCAGCGATCAATGCAAAGAAATGGAGGAAAACAACACAATGGGAAAGACTAGGGATCTCTTCAAGAAAATAAGAGATACCAAAGGAACATTTCAGGCAAAGATGAGCTCGATAAAGGACAGAAATGGTATGGCCTAACAGAAGCAGAAGATATTAAGAAGAGATGGCAAGAATACACAGAAGAACTGTACAAAAAAGATCTTCACGACTCAGATAATCACCATGGTGTGATCACTCACCTAGAGCCAGACATCCTGGAATGTGAAGTCAAGTGGGCCTTAGAAAGCATCACTATGAACAAAGCTAGTGGAGGTGATGGAATTCCAGGTGAGCTATTTCAAATCCTTCAAGATGATGCTGTGAAAGTGCTGCACTAAATATGCCAGCAAAAAAAATTTGGAAAACTCAGCAGGGGCCACAGGACTGGAAAAGGTCAGTTTTCATTCCAATCCCAAAGAAAGGCAATGCCAAAGAATGCTCAAACTACCACACAATTGCACTCATCTCACACACTAGTAAATGCTCAAAATTCTCCAAGCTAGGCTTCAGCAATATGTGAACTGTGAACTTCCTGATGTTCAAGCTGGTTTTAGAAAAGGCAGAGGAACCAGAGATCAAATTGCCAACATCCACTGGATCATCGAAAAAGCAAGAGAGTTCCCGAAAAACATCTATTTCTGCTTTATTGACTATGCCAAAGCCTTTGACTGTATGGATTACAATAAACTGGAAAATTCTGAAAGAGATGGGAATACCAGAACACCTGATCTGCCTCTTGAGAAATTTGTATGCAGGTCAGGAAGCAACAGTTAGAACTGGACATGGAACAACAGACTGGTTCCAAGTAGGAAAAGGAGTACGTCAAGGCTGTATATTGTCACCCTGTTTATTTAACTTATATGCAGAGTACATCATGAGAAACGCTGGACTGGAAGAAACACAAGCTGGAATCAAGATTGCCGGGAGAAATCTCAATAACCTCAGATATGCAGATGACACCACCCTTATGGCAGAAAGTGAAGAGGAACTAAAAAGCCTCTTGATGAAAGTGAAAGAGGAGAGTGAAAAAGTTGGCTTAAAGCTCAACATTCAGAAAATGAAGATCATGGCATCCGGCCCCGTCACTTCATGGAAAATAGATGGGGAAACAGTGGAAACAGTGTCAGACTTTCTTTTTCTGGGTATCAAAATCACTACAGATGGTGACTGCAGCCATGAAATTAAAAGACGCTTACCCCTTGGAAGGAAAGTTTTAACCAACCTAGATAGCATATTCAAAAGCAGAGACATTACTTTGCCAACAAAGTTTCGTCTAGTCAAGGCTATGGGTTTTCCTGTGGTCATGTATGGATGTGAGAGTTGAACTGTGAAGAAGGCTGAGCGCCGAAGAATTGATGCTTTTGAACTGTGGTGTTGGAGAAGACTCTTGAGAGTCCCTTGGACTGCAAGGAGATCCAACCAGTCCATTCTGAAGGAGATCAGCCCTGGGATTTCTTTGGAAGGAATGATGCTAAAGCTGAAACTCCAGTACTTTGGCCACCTCATGCAAAGAGTTGACTCATTGGAAAAGACTCTGATGCTGGGAGGGATTGGGGGCAGGAGGAGAAGGGGACGCCAGAGATGAGATGGCTGGATGGCATCACTGACTCGATAGACGTGAGTCTGAGTGAACTCCGGGAGTTGGTGATGGACAGGGAGGCCTGGCGTGCTGCGATTCATGGGGTCGCAAAGAGTCAGACACGACTGAGCGACTGATCTGATCTGATCTGTGGGGAGAGAGGTGTTGGGAGGTGTGTGGTGCAGCTGCGTGTCTTTCCTAAGCCATCTAATGAGGGTGAAAATTTCAAGTTAAAAGCTCCTATGTGTCAAAACTTTTGATTCCAAAGTGACTTTGTAGTGTCAGGTGCCCTGTCTAGCCCTGGGATCTCTGTTGATTTACTCCAATTGTGGGTAAGGAATTTGTAGTACTGATTCAGAAGGTAAATCTGTTGTGAAAGAACCTCTCTAATAGTTGTTTTTAGTTAGTGACAGTTACTATGTTTCCCTGGTAACTCAGTAAAGAATCTGCAATACAGGAGACCCAGGTTCAATCCCTTGGTCGGGAAGATCCCTTTGAGAAGGAAATGACAACCCACTCCAGTATACTTGCCTAAGAAAGCCCATGGATAGAGAAGCCTGGTGAGCTAGTCGATGGGGCCTCAAAAGAGTCTGACACAACTGAGTGAATAAACCACCAAAATTATGTTATCAAAGAGTGTCATTAAGCAAAATAGCATCGTGAGATGTAGCATTTGCCAGGCTTAGAGCAGCCTGCTCCCATGAATCACTATAACTATTGTTTTTTTTCTAGACAATATTTAACCTCCCTAATTTGTGTGTGATAATTCAATCACATCACTTATTCCAGGATTATGTGAACATTCAGAAGAATATTAAAAAGGATGGTGTGTTTCAATGTATGTGATATACCTGCTTCCATTCCCCCAAAACTGACTAGCTATGACTTTCCTATGAATGACTCATGGTGCTAACCAAGAAAACAAGTGCTTTCCTTTCTTCTCTTTTTTTCTTTTTTTTGAAAAGAGGGTGATATGAGGTACACAGGAAAATGTGCTCTCATGTTGTCTGCTCAGTTGCTCAGTCACGTCTGACTCTTTGAAACGACCTGGACTGTGAACTGCTAGGGTCCTCTGTCCATGAGATTCTCCAGGCAAGAATACTAGAGTGGGTTGCTATTTCCTACTCCAGGGGATCTTCCCAACCCAGGGATTGGACTCGTCTCATGTCACCTGCATTCACAGGCAGGTTCATTACCACTAGCGCTACCTGGGAAGCCCATATACATAAATTTCATTCTTTGCAAGAGATTCAGGAGAAGGAAATGGCAACCCACCCCCGTATTCTTGCCTAGAGAATCCCGTGGACAGAGGAGCCTGGTGGGCTGCTGTCCGTAGGGTCGCACAGAGTCGGACACGACCGAAGCAACTTAGCATGTATGCATGCATTGGAGAAGGAAATGGCAACCCACTCCAGTATTCTTGCTTGGAGAATCCCAGGGACGGAGGAGCCTGGTGGGCTGCCATCTATAGGGTTGCACAGAGTTGGACACGACTGAAGCGACATAGCAGCAGCAGCAGCAGGAGATTCAAATAGGCAAGATGAATAAAGTAATACTTAATTTTAAGCTCCATTTTGACGAACTCAATTTATTCTTATAGTAAAATATTGGTAATAATTTTTTTCTGAATTTGACTGTTCTAAGAGGATTTTAAATCATTTTTGGTAGTCTAGTAACATTAAAATGCATTATATGGAACATGTTCAATTCAAAAAATTACAAGTTTGTCACATTTAGCAATGCACATTCCTTGAAGAAAGAAAAAATGGAGAAGGTGGTAATTTTTTGTTGTTTTGCCTTTTTAATCTTTACTACTTTGAAAGGTGATTAAAATGAACAGAAAAGCCCAAGAAGAAAAATAGTGTGTTGAGATATTTTACAAAATTTTTTCTAAGTCCATCTTTCCCCAAAAGAAAGCCACAACAAGCTACATTGGAATTGTCTGGGCTACTTGAGTGAGATAATGCATTTCCCTTGTTTCTATCCCATATCCCTAGGAATATAGTTATGCTGCTGATAAGTCACATGGGAGAGGAGCTTTTAAAAATCTTCAGGCTTACTTTGGGGGGTGGGATATAAAACTGGTAAGAATTTCATAAAAGTAACATTCACTAGCCAAGAGCATTTTATATAATAACTCCCAAACATCTATCATTCCAACCCATCAGAGAAAAATATGCAAAGGCATGTAGACTCAGGGCTTCCCAATTTGTCAAATTGTTCTAATCCTACAGTGTGAAGAAGTGGCTGAAATCTTACACCCTCAGAACCCTAGGCCTGTGTAGTTAAGAGAATAATTACATAAAATAACTATGGAAAATCTTATTTAAAAGAAATAAGATTAAGTATGTGCTTTTACCAATATATTCAAGAAAATAAAACTGCACATTGGTGAGAAATTAAATACATCACATTCTAAGTTTCAGTTCAGTCGCTCAGTCATGTCTGACTCTTTGTGACCCCATGAATCGCAGCACGCCAGGCCTCCCTGTCCAACACCAACTCCTGGAGTTCACCCAGACTCACGTCCATTGAGTCAGTGATGCCATCCAGCCATCTCATCCTCTATCGTCCCCTTCTCCTCCTGCCCCCAATCCCTCCCAGCATCAGAGTCTTTTCCAATGAGTCAACTCTTTGTACTAGGTGGCCAAAGTACTGGAGTTCCAACTTTAGCATCATTCCTTCCAAAGAAATCCCAGGGCTGATCTCCTTCAGAATGGACTGGTTGGATCTCCTTGCAGTCCAAGGGACTCTCAAGAGTCTTCTCCAACACCACAGTTCAAAAGCATCAATTCTTCGGTGCTCAGCCTTCTTCACAGTCCAACTCTCACATCCATACATGATCACTGGAAAAACCATAGCCTTGACTAGCCGGACCTTTGTTGGCGAAGTAATGTCTCTGCTTTTGAATATGCTATCTAGGTTTGTCATAACTTTCCTTCCAAGGGGTAAGCGTCTTTTAATTTCATGGCTGCAGTCACCATCTGCAATGATTTTGGAGCCCCAAAAAATAAAGTCTGACACTGTTTCCACTGTTTCCCCATCTATTTCCCATGAAGTGATGGGACCGGATGCCATGATCTTCATTTTCTGAATGTTGAGCTTTAAGCCAACTTTTTCACTCTCCTCTTTCACCTTCATCAAGAGGCAATACAAGTTGATTCTCAGGATATAAGCAGGACCCCAGCAATTTCAATGGGCTAAAATCAATCATTCTTTGTGAATTCTTTGTTCACAATAAAAATCAAGCTAGAAAACAATAATAAAAAATAGGAAAATGATGTAACAAATTTTGAAATAACTCACAAATCATATGATGGAATTTAGAAAATAATACTGTAGAACAGAAGATTCGCTATAAAGATAGGACTTTTGTATTGTGGAAGGAACTAGGAAGTAATTTTCTGGGAGGGAAGTTTTGGATGGGCAGAGGAACTGAACCGTTCAGCGCTACTGAAACACCGCCATGTTTGCGGACACACTGGAGCATGCGCGAACGCGGGACGCTCAGCAAAGAGTCTGTGTAAAACTTTGCCCTGTGTAACTACTGTGTAACTACTGCCCTGAGCTCTCAGTCAAGCTTCACTCAGGGGCTTGGAGCCACTTGCTGACTGGAAAGGTGTGAATGTGGAGTAGAAAAGATCTTGGACAAGTAGAACCCACTGGATCCATTTCTGTGCGTCCTTCCCCATGTGCTGTGCTGTGCTGTGCTCTGTCGCTTCACGTGTGTCCAATTCTGTGACCCGTGGTCAGAAGCTCACCAGGCTCTTCTGTCCATGGGATTCTCCAGGTAAGAATATTGGAATAGGTTACCATGCCCTCCTCCAGGGGATCTTCCTGACTCATGGATTGAACCCGCATCTCCTGCATTGCAGGCAGAATCTTCACCCCTGAGCCAGCAGGGAAACCTCGTCCTTCCCCATAACTGGCTTCAAAGACATTCAGAAAGAAAGCTGCAGATTCCCTTCTATCTGCCTCTTTTGTAATCTAACGTCACACCATATAAAAGAAAAGACTTCTGGTAAATGCAGCAAAAAATTGGCAAAGTGCAAACTACCATGGAGACAAAAATATTAAAAAATAAACTGAAAAACTATTGGTCATTTGAACAATGTGATTAAAAAGTAGACTTCCCTTCATGAAATATTGTACTCAATATCTGAGGAATAGAAATTTCTTTTCATGCACACTCTAAACATTTACAAAGCACTCCAAATACCAGTCTGTTAAAAACAAACCAAAACACCCAGCAATTTCAGTGGGCTAAAATCAAGCAGAGACATTACTTTGCCAACAAAGGTCCGTCTAGTCAAGGCTATGGTTTTTCCTGTGGTCGTGTATGGATGTGAGAGTTGGACTGTGAAGAAGGCTGAGCGCCGAAGAATTGATGCTTTTGAACTGTGGTGTTGGAGAAGACTCTTGAGAGTCCCTTGGACTGCAAGGAGATCCAACCAGTCCATTCTGAAGGAGATCAGCCCTGGGATTTCTTTGGAAGGAATGATGCTAAAGTTGGAACTCCAGTACTTTGGCCACCTAGTACAAAGAGTTGACTCATTGGAAAAGACTCTGATGCTGGGAGGGATTGGGGGCAGGAGGAGAAAGGGATGACAGAGGATTAGATGGCTGGATGGCATTGCTGACTCGATGGACGTGAGTCTGAGTGAACTCCGGGAGTTGGTGATGGACAGGGAGGCCTGGTGTGCTGCGATTCACGGGGTTGCAAAGAGTCGGACACGACTGAGCGACTGAACTGAACTGAACTGAACTGAAAATCATATAATTTTCTTCATTCACAATAAAAATCAAACTATAAAACAATCATAAAAAATAGGAAAATAATGTAACAAATTTTGAAATAACTCACAAAATTTACAAAATAATTTCAGGTACATGGTACTGAAAATACTGTGCAGCTCAAATATTATGAGTGCAGTAAATACTTCTCATGGGTTTTTAGGGACAATGTGTAGTTTTTAACTAGACTATTTTAGAGGAACAAAGAAAAATAGTATCAAAAGAAGAGGGTAGTAATATAAACTTTTTTAAGAAAAGGAAAAGGAAGGAAAAAATCAATTTAAGAAGAAAAATTGATGAAAAGCATACAGAAAGCATTCTTAATGGGAACATGTTAGACTCATCCTGTTTTTAATCAGCAGCAAGAAATTACACTTCCCATAATAAAATCCTGGTTCTTGTTCAGATTACTGAACCCTGAGAACAATTAGAGAAACTAGGTCAAGTGTTTAAAACATTGACTAAAAACATCAGAAAATTTCAAGGCAAAGGGGGGCTTGTGGCCTTACAGAACCAGTGTCTGGAGAGGAAAGAAAAACAACGTCCCTGAGTTAAGCCTGTGCCTATGGTGATTTGCTTACATTGATCTTAAGGAAATAGAAGATTTCAAAAGCAAAAATAATGGCTGAAAAGAAAAGTTCAACCAAGCATTCAACAGACTCGAGGCTTAGCAAAAAGTTATCTTTAGGTTCTTCCAAGAATAAGTACACCTGATAAAATTCCAGAGCTTCCTTTTGAAACATTACATATAAGAACACAGGTGGAAAGTAACAGAATGGACCAAAAAGATGCCATGGAAACACTAAACAAAACAGATCTATGCATATATTAGACAAAGAAGATTGGGAAGCAAGATGTAATACTAGAAATTGAGATATTTTACAATGAAAAATCACTCCAAAAGCACTGCAGATGGTGACTGCAGCCATGAAATTAAAAGGTGCTTGCTCCTTGGAAGAAAAGTGATGACCAACCTAGACAGCATGCTAAAAAGCAAAGACATTACTTTGCCAACAAAGGTCTGTCTAGTCAAAGCTATGGTTTCTCCAGTGGTCATGTATAGATGTGAGAGTTGGACTATAAAAAAAGCTGAGCACCAAAGAATTAATGCTTTTGAATTGTAGTGTTGGAGAAGACTCTTGAGAGTCCTTTGGACTGCAAGGAGATCCAACCAGTCCATCCTAAAAGAAATCAGTCCTGGGTGTTCATTGGAAGGACTGATGTTGAAACTGAAACTCCAATACTTTGGCCACTGTAGTGGGAGTTATAATAATATACTTTCATAGCCTTGAGAAATTTCACAGAAATAGCACCTGGAAAAACAGCATATATTAAGAAACTATGTTAAGGATTATCTTTCATGTTTTTCCTTAAAAATAATTGCCTCGTTACAAACTCCAAGGCCAGAACCAAAAGGGAGTATGAATGGGATCATGAAAGCGTGCACTTTGGAACACCGGTCAGTGCCAGGCATGAATGCTGCCTACGCACTTTCTAATTGTTCCAGAGACTAGCCCAGAAGGAAGCGGCCTGGGGTAAACACAAGGAGATCTGGACTATGTCAGTGTAGTCCATGACATTTGGGATTAGGTGATTGACACAGCATGTGTCTTGAGAAAGATAAGATCTGAGAAAATCTTATAGTCTGCAAATAGGAATTAAAGCTGGACTCAGAGTGGACTCTGCACCTCATTCCCATACAGGCTGCAGGTCCCTGACCCATAGCACCAGATTTTGTGTTCTGTCTTCACTCTCATCAGACAATTAGTGCAACAGGCCTCCTAATGTGAAGAGCTGACTCATTGGAAAACACCCTGATGCTGGGAAGGATTGAAGGTGGGAGGAGAAGGGGACGCCAGAGGATGAGATGGTTGGATGCCATCACCGACTCAATGGACATGAGTTTGAATAAACTCCAGGAGTTGGTGATGGACAGGAAACCCTGGGGTGCTGCAGTCCATGGGGTCACAAAGAGTTGGACATGACTGAGCAACTGAACTGATAATGAATAATGGTAATTTAAAAAGCACACGTGCTCAGATGCTCAGTCATGTCCGACTCTTTGTGACCCCATGGACTGTAGCCACCTAGTCTCCTCTGTCCTTGGAATTTTTCAGGCAAGAATGCTGGAGTGGGCTGCCATTTTCTTCTCAAGGGGATCTTCCCAACCCAGGACCTAACTCATATCTCTTATGTCTAGTCTCCTGCATTGGCAGGCGGATTTTTTATGACTAGCTCCACCTGAGGACATAACTTCTAAATATATATTATTTAATAACATTGAGGAAAACATATTTTAAAATGTTGATAAAATTAAAAAGAATAGTAAATCCACAGCTGTATTTGGAAATGTTACCATGTGCTTAATAACTGATAGACTAGACAAGAAAAATGCAGTAAAGATATAGAAAATTTAACTGATGCATTCAATCAATGTGACAACTGACAGAAAAATTATAACACATCCAACAATGGCAAAATACACCTTCTTTACAAGTGCAGATCAGTCAAAATGGAACATATCCCGGACCATAAGCCGTACACAATTCCAAAGGGCTGAAATAATTTAGAATATGTTCTCTGACTCAATGGAAAGATAATTCAAAAATCTCCCAGATGTTCAGAATGAAGCAGCATAGTTGTTTATGCCATATGGATCAAAGAAGAAATCTCAGTGGGTATTAGATAACATTTTAAAATGAAAATGAATGTTGACGTTTCAAAATTTGTGAGAAACAGTTAAATCGCTGTATTAGGAGTAATATATAGAGATCTTAATACTATATATATTTTAGAATAAATTACGAAAATCAGTTAAGCTTCTGTCTCAATATATAGACAGAAAATTAACAAACTATGTCCAAAAAACAGAGAAAAGAGCAAATAATAAAAATGTTATTGGAAATCAATGGAATAGAAAGTAAGCATATGATAGAGAAAATTAACAAATGCAAAGTTGATTTTTGAAAAAAATAGCAAAATTGACAAACACCTAGAAAATGATTAAGAAGAAAATACAAAATCAGGAGAATATCTTCATGACTTGGGATAGGCAAAACAGGAACCAATAAATATATACAGATAAATTTAACTTCTTTAAAATTAGGAAATTCTATTCAACAAAAGTACATTGAGTGTCAAAATACACGCCACAGGTTTATTTATTCCAAAATAAAGACATATTCAAAATGTACAAAGAAGTCCTGCAAAATAAATGTTACTTACAGTTCAGTTTTACAGGTGGGCAAAAGACTAACCAGACGTTTCACAAAAGGGGTTTTCCAAGTTGGCAATAAAAACATGAAAAGGTAAACAGCATCATTATTTATTACAAATGCTTATTAGATCAGTACACTCTCACTAGAATATGAAAAGACTGATAATACCAAGTGTTGAAAAGGAGAAGAGCATCTGGAATTCTCATACATTGCTAATGAGACTGAAATTTTTACTATAACCGAAAATTGTTTGGTATGAGCTACAAAATCTAATTAGTTTACCTTATGATGGAGCAATTTTTAAACACGTAGGTCCACCAAAAGACATGTAAAGAATGTTTGTAGCAGCTTTATTAATAATGCTCTAAACTAGACACAATCTAAAAATTCAGCTACGATATAATAAAGTTGTATTATATTAATTAAACAATACTACTAGTAATGAAAAATGGACTGCTGCTGCTGCTAAGTCGCTTCAGTCGTGTCTGACTCTGTGCAACCCCATAGAAGGCAACCCACCAGGCTCCTCCGTCCCTAGGATTCTCCAGGCAAGAACACTGGAGTAGGTTGCCATTTCCTTCTCCAATGCATGAAAGTGAAAAGTGAAAGTGAAGTCATTCAGTCATGTCTGACTCTTAGCGACCCCATGGACTGCAGCCTACCAGGCTCCTCCGTCCATGGAATTTTCCAGGCAAGAGTACTGGAGTACTCATGGATAAATTTCACAGAAAATAAAAGTCAATAAAAGGAGTACTTTTTCATGTCTATATGTTTTTGATGTATATAAAGTTTAAAAGAGGGAAAAACTAACCTATGATAGTAAAAGTTGGAACAATGATTACTTTTTGGGAAATAGCAACAGTAGCAGCAGCAGAATATGAGGGAAGCATATATTTGAACAATGATTTCATCTCAAAATGAATGATGGAATTGTTTTCAATTTTTAAGTATGATAATGGTGTTATTGCTATAATGTTGAGAGTACACCTATTTTAGAAATGTATTCTAAATATTTGTAGTTGAAATGATGTGATTATATCCCTGGAAATAGATTGGAGAGGAGAGGTTAAATGGAAAGAGATATAAATAAAACAAGATTTGCAGATGCTCAAATTTGTTGAAATTCAGTAGTGGGGACATATATATTTTTAAGATCTATTCTTTTACTTTCAAATATTGACATTTTCCACAATAAATAGCAAACTACACTGTCTGACCAGCAATTTCACTCTAGAAATTGATGTTACATAGATTCAAATTTGTGAACTGTATATTGAAAAATATGTGTAGAATGTTGATAACTCAAGTACATTCAATTTATTATGGCATTATCTGTAACAAATACTGGAAATAACCTAAAAGTAATTAGGAAGAAATGATTAAATAAGTTAACCTAATGGAATACAACACAATCATTCACTGAAATTGATATGGAGATTTTACAAAACAGTCATCTCATTTGTGTATAGTTAGATTCACAATTTAACTCACCCATGGACGGAGGAGCCTGGTAGGCTGCAGTCCATGGGGTCGCACAGAGTTGGACAGGACTGAGCGACTTCACTTTCACTTTTCACTTTCATGCATTGGAGAAGGAAACGGCAACCCACTCGTGTTCTTGCCTGGAAAATCCCAGGGACGGGGGAGCCTGGTGGTCTGCCGTCTATGGGGTCGCACAGAGTCGGACACGACTGAAGTGACTTAGCAGCAGCAGAATCTGAGATAAAGCCACAAAATATTCTTTTTTTTTTTCGTAATTACTCTTATCTTGATCACCACCTGCTGGTAGGCAGGGAGAAATGTAATTTCTAACCGTTACCAGGTGTCCAACTTTGTTGGCCTCAAAGACATAAACAGTGCTTTTAGTTGGGTCTCAGTAATTCCTGGATAAAAATGCTCAGTTTATCAGAGAGCCTGTCTCCCACAGTGTTTCCACTGCGAAGATGGTGTTACAATTTATTCGCGGAAGGAAATGCGGCATGGGAGAAGGCTATCTGGTTTCATGCTGATTTTAGTCTGTGAGCTGCTTTCTGCTGTTCTTTGACAAGATAACCCCTATAGGTCTGGTCACTCGGAGCCCTCCTAGCATGCTATGACCATTGAACCTGTAGTCTTTTCTACTGACATCATATGGCAAGTAAATCTGCAGTAGAGGCTTGCATAACACTCCTTGAGAGGAGCAACACCCTCCACTTGCCAACTCCATTCTCCCGGTTTATTTCTCTCCAGATTTATTTCATGTCCCCACCTTGCCCATGGCTCAGTGGCCGGCTGCTCTCAGCCTCTGCTAGGTAGGGCACTAACTGGCAGTGTCACAGATTCTCCATTTAGGACCCCCTGTAACAAACACTGAGGGAGCCTTGAGGAAGAGAACTAGATGTTCTTTCTGATCAGACCTATCTGCTCCTTGGTTGCTATGTTGGATTGATCCAAATCAATGTGAAGTCCTCTGTATAACTTCCTAGTTTCCTCCTAGGGACCCCACCTGGAAATGGGGGCAATCACTCCCTGAGTTCAATGCCCCCCCCACCCCCGCCCCTGCTTATTGCAGAGTTTGGAATAAAGATTTGGGTAAAGTACTGTATTTAGGATGCAATTCCAGGGAGTGAGAAAGTGAGACAGAGAGTAAAGCAAATGTTTATCAGGGGGTTACCTTTATGGGAAATTAAAGTTCAATCTCACTGAGGGTCTTCAGAGACTGCGTAAAGCAAAGCATAGAATTATTACACTGAGGGATGGACAAGGTGGGATCTTTACCCACTGACTCCCATCACTCATTGATTGAGAGTGGCTTCTAGGAGTAACTCTTATGCAATTCTACTTGTCCTACTAGGACAAGGACGTTCCTGTAGCAGGAAAAAAAAAATACAGGTGAAGAGTTATAAGTACTTGGGTTAGAATACAACAGTCTTTATGGAAACTGTCCACTGAAGCTACAGGCAAACTCTGGGTGAGTGACGGCTTTGGTGGGGTACTGATAGCATCTGCCTACATCTACTCAGGTTATAAGGATGTGTATTCCTCTCCCACTGAAGCCAAGGAAGACGTAAATGCGATCTACATCATATTAACATGCCTATCTCCTTCTGACTTTATCTTTCTTCTTGCCATCCTCCAAAGCTATGAGCAGTGGCATTTCCTACTTGTTATATTTTGCTTCTTCCTAGTTCTAAATCCCATCTTCCTGATTTTTTTTTTTTAATGGCAAACGAAAGTTTTCTTCTCTATGAACTAGAAGAACTCTTATGGGTGACACCTGTAAGCTGGGCTCTTAATTTGTCACGTGGAAGTCAAAAGAAAAGCTTTATTTATATATAAATATACAACATACAATTTAGTCATTAGTGAGTATAATTCAGTGGCTTTTAATATACTCACAGATATATGTTATCATCAGTACAATGAATTTTAGAATGTTTTCATCACTTCAAAAAGTAAACCTGTACCATTTAGCTATTATCCCTTCCCTAGTCTTAAGCAACTACTATTCTACTTTCTGTCTCTCTGGATTTCCCTATTTTAAACATTTAATATGAATTATGTCACATTAACATAATGGTTTAAAATTCATACATTTTGTAGCATATCCCAGTGTTTTTTTTATTTTTATAGATTAGTTATATTCCATTGTATGGCTATATCAAGTTTCATTTGTCCATTTGTCAGTTGATAAACATTTTGATGGTGTCCACCTTTTGGCTATTATGAATAATACTGATTTAAACATTCATGTACAAGTTTTTTGTGTAACTATTTTTCATTTTTCTTGGGTAAATACCTCAAGTGTAATTATTGGGTCATATAATAAATTACTGTTTAATCATTTAAGAAGCCAAATGAATTAAGTAAATACTTTTACTATACATAATGCCTGTATTTCAATATTATTAAACTACTGTAAGATTCTATCATGGATTTTAGAAGCTGCATATGCCCTATACTTTCTCTTCACTTTGTTTTTGTTTTTGAAAAATTCTTAACTGCTCCAATTGGACCAACATCTTGTTCTGACTAAGGTGAATGTTGTCTACTTAAAAATATGGATACGTTCATAAATAATTTTTGAAATATTCTTTTTACATGTGTAAAGAATTATATGTATTGACCTGCAAGTATCTCTGTAAGGGTACACACCAAACTGTCAACAGTAGCTTCTAAAGGGTAGGACGAAGGAAATGAGGAAAGCATACTTCCGCCTTCTGGCTTCCCAGGTAGCACTGGTGGTAAAGACCTGCCTGCCAATGCAGGAAACATAAGAGACATGGGTTTGATTCCTGGGTTTGGAAGATCCCCCGGGAAGATCCCCTGGAGGAGAGCATTTCAACCCACTCCAGCATTCCTGCCTGGAGAATCCCATGGACAAAGGGTCCTGGCTGGCTACAGTGCATAAGGTCACAAAGAGTCTGACAAAACTGAAATGACTTAGCCTGTCTTCCATTTTTAAGTTTCTGACATTGGTTATTATATTAATTTTATTGCAATGATTATGTAATAAATAGATTAATTTTTAAAGCCTAGATGGAGAGTGTTCAGATTAATAAAATCAGAAATTGAAAGAGTTAATCCTCTAGGTCCTATAAAGAAAAGTGAAAGTCACTCAGTCATATGTGACTCTTTGCAACCCCGTGGACTATATAGTCTATGGAATTCTCCAGGCCAGAATCCTGGAGAGGGTGGCCTTTCCCTTTTCCAGGAGATCTTCCCAACCCAAGGATCGAACCCAGGTCTTCCGCATTGTGGGAGGATTCTTTACTAGCTGAGCCACAAGGGAAGCTGAAGAATATTGGAGTGGGTAGCCTATCCCTTCTCCAGCGGATCTTCCCAATCCAGGAATCGAACTGGGGTCTCCTGCATTGCAGGCAGATTCCTTACCAGCTGAGCCACCAGAGAAGTCAGGTTCTATAAAATAGATAACTCATGAAAATATACTGTATAGCACAGGGATCTCTACTTAATGCACTTTGATGACCTGGAAGGGAAGAAAGTCTAAAAGTGAGGAGTGAGGGGATATATGTCTATGTATGGCTAATTCATTTTACCGTACAATAGACACTAACACAACATTGTAAAACAAATACACTCCAGTAAAAACTAATTTTAAAAAGGAAAAGTTAACAACCAATACCACAGAAACACAGAGGATCATAAAAGACTACCACAAACAATTACATGCCAGTAAAATGGACAACCTAGAAGAAACAGACAAATTCTTAGAAAAGTACCATCTTCCAAGACTGAACCAGGAAGAAATAGAAAATATGAACAGATCAATTATATAGGTTGATATACTGGATCAGAAATGATTACTTTTTATTCTCACAAACAGCATGAAAGCAAGAGGGAAGATTTTAAAGACAGCAGGTTGAGGGGAACTAAAGATATTAACAAGGGGTTATGCTATAGGGTGGCTTCAGATTCTGAGAACGAGACAACTCCAGTACATCAGCAGCAAGTCCCTTTGCTGAGTCTCCAATAGATTGCAGACCCTGAGAGAAAAGGGCTTAATATGTAGTAACAAGATGTCTGCATTGTCCGTGTCACTCATTGCAGCTGGGAAGATTCTAGGATGAAAGGAGATGCAGGCTGGAAGCAACGTGCTTGCTGACAGTTTCTTGATTTGGTAAAATGCTCTTTCTGGGAAGATAGAGGTCACCTTGCATTTTGTGGAATCACTAACATATTGAAGGAAGAAAAAATTATAAAAGTGAACTGAAAGTTTTTAAATAAGATGATGAATGGGGATTTAGCTTATTAACAAGTCAGATATGTGTGTTCATAACCACTTGCTTTTCATACTGGAACTCCAGTTTGTATTGCCCTTTCCTTTCTTATGTCCTTCATTACTTTTGTTCCTTTATTCTTTCTCTCACTCTCCCTTTATTTCTTGCCTTTTCTTTTCTTCACTTCCCATCGCCTTTTAATCATCTGGACAGAGTAATCCAGTGAAATTTTTCACAACTGAAAGCTATCTCATTCCTTGTTTGGAAGAGATAGAAGATGTTCTAAGTGAACCAATTCTGCAGTCAGGAAATAAAGTATTGAAGGAGCAAAAAAGACTAAAGTTATTCCTTAGTTCTTCAGAAATCTGTCCTGCAGCAGAAATGAGCAGAAATTATTCACCAAGTTTTCAACTGCAAGTTTTTTGAAACAATTTTAAAGCTATTTTATATCTTTTGGTTATCCATACAAAGATAACTTAATACTTTTGCTGTTAAATTTTATTAAAATTTTACCAAGAAACTTATATGAGACAGTAATATAAAAATTCTAAAACAGCTCAAAATACAGGTAAATTAAGTTTGGGAGGGAAATGAGGTCTAGGACATCCAAGGAAATTTAGGCTTCACCATCATCATAGATGCTGTCAATCTATATTATTGGCAGAGAAATATGAATTCACATACTGTTGGGTGAGTGAGCAAAAAAGCAAGTTACATAATAGCATTCTTAACGTGAACCTGAATCAGTTAAGATAGTTATTTAACTGGGGCACAATGACTTAGGCTCAGATATTTATTATTTCAGGTATGGACATCTTAGAGACAGGCAGTTGCAGGACTTTCTCTTTGTTTTAATTATGCCAGCAAGAACACAGCTGTTTCTTTTTTTCCATTCTACCATCCTTACCTGTTGGCTTTTTTTTTTATCCTCATTATCATTATTTCCTATTATAAGATGGCTACTATATCTGTAGGTATCATGATGGGATTTGAAGCAGGAAAAGGGTATATTAGTCAGGGACTTGAGTTGAAAATAACAAATATGCTGTCACTAGTTTAAGCTTAAAAGTAATTTGCAGTATATTCAGCAGCTCATGAAACCATCAGAAGGGTGGGGAAAAGACCCTTAGTTCAGCTTTGAGAAGAAAATCTCAAAATCCATTTACAAAACACACCAGAAACTTTAGCCACTGCATTTGCTTAATGCTAAATTCTAGCACAACTGCACTCATCTCACATGCTAATAAAGTAATGCTCAAAATTCTCCAAGCCAGGCTTCAACAGTATGTGAACTGTGAACTTCCAGATGTTCAAACTGGTTTTAGAAAAGTCAGAGGAACCAGAGATCAAATTGCCAACATCTGCTGGATCATAGAAAAAGCAAGAGAGTTCCAGAAAAACATCTATTTCTATTTTATTGACTATGCCAAAACCTTTGACTGTGTGGATCACAATAAACTGTGGAAAATTCTTCAAGAGATGGGAATACCAGACCACCTGACCTGCCTCTTGAGATACCTATATGCAGGTCAGAAAGCAACAGTTAGAACTGAGCATGGAACAACAGACTTGTTCCAAATAGGAAAAGGAGTACGTCAAGGCTATACATTGTCACCCTGCTTATTTAACTCATATGCAGAGTACATCATGAGAAACGCTGGGCTGGAGGAAGCACAAGCTGGAATCAAGATTGCTGGGAGAAATATCAATAACCCCAGATATGCAGATAACACCACCCTTATGGCAGAAAGTGAAGAACTAAAGAGCCTCTTAATGAAAGTGAAAGAGGAGAGTGAAAAAGTTGGCTTAAAGCTCAACATTCAGAAAACTAAGATCACGGCATCCAGTCCCATCACTTCATGGCAAACAGATAGGGAAACAGTGGCTGACTTTATTTTTCTGGGCTCCAAAATCACTGCAGATGGTGATTGCAGCCATGAAATTATTTTTTTTTAATTCAATTTTAATTTAAAAAAAATTATACATGTGTTCCCCATCCTGAACCCTCCTCCCTCCTCCCTCCCCATACCATCCCTCTGGGTCGTCCCAGTGCACCAGCCCCAAGCATCCAGCATCGTGCATTGAACCTGGACTGGCATCTCGTTTCATACATGACATTTCACATGTTTCAATGCCATTCTCCCAAATCTTCCCACCCTCTCCCTCTCCCACAGAGTCCATAAGCCTGTTCTATACATCAGTGTCTCTTTTGCTGTCTCGTATACAGGGTTATCGTTACCATCTTTCTAAATTCCATATATATGCGTTAGTATACTGTATTGGTGTTTGTCCTTCTGGCTTACTTCACTCTGTATAATAGGCTCCAGTTTCATCCACCTCATTAGAACTGATTCAAATGTATTCTTTTTAATGGCTGAGTAATACTCCATTGTGTATATGTACCACAGCTTTCTTATCCATTCATCTGCTGATGGACATCTATGTCCTGGCTATTATAAACAGTTGCAGCCATGAAATTAAAAGACACTTACTCCTTGGAAGGAAAGTTTTGACCAACCTAGACAGCATATTGAAAAGCAGAGACATTACTTTGTCAACAAAGGTCCGTCTAGTCAAGGCTATGGTTTTTCCAGTGGTCATGTATGGATGTGAGAGTTGGACTATAAAGAAAGCTGAGCGCAGAAGAATTGATGCTTTTGAATTGTGGTGTTGGAGAAGACTCTTGAGAGTCCCTTGGACTGCAAGGATATCCAACCAGTTCATCCTAAAGGAGATCAGTCCTGGGTGTTCACTGGCAAGACTGATGTTGAAGCTGAAACTCCAATACTTTGGCCACCTGTTGTGAAGAGCTGACTCATTGGAAAAGACCTTGATGCTGGGAAAGTTTGAGGGCAGGAGGAGAAGGGGATAACAGAGGATAAGATGGTTGGATGGCATCACTGACACAATGGACATGGGTTTTGATGGACTCTGGGAGTTGGTGATGGACAGGGAGGCCTGGCGTGCTGCAGTTCATGGGGTTGCAAAGAGTCGGACATGACTGAGTGACTAAACTGAACTGAACTGAAGTTCTAGGACTTGGTTTTACTGAAACTTGAGTATATGATTAAATCTGCATCAAGTTCCCTGACTAGGAGGGTTTGCCTGCTCAATGTGAGGCTAACCCAACAGCTGTTTACCCTAACTGACTGTCCAGTTTGCTTCGTATTGAGCAGGTTCCTGGTGACATAAGATTTTTAGTAGCAAACCATGAACGCCCTGGCCAACCGAAGTTGTACGTCTCTCTACCTCACCACTGTTGAGAATCATATCACCACTGCAGGCCAAATCTGTTTCATTTCCTCCCTCAGTTGCATTAATGAAAGAGGTGCCAAAGGAACAACGCAAAGAGGTTGTTGATACCTTAACCTGGTAACCTGGCCCGTGGGTACCTGTGCCCTCACTGATATCTTACACTTCATGTGGGGAACCAAGTCTCTTTTGAGGGAGGAGCAAGAAGGGAGGTGGAGCAAAGGAAGCCAGAGTTCTCCTTTAAAAATAAGTAAATGCATGTAAAAGTAGTGTATGTTTATAAATGAAACCATTTTTATCTATATTCACATATCATTCCCAATTGTTAAGCACTGTTTGTTACTAAAAGAGAGAATCCGTATTTCCTGGGTCATCATACAAACAAAAGCCAAGATTGCAGTCTTCCCTGTAGAGGATAATAGAACTGTGAACTTGAAACTCAGTAAGCAGAAAAAAATAAATCTTCAGTGTCCTTCTTTTTTTAAAAAAGTGTCTTTCTCATTTTATTTATTTATTTTTTTTTGGGCTGGGCTTGGTCTTCGTTGCTTTGCACAGTCTTTCTCTAGTTGCAGCAAGCGGGGCCTACCCTCAAGTTGCTGTGTGGAGGCTCCTCATTGCAGTGGCTTCTCTTGCTGCAGAGGCTCTAGGCTGTGGGCTTCAGTGGTTGCAGCACGTGGGCTCAGTAGTTGTGGCACTCAGGATTAGCTGATCCTCGGCAGGTGGCATCTTCCCAGACCAGGGATCGAACCCATGTCTCCTGGACTGACAGGCAGATTCTCATCCTCTGGGCCACCAGGGAAGTCTTTCAATGCCCTTCTAGTCCAGGATTTGCCTGATGCTGCATCTTATCCTTCAATGAAATAGTTGCCCATAGTAGGTGAGCCAAGCACAGGGGAGAGAGATCTGATACCTGTGGCATAGATCTAGCTTTGAATTCTGGATCCAAAATACCAAATTGCAGCATGACCCTTGTCAAATCACCTAATCTCTCTTCTCCTCAGCTTTATCACTTGTGAATTAAGATATTTGAGCTAAATAATCTTTAATTTCTAAAAGTATGTGTCTCAACAACAAGTCATTGTTTCAGTTTCCCCTATTTAAGGAAATACAAAATGACTTCAGGAATCAAACTGTCACCCCTCTACCCTCCAAAGAAAACTTATACCCTGTACGATTCTTGATTCATTTTAAAAACAAAGTGACATTTCCACCAGAGTTTCAAACCAGGTCAGTCTGATGGCAAAGGTGTACCACGGAATTATCTCTTGGACATAAATACTGCTTGCTCTTCAATGGGCATGGTTATTCTATGAAGAGCAATATATTCTTAGGATAGTGAGTAATTTTCTTTTTGATACTGAAGCTGCTTTTTATGTCCATACAACATTGGTTTTCCTCCCTTAAACTGTAGAGATGCACAGTAAAAGCTGCAAAGTCCCAATGACTTTCTATCCCTTCTCACTCTACGGCACTGTTGCCTCCAGACACGCACTTCACCTGTTAAGTACCTGGACTCAGCTGATCTTTTTTCACTGCCCTCTTGTCCTTGTCCATCTCCAAAGACCACCCTGGGGCTAGAAACAAATTGGATTCTATGAACCTTTTTTTTTGTTTTGAATTCTTGTTTTAATGGGATTGTAAAGGTTATAATGGAGGAAATTATTTGGGGCAGTGGTGTTAGGCACCTCTTCCCTTGGGTTTTCTAGCTCGTTTGGTTAGAGAAAATCTCTAATAAGGCCAAGGTCACTGGAACATATTAAATTGCCACACTGTTCTGTGGCACAGGTTGAATTCCTGGATTTGGCCAATAACCTGTCTCATTCATTCAGTATTAATTCATTCACTTCCTCAACTAGATGCCAGGAACTGAAAAAAATATTAATACTAAGCAGAAGTTTTTAGGCACTTGAATGTACCAGGTACAATGAGCTGTGTTTTACATACAGGATTTCATTTGATCCATACAACTGCTTCATTATTAGCGCCATTTCATATGAGGAAACCGAGGCTTAAGCAGATTAAGGGACTTACTCAAGGAAGAAGAGGTAGGATTCATCCCAGGTAATCTGAGTTCATATCAAACTAAAGAGAGTTCTCATTCCCATAGAGCATATACCTCCATGGGGAGCCAGATACTAAAGTTTAATTAGCTAAAGCACATTCAGTTACTCTTTGATCATAATAATTAACCAGTCATTACACAAATGTGGTCAAGAATGAGAAAGGGGATTGAGGACTATTAGATTCTATGGAAATGTCAGAGAACACCGCTGAAGAAGTGACACTTAAGTTGAGGCACAACTATTTAGAAGGAGTTAGTCAAGTAAAAAGCGTGAGGGGTGGTAAGCTTTCCAGATGAAGGGACCCACCCTGTAAAAATAAAAATAAATAAATAAAAGAAGAGGCCAACATTTATTGACTGATGCAAAACAACTAGACTCTACTAAGTCCTTTATAAGACTTATCTGTTTTAATCCATATAGAAACACTTTAAGGTAGATATTATTATTTATCCTTATTTCATGCAGAAGCTGAAACCAGTCACGGGTTGAATAGTGTTTCCACAAAACTCGCTACTCAAACTTTGAAAGGTGACCTTATTTGGATCTTAAGATGAAATCATTCTGGATTCAGGCTGAGCCCTAAATCCAACGGCTGATGTTTTTGTAATAAGAGAGGACACAGAGACACAGAGAAGGGAATGGAAAGAGAGCACAGATTTGAGGAACACATCTCTCCTCTTCGTTTTCTTTAGTCGTAAGTCATATCCAACTCGTTGTGACGCCATGGACTGCAGCACTCCTGGCTTCCCTGTCCTTCACTACCTCCCAGAATTTCAACTCATGTCCGTTGAGTCGGTGATGCTATCCAACCACCTTAACCTCTGCCGCCCCCTCAAACACCAGAAACTAGCCAAGATATGAGGCTATTTTCCCCTTATAGGCTATTGGTGCTGACACCTTGAGTTTGGACTTCTAGCCTCCTAAACAGGGAGAGAGTCACTTTCTGTTACTTTAGACCACTCAATATGTGGTAATCGATTATGGAAGCCCAAGAGAAATAATACAATACTCTTTGCCACAGGGGAGCCTAATAATAAAGCTTAGGAGGATTTATTTATTTACTCAGCCTTGCTGCTGCTGCTGCTGCTAAGTCACTTCAGTCGTCTCCGACTCTGTGCGACCCCATAGACGGCAGCCCACCAGGCTCCCCCGTCCCTGGGATTCTCCAGGCAAGAACACTGGAGTGGGTTGCCATTTCCTTCTCCAACGCATGAAAGTGAAAAGTGAAAGGGAAGTCGCTCGGTCGCATCCGACTCTTTGCGTTATTCATTGTTAATACTGTGTGTCAGATATTTTGACATGAATTATGAAAGGTGCACCTGATGCAAATATGGGATCCACTTTCAAAGACTGCAAAGCAGGAGCTGATAGGTGTCATATGAAAGTATAGATTAATGATAATAATAATAGTAATAATCACTCTCATGTATTAAGTATATGTACCAGGCACAGTGAGTGATTACTTACATACATTATTTAATTTAATGTGCAAAAGGTGTATATAACTTATTGCATTTAGCAGATAAAGAAACTGAAGCATGATGAAGTTTAATTACCTTCTTCAAGGTTGTATATTTTTGCCAATGCCAGGGTGGGATCTCAATTTCCAGTGAGAGAATAAACGAAGGAAGTTAAAGAGAATACAAGCCATCAGCAGAAGCTTCTCCCAGGTCTTCAGATTTATGCTGTAGATGCCACCACTTATTTCCTGGGTCGTGAATGATGAGTAATGTTGGGCGTTGATGAATGAAAGGCAAGGAAAAGGAAGTTGTGGGCATTAACAGTGAGAATAAAGGCAGAAAAACAGAAAATGGGCCTTTTGTTAGTAACAGAGTGCTCCAGTTTGTTGGGATGTGTGGTGCACTGAAAAAGAAACATGGAAATTTATTTGGAATGGTAGATTCAGACCAGTTGTTGACCTATGAAAAAATGTCAGGAGAAGCTGGGAAATTATTCTTTGAAGAGATTGAAGTTCAGAAGGATTGTGCCAAACCAAGCAGAATGATCTGATTGCTACTTCAGGGAGATGAATCCCACAGGAGTGTGAAAAACAGACTGGCAACTGGCACAGACTGATGACCAAAGAACCATTTAGGAGCCAAATGTTCTAAGAGAGAGAGGGACAAAATGCATTCACATTCCTCAGAAAGCAACTTCTGGGCCAAACCCCAACTGCTCTTTTATTTAAAAACACCTGTTGAGCCTTTCTGTGCTACCCAAGTAGGGATCCATATGAAAATGTCTAAGATTCACATCATAACTTAAAGGGAAACTTGTCTGGAGCACTTAATATCCTGCAAATGAAGTAGGAGGATTCTCCTTCTTAAATTTCTTGCAGCAGGAAGATACTTAAGTGGCTGTCAAATAACTGTATCTCTACAAAAGGAAATAAGTAATCGTGTTTATAGCATAAATCTGAAGACCTGGGAGAAGCTTCTGCTGAGGGCTTGTATGATTATTGCCACTGAAAATCTAGCTGATATCAGCATCATATCCGCTAGGAAAACTGGCTGTGGGGCTGGGCTGAAGTTTGCTGCTGCTGCCAGAGCCACTTTAATTGCTGGCCACTTTGCTTCTGGAGTCCCTTGGACTGCAAGGAGATCCAACAAGTCCATTCTGAAGGAGATCAACCCTGGGATTTCTTTGGAAGGAATGATGCTAAAGCTGAAACTCCAGTACTTTGGCCACCTCATGCGAAGAGGTGACTCATTGGAAAAGACTCTGATGCTGGGAGGGATTGGGGGCAGGAGAAGAAGGGGACAACAGAGGATGAGATGGCTGGATGGCATCACTGACTTGATGGATATGAGTCTGGGTGAACTCCGGGAGTTGGTGATGGACAGGGAGGCCTGGCGTGCTGCGATACATGGGGTCGCAGAGAGTCGGACACGACTGAGCAACTGAACTGAACTGAACTTGCTTCTGGAAACTTCACTAGTCAGATCCAGGAAGCCTTCTAGGAGCCATGCCTTTTAGTGGTTATTGATTCCAGGACTGACCACTAGCCTCTTACAGAGCTGTCTGTTAACCTCCCTGCCATCACACTATGTCAGACTCTGCACTTGGCGATCATGCCATCCTCTACAACAACAGTGGGTCTGATGGGAGGGACACTGGCCCAGAAAGTTCTGCGCATGTGTGGTACCATGTGAGCACCCATGAGAGAGTGTATCTTATCTCTACTTCTGCAGAATCCTGCAGAAGAGATTGAAAAGGAAGCACAAGCTGCTGCTGGAAAGGCTGTTGACCCAGGAGGAATTTCAGGGTGAGTGTACTGCTTCAGCTCCTGGGTTTACTGCATTTACAGCTCAACCTGAGGTTGGGCTCCCCAGGTGGCACTAGCAGTAAAGAATCCACCTGCCAAGGCAGGAGACACAAGAAATGCGAGCTTGATCCCTGGGTGGGGAAGATCCCCTTGAGGAGGACATGGCAACCCACTCCAGTATTCTTGACTGGGAAGTTCCATGGACAGAGGAGGCTGGTGGGGTACAGTCTATGGGGTCACAAAGAGTTGGACACAACTGAAGCAACTTAGCATGCATGCATGCACAACTTGAGGTTACAGACCAGTCTGAAACTGCGGGCACTCCCTGTGCCTAGTCAACAGTTCTCCAGGGCAGACAGCAGGGCTGAGCCACCCTCAGGGACCTGTCTGGAACTCTCACTGCTCAGGCCACTGAATGGGTAGTAATGACCACTGAGTGGTCTTAAGCTCTTCTTCCATGGGCTCCACACAGAAAAATGGAATACGGTTGACTGAAAATAAACAGCAGTTTATTTAAAACAAACATTCAATGATTAAAAAAAAAAACAAAAAAAAACAAAGACCAGATTCACTCCTAGAGCCTTTAGAAGAATGCCACCCAGCTGGCAGCTTGAATTTAGCTTCCTAAGGACTGTGTCCGACTTCTACAGAACTCTAAGATAACATATTTCTGTTGTTTTAAGCCAGTAAGCTGTGTTCACTTACTACCACAGCAACAGGGAACTAAAACAGATAGTAAACCAGAAAAAAAAAAAAAAAGCCAAGATGTTTTTGGGTAGGATTGTAATCTAGAGTGAAGAAAAAATTTGGGAGGATAATATGGCAACGAACCACTGAAAAGGTTATGACACCCGACCTGTGTTCTTGGTGTGTAAGGGAGAGAACGATTAATAGTTAAGATGGAGATGAAGAGGTGGCTTCATTAGAGAGGAGACACTAACATTCTTTGTGAGCTCATCTAACCCTGATCTGAATGAGGAAATTTAGAAATGGTATAAGCTCAGACACTTAATTTTTTCTGTGATGAATATTGTGTTTTTTCTATGCCTGTAGAAGAGAAACATGGGCCTGCCTAAAGTTTTACACAGTAAAGGAAGGGATTTTTTTTTTTTTAATTAAGACTTTTTATAAGAGAAGTTTAAGGTTCATGGTAAAATTGAGGAGAAGTATGTAGAGATTTCCCATATACTCCCTTCCCCCAATATGCATAGCCTCCCCCATATCCACATCCCCCACCAGAGTGGTACATTTGTTAGAATTGATGAACCCACATTGGCACATTATAATCACTCAGCCTGTGCAGTTTCTTTAAGGTTTGTTCTCAGTCTCCTATATTCTATAGGTTTGGACAAATGTATAATGACATGTATACATCAATACGATATCATATTTTCACTGTCCTAAAAATCCTCTGTGCTTCAACTATTCACCCCTCCTCCACAAATCCACCCTTACCCTCATAACCAATGGCAACCATTGATGTTTTTACTGTCTTCATAATTTTGCCTTTTTCAGAAAGTCATATAGTTTAATTTGATTTAATTAAATATAAATTAATTTTATTTAATTAAATATAATTAATTTAATTTAATTTTAATTTGAGTCATACAGTCTGTAGCCTTTCAGACTGACTTCTTTCACTTAGTTATAGTCATTTAATATGCCTCCGAAGTGGTAAAGAATCCACCTGCCAATGCAAGAGACACAAAAGATGTGGTTTGATCCCTGCATCAGAAAGATCCCTTGGAGTAGTCAATAGCAACCCACTGCAGTATTCTTCCTTGGAAAATTCCATGGACAGAGGAGCCTAAAGGGCTACGGTTTATCGGGTCCCAAAGAGTTGGACACGATTGAGCCACTGATGCGTGCACATGTATATGTCTTTTTATGACTTGATAGCTCATGTATTTTTAGTGCTAAATAATATTCCATCGATGTAAGTAATATTCCACAGTTTATTTATCCATTCAACTACTGAAGGACATCTTGATAACTTCCAAGTTTTGATAAATATGAATCAGTTCAGTTCAGTTCAGTCGCTCAATCATGTCTGACTCTTTGCGACCCATGGACTGCAGCATGCTAGGCCTCATCCATCACCAACTGCTGGAGTTGACTCAAATTCATGTCCACTGGGTCAGTGATGTCATCCAACCATCTCATCCTCTGTCGTCCCCTTCTCCTCCCACCTTCAATATTTCCCAGCATCAGGGTCTTTTCCAATAAGTCAGTTCTTTGCATCAGGTAGCCAAAGTATTGGAGTTTCAGCTTCAACATCAGTCCTTCCAGTGAACATTCAGGACTGATTTCCTTTAGGATGGACTGGTTTGATCTCCTTTCAGTCTAAGGGACTCTCAAGAGTCTTCTCCAACACTACAGTTCAAAGTCATCAATTCTTCTGCACTCAGCTTTCTTTATAGTCCAACTCTCACATTCATACATGACCACTGGAAAAACCATAGCCTTGACTAGACAGACCTTTGTTGGCAAAGTAATGTCTCTGCTTGGTCATAACTTTCCTTCCAAGGAGTAAGCATCTTTTTATTTCATGGCTGCAGTCATCATCTGCAGTGATTTTGTAGCCCCCAAAAAAATAAAGTCAGCCACTGTTTCCCCATCTATTTGCCAAGAAGTGATGGGACCAGATGCCATGATCTTTGTTTTCTGAATGTTGTGGTTTAAGCCAACTTTTTCACTCTCCTCTTTCACTTTCATCAAGAGGCTCTTTAGTTCCTCTTCCCTTTCTGTCATAAGGGTGGTGTCATCTGCATATCTGAGGTTACTGATATTTCTCCCAGCAATCTTGATTCCAGCTTGTGCTTCCTCCAGCCCAGCGTTTCTCATGATGTACTCTGCATATAAGTTAAATAAGCAGGGTGACAATATACAGCCTTGACCTACTCCTTTTCCTATTTGGAACCAGTCTATTGTTCCATGTCCAGTTCTATCTGTTAATTATGAATAAAGCTGCTAAAAATGTTCAACTGTAGGTTTTTTTGTGGACATAAGTTTTCAACTGAGTTTTGTTTTAAATATAAAAGGGACACAGTCTTCCAATTAAATTGGGATAATTGAACATACCATTTGTGTTCATTTTCTCCTACTGGCTCACGAAAACGATAATGAAAAGTTTTTGAAAAAGCAATAAAGCCCCAAGGAAAATGAGAATGGGACGCCAGGAAACAATATTTAGAAGATGTTACCAAGCTTTCAGAAGATGGAAAGCTGATGGACAAGTGGAAAGTGACGTAAAGAGTGAAGAAGGGTGATCTCCAAATGCCTTCCAGTGGAAGCCAACCAGAAGTCACCTGATTCATGCACAAAGTGAGGAAAAGCTCGGGAGCTGAAATGAACAGATAACTCTGAAAGTAGGGTGGTTGGCTCAGGGTTAAAAACAGGTGCTCTGCTGCCATTGTCTATAAAGAGGAGTTAGACCTACCCAGACAGGCACATGAACTCACCTATCATGAAAGGATATGGAAATGTATCTCTCCAGGGTGATCATATGGTTCCACACCTGAAGGAGATAAGTATAACTGAGGCCTGGGGTGAGATGAGATGCCTTACTGAAAATCAAAAGGAAAAATCAAAGTTTTTATACTGAATAGTAAGACTCTACCCCCAGCTCCTTTCTCTATTCAGCTTTCAGAATGTTGGTTACCAGATGTGTGATCTTCTCCAGGAAAAATCTTAGAGGACTCCAATGTAGATAAGAAGGAGGGGAAATCATCAGGAATATTAAATAAGAATGTTTCCTGATTTGAGGATATGAAAGACTCTGTCTCTTAGCAACAAGCACAAAGAATACAAAATGTCCCTTATTAAATTTTCCAAATAATAAAGATAGAGTACCATAATGCTTCCATAGAAAGATTTAAAAGAAACCACACACATGATACGCACTTCTTCAGGAATCATAATGGAATTAATCTTCCCAATGGGAACACTGTAAGATGGAAATCAATGAGACAATATGATCAAATAAGACAATATGATCAAAATTATCAGGGAAAAAAGTGTTATACTTAAAATTCATAGCAACAAAACTATCAATCAAGTGTGAAGGAAGAAAAAGTCAACTTTCATATTTGCAGGGTTTCAAATAACAAGCCTTGTGTTAAATAAATAGCAGGCCCCTGTTTGTATATAAACAGACTCCTATTTCAGGAAACCATGGGAGTATGTAATCCAGGAAGGATGCAGGATCCAGAAAGCAAGAAGGGGACACAGAAAAGGAGTTGGAAAGATCTTTCAGAAGATGGTGACTGAGGACTCCAGGTTGGCATCGATATAACAAAACTGGAAAGCACCTAGTGTAGATTGAAGTAGAAGTTCAGAAAGCTCCAGGAGAAATGTATCCATGGAAAAGCAGAATTGATAGATTACCTCATGAGCTTGATTATATCAAGAGGAATTAGTTCTTTTGGCATGTTTTGAGATAGATTAATGACAGGAATATAGAAACATAATAAAACAATGTCAACAAACTAGTGTATAAGAGAAAGGAAATGAAAGCAAAGTAGCCCTGTGGCTTGGCTGTGAGGGGGGCAAGGTGGAAGGCTTGAGTTGAAATTCCAACTTTGCCATTGAACTGTGATCATATGAGTGTTGCTTGTTATTATTATTTTGATTGTTATGTTCACATTACATTTTGATTTAAATAATATCAATGAGAGGATGGGGGATAGCAAGTGTGTGCAAGTGAGAGGGAGAAAGAGAGGGAGAGATGTGAAGCAGAATTAAATTTAATAATTCCTCATCTTCCAAAGGAGAATGTCAAAGGACAAGTCAAAAGTTGAAAATCAGCCAACAGCAGTGTAATGATTTTAGTAGCTGACACATACAGTGCTTACTTATTCTGTATGAGGATTATCCTTTAACACACATGCACACACAGTCACTCATTTAATCTTCTCCATAAAAGTGGTGTCAGCTAGTAGCAAGAATTGTCAGTAGGTGAAATGAGTCAAAGATGGTGGTGGTGGTTTAGTCACTAAGTTGTGCCAACTTAAAAAATATAGTCACAATCTGAAAGTTAGAGAGTTGTTCTATTCAGTAGGAATGTTTAGGACTTCAAGCCTGGGAGATAGCTTCTCAAGTAGCCCTGAGAAACTGCTCTAAGAAGATAGGGGAAGGAGTCAGGTTTTATAGAAGTTTGCAACAAAGGGGTTGATAGTCAATATCAAAAGTAGAAAGTGTTAGTTGCTAAGTCGTGTCTGGTTCTTTGTGACCCCCGGGCCTGTCCATGGAATTCTCTCCACAAGAATACTGGAGCGGGTTGCCATTGCTTTCTCCAGGGTATCTTCCTGACTCAGGGATTGAGGTCTCCTGCATTGCAGGCAGATTCTTTACCATCTGAGCTACCAGGGAAGCAGTATCAAAGAATATCAAAGATTATTGTTAATTAAGGAAAATCAGATATCTCAAAGAATTTAGCATTTTGTGTATGGAAAATTTAGAATTTTGTGTATGGAAAGATCCAAGCTTCTGGGCTCACTGAAATCATTTCCTTCATAGGCATGTCAGCTCCCTGGGGCCAGCATCCTGCTTTTTCACATCCCCCATCTACAGGGAGTGGCTGTAGTCTGAGGGCTATTAGATAGCAGATATTTTCCTTCCTGAATTCTTTTAGGGCTTACTAGCTCACACCAGAGGGCTGCAATCCCTAATAACTGTGACGTCTTTGTTTACTGATTTTGGCAGGAAATACTCCATGACAGTCTTGTTGACTTATTGCAACCCCATGGACTCTATGTCCATGGGATTTCCCAAGGAAGAATACTGGATTGGGTTGCCATTTCCTTCTCAAGGGCATCTTCCCAATCCAGGGATCAAATCCAGGTCTCCTGCATTATAGGCGGCTTCTTTAACCAAAGCTAGACTAAATATAAAATGTATACTGCATTAGAGACATTTTTGTATTGTCTTACTTGCTATGATAGAAAAGTTCTTTAATTTCTGTTATTATCAAAATTTTGCTTTCCATGGGATCGCAGAGTCAGACACGACTGAGCAACTGAACAACAACAAGGATAGGAAATCATGAGCTGTTGAAAATTGCTCTCCTTTTACCACCTCTCCTCTTACCCTCTTCTGATCTATAGACTCTGAGGTAGGAAGTGCTGTTAGAAAGCTGAGTTCCAGTCAAATGGGGGAAACTTCTTTTACACACAACTTGTGTGTTCTGACATTGTTTCAAGATTCATTTCAATTCTGAGGACCTTCCCCAAAGGAAAAAGTACAAGTGGCCAATGAATGGGGGTTCATTTGTTCCCGAGTCATCTCAGTCTGAAAGGAATCAGCCACTTCAGATCCACTGTTAGCTACTTCTGTCCTGAGGATGAATTCTGTATATTGTCACCTTGCTTATTTAAATTATATGCGGAGTACATCATGAGAAATATCGGGCTGGATGAAGCCCAAGCTGGAACCAAGATTGCCAGGAGAAAGATCAATAACCTCAGATATACAGATGACAGCACCCTTATGGCAGAAAGTGAAGAAGAACTGAAGAGCCTCCTGATGAAAGTGAAAGAGGAAAGTGAAAAAGTTGGCTTAAAACTCAGCATTCAAAAAACTAAGATCATGGCATCCAGTCCCATCACTTCATGGCAACTAGATGGGGAAATAATGGAAACAGTGACAGACTTTATTTTTTTGGGCTCCATAATTACTGCAGATGGTGACTGCAGCCATGAAATTTAAAGACGTTTGCTTCTTGGAAGAAAAGCAATGACCAACCTCTACAGTATATTAAAAAGCAGAAACATTACTTTGCCGATAAAGGTCTACCTAGTCAAAGCTATGGTTCTCCCAGTAGTCACGTAAGGATGTGAGAGTTGGACTATAAAGAAAGCTGAGCACCTAAGAATTGATGCTTTTGAACTATACTGTTGGATAAGACTCTTGAGAGTCCCTTGGACTGCAAGGAGATCCAACCAGTCCATCCTAAAGGAGATCAGTCCTGGGTGTTCTTTGAAAGGACTGATGCTGAAGCTGAAACTCCAGTCCTTTGGCCACCTGATGTGAAGAACTGACTTATTTTCAAGACCCTGATGCTGGGAAAGATTGAAGGCAGGAGGAGAAGTGGACAACAGAAGATGAGCTGGTTGGATGGCATCACCAACTCGATGGGCATGAGTTTGAGCAAGTCCCGGGAGTTGGTGATGGACAGGGAAGCCTGGCAAGCTGCAGTCCATGGGGTCACAATGAGTCGGACATGACTAAGCAATTGAACTGAACTGAACTGACAAGGGTAGAAAAGTAAGAATGTTAATGGAAGGCATTTTACTTTGACATTTCCCTTTTCTCCACTCACTAAATAAAAGTGCTAATTTTTCTTTTTAATGTCTGGGATCATGCCGGGGTTGAAACAGGAGAGTGGGCTAGGGAGAAATAGAATATACTTTTTAGAAATTAAGTTATCTTACAGAAGCAATCTCCCAATGCCATTTGAGTCCACAATTTTCAAACTGATCTAAGCAAGTGTTCTAATGATAGCTGTTGTGTACTATATCCATGTGTCTATGGGTAATTTTTCCTCAATCCCTGAATGAGTTAAAAATCTGATGATAAAAGGGAAAAGAAGATTATTATTTTTTAATATTTTATTGGCTCACACACAACTATTACAGCAGTTACTTTCTGACCCTTTTGCTTTATCTTCTATCCATATACAATTCATCCTACCATTGCCTGATAAACTTCTAAGAAGATTACTGTGCTTGATAAAATCATAAATTTTTTCCAATTATTCATAAGGAAAAAAAATCTAAATTTCTTAATTAAAATCTGAGGTCTCTGAAAGAGACTAAGTATGTGTCTTATTTATTTCTTCTTCTGTAGTATCCAGCAAATGATTGAGCATGTAATTAAGACAGCAATATTAACAAAGATTTCATTGAATTAACTTGAAATTTAAGGCTTTCTTTTGTCTTACCCCATTCTGCTTTTCTAGTATTTTGTTCTATAATTACTCTTACATGACTCTTCCCTCTTTCTAGGGTTTTTAATTTGTATTCTAAACTTCAGGTTTGTCTGTCCATCCTTTTTTCATTCATCTGATTTTTCCATTCATAGATATTTTCAAAGATGATAAATCAAAATACTCTCAGTTGCAAGTAATGGAAAATCTAACTCCAACTGGCTTGAGTATTAATTAAACGGCATTGTTACCGAGTCCAAACTCCCTCTGCTCACCTCAAGATAAGTCAGTGAATCTCAGATGAGGTGTTGGGGTCATTAAGGGAGCTGGCTGACCCAGAAGATGGCAGCTAGCACCTCACAATAACCATCTTGTAGGGGCTGGGTTACCAGTTTATTTTATGGGTCAGAGATAGGGAGAGGTTGAGGGAACAAAAGACTATTCAAGGGCAAGCCTCAGGCAGGGGAAGATGTTAGTTTCATCTCCTTACAGTCCTTCACTGGTGGGAGGCTCAGGTTATCTCCCCGAGGCAGGCCATTATGTATGCCTACAGTAACAACAACAATAACAAAACCAGCAGATGAGGGTAAAGTCACAGAAGCAGATCTAGCATAAATTCAAAATTAACCCTTCCCGATTACAGGATTCATTGACTCAAAAATTTGGAAAATCACTCTAGTCAGTCAGAGCAAAATGAATGACCGAAGGTATTGACACTCAGGACCACAGTGAATGATCACAGTCTCTCCAATTTACACAGTAAAACCTACCCATTATGGTTCTCACCACGCTGTAATGGTGAATCCGTAGTTAAGTCATGTCCAGTCACTAAGTCATGTCCAGTTTCTAAGTCATGTCCAACTCCTTGCAACCCCATGGACTGCAGCCTACCAGGCTCTTCTGTCCATGGGATTTTCCAGGCAAGAGGACTGGCGTGGGTTGCCATTTCCTTCTCCAGGGAATCCTCTTGACCCAGGGATTGAACCTATGCCTCTCATGTCTCCTTCATCTCCACACAGATTCTTTACCACAGAGCCACCAATGGTATTTTTACTATTATTATAATCCAACTAGCAGGCACAAAAAATTGTGTAGATGGCATAGGATTATTTAACTATGATTTATCAGTGCCCTGCTATTCTTTGTACTAAGAGAAAAACCACACATATAAATATTTGAAAGACGTTTTCCTATTGACTTTCAAAGAATTAAAATTAACCTCCTGGTGTATGCTAGTTGCTCAGTCATGCCCGGCTCTCTGCGACCCCGTGACTGCAGCCTGGCAAGCTCTTCTGTCCATGGGATTTTCCAGGCAAGAATACTGGAGTTGAAGGAGGAAACAGAACAGGCTCTATCTTGAAAGCAGGAGTCCATCTTGGGCCGGACTGTGGCCTTTGAGCTATATGCCCAGTATCTATGGAAATAACATACCAACTGGAAAACTAGGCCCCAGGAAGGAAGAGCCCCAGGACTCCTACCTAGACTCCCTAATTATCTCCAATCTATCTAACGGAATAGAATCATACATTCATTCTATTATGCTTATTGGGGTATGACCACAGGCCTATTGATAACTGTCCACTGTTAACTACCTAGGCTTAAAGCATATGAATCTCGGGTTAACTTTTATTGTATCTTTCTTTTTCTTTGTTCAGACTAGTTTCAGGAAATTTGGGGAGGTGGATTTGGGCACATAACTTAGGGTATATAAGATTTTCACAAAAACTGGTGAGGGTCCTTGGCTAAGAGGAGACTCTTCCTTGGGCCCGCTGGTGTAATAAACTGCACTCCACTCTCTGCAGTCTCTTTCTGAGTGAGTTTGTTTCCCAGAACGCGTGCTTACAACAGAGTAGGTTGCCATTTCCTTCTCCAACCTGCTGTTAGGTTAGCCCTTTTAGCGCAAAGAAAATTATCTATTTCAACACTAGAGGGCGGCAGTTAGAAAACATTAATAGACGCCATTGCATTTCACTACATTTTTTGTTGTTTTTTCTCCAAAATTATGACCAGAGTATGCTTACAGCAGTTAAATATTGTATATTTTAAATATTCTACACCATTACCAAACTGTGTATTCATAATATTTACTTTGTAAAGTGTCACTTTAAATATTCTAAAAATGAAAGCTTTTCACCTTCTGCCACTCATAACTTACGTATCTTAGAAAGCAGAGTGAAGAAGTCAACTTGACAATCTCTAGTGTGTGTAGTCAAGTGGGAGATTTCAATAATGTTATATGCTTTCCTTCAAGGAATATAATGTCCCATAATCTGGAATGATGATGAAAGCAAAATAGCATCCCTATAGGACAGAGAGATTTCAATTAGGTAATATTTCATCAGATCACAAAAATATTCCATATTATAATACTTGTCAGTCTGTTTATTAGTCTGTAAAATACATTAAGGCAGGGTGTTCTCTGTTTTAGGCTTCTTCATGTTGAAGTATTTATTTTATTCTCTTTACAAGTGGCACCTCTTATCTACTAATTTTTCCCCAATTTTTTAAATTCAATCATACCTTTTACTTTAAGAAAAAAATGTTGAGAGTTTAAAGAAGCTAATGTTTTCAAAATCGTTTTGTAATATATCCCATTGCTCTATGTATATAGTATGGGATTCACAACAAGGAATATGTTTCTGGAATTAGAAGAGCAATAGTTGGTCTTCATTCACTTTAACACTTGGATTTTTCCAAGGCACAATGCTGTGAAAGTGAATGAGGATTTTTTCCCCTTGGGTACACAAAGAAAGAAATGGCATAAAATGTGTATATCTTTCTAATGGTGAGTTATTTATAGAGAGTAAGATGCACATAGAAAAGACTAATATGTATTTTGGTAGTTTATATATATATATATATATATACTTGATTACAGTGTACATTTATTTAAAACTTCCTACTTCCAAATTTTTTATCAGACAGACCACAGGTAAATAAAAAAATAATTCATATTAGGCCATTAAATATAAAAGTGCAGAGTAGTTATATACACAGATGTGAGTAAGACAAACTAAATTATTTCTTCTATCTCTGGTTCTCAAGAAATTGTACCATAACTTATTGGTAATTTCTCTAAAGCTAACACTGCAAAGTAAAGTCAAATAAAGCTGAACTAAAAACTGTCCATTTAAAAACCCTTAGTAAGAAAAAGGTCACAGATGAATCCTAGAGCTTATTTGCATCACTTCAGCCTGAAAGAAGTATGTAATTAGAATGAACATGGATTAAAGAATGCAAAGTCAAATAAAGTCATACTATAAAAAAGCTTCTCAAAGCAGTTTTCTCTTTAAGAATATGCAAGCTGTACAACCTGCATAGAAAGCTATAAACTATACTAAGTCCACTAGTTTACTATACCCCAGGAAAGCACCTATCCCACAGTGGGTGCAATATTTGTTGGGTGAATATTTGTTGATAGTGAATAGAAACTATTGCATTCAAAACAGCCTCAGAATTAGTCTCCTTGAAATATTTTTCAAAATAAATTTGCTTTAAAAACACGTTACCAGTGATTGATAAATAATATTAATTATGATAAAAAGGAAACTTCTCAAACATTACTATTTCAAAAAACTTATAGTTATTACAACTTATTCTATTGTGAGTGAAAACATTAGCCCATTTTTACCCCCATGATTGCCATGTCATTTCTAAATCTTAACTGAGTGAAGTATAATGACTCTTTCATTAACTGAAGGATTCCCAGACAACCAAATTATTTCTGAGGACTTAAGTACTTGGTCAGACAATTGCAAACATATTGCCCACAAAGGATTCTTCATATTTGTAGGTATAGATTTTAACAAGTACCAAAAAAGAAGAAGGACATGGGAAAGGAAGAGTAGAGAAGAAGAAGGGACTTCCCTGGTGATTAAGATTTTGTGCTCCCAAAGCAGGGAGCTGGGGTTTGGTCCCTGGTCAGGGATTCCCTGGTGGCTCAGACAGTAAAGTGTCTCCCTGCAATGCAGGAGACCTGGGTTCGATCCCTGGGTAGGGAAGATCCCCTGGAGAAGGAAATGGCAACCCACTCCACTACTCTTGCCTGGAAAATCCTATGGACGGAGGAGCCTGGTAGGCTATAATCCATGTGGCTGAGGCTGCAAAGAGTCTGACAAGACTGAGTAACTTCACTTTCACTTTTCTTTCAGGGAATTAGAACCCACATGCTGCCACTAAGACCTGCTGCAACCAAATAAATACATTTTTAAAAAAGGAAAGAAAGAAAGAAGGAGGAGAGAAAAAAGAAAGGAAGGAGAGAAAGAAAACAGTTTTAATTATTAATACATAAAGACAGTTGCTTCTAAATTGATAACATATCCTTCCACCAGAGGGCAACATTTGCAAGACATTTAAATGATCTCTCAAAAGCATTTCCTAACACAAAAATATAAACAAATGCAAACTTATAACACTGCTATTGGGTAACATCTTATGTAATTTTGAAGAATACAAAATTTGATGATGATGATAGTTATTTAAACAGTTGCTTATAAAACACTACTTAGTAAAACACAAGCAATAAATTGACTTCTTTAAAATATAAGAAGATAGAACTTTCAGAAAGGAATATATTGCTCTATGTCATTGGACTTTTTTTTCAGTTCATTATTAGCCATGTAACTCAAATATAATACAAAAATTTTAGGGTAGAAGAAATGAAAAAATACTGTTCTACATCAATGAATAAATTAATGAAAAAGTCATAGAATTTTACATGTGGAACGGACGATAGAGATTACGTGCAAGCCTTCATTTTTTACAAATAAGAAATCAGTTTATTAAAACTAAGTAACTGATTCAAAGTTGCAGGGATGATAATCAGCAGAACCAGGATCCAAACACAGTCAGCTGATTTCACATTTTTTATTCTACACCATTGATATTCAAATTATGATCCAGGGGTGCAGCCCTGGAAACTTGTTAGAATTGCTGCACCTTGGTCTCCACTGCAGAACTATTGAGTCAGAATCTGTATTTTAAACAAGGCCTTAAATGGTGAAAAACTACTCTAATCCATGCTGCTTCTTCATCACTGGTCTCATGACTTCAGGCAAATCATTAACTCTCATTTCCCTCCTCAGTAAACTGGAAATAAATTTTAAAAAAAAAGAAACTGGGAATGAAATTAGTTTGAAGAATCATTATAAAGAGTAAATGAGATCATGTAAATGAAATGAAAGTCATTATAAATTATAACACTACACACATTAGTTATAGTCAATGAAACCTCCTTTTATTGATAACAGTGCTTAGAAAAAGGGGACAATTCTCTTAGAAGAATTGTCTAATAATGCAATTCAAAGGCTAAAATTGGATGGAATATTAAGGGTAAGGGAAGGTGTCCAGAGAATGGAAGACTTTTTCAGTATTCCTAAATTAATACCATTTGTATAACTATGAACATTTCCTTGCATAAAATGAAAGCTGGTGATATTAAGATCACAAAGGTACATATTTAATGTTTGGATTTGGGGAGCATGAATGAAGAAAATATGTCATTTTCTTCAGATTAGTAAGTAATATCTGAATATATGTCTCTTATATTGGGTGTAGCTATTAACCTAAGAATAGCCTAAATGGTAGTCTAATACAATTCTTGTAATTTTTCACATACAACATTTTCCCCTTGTTTATGAATTTGCTCAAGATATCCCCTCAGCTGAGATCTAAGTGCCATCATCTTTCCCCACCCAATTTCCTGGACTGTCATCATTTTTATAGGACTAAATTTCTCTTCAAGTATTAAGACAGACAAGGAAACATCACTTCCTGAACTATTTTCTGTACACTTTCACTTCCAGGCTGGGTTACTTAACTTGTCCAATTTCACCCATAAATGGTTGTAATTGTATTTATGTGTCTATTTCCCATGCAGTTTGTGAGATCTTTCAGGGAACAGTCCCAGAACCTAGTGAAATTTTGAGCACTAATAATTATCTTTAAAATGAATAAATGAATATTAGCAGTAATTCTGATTCAAACACTTACCCTTTCATCAAGAGAATGGAGAAGAGAATCAAATGACAAAGATTTCAATGAGGTGAATGTAATTATTTTACACTACAAGCAATGCTTTTATGTTGGATGTGTCTCATATATATGACACTCAGCAATCAGGCTTGCCAGTGATTTAGATCTCTAGTCATTTGGGCTGAAACTTAGGCAGGAATTCTTAGAAAAATCATTTTTTATATCACCATCTTAACTTCACAGATATTTATCTGACTTCTGTTTTGTATATAATTTTCTGGAACTTCAAGGTCACTGAAATCTCTAAATGAATTAAATTTTATGAATTTGGTCATGAAAGATTTGAAAAACAGATACTTTGAAAAGCACTAGATGAGTTAAGTCCTGATGAGCTGGAAGAAGGTAGCTTGTTTGGAAGAAGGTAGTCTAATGTTTCTCCCCTTCTTTTTATAGTTGATCACCTTTGGGGATGGATACTGTTTTGAGGCATTTCAGAGTTTTAGGAAAATCTTGTTTGGTATACAATAAGTATACTTATTTTGATGTGCGCATATATATATATGCGCACATCAAAATAAGAGAAAGATGCCCCCAGTATCCTTTTCTTTACTATAATTCTTAATAAAATATAATTTGATAAAGGTTAAATTTAATAATAGCAGATGGCTTCAGCTACTTTTGAAATGTTTCCACTATCCATTCAGTACATGCATATTCATTGTATTATTTGGCCTATTTGGGGAATATTCTTACATGATTCTGTATTTAGATCCATATTTCTGAGATTTGGCACCAAAATCCCTAAGAAAAATCTACTCCCCCTGTTGGTTTAAAGGAAATTCAAGGATTTTGACTTTGAGAATATAGTTCAAGGACAATCTGTTTTGTAACTATTTGCTTGAATTACATCTAAGAAGTTTGTGATTCATGTCAAATGCATTAATAATTAACATTAATCTTGCATAGTTTCCTCACTTTGCTTAATGAAGTAGATTCATTGGTGCCATACTTACATACCTGAGAGCAAATGTCTTTCATGAATGTCTCTGTAATTCTGCTTTAGAAGAAGATGTTACAAGATAAAAAATTTATATTTGAAAAGATTATAATTAATTTAAAATAAATATTGAAAATATAATCAGCAATAATTTGTTAAAAAGCACAAGGTATAGCCACAAATGTCCTCAATATATTGATATTTTTGTAGTGTGTGTGCTGAAAATTAGTTAAAAGTGAAGAAGCATACAATTCCAAGGAATTTATATTAAACTGCTTGTCTTTTATTTAACCAGGATCACTGAGGAACAACTATTCTTTTTAAAAAAAAAAAATTTCTCTACCCTCTCTCTCCTCCTCTCTCTGCCTTCTTCTGTCTCTATTATTCCTCTTTCTTGCTTCCTCCTTCTCTTTCTTCCTTTCTACCTTTTTTTCCCCCCTCTTACCTATCAGGGGTTAAAACAAAATACATGAACAATATAATTATGCAGTTTGTATACGTATAATTTATATTAAAGGGAGCCCAGGTGCCCCAAATTCCACAAGCATAAGTAAAATATGTTGTAATCGTCCTTCCCCGAAACAGTCAGAGTTGGCATCAGCATGCTGGGCAAAATGTAGCAAACTAGAAGTAACTTGTCAATTTTTAATAAAATCCTTCTCCCTTGCAGAGCTAAATGCACCATTCTCCCTGCAAACCCTGGCGATGATGACATCTTCTCACTTGGTTTCCATAGCATCCATTCCTGAATCCCCAGTATGGTCCTTGGTCAGGGCCATCCTTCCAGTTCCCCTAGAAAGTTGGCAACCTGACTAGCCAAAAGAAACCGCCCCTTTTCCGAAGACTTACTCTGTCCGTGGTGCTGAACCATTTTGCCAAGAAGCGCCCAGACGGGCGCTGTCAGCGGTGCTGAAAAAAATCTTCCCTGACGCTGCCCAAATCAGAACGGTGTATCTGTTATTTACTCACGTCCTCAAAGAGCAGCAAGCTTTCTCCATCTTAATTCGACTCTACCGCAGAGCAGAGTTTGCGCTGGCGTGATGGGAGGAGATCATGGGCAAGAAGGAAAAACTAACAGCAGCATCGCTCACCTGAGACCTAAGATGCTCCCATGAGTTTCGGAAGTGCTCTGCTCCTTACAGCAAAGGTACCATTTTAAAAAGTACTATTCTTTTGACTTCGTCCTTACACAAGGGTTCTGTGATATTTCCACCCGCGTTAGAGAGGCCGAGGGTTTGTCAGCAACAAGGCTTTTAAAACCGAGGACTTATATTGTTTTCGAGTGGACTGACTTCCAGGACAAGGATTCATCTGCACCCGCTCAAATACCATGGCACTGCGTGCGCCCTTTGCCACCGGATCCTCCCCTTCCAATGAGACTTTCTGATTGTGTCTACCAACTCTCCTATTAGGAAACCCGTGGATTGCATGCAGCTATTCTGTTGTATTCTCGTTCTCACTCTCCCTCCCCTCTCTCACTCGCACTCTAGCAAGAGGCACACCGATACCATTCTGCTGAGGAGGGGAAAAAAAAAAAAACCTACAACTACCTTAAGCGATTAAGACAATATGCGCAACTCTCGCCTTTCATAGCGATCTCTATGTAAATCTGGCAAGAGCCGACACCAAGCTTTGCAAGAATGGAGTCGGTAAAACAAAGGATTTTGACCCCAGGAAAAGAGGGGCTAAAGAATTTTGCTGGAAAATCCCTCGGCCAGATCTACAGGTAAGGGAAAGCAAACCTATGTTTGCCTGGGACTCAGCAGGAAAAAAAATCTGCAGAGCTATTTCTTTAAACCCTGGTTGCTTAGAGATTGTAATACGATCAGAAAATCTTTCTTTTTGCTCATTGCTGAAGTGAGGCTGCTCTGGAAACCTACTTATTAATTCAGGAATGTTGCACTAAATTAACCTGTCTGCTGTTTGTGTGTGTGTGTGTGTGATTTTTGCTTTGGTACCTGCAGATTCTTGTCCTTTCCTACTGAGGATTTATCCTTTTTACAATTGAGAAATGACCTGCACCTGTTCAAAGAGCCTTTATTTTGTTGCTTATAGTGACACCAAATTAAATTCCTTTAATGCAGAAAAAGGAATAAAGAACACACCACCTAAAAAATTAATAAAATTCTGAAGAGTAGTGGCAGAAAGAAAGCTGGGTCTTAGTTTCAAAACCACTTGAGTGGAGAATCCCCCAGTGAAATCTTCCTTCTGTACTGAAGGAATAATCAAAATATATCAATAATTGATAGCAGAAGCAGTTCCTCTTTTTAAATCTGAAACAATGTATGTGTATTTTTAATTATTTGATCTCTCTTAGATGTCTATTTCTTGTGTGGGAAATATCACAGTGCTTTTAAGAAGAGCCATAATAATAATCAGCCAAATGACTTTGGAAGTATTAGAAATGATTTAAAATTTTAAATCCTCTCTGTAGTCACTGTACTATTCTGTAAATTTAATAACTTTAAATCTGTTCAAGAATATGGAACAAATGCACATTTTATTAATAATAGGAGCAAAATCAAGAAGAAAGGGCAGAAACAAAAGGAGAAACGATTCTAAGAGAGTGCTAATCTTCAAACTTGATAAATTGAAGCCTTTGGAAATGTATAGGAAATGTAAAGAAAATGACCAATGCACGTCCCAGTTTTCCCAATCTCTCCAGCTCTGGTGGGCTTCTTGTAGGCACCATCATGCACCTATGCGGCAGTAAATACTGCAAGGGCCCTGCAGTTCCACAGATGCCCTGGAAAGAGCTATTCTTTCCCAGCCCAACTGCCATCAGTGGGGAGTTCAGGTGCAGAGTTTAACTTTGCATATATGAGCATATGAAGCCAATGTGAAAAAAAATTTCATTAATGAAACTTTACTCTCCCAAAATAAATACATTGCCATATGCTCTAATGCTGGAATTAGACTTTAGGAATAAGTACTAACATAGCTACAGTTAGCTTTATGATCTATTCCCCAGTTTATATTTTGTAGAATTTGCAAGTCTGATTTTTTTTCCTGGTAGCCTCAAATTGCTTAACAGCTGTCTCCCAAGCTAGGTATTCTTGAAATTGATCTATTTTGCTTTCTCCATGTGTATGAAAATGATTCTGTGTGGCAAGATACATGGTGGATTGGAAAATATCTGCAAATTGTAAACGGAGAGGTTCTTTGTTTAAATATCCATCTCAAAGGTTCACGATGTGTTACCCTTCACATTCCTCTTCTTTTTAATAGAAATTTCACGGATATACTGTGGACCAGAACAGCACTCTCAGCTTCTAGTTAAACCATTCCATCACTCTACTTTCCCCTTCCCCCAAGGACAAAGCCCAGAGCGATTGAATCAGAGGGGTGAAATCTTGTGAAACACTAAACAAGTTAAAAAAAAAACACACAAACAGAAACATAAATCTGGTGTCTTCTACCTTGATGTGGGACATCTTCCTGGAGTTGATTTGGGGGCGCGTTCGTGTATCTGGGAGTCGCATTGTCTTTGGAAATGGGCCCAGGACATTTTTGGTGTTTGTAACTGAGATAGTAATGACGCAAGATTGTGAATAATTAATTATTCATGTTCTGGCGGTAGGAAGCTTTGGTGTCGGCCATATGCGGCGGAGGCCTTTGTTTCAAACTCGAGTAAAAAGAGGGAAAAGAGTAAGCTGTGTCACAGGAGAGTAAACGTTGAACTGGCATCCTGGGGTTAGAGGAACGGGAAGGGAGAGGGCATGACACTCACGGAGCGTTCGCAGACCTCCCCGTGGACACTGGACGGGACAGGCCTTGGTCCCCGGGGGCTCCCGGGCTCAGCCGGGACGGTATCCCGGCGTCCTCCGTCCGGGGGGGTTTAACTTAGCAGGAAAGGAAGGGGTACGCGGGTGCAGGAGTGTGCCTGGGCCCGCCGCCGCGGAGCAGCCCTCGGGAGACTGGAGGCTGTATGAAAGCGACTCGGGTAGAGCGCTGCAGTTGGGAGGCGTCTACACAGGTGCTGAGAAGGCACCGTTCGGGTCACTCTTCTTTTCCAAACTGCAGACCCCACAGGAAAGTCAGGCCCAGGCGATGGATATGAATCAAGGCACTGTGGGGTGAATCCCCGAGGGAAGGGGGATTGGCTGCCAGAGAAGATAAAATATTGAAAGTTGAAGAGATGCGGCCGCAGGGAGGGAGCTTGGGAGTCCCTGAAGTCTGGTGTGACCCCAGCTCCCTAATTCCTGAGGGTGGGGAAGGCGGTCCGGGCCCTCCTCCCCCAGATATGACGGGTTCCGGGAACTGGGAATGGTCCCGGCGTAGGGGGGGTGGGATGGGGTGCCTAACCCCCAGCGTCCTTGCCTCCCCACGCTGTGCCGCGCAGGGTGCTGGAGAAGAAGCAGGACGCCGGGGAGACCATCGAGCTGACGGAGGATGGCAAGCCCCTGGAGGTGCCTGAGAAGAAGGCGCCGCTGTGCGACTGCACGTGCTTTGGCCTGCCGCGTCGCTACATCATCGCCATCATGAGCGGCCTGGGCTTCTGCATCTCCTTCGGCATCCGCTGCAACCTGGGCGTGGCCATCGTGGACATGGTCAACAACAGCACCATCCACCGCGGGGGCAAGGTGATCAAGGAGGTACGCGACGGCTGGCCCGGTGGTGTCGCAGACCCACTTCACCTGTTTGAGCCTCGCTGTCCCCGCCGAATGCGGAGGGCGTGGTTGCCCCTTCAAGGCCCCCTCTAGCCCTGCCCTTCTAGATGGGGCCGCGGCAATGTTATCGATCCCTGTTTACGTTGGAGCACGCCGCTTCTGTTCTCTGGGCCTTCTTTTTCTCCCCAGCAAAGTGGAAAATAGTAAAGTGGAAAAAGCTCAATAGCTTTTTGAGGATAGAGATTTCATACAAAGAGTTGATCCTTAATACCGTCCGCAAAATCTAAATCGAACTATTTTTCTTTTACCCGGAGGAATAGAGCAGCAGATCAGTTATTATTTCCCCCAACTCCCTACAATTCTCGACCAACATTCTTAATCACCACAATGAAACAAAACCGAAAAACAAATCAAAGCAACTGTGCACACATATGGGCAGTTTTAGCCGAGAGGTCTTTAGGAGCCGCCCTGACTGGCGGACAAAGAAGAGCTTGATAGGCTCAGGGTCACCGGGAATCCAGTCCCGCCCGCCCGTAATCTTACAATGTGCGTTGAGTGGTGCCTAGAGAGAGGGTGGCGGGAGGTCAAAGTCAAGGTCACAGAAAGCCGCGGGTCCGGAGACTTCCTGTAAAGAGACCTGAGAGAATTTAAGTCTGGCAGAGCAAGGGCTGGGGGTTGGGATGATAAATTCGGGATGGGCTGTGGATGGGATACTGTGAGTGCTGATGGGCCCTGGGTTATTCTTGGAGATCCTGCGAAGGGCGTTTGGTTTCAGAATTTTATTCAAAGGGGCAGAAACAGGGTCTCCAGTTTCCCACGCCGAAAAAGGACCTTTTCACCTTTCCTGTGCGGATAGTTAGCCCGGGTTTACTGTAAGGTTCACCTTGGATGGCAAGCCACGCTGGCGAGGGCGGAGTTAGGCTCGGACCTTCAGACACACCCCTCTCCTGCTCTTCAGACTACCCCTGAGCGCCACCTCCGTCTCCACTGATTTCCCCGGTTTCCCTGGGCTTTTCCAAATCTTTCTGGCCCAGGCCCATCCCCACTTTACAGGGACCACCATCCTTCCCACTAGCTCTTCCGACTTCCGCGCGTTTCATCCCAAGCTCCCCACCCCCTCTTCCCTAGCTTTTTCCCAGTTGGGTTCCATTCTCCCAGCGATTCCACCGCTGCAGCCGAATACGTCGGCCTGGGCTACATGGACCCCCGTCAGATGTCTCCGTCCCCCGCCAGCGAACAGAATCTCCTCGTGGAGAGTCATTTCCCAAATTCAAGCCCTGCCGGGTCGTCGTTCATAGAGGGGATCCGACCTGCCAGACAGTTGTCGGGGAGCAAAATCAAGGCGCCCAGATTCGCTATGAATCCATTTCAAACGAGCACGTTTTTCAGTGAAAAGAGGCATTTCTTCTCTGTAAGAAGGTATAGATTTAATTTTGTTAGGAAACGAACATTAAGCCATCTCCACGACCAGAAGTCAGGGAGTATCTCGGGCGGTGAGGGCCGTTACGCAGAGAACTCCTGATCGTGAATTTCTAGCCCAAAGCCCTGACTAAACGATCTCCCTCCACTTGTTTCTTTTTTCCCTACTCCATAGAAAGCCAAATTCAACTGGGACCCGGAAACCGTAGGGATGATCCACGGTTCTTTCTTTTGGGGCTATATCATCACACAGATTCCAGGCGGCTACATCGCTTCTCGGCTGGCAGCCAACAGGTAAAGCTCCGGGGCCCGACGGGGGCGCAGAGAGGTGGGATTTATACCCCCCGAGGGGTAGCGGAAGCTGGGGCCGGGGCGAGAGCTCCGCGGGACTGGGGAACTCCCGGACGAGGTCTCCTAGTCCCCTGGAATCCACTATCGGGGCTGGAACATGGTGCCTCCTTCCAGAATAAGGCGCCCTCAAGGATGTGGGTGCAGGTTACCGCCGCCCCCTCCCAGCGCGGGTGTAACCGGCTTCTGGTGAAATGGTCGACGTGCCCCGAGGCCTGGTAGGTGCTGAGGCCGGCCGGGGAGCCGGGCAGCTGAGACAGTGCCGCCCGGTGCACAAAGGGTGGGGGCGTCATTGCGCGCCTCTCCTCTCATCCCTCGGGTACCACGGCTCCGTGTGATGCTGACCTCCTGGCAGGGCGCATCGAAAGCCCGCCCAGATGGTGCTCTGGGTCTGCCGGATTTGTTTCTATGGAGCCAGGCGGGATTTCAGGCGCCCCGGGTGCGATTCCACCTGTTAATGAGCTCGGCGGAGTAGGGGCGGGGTGGGGAAGGCGCTCAGCTGCGTCCAGCGCCCTCCAGCCTGGCTGCGGTGGTGACGGCGGCCGGGGTCCTAGCGCCAGCCCTCAAGAGTGCCCCTGCCGGCACCTGCAGAGGCACCCTGAAATGCGAGGCAAAACGACTGATGGGGTGGGGGTGTCAAGGAGCATAGCCTGGCCCTCCGACGGTGAGAATCAGCTTCATTTGCTTCATTGTGTTCATTATGATAAATAAAACTAAGTACTCCTTAAATCTAAGTGTTAAGCTGAGAAAGAACAGATGCTCCTGCCTTTGCTGGTATTGCTGCATAGTGGTTGGTGGTTTAGTCGCCAAGTCTTGTCGGACTCTTGCAACTCCGTGGGGGATAGCCCGCTAGGCTTCTCCATCCATGGCATTTCCCAGGCAAGAATACTGGAGTGGGTTGCCATGCCCTTCTCCAGGGAATCTTCCCAATCAGGGATCGAATCCGGGTCTCTCATATTGCAGGCAGATTCTTTACCCTCTGAGCCAACAGGGAAGCCCATTCGCTGCATAGAGACCCCAAATAAAGATTTTGGGTCATGTTTCAGAGCCTATACCTAGGACTTCACCTCTCTCTCTCCCCACCAAAGTTTAAGTTTTCCTGGGAAGTAATCTAGAACTGGGCACCTCTCTAGTCTTGATCTCCTCTCTGCTTCCCTACACTGGTCTCTCATCCCTCAGTGACATCTCCCAAGCCCCTTCCCTGGCTTTTGTCACCTACGGTCCCATCCAGGAGAGGTGTTTTCCTGCCCCAAATTTCTCAGTCATCTCCAAGACCTAGGGAGAGATTCTTGGGAATTTATTTTCAGCTTAATGCCCCTAGGGTGAGGATTTTTGTTCTCAAAATGTTAAGAGGAGAGTGCAATAGACTAGAAATAATGCCTCTTGAATACTGTCTTTACCCTAACATTGTGATGGCTAATACAGGCTCAACAGGATAAAAAAAATATATACTTTTAAAAATGATATGAGTTTAAACTGAAAATTATTAACTGTGTAGAGAACCCTATTTTATGGATGGGATAAATTTTAAAAATTGACATAAGGCAGAAAAATTTAAAGGAATATTTTCTTAAATATTACTGGCAATAGATATGTTACATTTTGACTTTTATATCCCTAATGCAGTGCCAATAATTTTTTCCTAAAACTATTTTCCAAAACAAAATAAATTTCCCAGAAAGATACCCCAAACATACATATGTAAAATATTTTTCACTTCAGTGGAAAACCATGCATAAATTCACCAAAAAAAAAAAAAAAGGAAAGGAAACTCAATAAAAGGTGAAATAAAAATATAATGACTATGCCTTTAAGTTTTTTTTCAGAGTCAAAACCTTCAGCTTGCCAAATGTTAAAATGCTAACATTTTCCTGCCAGGAAAAAACATCAGGGATGCTTTAGCTTTCACTCTTTCTAACACTGGGAGGTCAGTAAACAGGTTTTTCTAGGTTTAAAAAAAATGCAAGCTCATTGCTATCACTTGTGTCATGTCTAGTAAAGAAAAGACTGATGCTGACTCAGGTTCTAATTTATTTGAAGATTTTCCTCAAGAGAAAATGTCCTGAAGTTTAGAATTTTTATTTGGATCCAAAACCACAGTATCTTTAAGTAGATATTTAGGAGAGAGGAACAATATTTTCGTATACAATGTTTTGTGTTCTCCAAGGCACAGAAAACAGTCAAAATTTTTTGTAAAATATTGTGAACAGATAAGAATGTGAACCTGCTCACTTTTTAAGATTTTGATTATCTGCTTTATTTTTAATATTTTTTAAAATATTATTAAAAGCATACAATGAGAAATATACACTGGAAACCTCTTGTGAAAACAGGTTTTAAAATGTATAACATTTCCTTTTCTGATTATAAAAGTGTTACATATCAAATAGGAAAAATATACCAAAAAGAAAGGACAATAAAAATCATACATAACTTAATCACCCAGAGACACTTTCATTGACTAGTTGGTAAATGTCCATTACTCCTGTACATGCTACATAGAATTTTATCTTAGAAGACTTTTTTTAACATAAAGTTTTAGAAATTTTTAGAATTGGCTTGAAAGATGTATGTTTCCATTTTCAAAACAGCAAAAGCAGCATACCAAGACCCATTTTCCACCTACAAGCATTGTGCACCCATTCTGCCTTCCCTACAGATCATTTAATAATAGAACAAGCTTTCCCTTGAGTGGGATGCTGGGGACAGAGTCCTTTCCCTCTTGGTGTACAAAAAGCTCTCTTTGGAAGTGTTTGCCATCACTGTTGTGGGTGGAACTGGAGTAGAGGAACTGACACATGTGGAGACAGCTCCCCTAGAGAGAAGTGCTTCTGGTTACACCTCCTGGCAGATTTCTCAATGAAAAACAAACAGCAATGATTTGGCTTCTCCATTTTATGAATTAAGCAAAAACAGCCCCACTCTTGGTCAGAATACAGATTTCTTGTTTGTTTTTTTTTCTGGTCCAATTCTCAGTTCTTGCTTTTCTGCTCATTGAGAAGAAGAGGTAGGGGAGTTGTGGGGGGAAGGAAACTGAGTCTCCAGGAAAGCTCCTGAATCATTATTTTCTTTACCTTTCCTCAAACAGCTATTGCACACCCTGGACAGAAGAATTTCATCAACTCCCTCTACAGAGGGTTTTAAAATGGGGAATCAAAGGAAGATTTCTTACAAAATCTGTAATGTTTTTAGATGAGAACATATTTAATACAGTGATTACAAAGTATTGGGGGCAAATTAATTTTGTCTTTAAACAATAAGACCGTAGGGCTCATGGTAACTCAGATACTTACAAATGTGAAATTACTAAAAACGATCTTTATCTTGTATTTAGAGAGTGATGAGGAGCGTGGTCAATGACTTAGTGGAAGAAACAACAAAATTTTTGCAAAGGCATAACCAAAGAAGGTCAGATTTATCAAAGAAAGTTTGGTCAACATTATGTTTTTAGTGGATGATGTTGTATTCACAGAGACTATTCTTGCCTCTGTCTAGGTGGAAATATTACTTAAGCTCTATTTAAAAACATTCCCTCTTCTGCTCCTGTCCTCCTGATTTCCCAACTCTGCTTTAATTTTTTATGTAGCACCACTGCCAGCTATCATACCAGTATTTTTCTTAGTGATCTATAACTAAGAAATAACTGCTTTTCTACAATAAAATGTAAGCTCCATGAGTGCAAGTAATTTTGTCATGTATTAACACCACTATATCTCTAGCATCTCAAAGAGTGCCTGGCTTATGATAGATACTTGTTGAGTAAATGAAATAACATCTCAACAAAGTGTTTCACACTTTAACTATAGATTTTAAAGCCAATAGGGTTGTGTTCAGACTCCTGAATATACTACTTAATAATCGAATGGCATGAAACATTATTTAAACTCTCTGAGCCTCGGTTTGTATTTCTGTAAAAGGAGTTAGTTAAACTATTTACCTGCTGGGACTATCATGATGCCTAAATAAGAGAATATGTGTAAAATTATTAAGCATGCCTGGTACTTAATAATTGTTGACTGTTACTTATTTCTAATAGCATTTTATATTCAGAAAAAAATGAAAGAAAAAAGCCCTGATCATTCAGTATCACTTGTGTTTAAATTTGCCTTAAGAATTAGTAATGCAAAAAGATTATTTCTCTTGTGGTAAAAATAGCTCTTTTCTCATATCAGATTTCTGCCTTTAAAATTATTTTCCCATACATATTATTCATAGTTAAAATTATTGTTTGCTGAAAGTGCCATAAGTCTCATGTAAAGGCTTGTAAACAGCTGTCTTAAAAAACACATTTAGCCAACAGTATATGGATTATAGAATTTTGGTATATGGAATCTTTGAATTCTAGCCAGGCATTATAAATGTGCTTAGATAAATCCATAAAAGTTTGAGGTTAGACTTCTCTGATAAAAATTAAAGATTATTTCCCATACCCCTATCCTTTATTCAAAGAGAGTTCAGTTCCTAGTGGAACATTTTATCTTTTCAGGTATTCTTGGGTTTCTAACTTGACTTTTGCTAAAGAGAAAACAGTTCTTTATTCAGATAACAAACTGACCATCACATGTATCTGTAGCATATAGTGAACTCCTGGTAACAGAAAGAACAGCAAGTGAAGAAGAACTAAAGAGCCTCTTGATGAAAGTGAAAGAGGAGAGCAAAAAAGTTGGCTTAAAACTCAACATTCAGAAAACTAAGAGCATGGCATCCAGTCCTATCACTTCATGGCAACTAGATAGGGAAACAATGGAAACTGTGAGAGACTTTATTTTGGGGGGCTCCAAAATCACAGCAGATGGTGACTTCAGCCATGAAATTAAAAGACACTTGCTCCTTGGAAGAAAAGCTATGACAGACCTAGACAGCATACTAAAAAGCAGAGACATCACTTTACCGACAAAGGTCCATCTAGTCAAAGCTATGGTCTTTCCAGTAGTCATGTATCAATGTGAGAACTGGACTATAAAGAAAGCTGAGCACCAAAGAATTGATGCTTTTGAATTATGGTGTTGGAGAAGACTCTTGAAAGTCCTTTGGACTGCAAAGAGATCTAACCAATCCATCCTAAAGGAAATCAGTCCTGAATATTCATTGGAAGGACTGATGCTGAAGCTGAAGCTCCAATACTTTGGCCACCTGATTCAAAGAACTCTCATTTGAAAAGTCCCGGATGCTGGGAAAGATTACAGGCAGGAGGAGAAAGGGATGACAGAGGATGAGATAGTTGGATGCCCTCACCGACGCGATGGACATGAGTTTGAGTATGCTCTGGAAGTTGGTGATGGACAGGGAGGCCTGGCATGCTGTAGTCCATTGGGTCGCAGAGAGTCAGACACGACTGAGTGACTGAACTGAACTGAGGGTTCAACTCATTTGATCCTCTCATTGGGAAAGGAAATAGAAAATCAGGGAGGTGGTGACTTGTTCAAAGTCACAAAGAGATTGTGACTAAAACTCAGATGTCCAGTAATACATGACTGCAACCTCTCTCTGCATTGAAAGTTGACATCTCTGCCTGATATTATATGGTTTATTGCAATATTCACTTTCAGTAGCAAGTTGAGCCCTCTACTCTCTGAATGAGTGCCTATAATCTATCATACCCTAAATCCAGGACAGAAATCCATGAATTAGAGAGAGAAGCCTTTAGCAAGCCCCAGGGATTCTTAGATTTCTGTGGCAGGAGAAACATACTATATCTGTGTGTGTGTGTACTGGCTCCCAAATGATTTAGCCATAACACAGTGATTCTGTTCTTTTCCCTGCAAAAGGCAAATACGTAATAATGACTTAGACAAATAGTGTGATTTTTCTGGAGGAAAAAGCCATGGTATTTGGAAGTTTTTCTACTGACCCAGCCCTTTGGCAGTTTGAGCTTCTAGAAGATTGTAGAGATTTGAGCATGACTGGGATAGTTTAGACCCTTTGTCTAGAAGAAAGAGGTTCTTGCTTGCAACTCTAATTGATACAGCTCAATTTGTACTACTGCTATAAAGAAGAGAGGATTAATACTTAAAAATTAACAAATTCTAATGTATGGATTATAGAACTGTTTACTAATGTGCATTTGCATTTATAAAAGTGGAATTTGATATACTTTAGGTAAATATTCTGGCTTGCCTGATTATGAAAACTCCTTTTGTGAGAATGATTTTCAGAAAGAGGAACAAAGATACTTTAAACACAATGCCTTCATACTTCAAGCCCAGAAATAAATAATGTTACTGGTACTATTCTGTCATTTTCTTTCACAAAAATAAAATGATGAAGATATTTATTATAATAAGCATTGGAAATAGATTCTTAAGTCTCATCACCTAACTCTCTCTGTCTCTCACCTGTCTATCATCTTTTGTTTTCTACACTTACTTAGCCATTGCAACACTGATTGCATGCAGGAGTTTCTTAACTCTTCCAGTGAGAAGCATCTACAAATTCCTTTTGGTGAGAAAATAATTCAGACTGTGACTATAAAGCCTGCTGCAAAATACCACCATCTTGCTATGAGGGAACTAGTTCATAGTGATCCAGTCCTTTAGGGCCAGAGGTGACTATCTCTATTTCAGTCATCTGGCTGCCTATCAAACATCTAGCCATTTCCCCATTGTGGGCTCTATAGGTTTGGTATCTGGGGCAATGCAGAAAAGGCCTTCTTTTCTTCTGACAAAAGAAATACCCTTTCCAGGAGATGAATAGATGTATTGGGGAGGAGGGGTCCCTAAGGGTTTGCACGTGGTTTGCTGACACGGGCTTCTCTCGCCTTCCAGTCTCCTCTCCTCCCGCCCTTACTAGGTCTGGTTTCCACTGTGGCTGCCACATTCTACTACTGCAGTGCAGAAGCAGCCTCTGGGGGGAGGGACATGATTTTGAAGGAGGAGAGTCAGGTGGGCAGCTGGTAGAATGATTCTCCCGCTGCCATATGCCACTGTTGGGGCTGTCTAATTTCTCTGTCATGAGTGATGAAGTCATTTTTACAACATAATGAGGTACCAAGGGACCCAGAGGGCTGGCTTGTGCTTGTGTATTCCTTTTTTAATTTGGGAATGGGAGCATCAGATGTGACAAAGGGAGGCACCCAAGCCCTGATTTGATTAGATTAAATCCATTAAACAGCCTGGCTCAGTCTATTCCTACAGATCCTCTCCAAGAGGATTAGTGCCCCACCTGGGGTGAGAAACACTAGATCCTTGTTAAGTGACAAGCCCCTGCCCAAATGGAAACTGATTGATTGATTCCAGGAAAATAGATATCATCTGTAGAAATGACAAGTCACCAGTGTTCCTGTCACCTCTTCCAGGCAAATACTTGTCAGGTGGGCTTGATATGTGAGGTTGTTTGTGACTATGGGTCATAGAAAAAAAGATGACGACTGGGAATTTCACAGCGAACTCACTCTGGGTCACGCTGAATGTTAATCATCAGGCAGGTTGTGATGCTGGTTTTCAGCAACTGCATTTGCTTTTTCAGATGTTTCTGTATCAGGGATACTGTATGTTTCTCAGTTCTGGTAATCTGTTTGTAATATAGAGCATCCTCTCTCTCTCACTCACACTTACACAGACACACACACCTTTCCTCTTTTTTTGTCTTACGGTATGAAGTGATTGTATTCTCTTACATATAATCACTTTAAGAACACTGGAGGGTGTGTGTGTGTGTGTGTGTGTGTACATGTGTGTATAACAGAGGAGAAACAAGTAAAATGAGGTTTTAACTTGAAAATAAGCAAATCAAATTCATCTTAATATGTCATTTACTGCAAAGGAAATCATGAGGAAAACAATTTTAAGTAGCTTTCAAGTAGTTCATCATTTTGAAAAGCAATCTTAATAAGCAAATGGCTGTTATTTCATTTCACAGATATTGTAATGATGCTCTTTGATACATTTAGAGCATGAATTAGTTTCTAATCCTGTTCTTCAGGCATAGAAAAGTTAAGATTTTTTTTTTATATTTACTTTTGCATATTTCTTTGTTTTTTCCCTCAACCAAAATTTACACCAGGAGTGGATTTTTTTTAGGTAGCACCTTAGTTGCCAACTATAAGGACAAAGGCTTTAAACAGAATAAATATAATTTTAGCTGAAGTCCTCTTACTACTTGGAACTTCAAGTTCATCAATATTTATCTAATTAATGATTACATATATTGACTTTTTTCAGATAAAGCAATATTTTAGTTTAGTTCATTGCTAAAAAATTAGTATAATTTGCTAGAATTTGCATTGAGTGCTTGTTTTTATATATAATACTAATATAAATATACTGCCTGATATTACATATACTAATATAAATATTGTCTGATATTATTGATAATGTACATTTACAAGTCAGAAAATTAAGCAAGTTATTTTAAAATTAAAATATGTTTATTTGGGGAAATTTATTTCTACAAAATATTTTTATGTAAAATATAATATTTATTTTTCTTCACATTATTCACCTTTATTTGGAAGAAGCTGTCATCAGACCTTACATGAGTTTCTTAATTGAAATGGATTATAAAGCAAAAAACAAAACAAATGGAAAACTCAGGCTATGGATCAGAAATTGGATTAATTTTACAAATGTGTAATTGGTTAATTATATTGAATAATATCTTAAATGTATATTCTATAATCATCAATTCATTAAAATATTATCAGATGAAATACATTAGTATTTACAGTTTACAGTTTAACATTTAACCTATGATGAGACATTGAAAACCCACCTGCAGAAAGCTACAGTGGAATTTCAAAAGACGAAAGTGTTATAAAAATTGAACCTGAAAAATAAATATTTCCTTTGAGCTCCTGAAGTCAAGCAGTAGCATGGCTGTTTAACTCATATGATACTGTAGAGTACAACCTTCTCCTAACTCATAGTTAAAATGAATCCAGAAATCTAGCTCTTATATTAAAATGGGGGAAAATAGAAAGCCAGCTCTATTGCATAGCAACACAGAAGAGACAGTCTAATCATGTAAAGTGGAGAGGGGGTGAATGAATATCAGAAGAGCTTTTCAATCAATGTGAGGTAGATCATTCAGGTATAAAATCTCTTCTTTTCCCTAAACAGTACAAACAGTACATTTGTATTGGGGGTGGGAAGAGAGCAGATATGAAATATAAATTGTCTTCATAATTTTCTTAGTTCTCCATTTCAGGAGGCAGATGCAATTGCAATTAGAATTAAATTAATAAATATACATATCACTAAACTTTTTATATATCATCATTCTTCCTTACAGCAACTCTATAAGGCAGGCATTCTTATATATTCAAAGACATTGTGTTCCTGATCAGAGAACTGAACAGAATAGCAGAGTAACTTTCCCAAAGATCACTACCTGGTAAAAGGAAGAGAAGTCTTTTGATCAGAGGATAAACTTGAAAAACAGATGATGGTGGGTATTATTTTCAAATGCAGTTGTGTGTCAAAGTCGAGACTAGTGCTGGGGAAATAAAACACACACAAGTGGTAAATGTTTCTTAATACATAATCTATTTATTATTTCTTCAACTTCTTATGTTCATGCTTATATTTGTTTGTTTCGGTAACATCAAGCCAAACAAAAATGATGACTGTTAAGCATAATACAACAAGCACAACTACATTAAGCACTGGTAAATGGAGAAATTCTTTAGGAGGACAGTATATCACCTCTGAAACATTACCACCTAATTTGATTTTGAAAGTAGAGCTTAAAGAGAGTCGTTTCAGAAGCTGAGGAAGATGTGCTGAATAGAAAGTGTAATGGCAGTTGATTGTAGTATATCCCACAATGTTGTTTGGAATATTTAAGGGTGAGGCCAGACTGGGCCATGCATTTGCTATTTCAAGTGCAGATTTATCCACAGGAATAGTCTCAATTCTATTAGTCCAGAACTACTATCCTACAGTTATTCTAGGGAGTAACTCAGCTTTCTAGGATTATTAGAATACCCAGAACAGTAGTTTGTGCCCATCAAAGACTCAGGAACAAATAAATGGTCAATTGATCTTAAAGGCTATTGGGATAAAGAAGGCTCAAGAAAGAAAGACCTGTTATCACCTACATATAGGGAAGGGAAGATATCACTTCCCTGGATTTAAAATCTTTATACAAAAGGAGCTGGTGGTTATTTCTTAAGCACATGCCACATGCAAAGTATTCTGCTACCATCTAGGAATTTGAAGAAATAAAAGATCTAGACTGTGTTGTCCAAGAGACACAAATAATATGGAGGATCTTGGGGTAAGTCTTTTGAAAGTGATCTACAGTGCTTTAGAAATATCTGAGAGAGACAGTTGGAAAAGAAAAGTGTGCATGTGTGTGTGTATGGTGGGTAGGTATTGAAGGCAAGTGTGTAGGAGATACCAAGACAACAAACTGATCTGAAGAAGACTGTCAATTTTTGTTTGCTTGTTTCCTGTCAGATATTTTAAATAGACTATTGAGGCACAGATTGACGGACTGATGTATTTCAGTCCATACTGTGTGCCCTCAGAATGAGAGCTAAGATTCAGGCACTCTAAGCTTCTAGAATTTCAGGATGACACAGGACAACTTTGAATCCATGGTCACAGAAATAGCATTATTAATTAGAACAAAAACATTCTGGAGGAAAAAGACAGATAATAACAGTTCTCTGGAGAACTCTGTTGAATGTTAGGGAGTTTCTATATCATGATAGCTGATATTATAAACCACTTACTGTTAACCAGATACTGTCTCCTTTCATAATTGATTCATTTAATCTTCATGATAATCCCTTAAAGTATAAAGATACATTATCTCCATTTAACAAATGGAGAAGGTAAGGCTTAGAGAATTCAAGTAGTAACAACTGCACAAGATCAGATCTAGTAAGAAATTAGAGTTGGAAGTTGAATTCATACAGTGTAACCATAGAATGTGTATTCTTAGCTAATGTTATGTTCTACTGTTTATATGTCCCAAAGGAAAATATGGCAGCCACTCAATCAGTTTGGTTAATGAACTGAAGTGAAAATTGCTGTCATATCCAACTCTTTGCGACCCCATGGACTATAGAGACCATGCAATTCTCTAGGCCAGAATACTGGAGTGGGTACCGTTCCCTTCTCCAGGGGTTCTTCCCAACCCAGGGATCAAACCAGGTCTCCTGCACTGCAGGTGATTCTTTACCAGCTGAGCCAAAAGGGAAGCCCAGAAATACTGGAGTAGTCGTCTATCCTTTCTCCAGAGGATCTTCCTGACTCGGGAATTGAACTGGGGACTCCTGCATTGCAGGCGGATTCTTTACCAACTGAGCTTTCAGGGAAGCCCCCAATTTGGTTAATGAGGACAATCAAAACCAGGTCAGAGGACCTTCTCTTGTGGCCTTGACTGAATGATCTCCTTATAATCTATATTTTATAAAGGAGATTGTCCTTTTCAGCGGGTGTTTCCACTTCACCCTTGCTGCTCCCCTCTACAATAAAAGGCAAGGCTCTTATTTCAGCTATGACAAGCTCTGTTCTCTCTGGGCCTTTCCCTTGCCCCAGATCTGTCTCGTTTGTGAAGGCTGGGGGGAATATCCAGCATAATACTGCTAAATCAGTTATTCTCATATCAGGAAAAGCAACATCAACACCACCAGGGTACTTGTTAGAAATACAAACTCTCAGGCACCATACCAAGCTAGGAAATCAGAAGTTCTGGCCCAGCCCTCTGTGTTTGAACATGCTCCTTAAGGTGATGTTCATACATGAGGAACTCTGGAAATCATAGTGCTAAACTATGTTACATTCCAGAGCTTTTTTTTTCCATACTCAGTTTTCCTATTTCTTTGACTTCTTTTCTGAAGCTTAGATTTTGTTCATAAAAGGACAAAACCCCCCTCAAATGAGCTCTCTATTTAACTACTTTGAACTACTAGGTATACATTAAATGTTACAAGGATGTAAAACACATCACAGGAAATATGGGTATTGGTTTATAATGACTTTGCATGAATTTTAATCTATAAAGATATTTAATCACTGTGTTGTACACCTGAAGCTAGTATAATGTTGTAAGTCAACTACACAAAATAAATAAGCGGACAAACCATAGGAGAGACAGAATAGAATTCTTCTCTCACTCCCCACTGCTGTGACCATTCATCTTTCAATAACATTTTGGTCTTTCAGAGTTTTTGTTATTTTATCTGCTGCTGCTGGCACTGTTAGGGCTAGTATTCGTTCTGCCCCTATTAAAGTACAATATAGCTTCGGGGTTAAGTATTTAGAATCTACAACCAGACTTGAGTCATTATAAGACACAGTTCTCCACTTAAAGTGTCTATGTGACTGCAGCAACTTATTTAACTCACCGGGACTTGGTTATTTTATCCATGAAATAAGAATGGTAGTAGTAGCCCTCCAATATAGTTTTTAGTTTAAAATGAGAATCTGGAACAGTGACTGGCACACAACTAGCACAATACCATTGGCTGTGATTATTTCTCCCTGACTGACTCACATTTACGGATTTATTTTTAGTGCCAGGCACCAGTCTAAGCCTTTTAGGTATATTGTTTCTTTTAGCCTCACAACAATCCTATGAAGCATGATAGACTAATACAATCATTGACCAACTCCTAACACCTTTTAAATGCTTAGGATATGTCAGACATTCTTCTGGGTCCTTAACTGGTAATAAATCATAGGTTCTATAAATATCCCTGTTTTGTAGATGAGGAATGAAGCATAGACAGTAGAGTACACTGTTCAAGATCACTCAAGTAGTAAGCGACAGGAACGGACTTTGAATCTCAGATGTCTGGCCCTGGTAAACATGATCTAGACCATTGCATTCCTTTTTATAGACAAGAAATCAGAAGCCAAATGAGGTTAAGTAGCTTTCCAGTCACGTAGTTATTAACCAACAGAGCTAGAATCTTATCAAAATTTCTGTACAATATTGATGTCATCTTTTTTCCCTCTCCCACTTTAGTGACTTTGACCGCTTTACTCCCCTGCAAGCCTTCCTCTTATCTGAACTTACATGTATGCTTCTCACCTTCTGACTCCCTGACTTCATCACTTCCTACCCCCTCAATTTCAGTAAGCTTTTCATGTTTACTTAACTTTAGGGGCATAATTGCATTCCCTCTGGGGTCACCCTAAACGCTATCATCTCCAAGATGCCATGGACTTATGATTTCTTCTCTTGCCTTCCCTGTTGTATCTACACCTGCTTAAACCCTCCTTACAATTTCCCTGTTCATCTCACTCCTGATGTTCTCCTACTCACGTGTATCACTGTGTTCAGCCGTTTTCAATTCTGCCTTTGTTTCGGATATGTAATGCAATCTCTTCCATGTTTTGAAACTTTGCTGATTCATTTCCTCTTTGGAATTTCTTCATCCTTTTTCATACTAATCTTCCAAAGCCCAACTTTAAAGGTTCCTCCTGAAGGACTTGTTTCCTTGTCACACCAGCTGGAATGGACTTTTCCCTCCTTTGCTTTCCATTTGCACTCTGGTTATGGCCTTTAGTGTATGTTGTTTTTGGCTAGTTGTCTTTCTTTTGCTCTTCTACTACACATAGAGCATCCTTGTCTTTTTCTAGATGCCTAGTTGCAACATGTGGGCTCCCCCGGTGGGTCAGCAGTAAATAATCTACCTGCCAATGCAGGAGATGCAGATTTGATCCTTGGGTTGGGAAGATTCCCCTGGAGAAGGAAATGGTAATGCACGCCAGTATTCTTGCCTGGGAAATCTCAAGGACAGAGGAGCCCGGTGGGCTGCAGGCCATGGGGTCACAGAGTCAGACATGATTTAGCCACTAAACAGCAATAACAACAAGTTGCATCTTGTAGATAAAAGAGCAGAGATTTACAGATTTCCATGTCGGAGAGTTTGGAATTCAGATATCAGGTCTATTGCTTGCTTTTTTTCTCTTACACAGTCTGTCTCTAGTCTCTGATTTGTAAAATGAAAGTGTAACTCAGAGTTGTTGTGAGGATTAAATGAATTAATGTAGGTGGAGAGAGTATAGCAAGTGCTCTGTAAATTTGGCTCCCGTTTCCTCCTCAACATAGTACCCTAAATATAGTCTCATAGAGGTTTGGAGTGTGAAAGCATAAATCAATGTTGAATGAAGTGGCTGTTTCAATTTTGACTATCTGTAGTACATTAAGAAAAATGTAAAGACCTTCCATATTGGCCAAGAATTTCTATGATCATTATTTTAATTACTTGGATATTGATTTAGATATCATTTTCATAAAATTAGAAAAAACTGGATTCTGAAGTGTTTTATGAATTATATTCTTAAGTAGTTGGAAAAAGTCAATCCATTTTTATAATGCAATGGCCACTAATAATAAAAAGGATAGCTAAACAAATTGAGAAACTTAAAACTAGGAATCATTTGGAAATGTCACAGATTATATAATTAGAAACAACTATTCAGGGTAAGAATGGAAAGTAAACATTGAAAGTAATCTACTGACATTTTTAATCTCAGGAATAGTGTGATTTCAAGTAACTTTGTGAAAAACGAGTATTTAAATTTTCAGTTTTAATTCTGAAACACATTACTGACTACATATTATGTGCACAATTAGATGTAAATCCCAGCAACAAAACCCACTGACCTTGGAATTATATGGACTAGATTTGAAACAAGATTCCTCTACTTAGAGCTGCTTAACAACTTGGGCAAGTGATATCACTTACTTCAGGCTTAGTTTCTTCATCTAGAAAATGGGTGTCTTAATAATGTCATGTCATTGCGTTGTTAGATTTTTGGTATGTGAAGTATAAGCATGATGTCTTACCAGTTGAATAATCACTTATTAAATTTAGTTCTGACTACAATATGAGTTGAGTAACAAATAGTTCATGATTGATTCAGCTTTACTGGCAGATGATTTTGTCCCCCAAGGGATAGTTTGTGATTTCTGGGGACATTTTTGGTTGTCACCATTTGCAGGCATGTGCTATGGGCATCTAGTGCATAAAGGTTGGGGTGCTGTTTACATCATCATATAATGCACAGGACTACATCCCACAATAAAGAATTTTGTTCATCTCAGAATATCAACGGTGTAGAGGCTGAGAAACCCTAAACTAAAAAAAGATAAAATTAATCTCTCTCCAGTTTATCTAGAGATAGCAATGTTTTCAAATAGGCAGAAAGAAACTGATGATTGAAAGATATAAAATAAATGTCATGCATCATTCTTTCAAAATAAGTATTAGAAAAGAAGACACATATTAGATGAACCTGTTTAAAAACTATATATATATATATATATATATATATACATATATTTGTAAACCTTAGGATGCACATGCAAAATTATCACCTGGACTGCTTATTACAACCAATTTCCAGGCTTCACTCTTAGCACATTCTGTTTTGGAAAGTCTGGAGTAAGAAGTCTGCATTTTTAATAAACACTCCAGGGAATTCTAATGCATCTGGTTCATGGACAACAATTTGAAGGAATTCTTCCAAAGAGCTGAATGGAGTAGTTGGATGTATAACTCATATAAACACTTTTGAAACTCCTTTAGCATTATGTAGCTCTGGCTCTCTTTATCCTTGATGTTGTAAATAGCCTCAGTCTCATTTTTATTGAGCATAAGAAATAAAGTAAGATGGATATACAGAAACAACAGTAGTTTTCCAGTATACAGAAACCTACCCATAAGCCCAAAACTCCTGTGTCATTTTCTCTCTCTGCTTTCACCTTTTCTGCACAGGTTTAACATTCAAACTCCCAGAACGGGAAAGACATTGGCCTTTGGGACGGGTACCATTTACCACTAGGTCCAGGAAGCTTGCTTCATACACTCCCTTGTATCTAGTTCCTCTCAGCCCTAAAGGAAACCTCCAAAATGTTCTGGAGTTTGCACATAAGAGCATGTGGATTTCAGTCTTGAGACAGGTGAAAAGTCAACTGAAAATAATCAAGCATGAAAATACATTTTTAAACAATTTTAATAACAATTTTGAGTTTTTATATTTTAAAGACAGGATATGGGATTTTTGCATTTAATTTCTGGAAAATAAATCCATAGTCGGCAGAAGTTTAATATCGCTGGGCATTTTAATGGGGATAATCATTTCTAGAAATAAAAAGTTTCTATTTTGCACCAAGCATTTAGGAAATAAGTTACTTTGACTCAGAGCCAAAGATACCTATTCAGGAAATAGCACACAGGAAGAACAGAAGAGAATATTCACCTCTTGAGTGACTGTTTACCTGTGTGAAGAGAAGCCACTGAGAACAGGTGGATTATTAGGCTATAGCAAGTAAACAAAAGTTTGTGTCCAAGTCTAAGATTCATAGAAAAAAGCTGATCTACTTCATCCTTTCATAAAGTCATTTATCAAATTTCAGTAGCAGATTAATCATGATCAAGGCTCTTTCAGAAACTCCCGTCTTTAACAGTTACATTTAAACATGCTCCTGGAAAAATGAGAACTTCTATGAGGCAGCCAATTTTGACTGAATTCAAGGTTCAGTGTTTGCCTTGAAAAAATTTACTGAGAACACACAGCTTAGCCCACTAGAGACAATGTGTCCCCAGATTTCTCTGCAAGAGAAATTTCTAAAGTTACCTGGTTAAGGGGATATTTTTCTTCCTTAGTATTACATTATGAGAGATTTTTTTTTGTTAATAATGGAATATAATTTTTACTTGTAGATGGATAAAGGTGTTAGCAATTCTATTTTGAATTGTTTATATGTATGCAAAAAGAAGGGTATCTAAAACCCCTCCACTCAACCACCTACACAGAAAGACAAACCTGAGGTAGATATATGAAGTATTAATTTTTTCTATTTTAAAAATATGTCCTATGGGAGCTGATCATTAGATCTGGGGAGCATTTACATATGATTCCCTTCATAAAATTTTATGAATGGAGTTATAATTTCCATACTTCAAGGTATCACACTAGACACAACTTCATTTAGGCACTTACTATTTCTTTAGCAGCTCTTCAGTGAGTATCTCCTATGTATCAGGCACTGTGCTAGGCATTAGGGATACAACAGTGTATCTGAAAAGCAAGCTCTTGCCCTTCAGCAGCTTACATTGTAGATATATAGACTCAAACCATATACAGTGCTTAATTAACTATTTAAAATTTGTAATTATATCTATGAAGAAAGTGACTAAAATTATGTATAAACAGATTTATTCAGTTTAGTTCAGTTGCTCAGTTGTGTCCGACTCTTTGTGACCCCATGGACTGCAGCACACCATGCTTCCTGTCCATCACCAACTCCCAGAGCTTGCTCAAACTCATGTCCATTGAGTTGGTGATGCCATCCAACCATCTCATCCTCTGTCGTCCCCTTCTCCTCCTGCCTTCAATCTTTTCCAGCATCAGGGTCTTTTCCAAGAAGTCAATTCTTTGCATCAGGTGGCCAAAGTATTGGAGTTTCAGCTTCAGCATCAGGTGGCCAAAGTGTTGGAGTTTCAGCTTTAGCATCAGCCTTTCCAGTGAATATTCAGGACTGATTTCCTTTAGGATGGACTGGTTGGATCTCCTTGCAGTCCAAGGGACTCTCAAGAGTCTTCTCCAACACCACAGTTCAAAAGCATCACTTCTTTGGTGCTCAGCTTTCTTTATAGTCCAACTCTCACATCCATACATGACTACTGGAAAAACCATTGCTTTGACTAGATGGACTTTTGTCGACAAAGTAATGTCTCCACTTTTTAGTATGCTGTCTAGGTTGGTCATAGCTTTTCATCCAAGGAGCAAATGTCTTTTTATTTCATGGCTGCAATCACCATCTGCAGTGATTTTGGAGCCCCCCCCCGCCCCCAAAATAAAGTTTGTCACTGTTTCCATTGTTTTCCCATCTATTTGCCATGAAGTGATGGGACCAGATGCCATGATCTTTGTTTTCTGAATGTTGAGTTTTGTTCTTCAAATGATGTAGCAATTCAAGATAGTCCAATATCTATTTGCAATGGCTAGCCAATCCAGTTCAGAACATTCTTATTCTTTTAGGAAAAAAAAAAATTCTGTCTTGAAATTGCTTGTAATTAACCTGATCTGAGAAATGTAGACCTGTTAACTCCTTTTATTTTTCAGAGTTTTCGGAGCTGCCATACTTCTTACCTCTACCCTGAATATGCTAATCCCATCAGCAGCCAGAGTGCATTATGGGTGTGTCATCTTTGTTAGGATACTGCAGGGACTTGTTGAGGTATGGAACTACAGGATGACATCATTTTAAGGTTGGCATGCTAACAAGAATCAGAAGATTATCTTTGTTTTGACCTACAAATAAATATATTGTATTAGGCTGTGTCTAGTGAAAGTGAAGTCGCTCAGTCGTGTCCGACTCTTAGCGACCCCATGGACTGTAGCCTACCAGGCTCCTCCGTCCATGGGATTTTCCAGGCAAGAGTACTGGAGTGGGGTGCCATTGCCTTCTCCTCCTTTAGCTACTGACGTGTAATGCCCTCTGTGTTATAAACCAGATATGTTTAAATGATGACAGACTACCACTGTGACTGTTTATCCCCACTTATCTGGAATTGAGTGATGATGAAGTGTTTAGTGAATAACATAAAAAAAAAAAAGAACAGACAGTTTTGTTAATGTGCTGTGATAAAAATTTTGAGTCCATCCTCTGAATTAATATGTTTGGAGAGTTTTTTAACAAGTCTCTGTTGGCTTTACATCATGATCTGAATTTTCACTAAAAAAAAAACATTTCATTGAATGTATTCTTTGGGCATCAACTCTAATGATTGACTTTTGCTCCATCAACCTGTTGTCTTTGAAGGAATATCATTTAAAAACTTGAGAATGGTATACATATTGCCCTTTCTCTTTCCATGAAATACGGTGGGAGTAGGTAAGTTAGATAAAGTATCAAGGCACTGAAAACAGTTTCTTGTCTTTCCAAAAAGAAAGAAAAAATGATAGGATCAAAACAATACAAAAAAGAATATTTTAAAGATTTTAAGTTTTAGACACGCATTTCAGGAAGTATAACAACCTTCAAGGATCTAAACTGCACATTCTTCTGTAGGGATTTGGGAATCACTAAGTTTAACTCTTTACAAAATTGTCTCTCAAACTGTTCAGAATTGCAGATGAACTGAATAATAGAGGATCTTTTCTTCAGCCTTAATCAGAAGAAAGCTGAGGTTAGAAGGAAGTCTTAAAGGGCGGGAATAATTTGAACATGTGACTAAAAAGAGGTCATGTCTTACCTGGTCTGGGCTGAAAGTTTTTAAAATGGAATTTTATGGAATCAGCAAAGAAAGGCCCTCACATGGCAACTGGGGACCCTGTGCCCATTCTAAGAAAACAGCATCACATCAGAGAAGTGAATGTGCTTATTTTCCTAAGATCCAAGATTCTAAACAGTGCTGATATATTTCTTTCCATCACAGGGTGTCACCTACCCAGCATGTCATGGGATATGGAGCAAATGGGCTCCCCCTTTAGAGAGAAGTCGATTGGCAACCACCTCCTTTTGTGGTGAGCATTATGTGCAGATACAGTTATGTGCATAAAAGCTTAGGAACAACTTTTGTAAGAATTGAAAGTTGCTAAAACTCATCTGTAAGACCATTTGAGGTGTGTCTGTATGTGTACATGAGGAAAGGTTTTTGACCCACGATCTCAATTTCTTTAATTATTACTAGTCTACTCAAATCTTCTACTCCCTCTTACATTTTGTATTTTTCTGGGAGTTTATTCATTTCTTCTGGATTTTCAAATATATTCATTAATTATTTTTATTATAGTTTTTTGAATTTTATTTTTATTATAGTGTTGTACTATTTTTATATCTCTGACTTGGGTGTGTAGGTTATATTCACTTGTGTAGTCTTGTACTCCTGGATATGTGTTTGAAGTATGTGGATAAGAGTGCATATACATCCAAGTGTGCAAGGATGTGTTTGTAAGATCCAGTCAAGGAAAATGAGATGAAGTCAAGAGTTTCTATTGATTTCACCTACTTTTCTCTCATTTTCTCTTCTACTTTAGGTTCCTATGCTGGAGCTGTGATTGCAATGCCTTTAGCTGGCATTCTTGTGCAGTATACCGGCTGGTCTTCCGTATTCTATGTCTATGGTATGTTGCATTTCTGTATAATAGAATTAAAAGAAATGTGCATAAACTAAAGCCGTATGATAGATCAATGAATATACTTCTGTGTTTACTCACTATTGTTTTTTCATTGATTCTTTTCTTTATAATCTAAGATCAAGGGCAATATTCTATATCTGCAATTTTCTCTGTAATATTATTTATTATTTTTAAAAGCAATCACATTGCTGATGGAAACTTTGTAATGTACAGTATGTGTTGCCCTTGATTATGAAACATTTAATTTAGCTCTTGATTCAAAGCTGATTAAAAGGAAGAAGCTAGGCAGCACCAACTTCTCTTTTTGATTCTTGCTTTCTTGGTCATTTCCCTGATTCTATTTCCTTGAGACTCAATGGGATAGGAAGCTTAAAGGCCATATTAGTGTTAATGCAAACATTCGATCTTGTGATGAAATATTAGCAGTTGCTGCAGGGGCAGTACATTTTAGTCCACATTTCCCCAGGATTAAAGAAGATTAAGCCCCCAAGTGGAAATAAAAATGACAGGAAGCCCAAAGTCCAAACTCCCTTTCTGTTCACTTTCTAACCAGAATATGGAATCTTACTTCTTGAAAGTATCCCATAGTCTTTCGCTAAGATACACTTTTTTAATAAAGAGAAAAGAAGAAAGATAAGAGATCTGGATTCCAACTGATGTTGTCACTAATTAATACCAGTTTTGGACATGGGCAGGAGAAGCTGAAAGATTAATGAAGTCATGTGGGAGAACAGAACAGAATTTGGCTGCTTCCAAATGTGCTATGATCCATTTTCATTTTGAAATGTTCTCATCAAAGCAAATTCTTATATTTATAGAATGTAAATAGTGGAGGATCTTATCCTGGTTTAAAAGCCATGGTTGGGTTTTGGATTCATGAATACCCTAAATGGTGAGCTATGTATGCAGTTGAACATATTTTTGTTTTCTAGGGAAATTTTTTTAACAGATTTTAATCCATAGCTTTTGTTTGATTTTATTTTAAAGCCCATAATTCAAAGATATTTAAAGCACTTACTTACAAGGTATATAGTAAATTTGGTGTGCTGCTGCTGCTGCTGCTAAATTGCTTCAGTCGTGTCCGACTCTGTGTGACCCCATAAACTGCAGCCCACCAGGCTCCCCTGTCCCTAGGATTCTCCAGGCAAGAACACTGGAGTGGGCTGCCATTTCCTTCTCCAAAGCATGAAAGTGAAAAGTGAAAGTGAAGTCACTCAGTCATGTCTGACTCTTCGAGACCCCATGGACTACAGCCTACCAGGCTCCTCCACCCATGGGATTTTCCAGGCAAGAGCACTGGAGTGGGGTGCCATTGCCTTTTCCGAAAGTTGGTATAGCCATCCATTAAATTCTCTGATTTGTGCCTTAGTCCATTATTTAATTGAAGATGTGATGTGACTTTTAAGAATATGAATTTCCCACAAAGGACCCAAGAAAAACCTACCTTGTTATTTCAAGCTATATCCCATTTCATACTTATCATTGAATGGCTTCCCAGGTGGCACCGTGGTAAAGAACCTGCCTGTTAATGCAGGAGACATTAGAGATGCCAGTTCAATCCCTGAGTCAGGAAGATCCTCTGCAGGAGGGCATGGCAACCCACTCCAGCATTCTTGCCTGGAGAATCCCATGGACAGCGGAGCCTGGTGGGCTACAGTCCATAGCGTCGCAGAGTCGTATACAATGACTGAAGTGACTTAACACATGTGCACAATCTGAAAATATCATAATAATAGTACTTGCTTACTTGCTGTATATGACAAAAGCTTGGTCTTTGAGCCACATGTTAAATATTCATTTTTTTTTAATTAATGAGATAAGACCCATATGGCAGCTTAAGTTTTAAAAAGATAACGCATATACAGCAATTAGCTGAGTGTCTAGCACTTCAGATGTATTCAGTTAGTGGAAATTATAATTATTACTCAATTACAAGAGTTCTCATTTATTGAGTACTTATCTTGTGCCATCCACTATGCTAGTTTCTTTATGTATTGCCTTCTTTAACTTCTGTTTGCAAAAATCTTATTAAAAAATGAATTATCTCATTTGGTAGTAGAGATTTTCAGAGATTTAGTTACTGATTAGAAGATGTAGCTAGTGAGTGACACAGCCGCAATTTGAATACGGGAGAACCATATTCCACAACCACTACACTCTACCAAGCTGTCACACACCATCTGATTCCAAATTGTGTTTGCTATCATATTCAGTAATTAAAAGGGCACAGTACATCAGAAGTTATGATATTAAGAAGCACTTAGAGACTGACTAGCCCCCCACCCCCCCAAAAAAAAATATATATAGTATTATAGCGATCAGAGATTAGATTGTTACCCAAGGGAGAAATAGAACAGTATGAGGAAAAAATGAAATGACCAGTTGATGAGAATCAGGATACATTATGTGATTTTTTTCTGTTATTGATGCTTCAGATTTATATTGCACAATAAGGGCATATTTTAGTGGTGAAAGTGCTGAATAAAGGGATGAAATAGAGCTTGCAGTAGCATGGTTATTGTATTGGAATTTATAACTTTCATCTGTCCAAACAATGATCAATAGGCATATGCTGTGGTATACAGTCACATAAACTGTTAAATATTACCACATTAATTATAGAAGCTCATGTTTCATGTACAGTATCTATTCAGGCTAAAATATTCTTCGGAAAATTGAAAGTGAAAGTCGCTCAGTTGTGTCCAACTCTTTGCGACCCCATGGACTAGTCCGTGGACTTCTCCAGGCCAGAATACTGGAGTGAGTAGCCTTTCCCTTCTCCAGGGGATCTTCCCAACCCAAGGATCAAACCCAGGTCTGCCACATGGCCAGTGGATTCTTTACCAGCTGAATCACAAGGGAAGCTCACCAATACTGGAGTGGGTAGCCTATCCCTTCTCCAGGGAATCTTCCCAACCCAGGAACTGAACTGGGGTCTCCTGCATTGCAGGCCAATTCCTTACCAACTGAGCTATGAGAGAAGCCCAAGAATATTCTTTTGGATTTTATTTAATAGTCTGTTTACTAGAGCTGGGAATTGCATGGACAGAGGAGCCTAGTGGGCTATCATCTATGGGGCTGCAAAGAGTCGGACACGACTGAGCGACTAACACATGCACAGTATTAGATCTGCACGTGCTAACAGGAGAGGGGAAAAAGCATTTCTTTCCCCTGGAAATGCAGACCACTACCCATATTAAAGACAGACACAAATAAAAGGATTTACTTCCAGCGAAATTTTTTGAGGACAGGAGTGTTTTCTTGTTTATCATATTTCTCTCATTCAGCAGAGTACCTGGAAAAGTAACTGTTCAGTAAATATTTGTTGAATGTATGAACATGTTCCAAACTATACCATTCAATATTTATTGTGAGTTTCCTGTGTTTCAGCATTGTTTAACAGTGACAAAGATTAAATTACAGCACCAGTCTTCAGATTGTGTGAAGTCTAGTGATAAAAGACAAGTAGAGATGGCTAGGTTCATTTGGAGAAGCATAAGCTCAAATTCACATTTTATAATCCTGTTACAAGATTACTGTAATTTTATCCCAGCTACTGACTGTTAAATGGAAATAGTTAGGTGAGTATGCCTTTCCTTGACTTCCTCCTTTTGAACTCTTACTTTCAGGAAGCTTTGGAATGATCTGGTACATGTTTTGGCTTTTGGTGTCCTACGAGAGTCCTGCAAAGCATCCTACTATTACAGATGAAGAACGTAGGTACATAGAAGAAAGCATTGGAGAGAGTGCAAATCTTTTAGGTGCAATGGAAGTAAGAACTTTATTATGGTGTATATTCCTATTCTTGTTCTCCATCTCACCTCTCTTCGACCAAGCAGATTGTTTTATGTGTCCCTATTCAGCAAAACTAATTTAGTATCAGTCATGATTGCTTTTTTTTTTTTTAACTCCATGCATATTCCCTGACTTAGAAATGATTGCTCCTTCTTCCATCTATGATTTCTTTTTTTCTTTAACTTTTCTTAAGCACCTTCAAATTTTAACTGGATTATAGCTATAATACTGGAGCTGTAAACCTCAGTAAATTTTTTAAAATAGCTCAACATAGCTAATTGAAACAAAATTCAACTAGTATTTGTTAAATTTAGATTACAGGAAATGTCAAATCACCTAACACAGTCATGAAAGGAGATATTTTTATTCACTGAATATTCTAAATCTAAGTTTTATACATGTGTATTTCTATATAATTTAGTAAATACTAAAACATTAGTATGCCAACCATAGGTAGCTAATCTGAAAAATATTCTTATATAATATAACCCTTTTATTGATAAAACATTACCATTTTAGGATTATCATATGAAGATCAAGTGTTATAATATTGTAAAGGCTTTTTCTGATTATAATTTAGTTTCTTGGGCAGGATTTGCTGATAGAGAAAGAAATGCAGTTCTATATCAGTAATACAAATATTTTAGTACACATATTAATACATCATAAATAGCAACTAATGAATACCCATCTGATGCTATAAAAATAAAATAAAACCCTTAAGCAAAAATATTGTAGACAGTCTCAGTAATTCAGGACCTAATCAACTCAATTTCTTTATGCTAGGAGTTGAAAGTTACTGTGCATAACCAAGGACTCTTATGCATTATGCTTCCCCCCAACTTCAGTTGTATTTGATTTCAGCTCTGATTCTCTGCTTCATTTGTTAGGGAAGGCCTGTCCTTGGCATCTCATTCTAGGAAAAAAGGTCTGTCACTGATTGTTGCTGAGGGCATCATGGTCTTTAATGAATAAGAAAAGGCCATATTGGGTAACATTCAAAATTAAGCCGGTTCTTTAAAAAAAAATCTTACATTGTAGTTGTTCCATTAGCTAAATAGTCTGGTATTAGAATGCACCCCTTTCCTGTTTTCTTCTGTAAATAGACTGATAATTTTTTTTTTCTGATGGTAGCTACTCAAGAAACAAGTGATGGTGTGGAGGCGGGTTCATACTTAGCTTCCTGTTCTAGTCCAAAATACTCTGATTAGCCCATATCATCATTGATAAAATACGCTTCTTCTATTTACCAGTTCTTGAGAGATTGTGTGGTGTTGAAGTGAGGTATATATTTTTTAAAACAGCAAGAAATTTAGTCTAAGTGAAAACTAATTTCTGGAAATGACTCACAAGAGAGTAATCAGTAGATTGATAAAACAGTATAGGTAAGCTCAAACTCTCCATTTCTTAGACTTAACTATTTTTCCAAACACAATATTTTACTTCTTACTGATTTTTCTTTTTTTTTACTTTCCTGAAGTAAATTTAAAAATGAGATCAAGTGGGAATAGAACTTGTATTTTAGTTATTTTGAACTTTTTATTGTGATCAAGTTCAACATATAACAGAAAGAATAAGTAACAGGAATATCTATATATCCACTGCATAGAAACAAAAGTTTTTAACATCTTGCCTTATTTATTTCACTTTTCTTTTTGTTGAGCAATTTTAAAGTAAATGAGACGTCATAATACTTTACCCACAAATACATGCTTCTCTAGAAAAATAATATTCTCCTTTATAATCTAAGTACTATCATCATACTTAACACAACTAAAAGTAATTCTCTAACATTATCCAATACTAGATCATACTGAAATTTCAGATGCCCAGTTCAATCCTAATATCTAATCAATATTCATGTCTTTTGTAGCCATTGTTTGTGAAGTTTAGATCAAATTAAGGATCATATATTGTAGTTTATTCTTATGTCTTTTAAATCTGTTATTTTTCTCTACAAAATGATTAAATATGCAAACAGAAAAATGTACAAATATAAGCAAATAGCTTGCTGAATTTTTACAAACTAAACACACCTATGAAGCAAGCAACCAGTTCAGTAAATAGAATACTATCAAAATATCATAAGTCCCCCTACAGCCACCAATAGTTTTTAAGAGAGATGACTAGACACTTTCTCATGCATTTGATGAAGTGCTTTGTGGCCTGAAGAAAAAGTACTTAATAAAGATGATCCTGATATAAATTGAAAACAACACCTTCTCTGCAAGAAAAATATTTTCTTCTTAAAATCTTCTGAAGTTATTACTTATTAAAACACAATGCTATAATAGACATTCCTGTATTTGGCCATTTTTATTATCTTTGAAATAAGTATATTCATCTGGCACCATTTTTCTAGAACTTGTTAGGAAAAAATTCTTTTAAATTTGCACTTTTTGAATCCATCTATGATGGTGTCACTAGAAACTTTTACCTAAAGCAAAAATACTCACTATTTATTGTTACGACAGGTTTTTGTTTTTTGATTTGTTCCCTGTGATCACCACAATGTATCTTCCTACTATATCACTTTAAAGTGATCTGTAAAAAGTTTCATTAGATTCACAACCACTGCTAGTAATTATGAGGCTCTACACCCAGCAATCATGACTAAATCTTGTAAAAAACTGTTTGCCACCTCTTTTACTAACTTGTTAGGTTGAGAATCCAAGATAGGGCTTCCCTAGTCGCTCAGAGGGAAAGAATTCACCTTCCAATGCAGGAGACACGGATTCGATCCCTGATCCGGGAAGATCCTGCGTGCTGGGGAGCAGCTAAGCTCCTCCTCCTCCCCAAGAGAAGCTGTCTCAATGAGAAGCCTGTGCACTGCAACTGGAGAGTAAGCCCTACTCGTCACAACTAGAGAAAAGCCTGCACAACAATGAAGACCCAGCACAGCCTAAACAAACAAATAGTGTTAAAATAAATAAAGCCTAAATAAATAAATAATACTAAAAAAAAATCCCAAAACTAGTGATAAACATTTATATTAGGCTATTGCCCCTTCACCAAAGAGTATTTCTGTGTTCAAAATAAAGAATTGAGAAAGTGTTTGGAACTATGAGAGATTTTTTAAGGTCTAAAAAATATTAGTCTTGAGGGAAGATAATTGCTTTGTATTTGGGCATACACAGCATCTTTAAATATACCAGGTATAATTTTTTAATGAGTGTCATAAGCAAAGCTAATCATATTTAAGTTAATTTTTAATGTCTTGAATATCTTAAATAGCTAGTTATGGTGTGCTGGGTGGCCAAATGCTTAACCCAGATGTATACCATGTGAATTTTAAAGACTCTTGCACTCCAGTGTCACAGAATTTATACTGATATCCACTGGCTACCAAGAGAATTTATAGTTAGGTAATGAAGTTATTAACTTTTGATGGGGTCTAGAATACTGCACATTTTTCTTATTTTTCTTTTCCTAACTGCGTTGAATTTTCAACATTTTATATAAAATATGTCAGATACCAACAAGGTCATTGATTTGGCAGTGAGTTTCAGCTGAGGCCTGATCTATCACTGCCAAAACAAAACAAAAATCTTGGAAACTAGGATCTATGCATTTGGAATTACTTTTTGAGGAAAACAGAATCTTATCTATTTCTAAAACTGAAACAATTTAATCAGGACAGCCATATCTTCTTTTCTTCTTCCAACAATTATTTATGCCGCTAAGGTTAACTGGACTGGTGCAATTAACAACTCACTACCTCCTGCCTATCTCCTACTCATGCTTCAGCATACACATCCTAAAAATGCAAAAGTATCTATGATTCTCATTTAAGTTAGGAAATATTTAAAATGATCCGAATGGCTCTTTTTTTGGAATTTCAGAAATTCAAGACTCCATGGAGAAAATTTTTTACATCTATGCCAGTCTATGCAATAATTGTTGCAAACTTCTGCAGAAGCTGGACTTTTTATTTATTGCTTATTAGTCAGCCAGCATATTTTGAGGAAGTCTTTGGATTTGAAATCAGCAAGGTATGTAAAAATTATCCTTCTTTAAAAAGAGCATTACTTTTGTACTTTAGTGACTATTAAGTTTCTTTGCCAATATTTTATCTCCTAATTTTATCTTGAAAATTAGAATTACAAATGAATAGAACAGTCTTCTGGACTCTGTGGGAGAGGGAGAGGGTGGGAAGATTTGGGAGAATGGCATTGAAACACGTATAATATCATATATGAAACGAGTCGCCAGTCCAGTTTCGATGCACGATACTGGATGCTTGGGGCTGGTGCACTGGGACGACCCAGAGGGATGGTATGGGGAGAGAGGAGGGTTCAGGATAGGGAACACGTGTATACCTGTGGCGGATTCATTTTGATATATGGCAAAACCAATACAATATTGTAAAGTTAAAAAATAAAATGAAAAAAAACAAAACAAAACAAATTAATTCTAGTAAACAAAGACTAAGTTAGGCATCTGAGTGTCTGTTAACATTTAAATGCCTGCTAAAAACTGTTGCTGGGATATAAACAAAACAGACCTAGTCTTTGCCCTCAGAGAGTTTACCTCTTGGTTGGGACGGGCAACAACATAGCCTTTTTTCTTGTAAACAAGCATAATTCCCTTTAAGTTTCAGGTCAAAGGCAATACATCAGTGAACAAAAAAATATTTCATTTAAATGAAATTGTATTTATATAATTATCAATCTAACTCTGCTTCGACACCCTCAGAAATCTGTCTGGCTAAAAGATTTAAGGATAGCAAAAATATCTGAAAACATTCTTGTATCTTATTTATCCAGTTTAATCATTTGGCAAGCATTTATATGTGAAGATTTATGTGTTATATTGAGAAATAAAAATGTGGTTCCTCAAGTGTTCACAGCTTGGTGGTGTAGACAAAAATAAAACATTTCCAACTACAGCACAGCATGCTCAATGCTACATTTATTTGTAGGTATGAAAATGTAATCATTTTAAGATTCTTGTAAGGATTAAATGAACATAAAATACTACAATATATTGAAATTTACAAGGTCTTCTCATATTCATGAATAACCTGTCCACCAACTGAATAACTATCATCATTTCTATTGAAATGATGGAGAAACAGAAGCTAGGGAAAGTATTTAAATTATCAAAGGCCAAGCTAACAATAAGCGACAGAATTAAGTTTAAGCCCATATCCTTCGATTTATGTTTCAATTCCCTTTACTATGCCATTCAAATTCAGGTAAACCATAATTCATTTAAACATGAAGCAAGTATTTGCTCAATGCCATCTCAGTGACAAGTGCTTTGCTGAATACATTTGTCTGCTTTGGCCATGGACTTGCCATTTCTCTTCATGTCATTACATAAGTCCAGCTGGGCTCGCTATTCATATTATGCCTCTTTGAATGACTATCTGAGGCCTGAAACTGAAGAAAACCCGAGTTTAGGAGTAGCTATTCTAAGAGCTCTTTTGTAATCCCTGTTTCTAAGGAAACTGCTTCCTCCATGCCTGAGAAGAATGACTGTTTTAGACAGGGCTCTTCTCTTTGGAGCTGATCAAACATTGCAGGGTAGCCTTCGTGAGCTCTGAGAGGTGTTATACGTCTCAACAAAGGCTGCTGGAGGTGTGAGTCCATTTTCACAATCTAGGACGAGTATGACACTGAGAGGCTATTAATAAAGTCTAGTCTCATCGGGGAGAGTGAGGGAACCAACTGATGTTAATGAAACTGTGTGGTCATTCTGGCCCTTAGCTCCAATTAACAGAAAGTGCCTGAGTGCACGATATTCTGCAAAACCTAAATGTAATCAGCATCTATGTTGATTAATTCACTTATTATATTTTAATTAAAATTTTGATAAATTCTACACATACAAATCGGCCTGAAGATTTTGATTATACTGGTTTAAAAAAATTACTGACTTATCTAAAGTATGTGAAAAGGAGATGATGGAGGCAATAAAATATGAGATTTGGATCCAGGCTGACATGGTCCTAAATCTAAGCTCCGCAAGAGAGTATTAATACATAACCTTGGTCCTGTTCTTGAATAATTGTGTCCTCGGTTTTCTGACCTGTAAATAACAGTATTAAGATTGTCTTTCACCACAGTGCATTAAGTAGAGTTCCCTGTGCTATACAGTAACACAATATTGTAAAGCAACTATACCCCAATAAAAATTAATTTTAAAAAATGACCATGCTTCAAAAGTGCAGGAAAATTTAAGTGAACTAAAGTATTTATACAGAGGATTGTTTTAATCAACCTTAGTTAAACTGAGTATCCTACAGATAAAACCACAAGTGCAATGACTTTTTCATATGTGTATATACACACACACACATACACACACATACAGAGTCTCAGCCTATACTCATATATAAATCTTCTCAACCTCTTGAGAATGGCATAATCTTTTTAAGTCATAGTTTCTTCATCATTGCAATGAAGATAATAATATTAAAAGTTTCTGTCTGGAGTGAAAGAAAGAATAAAATTGCTTGGATATTTAAGCTATTTAGAGTCATTTAGTATCTCAATTGGAGAAGGAAATGGCAACCCACTCCAGTATTCTTGCCTGGAGAATCCCATGGACAGAGAAGCCTGGTAGGCTGCAGTCCATGGGGTCGCACAGAGTCAGACACGACTGAAGCGACTTGGCGGCAGCAGCAGCAGCAGCAGTATCTCAATTAGTCATTAATCATTCCAAGTCCATGGTCGTGATACCACAGTATACAGCATTGTAAAATAAAACAGAATCTTTTCTTAATCCTTCAGTAATCTAGTTTGGAAGGACACATCTATACAAATAATGAACATTTATCTAATATTTACTATTTTCTAGGAATTGTTCTTCAAAGTATGCTTAGTAAAAATCTTCCTTATATATTGATGTGTATGAAATTTACTAAGTCCATATGTGTGGTAATACACAATTAAAATATATTTTATTCACAATTTCTGCCTCTGTGATGCCCAGAGGACAGTGTTTTACACATAATTGTTGATCAAAAAAATGTATGTTGAATTGATGCTGGCAGGTTAGGTTTTAAATTGGGCCATTTAGTATGAAATTAGTTCAGAAACTAAGTATGCTATATGACAGTGTAACCAAATATTGCTATTTGACATGGAAAATGCCTAAAACTGAGAATTGATCTGTATTTTCTGAGCTCTTAATCTATAGAAACTAAATATAAAATATATTTAACATGCAATTAAGGTTTTATCTTTATTATGAATTAAAAACAAATTTTAAAATAGTCTCTTCAAGGTTTGTCAAACGTATTTCTCTTCTCTCTGATTTTGTCTCTCTTTCTCTTTTCCTCTGTTGCTAATGATGAATTTCTACAAACATATTTAAGACTATAAAATAGGCACATAAATGTGAATCATTCTGTGATAAAATTCAGGATAGTTTACTCAGAAACTCAAGATTTACTGACACATAGCAGAAAAGAAGTGTTCTCATCTAGAAGAGAAACAAGAATCAAAGTAAATGTACTTCGCTTTTCTCATTTATTCTGTGGAAGTTATTGCTTACTCTGAGAATGAGTAAGTGGTCATTTGCAGACAGTAGTTTTTTCCTTCCTTTGTCCATAAAGAGCTTACAAGACCATTAAATTGCCCACATTGCTTATTTCTCTCCTTTTCGTTTCTCATCAGGTTGGCATGCTATCTGCTGTGCCACACTTAGTAATGACAATTATTGTACCTATTGGAGGGCAGATTGCAGATTTTCTAAGAAGCAAACAAATTCTTTCAACTACTACAGTAAGGAAGATCATGAATTGTGGTGGTAAGTATGCTAAGAACACGTTTTTACTTCACAAAGTTCAAATCGACATGATTCAGCTTTTTCTATGCATATCACATATGCTATTAAATTTGTACCTTTAATGTTCATTCAGAATCATTCTCCCATCTTCAAATATTTATAACTTCTAGTTTTAGATAATTGCGTAACTGACTTGACCCTTCCCACTATTGAAACTTAAAGTTGTTTTTGTTGTTTTTCTTAAAACACAAAGAAGGCTTCAGTAACTTCTGTGAATAAATGACTGTTATTATTATTTTGAAGATAGAATCCCTGAAGTGTTTTTCTAGGTCAAATAAGTGTGATCATTTTTAATAGTTTTGACTCACTGGAAACTGACATAAATTTCTGAAGTATTTTCATGTGTCTGTTTCTGAAGGTTTTGGCATGGAGGCAACGCTGCTTCTGGTTGTTGGTTATTCTCACACTAGAGGGGTCGCAATCTCATTCTTGGTACTTGCCGTGGGATTCAGTGGATTTGCTATTTCTGGTAAGATACTTTTTTTAAAAAAATGTACTTGTAACATTCTGATTTTAAAGAAATTTATATTCTACTTTCCTCTAACATTTTGACTGTTGATAAAGTTTACTCAACATATTTCCACTAGAAAATAACAACGATGAAAGTAGCTCAGACGGTAAAGCATCTGCCTGCAATGCAGGAGACCTGGGTTTGATCCCTGGGTTGGGAAGATCCCCTGGAGAAGGAAATGGCAACCCAATCCAGTATTCTTGCCTGGAAAATCCCATGGACAGAGGAGCCTGGTGGGCTATCGTCTATGGGGTCGCAAAGAGTTGGACATGACTGAGTGACTAACACATTGGTGTTTGTTACTATTCACTACTTACTTACCCCTGATTATCCCCTCTCTTTTTTTTTTTTTAATGAGCATCTCCTCTTCTCTATGGAGTAAATATCACATGTTAAGTATTGGATAACAAATCATACCTCTTTCTATTCTCATTATATCTCTGAGCTAAATTATCAAAAATAGTTAAGCACATGCTATGAACCTGGTGTCTTTTAAGGAGGTTGGTGAGGGTGGTGGAGAAAATTCTGTAGTCACCTACTTCTGTAAGGTTTGGGATTCTCTGAGTCACACCTTCTGTGTGTTTCAGGTTTCAATGTCAACCACTTGGATATTGCTCCAAGATATGCCAGTATCTTAATGGGCATTTCGAATGGTGTTGGCACATTGTCAGGAATGGTTTGCCCTATTATTGTTGGTGCAATGACAAAGAATAAGGTAAGACAGAGCAAGAGATGTTCATTTGTAGAATACTCTCTCTCATGATTAGGAAAAGCATCTGTATGTTCTCTGTGGCATTCTGCTTGTGGTCCAGTCACCACATCTCTGAGTAGGGGAGATAACTGAGGCTCAGAAGTAAATCTCTTTCTGAACTCTGAGGGAGCCTGCTTCTCCAGCCGATAAAGGTTATACTTTCAACACCTTCTAATACTTCTAGTATCCCTGGTGTGGCAAAACAACAACATCCTAGCTCATTTGAACAGACAAATGGAAATCTTCACAGCTTTATTTGTAAACATCAATTTAGACTTCTCTGTAGTAATTGATGGACGAATATTGCTATCAGTATTTGTCTTTATAGGTAGAGTTTCTAAATTAGGGCTTCTCTGGTGACAAGAATATTGCTATCAGTATTTATCTTTATAGGTAGACCTTTTAAATTATGGTTTACTAAAAGGAAATAAAAGAAGTGGGAGAAAAAACTAAGTAACTCAATGGAATTTACAGAAAGATTATGAAATTTAAAAAATGAGCAGACCATAGACATCTTTGGAGTTCTATTTCAGAACTTTAGACTAAAAAGTTTTGAATAATGAGAGTCACAGTAATATAGAACATTTCACTGACAGTGTTTGTTAACTAGACACAGAACAAGGATTTCCCCTGAAGATAGCATTTTAGGAAACGCTTAATGGTGGAACTTTCAGAGAAGATGTTAGGCTTTTCAAACCCAGGGAGTTTGTTCTCACAATGCCGCTTTTTGTCACCGCAGTCACGTGAAGAGTGGCAGTATGTCTTCCTGATCGCTGCCCTAGTCCACTATGGTGGAGTTATATTTTATGCAATATTCGCCTCAGGAGAGAAGCAGCCCTGGGCAGACCCTGAGGAAACAAGTGAAGAGAAATGTGGATTTATCCATGAAGATGAGCTCGATGAAGAAACAGGGGACATTACTCAAAATTATATAAATTATGGTACCACTAAGTCTTATGGTGCCACAACACAGGCCAATGGAGGTTGGCCCAATGGTTGGGAAAAGAAAGAGGAATTTGTACAAGAAGAAGTACAAAACTCATACAACTATAAGGACCGAGATGATTATTCATAACAAAGTTAATTGCTGGGTTTATTTTTAGTGTTTGTGATTAAATTAATTGTGATTGCACAAAAATTTTACAAGATGTGGTGTAAACATGTACACATATCAACCAGGCAAGTCTTGTTGTAAAAATGAAATCAAAACAAACTCATAAAGTTACCATCAAGTGCAATCTATAGAAGTTGTGAAACTCCATCATTTCCATTCAAGTCATCCATTCTTGCATTTGTGATTTAAAGGTTGACTGGTCAAAATTGTAGAAGTAAGTAGTTATTCATTAGATTCATATGAGTTAAAACTCATCACCACTTACTAAAGCACAACTAAAACAGTTGGCACATCCCATCCTACAAAGGTTAGGAAGCCAAAGCTACTTGATCATGCAAAATGCACTTACGTATTTGTTACACCGTATTGCAAGATATCGTGCAGAAGTCCTGTTAAAAAAAGGTGAAGTTGTCATGTTGGCTGCATCGGGTGTTGGCAACATTTATTGAGTATAAATCATAGAGTTGAGATATCTCTCATGTAGAGAAGAATGTTGTGGGCTAGCAACTAGCAAGGTGTACTAAATAATTATTGTTATTACACAATGTAGACTATTTTGTTGATTCTCAAGAGGAATATCTTGCAGCGTTTTATATGAAATGCTTGGGCACAAACACTTTTATCTGTGAAAAGGAAGTTGTAGAGTGAGGGGATGCTTCATGTTCTTCCATTCATTTACCTAACGTATAAAACACTTCACACTTCAATAAAATCTGACTTTTCATGTAGCGTATCACATAACTTTTTTGCAAAAATATTAAAAATAAATAGACTTCAATGTATTTTTTATTACAACTTTGTACTGGTTGTAACTTGCATTAGGAAAAAAAAAAAGATGCATACACCATAAAGAATCTAATAAGAAATTTACTATGGAGATATAGCCCTTAAAATGCAATATTAACAGCAAAAGAATAGACATGATAGAGGTATCTTTGTTCCTTACTGATTAAACATATATGAAACTTGTGCCACAGAGCTATATATAATATGAAAAGGTAAACTTAATAGAGATATTATAAGTAGATGATTTTATTATTTAAATTCCCACTAAAATATTTGTCTTAAATATATAGGACAATAAATTATATTAAAACTATATCTATATATATCTGTATATCTTATACATATCCATACACATATACATAATAAACGATCTTCACAAGAAACCAAAAATAGCATACACCTAATGTTGGGTTAGGGGACTGCAATTTCTACTTTCATAGAGTCATAGAATTTTAGATGGGGCAGAGGCATTTTGCTTGTCATTTCTTAATATAACTCAACAGAAATTGCAACATTTGTGTACCGAGCAATAAGTGCAATGCATAAAATTTCCTGTCTGTATATTTATCTTCATTTTGCTTCTGGTAGCTGTTCGGGTGGTTGGAATGATTTTCTTCCTTTAAAAAGTTAACATCAGACCTCTTTATGATGTTTGAAAATGACAATGATACATTTCCCAATTCAACTTAAAATATTATTGGTGTGTTTGTCTGTTCTGGATATTTGATCTGCTCATTGTATTGTGCTAGTGACTGGAGGCCCTGCTACTGCAAATATAAAACATAAAGTTTGTTTTAAAAACGCAAACCATTCTTGACCTTAAGATAATAAAATTATCTTTTGCTTTGTGTCTCAAAGTGATGTAATGTGATCATCGCTTTTACTGTGTTGAATGAAAAGATATGGACTATCATTTTGTTGCTGCAAAAAAAAAAAAGTGTTAATAAAATGCTCTATTTATCCTTTTGCACAAAAACAGTACATTAATTTGGGGTCATTTTTTTTGTTGTTGTAGCTTAACTTTGTACAGTTTAGCCTGCGTACACCCCAATGAAGTCAAATGTAGGGTCAGGAAAATTAGCCTTTTCAACCACTTGAGATTTAATGGAAGTATATGGCATTCTTTAGATTGTGTGGGATGTGATTCTGCAAAAAGAGTTTTATATCAAGAAATAGGTCTCTAAGTCAAATTCTATCTTTCAATGCCTGGTTTCTCATCACTAGTGCTAAGCTTTAAAACATTAGGAAAAAAACTCAAAACTTGTTGGGTCAATGATACTACTGAATTTTCATTGTGCATGTACCTTGTGCTGGGACTGCTTTAATCATTTTGTGTTGAGTGTTTTATGTAACGCCACAAGGACCCTCCAAACTGGGTACTCTTTATTCCCAGGTTACAAATGAAGGAACCGAAGCTCAGAAAGTTTAAATATCTTTCCCAAAGTTAAATTGAATAATGACATGTTAGTATAATGTGTCAGCCAAATCAGCAAACGCGGAGCAAGGTTTCTCAGTGAAGCCAGAGGAATGTCTGCGTCACTGGAAAGATGATCATTCGCTCTGACTCCCTCTTTTACAGATATGTAGGAAGGGATGACCATCATTTTTACAGATATGTAGGAGGTGATGATCATCATTACATAAAATTGGTAACTGAGACTCATAGAACTTACTATTTAAAGAGACTTATGGGATGACTTAGCTGATACCTCTTATTTAACAAATGAGGACCCTGAAGGTCAACAAGGAAACAGATGTGATCAAGAGGACACAGAGGATATTATGGATTTGGAAAGAAGTTGTTATGATTAGTTATGCTTTTACCTTTATTTTTTTAGGCAGGTTTTTATTTAAGGAATTAAATAAGAATATTTTTTGGTTCAACCACTACCTCGTATTCACTACTCACATAACCTCTGAGTGGGAGGTGAGGGAGTGTATTTTCTCTTCCTGTAATCTTGTACATAATGAAACAACAGGCAGAGACCTAGTTTAATTTTTAAGGAGGCCCACATGCCATCTTTATACAACTTGATGGCAGGAATGAAAATGTCATAATCTAACACTCTATATAATTTTTTCAGTTCCCATAAGAAAATTGTTCTAATGATGCCTCTAAATGCTACCATGGGCTACACTCATTTACTTTGATCTCAAACCTGTGAAGTCATCTTCCCTTTCATTTTCCTCCTCATCCCAATGCCCTTCCCCATCTATACTGTTCTATGCATCTAGTATTTTGCAACTTGCAAAATGGCTTTCCATGCATTCTCTCATTCCATCCACACATCTGCTTGTAAAGTTGAAAGGCCACATATCAGTATTAATATTTCTACTCTCCAAGTACGGTAACTGGCTCTAAGCTGTATAATTAACTTCCTAAAGAGTCCCCAGGCAGAATTAGAACAAAAATACATACTATCTGACTATAGCAGGAGAGTAATTTACTTTTAGCTCTTAAGTGTTATTACTCTTCTGATTATGAATACAGGATAAGGGGAGGGCATCTTCATTAAGGGAAGGACAATATTAAAAACAATGAAAATAAGAGTAATCAAAGCACTGTTAACATTTTAGGCTATTTTCTGTGAAAAATACATAGGAAACACCCATATACTTTGTGATTTGCAAATTTGAAGTCATACTTGATCTACTGTTGCCAACTATTTTTTTCATTTAATTGTATGGCATGCATATTTTCCTATTTGAATACTAGAGTTCTATAGTTAATATTCTATTACATAACATGGGCTATACTTACTCTATTTATGCCTTCATTATTATGAATATTTCATTTTTGTACCTCTTTACCTTTGTCTCCCTGCTCCAGTGGTGTTTTGGGGAAACATGAAATACTATACACCAAAAAAAAAAAAAAAAAAAGAAATACTATACACCTATATTAAGACCTTTAACTTCTCTAAGTGTGATATTGTTTCTGTGTCTAGATATAGATATAGAAATAACAATAAAGATATTGTTCCTAGAGCTACTGGCAATTAGCTTTTCTGGGGTTCATTTACTAGTTCACTTATTTACTCAATAAATATCTATTAAGCAGCTACACTGTGCAGTCAGGGTAGGACACGATGGGGAGAAAACTGGACCTCTCTCTTGGACTCTAAAATCCAGTTCCCATTCTGGAGGTATCGGTGGTACCCCAGTTGCCCAGTCTGACCACACAGAAGCTCCTGGATACCAGAAACTCACTAACCTCCCTCAGGTTTTTTCTTAAACTCTCAAAGACCTAAAGTGAGCTGCTTTCAATGTGCTCCCCATGTCATTTTTTTTTAAGTTTCCAGTAAGAAAGATTTTTCTCATCCTTTTGTTCTCCAAATTTCTTTGTTTGTGCTTCTCCCCTGGGTTTCTAAGGACCTATGTATTTTATCTTTTCATTTTTTTCTCTTCATTAACATAGTGCTTCTCTAATTTTTAATGGCACAGAATGACTATTGACATTTATTTCTGCTGTAGTGGTATAGTTAGCAGGTTTTTCTGCTTTTCTCTCCATCCTCATGCAAGACCTCAAACCTCAGTTTTCATTCAGCAGCTGTCAAAAGCACTTTATTTGTGAAGGTTGGTCGATGCTATACAGTCCCTTAAAATGCTCCAGCTTCTCCAAGCTTTCCCCTGAGTGCAGCAGGCACCTGAAAGCCACATCACCTGGACTGTCACCCTGACCCTTGTCCAAATTCAGCAGCTTTTATTGAATAAAATCCTAGACTTTCACCAAGAGCAAACAAAGTGAAGAAACCTCTCCAGTTTTGTTAAATCACTTTCTCGAGCACGTTTTATTACCCTGCTTAATGTGCTTTAGATAAATATCCTTGCATTTCTAAGAGTTTGAGGTATTCCTTTCCGGATGCATGAGAGGACTGTCAACATTTAGATAGGAAAGAACCTGGGACCCCTCTTCCCACCCCCATGGAGCCTTTGTCTGCTTCTCAAGGAACTTAAAGACATATTTTTTGGCTCAATTGCTGCTTGTATCTCCCTTCCTCATTTTCATTTGGTTTTCATCTTTTACTGTTTGTTGGTTTGTTTTGGTGTTATTACCTTTGATTATATTTTGAAGGAGGAGGTGAATGAGTGATCAAATATAATAATTATGATACACATGCCTGTGTGCTCAGCTATGTCTGACTCTTCGCAACCCCATGGACTGTAGCTCGCCAGGCTCTTCTGTCCATGAAATTTTTCAGGCAAGAATACTGAAGTGGGTTGCCATTTCCTACTCCAGGGGATCTTCCCAACTCAGGAATTGAACCCTGTCTCTTGCATCTCCTGTATTGGCAGGTGGATTCTTAATCCCTGTGCCACCTGGGAAGCCCAATAATTCTAGTAGGAATTATTTATAGTTCATGAAATGCCAGACACTAATCTCAGGGGTTTATGTATTAAAACCCTGCGAACATTATTACATAATGTTCACAATACCCTTTTGTGGTAGATACTACTATCAACCCCATATATAAATGAGGGAACTTTGGCACAGAGAAGTTAAGTGACTTATCTGTGGTCATACAACTAATGGAGTGAAGTCGGAAAGTGAACTCAAGCCATATGGCTCCAGATTTGTGCTCTTCATCACTTCTGTCCATTGTCTCTGAAGAGTTGTATGACTTTGGAAAGTTACTTGACTCCTCTGAGGCTCAATTTTTCATTTGTAAAATGACAATTTAATACCTTATTAGTAGCTGGTTTTCCAATCTAATCAAATAACAGAGCTTATTAGTACAGCAAGCCGCACATGTAGAGTTTAACAAATATCCTTTCCCCTTCCTCATTATACTAAGTAAATACTAGATATTAACTCTTCAAGTGTAACTTCAATTCCAGCTTCATCAAAATGGACCGTTTTGGAAACTATCTCTAGAGAAATTTTTTTTGACTACAACTAAATTACTCAGAGTTGTTCCCTAAATTATTTTTTTTGTATTTGTATTTATCAATTATGTGACACAAAACAAGTGCAGAAAACTAAGCACCATTGCTATTTATGTAAAATATAATGTATACTTATACAAATTTAGGAAACTATACACTGTGTATAGTAAAAGATTAAATACATAGATTGGAAAGATACAGAAATATTCATTAAGTTTGTATCTGGAGAGCAAGAAAGAAAATGGATCTGGGAAAAGCATGAAAGAAATTTATAATTGTCATCCTTTAATTTCAAAGAAGATCTGAAGCATATATGAGAAAATATCAATATCTGTTTATTTTCAGAATTCATGCGTGGCTTATTATATTTTTCATGGTAATTTTCTTTATTTTGAAGTACTAAAGCAAGAAAACCAGATAGGATATAATTCCCAGAGAACACCAGTCTTATTTCTCTCCAGTTTTTTTTTTTCTCTCTCATATCTGAGCTGCCAATGAAGATATTGTCATGATCTTCAAGTGCATTTGACAATTTTCTGAAGCGACAGAATTTAATACAATAGCTTTGGGAGAATGTTTTTATTTTATAAAGTCAAGGTAAAGGTAGAATTATACACATTTATGAACAGATTTATGAATCCAAATGAAGTTCTTCTGCACAAAGCCAACAAAAATGTGCATGAGAATAAATGTCACAGATGAAAGCCATCATTCTGACAGATCTCATCATATTCTACTGGACTGCTTCTCAAAGATTAAAAAAAGGAGTGTGGTGGGTGGAGGAGCATGTCTCTCTTCATGAATTCAGGGTGGAAATTAATATATCTCCATTCAAAAGGTTCATTAACCCTTTCAATTCCAGTTGTAATGGGATCACAGCAAAAAACCAAAACAAACAAACAAACAAAAAAACCCACAGTTGTTTGGATTCAAACTCTTTACCACTGCCCCCTTTATATAACCCAAGGCAAGTCATATTGGTTCAATGAGCTTGGGCTTTCTCATCTGGAGGATAAAGGGATTGGTTATCTTGAATGGTTTTTGAAGATCCTCCCAGCTCTGAAATTTTCTGACTTCATTCTCACTGATAAACAGCTGAGTTCCTCAAATTAACTTGGTGAAATATTATAATTGTTCTCAAAATTCTGCTAAATAGAAGACCAAATGTTTATTTTCTGCTTACTTTTCTAGTAACTTAAAAAAAAATTAGCCACCCATCTCAATAGCCAAAAGGAGGGACACTATTGAAAGTTTGCTTTATCCTGGTGCCCTTGATTCTGTGGTTCTTCTTTCATCCTGACCTGAGATTTGAGAATTTCATGAAACCACTTATTAACTAAAAGCCCTGCAGCGAGCTGAAATATTTGTTTGAAAAACATGAGTTGAGTTGAAGTTCCCATAACAGGTCATACTCACCTTTTACTGGTTTAATGAGATATGTTATAGAGTCCTGGCACTGGAAAAGATGGAAATGCATGTTCAAACCTCTTCTTTCTATAGTTAGGAAAGTTGGGAGTAGAAAAGTAAAAAGAAAGGTTCAAGTCTATCTAACTAGTTAGTGGTAGAAGGGTAACTTGGACTCATATCTTGAACTCATAACTGGGCTCTTGAGATTAAAAAAAACACTTTCATTAAGTTAGTATTTCCAGCAATAAATATTTATTGATACCGTATTACATGGCTGGTCCTAGGAATATAGGGAGTGGGGGGAAATGACTAAATGAATCTTGTCTTCATAGACCCTAAAACAGTGGGTGACAGATGGTAAAAATGATGAACAGAAAAACCTATTACAATTGTGATAGCTGTTATGCAATAGAAGTATAGGTGCTCTGAGGGTTTCAAATGAGGGACTTGATCGATCTAGTCAATGCGTTGAGGAAAATTTCTTCAGCGATGTGACATACAGGGTGAGACATCAGAGGTGAGATGAAGTTAGCCTGGCAGAGCAGTATTGGAAGAGAGATTCAAAAATGGTATGTGCAAAGACACCAAGAAGGAAAGATCTTGGTAAGTATTTTAATATTTAGTGTTACCACTCCCCAAATGTTAATGAGTGTACCTGGAATTTAATTAATATGTAGAAATGCTAATCAACTAAAGGTTAAATCTAGCATGCTAAAACATGTTTTTTCAAGAGCTACAGTGCCTGTTCATTGCCTATTCATTACCTCTGCTGCTAAGTCACTTCAGTCATGTCCAACTCTGTGCAACTCCATGGACAACAGCCCACCAGGCTCCCCTGTCCCTGGGATTCTCCAGGCAAGAACACTGGAGTGGGTTGCCATTTCCTTCTCCAATACATGAAAGTGAAAAGTGAAAGTGAAGTCACTCAGTTGTGTCCGACTGCTAGCGACCCCATGGACTGCAGCCTACCAAGCTCCTCCGTCCACGGGATTTGCCAGGCAAGAGTACTGGAGTGGGGTGCCATTGCCTTCTCCGATTCATTACCTCATCCAACATCTATTAAGCTATGTACAGGCCTATATTACACTATGAGGACACAAGAATAAATTAAACATGGTTTAGAGGTTAAGAATGATACACATAGAAATAAGTGTAGAATGTCTTCAGAGCAAATGAAAGAGAACTTGTGTATGTATATCATTTGGGCAGCAAATCCTGCATATCAAAAGATATTCACAATTATTCCTTATACCATTTAAAATTTTCAGAACACTTTTATGTATGATTTATCACAATTTGCTTTAGACATGTGTTTGTTTATAACTTTAGTATGTATGTCTACTAAGCCATTACTGCTATAAAGTATATCTTTTGTTCTCTATACTATATCCAAGTTTAACAAAAATAAAGAACTCAATAATGAATGGAAAAATGAATGACCATATTTGATATGCACAGAAAATTATATAGGTAGGCAGATTATTGGGCTCATTAAATTAATTCTCCTTTCCAGAAAGGAAGTTGGGGAGACCAGACATAGAACTGGACTTTGCAAGTGGAATAGTTATTTGCCCACCTTATAAGGGGCTTCCCGGGTGATTCAGTGGTAAAGAATTTGCCTGCCAACACAGGAGATGCAAGAGATGTGGGTTTGATCCCTGATTCCGGAAAATGCCCTGGAGTAGGAAATGGCTACCCACTCCAGTATTCTTGCCTGGGAAAGTCCAAGTAAGTAATTTGGACAGAGGAGCCTAGCAGGCTACAGTTTGTGGTGTCACAAAGAGTTGGACACGACTGAGTGACTGAACACGCACACACACAACCATATAAATGGAGAACAGGCGTAGAGGCAGAGGCCGCAACAGTAGCAGATGCTGGGGGTGTATCTACCATGGCATGTGTCTGGAGGAATGAGTATGATTGGACCACCAAGTGTACATAGGAGATATAAAGATAGATAGGGCATTAAGCTAGCTGGCTCTGCAGTGCCATAGATGCTGGGGTATGGTGTTCAGATGCTATCTTATAGTTGAGGGAATTTTAAGTGGCGCCTGAGTGATTAGTGATTATTCCATCTGGCAAGATGTTGCAGAGGAGAGGGGAGAGACTGGAAGCAGGTTCCATACAAGAGTGCCAAGGAAGATATGGGAGGGAGGTGGTGTGGAGAGACGGCATGACCGGGGGATTGTGGCATAGTTACAGATATCAAGACAAAAGCCTGGTATATTCATCTCCATATCTATCCACTCACAACTCAAACCACAGAGCAAGAGGTGGATAATGAAAATATATTAACAAATACGCAATTCATGCTTTCTGCACCTTGAATGATGTTTCCGGGCCAGGGTGATCCACTTGTCTCTGGCTTCCACAACTTTAGATAGAAAGAAGCATGCACAATATTTTTGAGAAAATACTCTCTTGTTCTTCTTTTTCAGAATTCTGTATGAAACTAAAGATTTATACACATTCTCTCTCATTTCAAGGGGCATATTTATTCCAGAAGTTTCTCAAGTTAGTGTCTTTCCTCAAGGAAATTGATGCATTCAACCAAGGGAACGATAGACTCACTCACTTTAAGGGTAGATTCACCTTAAGCTTTGGCTGTATCCCCATAATTTTGTTGTGCTTTTTTCCCTGTCATACATCTTCCTTTTTCTCTTGATAAAGCACAGTTATTTATGATGTGTCTAGAAACATAAATGAAAACTTGATGTATCACTAGAGAGCTTTCAAGGTCAAAATCACATTTCTTCTTCAGTAACGGTGGACGTTATTGTTGCCTGTATTGGGGTTTACTTTAAAAAAAAAAAAAAAAGCATAGGAAGGGCTGGGTGATCCAAAATATCCCCTTACTAGGGGTTGCCAAGTACAACAAGGCAGGTATTGAACTTGTCTCCACATCATACCTCTAATCGCTTATAAGCAAACCACTTCATTTCTCTGAACTCAGTATCCTCATTTGCAAAATGGGTATCACAATGCATATTTCACTGAACTCTAATAAATGTTATGAGAGGTGGTTTGATTTGCATGTTTTGTAAATTTTTATAAGGTTCAAGCAAAGGCAGGAATTTCAAGTTTCTCCATTTGAATGATGGTAACACCCAGAAGCTCCCAGTAAAAGGAAAGTACTAACTGGATGCAAATATATCTATTTGCATTCATAGTAACTATGAATATTTTATGGTATATTAACCGGTGTTCCAAGTGTTTCCAGATAGTCTCTCTTATTGATCCTCACTCCAGTGATGTAAGGTAGAATGGAGAAGGATCGTTATCCCCCTTCCCCACTTTCTTTCCAAATTTAAAAAAAGAAATTAAGACTCAGAGAGTATTTGATTTATCCATCTGGGATTAGAACCCTGGGCTAGTACTAATTCAGATACACCACAGTACTCATTCTTAGACGGAACAGATTCAAGTGAAATAAGTTCCAGGAGGGGTGGTAATTGGGAAGAGCTGCTCTCCAGGAAAGGTAGATTCAGTAGGGAGACCCTTGAGTGGGGGTGGGCAGGAGCAGCCACGTGACTGCATGGGATCCCCGTGTGGCACGAGGAGAAAAGGAGCCCGGAGAAGGAAGGGAATTGGGCTAGTGCATCCCGCTTTCCTCTGCCCACTGACGGCAAGTTACTTTTATTTCCATGTCGCCCTTATTTATCATTGTCTCATTGTTTGTGCCTAAATGAGTGTTCCTCAGTGAACTCACTGAAGGTAGGAATCATGTTTTATTTCTTTTCATATATTCCCACATTATGCAAAACTATGCCTCCCACCTAATAAATACAGAATTGAGATGCATGGAGCTCAGAACACCTCTGTACTCGTTTCTGTGGGCTCTTATAATGAAGTACCACAAGCTGGGTGGCTCAGAACAGCAGAAGTTTATTGGCTCACAGTTCTGGAGGTCAGAAATCTGAAATCAAGGTGTTTTTGAAGTCAGTAGGACCATGTGCTTCCTGAAGGCACTAGGGGATGATCTGTTCCAGGCTTCTCTCCTAGTCTGGGCTATTTCCTGTGCTTATTGGCAGCATAACTCCAGTCTTCACATGGCATTCTTTTCCCTGTGTGTTTGTCTCTTCATGGGAATTTCTTTTCTAAAGATACCAGTCACATTGGATTGGAGACCCACCCTAGTCCAGTATGATCTCATCTTTATTCAACTAGTTACATCAGCAATGGTCCTATTTCCCAATAAACTCACATTCTGAAGTACCAGAGGTTAGGACTTTTGCCTATGAATTCAATCTATAACAACCTCTCCCTGGTCTTAAGAGAGTCTACCAGGCTCTTTGTTTTTCAGAGCTTGTTCAATTAGTGATCACAAAGCAGTTATTTTTAATACTCTCTTTCCTATGGGTAACATGTCTTTTGCAAAATGTTGTTACCGTTGGCTTCTTGTGGTCATTGATTTCCCAGCATTTTCTCCAAGATATGCAGGACTATGACCATCTGATCCCACCGCTACAATGGCCAGAAATGGGAGAGTGAACACACATCCTGAACAGCGAGGAAAACATCACAGAGACACTGCATGGCCATTCTGCTGACAAGGAATCCGTCTGACAAGACATGTTGTCGATCCTCTCAAGGATCAGATGGCAGATGTCCTAGATGAAAGGGCAAGAAATAAAATGAGCACCGAAGACAAGGGCATGAAACAAGTGTACTTGGCTGTGTGACTTGTATTTCAAATCACTTGAGACGCCGGTTTCTTCCATTTGGCAGTATGTGTCTTACTCTATGCTTAACCTCGCTCAGAAAATTCAGTAAAGCTACTCAATGGCAACAGCAGTCACTGCAGGAGTGGAGGAATTATTTGGTGCAAGTATTTATTTAAGAATCAACATCTGTGTATATCTCAGTGTGAGACATCTAGGATACATGAAACTGAAAAGCTACCTGAAAATCAAATAAAACCAAAATACCTATAGGTCGTTCTCTTTCTGGGGTCGAATGAGGTCACATAACAGTTAAACCTGAAGTTCCCTTTTGACTCAGCATCCAACTTTTTTGAGGGGAGCTTCTCTTTGGCTCCCATTTGTATCTGAGTCACTGAAAGGACATCTACTACTTTTGGTACCAGGGAGCTGATCCACCACCCATGGGTCACTGGCGGTGTTCTTCTGGAAGTTTCAGCAGAAGTTTCAGCATGCTACCCCATGCTGGCCTGAGGGGTATGGCTCTCCTTCACACATAGCTTCCATCTATGGCTTGCCCATGGGGAATGGATTACAAAAGGGCTGATGAGATTTGAAAGGGACATTGTTCCTATTAGTTTAGGTGGATTGATGTCAGGAGAGATTGCTTGGCACACAGGAGTCTTGCCTTTGTGCAGACTACACCTTGCATGACGTTATGAGATGGTTCTACAAGCTCCTATTTACCACTCTAATCCTCCATACAGTCATGCACAGCACAGTACAAGACAAACTAAAGGTTTTGTTATACAAAAATTTCATCCAAGAAAGGATCCAAGACTATAGATGAAATTTTAGTACAGAGATTTTCAATGGCCCACTACTTGGATTAGAAACTAAATAGGGACCAAGCATATAATGCAAAAGAAAGACCATATCCTAGTGTGGATATGGCGACAGCGAAAACTCATGCCCAGCCGAAAAGGCGTAGCAGATCCTTAGTTGCAGTAGACAGTGGTCACATGGGAATGATGCCGTTTTTTTTCAAGAGGCTGAAAATCCAGATATTTTTGTGACGTGTCAATTGAAAAAAAAAGAAGTGCAACCTAAAAGTTGAGAGTTATATTTTATTTGGCAGAAACTTGGAGGACTTAAGTCCAGAAGGCAGGTACCTCTAATAAACCTGAGAGAACTGGTCCTAGGAGGCAAGGGAGGGAGCCAGTTTATACAGAAGTTTTACAACAAAGAACAGGTGGTCTTAATGTTAAAAGATTACTGTAAATTAAAGAAAACCAAATATCAAGTAAAGGAATTTAGGGCTTTTTTTTTTTCTGTATGAGAAGATGCAAGAGTATGGGGTCACTGAATTCATTCCTTTTATATGTGCCTCAGCTCTCTGGGGCCAGTATCCTGTGTTTTCACATTCTGAGTTTCCTCAGGGTTTGACCTTGGGGAGTAGTTGCAGTCTGATAGCTTGGAGGAGGCAATGGCACCCCACTCCAGTACTCTTGCCTGGAAAATCCTGTGGACGGAGGAGCCTGGTAGGCTGCAGTCCATGGGGTCGCTAGGAGTCAAACACGACTGAGCGACTTCACTTTGACTTTTCACTTTCATGCATTGGAGAAGGAAATGGCAACCCACTCCAGTATTCTTGCCTGGAAAATCCCAGGGATGGGGGAGCCTGGTGGGCTGCCGTCTCTGGGGTCGCACAGAGTCGGACACGACTGAAGCGACTTAGCAGCAGCAGCAGCAGCTGCTGCTAGAGGACAGGTATTCTTTTCCTTCCTGAGTTCCCTCAGGGCTCATCAGATCACCTTCCATGGTGGCTGTAATTGCTGATGACTGACCATCCTTTGTTTACTGCTGTGGCTGGAAACGTTCCATTTCTCAGAAATCTCATAATTTTTTCTAATGTTGGCAATCATAATGGCAGCTTAACAATCAGTGTTAGCTCAGCAAAATATCTCCAGATCAATTTGGCCCTCAGGCTCCCAGTTGGAAATTTCTGGGCTCATAGTTTTATTAGAGGCTACATGGCTCAGAAATTCCTCAGGCCTCTTCTAGGGTGCCCCACACTCATTATAAGCCTGATTTGCTGGCAATAGCTAAGAATAACTCCCTGGCTTCCTCTTAGCTGATGTCCCTATGCAAAGATCACCTTTTCCCTTCAACTTCTTAAAAGTATCTACCCATCTCAGAAGCCAGGTTTGAGAGATCAAAGTCCAGAAAGAGAAAGTATTTCCCTCCTCATCTAAGTCTAAAGGCCTGAATTCCATTTATCCAATAAATATTGACTATGTGGCCACACACCAGCAGATATTTTTCCAAACATAGATAGGTATATCATGGAGTTACATGTCTAGGTGACCAGATTTTTCTAAGTAAATGAATAAAAACAGATACTTTAAGAATGGCATGTGTTAGGGCAAAAATTAAGGAGGGTAATGAGATGGAGAATGGTGGGAAGGTGTCTAGCTGTCAAGAAAACCTCTGAGTTGTGTGAGTGAAAGTCGCTCAGTCATGTCCAACTCTTTGCGAACCTCTGGACTCTAGTCTGCCAGGCTCTTCTGTCCATAGGATTCTCCAGGCAAGAATACTGGAGTGGATAGCCATTTCCTTCTCCAGGGGATCTTCCCGATCCAGGAATTGAACCCAGGTCCCCTGCATTGTAGGCAGGTTCTTTACCATCTGAGCCACGAGGGAAGCCCAAAGCTTCTGAGGAGAAATCTTAAATAGGGTTTTTTTTTTTTTTTTTAAGTAAAGCCTGCGATGGGGATTCTTGGGTGATTTCTTGGAAGTATACTTTCCCCCAAGGCAAGATCTCATCTAGTAGGTGACAGTACTCAAAGAAGGATTCAGATCCTTTTCCGGCAGGATCTTTTCCTGGACCCTAAGAAAATCCTCTTTGGAGGGCCTGTGCTTTGGACCTGCCCTTTTCCATCCTTCAAATATGGACATTGATGGGAATTAGATTCCTTTCTTCCTTGCATTCATCAACCCTGACTCTCCCCCATTGGGTCAGATGTCTTCCCTCTGGGTCTGCTGTTTCCTTCTGTCGCAAATCCCCACTCCTTCCCCTTGCCATTTCTCCCTTCTACTTGAATTTATCTCGGTGTGACCTTTTGATAAGCTTAAGAATCACAGCAATATGTGCTCTTTAAATACTAGAGAAGAGAATATATTTAAAAGAAAGATTTGATTAAGACAGTTTAAAGTACAGCCATATTTCAAACCCACTTGATAAGAATGATACTGCCTATAAAATCATGATCAAGAGAAGTTTCACAATTAGTCCTTTGGCTTACAAGGTACATTGTCTCTTCTTTGCAAAAACAACTGGAATAAAGAAGAGAAATACAGGCCCTGGTGGAACAGAGACTCTTTTCAAGCCAAAAGTTTCCACAGATTTCTCATTAAGATGAACTGAATTGATATTAGAATAGATGTTATAAACAAATGTGTTGGACACCTTTTTAAGACCACAAAACAACACAGAATTTAAGTGCATTATCTCTCACAGTAAACAGATCTCCTTTACTAGCTCAGTGGTGTGAAATGAAATATTTCCTGCCATATTGGTTGGCAAGAAATGTCACAGCTATCAGTGATTTCTGGCCTCCAAATGTGAGTGAGGGCTCCCAAAAGGGAACACAATGCCTGCATTCCAGCAAATGCCATCCCATCCCCAACCATGATTGCTGAGGATCTGGGAAGGGGGATGCAAGAAGCAGTCATCCACTATACATGTCATCCCTTATGATGAACAAGGAATTAAAGGTGTGAGCAATCAAGAAACAGGATTCGGCTCCAGGTAGCTGAGGTGCTTATAAAAGGAACAAATTCAGTGAACCCAGAGGCTTGCAACTTCCCATACACAGAAGAACACTACATTCCTTAGCTTGATATCTGGTTTTTCTTTACTACTTAACAATAGTCTTTGATGTTCAGACCATCTGTCCCCTTTGATACAAACTTGTGTGTAGCCTGAGCTCATCACTTGCCTACTTGGAACAATTTTCTCAGAGCTACTAAGATACTGCCTCCCGGGATCATAGTCCTTAGCATTCCCACCAAATAAAATAACTATGTACGGATTGTGACTAATATTTTCTAGAGGCAGTGGCTTAAAAGTTGTGAGCTTGAGAAGAAAACCTGTTTGGTGCCTCCTAAACCTTATCTTGGGCTTCCCTGGTGGCTCGGATGGCAAAGAATCCACCTGCAATAGAGGAGACCTAGGTTCGATCCCTGGGTCAGGAAGATCCACTGGAGAAGGGAATGGCTGCCCACTCCAGTATTCTTGCCTGGAGAACCCCATGGACAGAGGAGCCTGGCAGGTTACACAGTCCATGAGGTTGCAAAGAGATGGACGTGACAGACTAACACACTTTCAAACCTTATCCATGAAGCAGAGACAGTCAGAGACGTAGAGATAGTATCTACATACTACATGATGGTATCTACATGATAGCAGTTGTGAAGATTAAATGTGAGAGAAGGCAGAAAAGATTTAGGGCAGATCCTGACATTTAGTAGGTACTCAATAAATGAAGGTTATTGGTATAAAATAGTGCTAAGATGGGAGATTTAGTGATAAGTGTCAAGATTCTTGGCTTCAGGAGTCTTTGATGGGCCACTGTTAAGAGGATTCAAAGACATAGGGAAGAATACTGAAATCAACGGGGCTTCCCAGGTGGCACTAGTGGTTAAGAACCTGCCTGCCAATGCAGGAGACGTGAGAGACTCGTCGATCCCTGGGTTGGGAAGATCCCCTGGAGGAGGGCATGGCAACCCACTCCAGTATTGCTGCTTGGAGAATCCCATGCACAGAGGAGCCTGGTGGGTTACAGTCCATAGGGTCACAGAGATTCGGACACGACTGAAATGACTTAGCATGCATTGAAATAAATTGTTCAAGGTGGAATTTCAAGTTTTATCAGTTAATGAAATGTGAATGAGAAGCAAAGAACTGAGAGAAGATTTTGAGAAGAAAGCAGGATGTTAGGCATGTGATGGAAAGGTGGTTAAGTCTGAGTTGAGAAGACCTTGTCAAACTCACAATGTTTCTGAGGGACACACGTAGCTTGAATACAACACAGATTTTCTTGTCTTTTCCTTTCCCTGTTTTTCTGTAAAATTCTAGGTGTGCAGTGGCGCAAATAATGAAATTCAACTATATATATTTTTAATTATTTATGGGGAAAGTACTTAATTTACAAAAACAGCAGTTTTATAAAGCAGATATTCTACACATGGCAATATAGTGAGATAAAATATTTAAGCGTGTGAGCATGTTTACTGTTCTGAACAGTCCTTCTGATTAACAAGATGATGTATACACCATAACCTAGTGCTTAGTCTCTTAAAATGTCAGGACTAACCACAGATTGGCTTACTATTTGACTTTATTACAAATGGAAAGTATTTCTTGATAGTTGAATAATCGGTTTAAAATTTTGAGTTTATCCCTTACAATGTGGAAAGTTAAACTAATATCTGCATTTATTTAAGCAATAATTTCTAGATGATTCTATTTATTGCTTTAAATATATGTGTACATACATGTCGGAGAAGGCAATGGCACCCCACTCCAGTACTCTTGCCTGGAAAATCCCATGGACGGAGGAGCCTGGTGGGCTGCAGTACATGGGGTCTCGAAGAGTCGGACACAACTGAGCGACTTCACTTTCACTTTTCACTTTCATGCATTGGAGAAGGAAATGGCAACCCACTCCAGTGTTCTTGCCTGGAGAATCCCAGGGACGGTGGAGCCTGGTGGGCTTCTGTCTATGGGGTCGCACAGAGTCGGACACGACTGAAGCGACTTAGCAGCAGCATACATACATGTTGCTATAGTTTCATCACTAAGTCATGTCCGACTCTGCAACCCCTTGGACTGTAGCCCACCAGGCTTCTCCATTCATGGGATTTCCCAGGCAAGAATACTGGAATGGGATGCCATTGCCTTCTCCAGGAGATCTTCCCTGCCCAAGGAACCTGCATCTCCTGCTTGGCAGGCAGATTTGTTACCACTGAGCCACCTGGGAAGTCGCCCTCTCCCCTTGCACATGTGTATACCTCAGATATACTGTCAGTTTGGTTCCACACCACAGCAACAAAGTGACTATCACAATAGAGTAACACAGTTTTTTTGGTTTCCCCGTGCATATGAAAGTTGCATTTACAATATTCTGTAGTCTATTAAGTGTGCAATAGCATTGTCTAAAAAACAAAGTTCATATCTTTATTAAGAATACTTCATTGCTAAAAATTGCTAGCCATCACCTGAGCCTTCAGTGAGTTATTATCTTTCTGCTGATGGGGGGTGTGAAACATTACAAGAACTAGGCACAGAGGCACACAGTGAGCAAGTGCTGTTGGGAAAATGGTGCTGATATGCTTACTTGATGTAGGGTTGCCACGGACCTTCAATTTGTTAAAAAAAAAAAAAAAATTATCTGCCAAGAATAATAAAGCAAATCCATGCCAATTTCACAACAGTAATTCTGCTTAACGAATAACTATATATTCTCAGTGGGATACAACAATAGACATTTATTTCTGGCTCACTGAAGATCCCCTGAAGAAGGAAATGGCAACCCACTCCTGTACTCTTGCCTGGAAAAATCCCATGGATGGAAGAGCCTGGTAGGCTACAGTTCATGGGGTCGCAAAGAGTCAGTCACGACTTCACTTTCACAAGTCTATAAATGAACTGAGGTTGACCTTCTCCTGGTGTCTTTTATGCTTCCTCTGGAAACAACAAGCTCACAGTGCCCATTTAAACCCTATCAGATCTGCTAACAGTTCATTGGCTAAAATAAGTCTTTAGCTGTTGCCAAAGATAAGGAAGATGGTTACTTCAACATCTGTGGGAGGAACTCCAAAGTTACACAACAAAGGACATGAATACAGGAAAAGGGGAAGAATGACAGCCTCTGAGTCAATCTACTACATCTTATAATCTTCATCAGCAATATTTTTTTCTTGACATTTTACCAAATCTATGTAAATCTTATATAAGCAGATCAAAACAAATTGTGAACCTTACATGAAAGTCCATTTTATATAGAATTTTGAGTTACTAAGGGCTAGGTGAAAAATTAGGTAAAGTCTATGGTTCAAGTTAAAATGTCGGATTTTATCCTGAATTCAATGGGAACGGTTGAAGGATTTTAAGTAAGATCTATGTTTTAAAATTATCAATGTGGCTACTGCATTTGACATTTGTTTGCATGTTAGTTCTAGAAGGTCTTGTGGGTCTTCATAGAACCATTCAACTTCAGCTTCTTCAGCATTACTGGTCGGGTCATAGACTTGAATTACTGTGATATTGAATGGTTTGCCTTGGAAACAAACAGAGATCATTCTGTCATTTTTGAGATTGCATCCAAGTACTGCATTTCAGACTCTTTTGTTGACTATGATGGCTACTCCCATTTCTTCTAAGGGATTCTTGCCCACAGTAGAAGATATAATGGTCATCTGAGTTAAATTCACCCATTCCAGTCCATTTTATTTCACTGATTCCTAAAATATCAATGTTCACTCTTGCCATCTCCTATTTGACCACTTCCAATTTGCCTTGATTCATGGACCTAACATTCCAGGTTCCTATGCAATATTGCTCTTTATGGCATTGGACTTTATTTCTATCACCAGTCACATTCACAACTGGGTGTTGTTTTTGCTTTGCCTCTGTCTCTTCATTCTTTCTGGGGCTGAAAAAAACTAACATCCAAAAAAGATGTCCTTTTCATTATAGGGGACTGGAATGCAAAAGTAGGAAGTCAAGAAATACCTGGAGTACCAGGTAAATTTGGCCTTGGAGTACAAAATGAAGCAGGGCAAATGCTAAAAGAGTTTTGCCAAGAGAAAGTACTAGTCATAGCTAACACCCTTTTCCAACAACACAAGGGAAGACTTTACACATGGACATCATCAAATGATCCATACCGAAATCAGATTGATTATATTCTATGCAAAAAGATGGAGAAGCTCTATACAGTCAGCAAAAATAAGACCGGGAGCTGAAAGTGGCTCAGATCACTCCTTATTGCCAAATTCAGACTTAAATTGAAGAAAGTAGAGGAAACCACTAGACCATTCAGGTATGACCTAAATCAAATCCCTTATGATTATACAGTGGAAGTGACAAACAGATTCTAAGGATTAGATCTGATAGAGTGCCTGAAGAACTATGGATGGAGGTTAGTGACATTGTACAGGAGGCAGTGATCAAGACCATCCCCAAGAAAAAGAAATTTTCTTTTTCAAAATTTTCAAAAACGCAAAATGGTTGTCTGAGGAGGTCTTACAAATAGCTGTGAAAAGAAGAGAATTGAAAGGCAAAGGAGAAAAAGAAAGATATAATTTGAATGCAGAGTTCCAAAGAATAGCAAGGAGAGATAAGAAAGCCTTCCTCAGTGATCAATTCAAAGAAATAGAGGAAAGCAATAGAGACTAGAGATCTCTTCAAGAAAATTAGAGATACCAAGGGAATATTTCAGGCAAAATGGGCACACTAAAGGACAGAAATGGCATGGACCTAATACAAGCAAGATATTAAGAAGAGGTGGCAAGAATACACAGAAGAACTGTACGAAAAATATCTTTAAGACCCAGATAATCACAATGGTGTGATCACTCACTTAGAGTCAGACATCCTGGAATGCAAAGTTAAGTAGGCCTTAGGAAGCATCACTACAAACAAAGCTAGTGGAGGTGATGGAATTCCAGTTGAGCTACTTCAAATCCTAAAAGATGATGCTGTGAAAGTGCTGTACTCAATATGCCAGCAAATTTGGAAAACTCAGCAGTGGCCACAGCACTGGAAAATGTCAATTTTCATTCTAATCCCAAAGAAAGGCAATGCCAAAGAATGCTCAAACTACCTCACAACTGTACTCATCTCACACAGTAGCAAAGTAATGCTTAACATTCTCCAAGCCAGGCTTCAACAGTATGTGAGCCTTGAACCTCCAGATATTCAAGCTGGATTTAGAAAAGGCAGAGGAACCAGAGATCAAAATACCAACATCCGCTGGATCATCGAAAAAGAGAGTTCCAGAAAAACATCTATTTCTGCTTTATTGACCATGCCAAAGCCTTTGACTGTGTGGATCACAAGAAACTGCCGAAAATTCTGAAAGAGATGGGAATACCAGACTGCCTGACCTGCCTCTTGAGAAATCTGTATGCAGGTCAGGAAGCAACAGTTAGAACTGGACGTGGAACAACAGACTGGTTCCAAATAGGAAAAGGAGTACGTCAAGGCTGTATATCATCCCCCTGTTTATGTAACTTCTATGCAGAGTACATCATGAGAAATGCCAGGCTGGATGAAGCACAAGCTGGAATCAAGATTGCTGGGAGAAATATCAATAACCTCAGATATGCAGATGACACCACCCTCATGGCAGAAAGCAAAGAAGAACTAAAGAGCCTCCTGATGAAAGTGAAAGAGGAGAGTGAAAAAGTAGGCTTAAACTCAACGTTCAGAAAACTAAGATCACGGCATCTGGTCCCATCACTTCATGGCAAATAGGTGGGGAAACAATGGAAACAGTGACTGACTTTATTGTCTTGGGCTCCAAAATCGCTGCAGATGGTGACTGCAGCCATGAAATTAAAAGATGCTTGCTTTTTGGAAGATAAGTTATGACCAACCTAGACAGCATATTAAAAAGCAGAGACATTGCCACAAAGGTCCGTCTAGTCAAAGCTATGGTTTTTCCAGTAGTCATGTGTGGATGAAGAAAGTTGAGAGTGGAAGAATTGATGCTTTTCACCTGGTTTTGGAGAAGACTCTTTTTTTTTTTAATATAAATTTATTTATCTTAATTGGAGCTTAATTACTTTACAATATTGTATTGCTTTGCCATACATCAACATGAATCTTGAGAGTCCCTTGGACTTCAAGGAGATCCAATCAGTCCATCCTAAAGGAAATCAGTCCTGAATATTCATTGGAAGGACTGATGCTGAAGCTGAAACTCTGATACTTTGGCCACCTGATGTGAAGAACTGACTCATTGGGAAAGACTCTGATGCTGAGAAAGATTGAAGGCAGGAGGAGAAGGGGACGACAGAGGATGAGATGGTTGTATGGCATCACCGACTCAATGGACATGAGTTTGAGTAAACTCCGGGAGTTGGTGATGGAAAGGGAGGCCTGGTGTGCTATAGTCCATGGGGTCACAAAGAGTCGGACATGACTGAGTGACTGAACTGAACTGAACTGTAGGGAGGGACAGGAAAAGATTATTATAGAGCAGCTGCAGTGTTGAAACACTTTTGTGGATGGACCATAGTGGAGGTTACAATTGTTTGAGTATCTTTTTCTGAATCATTTAGTCCACTATTGGTTTCTTCTAATGTGCTTTTCATTTCAGTTATCATGTTCTTTTTGTCATCCTTTATATTTTCTAACTTTTTGTTAGAAACATCTAATTTCTCCCTCTGTACATCCATTTTTCTTCTGAAAATTCTTTGATCATCTTTACAAACAGTATTCTGAACTTTTTATCAGGTAGACTGTCCGTTTCCACTTCACTTAGTTCTTGTTTTGGGGTTTTATCTTCTTCCTTCATCTGGAACATCTTCCTCCATTGCCTTATTTGGTCTAAGCTGCTCTTCGCAATTTTTAAACTTTTTATTTTATTTTGCAGTATAATTGGAGAAGGAAATGGCAACCCACTCCAGTACTCTTGCCTGGAGAATCCCATGGAGGGAGGAGCCTGGTAGGCTTCAGTCCATGGGGTCGCAAAGGGTCGGACACGACTGAGCGACTTCACTCACTCACTCACTCATAGTTGATTAACAATGTCATGTTAGTTTCAGGTGGATAGCAAAGTGTTGGAAAATAATAGATACATGTATATGTATAACTGAATCACTTTGCTATTTGTATTTTGGTAGGTTAGTTACATTTCTGGACCTTGGAGAAGTGGCCCTACGTAGGAAGTGTTGTATGTGTCCCAGTAGTGCACTCCCCTTTTGTTGCCTAAGCTACCTGTTCCAGGGTTCTCCCTAAGAGGGTTGCTTAGGTCCTTCTGTTGTGGTGGGCTGACTATGTGTGTGGTCTGGTGGGCTTGGTTGGCTCCTAGTTGGATTGGCTGCCAGGCCCTGACTTGTGTGGATGCTGCTGGCTGTTTAGTGGTGCCTGGTCATGAGGTGGCTGCAGAATCCTAGGGGACCCCAAGGCTACTGCTTGCTCACTAGAGGACTGAGTCAGGGTCTAAGAGACTCTCAGGCTGTTGCTTACTCCCTAGCAGGTGAAGCCAGGCCTTGGTGTTAGTGCTGGACTACTGGCAGGCAGAGCTGGTTCTTTGAATCTGGTTTCTGGGCCCAGGGATCCCAGAACTTATTTCAGGTTGTTGGTGGGTGGACACCTGTTCTTGACACAGTTGGATAGTAGGTATGGGGTCCAGGATATCCTGAAGGTTCTGTTGGCTTGCTAGAGGGCAGGGCCAGGGCCCACCTGGTTCCAGGGTCAGGTCTGGGCTATGTTGAGAGATTGAAGTTTTCTTACTAGTGGTGTCTGACCCTTGGCGGGTGAGGCTGGTCTAAAGGTTTGTGCAAGCTTCCTGTTGGGAGAGGCTGGTACCTCTCTACTCATGGGTGGAGCCATGTTTTGGCCTTCTGGTGGGCTGGGCCATGTCCAGGGTTGTATCTAGAGGCAACTGTGGGCTCTTTAGTCTTTAGGCAGCTGGTCTGCTGATAGGTAAGGCTGTGTCCCCACCTAGTTAGTTGTTTGTCCTGAGGTGTCCCAGTGCTGGAGACTTCCCTGGTGGCTCAGACAGTAAAAACATCTGCCTACAATGTGGGAGACCTGGGTTCAATCCCTGGGTTGGGAAGATCTCCTGGAGAAAAAAATGGCAACCCACTCCAGTACTCTTGCATTGAAAATCCGAAGGATGGAGGAGCCTGGTAGGCTACAGTCCACGGGGTTGCAAAGAGTCGGACACGACTGAGCGACTTCACTCATGTGTGTCCCAGTGCTGGAGTCTACAGGCTGTTGGGTGGGGCCAAATTTTGGTACTAATGAATCAAGATGACAGCCGGTGTCTTCACATGGCTGAATATTCCCCAATGTATCTAGCACCCACGACTATGTGCCCAGGGTGAGGTACAGCTACACTTTTGCCTCTCCATGAGACTCTGCAAGTCCAGCAGGTAGGTCCGGCCCAGGCTCCTATCAAATAACTCCTTTTGCTGTAAGTCTGGGTGTGTGTGAGTTTTTGTGTGTGCCCTTTAAGAATGAAGGCTGTATTTCTCCCAGTTCTGTGGGGCTCCTGCAATTAAGCCCCACTGGCCTTCAAAGCCAAATGCTCTGGAGGCTCTGGTACTGGACCGGGCCTGGGGAGCTTGATGTCGGGCTCAGAACTCCCACTCCCATGGGAGAGTCTCTGTGATATAATTATTCTCCAGTCGGTGGGTCACCTACGCAAGAGATATGGAATTTGAATATGTTGTGAGTCTGTTTTCCTCCTATCCTATCTATCTATTGATGATTTGAATATAAATCTGTATAATCACTTTAGAAAACCACTTAATAATACCTGCTAAAGTTAATCAAAGATATTATAAGACCTATCAATTATACTCCAGGGTATATATCCAACAGAAAAGAGGGTTTATGTGTACCTAAAGATATGTACAAGAACATGCATAGCAGTATTAGTCATAATAGCTAAAAGTGGAAGCAACAAACGAGTGCAAATAGTAGACTGAATAAGTTAAATACAGTATATCCATACAATGGGATAATGTACAGCAACCAAAGAATAAATATTACTATATTCACTAATATGGATGAATGTCACATAAATAAGCCAGAACCAAATAGACAAATTGATGAGTGAAATAGAGCATATTGCCTAGAAACCTAGTCACACATATATAGTCATCTGGTTGACTACTAATTTGTCACGTTCAATTTAATAGAGAAAGGATTTTTTTTTTCCAATAAGCAAAATGGGCAAGTTGACTATCTGAATGGAAAATGCCAAAGTTTAAATAATAAAGTCTCTAGAAAAAGTACAGGAGAATTAAGCAAATATTTCTTAAAAGGATACAAAAAACACTCATTATAAAAGAAAGTGAAAGTGAAAGTCACTCAGTTGTGTCTGACTCTTTGGGACCCTATGGACTGTAGCCCACAAGGCTCCTCTGTCCATGGAATTCTCCAGGTTAGAATACTGGACTGGGTAGCCATTTCCTTCTCCAGGAGATCTTCCCAAGCCAGGGATCAAACCCAGGTCTCCTGCATTGTAGGTGGATTCTTTGCCATCTGAGTCAATAGGGAAGCTCCATTATAAAAGAAAACATTGTTAACTGGATTTTATTAAAATTGGATGTTTTTGTTGTAGAGTTGTCAAGGGTTAATAACAATAGAGCTAAGTGTTGGGGGGATATCAAAGATTACTTTCAAGTTTCTGGCATAAGTCGGATAGAGGGTTCATTAACTGAGATGGGAACCCTGCAAATAGCTGATTTGATGGGAAGATAAGTGTTGTCCTCTGATATCTTGTGTTCCTTGCTTTAGTCTCCTGTTTAATTAGATTGCCATATATATACAGCAGAGGGATTTTAAAAATCTCTTTGACACTTGCTCTTTGAAACTTCATGTATTTTAGGTGGATATTATGGAGTATACCCAAAATGCAGCTGTATCCCTGGAGCTGAAGCATCCCAGAATTTCAAGTCCAAATTAGGACCTCAAATAACTTTCTCGGGCCTGGATATCACAGCTTATGGAGGGCTCAGGAAGAAAACAACGTCACCAGATGCTGAGATACCCAAGGATACACATCAATATCCACCTGCATTTAATCTTAATAATACTTCATCTTCCTTAATGTGGGCCACAGACCTGAATTTAGAAAGAACTGCAGATCATATTTTAACTGGAGAAATGATATTAGACTCATCTCAGTGAAGTTCAAATCTTTCCAAGACTTTGGTACTTCAAGTTCTAGCTGCCCCAGTAGCTCACTCTTGCCTTCATTCAAAGGTGTTTTTGTATTTTATTTAATTGGTCTGTGTAGGAAAAAAAAAAGAGACTGAAATGGAAATACTCTTTGTCTTTTCCTCTAAACATTGCCAGCTCATCAGGAGAGGAGTTAGTCTGTAAAGATAAATTATGGGACAGGAAAATTTCTATGGAGCAGACAATGAAGTTCTGGATATTAGTGTGCGTGTGTTTGTTGAGGGCATCTATGTGATGATGGTCAACCCTACAAATTTGTTTAGAGTCCTATATAAGAAGCCATATGGTTATAAATCAGTTCTCCCAAATCCCAGAGAAATCTGGGTAACTTTAAAGAGTTCATCTTTTCCCAGTTTAACCACAAATCATTTACACAGGTTGAATAATTTTAAGAGTCTCCCTCAAGAAAGAATGAAAAAAAAAAAAAGGGGGCGGGGAGCTTCTGAGTGATGTAGAGTTTGGTTCCCGGTTGGGATTACACCATTTGGCTTTGAAGGTTACTGACTTAAGCCAACCAATTCACTTACATAGAACTCTACTGTTTCAGTTCAGTTCAGTTCAGTTCAGTAGCTCAGTCGTGTCCGACTCTGCGACCCCATGAACCGCAGCACACCAGGCCTCCCTGTCCATTACCAACTCCCAGAGTCCACCCAAACCATGTCCACTGAGTCAGTGATGTCATCCAACCATCTCATCCTCTGTCATCCCCTTCTCCTCCTGCCCTCAATCTTTCCCAGCATCAGGGTCTTTTCAAATGAGTCAGCTCTCTGCATCAGGTGGCCAAGGTATTGGAGTTTCAGCTTCAACATCAGTCCTTCCAATGAACACTCAGGACAGATCTCCTTTAGGATGGACTGGTTGGATCTCCTTGCAGTCCAAGGGACTCTCAACAGATGAGATGTAAACTCTACTGTTTACATCTCATAAAAATATTCTTTTTACTATATATATATATATCACATTATATTATGAATTATGTATTTATTAACTATCTCCCTTTCCTGACCAAAGCTTCATGTTCTGTTTAGTTTACTGATACATCCCTAGTGCTTAGAAAAATACTTAGATTTGGTTCTCAATAAGCATTTATTGAATGATGGATTTACCTGTCTCTCTTTACTAATATGACTGACCTTTTCTTTATTTCTGACCTCATTCAGTCAGTAATCAATTGGTTACTTCCATGCCTAATTTGTATAGCATACTACGCTGTGTACTGAATTATAATGTCCTTAGTTGACCATATCTCTTTTTGTCCTCTTATCTTTTGTGATCAATGTTAAGACAATGGTCTCCCAATTTTATCTTGCGATGCAATTCATGATGTTGACTTAATGAATCCAAGATGCCATAATATTTTCCTTGTCAGCAATCCTTTTATTAAAATTGACCTGAACTATAAGACCTTTAGAAACAGGGCATTTGAGTGGCCATAGTTGGACTACATGACTTGACCTCCTTGGACAGAATTGAATGTGTCAGGGTGGAAACTTTGCCCAGGGGAAATCCAAACATGGGATTCATTCTCTATATGTCTGTCTCTTTATTTTCCTGTCTCCCATTCCTTCTGTCATTCCTGAATTTAGATACAGAGGTTTAGCCACTTATCGTGTGATAGGCACTAATATTAATGGGTCATTGAGAGTTATAACTAGTTTTTCTGACTAGTTTTTCCATCACTAACAACAGCCTCCAGAGACAAAGGGAAAACAAGAGATTAACAGGAGGAGCAGATCCTCAAAGAAGATAAAGGAACAGATGTGCAGAGAGAAGCTGAGGTCCCAGCCTCTCAATGGGGGAGGGATAGCATAATAAAGACTGGGCCCATGATTTTGCTTTTAATTTTTTAAAATTAATTTTTATTGGAGTATAGTTGCTTTACATTATGTTAGTTTCCACTGTTCAGCAAAATGAATCAGCTTTATGTACACACATATCTCCTCTCTTTTTGTGTTTTCTTCCCATTTGGGTCACCCAGAGAACTGAGCAGAGTTCCTTGACCTATATGTAGGTTCTCATTAATTATCTATTTTATGCGTGTGTGTGTGTGTGCTAAGTTGCTTCAGTCGTGTCCTACTCTGTGACCCCATGGACTGTAGCCCACCAGGCTCCTCTGTCTGTGGGGTCCTCCAGGCCAGAATACTGGAGTGAGTTTTCACGTTCTCTTCCAGGGGATCTTCTTGACCCAGGAGCTGAACCCATGTCTCACATCACCTGCATTGGCAAGTGGGTTCTTTACCACTAGAGCCACCTGGGAAGCCCTATCTATTTTACACACTGTATCAATAGTGTATGTATGTCAACCCCAATTGCCCCGTTCATCCCACCCCCTTCCTTTCCCTCTTGGTATCTACATATTGGATTTCTACATCTATGTCTCTGTTTCTGCTTTGCAAATAAGATCATCTGTACCATCCTTCTAGATTCCACAAATATGCATTATTTTTAATGTTTTTAAGCACCCCCCTCCTTTTTCTTCTGCTCTACACCTATGCAAGCTGGTAAGGAAGACCAGATACCCCTCCTTTGGCATTGGGAAGAAGTCCAGAATATGCAAGGCCCAGTTTGAGAACCCTGACTCCGGTCCCACCCCCTGCTATAATAAACTCCAAAGTCCTTTGCTCACCCTGTTTACTCAAGTCATTTTTGGAACTTCTTGCAACTCTGCCCTGCTCTCCCCAATAGCATTATTATGTGAAAAACAAATCTTTTCATAGTCTCTTGATGTGTGTGAGTAGTATTATCATTCTCAGCATTAAAACTAAACTATAAATGGGAGTCCACTCTCCTTCCATGAAATTACCTCAAAAGAAAGAGCAGTTTCTGACAACATTTTAGTTACTCTAGGATAGTTTTCTTGTCCTTAGGTGCTCATGACACTGCTTCTTCTTTCCTTGCTCTGAACTCTGTTCTACGTAGATTTGCTTTAATGGGTTTCTGTTCTTGGTGAGCAAGTGATCTCTGCTATGACACCTGATGACCCCTCCTTCACCATAGCCCACAAACCTTGTGAAATATTGATGCCCCTTCCTACAGCTCCTAAGTGGTCTTGACTGATTCAATTTTTACTGAATTTTGCTTCTGGTAAACTCAAGGAATGACTGTTTGTTTTTTTTTTTTTTTTCAGACAGAAATGTATTATTTTTGGCTAGGTAAAAATAATAATTGCCCAGACTATAGATAAAGCTAAGTCACAGGAAATATCTGACTCATAAGTTCCTGGAGCCAAGAGTGTGAAAAATGTAGAGAGTATGTGAGTGAGACTGAAGCGGTGCGGCCCTCCTGGGGAAACATGGTAGAGTCATTCTTTCTGGCTGTCAGGGTTGCCGTTAATTTTGCTGCAACTGCCAGCAAAGTGCAGGAAGATGTATGAGAATGACTTATTGATTTTCACTTGCATTCTTATTGGAGCAGTTCTGCCGCTCATTTCCAAGTAACTCTTTTCATCTTCACAGCGATAAATACAAACATCCATTCCATTTATCTCTTTGAGTTAGCACCTTTCATGATTAATTGTATTTGTAAACCAACTCACCCTTTCCTTATTATAATCAGCAAATGAAGAGCTACATTTGAACAGATTCGTCCTTCACACCAAAATTTAGAAATGGCACCTTTCAGTGAAAAGAAAGATAAATGGAGCGTAAACAGCTAGTGGAAGTTTTTAAACACAGTAAGTCTTCTGGACTTGAGAACCAAAAAGCTTCCTGTGGAAAAGAGTTTTGACAGTGATTGGTGAGTATGTTTCTTGACTAAAACTCGAGTCTCCATGTTATAAGAGCTCTGGTCTAATTACACAAACCCTCTGTGTGTCTTTGCCTTCTTTCTTTCCCCCATCCCCCAATTCTGCAGGAAGAAAGACAGCATCCCATGTGGTGTGGAGCTAAGCTACCCTACTCTGAAAGCACTCACACTACATGTCTCTTTGTTTGCTGTGGCCTCTGTAGTGCTCAAGAGCTCTTGTCCTCTTCCTTCTATTTTGCTGGGGAGACAATGCTTTCAAAGAACAACTTGGATGGCAATTGGCCACAAAGTCCGCTCCTCACTGCTCAGCAGCTGTTTGAAAGCTGCTGGTCCCAACTTGCATGAGGGTTTGATCTTTCAGGATTTTATTTAATGAGGATCCTGACAGACTCAGAGCTTCAGAACGGTTCACCTGTCCAAAATAGGCAATTTTACCAGAGGTTCTAATGATTCAAAAACCATTTTCAGTATGGTCTCTTATAAAAAGGCACTCTGTCTTCTCATCAAGCTGAGACGAGAGACTTGCCAAGTCAAATACCAAAAAAATTAAAAAGCTTCATATCTTAAAACTCATTTTAGCATCCATTTCAATTTTTTTTTTTTTTTTGCTTGAGAACATTTCTGAGGAGAAAAGTTTAATTAGGTGCAGACCATGCTCATTAAAAATGTATCTTCTTGAATATTATTCTTTAACCTTTTCATGCAGTGATTGATTTAATTTTGAGAAACCTTTGGTAATATTGTAATTATTTTAGGTTTTATTTTATTTAAAATATACATTCTCTTTCAGTGTGTGTGTATGTGTGTGCTATATTTATGCATAATTTCCTTGGATATTAAGAAAAATATTCAAACCAGGTATTTTTTATATTATAAAATAAAAATGAAAAACAATAGCTCTGTCCATGAAATTTACAAGGGCAACAAGACTGAATTTAAAGCCAGAAATTTTGTGACAATCATTAGCCTCAAATACATTTTTCCATGCTGCAGAACTGCTGTGAGGTGGCTTAGAATGTTTAAAATTATCTTTATTTGTCCCTTTCATGCTCACCTTCCAATTAGAGCAGAATTGCAAAGCTTCAGGGGATTGGGCAAGGAGTGGGAGAGGGGATGTAAGCAAAACAATCTGCATTCTTTTATTAGCTACGAGGTCTTCCCAGGTGATGCAACGGTAAAGAATCCACCTGCCACTGCAGGAGACACGAGAGACTCGGATTCGATTCCTGGGTTGGGAAGATCCCCTGAAATAGTAAATGGCAGCCCAATCCAGTATTCGTGTCTGGAAAATTCCATGGACAGAGGAGCCTGGTAGGCTACAGTCCCTGGGGTCACAAAGAGGGGGACACAATTGAGCACATAACACTTAACTCATTAGCTAGGAGCATCCAGACCAAGAAAACAAGGTTCTGACTACTGGGCTGATCTTCTGTACGAGACAGTGAGTGGCCCCCCCACTGTTGTGTCACTTTGGTGACACGGAAGTCTTCCCTTCTTCTTCCTCTACGTATATATTTTATTCACTCAATTAAAAATACAGGAGCTTCCCTGGTGGTCTAGTGGTTAAGAATCCATCTGCCAATGCAGGGGACACAGGTTTGATCCCCAGTTCAGAAAGATCCCACGTGCTGCACAGTAACTAAGCCAGTATGCCACGACTACTGAAACTCACTCACCTAGGGCCCCTGCTCCACAATGAGAGAAGCTACCGCAGTGAGAAACCTGGGCACAGCAATGAAGACCTAGCTTAACCATAAAAAAGAAATACATGAATTGCTCAGTCATTTCAGTCATGTCTGACTCTTTGAAACCCCCTGGGCTGTAGCCCGCCAGGCTCCTCTGTCCATGGGATTCTCCAGGCAAGAATACTGGCGTGGGTTGCCATGCTCTCCTCTATCAATTACTTAGTTAATTTTAAAAAATGCATGTACTTTTTGCCAGGGGCTCTTCCTGGTATGAGATACACAGATGGAAAAGAGACCTCTCCTACTTTTAGATAGTTTATAATATAGTGGACCATACAGAGAGGAAGATAGACATTCAGAGTACAAGGAGATACATATTATGATACTGGGAAGAACAGAGGCTCTGGAGCATCAAATGGAAAAATTTACCCAGTCCTTGGAATCAAGGACTTTCCTGAAAAAATGACAGCCTGGCACCTGAAGGACCAAGAGGAGTTAGGTGAAGGAAAAGAGGAGAACAAAATGAATAGGCAGGAACATGATGGATGGAAGGGAGAAGCAGGAATAAGTTTGGAGGCACATCCCATTCTGGTTCCACCACTTATTAGTGGTTTGACCTTGAACAACCACTTATCTTCTCTGAGTCTTAGTTTTCTTATCTGTGAAAGGTAGATAATAGCACTTATCTCAGCATTACTGAAAAACAAATGAGATAATACACATATAAAGTGTTGCCATTATTAGCAAAGATAGAAACTCAGCTTCAGCCAGTTTAAGTAGAAAGGGCACATTATTGGGATATGCCATTGACCATGAAGACCTTATGAAGTACATGGATATGATGCATCTCAGAACCAACCACAGTCAGAAATTCAAATGCCATTAGGACATTATTGCTTCTCATATCTACTTCCATTTGCAAGTGGATGTTATATCCTCCCACAGCTGAAACACCAGCTTTTTATTCAGCGTAGATGATCATGACTTTCTAAGAAGCCAGCCTCTGAGTTGTTTTTTATCTTTGGCAGATGTGACTCAAAGAGAGTTAGCTTCTCTCAGTTCTAGTTCCAAAATTCTCAGAAAAGGACTGGTCAGATGCCCACCCCTATATCGTCAACAGTGACCAGGGAGTGAGGTCATAATGTATTCACATGATGACTTCTGAAGTGACTTTGATGGTGGAAAAGTTTCCGGAAAGGGAAGGGAGTTAGAGAGGCCATTAAGCTACTGATTCTTAAAAATACTAATTATAGAGTACTCAATAATAAACTACCTTTGGTGCACCCTGACTAGGAGACATGAACAATGCAACAAACTTTAGATGAAATATCTCATTAACTCTTAACCTAATGAGGTAGTTAGTATTATCTTCATAGAGGAAGAAACTAAGTTACAGTAAGGGGCAACTTGCCCAGGCTCCATACAGTTAGCAAGGTATATGAAAGTCAGGATTCCAAACCAAGCGTTCCTGGCTCAGGGTTTGAGCCATTGCCTATTATGGAGACTTAATTTAATAAAAGTCTCTTTTCAGTTACAGACCAGACTTCCACTTCCCTTCACTGAAGAATTCTGAACCCTGGTGTGGTGGGAAACAGCTCATTTCTCTGTCTCTTCAATGTTCAAGGCCAGCCAGAGGTTGCAAGCAATTCTTCCATGAACATGAAAACCAGAGCAGAACTCAAAGACCAGAGTTTTTTAGATGTAGTAGGTCACACAGCTTTGATGTGATTTTGTTACCAAGGTCTATATCATCTTCTTCTTTCCAACAGAGTATAAAACATCACACCTTTCATGCTAAAAGTGACTTTCACACATGGATGCTGACTTTTCATAAACTTTGGTGATTTAGTCATCAGCTAAACCTATAGATCTGACTAGAAATTGAAGAGATGTGACTCTATGATTCTAAAAATGGATGTGGGGAGATTCAACTGATTACAGTTTTAAAAAGACAGAGGCATTCAGCACCTGCAAGTTGGTCATAGATTAAGGAATGGACCAAGATTGACTTGATTCAAGGTTTCCCAGTAGGGTTTTACAATAACTGAATGTATGCCCCAATAAAATTCTCTGACATTCGTGATAGATCCGAACATCCACCTTAAGTTTCTTCACTTAAATCTGCAGGGTGTGTTCATTTATTGGTGTTTTAGTCAAGCAGAGGATGGAAACTAGAGAGTTGTTGGGTAGATGACATTTCATTACTCGTTAATTTTCCAAATTTAAAGTAAAAAGGTAGTGAATAAATAATATGATTAGGTCATAAAATGTGAGAACACAGATAAGGTAAATAAGAGCCCAGAATAGACGTCAGGTTCAGGAATCAGTCCTGATTCTACTGTTGAGATGTGTCTTGGACACGTTACTTATTAAGACTGAGTCTCAGTCTTTAATTTGTAAAGGAGGGCCCTTAACTAGATCTCTAACATGGTCTGTTTCTTTATATTTTCTTCTCTTTCTAGAAGATACTTTTAATAGAACAAGTTTCCTGTATGATAATCGTATACTTACCCAAAAGTAGATGCTGCCTAGAATTTTCTATTATTAACTGTTTGATTCTTCTCAATATTCCTTAAATTCTGTGTTGCTTGACCTTTGGGCTATAATTTTTTGTATTACACAGCGTCCCTGGTGGCTCAAACAGTGAAGAATCCACCTGCAATTCAGGAGATCCAGGTTTGATCCCTGGGTCGGGAAGATTCCCTGGAAAAGGGAATAGCAACCCACTCTGGTATTCTTGCCAGGAAAATCCCATGAACAGAGGAGCCTGGAGGGCTAAAGTCCATGGGGTCACAAAGAGTCAGACACGACTGAGCGACTGAGAAGGAAAGGGGGAAAAGACAATATTGCAATTGTATCTGTTCATTTATTCAACAAATGTTTATTGAGATGAAGAGAAATGTGTTTGAGAAGAGTATACCATGGTAGTTTAACTTTCATCTGTAATATTTTATTTTAAAAAATTGAAACAAATTGGCAAAATATTGCCAATACAATATTGTAAAGTAAAAAAAAATTAAAAAAATAAAATTTGTTCAAAGCTTATTGTAGGTACATACACATTTATTTTAAAGCCAAGTATCTTAATTTTAACATATAACATTTGGTTGAGAATGAGGACTAAGAGAAAAAGAAATGTGTTTTCATTCCCATAAGTACTAAAATCACTCCACTTTGCTTCAATTTTTTTTAGTGATCAATTACCACTTCATGCCCATAAATCCTAATGTGCCAGCACCATGTGAGTTGCAAGCCTTCGGGTACATCACACAGTAGATTGCTTCTTTGTGCTCTGTGTTTGGTCAGGAGTAGTGATGGTACACTTTGGCATTACAAATTAAAAAGGCACATCAAACTTTTTATGAGGATGGTGAGAATGGTGCAGACCTCTCAGAATTGCCTTTCTTCAACTCAAAATAGAAATTTCCTATTTGAAATGTTACCCGGTATACTTAGCATAAAGAGCATTGAACATGAGGTGTAATTTAGCCTAGATTTTTACACTGCCTCATCCTAAGCTCCAAGATGTGAGGCAAGTCATTTTCCTAAATCTCATTTCCCTTGTATATTAGTTGGAAAAAAAAATAATAGTACTATTCTCATAGGTTGTTATAAGAAGAACTGGATTTACCATGATACAAGTAAAGGATAAGTTAGAATGAATACACAAGTAAATAGGTAAGTGATAGAAGATAGCCACTGGGAAAGAAAATCGGCAGCTGAAGGAGTTGTTAACAGATCTGAAATAATGATTTCTGAAGAAAAAAAAAAAAAATGTCAAGTCATCATTTGTGCAGATTTTCTCCAAATTGAGTACTTGATTTTGTATTTGTAATTTTGTATTGCTTTTCTTATGAAGGGCCTCCTATCTGCAAGCTGCATAATATTTGGATCTGCCTCTGGTAACAAAGATTAAATGAAATATTTAAGTAAATAGAAAAAATTATAGGAATGTATCTTCTATGAAGAAGAGAGACAGAGGCTTTAAGGAACTAGCTTACATGTCTGGAGGTTGGCAAAATCAAGATTTGCAGGGTAGAACAGCAAGCTAGAAAGTCAGGGGAAAATTGATGCTGTAATCTTCCATCTGAAATTTGACTGGTATGCAGGAAATTCAGGCAGGACTTCCATGTTATGGTCTGGATGTGGAATTCCTTCTCTCCTGGTGAACTTCAGTTGTTGCTTTTAAGGCATTCAGCTAATTGGATAATCAAAGGTAATCTTCTTAAAGTCAACTAATCTTAAATATTAAATATTAAATTATAGCTACAGCATATCTTCCTAGCAACATCCAGACTAGTGTTTGGCCAAGCAACCAGGCACCATACGCTCATCAAGTTGACACATAAATTTAACTAGTATAAAACTCCTAGAGGAGAACATAGGCAAAATACTCTCTGACATACATCACAGCAGGATCCTCTATGACCCACCTCCCAGAATATTGTAAATAAAAGCAAAAATAAACAAATGGGACCTAATTAACCTTAAAAGCTTCTGCACATCAAAGGAAACTATTAGCAAGGTGAAAAGACAGCCTTCAGAATGGGAGAAAATAATAGCAAATGAAGCAACTGACAAACAACTAATCTCAAAAATATACAAGCAACTCCTACAGCTCAACTCCAGAAAAATAAATGACCCAATCAAAAAATGGGCCAAAGAACTAAATAGACATTTCTCCAAAGAAGACATACAGATGGCTAACAAACACATGAAAAGATGCTCAACATCACTCATTATCAGAGAAATGCAAAACAAAACCACTATGAGGTACCATTTCACACCAGTCAGAATGGCTGTGATCCAAAAGTCTACAAATAATAAATGCTGGAGAGGGTGTGCAGAAAAGGGAACCCTCTTACACTGTTGGTGGGAATGCAAACTAGTACAGCCACTATGGAGAACAGTGTGGAGATTCCTTAAAAAACTGGAAATAGAACTGCCTTATGATCCAGCAATCCCACTGCTGGGCATACACACTGAGGAAACCAGAAGGGAAAGAGACACGTGTACCCCAATGTTCATCGCAGCACTGTTTATAATAGCCAGGACATGGAAGCAACCTAGATGTCCATCAGCAGATGAATGGATAAGAAAGCAGTGGTACATATACACAATGGAGTATTACTCAGCCATTAAAAAGAATACATTTGAATCAGTTCTAATGAGGTGGATGAAACTGGAGCCTATTATACAGAGTGAAGTAAGCCAGAAGGAAAAACATCAATACAGTATACTAACGCATATATATGGAATTTAGAAAGATGGTAACAATAACCCGGTGTACGAGACAGCAAAAGAGACACTGATGTATAGAACAGTCTTATGGACTCTGTGGGAGAGGGAGAGGGTGGGAAGATTTGGGAGAATGACATTGAAACATGTAAAATATCATGTAAGAAACGAGATGCCAGTCCAGGTTCGATGCACAATACTGGATGCTTGGGGCTAGTGCACTGGGATGACCCAGAGGGATGGTATGGGGAGGGAGGAGGGAGGAGGGTTCAGGATGGGGAACACATGTATACCTGTGGCGGATTCATTTTGATATTTGGCAAAACTAATACAATTATGTAAAGTTTAAAAATAAAATAAAATTAAAAAAAAAAATTAACTAGTATACCAATCTGCTGCTGCTGCAGCTGCATCACTTTAGTCGTGTCTGACTCTGTGTGACCCCATAGACAGCAGCCCAACAGGCTTCCCCGTCGCTGGGATTCTCCAGGCAAGAACACTGGAGTGGGTTGCCATTTCCTTCTCCAATGCATGAAAGTGAAAAGTGAAAGTGAAGTCGCTCAGTCGTGTCCGACTCTTAGCGACTCCATGGACTGCAGCCTACCAGGCTCCTCCGTCCATGGGATTTTCTAGGCAAAAGTACTGGAGTGGGGTGCCATTGCCTTCTCTGATTATACCGAGCTAGTGTTCAACAAAACAAAGTACTCTGCAAGTTTCTAATTAATTTTTCCTCTTCCTCTTTTCCTTCTCCTTCCCCTCCTCTTCCTCTTTTCTGCTTCTCCTCCTCTTTTTCTTCTCTTTGTTTTTTTCTCCTCCTTCTTCTTTGCCTTCTTATAGCCTAGGTTTCTAGAACAGTACCTGGAATTTGAAAGGTTCTCAAAAAACTTTTTGAGGAGATGAGTATGTCAAGAAATGCAAGAAGGGGTGAAGGAATAGAAAAGTCATTGCTAGCAAATAGCTGATATACAGACCCTTTAAAATGGCCAGCATAGTCAAGTCCAATGAATTTGGCTGGTTGGCACAACAAATAGTGACCAATGGAGGCTGGTATATATCCTGTATTTTTGTCCTCGTTCACAAGCTTGGGTCCTAACATATGGTTATGCAGTAAAGTTTAAAATCTGAGGAATGAGTGGCTAAATATTATAATTTTTGTATAACTATTTTACTTGCTCAAGCCAGAAATAGACTTGACATATCCAACATCTATGCCTTCTTAATTACTATTCCCTGGATTACAGCTGGATTTAAAATCATAAATATTTTCCTTCTAATATGAACTATCCATAATACAAGGCAGCCTTATCTTTTTCTTTTTTTTCCCATGTTCAAAATGTCAGTCCAATTTTCACCTCTTTCTCACTCTTTCCTGTTTCTTAATTCAAAAGGTGTTCTTTCTTCACAAGAGATTCACAGAATGGGAGGCAGCAAGCAGAAGAATTATGTTCTAAAATTCAATAAACACTTCTCTCTTGTGCTAGGGAAGCCTGTAAGCTTGCTGTAGAGAGATGAGGCTAATGGATTAAAACCAATCCACTTTCCTGTCCTTCTGTGACTCTACTTCAATGCCCATGCTAACACCAGGAATCAAATCATTCCATTTCCCTACACTCTTAATAAATCAAGCTTCCCTGGAGGTCAAAGATGAAAGAAGTGTTTATTTGCATCTCAGTTTAAATCCCTACTCAGTAGCATGCTTCAAAATGGTTCTTCCTGAGAACATATGTATTTTTATCAAAATGCCAATTACATTTGTTCCCTCAGTGTTATCAGACAAGATGTCAATTACATCTGCCCCCATTTTGTCAGTGCTTTGTGTATGGAACTTGTAATTTACACAGATTAGACACGGGCTCACCCTAAGGGCTCTGGCATGTGAAGTCTCACGAGTGACTGAAACTAAGGCAAACTTGCCCCCTCAACCTCTCAATGTACTTTCCATTCTTTGAATGGGATGTGTTCACTATACGTTGAACTTATGGGTCTTGAGAGGTAGATGAATTTGCCCATTCCTTCATTTCTCCATTTTTTTCCTGAGAATAACTGACTTAACTGAGCATTCATACAGTTTTCTTAGTTGGTACAAATTTTAAAGATGTTTTAGTCTACTCTTTCATTTATAGAGGAAGTAGTATATATATTTATGTCATTGCATGTTCCTTGAACGTTGATTTATTAAACATTTACTGGGCACCCTCTATGGTCCTGGCATGTGTCAGTAAGTGAACAGTCATGGAGCCTCATGGAATTTTCACTTGTGGCAAGTGAAAATTGTGACCCTAAACCAAAATATCATGGCAAAAAAAAAAATGCATAATTACAAGTTACATTAAGAGCTATGAAGAAAAATGCAGAGCAATTTGTGAGTATAAATAAAATAGGGGGACCTAAGTTTTTGGTGGTGGCAGAACCAGAGAAGGTTTCCCCAAGGAGTTGCTACTCTTAGTTGAGACTCGAGGGATTAGTAATGTTATTACAAAGTCTCTCTGTGCCTCAGTTTCCTCATCTGTAATATGAAGGAATTGGACTGAATTCTCTTCTAGCTCTAAAATGAATTATTCACTAAATTTACAGACAGGGGATTTGAGTTTGACTGGAAAACAGATGTGACTATTATTCAGGAAGTTGCTGGTTTTTACATTTATGTGGATTGTTTATTATATAGTTTGGTAAGAAAAGATACTTAAGACTGGTATTTGGGCACCCAATCTTTTTTCAATATGCTCAAATCAAATCCTCTACCTTGGGCTGAGCTCTCGTGGGATTTCCATGGTATCTTTTAATCCAAACCTGAGCACAGACTGTATAAAGGCCCCAGATTTCTCTTTCAATATACACAGAGGGACTGAGAGAGTTATTTCCTTTTCCATATAAAATCATCTCCTCAATGGAAAATATGGTTCAAATTAGGCACTGATTCCATGAATGAATGCAGTTTGAATGTTCTATGTCAACATTTAAAAGACTATCAAAAATGAGAAATGTACATTTTGTGTATTTATTTTAAACTCTGGATTTATTCTCTTTGGAAACATTAGCATCTCAATCCCCACCTGGGTAAAACCATCTTATTTTAACTTGCAGATCATTTAAAGGAAAAAAGTAGGAAGAATGGTTGCCTTAGAGGCTGGTTTGGGGCTGTGAGCACAGTCGGTTCTGAAATTACGCTGGTGTGGCCCTTGGGAGCTCAGTGAACTAAACTGGAACATTCTGCTTCCAAAATGAGCAATGATTTTCTGAGACAAGGATTGGCTCAAGTTGTTAAAATTCTCCCATATATATTTCTAAATATTTTATATTTTCTATAGTTTGTCTTTAAAAACAGGAATGATTGAGGAACAAGCATGAGGGGAAGCTGAGAAATGGAAATTCATTGCTATGACTTCTTGTCTTCCTGCCCTCCCCACCCTAGGACACCTATGGTTGTGACTATATGGCACACACATAATAATTTTTTTCTAAAAATTATGTCTAGCTCGTATGACAGAACTTACTATATAAATATTTCATAGCATTACACACATATGTGCATGACTCACTAAAGTCCCAGCAAGACTTCTTGGTGTTCCACCAAATGAAATAGGAGTGAGCCATCATTTTAGTATATAGAGTCCTTTTAAATTCTGTTTTAACACTCTGTGAACAAATTAATCTAAGGATCTTTTTTCTTTTTCTCTTTTAGGAGATAGCTGTTCTTATAATCAGTGTTACAGAGAGTGACATGGAGACACAAAAGATAACTGTCTTGCTTTTGCACACACGCAAGTATTCAAAGTAAGGATTAGAATTCAGGAAATGCTGAGAACACAAATTTTCCCCATGAAAAGTTCACTGTTAATTGCCTGTCATTCAATGTTGGCTAAGAGTCAACTGGGATCCTATGATAAAAGACGGATCCCATATTTATGAAGGCAAAAAGGAATAACAAAGTTGTCAAAACTTTGCCTGTCTAATCTCTCTGTGCTTCCATTCTCCCTGGAAGAAGCTGGTGTGTGTGTTTGTGTGTGGGGGGGAGGGGTTGTTCCATGCAAAGAAAGACTCTCCCAACTGAAGTAGAGTCTCCTCCCTAGGCAACAGGGGATGTTAAAGTTAAGGAGGAACTTCAGCCAAAACCCTTCCTGATTACTCAAGTCCTCAATGCCAGGGACAGAATCTGAAAGGTTATAAAATGGGAGGGGACAAAATATGATATCAAGTCAGGATCTCAAAACAAGAGTTGGGATTTGGTTGATGAAAACAGTATAAGTGAATTGGGAAATTATAAGCATGAGATCATTGGCTTAGCCTTCAAACATGATCTTTGGCCTAGGTCGACCTAAATATTGCTGAAAGTGAAAGTCGCTCAGTCGTGTCCGACTTTTTGCGACCCCATGGACCATACAGTCCGTGGAATTCTTCAGGCCAGAATACTGGCGTGGGTAGCCTCTCCCTTCTCCAGGGGATCTTCCCAACCCAGGGATCAAACCCAGGCCTCCCACATTCCAGGCCTATTCTTTCCCAGCTGAGCCACAGGAGAAACCTGTTGCTTACATACTTGTGAAATTCAATGCATCAGGGTGACAATATTAAAAGTTAAGATAACCAGAAAATCATTGAGTATAATCTCTTTAATTTCTTCTAAAATGAGCATTGTCCTCCCCCAGGTTGGATCAGTGTTTGGGATCACAACAGTGACAACACTATGTAATAAGTTCCCTAGTATTTTAAACACAGCTAACCAGGTCTCTTTATTAAAAGATGTTGAAGCATCCTACTGATGACAACCAATGGGGATCCACTATATCCCCAACCATCATAATGTCCAAAACTATTTCATCAAGAAAAATTTTGCTATGTTTAGTGAGTTTTCATGCATTTGTGATATGATAGTTCTTTGCTAACGTTTATGGTATAGATAATCTCTTAAACAGATTGCTTAAGCAGAACATTCTATCATACAGTAAACTTTTATTACACTTAAGAAAATAAGTTTTAGTTTTCCAGACTACTAAGTGATTGATTGTTTAATTCATCAACAGGCATTTATTGCGTACTTAATGTATTCCAGGCACTGGCCAGGGACTGAAGTTTAAAGACAAATAAATTCAGTGTCTAGACTCAAGAATCTGCCCTTTAGTGGCAGGAAGAACTGAGCCACCAATATAATACAGACTGAAATGTCCTGTGTTAGAGGCAGACACAGGGTACTTTGGAAATCTGCAGAAGGTAGGGAGTGTTTAGTTGATCCATGGTGAAGGGCTAGTTAAGGGATGATTTAACTAGTTATTTTCCTTGAAGTGATTAAGCAAAAATAGAAGCAGTAGAGGAAGAGTACTTTGAGCAGAGAAAAAAAAAATCTTTCTAAACTTCAGTAAACATAGCATGTAAATAATTCATGGTGTATTGAGGGAACAAGATGCAGGGAAGAAAAAATGAGGCTAAGAAGTAAGCTGGGGTAGACTGAATGAATCTTATATCCTTAGAAAATATGGGAGTTTTAGGGTGTGTGTGTATGTTTGTGTGTGCGTATGTATGTGTTTGTGTGTGTGTGTGCATGTATTTATGTTTGTGAAAAAGTTCAGAATACCCCTCACCATGTTCATTTAATTGAAAAATAATATTTTATTGGTCAGGATTTATGTGTATATATAATTACCTACTTCTTGCCCCCAGTTAAGACTGAAAGATTTCATTTCAGAAAGCTGACAGAGCATTATAGGGTAGAAAAAAAAGAAAAACCTTGATGTTCGGAATCAGATGGATCTGAGTTTGAATTTGACTCTTTTACCTCTTGGCTCTGTAACCTTGAGAAAAGCACTAAGTTGTTGTCAGTAGAGGGGCAAGGTTGTCATGAATTTTAAGTAAAATAAAACACAGAAAGATTTTATCCTAGGGTCTGCAATGTGCAACAATAGTTAATTATGTGATTTTCACAGGTGTGCTCTTTATCTTCCGTTACTACACTTGCTATTAGAAATAATAGTGTGGATGATAATAGGAGAGGAGTAATCAACTTGGCACTAAGTATATAACGTAAAATATATATGGATTTAGTACCAATGACAATAAAACCTAACTCTCCTCACAGACTATCACAACATATATCCATGCCCTCTGATCTGACTTCATCATCCCCATCATTCAACGTCCTTGGGCTAATCTGGACATCTAAAATCTCTCCTATGTGGTAGCTCCTGGTTTCCTGCCCCCTCAGAATAAGACTGTATTTGCCAGACTTATTCAACCCTCATTAAAAGCTAGTGCCCCATTCATTTTTCTTGGTGAACTCACTGTTAAAGGAACTTGAGAATGTGCAATCCTTTACAGCTTAAATATTTTCATCCTGACAGGAAGATATCAATTAGTTCTTATTATGTATCAAGCAGTGGAAACCAACTCTGGCTGACTTTTCTTTCTTTCTTTCTTTTTTTTTTTTTTTACAAAAAGGGTTTTATTGAAATGCAAGTCATGTACAAAATAACCTACCCATTCACAGTGCATGGTTCAATGTTTTTGGTATATTCACAGATTTGCTCAACCAAACCATCACCACAATCAATTTTAGAATTTGGCTTACTTAAAAAAAAAAAAAGAAAACCATACTAGAAAAATATTGAGAATGCCACAAAATGATGGGATCAGGCTTGGAACTAGTCTAGATTCAATATAACTCTGTGTGGTGTGGACATAGTTTCATAACTAGAAGAGTCTAGTAGGGTACCACTGCAGCAACGACAATCTCAAATGGGCTTCTTGGGGTCTTAAATACCTAGCTAAAGTTCCGTGTCCTGGGGAAACTATCTAATTGGCTATAATAATCCTCTGATTTGTACTGAGTCTTCAAGAGTGTGTATGTGTCTGTGTATGTGTTAGCCCCTCAGTCGTGCCCACTCTGCAACCCATGGACTGTAGCCCACCAGGCTCTGCTATCCATGGGATTCTCTAGACAAGAATACCAGAGTAGGAAGTGGCAACCAATTTGACCACCTACACTGCCTATACCCAATGTGGGAGGAAGTTGTTCCACAATAGACAAATAGCGTGCTAGGGAAGAGGCTTAGGTGCTGAGACCCAAATGACAAGTCCCTGCAACCAAGATTGTTAGATATTAATAAAATACGGAAAGCATATCTTAGAGATGATATTTCAGAGTAGAAGGACAATTTAGGGGGGATTTGGGATAGTGGATTTTAGAGAGAGTTCATTGTACTGGGAACATTGATTATTGAGTATTTGGTTACCAACTAAGACCAAAATATCTTGAGGATCTAGTTCCCCGATAGAATCACAATGGCCGTCATAGATGTTGAAAATGTGAAATTCCCTTCTCTTCCTTTTTTTTTTTTTCTTTCATTTGGATCCTGCTGAAATTGTTACTTTTGTGCAATGTTATTTATGAGTCTATTTCACCATGAGAGAAGAAGAGAAGGGGTAGTAATACACAAGATGTTTATTTGTCACCAGATATTTTCAACCTCCTTTTACAATTATTGCAAACTTGGGTCAAAGTTACATTAAATTCTTTATGGCCCCTTCAATTCTGAGATCTTATGATTTTCCAACTTTTTTCTTTTTAATTCCCCAACTTTTTAGTGAATTTTTACACATAGAGAGAAAACTCCACAAGGAGTCACTAGACGTCTATGAGACTTTGCAAAACTTCAGAAAAGAACCTTTAGTTAAAAATGCAATAGCACTATAACAAAAGCTAGAGTTTTCCTTGGTGGTCAAATGAGCCTAGAAATAGCCAAGTCTCAATGTGTATAATCAGTAGGTAGGACATATTTGGAGGTGGCATTAATTTTATTTCACTCCTGGGTTTTTCATTCTTCCTTTCAAGGCATTTTTTGACGTTCCATGAGGATATCCTACATTCTCTGAGAAACGTGGTCACAAATAAACCTAGAAGTCCAAAACAAAGTTCAAACCAGACCCTCAAAGTGAATCAAAGGTATATTTATTTTCATATTATATATTTATTTATTCCTAGGTTCATCCCCAAACTGGGATAGCTTAATGAAATGCAGGAACATCTGTGCTGTGTTTTGCTTAGTCGTTCAGTTGTGCCCGACTCTTTGCGATCCAATGGACTGTAGCCCACCAGGCTCCTCTGTCCATGGGGTATTCTCAAGACAAGAATACTGGAGTGGGTGGCCATGCTCTCCTCCAGGGGATCTTCCCAACCCAAGGATTGAACCCAGGTCTCCTGCATTGCCAGAGGACCATAAGATGAGGCAAATGGTAATGATCAAACAGAAACATTGTGTTAAACATTCATCATATTTTGATTTTAATGTATAAGTGTTAGTTACCTTCTACTGCTTCATAGTCCTACTAGTGACCTCACTGAAACCAGCACAAATTATCTTTGCCTGTTGAAGAACATTGATGCCAGTAGACCATGAGTTTCATGCTTATCTTGGTGCAGATTGTCAGGAAAAGAAGTGTGAACTACCTGGAGCAGAAAGATCTGGTGATGTTTTCAGACTGCTGGCTACAGAGCCTCATCAAAGTGAAACTCCTTTGTGGTTACATGTTAAGCCCTAAACCCTTTATGACTTAGTTATCCTCTTGTCCCACCTTTTTGGGGCCCTTTATGCAAATGGAATAGCTCAAAATCGTCAAAATAAATATCCAATAATATCTTAGTAGGTTTGCCTAACATTTTCCCTTCCATACCTAAGGATAGGTCCACATTGGACATTTAAAAAAAGATATTTATTATTTATTTGGCTGCTCTGGATCTTAGTCGCAGCATGTGGGATCATCTATCTTCACCGCAGCAGTAGGATCTTTAGTTGGAGCACGCAAACTCTTAGAGCAGCATGTGGGATCCAGTTCCCTGACCAGGGATTGAACCTAGGCCCTCTGTACTGGGAGCATGGAGTCTTAGCCACTGGACCACCAGGAAAGTCCCAACATTGAATACTTAAGAGCCAAGCAAGGCAAAGATTGTACTTTGGTAGCAAAGTTGACATGACACCGATCTTCTGACTGCTAGTCCAGTGTTCATCTATACAGCACCTACTCTAATGGAGCAAGAGTGGCTGTCATGATGGGAAACTGAAGACCACATATTTGGGCAAGCAGAACTCTATGGTATTCTTTGTAATCATTCATAGATCAATTATTAAGAACTTTCTGTATGTCAGATACTGTGGGAGGCTTTGAATCTTGGCTTTGAAGGACTCACATTAATGGTGGAAGTAGGTAAATAAATATGACTTACAGCAATGTAATTAGTACCATAGCTACTGCTACTGCTAAGTCACTTCAGTCGTGTCTGACTCTGTGTGACCCCATAGACAACAGCCCACCAGGCTCCCCCGTCCCTGGGATTCTCCAGGCAAGAACACTGGAGTGGGTTGCCATTTCCTTCTCTAATGCATGAGAGTGAAAAGTGAAAGTGAAGTCGCTCAGTCGTGTTCGACTATTAGCGACCCCATGGACTGTGGCCCACCAGGCTCCTCCATCCATGGGATTTTCCAGGCAAGAACACTGGAGTGGGTTGCCGTTTCCTTCTCCAATGCATGAAAGTGAAAAGTGAAAGTAAAGTCGCTCAGTCGTGTCTGACTCTTAGCGACCCCATGGATTGCAGCCTACCTCCATCCATGGGATTTTCCAGGCAAGAGTACTGGAGTGGGGTGCCATTGCCTTCTCCGGTACCATAGCTAAGGTACATATAGAAACAGAGAGGAAATAACTTAAGTCTGATTGAAGAAGAATTTTCAGAGGCAATACGTTACATCTGTATTTTGAAAGAAGAGTTTGAGTTTGGCTAAGTGGAAGGGACTCCTATACAGAGGGAAGAACTGAGACTAACGCAGAGAGTCGGTGAAGCTAGTCCCTTGTTTAACCAACAGTATACATTATGTGGATGATGGTATAACAGTTAAGAACCAGAGCCAAGCTTCCTGGGTTTATATCCTAATGCTTATTAACTCTGGCTGGTGAGATGGGCTACCTTCTCAGTACCTTAGTTTATTCATTTGTAAAATGGGAAGAATACTCTTAGAGTCATACTTGCTCCATAGGTTTGCTTAGAGAACTAGAACAAAGTCAAGAATGTAATAAGATTCAGTTTTGTGTTAGCTGCTGTTGTCTCATTACAACTGAGCTCAGGAGGTGGAAAAGGCAGAGTTGGGACCGGGTGCTTCGCTGGTTGGCAGGGATCAGGCAATAAAGATTTTTCAAGTCTGAAAAGCTTGGCCCTGCACACTGATGGGTTAACATTTATGGACTGCCAATTAGAGAGTCATATGGTCAACCATTTCTCCGTTTATAAACGAGAGGTTTAAGGAAAATCAGACCAGAATCCAGAGTATGTGTGCACTCTGAGAATGCATAGAATGTGCTTATTAGGCAAGCTTTAACTTGACTTCATCTTCTCAATGTTGTAAACAGATGTGCTCAGTTGACTGGTGTCTTATCTGCTCTAACAATTAGGTTGCAGAGAAAGACATGGTCCAAGTACTTCAGTCCAGAGGAATGGACGCACGAGGTGGGTAATGTGACTAAGGCAGTGTATCATCCTCTAATTGCTGAACAAATAAAATGTATGCCTTGAAAGTGTTTCCAGGTGCCTGCAAATGCATATTTGAAAAGTCTTCAGAGCCCTTCCCTCTAATAAAATCACATTTTTCCCATTAATACCTTATTAATAATTCCTTAACCATGAAAAGCATATTTTAATGGACTTATTAAAGATGTTAAAACAAAAATAACTGCTAACACATAATTTTGGATTTGAGCTTCTACTTCCAATTATGTATATAACATTAAATATACTGTGTAATATGAAATATTTTATAAAAGTGAAGTCACATTGTACATTCTATATTTAACTTGCCTCTTTCCACTTAACACTGCACTGAGCTGTTCCTGCTTCACTGAATATTCTTTCTTAATGGCAACATACAGCTTTATCATTCAGCTGTAATGTGATTTCTTTAACTCTTGGACATTTACATGGTAAGATTTTACTGTTATAAAATAGTTTAACAACAAACATTCTTGTGGCTATATCTTTGCCCATGTCTATGATTTATTTTCCTCAGGATTATTCACAAGGAACAATTCTCAAACTTTAACTGGTTGTATTGCAACCATTGGTCAGGCCTGGGTTCTTAGAAATGAGGTGCCTTGAGTGTACTTCTGCAGGGCTTCTCACATCAGATGTACTCTCCCCAGGGTGAGAAGAGAGCAGTTTCCCTGGAAGATCATGTAGCCGTGTGAATGGGATGACGGGCGGTTCCCTGCTGTTCTGCAGCCTGGGTGCAGCAACCACAGAGAAGGCTATTTTGAAAGATTCTGCTTTGTGTACAATCTGGCACTGGAGAGAGGCCTCGCATCATCACTCATGAATTTCCACTTTAAACCCACAACTGCTTTTCAATTTGCAATTCTATAGCCAGAGAAAAAGAACAAAATGAAAGTCTTAATCCTTAATGAAGATGTATGACACTAAAATGTTTTTGAGTATTCCTTAATGTCATTATGCTCTCAGTGGAAACTCATTTTTGTTTCCTTTGGTAGAACCTAAAGAATTGAATAAATATTTTCTTCCCAAATCAGATGCAAGTGCTCGGATATCTGAGGGGGCAGGGGCAAGGAAAAAAATGACTAGAGTAATCCAGATCTCTTTTCTGTATTTAAATCTACTTTCCTTTGAGGAAAATATATTTAACTATAGCCTAGGTGTAAACAAGTTAGAATTATATTATTATAAATATGTATATTTATTTACTTATAAAACATCAGACAAAACATGTTTGGTGTTTTAAAAATTGTTATATATAAATATATAAAATAATATAAAAATATATAAAAGTTTAAAAAATGCCTGCCATTGTCACAGAGTAAGGAACAAGATAAAGTTATCTGTAATTTCACCACCCAGAGATAACCATTGTTGACATTTTCCTTATTAAATACATTTAAATAAAACAAAATTAGACCAAATTAATTACTGTTTAGTATCTACTTTTCCTTTAGCAATAAATCATTAAAGAACCTTTCAAGGAGTTAGGTATTCTTTTATTTCATTTTTAAAACATACACAATATCTCACTGTATTGATTTCTTTATCCAATCCTCAGTGTAGGTTTAGCTGGATTAAAAAAATATATCATAAACATTTTTGCTATGAGCAACTTGTAGCTATATTTTGTTCACAGCTCTAATTATTTCTTGGAAAAAACTGCCTCGAGGAAGATTGTATCAGTTTACACCATCACTGAGCCTGTATATGAGTTTTGCCACCCCTTGTCAACACTGGCTATTATTAAAAACAGACAAACAAAAAAGAATCCTTACTAAATAGCATATTTTACTAAATAGTTATTATAATTTGCATTTCTTTGATCATTGAGCATACAGTTTTGTCCTAAAGGGTCATTATTTTCAATTATTCACAATTAAAAGAAATACTTGCTTATCAATTTACTTTCCAGAATGCAATTTCACTGGGCATTCTGATAGGCTGAAGCTGTATCTTCAAATATTTATAGGTGCAAGAGGGAGAGGTTTTTCCTATAATTATCAATATATAATATAATTTATAATAACTATATCTAAATTATTAATGATCTATATCTTTTGAAACTGAGGCCTCCAAGCGGTAACATGGTTCCAAGATTAGCGTCAGGAAATTGGGGTTGAAGTTGACTCCTGCCCCAAGTAATTCTGTTCCATTTCCTTGGAGAAGAATGATCAGATGCAGTGACACGTTTGGCCCAGGAGTGGTGGGGAGAACGTTTGAAAAGCACGGGTAGGTTTTTCTAACTGCAAGAAGCAATCGGTTGCGCAAAGAATAGTTAGGAAACTAAGCCCTCGGAGGGCTGCTTTAACTTGGGCAGTAACAAGTTGAGAGACGCTCTGTGTCTCAGCTGTTCAATAATGAGAGAGGGGAGGGGAAAAGAGGTTGCCATGGCGATGCCTAGCTGCACGTGCAGCGCAGAGACGGGCGGTGCTGGGGTGACCTTCTGCAGAGTTAAATGCAGGCGCGGGTCGCCTCCCCTTGGCCTTGGGAGGTGCCCCAAATGCGGGGCACCTTGGCCGCGTCTCGCCTGCTGCTGGGAGGCGGATGCTCCCTGGCAGCAGGGCAGCCTGGGAGGGCAGCCTGCCCTTGGCTTTGAGCATCCCTCCTCCGGCAGCCGCGACGCCGGCAGCCATTTTAGCGCAGCTCTGGTTCCTGGGCCCCTAACGGGCCAGGGCTCAGTGGTACCCAGATCCATCCAAGCCCCGCGATGGGAGGCAGGAGCCCCGCAGAGCCCGCTGGCCCCCGCGCGCCCTTGACCCTTCTCATCTCCCGCGCAGCTTCTCCCACAGCGGGCTTGGTTTTTCTGCCCGTTTGTTTGGTGTCGGGAGGGGATCTGGACATTAAATTCCCCGGCAGACTGGGATGCGGTTTCACATCTCGCTCTGGCTGTGGGTACGCTGGAGGAAAGGAGACGCAGATGCGATATGAAAGTGAAGGCTGCAGTTTCACTTGGCAAGGCTTTTTTATTACATACATCATTTGCATTTTGCTGCAGTGAGCTCGGAAGGCAAGCCTCCACGGACTTGCCTAGAATTAAGAGGGATAATTCACACACTTTAAAGGATGGCAAGCAGATACTAATTTGTGGTACTTTCACAAAAAGGAGAAAACACTCATGTCACTCCGCTGCTGTGGGAGATGCAAAGCAGGTCCTGGGTGAAAGTTTGCTTTATTAAATTCGGTCACAGTGCTTGCTTTAGGAATTTCATTTTCCACCTGATGGATGGAGTGACACTAAACCGTGGCATTTTGTTGGTCTGCACAGCGTTTTTATGTCTACTCTTTGACATAGTTAGTCCAAGAGTGGTCTGAGTTTTTGACACTGGAAGCAGTGACTTCTGTAATTATGGTGATGTAATCTAATGTTAAATCCTTTGGGAGGCAGGAGCTTAGGCGGATAAAGATTGTTAAAGACAGTGATGATATGGGTTGGAGGTATAAAAAAGATGACAAAGCAAAAAGATTTCCACTGCCTTCAAACTAGAGGCAAAGCTCGTTTATAACTCTCCTAGTTACAGAATCTAAGAGCTAAAAAAAGGTTCACTGAGGTCATCCTGTCTGGCCCTGTCGTTTTGCAAATGGAGAAATACAGATTTGAAAAGGTCAATCATTAATTTCTCAAGGTCACAAAGGCCTGAGAATATAGACCTGCTTTTCTAGTTTAACTACACTAGGTCAAATAGCACTATATGGGATTTACTGAATTATTAAGTCAGTGATTCTCAAAGTTTTGATCTCAGGCCCCTTTGCACTCTTAAAATATTCTTGAAGACCCCAAAGAGCTTTACTTTTCTGACATATTTGTCAATGTTTATCGTATTGGTGGTTTAGTTGTTCAGTCGTGTCAGACTCTTGCAACCCTATGGACAGTAGCCCACCAGGCTCCTCTGTCCATAGGATTTTCCAGGCAAGAATACTGGAGTGGGTTGCCATTTCCTTCTCCGTTTATCATATCAGAATAAGTGAATCCATTTAGTATATAAATGAAAAAATACATTATTACATTAACTATTAAAAACAAAAAAGTCAACTAAGCAAATTACAAAGATCTTTATTGGCTTTATTCAGTGATCAATTCATGAATCAGCCAATATTCAATCTAGCAGATAGAAAGGCATTCTGACCAGGTATACAAGGTAGAGATTTTTTTAGGTCAAAGTGAGCAAGAATAAGGGGATTGCACTAGGCAAAAAAGCAGGTTGATTATTGCAAAGTTACTTTATTATTGTAGGGGTTTATCAGGCAAATTGTTTAATTAATGCTGATCAGGAGGTTCCTGATTGACTGGTTTAAGATTTCATTTTTGTGGGAGCTGAAACTGTAATTAGGTCTTCACTTGGGGAAATGGAGTTTAGCATAAGCAACTCCATTTTGGGCTTATTATCTTATCTTTAGCATAACACAACACTTTTTCATGAAAAAAAAAAAGTAGTGAGAAGAAGGGCATAATTAAAGCAATTTTCAAAAATCGCTTTAATATCTAGCTTATACTTGGAATCTCATATCTGTTTCTGCATTCAATCTGTTTAAATCTTTGTTTTGGTTAATATTTATGTAGAAAATCTGTTCTCTCACATTAAGGAGGAGGACTTCGTAGACCACCTGAAAGAGTATTGTGAACTCTCAGGAAGTAGTGTGATAGTAAATATTATGATAACCAGCTCATCAAGGAGGGAAGAAAACCCCATTGGCAGCATTTGCCAATATTTCTGCTGTAAATCTTCCCAGAATGAATGATAATGAAAAGTGGGGGAGAAATGCATAGTAACACACTGTTAGATGTTTCTACATAGAATACAACAGGTTTAAGAACTTCAAGAACTTAGTGAAATGCAGTAAGACATTTAGGAAATGATGGTTTTTTTTTTTTTCCTAATTTTATTTTATTTTTAAACTTTACATAATTGTATTAGTTTTGCCAAATATCAAAATGAATCCGCCACAGGTATACATGTGTTCCCCATCCTGAACCCTCCTCCCTCCTCCCTCCCCATACCATCCCTCTGGGTCGTCCCAGTGCACTAGCCCCCAAGCATCCAGTATCGTGCATCGAACCTGGACTGGCAACTCGTTTCTTACATGATATTTTACATGTTTCAATGCCATTCTCCCAAATCTTCCCACCCTCTCCCTCTCCCATAGAGTCCATAAGACTGTTCTATACATCAGTGTCTCTTTTGCTGTCTCGTACACCGGGTTATTGTTACCATCTTTCTAAATTCCATATATATGCGTTAGTATACTGTATTGATGTTTTTCCTTCTGGCTTACTTCACTCTGTATAATAGGCTCCAGTTTCATCCACCTCATTAGAACTGATTCAAATGTATTCTTTTTAATGGCTGAGTAATACTCCATTGTGTATATGTACCACAGCTTTCTTATCCATTCATCTGCTGATGCTCAACATCACTCATTATCAGAGAAATGCAAATCAAAACCACTATGAGGTACCATTTCACACCAGTCAGAATGGCTGCGATCCAAAAGTCTACAAATAATAAATGCTGGAGAGGGTGTGGAGAAAAGGGAACCCTCTTACACTGTTGGTGGGAATGCAAACTAGTACAGCCACTATGGAGAACAGTGTGGAGATTCCTTAAAAAACTGGAAATAGAACTGCCTTATGATCCAGCAATCCCACTGCTGGGCATACACACTGAGGAAACCAGAAGGGAAAGAGACATGTGTACCCCAATGTTCATCGCAGCACTGTTTATAATAGCCAGGACATGGAAGCAACCTAGATGTCCATCAGCAGATGAATGGATAAGAAATGATGGTTTTTGAGTACTTATTACCTTTATTTTTATATAACAATTGCAAAATTTTTATAATTTAATTTTTAATAACTGTCATATTTAACAGCTGGCTCATAAAATTCTCACAAACGTGATAGCTGTTGCTTGTGAGATGACAGAAGTTTCTCCAGCACACCATGATCTCAGGGGGTCCTCAGACCATACTCAGAGAACCATTGTATCAAATTAAGTCAACGAACATTTATGAAACATTTATTTTGTGCTTGTGTCTGGATGTAACATAGGTTGAAATCTAGAAATAAAACAAATAATATCAAAGTTAGGGAAAATAATTAGCAAATGTATTAATTGGAATCATTTAAAGCTTCAATTAATCTGAGTCATGTATCTGGTTTCTTTATTATTCTCCCCTACTCCTACCCCAAATGATAATATGTTTGAATTTCCTCTAGAAGAGATAGATGCTACTATTTTATATTTTGTAGTAGGGCTGTAGGCTAAGTCAATATTTTCATCTGACAGCTGTGATCTGGATATCAGATCTCTCTAAAGGTAAAATATTATCATCTTTACTGGCAGAAGTATATAAACCGCCATGATTTATGGATTTAACCTTTTTTGCAACAGACAGTAGGAATTGTTTGGTCTTCAGTACAATCATAGTGTTTCCAGCTTAAAGGATGCCTACTCATGGTGAATGTGTGAAATATATACTGGCATTGCAGAAAATTAGTCATTTAATGATCATTTATTGATCATCTGCTCTGGGCTAGGAGCTGGTGATCTTACCATGCTAAGTAGCCATTCACAGCTTAAGGCCAACATTGATGAAGCACTCAAGCATTCCCTGAGCACTGGAATTGGTGTCCGATAATACTGCCCTGACCACCATGAGGGCAGAGAGTAGGAGTGCATGGGGCTATTTTTCATTCTATTCTCCAGCTTCCCAGCTACATTACCTGTAAAGACACACATACACATCTTTTTTAGGGACAATTTGAGTTGCATTTGATTTAGTTGCTGCCATGCAGCATATGAAATAATTTAGCAATAGAATATTTAGTTGTTGGTTTACATGTCATCTAGAAATGGAAAGTAATTAAATTGCAAGATAGACCTGGCAAGAACCTTTCCAAAGGTCCTTGTACTCGAAAAACTTGGACTCTGTGCTTCTGCCAAGCACTGGAATTGCCAGAATGTGCCTCCATTTTAGTGGCTTCAGTCTCTCAACAGTGGCCCTTTCAGTACCTCTGAAAGATGTGTGAGTTAGTTGTCCGCTATGGAAAAATGTCTACTATGGTTAGAAAGTTAAAGTCCTCAATTTAGTATTGCAAGCCCCCTTTCTTTTGTACTTTTCCTCATTATCTAGGATTCTAGAAAAGAAAGAGCCAGGGATGAAGCTGGAGAAGTGAAAACTGTTTCATGCAACTTCCATGGCCTCAGTTCCACACCTACCCATGGGATTGGATGGAAGCCCAGGGCTGTTTTTCAGAATAACTAACTCTGGGTCAGTCTATGAGAAGTTGGATTCAAATACTGTTTTCCTGTAGTTTTAAAATAAGTTCATATCAAACATAAGAGGCTATAAAAGTTCACAAAACTCAAAGTCTGTTGATATTAAAGCTAGGTATCTGTGTGACAAGACCTCTCCACATCTTCACTGGAGAGGCAGCTTGGTGGAGGAACTTAATTAAGAACATGAGCTTTGCAGTTGGACAGAAATGAATTCCTCCTCAGTCACTTAGTAGATCTGTGACCTTGGGTATGTAACATTATGTCTTTAAGACTAAATTCCTTCAACTTTAAAATGGGAATTTATTCATGCAACTAAATACCTGTCACCCACCTAGTATGTGCCAGGCACTCTCTTAGGCACAGGTGATACCAGTGAATAAGATGGATGCAGACCCTACTCTCACAGTTAATAATTGATGGTTGGAGACAGACAATAGCAATAATTACAAATATGGGATAGAATGTAAACAAGGAATAAAAGTTGTCAAGTAGCAGCTTCTTAAATGTTAATTGCAATGTAGAATCCAAAGTCATATCAATAAACTTTTCATATTCTGTTACAATAATAACCTTGGTCTGCCTTTTACTTTCAATGGATTTTTTTTATCTATACATGATTTTATAGCATTATGCATTGGTCATTTGGAAAACTTTGGTTCACTGAGTTATGTGTGCAGACAACATAAAAAATCACATTTGTTAATATCACCACAGTTATTATGAGAAAAGTCTTCAAGTATCTGGAAACTTTCAAGCTCATGGTGGTACATATAAATTTTTAAAATTCTGAGTTTTTCTGGAAAACTCAAATTTTATCACTGGCACCAAATATTGTCAGTTGTTTTCATTGCAGTGACAGATTCATTTGGTTTACATTTTAGAAAATGTCTGCCAAATACCCAAGTTTCTAGGTTGTGCTTTTGAATAGAAATGCTGTTCCACGAAAAAGAAAAAAAAGCTAATTCTATTCTCAGTTCAGTCATCCTAGTGCTTTTCTTTGAGGAAAATCATACTTTGTATGCAACAAAATTGTTTTATGCCTACCCATTTCATCACGTGAAATATTGAGAAAGTTTATACTCAAGAGTAGAGGCTTCATAAAATTAATACATTTTATTACTTTATCAGGGATATCCTTAAGCTTGTTTTTTTGTATTTATTTTTTGTCTTTGTGTCCTGCAGTAAGGAATACAATGACCACTAGTTTGGTTAGTGCCAATGACTTGATTCATACTAAGGCACTAGGCTTGTATCTGCTGCTGCTTTTGCACTATTAGTACAAATGTCAATACAGTGAGAAAGGCAAATAACATCTTAGTGCTATTATGCAAATATTGTTCTCCTCATGGACTCCCTAAAGGGGTCTCAGAGGTCCCCATTGGACTGCAAAGGACATTTTGAGAACCTCTGCTATAAGGAAGTTACATCAGGAGGAAGTGGTAGAGAGTAACTTGGGAAGAGTAGGCAGCAACTGTAACCTGGATAATCAGGAAAAGCATCTTTGAGAAGGTGAAATTTAGCTGATACCTGAAGGATGAGAAGGAATCAGCCAAACAAAGACTCTTAAGGAGCAGAGTGCACATGGAGGAAACAGCTCATGCCAGAAGCTCTGAGATGGGAAATTCAAGGGCTGGAATGGTCATATGGCTGGGGCAAAGTAAGCAAAGGAAGATTTCAATAAGATGAGCTTGATGAATTAAAATAATTATGGTATCTAAATCACAGAACTGGTATTTAAGTGAAATACTGCTTATAAAGTGCTTTGCTCAATGTCTTTCCTCTAATTAGCACCCATTATATGGTAGGCTGTGTTCCTCATGAATGTGGTAAAGTTGATGTGCTCTATAAACCTTTAAGTCTATTTTCTCCAACCTATACAAGCCTTGAGGCATAAACTTCAGGTTACTTTCTTCCTTTTAAGGAAAACATTGTCAAGACAGACATGAAACTCACAATATTCTAACATACAGCTACCAAGTTTATAGCCTAAACAATTGAGCTAAGGAATACTATTTTTCTTATCCAAAGTTTTAAAAAATTTTAACATCTATATGTTTCTTAAACTAAATGTTTAGCTTAGTAAGTATAGAGACATTTGAGATCCTCAGATGCTAGAAACTAGTAGAGGACATAAAATGAGATATATTCCCGAAGGAAGAGGGATATTCATTCTCTTTCTTGCTCAGCCCAGATTTTGTGTGTGTTACATTTATCAGACAACTTGTTTTTCATGATTGCCTTGGATCTTTCAGACATTAAATAAGCAGAATGCAGCCTGCTGGTCATGCTTTGCTCAGTATCATGTTATGACAAGACCTGCTGTCTTTGTTCATTTGATTATCAATTCATTCAACCACCATTAACTGAAGTTCATCATAGACTCAAAGTTGTTCTGTAAGTGGGAGATAGAGAGATGCAAGACATACTTATATATTAAGGAACTCCCATTCTGGGAGACAAGACAGATAAATAAAAAGAAGCATGGTTTTTATTAAGTGTGTACCAACTGTGGAAGTTGAGAAGAAAGACAACCAAATCTTTGTTGTAGACTGGAAGAAGGAAGCCTGGAGATGATTAAGGAAGTCTTCCTAAAAAAGGTGGTGTTTAAGCTCTCTTCAAAGAATAAATGACAATTACCAAATGATGAAGCAAAAATTGTACCAAAGTTAAACAGGGATGGATGACTTTATTCAAGGCTTTTACAATTAAAGAGAGAGGCAAGAATTCAGTCTGAACTCAACCCCACTGAAATAAAAAGCAGCAGAGTTTTTAAGTTCCAGGGTAAGCTAGTAGAAAGGGATTTGCTTACTGTATGAGATGTAAATATAGCCCAAGGTGTTTGAAATTTATACTGAAAGTGAGGCTCATTGTTGAAAGATTTTAAAAGCAAGATAAAGAAATGATGAAAGTTTAGTTTTAGGCAAACCATTCTGGAAGCAGTTGAATGGAGGAGTGCTTCACCAGAGGCAGGGAATCTATTATGAAGGTTTTTGGTAGCCTGGGTATGGAGGGAAAAAGGGCCTAGGAAGAAAGAGAGATGGGGATGAATCCGAGATATTTAAAAAGTTGAGTAAATGGCACCTGGTTATGGTACAAAGTAGAGAAGAAAGCATCTGGCATGACCATGACTCGCCTCTCAGTGGTGCCTTTAACAGAGCCTTGCAGTTTGGGGAGGGGGAGAAGGGTGTATAGTAGAAGAAAAGTTGAACTCGATTGCTGATACAATGAGTCTCAAGTTTCTGTGGGACATTCAAAGAGGAATTGTCAATAGGCAGATTGGATATACATGCCCAGACCTCAAGGAAGTGGATAAAGAAAAATGTTTGGGAGTCTTCAGCATTTAGGTGGGCAGATGGCCAAAACTGGCATAAAGGAAGAAGAGCATCAGAACATCTGGAAGGAACTCTAATTTACACTGGGTGGAGAGAAGGAAAGGAGCCTACGAAGGAGGATCCAGAGCAGCAGATGGATAATCAGGAAACAGTGATATCTTAGACCAACAAAGAACTTGGGCAGCTAAGCTAGAAGCCAGTGCTTCCCATCCTTTAATATGTTTCTGAGTCACCTTCTGGTTTAAATGCAGATTCTCACTCAGTAGCTCAGAGTTGGGAACTGCATTTCTAACAAGTTCCAAGCTAATACCAGTGCTGCTGACTCACACTTTGAGTAGCAAGGTTCTAGGACACAGAAAATTAAAAAAGATTGATGCTGATAGTTTTCTGCTTAAGAAAAGGCAGAAGAATCAGTGGCTGTGAAGAAAAACAAGCCAGTATTTAAAGTTGAGACAACACTCCTTTTTCAAGCATATTTAGTGAACTCTTAAGCTCTGGGCCACTTTCTTTGAAATTTAAAATATGCTAGGTCTAGAACAGTGCCATGAGCTTTAGCAATATAGAGGTTGATGGTCTTCTTGAGAGTACTTTGATATAGCACTGGAGTTGACACGTGACTCCAGCTGGTTGATGGAAGAAAGATACAAACATGTTAATTTATTTTGAGAGACTGATTTTTTTCCTCCAACATTTTGTTATGACAATTTTCAAAAATACAGGAAAGTCAAAAGCATAATACAGTGAACTTTTGCATATACTTCATCTAGTGGTAAAGAATCCGCCTGCCAATGCAGGAGATCGGTGGTTGATTCCTGGGTCTGGAAGATCCCCTGGAGAAGGAAATGGCAACCCACTTGAGTATTCTTGCCTGGGAAATCCCATGGACTGAGGAGCCTGGTGGGCGACAGTGACTAAGTCAGATATGACTTTGCCACTAAGCAACAAAAACATCTTCACTCTGCCACGAACACTCCCCAATTCACCTTATCACATATCTGTCACTATCTACCCTTCTAGCCATCTATCAATTACTTTTTCAAAGCATTTAAAAGTACATCAATGTACTTCCTTCAATATTCAGCATGAAGTGAAAGTGAAAGAAAGTGAAGTCGCTCAGTCGTGTCCAACTCTTTGCGACCCCATGGACTGCGGCCTACCAGGCTCCTCCATCCATGGGATTTTCCAGGCAAGAATACTGGAGTGGGTTGCCATTTCCTTTATTTTATTAAATAGAGATCACTATTTGCTTACAGATTTTTTTTTCCTTTCAAATACAGTTTCCATATATAAAATGCACAAATCCCAAATATATATTCCCTGACTGTTGGCGAATGTACACACCTGTGTAATTCAAACCCCTGTCAGTACATAGAATGTTATCATCACCCTGGAAAGTTCTCTCGTGCCTCTTCACTACCAACCCCAAAAGACAAACTCCTTTCTGATTTTATACCTCTTTATATTAGTTTTCCCTACTCTGGAATTGCACATAAATAAAATCAGAGAGTGCAGTCTTGTTTGGTAAGACTTCTGTGATGGTTAATTTTTTGTGTCAAATTGGCTAGGCTATAGTACCCAGTTATGTAATGAAATACCAATCTGTGCATTGTTGTGAAGGCATTTTGGAAATGTGGTTAAGATCAACAATTATCTTTAAGTAAAGCAAATTTCCCTTAATAATGTCAGTAGGCCTTGTCCAATCAATTGCAATCCTGAGGAGCAAAAACTGAGGTCTATTGAAGAGTAAATTCTGCCTGAAGGCTGCAGTCTATGCTTCCAGCATGCCAGCCGGCTCTTGCCTACCTCAACAAATACATAAGCCAGTTCTTATAACCTCTTTACATGTGTGTGTACATATTGATCCTGTTCTGTTTCTCTGGAAATACTTGCCTGATACAGATTTTTTTCACTCACCATAATATTTTTGAGATTCATTTATGTTGTTGAATGTATATTGTTGAGTAGTATTCTATTGTATGAATATATCATGGCTTATTCTTTTTCCTATTGACGGACTCCTGGACTGCTTCTGGGATTCAGCCAATTATGAATAAAGCTGCTGTAAATGATCTATGGCAAGGTATTTTGTGAACATATGTTCCTATTTATCTTGGATAACTCTTGGGGTAGAATTGAGGGGTCATAGAATAAATGTGTGCTAAATTTTATAAGAAGTGATCAGAATTTTTTTTTTCTAATTTTATTTTATTTTTAAACTTTACATAATTGTATTAGTTTTGCCAAATATCAAAATGAATCCACCACAGGTATACATGTGTTCCCCATCCCGAACCCTCCTCCCTCCTCCCTCCCCATACCATCCCTCTGGGCCGTCCCAGTGCACCAGCCCCAAGCATCCAGCATCGTGCATCGAACCTGGACTGGCAACTCGTTTCCTACATGATATTTTACATGTTTCAATGCCATTCTCCCAAATCTTCCCACCCTCTCCCTCTCCCACAGAGTCCATAAGACTGTTCTATACATCAGTGTCTCTTTTGCTGTCTCGTACACTGGGTTATTGTTACCATCTTTCTAAATTCCATATATATGCGTTAGTATACTGTATTGATGTTTTTCCTTCTGGCTTACTTCACTCTGTATAATAGGCTCCAGTTTCATCCACCTCATTAGAACTGATTCAAATGTATTCTTTTTAATGGCTGAGTAATACTCCATTGTGTATATGTACCACAGCTTGCTTATCCATTCATCTGCTGATGGACATCTAGGTTGCTTCCATGTCCTGGCTATTATAAACAGTGCTGCAATGAACATTGGGGTACACGGGTCTCTTTCCCTTCTGGTTTCCTCAGTGTGTATGCCCAGCAGTGGGATTGCTGGATCATAAGGCAGTTCTATTTCCAGTTTTTTAAGGACTCTCCACACTGTTCTCCATAGTGGCTGTACTAGTTTGCATTCCCACCAACAGTGTAAGAGGGTTCCCATTTCTCCACACCCTCTCCAGCATTTATTATTTGTAGACTTTTGGATCGCAGCCATTCTGACTGGTGTGAAATGGTACCTCATAGTGGTTTTGATTTGCATTTCTCTGATAATGAGTGATGTTGAGCATCTTTTCATGTGTTTGTTAGCCATCTGTATGTCTTCTTTGGAGAAATGTCTATTTAGTTCTTTGGCCCATTTTTTGATTGGGTCGTTTATTTTTCTGGAGTTGAGCTGTAGGAGTTGCTTGTAATTTTTCCCAAAGTTATTGAATCATTTTATGTTCCCATCACAGTGTAGGAGGGTTCTAGTTGCTTCACATTCTCACCAACACTTAATGTAGTCAGGCCTGTAGATTTTGGCCATTCTTGAGGGTGAGAGGAATGGTATCACATTGTGGGTTAGATTGCATTCCCCAGAGAACAATTCCTTCTTGTGCCTATTGTCTGTTCATATATTCTTCCTTGTGATGTATCTGTTCAAAGCACCTGTCCACTCCTCCATTGTTCTTTCTATCTTCCTTGATATCAGCCCCTTGCCATACCTGTACCTTGAGAATATCTCAGGCAAGACAAACTTTCATTAGTATATCATTTGGGTGCTGATAAAGTCACTCTCTTCTACAAGGAGCTTTCAAGAAGGCTAGATCATAGATTTGAAGATAAGATTGCAAAGCATTTTTTGAAAACATTATGTCCTTTCTCTCTGAATTCTACAGTGGTTTTATGGTGTAAGGTGAATTGAATTACAGGTGTAACCCTGTATACACCTTATTGGGCCCACAATCAGAGAACACATAATTTCACAGTTAGTAACTGAAATTGACATCTCTTTTCTCAGTGGGATCAACACTTCAGCCTGTTTTTTGCCCTCCCTTTTTCTGAGTTGTGTTTTCTTACATGAAATATTCCAGTCACCTGTTTATTGCTTCTATTTCCTATTTCTGCAGCAGCATAGAAACTTACAGCCAGCATCTCTGAAAAAATTATCTGTGCCAAAGAAAATGACAAAGATCCTAATATGTAAGCACTACAGACTTTGATCTCATTCAGTCTTACTCTGATTATTGTTGCCTTACTCCAGTGATGAAAATATATTCTTGAAAAATAATTCCATTTCTCTATGCTAGAAATATAAAGAGAATTCTTCCTTTACCTTTCTTTATTGGTCAGCTTTACAGGTATACTTTTCTCTTAACTTCTCTTTCCTGGGTATAGAAAAAGGTTCTATTTTGAGAAACTGTCTTTGCTGGTCTCACAGATTGAGAACCTTTATGAAATGTGTGGGTTCAGTAAAAGTTCTCATTAGTGATACAGACATGCTCATCTTGTTGTTGTTGCGATCTTGAGAAGTCTCTCCCATTTCTACCAGAAGTACATGGCGTTTCTCAACAGTCGTTTTACTTCTTCAGGTTATATTAAAACTGAAAATTATATAGGAAGGAAAAAAGCATACCTTCCTCCATTCTGACATATTTTTAAGGACCAGGGACTTAACAGCTGGTTGATTATATCTAAAAAGGCAGGAAACTCTTTGGTCTCTCGTCTTTGACACTTACAGACCTTGCTCCAGACCTTGCTCCTCCCACCAATTGGAAATCAATACACTGGCTAATGGTGCCCCAATCTAAGGCACCTGACTACTTAGAGAGTCATTGAAAGATGAGACAAAAAGCCTACGTCCCTGGCATTGTTGATCTGAAGCTTTTTTCATAATAATTGTGGAATTTTGTGGGAGTGGAGAGTTAAATATAGGAGACTCTAACCAGGTGTGCACCTCTCTGAAGCTATGGAATAGGCAGGCTTGCAGAGATCGTTGTGATTTCATTCACCTGGTTTGGGTTAGACCCAAAGTTTCTGGAACTTCCCAGGGTTCTTCATTGTCCAGAAAGCATGCCTTTGTTTAATCTTTACCAAGACTGTCTCTAGTTGTTGGTATACCATAACAAGCCAGTACTATAAAAGTCAACTGTAGCAACAAAATACAGAAAGTTCATCCACTCTCTCAAAGAAAAAAAGAAATGTCAGATTAGAGCTCCATTTATTTCTTGATTAACTATTTACTGAGCACGTACAATGTTCCAGATGTTCCTGCCAGTTGCTGGAGTACATTGCTCATGTCTAGCGGGGAAAGATAGTAATGTACACAGTTACAATTCCTTGGATGGTAGATATAGGTATAGAGGTGTGCAAAGAGACCCATGGATGCTTATGGGAGGATCTACTTGTGTACACGGGTGTGTTAGTGTATATGTGTGTGTACGTGTATGATGGTTAGGGAAATTGCCTGGAAAATTTGATGGCATCAACTAAATAGAGAAAGGATGGGTGAGCCAGGTCAGTAGGATAGAAAGAGTATTTAAGGTAGAAGGGACAACATTGTCAATGACAGAGAGGCATGTAAGTACTTGGCCCTTGAAGAAGGTCAAGTAGCTTAGTTAGATTGGCATTTAAGGTTCAGTGGGGAAGAATGGAGAGAGATAAAATGTGAGAGGTTTGCCAAATTGTGAAGGTTGCCTGATGCTGTGCTAAGGGGGTAATAAGTGGACCATCGAAGAGCTTTAAGCAGGGGAATGCCATAAGATTTAGAGATATCACTTTGCAAGATAATGAATGGATTTAAAAGTGGCACAATGAATAACAACAAAAAACATTTGGCCAGCAGTCAGTATGTTCCACCATTACAATAGTTTTATGTATTGATTCTTATTATTATTCCCATATGACACAAAAAGAAATGGAGGAAGAGATCGACAAAGTAACTAGTCCAGTTGCACTCAGATACTGAATGGCAAAGTAAGAATTCATGCACTTACCACTCTGCTTACTATTACCCTTGTTTTAAAGATGATATAATTATAAGGAGACAGATTACATGATTTATCAAATATAACCCAGCAAGTACGTAACAGAGGTGGGATTCAAATGCCCTGAGGTTTAGAATTAAGTCTGAAATAAGAACCTGACCTCTCCACCTCTGTATTATGTGGACTGTTTATGAGGGTATTGAAATACTCAAGGCAGAAATTGCAGTGGCCTGAACTAAGAGTGATCATGCAGATGTAGGAAATAGATCAGGGCAGAGCAAAGAAGTGGATTTTATGGGATTTTAAGAGATTATTGAAAGAACAGTGAGGAGTGAGAGAGAGAAATTAAGGATGAACTGGGTCGTGGTAGCACCATTTATTACAGTGGGAAATAAAGCAGAAATGTATTTTGTAAGAATGTTTATAAGGTTAGTCTTGGGTCATTGTCACTTTCAGGTGTGGGATGTTTAAGTGGGATGATCAATGGTCAGTTAAATTTTGAGGTAAGTCTAGGAATGTGCCCTTGGAACTATAAGAATGGGTGGAGGTAATTATCAATATGGACATAGGCATATTCCCCAGGGAGAAAGGGGACAGTGAAAAGAGAAACAAGCCAAGGAAGGAACCTTGACAAACTCCAATTTCAAGCATTTCTTGTCTCCCAGTTGCTGCAGGTCATGAATCTGGGTGAGGCATTGGCCGGGTGCCTCGAGCTCAGAGTCTTTCAGGGTGCAGTCCAGTTTTGTTGGCCATGACTAGTCTCATCTGAAAGTCTGTCTGGCCAAGTATCTTCTCTCAAGTTCACTTACCTGGGTTTTGAGGCTTCTATCCCTCTTCACATAGGCCTATCCTTATAGTAACTGGCTTATCCCTGTTGAACCTTCCAAGAGAGGGCAAGAGAGAACCATTTCAAGATGGAAGCCGCAGTCCTCTGAGACCATAGCCTAATCTCAGGCCTGAGGTCTGCAGTCTTCCATTTCTTAGAAGTAAGTCAGTAAGTCCAGTCCACCAGTCCAGCCTCAAGAGAAAGGGATCATATGAGGAAGATGAATACCATGGGGCGTTTACGTTTTGTGGTAAGTCTAGGATGTGCATATCAAAACTATTAGAGTAGGGGAAGGTGATCACCAATATGGATGTAGGCATGATTTCCCAAGGAGGATGGGTAGAGTGAAAAGAGAAACTGGCCAAAGTTGGAACCTTGAGTAACATCAACATTTAGAGCATTTGGTGGCTTTCAAACTATTGTTTAGTTGTAGAAATAGTCGTTCAAGTAAAATTTATATATGGAAAATCACAAGGAATATGATTACTCTTAGGCAGAGATCCCTGAGGGCCATTTTTGAGGCTGCCTATCAAAACCCTTATCCCCGTGGCATCCTCTCATTAGAGATTCATCATGTCCCATTTGATAGTCATTGATTTAAATTATAAACAGAGAAATCAGGACTCAAAAAAGAAACTGTGACATAAGAAACTATGGAGGTAAGAAGGAAACCAAAAAGGGATGATGTTCTCCAAACCCCCAAGGCAGTGAGTGTCAAGCAGGTCATCATCAAACACAACAGTAGAAGCCAGACTCTGATTTAGCATTGATCATCAAGCAGCGGCAAATGCAGTACAATACTGGGGGTGGGAGACAGATTACTGTGGATAGAGGAATAAAGTCAAGGAGTGAGAAGAGGAGACTTTGGATGGGGGAGGAAGTGGCAACCCACCCAGTATTCTTCCAGGGACAGAGGAACCTGGGAGGCGACTGTCCATGGTGATGCCAAGAGTAGAATAGCACTTAGGGGCTGAGCACGCATGCCTGGATTTTCTTAGTTAAAATAGTACCACCAAGTAGTTCTAGTGTAGTGGTTAATATCACAGGCCCTGAAGTTAGACTATCTAGCTTCCCTTTCTAGCTTGCCCATTGATTAGCTGTGTGATCATCACCCATTAGGCAAAGTGTTTAAGCCCTCTGTGCCTCTTCTATCACTTTGCAAAAGGGTAAACAATTTATATCACCTGTAAGATGGTACACTATTTCTTGTTTCTAGGATTATTATAAGCATTAATGAAATACTAGAAGTTAGAAAGTGAAAGTGTTAGCTGCTCAGATCAGATCAGATCAGATCAGTCGCTCAGTCATGTCCAGTCTTTGCGACCCCGTGAATCGCAGCACGCCAGGCCTCCTTGTCCATCACCAACTCCCGGAGTTCACTGAGACTCACGTTCATCGAGTCAGTGATGCCATCCAGCCATCTCATCCTCTGTTGTCCCCTTCTCCTCCTGCCCCCAATCCCTCCCAGCATCAGGGTCTTTTCCAATGAGTAGGCTCTTTGCATGAGGTGGCCAAAGTACTGGAGTTTCAGCTTTAGCATCATTCCTTCCAAAGAAATCCCAGGGCTGATCTCCTTCAGAATGGACTGGTTGGATCTCCTTGCAGTCCAAGGGACTCTCAAGAGTCTTCTCCAACACCACAGTTCAAAAGCATCAATTCTTCGGTGCTCAGCCTTCTTCACAGTCCAACTCTCACATCCATACATGACCACTGGAAAAACCATAGCCTTGACCAGACGAACCTTTGTTGGCAAAGTAATGTCTCTGCTTTTGAATATGCTATATAGGTTGGTCATAACTTTCCTTCCAAGGACTAAGTGTCTTTTAATTTCATGGCTGCAATCACCATCTGCAGTGATTTTGGAGCCCAGAAAAATAAAGTCTGACACTGTTTCCACTGTTTCCCCATCTATTTCCCATGAAGTGGTGGGACTGGATGCCACGATCTTCGTTTTCTGAATGTTGAGCTTTAAGCCAATTTTTTTACTCTCCTCTTTCACTTTCATCAAGAGCCTTTTGAGTTCCTCTTCACTTTCTGACATAAGGGTGGTGTCATCTGCATATCTGAGGTTATTGATATTTCTCCCGGCAATCTTGATTCCAGCTTGTGTTTCTTCCAATCCAGCATTTCTCATGATGTACTCTGCATATAAGTTAAATAAACAGGGTGACAATATACAGCCTTGACGAACTCCTTTTCCTGTTTGGAACCAGTCTGTTGTTCCATGTCCAGCTCTAACTGTTGCTTCCTGACCTGCATACAGGTTTCTCAAGAGGCAGATCAGGTGGTCTGGTATTCCCATCTCTTTCAGATTTGTCCACAGTTTATTGTGATCCACACAGTCAAAGGCTTTGGCATAGTCAATAAAGCAGAAATAGATGTTTTTCTGGAACTCTCTTGCTTTATCGATGATCCAGTGGATGTTGGTATTTGATCTCTGGTTCCTCTGCCTTTTCTAAAACCAGCTTGAACATCAGGAAGTTCACGGTTTGCATATTGCTGAAGCCTGGCTTGGAGAATTTTGAGCATTACTTTACTAGCGTGTGAGATGAGTGCAATTGTGTGGTAGTTTGAGCATTCTTTGGCATTGCCTTTCTTTGGGATTGGAATGAAAACTGACCTTTTCCAGTCCTGTGGCCACTGCTGAGTTTTCCAAATTTGCTGGCATATTTAGTGCAGCACTTTCACAGCATCATCTTTCAGGATTTGGAATAGCTCAACTGGAATTCTATCACCTCCACTAGCTTTGTTCGTAGTGATGCTTTCTAAGTCCCACTTGACTTCACATTCCAGGATGCCTGGCTCTAGGTCAGTGATTACACCATTGTGATTATCTGGGTCGTGAAGATCTTTTTTGTACAGTTCTGTGTATTCTTGCCATCTCTTCTTAATATCTTCTGCTTCTGTTAGGTCCATACCATTTCTGTCCTTTTTCGAGCTCATCTTTGCATGAAATGTCCCTTTGGTATCTCTGATTTTCTTGAAGAGATCCCTAGTCTTTCCCATTCTGTTGTTTTCCTCTATTTCTTTGCATTGATTGCTGAAGAAGGCTTTCTTATCTCTTCTTGCTATTCTTTGGAACTTTGCATTCAGATGTTTATATCTTTCCTTTTCTCCTTTGCTTTTCGCTTCCCTTCTTTTCACAGCTATTTGTAAGGCCTTCCCAGACAGCCATTTTGCTTTTTTGCATTTCTTTTCTATGGGGATGGTCTTGATCCCTGTCTCCTGTACAATGTCATGAACCTCATTCCATAGTTCATCAGGCACTCTATCTATCAGATCTAGGCCCTTAAATCTGTTTCTCACTTCCACTGTATAATCATAAAGAATTTGATTTAGGTCATACCTGAGTGGTCTAGTGGTTTTCCCTACTTTCTTCAATTTCCGTCTGAATTTGGCAATAAGGAGTTCATGGTCTGAGCCACAGTCAGCTCCTGGTCTTGTTTTGGCTGACTGTATAGAGCTTCTCCATCTTTGGCTGCAAAGAATATAATCAATCTGATTTCGGTGTTGACCATAGTTGCTCAGTTGTGTCCAATTCTTTGCGATCCCATGGACTGTAGCATTCCAGACTCCTCTGTCCATGGAATTCTCCTGGCAAGAACACTGGAGTGGGTAACCATTCCCTTCTCCGGGGGATCTTCCCAACCCAGGGATCAAATCTGGGTCTCCTGCCTTGCAGGTAGATTCTTTACTGTCTGAGCCACCATTGCTGCCTAGAAGTTAGAAAAATGCCTAGCATATTAGAAGCACTTATCAACTGTTGGGTGCTGTAATCTTGTTACCATTTTCTTATCACCTCCATTGGAAATCTGAGTTATCTTTGATCCCTCCCTCTTCCTCCATCCTTCTGTGTTTGACTGGTTGCTCAGTCTATTACTTTTGAAGTAGTTAGTGAACTTGTCTTTACTAGGAAGATTTTAATTAGACACAGATCTTGCCTCCTTGAAGCTGTGATAGATTATCTGGCCCTTTGGATATGAACCTCAAAAGTGATACATGACATCAATCTCTGTACTGAGTTGAACACTGTTCCCCTCAAATTCATGTAAACCTGGAACCTCGAAATGTGATTTTCTTTGGAAATACTGTTTTCCAGATATAACTAGTCAAGATGAAGTCCTCCTGGATCAGAGTGGGCCCTAATCCAGTGACTGGTGTCCTTATAAGAAGAGAAAACAGAAAAACAGAGATAGACTCAGAGCAGACAGCCATGAAAAGAAAGGCAGAATTTGGAGCATTTTAGCTATAAGCAAAGGAATGTCCAAACTTGCTGGCTAGGGAGAAGCAACGAAGAATTCTTTCCTGGAGCTTCAGAGAGATTGCGATCCTGACACCTTAATTTTGAACTTCAGAACTTTGGGAGTATGAATTCCTGTTGTTTATGGTCGATAAGTTTGTGTTAATTTGCTATTGCAGCCTTATTGAACACAGTTACTAATGGACTTTTCCAAACTCTTTAGCATGGCATCCAGGGATCTGACCTCTTGTGCTCTGGCCAGATTGCATTTCCATGTTCAAACAATTGTTGCATCCCTCATGCTGTCTATTCACTCCAGTAGGTCTGTCCCCCGACACTGCCCCACCAATATGCTTACTTCAAGACTTGAATAAATCCCACATCTTCCTCTCAGAATTACCTGCTCTCTGGTTTCTAAACATAGTATGTTGCTTTTACTGCTATCATATATTGTATAACTTTGTGCTTTGTTTACATGCTTATCTGTTTTACCAGACTCCAAGTTTCTTTAAATCAGGGTCTGTACCTTTTTGGTCTCCCATGTTATATGGACATGGATAGATGGGATCAATTATGAAGCTGCTTCAGTCATGTCCGACTCTGTGCGACCCCATAGATGGCAGCCTACCAGGCTCCCCTGTCCCTGGGATTCTCCAGGCAAGAACACTGGAGTGGGTTGCCATTTCCTTCTCCAATGCAGGAAAGTGAAAAGTGAAAGTGAAGTCGCTCAGTTGTGTCTGATTCTTTGCGATCCCATGGACTGCAGCCTACCAGGCTCCTCCGTCCCTGGGATTTTCCAGGCAAGAACACTGGAGTGGGTTGCCATTTCCTTCTCCAATGCAGGAAAGTGAAAAGTGAAAGTGAAGTCGCTCAGTCGTGTCTGATTCTTTTCGACCCCATGGACTGCAGCCTACCAGGCTCCTCCGTCCCTGGGGTTTTCCAGGCAAGAGTACTGGAGTGGGGTGCCAAATGAACACAGTGGTCTGCTTATTGGAGTTCATAACATGTTTGCTACGTGAATGAATGAAAGCCTGAATGAATGAATGAACCTGGGGAACACGTGGTCCTCTCAGTTTATAGTTTTCAGGCAGACCTCCCTACTCCTTCTATCAATCAATGACTGTGAGTCTAGAAGGCCCAGATTCATCATTTTGGATTATCAGGATTCTCATGATCTCTTTAGAAGCTGCAACTTGGGAAAGTTTAAGCCCTTAAATCCAAAACATTTTCCTGAGAATGTATTTATCAAATCAAAGACAAAGAGGAAATGAAAGAACTGGACTACTAGGAGGAAAAGGAGCTGGAAGGATGATAGTTTTTTACTTAAGGTTGAACTTCTTTGTAAGATTTAGACAACTGACATCATCCATCAACAGGCATCACTGACTCAATGGACATGAGTTTGAGCAAACTCCGGGAGACAGTGAAAGATAAGGAACCCTGCTGCTGCTGTTGCTGCTAAGTCACTTCAGTCATGTCTGACTCTGTGCAACCCCATAGATGGCAGCCCACCAGGCTCCCCCACCCCTGGATTCTCCAGGCAAGAATACTGGAGTGGGTTGCCATTTCCTTCTCCAATGCAGGAAAGTGAAAAGTGAAAGTGAAGTCACTCAGTCATGTCTGACTGTTAGTGACCCCATGGACTGCAGCCCACTAGGCTCCTCTGTCCCTGGGATTTTCCAAGCAAGAGTACTGGAGTGGGTTGTTGCAATTCATGGGGTCGCAGAGAATTTGACACAACTTAGCTACTGAACAACAAGACAACTGAGGAGGCAGGAAAGAGGCTCCAACCACATTTTTCCTTAAATCACCTTTTTGATATGGTGGGCAGATACTTAGTTGTTGAGCCATTGTTGTTGTTGTTTAGTCGCTGAGTCATGTCCGACTCTTTTGCAACACTTTGGACTGTAGCCCACCAGGTTCCCCTGTCCATAGGGTTTCCCAGGCGAGAATACTGGAGTGGGCAGGCATTTCCTTCTGCAGAGGATCTTCCTGAGCCCGGGATCGAACTCGGGTCTCCTGCATTGGCAGGTGGATTCTTTACCACTGAGCCACCAGGGAAACCCACTCATTGTGTAGTCATTTCTATTTGAGAAATAGTACCTTTGTGAGTGTGGATGTCCTGTTTCTGGAGGAACAAGGTGATGCCAAAAAACACCAGTGAAGGAAAGTCCTGTGGTATCCAGGCTTAGTTTACTGTTTCCTTCTGTGTCCGAGTTGGTGGCTCCCTCTGTATTTCACTCCTCCAAGGAAGCTGATACAGTAGCTTCCAAGTCATTATTTTCCCAAGTCCTGTTTATCCTAGTCTCACCTCCTGTTTGGTGGGGAAGCAGCTCTCAGGTTAAGTTCTACGATTATTTATGTTTGCTGAGGCAGAGAGGGCTTTGATGAGCTGAGCTGCTCCTGTTCTGTGGTTGAGAGAGCCTGTGGGAGTTCTGTTCTCCATGGGGGCAAGCAAGAGAGCATAAGGCTTTCTGGAGAGGCTCTGTGACTGGAAAAGCAGCAGCTTTGTCTGCCCTCATCATTAGGCTTGGAACCCTCAAGGCAACATTTGGAATGCGTGCTCCCCACTTGTGTCTACCAGTGTACTCCCTGGGGCGTAGCTCAAAATTACTCACATGCCAGTGGTGTTCAGGCCCAGGCCAAAATGTTTGAAAATTATTTATGTTACAATTACACTTCATTACTTTTTTAACTAAAGATCTCATTTTACTCTGGTGACAAACCTAATATGATTTGGCTGATTTCAAAGCAGCCACAGAGAATCTGCATTTGGGGCCCATATTTCAAGAAAGACTGGCCATACCATTGGGACCTTCCCCAGTTTGTGGGATAAAGTTCTTCAGTGAAGTTCAGAGATCAAATCTGCAGTTGAGAGTAAACAATAAATAATAACTATTTATTTAAGAAATTCACTGAGCTTTTCTTTCTTTTTTTTTTTGTTTTTAAGAATTCAAAGTTGTTTTTATTGGTGAGCATTTTTAAAACTGTACAAAATTGGTTACGTTTTATTTGTTTTTTTCCAAACTTTAAACTTCTCATTTTGTATTGGGGTATAGTCGATTAACAATGTTGTGGTAGTTTTAGGTGAACAGCGGAGGGACTCAGTGTCAGACTTTATTTTGGGGGGCTCCAAAATCACTGCAGATGGTGATTGCAGCCATGAAATTAAAAGATGCTTACTCCTTGAAAGGAAAGTTATGACCAACCTAGATAGCATATTCAAAAGCAGAGACATTACTTTGCCAACAAAGGTCCATCTAGTCAAGACTATGGTTTTTCCAGTGGTCATGTATGGATGTGAGAGTTGGACTGTGAAGAAAGCTGAGTGCTGAAGAATTGATGCTTTTGAACTGTGGTGTTGGAGAAGATTCTTGAGAGTCCCTTGGACTGCAAGGAGCTCCAACCAGTCCATTCTGAAGGAGATCAGCCCTGGGATTTCTTTGGAAGGAATGATGCTAAAGCTGAAACTCCAATACTTTGGCCACCTCATGCGAAGAGTTGACTCATTGGAAAAGACCCTGATGCTGGGAGGGATTGGGGGCAGGAGGAGAAAGGGACGACAGAGGATGAGATGTCTGGATGGCATCACTGACTCGATGGACAGGAGTTTGAGTAAACTCCAGGAGTTTTTGATGGACAGGGAGGCCTGGCGTGCTGCGATTCATAGGGTCACAAAGAGTCAGACATGACTGAGCGACTGAACTGAACTCAACTGGAGGGACTCAGCCATACACATACTCGTATCCACTCTCCCCCAACCGCCCCTCGCATCCAGGCTGGCACATAACATTGAGCAGAGTTCCATGTGCTATACAGCTGGTCCTTGTTGGTTATCCAGCTTAACTATAGTGATGTGTACATGACCAGCCCAAACTCCTTAACTGTCCCTCCCCCTCCTCAAAGTAGCCCTAAGTGTGTTCTCCAAGTCTGTGAGTCTCTTTCTGTTTTGTCAGTTTATTTGTATCATTTCTTTTTAGGGATGTCATACGCTATTTCTCCTCTCTCTGATTTTGCTCTCTGAGCTTTTTAAAATCGGTTTCTGGCAACATTCATGTAGTAGCTTACATTTTTTTGTTTGTTTTCCCAAATTTCTTTCAAGCAGCTTTTACTCCTTTCTTCCTGCTCTGATTCAATCCAAAGGGTGCTGCAGTAGACCCGTACTCCTACAATTTCAAAGCTATCACTCTGACTACGAGGGTTTTGTTAGGACCTCCAGCACCAGTCAAAACAAATTGTTTCAAAGCAGAGAGGTATCATCAGTGGCTTAACAACAAACTCGGGGAGTCAGATATCTTCCCCCTCATTTCAGGTTGAAATATCACTTTTGGCCAAATCCTTTCCTAAGGCAAAGCAGTGTGTCATGAGGTCATCACTGCAAGGTTTTCAGCCAGAGAACTTAGTTTTCACAGAGGGCTTCAGAATCCTGGTTCAGAAAACCAGCAGAGAGCATTTGTCTTTATATTCCCACAAGATGTTATGTCTTGACTTTCATCTTGGTTGGGAATTTTTTTTTTTTAAGCTTTTCTGGTGAGTGTTTCTTTGTTTTACCACTCTGTGGACCAGTGGTGACCTGATGTTGATTTTAACTTATATGGTATGGTGGTGTGGGTGCTTCCGCTGGACCAGTTCTTTAAAGACTCATGTAAAAGGTGAGAAAATTAGATTCACCTGTGAAGCCACCCCAGTTTGCCAGGTCCCGGAGGTGGACTTCAGGCATCAGTTCTTACATCTGCCACTTAAGTGACCACATCCCTGAGTATCACCTTGAAGAATTCTTCCTTCCTTAGAGCTTTGTTTGACTGTTTTATAAACTGCAGAGTATGGACCAAGGGTGTTCTCCCTAATTGCTCTATGGAATACCATGATCTTTAACATGGTAATCAGTCTTCTGCACGACACACAGAAACAAAGCTGTGGTAGTGTGAGTATGAGAAATGCTCCCATTACGTTCTTCTTGTGAAGATTCATATTTTATATCAGCATTTAAGCCTTTAACATTTCAGTAGTAAAAAGACCTGTATTCTTCCAACTTAACTGATCATTGCATTGGGTAGGATAGAGTAGGTTATGCTGAGAGAAAAAACACATCCAAATCTCAAAGGCTTAAAATAAGAAAGGCTTACTATCTCTCTGTGCATCTGTTTCTCTCTAATTCTCCCTCTTCTCTTCTGACTTCTTCTCATTACATTTCCAATATGCTTTAACAGCAGCGGAGAGGGGTTTTTTCTTATAATCACTCAGGGAGCCAGCTGATGGAATAGACATCATCATGAAAACTGCAGGTCATTTTGCCAGAAAGAAATGAGGAAATTTAGGAGGGTCTCAAACCAGCCATTTGAACGTTACAGCCCAAATATAATGCATACAGTTTCCACACACAATTCATTGGCCAGAACTTAACATATGACCTTAGTCAACTACAAGGAAAACTGCATAGAGGAGAACTGGACGGGGTGTTGAGCAGAACTAACGACCACTATGACATTGGAACCCTTTTTTACTGCAAAAGCTACACCCAGTAGAATTACATTCCGGGAAACTCTGTTCTGGATGAATTTCCTAAGAGCCCTTACAAGAATTCTGAAGGTCTGTAACTCTATGCTCTAGTTTCAGAAAACTTTCCCTGTCTCTGATTACTATGTGTGACTCTCTGAAAGAAAATGCCTTTTAATTATTTTCTTTGTTTATTGTGGTAAAATTTATATAACAGAAAACACCTTATTTTATAAGCCAAAACTTTAAGGGATGAACCTTCTAATTAGCTGTAGGATTTCCTATTACGGTAGCTGGTTCATATCAAAGTTTATCTTCACACCAATCATTGAACAAAAAGAGACCACTTGTATTTTTTAGTCCAACTGTATAAGAAAGAAAGAAAGCAAAGTCGCTCACTTTTCTTTGAAGTGTAAGAGCTCTCATGTCCAACTCTTTGCAACACCATGGACAGTAGCCCACCAGGCTCCTTCCTCCATGGGATTCTCCAGGCAAGAGTACTGGAGTGGGTTACCATTTCCTTCTCCAGGGGATCTTCCCAACCCAGGGATCAAATCCGGGTCTAATTGCAGGCAGATGCTTTAACCTCTGAACCACCAGGAAAGCCCAGCTGTATAACTTTGAATTAAAAGAGAAAATGAGGTTTGCTTGTGACCAAATCCTGTTGAAAACTAGAATCTAGACAATTAATTTCTGGGAGAGGGGGCCAGTTCAGAGCAAGTTTATGAGCCCCTTTGCTTGGGGAGTCCTTTTCCTATTTCCTTCTTGCTGCCAGTTAAGATACCAAAGATGAGAAGGGAAAGAATTCACCTTCCAGAACAGAAGCTGCGTACATGCTTAGTAGCTCAGTTGTGTCTGACTCTTGGACTGTAGACCACCAGGCTCCTGTGTCCATGGGATTATTCAAGCAAGAATGCTGGAGTGGGTTGCCATTTCCTTCTCCAGGGGATCTTCCCAACCCAGGGATCTAACTCACATCTCCTGTGTCTCCTGCACTGCAGGCAGATTCCCTATCTGCTGAGCCATCATGGAAGCCTCCAGAGCAGAATATGTATATCTATTTTTAAATTAATCTATTAATATATATGTAATTAATCTAAACTCACCTCCAAGAGGATAAGGCTAGGAATTAGGTAGTGTTCCCCCATCCCTCATCTACCTGTCTCCTGATTTTCTTTTTGCCATAAAACCTTTTTGTATTCTAATTAAATCATAAGACTGCAGTCATACAGAAATAAGAGGCTTGCCTTTCACATAGTGTAATTTTTTTTCTGTAGTGTGGTGGATTCAGTTTATAATATTTGGGTGAGCTGCTGACTTGTCTCCAATAAGAGAGGTTCAATCTATCTACAGTTCATTCTGACCGACTGCTGGTAGGGACCTCGGCGGCCAGGGTGATATATTTAATTTGTCACTGAACAGCCTGAGGCTGTGCTAAATTCATAACCTCTGCCTCTCTCCCCTCAATACACATGCGATTTGTTGATGTGTTTATATACCATTCTGGGAATGAAGGCAGATTTATAAACATTTTGTAATGCAAAATGGAGTTAAGCACAGAACTATGCATCGTCATGGTTTGTGAATTACTAATAGGCCACAAGTCTGGCTTAAATATACATCACATCCTGAGACATTAATCAATTCCTAGAGCTGAGCGAATACAAGGCTTGTCCTTCGGGGACACACAATGCCTATTTTGAAGAAAGGAATTATAATAAGGAGCACATAGGCATTCTAGACCTTGAAGCTCTTAGCGGTAGCACATCTTTTGTTTCATTTTTGAATGAAAACCATTTACAAGATGATACATGTGGTAGATTTCAGCCTGACTTTTTAAAAAAGAATAAACATTGTGGCTTTTCATCTATAGGAAATATCCAATTGTTTGGTGACTTACTGAGTCCCAAAAATGCCTCTCATATGTGAAATCTCATCAAGGCTGAGCCCATCATGAAAAATTAATGGATTTATGAGTGGGAGAAAAACAAATCTCTCCTTCTCTCTTTGATTTTCTGTCACATACTGCTAAAGCAATGATACTTTCTTTCCCTTTGCCTGTTTCCAAGGTACAAGATCCTTTTATTTTTTCTGTTAAAATATACGTGAAGCTCTTAGAGATGTCATGCTCACATGCACAATACCTTCAAAGTGAGTTTACGTATATCCTTTAGTGATCTGGCCAGCATCATATGAAACACCTTAGGCAACCTGGCAACTTCTGCCTTCTAAAGATGTGATAACTGACGTTTCGTTTAAATGACTGGTCTAGAATATTTAGCTAGAAAATGGTTGAGTTTGGACTGAAAATCAGATCTTCAGGTCTAAAACTAGGGCTTTCCCTGATTGTGATCATTGCTTACACAATTATTTCCCTGGTTGGTAAATATATAGATAGTGTTTGTTCACACAGTAATTCTTAGGCTTTCAGAAGGTGATTAAACTCCCCAATAAAAATATAATGTAAAAAAATGAAGTAAATCACCAAAACAAACAGAACATGTTATACAGTCTATACCATATTGTAACCTAGGGAGTTAAAGAACTTTCAAATTGATCTTTTGTCTCTATTTCCAGACCTTACATTCTGGCCAGAATGGGGAAATACATCTCTCCAGGTCTAGCTGTTTCCTTCCAGGTGACAAGCTCCTCTGGTCTCCCTCTTCCTTACCCTAACCCAGAGGAGAAAGAGTGACTTAAATGATCCATACACTTGAGAGGCGAGACTGGGATGTAAGTGTACTCTGCTCAGCCACTGCCTTCTATTTTTTGGACAGAGTCTTTCTGCTCTGCTTGTTGAGGTGTGGGTTCTGCCCCTTAAAGGGCAGAGTGGGAGGCTCACCCCAATTCAGTGTGGCTGTCACTGGGGGTGGGGGGCATCTGCCTAATTCTCTGGTACACACGTTAACTGACTTGGCGTAACTTTTGTCTGTCATAATGTGATAATTGGTCATCCTTCTTCCACTCCTTGGCCTTATTTATTAATTTTTTTGTTTGCTTGTTCAGCTCCTGGGTTGATTACAGATGTGCCATTTTACTGAGCATAGTTAATAATCTCAGTAGCCTGAATTTTTATATCTTTTTAAAAAGTTTTGTTTATCGATTTGGCTGTGCTGGATCTTCATTGCAGTGCACAGGCTTCTCTAGTTGTGGTGTGTGGGCTCAGTAGTTGCCCCGCGGCACGTGGGATCTTAGTTTCCCTTAGGGATTGAAGCCATGTCCCCTGCACTAGATGGCAGATACTTAACCACTGAACCATCAGAGAAGTTCCTGTATCTTTTAAACTACACATTCATTTTTAACTTTGGAACATTTGATGGAAATACGAATGCCTAAAGCCTGAAACATGGTTAACAATAAAAATATTAATAACAATGTTTGCAGCTGTCACACTCTGATACTATGCTAAATGCTTTACTTGCTTTATCTCGTTTAGTCCTCATTATAATAGTTTTGATGAACCTATATATTTTTAGCTATCAGATGAGCTTTGGATTCAGTATCCTTGAGTTAGAACATCTCCCTTTATTGACGTAGCAGCATAAAATCTGTACTGTCCAAAGCAGCAAAGGATGATTGGAGAGGGGAAAGGATTCTGTGCCCTTTGTCCAAGATGTTTCTTTAGAAATGGGGAACTTACTGAGCTTGGGAGGCTCTGGCTATCAGGCCTCGGCTGTTTGCTGTCTGGGGTCAGGCAGCAGGAGCTGGGCACTACACAGTCCTTTCTCCATCCTTGTTCTGGACAGTGCAGAGCCCTGAAAGGCTTTGCACGAAACTGTGAGAACATTTTTCTCTCTGCCTCAGCAGAGACCTTTGCCCACACCATTCTTTGCCCTCTTTAATGTTCAGATCCACATTTCCTCATTCATTTATTCATTCTTTCCTTCCTTCATCTTCCTTTTCCCTCCCTCCCTCCCTCCCTCCCTCTCCCTTCCTTCCCTCCCTTCCCCCTACCCTTCTCATCTATTATTTATTTGATTAATATCTTGCTGACATTTTTTCCTTGCCTGTAACTGGAGCTGTGATCCGGATCACTGCCTCTCGCCCCTTCTGCTTTGACTTGCTCACCAACTGCAATTTTATCCCCTAGTAAATTAAACTTAAACCATAGTTGGCAGAAAAGCAGCTCTTAAATGACAGTGTAAGTCATTTCTCTATGGGGCTGTCCCCCCACCCCACTGCTCACATTTATGAGATAATTGGAAATAAATCTGAGACTATGAAAAACAGAGAGGGTGAAGATTATTTCACATACAAAGATCATTTCACACCAGACTCTGTAGACTCTTAGAGTCAGAACTTTTATGGTCCTGGCTGAATAAACTGAACAAATGGTCAAATTACTTAAATATTTGTATATTTTAAAAATTATTCCTCTGGGATAGATGTTGTTTGAGAAGGAATGACAACCCATACAGCAAAATATTGTAGACTTATATTTTCCTGTCACAATGGATTCTAATTCATGAGCAGTAAATTCTTAATTAGGGCTTCCCTGGTGGCTCAGATGGTAAGGAGTCTGCCTGCCAAGCAGAAGACTAAGGTTCAATCCCTTGTCAGGAAGATCCCCTGGAGGAGGGAAAGGCTAGCCATCCAGTATTCTTGCCTGGAGATTTCCATGGACAGAGGAGCCTGGAGGGCTATAGTCCATGGGGTCACAATGAGTCGGACATGACTAAGCGACTAACTTTTTTGACATTGTTACAGGTTGATATATTCTGCTTAATTTAAGATGTTTTTTTACTAAGGCATTTTCAAATGCTCTGTATATAGAGTATTAATTTAAAATAAAATTATTAAGACTTTCACCAAAGGGAATTCATCTTTTTTTTAATTATTTTCATAATTCAAAATGTTTTGGCTCTCAATTCACACTGGCTGGCTTAAAATCCCAGAACTACTCCAGCCTTAAGTGAGTATCTTAAATTTTCCAAGCCTCTGTGAAATGGAAGATATAATAATTCCTAATCAAAGAGGATTATGGTACAAACTACATAGGAATAATTTGCATTGCATACTCAGAATAATTTTCAGCATATTAAAGAAGATGGAGTTAAAATACATCCACACATCTTTTGATTTTCTCTTTTCAACAGGTAGAGCTCAATTCCCATCCTTTGAGTAGCAGGCTGGACTTAGTGATTTACTTTCAGTGAGTAGATTGCAGAGGAAGTGATGGGCCGTTTCCCTCACATTTGGCACTGTGTCAGTTGCTCGCCTGGATCACTGGCTCTGGCAGAAGCTGACTGCCATGTTGCTAAGACATGGAAACTGCCAAATGGTAAAGTACATGTTGTGATAAGCTAAGGCTTTCAGCAAAAAGCAAACAAGACACTGAATTCTTCTGTCAACAACCAAGGGAAGGACCTGATAGGCATATCCTCCAGTCTTTGGATGACTGACCTGGCCATCTCTTGACTGAGATCTTGGGCCAGAACTACCCAGATCACTGCTTCTGGATTTTTGACCCTCAAACAAATACACACAAAGCTAATATGGACCTACTATATAGCACAGGGAACTCTCCTCAATACCTGTGATGACCTATATGGGAAAGCAATCTAAAAAGGAGTGGATATATGTATAACTAATCCACTTTGTTGTACAGCAGAAAACTAACACAACATTGTAAATCAGCTATATTCTAATAAATGTTTGTAATGTGTGAGATAATAAATACTTGCATACTTGTTGAGGTAGTTTGTTATACAGCAGTAGATTAATACAATAAGCACTCAAGAGATGTTAGCTGCTGTTCTATTTATCCACTTCAGTGCTTGTGGCAGTCGGTCCCTTTGAGGTACCTGAGCATTTCCATCTCATAATTGGAGTCCATAAGGCTCTCCAGTTGGCAACAGTAGGAAAAAACATTTCATGTTACTGCTTTAACCTGGTTTTGAGATGGTTTCTAAATTCAGAACCAGCTATGAGTTAAATTCTCTCACTTTATAAAAAAGCAGCTTGGTAGCTTTATTTTCTAGAACAGGATGATAATTTTAAAGAAAGGGACTGAAGATACCACTGTTCAAGCTCACTGATATCTAAATTAAAGTTGTGGCCAGGTGTGTACTTTTATATATAATACATCTCACATGTTGTAGGTCTATTGATTTCCCTAGATCAGGTGAGAAAACCAAAGCTCAGTGTGTAGATTTCCTAAAATGGATGAGGAATGAGACCATAGAATGTGAACTTTACCGTGACTGTACCTGACTTCAAACCCAGTGGTTTTGTTACCTGGTGTCCTTGAGCAAGCAAAGATGAGATCAGAGCCCAGGTTCAAACTGCATCACGCAATTTGCTCTGATGGAGACTATTTTGCTGATGAAATAGGGAACCTAGGCTTGTTCCCCGTGGAGAACACACACACACACACACACACACACACTCACACACACACACACACACACACACACACTCACACACACACACACTCATGCACACAAATATTAAATCACAGCTAGCAACAACATGCTTGATGCCAGTGAAATTCCTTCCAAAAATATGGAAGGTTCCAGGTGAGGAATAGGAGAGGCCAGGTGAGGTTTTGGGTGACTAGGCACAAACTATCACGATGGTTAGACAGGTAGGAAATCTAATTCTACAACCTGCCTTGCTAAGAATGAGTCAGTTTTTCCTTCTCTTCCCTAACACTTCACAGATTTACCTGAAGTAATAGAGGTTGTCACAAGCAATGAAAAAGCATAAAGAATAACGGAAAGTGTCCAAGAAAAGTATTCTGGTATCCATTAAATGTGGGGACTCAATGTCATTTCACCATATCCTCCATGAAATAAGATTTTCCAAAAATATCACTTCAATGAATAAGGAGGCAAACATGTAAGCTAAACATATATGTATGTCTGTTTTGTGGGGAGGAAAGGGGCTCTAAACCAGTTGTTTTCAGTATCACAGACATTTTTAATTTCTTTCTGTTTACTCAGGACTTTGAATGATTTTTTTTCCCTCTACAGCCAATGACTTGACATCTCAAATTTATGGATTTTTTTTTCTTAATAAAGCAGCCATCTCTGCCACCAGTCACTTACACAAAGCTAATTATATTATTTCTTGGCAAATTGATAGTTGTTATAATAAAGATGATAATTAAGTTCCAACTGCTGTCCAGTTATTAGAGGTCTGGTGTCTAACCTTTAGCATGTGACAAAAAAGGGAACTCAGAGGCTAGTGATCATGTGGTGATTTGATTCCAGAAATGCAAGCTAAGAACCTTGTTTGGGTCAATTTTACAGTCCTGAAGGAATAGAGGACTATTGCTTAAGTGACTCTTAGCTTCTCCTTAGTCAGTCTAACCATGAGATAGCTCGTTTGAGCAATAAGTAACAGTCTAAGGAGATGTCAAAGTCAGCTGTTGCCTGGATCTCAAGCGTCAGGAAAATACTGGGGTTGGTTCCAGATAACTCAACCTTTTTGGGAATCATGAAAAGGAACAGTTGGTAATAGATAGTTCAAAGTACATGTATTATCCAAGGAACAGGGAATTTAGGAGAACTGAGCATGTCCAGTTTTATGTCTTTGCTGAGAGCCCCATGTGCACGCTTAGTCGCTCAGTTGTATCCGACTCTTTGTGACCCTTTGGACTGTAGCCGGCCAGGCTCCTCTTTCCATGGGAATTTTCAAGGAAGAATACTGGGGTGGGTTGCCATTTCCTCCTCCAGGAGATCTCAACCCAGGGATCGAACCCGCATCTCCTGTGTATCCTGCATTGCAGGCAAATTCTTTACCCACAGAGCCACTGGGGAAGCCCTCAATTTGGGGGTGTGGAAACAGAGCCTGCCGTTACTTGCTATATGACCTGAGATAAGCCACTCTCTCTCTAAGGCTTTTACCTCTTCTGAGAATCATGGTGATACTAATACTAACCTCAGAGGATGTCATGAGGATTTAGCAAATCCTCATATAAAAGAATCCCATGGACGGAGGAGCCTGGTAAGCTACAGTCCACAGGGTTGCAAAGAGTCAGACACGACTGAAAGACTTCACTTCACTTCTTCAATATATAAAATGATTAAAATAAAACCTAGTACTTGTTCATCACTCAATATGCATGAGCGGTTAATAAATGATGACACAACTGTTATATCAACAACCAGTGCCATTTTCCATGAAAAGCCCATTTCAGGCTTTTCAGGAGATGGGCAAGGTGAATATGCCCACAAACGTGTGTGTGTGTGTGTGTGTGTGTGTGGTGAAGGAGAGAGGAAGTGCTTGTAGACATTTTAAACACATCTTCTGACTACCATCCAGTCACCTGCCATGCTGAATTAAGAGGCTTTCCTCAAAGCCTCTGCTGGCCCCTTATAATTGGCTCAGGCTGCCACATGTATCAGCATGTGCATTGCATGACTCCAGGGTCCATGAGTTCACACAGACCATGAGGAGAATATGGTGTCCCTGGTTGATACTCTAGGATGACCACAGTTAGAAACAGACTCCCAGTCATTCAATGAGAATAGAATAAGTGCTACCACATTTAGCTTCTCAGCTACATTTGGCATAGTCTATCATGCACTGCTTCTTGAAACACTGTTTCAATTTGACTTCTGGGACATGAAATCTCTTGGCTTTCTTCCCCTCTCGCTAATCACTCCTTCATCTCTACCTGGTTCCCCTTCATTATTTTAATGTCAAATTCTCAGACTTCCCCAAGGCTCAGTTTTTGGGTCACTTTTCTATTTACATTCATTTCCTTGATGTTCTCCCCCATTCCCATATAATTAAATCCATTCCCTATCGTGATCACTCCAAAATGCATATCTAACCCAGAACTCATTCCTGAATTCCAAGTACTTACTCAAGTGCCCACTTCATATATCCACTTGGATGTTTAAAGGGTATTTGCAAAATTGCTAGCATGACAAGTCATTTCAGTTGTGTCCAACTCTGTGCGACCATATGGACTGTAGCCCACCAGGGATTCTCCAGGCATGAATACTGGAGTGTGTTGACATGCCCTCCTCCAGGGGACCTTCCTGACCCAGGGATCTCACCCACATCTCTTATGTCTCCTGAATTGGCAGGTGGGTTCCTTACCACCAGCGCCACCTAGGCAGCCCAGATCTAAACTTCTGAATATTCTTGCCAGCCTGAACCTGCTTCTTCTGTTCCTGCTACAGTTTTCTCTGAGTGCCAACTCTTTCTCCTTTCTGAGGGTGCAAACAAGTCTATAACTCCCTTTTGTGCCAGTCTGCACATGACTAATCTATGGAGAAATGCTATCAGTTCTACCTTCAAGATAAAAATGAATCAAACAACTTCTCACCACTTCCACTGCTTCTGCCCAAGTCCAAGTCATCTACAGTTTGTTTGTGGATTATTGTAATAGCCTTCTATCTATAGATTTCTTTTTTTTTTTCGTTTTCTTTTTTTTAAATTTTATTTTTAAACTTTACAATATTGTATTAGTTTTGCCAAATATTGAAATGAATCCGCCACAGGTATACATGTGTTCCCCATCCTGAACCCTCCTCCCTCCTCCCTCCCCATACCATCCCTCTGGGTCGTCCCAGTGCACCAGCCCCAAGCATCCAGTATCGTGCATCAAACCTGGACTGGCAACTCGTTTCATACATGATATTATACATGTTTCAATGCCATTCTCCCAAATCTTCCCACCCTCTCCCTCTCCAACAGAGTCCATAAGACTGTTCTATACATCAGTGTCTCTTTTGCTGTCTCGTACACATTGTATCTCCTGTGTGTTCTCAACCCAGCTGTTTCAGTGCTCATTCCAAAATGTTGAATCAGATCTTTTCACTCTTTCTCTTTAGTTCCTCCAACAGTTCCTCATCACATTCAAAGTCAAGCACTTACAGTAGTCAGCAAGGCCCTAGTAATTCATTTCTTTTACTCCGACCTCTTCAACTTCATTGGAGCACTATCTACAACAGCCAGGAAGCAAACTAAATGTCCATCAACAGAGGAACATATTAATATGTTTTAAATTCTTCATTTCTCAGCACTTATCAGTGCCTGATTTGGTAGATAGAGATACACATATACATAGCCTTGTACATATATATTAATATTTGTTGTTATTTAGTGGCTAAATCGTATCCAACTCTTTGAGACCCCATGTACTGTAGTTTTTCTTTCTTTTGATTGTTTTGGCTATTTGGGGCTTTTTGTGTTTCCATATAAATTAAACAAATTATTCTAGTTATGTGAAAAATGCCTTTGGTAATTTGGTAGAGATTGCACTGACTGTAGATTGCCTTGGGTAGTATAATCATTTTGACCATATGGATTCTTCCAACCCAAGAACATGATATATCTTTCCATTTATGTCATTTTTTATTTCTTTCATCAGTGTCATAGTCTTCAGAGTACATGTCATTTGCCTTCTTAGGTAGGTTTATTCTTAGGTATTTTATTCTTTTTGATGCAATGGTAAATGGGATTGTTTCCTAAATTTCTCTTTTTGATCCTCCATTGCTCAGCAGTGGCCATAGGACTGGGAAAGGTCAGTTTTCATTCCAATCCCAAAGAAAGGCAATGCCAAAGAATGTTCAAACTACCTCACAATTGCACTCATCTCACACGCTAGTAAAGTAGTGCTTAAAATTCTCCAAGCCAGGCTTCAACAATCCATGAACTGTGAACTTCCAGATGTTCAAGCTGGTTTTAGAAAAGGCAGAGGAACCAGAGATCAAATTGCCAACATCTGCTGGATCATGGAAAAAGCAAGAGAGTTCCAGAAAAACATCTATTTCTGCTTTATTGACTATGCCAAAGCCCTTGACTGTGTGGATCATAATAAATGTGGAAAATTCTGAAAGAGATGGGAATACCAGACCACTTGACCTGCCTCTTGAGAAACCTGTATGCAGGTCAGGAAGCAACAGTTAGAACTGGACATGGAACAACAGACTGGTTCCAAATCGGAAAAGGAGTATGTCAAGGCTGTGTATTGTCATCCTGCTTATTTAACTTATATGCAGAGTGCATAATGAGAAATGCTGGGCTGGAGGAAGCACAAGCTGGAATCAAGATTGCTGGGAGAAATGTTAATAACCTCAGATATGCAGATGACACCACCCTTATGGCAGAAAGTGAAGAGGAACTAAAGAGCCTCTTGATAAAAGTGAAAGAGGAGAGTAGAAAACTTGGCTTAAAGCTCAGCATTCAGGAAACTAAGATTATGGCATCCGGTCCCATCACTTCATGGCAAATAGATGGGGAAACAGTGGAAACAGTGGCTGACTTTATTTTTCTGGGCTCCAAAATCACTGCAGATGGTGATTGCAGCCGTAAAATTAAAAGACGCTCACTCCTTGGAAGAAAAGTTATGACCAACCTAGACAGCATATTGAAAAGCAGAGGCAAAGGAAACTATAAGCAAGGTGAAAAGACAGCCTTCAGAATGGGAGAAAATAATAGCAAATGAAGCAACTGACAAACAACTAATCTCAAAAATATACAAGCAACTCCTACAGCTCAATTCCAGAAAAATAAATGACCCAATCAAAAATGGGCCAAAGAACTAAATAGACATTTCTCCAAAGAAGACATACAGATGGCTAACAAACACATGAAAAGATGCTCCACATCACTCATTATCAGAGAAATGCAAATCAAAACCACAATGAGGTACCATTTCACACCAGTCAGAATGGCTGCGATCCAAAAGTCTACAAGCAATAAATGCTGGAGAGGGTGTGGAGAAAAGGGAACCCTCTTACACTGTTGGTGGGAATGCAAACTAGTACAGCCACTATGGAGAACAGTGTGGAGAGTCCTTAAAAAACTGGAAATAGAACTGCCTTATGATCCAGCAATCCCACTGCTGGGCATACACACTGAGGAAACCAGAAGGGAAAGAGACACGTGTACCCCAATGTTCATCACAGCACTGTTTATAATAGCCAGGACATGGAAGCAACCTAGATGTCCATCAGCAGATGAATGGATAAGCAAGCTGTGGTACATATACACAATGGAGTATTACTCAGCCATTAAAAAGAATACATTTGAATCCGTTCTAATGAGGTGGATGAAACTGGAGCCTATTATACAGAGTGAAGTAAGCCAGAAAGAAAAACACCAATACAGTATACTAATGCATATATATGGAATTTAGAAAGATGGTAACAATAACCCTGTATACGAGACAGCAAAAGAGACACTGATGTATAGAACAGTCTTTTGGACTCTGTGGGAGAGGGAGAGGGTGGGATGATTTGGGAGAATGGCATTGAAATACGTATAATATCATATATGAAACAAGTCCGCAGTCTAGGTTCGATGCACAATACTGGATGCTTGGGGCTGGTGCACTGGGACGACCCAGAAGGATGGTATGGGGAGGGAGGAGGGAGGAGGGTTCAGGATAGGGAACACATGTATACCTGTCGTGGATTCAGGTAAAACCAATACAATATTGTAAAGTTTAAAAATAAGATAAAATTTAAAATAAATAAATAAATAAAAAATGAAAAGCAGAGACATTACTTTGCCAACAAAGGTCCATCTAGTCAAGGCTATGGTTTTTCCTGTGGTCATGTATGGATGTGAGAGTTGGACTGTGAAGAAGGCTGAGCACCAAAGAATTGATGCTTTTGAACTGTGGTGTTGGAGAAGACTCTTGAGAGTCCCTTGGACTGCAAGGAGATCCAACCAGTCCATTCTGAAGGAGATCAGCCCTGGGATTTCTTTGGAAGGAATGATGCTAAAGCTGAAACTCCAGTACTTTGGCTACCTCATGGGAAGAGTTGACTCATTGGAAAAGACTCTGATGCTGGGAGGGATTAGGGGCGGGAGGAGAAGGGGACGACAGAGGATGAGATGGCTGAATGGCATCACTGACTCGATGAATGTGAGTCTGAGTGAACTGAGTTGGCGATGGACAGGAAGGCCTGGCTTGCTGCGGTTCATGGGGTCGCAAACAGTTGGACACGACTGAGCGACTGAACTGAACTGAACTGAATTGCTACTGTCTATTAATAGAAATGCAATAGGTTTCTGTGTAATAATTTTGTATCCTGCAGTTTTTCTGAAATCATTGATCAGCTCTAGTAGTTTTCTGATAGCATCTTTAGGATTTTTATGCTGAGTATCATGTCATTTGCAAACAGTGACACTTCTTTTCCAATTTGGATTCCTTTTGCTTCTTTTTCTTCTCTGGTTGACATGTCTAGGACTTCCAAAACATTGAGACTTGCCAGATAGGTATAGAATTGTAGGTTGGTGCAAGGAATAGAGAGGGGAGGGAGAGCTGAGAAGACAGACTGAGGCCACATGGTGGTCAAATAAGCTTGAACCTATAAATGCCATACTGAAGGAGAGGCTTTTTTCTTCCTTTTGCTAAATCTCAAGGCCTTTGGTGCTACTTTGATATTCCATTCACTTTCTTCAGTTCAGTTCAGTTCTGTTGCTCAGTCGTGTCCGACTCTTTGCGACCCCATGAACCACAGCACACCAGGCCCCCCTGTCCATCACCAACTCCCAAAGTCCACCCAAACCCATGTCCATTGAGTCAGTGATGCCATACAACCATCTCATCCTCTGTTGTCCCCTTGTCTTCCTGCCCTAGATCTTTCCCAGCATCAGGGTCTTTTCAAATGACTCAGTTCTTTGCATCAGGTGCCCAGAGTATTGGAGTTTCAGCTTTAACATTAGTCCTTCCAATGAACACTCAGGACTAATTTTCTTTAGGATGGACTGGTTGGATCTCCTTGAAGTCCAAGGGACTCTTAGGAGTCTTCTCCAACACCACAGTTCAAAAACATCAATTCTTCTGCACTCAGATTTCTTTATAGTCCAACTCTTACATCCATACATGACCACTGGAAAAACCATAGCCTTGGCTAGACAGACCTTTGTTGACAAAGTAATGTCTCTGCTTTTTAATATGCTGTCTAGGTTGGTCATAACTTTTTTCCCAAGGTTAAGCGTCTTTTAATTTCATGGCTGCAATCACCATCTGCAGTGATTTTGGAGCCCCCCAAAATAAAGTCAGCCACTGTTTCCACCGTTTCCCCATCTACTTGTCATGAAGTGATGGGACCAGATTCCATGATCTTAGTTTTCTGAATGCTGAGCTTTAAGCCAACTTTTTCACTCTCCTCTTTCACTTTCATCAAGAGGCTCTTTAGTTCTTCTTCACTTTCTGCCAGATTCACTTTCTTAGATATTAACATTTCTGTTATTTTTATGCCTAGATCCAAACCATTTTCAGGTTCTTTTATTCTAAGGCACAAAATTAACAATTTTTTTCCGTTAATATACGTGACATTCACAGATAGACTTCAGTAAGGCCAAAACCTAATTCTAATGTACAGACACATTGTGAGAAAAAATTTAAAAAAAATATATCACTATTACACATTACAAGTTGTAATTCTTTTCAGAGAAGAGAAAATATATATACTTACATTTACAATCTGAGAGTGCTTTATTTATGTAATAAAAATCCCCGGTGAGGAGATACAGTGCAGTTTTAAAGTATTGAAGGGGAGTTAAGTTTACATGGTGTAAATTACATCTAAGGAAAAGGGAAGTATTAGATTTGTATAACATAGTTTTTCTTTGCATTACCATGAAAATGAGGAAAACAATGACAATGCCTAGAAAATTCTAGAAAGCCAATGATTCTTTTTCATAGAAGATGAATGTTCCATGATATTGCTGTGATTAATCAAATAGATAATACTTTATTTGCATTTGTCTGGTAGGGTACTGGAATTTTTTTTAGTAGATGTTTGTACAGATAGGAACATCAAGTAGCCAGCAGCACTGCCTCCTTCCCTTGAGTCCACAAACAACCACAGAGAGAACAGTCAGAAACTGGAAGAGATCAGAGAAAGCAAATGAGTTCTGCCCTGAGAATGCACAGTCGACTTTAATAAAATTCTGGTCACGTAGTCCAAAGCTCAGACCTGCTTTGGTTTAATCAGCTTCCAAATATTCGAGTACAGCCATGTTGATCCAGGCCCCTCCATGCATAATTTATTCCCCCTAAATTAGATCTTGTTTATTTCCCTTTGTTTGACACATTATATTGAAAGCTGCAATGGTGAGACTACAGTGTTTTACCAGATTTATGGATGTATGCGTCTCTGTATGTAATTAGAGCATTCACACACATAGCTCATGTTAAGGCGTGTCATTTCCTCCTGGCACATGATGGATGCAGAACAGGATTGGATTATAAGCAGGATTTCAGGTTCCTCTATTTTGGCAAGTAATTTGGGCGCTGTGTTGCTGAAAATGGGGCTTCCCTGCCCTAAGTAGAATTGGATGGATCTTGAAGATCCTGCACTTAGCACCTTCCTAGGCTGTGAGCAAGATCTGCATGAATTTTGAAGTCCTGCAGTGAGGATTCTATGAGAGCTACTCTACCAGCTCAGCAGTGTCAAAGATTCAAAACCCTAGGATTCTGAGCACATTCTTTTCAGTGCTTTCAAAAAAATTCTGGAAAAAAAAAAAAAAAAAGAAAATTCTGGCAAAAATACAATTGCTATCTTTCTGCTTTCTGTCCTCAGTTGAGGAAAGAATGAAATTCTAGAATGTAAGGGGCTAGTGGGACAAGCACTATGGGAAATCCTAAATCACACTGTCGTTTTTATGATATGTGAGACTAAAGTGTCAGAAATCCCATAGCCAAACTCAGAGTAGGACCAGGGAAAATTCGTTTAATTTCACCACCTGGTAAGTGGCCCACAGAAATGGGATTTGTCTGAATTCTATCCATGACTTTTAGTATGATTAAAATACCATCAAAATAACAGCTTAGGAAAAATAAGTTCAATTTTTTTTCAAGAATGGCTTGGAAGTGGCAACATTATTTATGGAAAACGTTATGGCTGTCTATAATGTACGTACTTGGCCTTGTAGTTTTCTTTGCTCATTCCTGATGTTGTAAAAAGAGAACCTGGTTTTCTGAGGTGAGGATATTTATAGTTTGGCATCATCAAAAAGCAATTCCTTGCTTATTTGGGATGTGGAGCCCAGCTGGGTCTCCCTTGTGACTCATTCTATATTCACCCGAGCTCTCTGCCTGCCTGCCGGCACAGCACTCTCATGAATCCTTAATTCCATTTGAACTCAGCAATGCCAGACTCACTTTCCATCAACCCACCCACTCAGCTGGATTGCGCCAGCCTCTTCTGTGTAAAGCATCACACTCCCATTCTAAGATTGATTAGGTCTTGGGCCACCATCACAAAGATGAAGGAGGTCAAAGTCAGCACCAGTGCTAAGACCCAATAGCATCGTCATCTCTTCTGACCTCCAGAGCTGACAATAGTGACATTTTCTGGAACTTACCTACATAAACCCTGTGCTTTGTTGAATCAGTCATATCGACAATTCATCACTAACAATGCAATGAAATATCAGTGATGTGTTACTCTCACCGTCTATCTGCATAGCTCAACAATTGAAACCAAGATGACTTGATGAGATCAGATCAGACTGATATACAGCCAACCCGGTATCATGGCACCTTTCGCATTCTCCTGCTTTGTTCGTCTCTGGGGTGATAAGCTGGGCATGGCTGGAGTGCTGGCCAGATGTCCGATAGAAAGTGCAACTCTAGACTCTAGCGACTGCAAGACAGGCAGCCTAGATATTCTTAGGGGTCAGAAGCAGAGAGACTCAGAGAGCAAGCTCAAAATACACCCTTATATCCACAGACAAGTGCAGAACTAAAACCCTGAGACCAAACTAGAGGCTGAGGTGTAATACGGGGACACAGACTCAGCAGAAGAGCAAGGGCAAGGGTGAGGAAGCTGTATTTAAGAAGACAGTTCCCAAGAATTGGGTTGGCACAATGGTGTCTTTTTTTTTTCCAGAATCGTCAAGTAGAGGGTTGGCAAAAGTAATGAAAAGACTGAAAATTTATTTATAGAGTATTGGATTATTTGAGCTCTCCCTCATGGACATTGAAGAGTTGAAGTTAGAAATAGTCGAATGTGGTCCCTGCCATAGAGGTTCTTCATTGGCAAGTGGAGACAGGAATATAAATAAAAACTTAAATACTCACAGGATTGCTGAAAAGTAATATTCTCATTCTACCAGGAGGGTAGTAATAGTAGCCAACATTTACTGAAAACTCACCATATACCAGGTACTATTTTCGATGCTTTATATATATCAACTCCTGATTTTACTGCTCTGTTTTTACAGAACAAAGAAATAGAGGCTAAGAAAGGTTAACCAATACTCACATAAGGCTGCAAAGCTAATTAGTGGTTAAGTTTGCTTCGGACTTACCGCTTGACCATTACACTAGTCTGTTCTGGGAGATACATTTACAAGCAAAACAAAACAAAAAACAACAACTTTGAACTATGTGGAACTTATCAGCAGAGTGCCAAGAACACTGTGGAGGCTGGCATCCATGAGTTATGAGCCAGGTTCCTCTTGTCTCTTTCCAATGAGTCTGTTGAGATTCAACATCAGGGCTCGAGTGGGAGGCACACAGTGTGCTTTCAGGTAGGATGAGAAGCGGGCAGTAGTGGATTGTTTTGCTTGGAGTGGAAGGAAGAACGCTTTGTCTGTGGATTCTTGACCCACTTACTCCGTGTCCTGGATGCTAGTTTCCTCTGACAGCAAACTGAAAATCTTGGAGTAACCAATAAACATTGGATAGGCCTGCCAATGAACAACAAAATCAAAAGTGAAAGCATCTAAAAACTGGTTAGTTTTAAGGAAAAAAAAAAACCTCATAGGACTCTTCACACATTTTAAAGTTTGTCATGCGGAAGAGAAAAAAAAAAAGACAATTTGTTCCATACATCTCTAAAGGATGCAACTGGGACAAATGATGGGAAATTATAGAAGGTGATTGCAGCTTGATAGCTAATTTTCCCCAGCAACTTAAGTTAGCAAAGTGGGATGTCTTTATTGCTAGAGTCATTTACGTAGATATTGTGTCACTTTTTGTTGAGAGTAGTATCAGTAGCTTTCAAATTTGAAGGTTCAAGAGACTCTCTTGTACTGCTTGCTGCAAATGTTCATAGCTGGGCTTGGCATCCAGAGATTCTGATTTAGTACGTCAGTGGCTGGTACCAGGAATCTCTTGTTTTCGATAAGTAAAGTAGAAGATTCTGATGCAGGTGAGAAATATTAATCTGGAAACTACAAACAGGATTTCTACTTCTAGAGAAGTTAGAGTACATGACTAGGTTACCCTCCAGCTCTGTGTTGATCTATCTCTACCCAAGAATTCCTATTTTTCATACAGTCTTTAACACATAATTTGATAGTTAGATGTTGATATTTTGTCTTCCTCTTCTAATTAATTCCCTCTTCAAACCAATGTTTTCTGAGCATCTACTCTGTGCCAGGCGCTGCTATTGGCACTGGGGAGAGATCGTAGTACAAAGCGCCCTGTCATAGTGGAGCAGCTATCTAAAGAAGGGAGAAAAGGAAACAAAGTAAGTTATTTTATAAATGTTTCCTCTATACAGCATCACATGAGCTCTTGTGAGGAATGGCTCCAGCTTATTTAGCAACTCATACAATGTCTAGAATAATACTGTGCAAAACTAGGTACTCAAAAATATATTTTAAAGACTCAGTGATACGTTAAAATAGAAATAGATTTGAAGAAAAACTATAAAAACATATTTTTCTACCACAAATAGAGCTAATCTCACTGGTTTAACTGAGGATTTTTTGTGCTTTATATGGATAATATTTGTAAGGCAGTGGATTTTTGTTGGCTTTAATAGAAAGTGTATCCAGAAAAAGTGACACAAGCTTCTCAGGGTTTGGAAGGTCTCAAATACCTTTGGAAGGCATTTGAGAGAAAAGATGATGAGGGGAAAGGACATGCCATGGGGTAGGACAGTGGTCAGCAAAATTTTTTATATACATAAAAGATCAGGTAATTAAATATTTTCAGTTTTTTGGGGTCATGAGGTCTCTATTACAGCTACTTAGTTATGCCACAGTAGCATGAGGCAATATGTAAATGAATGAATGAACGTGTTCTAAGACAATTTTTTATATAAATAAGTGATAGACTAGATATAGCCCTCAGACCACAATTTGCTGGCCCCTCATTTAGGAGAAACAGCTAAATGATCATGTATGTTTAGTTTAGAGAAGCCAGAAGAAGAACGCCATATCTATTTTCAAAAATTGTAAGGAATTTCATACAGAAGAGGGATTTGATCTATACCATGTGAGAGGATCTAAAACCAAGGAGTGGAAGCTTTGTGCCAACGTATTTTTCCAGGTAAAAGAATACAAAGAGGGAAAAGATGGGATGGGAGGAATTGGGAGATTGGGATTGACACCTATATATTATTGATTTTGTTAATTGTTCAGTTGCTCATTTGTGTCCAACAAAACCCCAAGGACTGCAGCACACCAGGCTTCCCTGTCCTGGCTATTATACTACTGATGCTCTGTATAAGATGGGGCTTCTGAGGTGACTCAGTGGGTAAAGAATCTGCCTGCAATGCAGTAGACACAGGAGACACGGGTTCGATTCTTTGATCAGGAAGATCCTCTGCAGGAGGGCAAGGCAACTCACTCCAGTATTCTTGTCTGGATAAGAGGAGCGTGGCAGGCTACAGTCCATAGGGTTGCAAAGAGTTGGACATGACTAAAAGGACTGAGCACACACACACATAAAATAGATAAATAATGAGAACATGCTGTATCTCACAGGGAGCTCTACTTAATGCTCTGTGGTGTCCTAAATGGGAAGAAATCTAAATGGGAGGGTATAAATGTATATGTATCACTGATTCATTATGCTGTAAAGAGAAAACCAACACAACATTTTAAAGCAATTACACTCCAAAAATATTACTTAAAAATTTTTTTTAAATAAAAGAATAACTTTTTAATAGAATTCTCTATGGTAGTAACTTATATAATGAGTTTTCCATTGCTGGAGGTGTTCAAGAAAATATCAGATTCCCACTTAGGAATGTTCCACAGCAGACAAGAGACACTGGTGAACAATTTGAATAAATGTCCTTTAAGGTCCTTTCAACCAGCAGATTCTAGAGCAGGGCACAAAATAAGCTCAGGTTGTCACAGAGGCACAGTTAAATTAGAGCCTAGTGATTGCACAGGTTAAATTTCATCTACGATAAATCAATTACTGGGTGAAAGTCAGCTCTGCTAAATCTTAGGTACACATGTAATTAGTAGGTTTAATATAACCAAAAGTTAGAAATGAATTAAATGTCAGATCTGGCTTCTGTGAGTCTGATGTATGGAAGACTTTAAGAGCATATATGATAAAGTTAATCCCATAAACTACATAAAATAGATAAGCAACAAGGATTTACTATATAGCATTGGGAATTCTACCCAATATCTTGTAATAAGTTGTAATGGGATATAATCTGAAAAAAAAAAAAAACCCCAAATCACCATGTTGTACACCTGAAATTAGCACAATACTGTAAATTTCAATAAGAGAAAGGAGTGTATCTGGCAAATGGGTTGGTCGTTTGAAAACTAAGGAGATGTCTCCCGGTACACAGATTAAAAAAAGAGTCCCTCCTCCCTCCTTTTTAAAATTCAAGGAATTTTTCTGAGTCTCTTTTAGGGTATATATATATATATATATATATATATATATATAATCCTTTGTTGTGTCTTCTGCTGTTTTGCATTTATAAAGCTGTAAATGCTAAAAACAACAGCACTCCAAGATGGATGTTTAGATCCATAAAATTAATAAACACAGTGATTTATTCAGAATCTATTGCCCCACTGATGAAAATGAGAAACACACAACGTCTGAAGGATGAAAATGACAGGGAACTAAAGGGCTTAAAATGTGTGGCTGTCCTTACCCTGTTACCCATATGTGCCCAAGAAGCAAATCCTCAGTGAGTCTGAGCTTAGTCTCCTCCTCCTGGTGGAGGGTCGGGAGGGGTGAGTGATTCCAATCAGTATCCAGTTGTTAGAGTAACAGCCATGTCGGTTCTGGATGGCCGACTGGGCGAAAACATGTTTGTTCTACTTAATGTGACAGTGTCCTGTCAAATTAACAGCCACGGTGGCAGGAGCAAGCTTGCTTAATGGGTTGGAGTCAGTTCCTCGGAGAATTTATCATCAACATGCAACCAAGAGGAACCCCAAACCTCATTACCAGGTTTATTTGTAGATAATAACCAAAGGTATGCCATGTAGTTACAGCAGGATTTGTTTACTCTTTGGCCACTTGGTTTCATGTTCTTTATCAAATGCTGCCCTTTTAACTCCCACAAGCTCTGCAGGTTTGTGCTTGATCCGTGATTAAACATACCTGGTGCAGTAGAATTATTTAAGGACCTGTGCTGAGATGATTTAGCAAGATACAATGATGATAGGAAATAACAAGCATTCGAAGAGGGGGGCAGGGGAGGAAGGGAACTACTCAGAGTTGTTTTAACCTTGCACTTCATTGTGAAGATTTTATCTTTTTATTTTATTTTGATGTGGACCATTTTTAAAGTCTTCATGTTTATGTTCTGTTTTTTTGGCCACAAAGCATGTGGGATCTTAACTCCCTGACAGGGATTGAACCCACATCCTGCCCTGCATTCGAAGGCAAAGTCTTAACCACTGGACTGCCAGGGAAGTCCCTGTGAAAACTTTAAATGCACAGTTCCTCCTCAGGTGAGCTGTTGTGCTTAAGATGCGGACTAAAAACTGTTTGCCCTGTTCCTCCCGCAGCTAGGTTGTGTTTGGCTTATGGAATATGAACAAGAAATAATGAAATGTTCTCTATCGTTCAGATGTAAGAAAATTTCACCTACAGTTCTGGATATCTTATTTGAGTTAAGAAAAAAGAAACACAGAGTTGTTGGCAGCATAAGGCAGCTTTGTTACATAACAGTAGTTAGAGCTGTGCAGTAGCCTGTCTCCCTTAGGTGGGCTGAGTACTCTCTGTGGTGCCTACTGGGCCTGCTTTACTCATTCAGATGAACTATTACATGAAGTTTTGCTTCTCTGAGGTAAAAATCAGATCTTGATTTTCACCATCATGTTCATGGATGGAAGATAAAATATTATGATCTTGTCATTCATGGATATTGTTAAGACCCTCTTTGCTTCTGCCTTTCTCCAGTCCTCCAGTCTTCCACCAGTCTGCCTCCCAGTGGCTTAAACTCTTCGAAGTCAGCTGATAATGGAACCTGGGAGAGGCCAGCCCTTCATGGTAGAACAGGAGAATGGCAAGGAAAAGGTCTGGGGGCAAACCGATCTAGAAACAACAGATCTCGGGGCTTAGAAAACATCGTTTCTGCCTAATTGACTCTTGATCTTGCAGAAGTGCTTGAATCAACCTGGTCCTCAGAGTTTTCCATCTGTACAACAAAAACTTGGGCTGGGTGGTCCTTAAAGGCCCTTCAGGGCTTCTCTGGTGGCTCAGATGGTAAAGAATCTGCCTGCTATGCAGGAGACTCGGGTTCGATCCCTGGCTCAGGAAGATCCCCTGGAGAAGGGCATAGCAACCCACTCCAGTACTCTTGTCTGGAGAATTCCATGAACTGATGGGCTACAGCCCTTGGGATTGCAAAAAAAGCAAACACAACTGAGTGATTCACACTTTCAAAGGCCCTTAAACTCATGATTCTCTGGTGGAGGGGTTGATACAGCCTTGACTTCCTTGTCTGTTGATACCTATTCAGGCTCTCGTGGGACATGCGTGCGTCCACCTTGAGGGCCTGAAAGGTAGCCAAGTAGATCACTGTAGTGAGACAAACATGTTTGAAGGGAAGCAGGGAATACAACTTGCCAGATATAAAGTCTGACAGCAACAATGAAAACAATTCTGGGCAGCTTTATTTAAAGAAATTTTTAAAATTTGAAGGAAATACACAAATGGCCACTTTAATTAGAGAACTCTTTGTAAGGAAATAATTGAACAGTTCAGTCCCGGCCTTTGGGCTGGCTTTAGGGGTGAAGAACTCAACCTGGATTGATTTTACTTTAGCTGCTTTTAGACTCCTCAGGAAGCTAAGGATATCTTTCCAAGGGAAAAACCAAACTAACAACAGCATACCATTTTCATTGTTCAGGTCACAAATGATTTTCCCAGAATGATTTCACAAATTTCGGAAGGAATTCTGGAGATGGATTCCAAACCGGCAGTTCCATATGACTCATGAATTCATTTCTGTTTGCTTGTGAACTGACTGTGGATGTTTAAATAAGATGTTTGGTGATGAGTTTGTTTCTCATTGTATAATGGCAATTACATAATGAATCAGGGGAAATGGCAACAGCTTTTATATCTTCATTTGCTTAAAACGGATAAAAATCTTTTCATTCCACCTTATTAAATATCAAATAACTCAATAATGACCAAAAAAATCTAAACCTGCATTTCCAAGGACTTTTAAAAGTCCATTAAATTTGTAAGGGTACAATGATATTTTAAATAAAAGTGAATACACAATTTAAAATATATCCATTATAGAACCAACTGAGACTTCAATAATTTAGTAGTTTTTATCACTGAAAAGCGGAACATGTAGAAAGAGATTCAGAATCTTTTATTTTTACCTCATTTGGAACAAAAGACTAAGGTTGCTTACTGGCAGATAATGATAGTCTGGACACTGACATTCTTCCAGACATTAAGTCATTTGCTATTTCTCTTTGACAGGTATAAAGCTTCAGAAATTAATTGTGCAAGCTAGTCCTGATTCTCCCAAGATCACCCAGCAGCTGCAAGAACATTTTCTGTTAAAAGCTTGATAATGAATCAAGTTTGCTTGTTAAAATGTCCAACAAATAGTAAGATAAACATGGTAATATATTCCACTTTGAATACAAAAATACAGCTGACTTTAAAGCCACTGATGAATAAAAAAGAGAAAGTAGAATATTAGAGTCTGCAAGAGAACTTGATTTTAATTAATGGGCTATATTTTTTATAAATATTGGTTAAACAAAGAGTTGAAGGAGAGAAATACTAGAGCAAGCAAAGTTTTTATTTAGCTGGAAAATAAACTACCTTTTCTTATATATGTAGCCTTACTGTTGAAAATCTTCCTAAAGGAATGATCCTCCTTCTTTAATTTAAACTTGTCTTTTATTGGGGACACAACATGTTCTGACCATGAAGGTAGGAGGCTAAAGAGACTACCCTAAATAAATTGCCCACCTCCCCACCCTTGTTCTCAAGGAATTCTTAGACTCAATGAGTAGAGTATACAAACATAAGTTAGTAGTTTATATTTTTTCCAGAACCCTTCACAAACATAATTTTGGGTTCCAGTTTTCATTGTCTTGAGCTTGAAATGGGCGTCTTGAAGAATGTAGAAAAGATCACTGGATTTGGAAGGAATGTTCTTGAGGGTGAAATGAAATGAAATAATAGGTACAAATGCTCTCAGCCTAATGTATGCTACTTTACAAATGTCTACAACATACATATCTCTTTATTGTATTAAAGAGATATAGCAAGCATTATTTTACTGATTAACTTCCTGGTAAGAGCTTGCAGTTAGGGAGAATGTTGGACATCACCAATTCTTTTGCTATTTAACCTAACATATATCGCCTATTTACCAGAATAAGGTTGAGCCATTTAAACTGAGTCGTCTAAACCAGGTTGCTCAAGGAACAAATAGGAAGGACAGTAAAATCAAATTTGGGGTACCAGGTACTGACTTTTTAAAGAAGCTAATATTTGAAAAAATGTGAAAGAGGGTATTCTTTTTTTAAACAAATGTTTGCAATTTATAGCAGTTGCTCTAATGTAATGAATGAAGATTGGTTCAGAAACTCAGACAGCAGTCAGACTTCTAAGATAAGTAGCAAATTTCAGTTATTCAAAAACCAGAAGAGACTCCTTCCTTTATGTAAAATGTTGTCACAGGTTGCTGGAATGAGCTCACATCGTATGTATTTTATAAGATATAAATACTTAAAAATGAAATCTCAGCATTTCTATCTGCTCTACATTAAGGAACCACTGAATTATCAAGCATGTACTGAGCTTCTTTATATTGATAGAGGTGTCAGGTGATGAGGGAATACAAAAGAGATTTAGAAGTTGTCTTACTCCACCAAGAACTCACAATCTTGGGGGAGATAGGCTTGAAATATTAGGTGAGAAAAATAATAAGTACAAGTAAGCGTTAAATGATGATATAAGGTAGGGCATAGCTGTGAAAAGAAGAGAAGCGAGAAGCAAAGGAGAAAAGGAAAGATATAAGCATCTGAATGCAGAGTTCTAAAGAATAGCAAGGAGAGATAAGAAAGCCTTCCTCAGCGATCAATGCAAAGAAATAGAGGAAAACAACAGAATGGGAAAGACTAGAGATCTCTTCAAGAAAATTAGAAATACCAAGGGAATATTTCATGCAAAGATGGCCTCGATAAAGGACAGAAATAGTATGGACCTATCAGAAGCAGAAGATATTAAGAAAAGGTGGCAAGATTACACAGAAGAATTGTACAAAAGAGAGCTTCATGACCAAGATAATCATGATGGTATGATCACTCACCTAGAGCCAGACATGCTGGAATGTGAAGTAAAGTGGGCCTTAGAAAGCATCAAACAAACAAAGCTAGTGAAGGTAATGGAATTCCAGTTGAGCTATTTCAAATCCTGAAAGATGATGCTGTGAAAGTGCTGCACTCAAAATGCCAGCAAATTTGGAAAACTCAGCAGTGGCCACAAGACTGGAAGAGGTCAGTTTTCATTCCAATCCCAAAGAAAGGCAATGCCAAAGAATGCTCAAACTACCGCACAATTGCACTCATCTCACACGCTAGTAAAGTAATGCTCAGAATTCTCCAAGCCAGGCTTCAGCAATACGTGAACCATGAACTTCCAGATGTTCAAGCTGGTTTTAGAAAAGGCAGAGGAACCAGAGATCAAATTGCCAACATCTGCTGGATCATGGAAAAAGCAAGAGAGTTCCAGAAAAACATCTATTTCTGCTTTATTGACTATGCCAAAGCCTTTGACTGTGTGGATCGCAATAAACTGTGGAAAATTCTGAAAGAGATGGGAATACCAGACAACCTGACCTGTCTCTTGAGAAACCTATATGCAGGTCAGGAAGCAACAGTTAGAACTGGACATGGAACAACAGACTGGTTCCAAATAGGAAAAGGAGTACATCAAGGCTGTATATTATCACCCTGCTTATTTAACTTCTATGCAGAGTACATCATGAGAAATGCTGGACTGGAAAAAGCACAAGCTGGAATCAAGATTGCTGGGAGAAATATCAATAACCTCAGATATGCAGATCCACCACCCCTATGACAGAAAGTGAACAGGAACTAAAAAGCCTCTTGATGAAAGTGAAAGAAGAGAGTGAAAAAGTTGGCTTAAAGCTCAGCATTCAGAAAACTAAGATTATGGCATTTGGTCCCATCACTTCATGGGAAATAGATGGGGAAACAGTGGAAACAGTGTCAGACTTTGTTTTTTGGGCTCCAAAATCACTACAGATGGTAATTACAGCTATGAAATTAAAAAACGCTTACTCCTTGGAAGGAAAGTTATGACCAACCTAGGTAGTATATTGAAAAGCAGAGATATTACTTTGCCAACAAAGGTCTGTCTAGTCAAGGCCATGGTTTTTCCAGTGGTCATGTATGGATGTGAGAGTTGGACTGTGAAGAAAGTTGAGTGTCGAAGAATTGATGCTTTTGAACTGTGGTGTTGGAGAAGACTCTTGAGAGTCCCTTGGACTGCAAGGAGGTCCAACCAGTCCATTCTAAAGGAGATCAGTCTTGGGCGTTCATTGGAAGGACTGATGCTGAAGCTGAAACTCCAATAGTTTGGCCACCTCATGCGAATAGTTGACTCATTGGAAAAGACCCTGATGCTGGGAGGGATTGGGGGCAGGAGGAGAAGGGGACAACAGAGGATGAGATGGCTGGATGGCATCACCGACTCGATGGACAGGAGTTTGAGTGAACTCCGGAAGTTGGTGATGGACAGGGAGGCCTGGGGTGCTGTGATTCATGGGGTCACAAATATTCGGACATGACTGAGCAACTGAACTGAACTAAACTGAAGGATTTAGAGGCAGCTTCATGCTTATTAAACTGTGAAGACAAGCTCTTTCTCTTTCTCCACTCAGGTCTAGGTATTTTTTTTAATTTAAATTTATTTATTTTAATTGGAGGCTAATTACTTTACAATATTGTATTGGTTTTTCCATACATCAACATGAATCCGCCACGGGTGTACACGTGCTCCCCATCCTGAACCCTGCTCTCACCTCCCTCCCCGTACCATCCCTCTAGATCATCCCAGTGCACCAGCCCCAAGCATCCTGTATCCTGCATCGAACCTGGACTGGCGATTCGTTTCTTATATGATATTATACATGTTTCAATGCCATTCTCCCAAATCATTCCCCCACCCCACAGAGTCCAAAAGACTGTTCTATACATCTGTGTCTCTTTTGCTGTCTCGCATACAGGGTTATTGTACCATCTTTCTAAATTCCATATATATGTGTTAGTATACTGTATTGGTGTTTTTCTTTCTGGCTTACTTCACTCTGTATGATAGGCTTCAGTTTCATCCACCTCATTCGAACTACCTTACAGAATTGTTTGTATCCTCAGAAATTTGGACTTTTGGATATTGATTTTCTCTCTTTCCTTTTTCATTTGTTTTTAATTAATTCTTTAAAACCACAGCTTCTCTGCTTGTATCCCTACTTATGGGCATTTATAACACTAACAAGGATGCATGTTCCCCAGTGCCCCATCATTTTCGTTGTTGTATATAACATACACGTGTATCTACATGACTTCCCGTGTGGCACAGTGGTGAAGAATCCACATGCCAATGCAGGACATGCAGGATATGTGGATTTGATCGCTGGATCAGGAAGATCCCTGGAGTAGGAAATGGCAAACTGCTCTAGTATTCTTGCCTAGAAAATTCCATTGACAGAGAAACTTGGCTGGCTACAGTACATGGGGCCACAAAGAGACGGCTGAGCCAACTGAGCACAAATACATACAAATGTAATAATACTTCTTGTCTATCTTTCCCCCAAAATTAAAGTTTCACAAGAGGATGGCTCTTGTATTATTGAATGATCTGTCTTTATTCAGAAAAATAGAATAATCGGTGATCCTATAAAATGTTGATGAATTAGTGACTGAACCTAAGACATTGTATCATTCTCTCTTACAAAATCTCTTTACTTTATGGGGATGAAAGTTTTTCTGAGTCATTATAAACTGAGGTTTTTGTTTTATTCCCTATTTTCTCTTACATGGTCAGAAGGCCCTAATTACTAGAAGAAAGTTCCTAAACAGTAGCAATTTTTATCAGTCTTGAGAACTTTTGAAATAGCCCTTGAAGAATGAATATAATGAAAAGTAAATCAATTATTTATAAAGAAATTGTGGGGAAGGAGTATAAGGAACAGGAATAGTAGCCTGGCAGGATAAAATTGCATGGGGTTTACTAAGAAGGGGCTCCCCAGTGGCTCAGTGGTAAAGAATCTGCCTGCAGTGCAGACCCGGGTTTGATCCCTCGGTTGAGGAGGTCCCCTGGAAGAGGAAGTGGCAACCCACTCCAGTATTATTGCTTGGAGACTCCCATGGACAGAGGAGCCTGGGGGTTACAGTCCATGGGGTCACAAAGAGTTGGACATGACTGAAGTGACTTAGCAGCAGCAGCAGCAGTACTAAGATATAAAAGTGGTCTGGTGTGACAGGGCTAGTTTGTGTGGTGACCAGGGCAGAGAAGGGAAATAGTGATGTTGACCTTCTCCAAGGAGTCTTTTTCAGTTATTTCTACCATTCTGATGATTTGGTCATAAGTTGATACCATTTAGCATATTTACAAGTTATTTTATATTAATTTATATTATGTATATTCCTATTTCTTCATACTTAGTATATTTTGTTTTTTTGACTAGTTTGTAAGCTCTTTGGCGGCAATGAATAACAGTTTTCTATGTGTTAGAAAGGAACTTAAATGAACTGGGAGTAAGACAAGCTTCCTAAAACAAGGACCTTATCCATTAACAGATGAATGGATATAGAAGATGTGCTACACACACACACACACACACACACACACACACACAATGGACTACTACTCAGCCTTAAAAAAGAACAGAATTTTACCATCTGTAGCAAGATAGGTACACTTGGAGGACATTATATTAAGTGAAATAAGTCAGATAAAGGAAGAACAATTCTGAAAGATGGCACTTATATGTGAAATATAAAAGATATAAAATCTACTGAATATAACAAAAATGAAGCAGACTCACAGATATGGAGAACAAACTGGTTTACCAATGGAGAGAGGGAGAGGGATGATATAGCAGTGAAAGGGTAAGAGGTACAAACTTCTGGCTGTAAGACAGACTCAAGGGTCTATTGTACAACACAGAGAATATAGCCAAGATTTTGTAACAGCTATAAACGGAATGCAACATTTAAAATTATATAAAATTATTCTAAAAGAACAAAAGCTTTAATAAAGTAAAAACTTTTCAAAAGCTAGAGCTTTGAATGGCTTTTTCACTTGGTACAGCTGGAAAGCACACATTAATATTTGGTAACAATAATTGAAAGAGGGAATGACTCAGAAAATCTGCTCTGTTGTTGTTGCTGTTCAGTTGTTTTTTAATTGGGCTTCCCCTTTGCTCATTATATGATCTTGGAAGAGAGTCACTGAGTTCCTTTTAGGCCTTGATTTCCTCATCAGTCAACAGCAGGGGGGCTGCTGCTGAGACTGAGGCATTGCTGGGAAGCTTAGGTGAGATGATACAGACAATTTGGGAAATGAAAATACTTTACAGATGTATATTATGGAGCTGGACATTATTTGTACACCTGGAGCAAACATGGGAACAGGAACAAGATAAAGATTGTCAATTTGGTCTCCAAAAGGGAAAACCTAACCCTGACATTTTTTGGCCTACATTGAAGATTTCAAGCTGCCCAAACACTATTTTTTTTTTTCAAAAGTTTCACGTTTCAGAGTAAGAATGGAGAATCAGCTGAATAAACAGCAACAGAAATCCAAGCCCAAAGACTTCTAAGACTTCAAGATGTTGTAGCCGTTTTGCCGAGTTGGAATGGACCTCTCTGCAAGCGGATATCTCTGGGACTCATAACCTATTTCAGGTTACTCTTCCCTTCTTCTTCCCACTGTCACCTGAAAGGGAATGAAGATACTTTCTTGACTTGATATAGTAAAAAAAGATTAGAGCACCAGAGCTTGGGACACTTGGCTTATAATTCCAGCTCTTCACTAATTACTGGAGTAAATTTGGATTAACTCCTGTATCTGTGTTTCCTTTGTAAAATTAAATAGCTGTATGAGATAAATTCTGAGGTTCTTCTATTCTCTAAAATGTTGTAATCGCTAAGCATCCCAGGTGGCTCTAGTGGTAAAGAACCAGCCTGCCAATTCAGAAGGTGTAAGAGACACGGGTTCAGTCCCTGGGTCAGGAAGATCCCCTAAAGGGGAACATGGTAGTCCACTCCAGTATTCCTGCCTGGAGAATCTCATGAACAGAGAAACCTGGTGGGCTACAGTCCACAGGGTTGTAGAGAGTCGGACATGACTGAAGTGACTTAGCAGGCAAGCATCCAGAGGAAAAACAGTGAATTTGAATTCCAGGCAACTTTCCATGATCACTCAGCCTCATTCTACCAATATCTGTCCCCTACAGATATTCTATGAAATACTTTTATTTTGGTCTTGAAAGGCTTACTTTGGGGGTCATTTTGTTGGCTAAGTTGGGTCATGTCCTGTTATCCAGCAGGATGATAATAATAAGAGCTATTACTAGGCTTCTCCCCTGTGGTTCAGCAGTAAAGAATCCGCTTGCAATGCAAGAGACACAGGAGATGAGAGTTTGATCCCTGGATTGGGAAGATCCCCTGGAGAAGGAAATGGCAACCCACTCCAGTATTGTTGCCTGGAAAATTCCATGGAGAGAGGCTCCTGGCAGGCTACAGTCCATGGGGTCACACTGAGTTGGACACGGCTGAGCTACTGAGCACACGTTTACTTTAATATTACATGCTAGGTGCTATTCTAAGAAGTTTAATATATTAACTCATTCAGTCCTCCTATCAGCTCTATGAGGTAGATGTTATTGTGATACTTATGAGTAAAACTGAGGCAAAATGAGGCTACATAATTTGTCCAAAGTCATACTACTATTAAGTGCCAGAGTAGCAATTCAGATCCAGACCATTTTATAACCCCACATATGTGTGCTAAACTAATCAACTATACTGACTATGGAGGGTCAGAGGAAAGCTGGGAAGAAGAGATCTACAGCTAGAAAGCATGGTACCAGGGTCTGAGAACATTGTATCAGGTACCCAGGACAGGTAAGCTATTTAAACAAATGAGGAGAACAACCAAAAGTCTGAGTTCTATTCCATAGACCAATCTGCTCTCAAAATTTTGTCTTTGGAATTGCCTGCCAAAAATGTGACTTTAAATATAAAACCAGCAAAATGAAATCATTTCTTGGAGAACATTTCTGTGGTTCACTGTGGAATGCCAAGTTAAGAATATCTGTCTTGCATTTTCAAGCACATGTGCTGTAGTAATTTTATGGGGTAATGAGTTGGCTTCCACTAAAGATATTTTATTTTAACAGGGGCTGGGACTGGAGAAACATTATGTGGCAGGCAGTGAAATATCTTACTTGTGCAGATTACTTTAGCTAATCACCTACAGGTGAATTTTCTAGGAACTCTGGTTTTCACCCTTTGACTACTACGGCTTTCAGTGGATTTTAGCTGAAGACATGGATATGATGGCAAGGCACCCAGTGGTGAGGAATGGAGGAGTTTGGGGTATGAAGGAACTTATCAGAGGGTAATGGAAGAAATATGGGATTTTCATCTCAGTTTTAAAACTTAAGTGGTACTTGAAGTCTATTAATTTGATTTAGCAAAAAAAAAAAAAAGAAAGAAAGAAATCAATATGTGAAAATAGCTAATAGTTTATAAAAGCTAGCATAGTCTCCACTTGCCAGTCTGTCACATGGCAGACATTGCTAGTTAACAACCCAACATCTACCCTCTCTTTTCGTATTAATAGAAGACAAATTTTCTACTGAATATTCTATTCCCCAGATTATCTTGTAACTAGTGGTAACCATATGAAAATGTTCTTACCAAGAGATATAGGAGGGAATCAGCTGGGAATTTCTGGGAAGAAAGCTCCTACGCAATCCCCCTAAATGGTGGCCAAGAAATTCAGCAGCCATCTTGTAACTATGAAATAAGAGAAATGAGTTATGATGGTGGCACAGAGAGACAGATTCCTGATTCCCTCTGAAGCTGATACAACTACCCTGAGTGCATAGGCAGAACATGCTTGTTTTCTGAAAAAAAGAATTGTATCTTTTGACTTGCAAGCAGTTGCCTAATTCTGAGGCTGAGGGAAATACTGTGTTTTCCCTCTTACTCTGTTCTCCCCAGTGGACCCAAATGTGGGGCTGACATGTTCCCACATAGTAAAGTCTGTGCCCAAGGGGGATGGGATTGCTTGTCATTCCTTTCATTAACTATCTGTTATTCTTGAATAGAGGAAACTATTCTTCATATCCTATGGGAAAGAAAAGGAGTGGGCAAAAATTTATTAAATTTCAACATAATAAGCATAATAGTCAGTAGAGCAACATAATGTAATATACATTTCACCATTCTAGAAGGGCAAATGAACAGGAAAGAGCTGTGTGCCTGATTTTTGCCCCATGAGTGTGGGGAACATCACCCATGAGATATGGAAAACCTTCTGATAGAGAAAAATCAGCACAAGACTGTGGCAGCATTTATGATAATGATAAGCAGGTGAGTGTTCTGGGACTGAACATGAGATATTTGGTCCATGAGAGCCGTTAAGGAAATCTGAAAGATAAAGGGAGAAATCAAATTCCCAGAATTGAATAATCATGGCTCACATAGTTCATCTGATGTTAGAGAGAAGAGACAAGCTTGAGGCTGAAAGCTTTCATGTTACGGATAGCAAATTAAAAAGATCTTTGATGCCATCATTACATTGAAACTAACTGGCCTTGGGCATCCCTTTGCATGAGCCAAATAAATCCTTTCCTTTTTAAAGCTATGGTTTGTTCGGTTTTCTATTTACACTGAACCCATTTCACCCTGACACATCCTCTCTTCTCTTTTAATAAGTCCACTGAGTAAGTGCTCTGTGTATAGTTGATAAGGCAGAGAAGGTATTGGGGGACAAACCTTGTGCTAGAGGAGTTTGATTACAATTGTTTTGGCTTCTATAATCTCTATTTTGTGCTTATGATTATGTTTTTGCGTCCAGAAATTTTTAAGTTATTTATATTCTTATGAGTTTCATGAATACTAGTTTCTTTACAACTGGAGATGGGTTGAGCTCTTTCAAGACAGCTCAATTTTTCAAAGACAGCTTGAGGAATGCAGGATGGAATGCAGAGAAGAAGGAAAGGGTTACACTTATGATCAACCTTTCTGTGAAAATGATAAATGGTAAACTCAAGTAATAAACAACTCACAAATTCTAAATTGCAAATCGTTCTGAGTAGTGAGATGAAATTTCAGGAGGTCCGACTCCATCCTGCCCTGGACTTGAAGCAACCTTTTGTCCAACACTTTCCCCTCATTAGTCACTGAGTAGCGGTCTCAGTTATCAATTGCCTGCCAGGGGATCTCAGTGCTGGTGTTTCAGTTCAGTTCAGTCGCTCATTCGTGTCCAACTCTTTGCTACCGTGTGGGCTGCAGCATGCCAGGCCTCCCTGTCCATCATCATCTCCCAGAGTTTACTCAAACTCATGTCCATTGAGTCGGTGATGCCATCCAACTATCTCATGCTCCGTCATCCCCTTCTCCTCCCACCTTCAATCTTTCCAGCATCAGGATCTCTTCAAGTGAGTCAGTTCTTTGCTCCAGATGGCCAGAGAATTGGAGTTTAAGCTTCAGCATCAGTCTTTCCAACGAATATTCAGGACTGATTTCCTTTAGGATGGACTGGTTAGATCTCCTTGCTGTCCAAAGGACTCTCAAGAGTCTTCTCCAACACTGCAGTTCAAAAGCATCAATTCTTCTGCACTCAGCTTTCTTTATAGTCCAACTCTCACATCCATACATGACTACTGGGGAAACCATAGCTTTGACTAGATGGACCTTTGTTGGCAAAGTAATGTCTCTGCTTTGTAATAAGCTGTCTAGGTTGGTCATAACGTTCCTTCCAAGGAGCAAGTGTCTTTAATTTCATGGCTGCAGTCACCATCTGCAGTGATTTTGGAGCCCAAAAAACAAAGTCTGACACTGTTTCCACTGTTTCTCCATCTATTTCCCATGAAGTGATGGGACCAGATGCCATGATCTTAGTTTTCTGAATGTTGAGTTTTAAGCCAACTTTTTTACTCTCCTCTTTCACTTTCATCAAGAAGCTCTTTATAGTAGAGCCTGAAGTCAGGTAGGTTGATTCCTCCAGTTCCATTCTTCTTTCTCAGGATCGCTTTGGCTATTCGAGGTTTTTTGTATTTCCATACAAATTGTGAAATTATTTGTTCTAGCTCTGTGAAGAATACCATTGGTAGCTTGATAGGGATTGCATTGAATCTATAAATTACTTTGGGTAGTATACTCATTTTCACTATATTGATTCTTCCAATCCATGAACATGGTATATTCCTCCATCTATTAGTGTCCTCCTTGATTTCTTTCACCAGTGTTTTATAGTTTTCTATATATAGGTCTTTAGTTTCTTTAGGTAGATATATTCCTAAGTATTTTATTCTTTCCGTTGCAATGGTGAATGGAATTGTTTCCTTAATTTCTCTTTCTGTTTTCTCAGTATTAGTGTGTAGGAATGCAAGGGATTTCTGTGTGTTGATTTTATATCCTGCAACTTTACTATAGTCATTGATTAGTTCTAGTAATTTTCTGGTGGAGTCTTTAGGGTTTTCTATGTAGAGGATCATGTTATCTGCAAATAGTGAGTTTCACTTCTTCTTTTCCAATTTGGAGGCTCTACTACAAAGCCACAGTTATCAAGACAGTATAGTACTGGCACAAAGACAGAAATATAGATCAATGGAACAAAATAGAAAGCCCAGAGATAAATCCACGCACATATGGACACCTTATCTTTGACAAAGGAGGCAAGAATATACAATGGATTAAAGACAATCTCTTTAACAAGTGGTGCTGGGAAAACTGGTCAACCACTTGTAAAAGAATGAAACTAGAACACTTTCTAACACCATACACAAAAATTAACTCAAAATGGATTAAAGATCTAAATGTAAGACCAGAAACTATAAAACTCCTAGAGGAGAACATAGGCAAAACACTCTCTGACATACATCACAGCAGGATCCTCTATGACCCACCTCCCAGAATATTGGAAATAAAAGCAAAAATAAACAAATGGGACCTAATTAAAATTAAAAGCTTCTGCACATCAAAGAAAACTATTAGCAAGGTGAAAAGACAGCCTTCAGAATGGGAGAAATAATAGCAAATGAAGCAACTGACAAACAACTAATCTCAAAAATATACAAGCAACTCCTACAGCTCAACTCGAGAAAAATAAATGACCCAATCAAAAAATGGGCCAAAGAACTAAATAGACATTTCTCCAAAGAAGACATACAGATGGCTAACAAACACATGAAAAGATGCTCCACATCACTCATTATCAGAGAAATGCAAATCAAAACCACTATGAGGTACCATTTCACACCAGTCAGAATGGCTGCGATCCAAAAGTCTACAAATAATAAATGCTGGAGAGGGTGTGGAGAAAAGGGAACCCTCTTACACTGTTGGTGGGAATGCAAACTAGTACAGCCACTATGGAGAACAGTGTGGAGAGTCCTTAAAAAACTGGAAATAGAACTGCCTTATGATCCAGCAATCCCACTGCTGGGCATACACACTGAGGAAACCAGAAGGGAAAGAGACACGTGTACCCCAATGTTCATCGCAGCACTGTTTATAATAGCCAGGACATGGAAGCAACCTAGATGTCCATCAGCAGATGAATGGATAAGAAAGCAGTGGTACATATACACAATGGAGTATTACTCAGCCATTAAAAAGAATACATTTGAATCAGTTCTAATGAGGTGGATGAAACTGGAGCCTATTATACAGAGTGAAGTAAGCCAGAAGGAAAAACACCAATACAGTATACTAACGCATATATATGGAATTTAGAAAGATGGTAACAATAACCCTGTGTACGAGACAGCAAAAGAGACAGTGATGTATAGAACAGTCTTATGGACTCTGAGGGAGAGGGAGAGGGTGGGAAGATTTGGGAGAATAGCATTGAAACATGTAAAATATCATGTATGAAACGAGATGCCAGTCCAGGTTCAATGCACGATACTGGATGCTTGGGGCTAGTGCACTGGGACGACCCAGAGGGATGGTATGGGGAGTGAGGAGGGAGGAGGGTTCAGGATGGGGAACACATGTATACCTGTGGTGGATTCATTTTGATATTTGGCAAAACTAATACAATTATGTAAAGTTTAAAAATAAAATAAAATTTAAAAAAAAAGAGAGAGAGAGAAAAAAAAAAAGAAGCTCTTTAGTTCTTCTTTGCTTTCTGCCATAAGGGTGATGTCATCTACATATGTGAGGTTATTGATATTTCTCCCAGTAATCTTGATTCCAGCTTGTGCTTCATCCAGTACAGCATTATCTCATGATGTACTTTGCATATAAGTTAAATATAAGTGCTTGTGTTTAAGTAATCCGTATTCACTTCATAATGGTCTCAAAGCACAAAAGCAGTGATGCTGGCAATTAGGATATACCAAGGAGAAGTGGTTCCTTTAAGTGCAAAGGTGAAAGTTCTTGACTTAGTAAGGAAAAGAAAAAAGGATGTATGCTGTGGATGGAACAAATCTATTGTGAGATCATGGAGGGAAAAGAAATTCATGGTAGTTGTGCTGTCATATCTCAAACTGCAAAGTTATGGCTACAATGTGTGATAAGTGATTAGTTAAGATGGAGAGTTTGTACAACAGTATATCGTTATAATTGTTCTATTTTATTATTAGTTATATTTTTAGTTGTTACTCTCTTACTGTGTCTAATTAATAAAGTAACATTGATCAGAAGTATGTATATAGAGAAAAGCACATGCTGGCTCAGCTGGTAAAGAATCTGCCTGCAATGCAGGAGATGCGGGTTCGTCCCCTGGGTCAGGAAGATCCCCTGGAGAAGGGATAGGCTACCCACTCCAGTATTTTGGGCTTCCTTTGTGGCTAACCTGGTAAAAAATCCACCTGCAATGCGGGAGACCTGGGTTTGATCCCTGGGTTGGGAAGATCCCCTGGATAATGGAACAGCTACCCACTCCAGTATTCTTGCCTGGAGAATTCCGTGGGGTCTTTCTTATACAGTTCATAGGGTCGCAAAGAGTTGGACACAACTGAGTGACTTTCACTTCAAGTGTTTCAGACTCTCCTGTAGCCCTGGTGAGCATTGTTCCAAACCAGTCAGGAGTGAACCCCTATTCCCATCTTTAAGAGTAAAACCCAGTGCATCTGAAGGTCTTTAGCTGCTGTACAAACAAGGTAAGATTTTAATTCTTAACTTTCATAATTTCCCGGAATGAACATAGTTTAAATGCAATTTCGGCTTATTGCTGTTTTGTTACATCCATGGATCTTAACTTTGGGATAAAATTACATTTGAAAGGTCATGGTATGACTACAAGCAATGCCTGTGTTTATGTCCTGACTGTGCAGAACAGGGTGATCAGAGTGGAGATGGCTCTGGTCACAGCACAAGTGCCCTGTTTCCAGGTGTTTCCCTCTTGTATTTCCAACCTCATAGGTTCACCCACCTGGACTCCATCACTATTTTTCAAGCTCTTCAATAAAGTGTACATTGTGGCTCGAACAGTAAAGAATCTACCTGCAATGTGGGAGACTCAGGTTCGATCCTTGTGCCAGGAAGATCCCCTGGAGGAGAGCATGGCAATCCACTCCAGTATTCTTGCCTGGAGAATCCCATGGACAGAGGAGCCTGGTGGGCTACGTCCATGCATGGGGCTGCAAAGAGTCAGCCACAGCTCAGCAACTAACACACACAATGCATAGGATATACAGGGTTTGGTACAATCTGAGGTTTCTGGTATCCACTATGGGTCTTGGAAAGTATCCTTCACCAATAAGCAGGGGACTACTGTATACATACGTATGAATTCTGCTTCTCTGGAGAACCCAATACATATTGCTAGAATTTACTAAGTTACTTTTAATTAATTTACTATCTTACTTTAAACTGTTTTGTGGCATTTAAAAAAAAATGGCAGAATTTTCAAAGGCAGTATGCTACGAATAACCTTGGTAAAATATACCTTAAATTATAAAACCTAAAACAAAATTAAATGATAAAACCTAAAATAGAAAGAAAGAGGAGGGAACAACAGAGGATGAGATGGTTGGATGGCATCAGCAACTCCATGGACATGAGTTTGAGCAAACTCTAGGAGATGGTGATGGACGGGGAAACCTGTTGTGTTGCAGTCCATGGGTCGCAAAGAGTCAGAAACAACTGAGCGATTGAACAACAGTACAAAATTACTAATTAAGAGATCAACTTGAATATGAACCTCAGATCTAGTAAATAATGCCTGCTTTATGAGAGAGTAACTTAACCTAATTTACCTTGGTTTCCTCATCTGTAAAATGGGGGAAACAGTATCTATCTTAAAGAACTATCCCAAGAATTAAGCAAATTAACAGATATAAATTTTCTAGCATAAGTCTGACACATGATACTCATTAAATAAATGTTAATAATAATTACTACTGTTATTATTTTCACCTAAAAAGTTGATTGTGTATAAAACTATTCTGATAGCTCTTAACATGCTCAAAGATTAATAAGATTGTACAAAAGACTGCAAGAAGAAAACCAGTCCATCCTAAAGGAAATCAGTTCTGAATATTCATTGGAAGGACTGATGCTGAAGCTGAAACTCCAATACTTTGGCCATCTGATGTGAAGAACTGACTCATTTGAAGAGATCCTGATGCTGGGAAAGATTGAAGGTGGGAGGAGAAGGGGACGACGGAGGATGAGATGTTTGGATGGCATCACCGACTTGATGGACATGAGTTTGAGCAAGCTCCAAGAGTTGGTGATGGACAGGGAGGCCTGGTATGCTATAGTCCATGGGGTCACAAAGAGTTGGACATGACTGAGCAATTGAACTGAGCTGACAAAAGTTTGTGTCCAATAAAAAGGTATAGGAGCAGAGACTTTTTATTTAGAAGATAGCACATTATCTTTTATGCAAATAAAAAGACATTTTTAGGTTAAACTATCATATTTCCACATCTAGTCAGCATCAATTGTAACAAAAGACCAGTGGCTAACAAAGCAAATGACAATGGGGTTGGAGATCCTGTAGGCTAAACCATTTAAATAGACTCCATTCCACTGAGTTCCATGAGGGGAGGGCTCGGATCACGTATTTCTCAGTTCTCTTTGTTTACCATGAGATAGTAACTGACTTGAACACTTGTCACATTCTTGCTCAAAATAAACTGCTGCTGCTGCTGCTAGGTCGCTTCAGTCATGTCAGACTCTGTAAGACCCCATAGACGGCAGCCCACCAGGCTCCTCCGTCCCTGGGATTCTCCAGGCAAGAACACTGGAGTGGGTTGCCATTTCCTTCTCCAACGCATGAAAGTGAAAAGTGAAAGGGAAGTCACTCAGTCATGTCCGACTCTTTGCGACCCCATGGACTGCAGCCTACCAGGCTCCTCCGTCCATGGAATTTTCCAGGCAAGACTACTGGAGTGGGGCGCCATCACTTTCTCTGCAGAATAAACTATGAGGTGGTTATTCTTATTGTCCTTACTTTACAGATGCAGACATTCGAGCACCTGAGGAAACTGGAGCCAACTTGCTCAAGGTCAAACACAGTAAGCTGGGGAGCCATGTCAAGGTCCTCAGGTCACATTTCTGATCTCCAAGTTGTACTGTCTCTCCGCGTCTGTTAAGTACATCTACACAAGTGGCATAAAAGAGGCTTCAAACAGACTCCTATCCTGTGTGCAATTTTAATCTAATCATGTGTTCCAGAAAGGAGAAGGAAAGAGATTATTGATATCACAAACAGGAGGCCTTACAAATAGCTGTGAAAAGAAGAGAAGCAAAAAGCAAAGGAGAAAAGGAAAGATATAAACATCTGAATGCAGAGTTCCAAAGAATAGCAAGAAGAGATAAGAAAACCTTCTTCAGCGATCAATGCAAAGAAATAGAGGAAAACAACAGAATGGGGAAAGACTAGGGATCTCTTCAAGAAAATTAGAGATACCAAGGGAATATTTCATGCAAAGATGGGTTTGATAAAGGACAGAAATGGCATGGACCTAACAGAAGCAGAAGATATTAAGAAGAGATGGCAAGAATACACAGAAGAACTGTACAAAAAAGATCTTCACGACCCAGATAATCATGATGGTGTGATCACTGACCTAGAGACAGACATCCTGGAATGTGAAGTCAAGTGGGCCTTATAAAGCATCACTACAAAGCTAGTGGAGGTGATGGAATTCCGGTTGAGCTATTCCAAATCCTGAAAGATGATGCTGTGAAAGTGCTGCACTAAATATGCCAGCAAATTGGGAAAACTCAGCAGTGGCCACAGGACTGGAAGAGGTCAGTTTTCATTCCAATCCCAAAGAAAGGCAATGCCAAAGAATGCTCAAACTACTGCACAATTGCACTCATTTCACATGCTAGTAAAGTAATGCTCAAAATTCTCCAAGCCAGGCTTCAGCAATATGTGAACCATGAACTTCCTGAAGTTCAAGTTGGTTTTAGAAAAGGCAGAGGAACCAGAGATCAAATTGCCAACATCCGCTGGATCATGGAAAAAGCAAGGGAGTTCCAGAAAAACATCTATTTCTGCTTTATTGACTATGCCAAAGCCTTTGACTGTGTGAATCACAATAAACTGTGGGAAATTCTGAAAAGAGATGGGAATACCAGACCACCTGATCTGCCTCTTGAGAAATCTGTATGCAGGTCAGGAAGCAACAGTTAGAACTGGACATGGAACAACAGACTGGTTCCAAATAGGAAAAGGAGTTCGTCAAGGCTGTATATTGTCACCCTGTTTATTTAACTGATATGCAGAGTACATCATGAGAAACGCTGGACTGGAAGAAACTCAAGCTGGAATCAAGATGGCCGGGAGAAATATCAATAACCTCAGATATGCAGATGACACCACCCTTATGGCAGAAAGTGAAGAGGAACTCAAAAGCCTCTTGATGAAAGTGAAAGTGGAGAGTGAAAAAGTTGGCTTAAAGCTCAACATTCAGAAAACGAAGATCATGGCATCCGGTCCCATCACTTCATGGGAAATAGATGGGGAAACAGTGGAAACAGTGTCAGACTTTATTTTTCTGGGCTCCAAAATCACTACAGATGGTGACTGCAGCCATGAAATTAAAAGACGCTTACTCCTTGGAAGGAAAATTATGACCAACCTAGATAGCATATTCAAAAGCAGAGACATTACTTTGCCAACAAAGATTCGTCTAGTCAAGGCTATGGTTTTTCCTGTGGTCATGTATGGATGTGAGAGTTGGACTGTGAAGAAGGCTGAGCACCAAAGAATTGATGCTTTTGAACTGTGGTGTTGGAGAAGACTCTTGAGAGTCCCTTGGACTGCAAGGAGATCCAACCAGTCCATTCTGAAGGAGATCAGCCCTGGGATTTCTTTGGAAGGAATGATGCTAAAGCTGAAACTCCAGTACTTTGGCCACCTCATGCGAAGAGTTGACTCATTGGAAAAGACCCTGATGCTGGGAGGGATTGGGGGCAGGAGGAGAAGGGGATGACAGAGGATGAGATGGTTGGATGGCATCACTGACTCGATGGACGTGAGTCTGGGTGAACTCCGGGAGTTGGTGATGGACAGGGAGGCCTGGCGTGCTGTCGTAAAGAGTCAGACATGACTGAGCGACTGATCTGATCTGATCTGATCATCAAACTTATATTTACCAAGTACCTATGTATCCCATCTCAGGGAATTTTGAGTGTACAAACTCCTCTGAGAACTGATTAAAAACTGTGGAGACTATGTATATGAAAGTTCTCTTGTAGTTTTAAGGACTTCACAAGCAGTTGGAAGATGGTTCAAACATCTCAGTTTAAGAACTCCCTATGATATCTTTCTCAGTCCTCAAAATAATCCTGAAAAGTAAGTATTCTTACATCCTTGTCCCAATGAAGAAACTGAGATTAGAGATTGAAATGATTTAAGGTGACAGTTGATGAAAAGTAATTCTGAAACTAAACCTAGAATTAGGTCCTAATTCAGTTATACTAAACAACTTGATATCTCGTTTTCTTTTCAATGTTTTCTATTACTTGGCATCTAAGTTTTTTCCATGCACTTTAGAGACATTAAAAAAAAGTTCTGATTCCTTTGGTTGTCCTGTGGCAATTATAATTTGAACTTTGAAACCTGCAATGTAACAATGAAATGATTAAAAATGTCTGTCTGTTAAGAGATTTTGACTTTAGAAAGTAATGCCTCATTAGCTGACACAGAAACGCATTCTTGCTACATGCCTTACTTTGGTTTTATAAACTGGGCACTGATATTATGGTTTGATATAATTTTGGGGTCACAGAGTTCATGGTAAGTTAATTCAGCTCAGTGTTTGGACCAAGACACCAACTGGCTTTAGATGCAAGGATATATCCAAATTATATCAAATTTATGTGGCACAGTACAAATCAAAGACTACAATTAAGTGTTCCTAGCATAAAGCTGGAAGTGACTTTTGGCTTGGGAAGTGGGACCAGATCCAAAAGGATTTTGAAGACTTTGGACTTTGAGAAAGCATCATAGTGTCATTAACATTTCTACAGTTGCTTGAAAAATTCTAATTGAAATGAAAATATCAGTCAAAGAACAAAGAACAGCCCATTGTTTATTGTTTTTCCCATGAGGGAAAAAATCTGGAAGGAAAACTCATAAATGAATGCAATCATCAACATGCAATTTAAAACTAATTGATATCTTACCTGTAGTGTGATTTCTACTGTAGCCTTGATCTTTAATGAGAATGAGAAATGTGCAGTATATTTTGCTTCTAATTGGCTCTTGGGGGTGGGGAGAGGATCTAATGCTTAACAACATCCTTTTAAAGTTTGAAAGAAACTAGTTTTGTGATCTTGAATCAAAACCAGTGCTGAAAAATGATTCCAAATAACAAACATTTCTATAATAGAAAGTCACCTCTGACTATGTTTGACCTGTCCTGAAAACCAAGGTCTCATGATCAATAGCTCACTTCAAAGTATTTTTTAATGACTCTAAACCATTGTAAGATGAACATGTCATTTCCAAAAAGGAATGTGACATATGAGGAGGGAGAAAGTGTTAAGGTTCATGACCAACTCTACCATGAATTCCTACACTATTTCTTTCTGGAAGTTTCTCCCCCATAGCTTAATTGAGATATAATTTACATAATATATAATGTACTCATAGTAAGTATGTAATTCGATGGTTCTCAGTACATTTCTAGAATTCTGAAACCATCACCACAATCCAGTTTTGGAAGTTTTTATTATTCCCAAAAGTTCCTTTGTGTGCCTATGCAGTTTAACCCCCAGTTCCACACCCAGCCTCAGGTAACCCTTAGTTTGACTTTTTCCTCCATAGCTCTGTCTTTTCTGGATACTTCGTGCAAATATGATCCTACAAAATGTAGTCTTCTGTATCTGGCTGCTTTAAAAAATGAAGTATAGTTGACTTACAGTATTTTATTAGTTTTGGTGTACAACATATAGTGATGTACTTGAAACAGGGATTCAAGATTTTTATAAATTATAATTCATTTTAAGTTATTACAAAATAGTGGTTGCTTTAACTCAGTATAATGTTTTTGAAGTCCATCTATATTGGGGCAGGATCAGAACTTTTTTCGTATTTTATTTCTAAGCATTATTCCATTAAATGGATAGACTACATGTTGTTTATTCATTCACCAATTTATGGACATTAGAATTGTTTCATGTTTATGGCTGTTATAGGTAACACTTCTATAAATATTCACATGCAAGTCTTTGCATAAACATATATTTAAATTTCTTTTTGGTAGATAAGAAGGAGTGGAACTAGTTTCTTGTTGTTCAGTCACCAAGTTGTGTCTGATAGTAGGTATTGTGAACTGAATTATGTTCCTCCAAGTTTCTAAATGACTCTATGTGGATACCCGTCCCCGGGATTCTCCAGGCAAGAACACTGGAGTGGGTTGCCATTTCCTTCTCCATGAATGAAAGTGAAAAGCGAAAGTGAAGTCACTCAGTCGTGTCTGACTCTTTGCGACCCCATGGACTACAGCCCACCAGGCCCCTCCATACATGGGGTTTCCCAGGCAAGAGTACTGGAGTGGGGTGCCATTGCCTTCTCTGCTATGTGGATATAGGGCTTTGCGATAAGTAAATATGATTAAACGAGGTGATAAGAATGGGGTTCTAATCTTACATTGGTGTCCCTTTAGATGAGGAAGAAACACTGAGCATGCCTGTGCATAGGGGAGAGACCATGTGAAGACACAGAGAGAATGCAGCAAGCAGCAAGTCAAGAAGAGAGGTACTAGAAGAAATCAAAGCTGCCCAAACCTTGATCTTGGTCTTCCAGACTTCAGAACTATAAGAGACTACATTTCTGTTGCTTAAACTTCCCATCAACAATAATTTTCATGGCAACCCTACTGAAATAATTCAGCAAATTTGTGTTTGTCTTTTTGAGGTATTACCAAATATTTCCCAAAATTCTCCAAGCCAGGCTTTAGCAATACATGAACCATGAACTTCCAGATATTCAAACTGGTTTTAGAAAAGGCAGAGGAACCAGAGATCCAATTGCCAACATCCGCTGGATCATGGAAAAAGCAAGAGAGTTCCAGAAAAACATCTATTTCTGCTCTATTGACTATGCCAAAGCCTTTGACTGTGTGGATCACAATAAACTGTGGAAAATTCTGAAAGAGATGGGAATACCAGACCACCTGACCTGTCTCTTGAGAAACCTGTATGCAGGTCAGGAAGCAACAGTTAGAACTGGACATGGAACAACAGACTGGTTCCAAATAGGAAAAGGAGTACATCAGGGCTGTATATTGTCACCCTGCTTATTTAACTTCTATGCAGAGTACATCATGAGAAACGCTGGACTGGAAGAAACACAAGCTGGAATCAATATTTCTGGGACAAATATCAATAACCTCAGATATGCAGATGACACCACCCTTATGGCAGAAAGTGAAGAAGAACTAAAAGACTCTTGATGAAAGTGAAAGAGGAGAGTAAAAAAGTCGGCTTAAAACTCAACATTCAGAAAACTAAGATCACGGCATCTGGTCCCATCACTTCATTGCAAATAGATGGGGAAGCAGTGGAAACAGTGGCTGACCTTATTTTTCTGGGCTCCAAAATCACTGCAGATGGTGATTGCAGCCATGAAATTAAAAGATGCTTGCTTCTTGGAAGAAAAGTTATGACCAATCTAGATAGCATATTAAAAAGCAGAGACATTACTTTGTCAATAAAGGTTCATCTAGTCAAGGCTATGGTTTTTCCAGTGGTCATGTATGGATGTGAGAGTTGGACTATAAAGAAAGCTGAGCGCAGAAGAATTGATGCTTTTGAACTGTGGTGTTGGAGAAGACTCTTGAGAGTCCCTTGGACTGCAAGGAGATCCAACCAGTCCATCCTAAAGAAAATCAGTCCTAGGTGTTCATTGGAAGGACTGATGCTGAAGCTGAAACTCCAATACTTTGGCCACCTCATGCGAAGAGCTGACTCATTTGAAAAGACCCTGATTCTGGGAAAGATTGAGGGCAAGAGGAGAAGGGGACAACAGAGGATGAGATTATTGGATGGCATCACTGACTCAATGGACATGAGTTTTGGGTAAATTCTGGGAGTTGGTGATGGACAGGGAGGCCTGGCTTGCTGCAGTTCATGGGGTTGCAAAGAGTCAGACATGACTAAGAGACTGAACTGAACTGAAATAATTTCCCGTACTGGTTGTACCATTTTTATATTCCTATTAGTCATATATGAGCTACGTTTTCCCCACATTCTCACCAACACTTGATGCTACCTGTCTTTTTTATTACGGACATTCTAGTGGGTGTGAAGTATCATCATATTGTAGCTTTAATTTGCAGTTACCTAATGACTAATGATATTGAACATATATTCATGTGTTTATTAGCCACTTATCTTCTTTAGCAAAATATCTACTTATGCCTTTAACCACTTTAAATTGCTATGTGTTTTCATATTGAGTTTTCTATACAATCCTACAAAAACCCTTTATCAATATATGATTTACAAATATCTCTGTGCTGTAGATGGGTTATATTTTCCTTTTTAAAAATCTTTTCCTTTTTAATGGTATATTTGGAAGCATAAAAAAACAAACACATGAAAAGATGCTCAACATCACTCATTATCAGAGAAATGCAAATCAAAACCACTATGAGGTACCATTTCACACCAGTCAGAATGGCTGCGATCCAAAAGTCTACAAATAATAAATGCTGGAGAGGGTGTGGAGAAAAGGGAACCCTCTTACACTGTTGGTGGGAATGCAAACTAGTACAGCCACTATGGAGAACAGTGTGGAGAGTCCTTAAAAAACTGGAAATAGAACTGCCTTATGATCCAGCAATCCCACTGCTGGGCATACACACTGAGGAAACCAGAAGGGAAAGAGACACGTGTACCCCAATGTTCATCGCAGCACTGTTTATAATAGCCAGGACATGGAAGCAACCTAGATGTCCATCAGCAGATGAATGGATAAGAAAGCAGTGGTACATATACACAATGGAGTATTACTCAGCCATTAAAAAGAATACATTTGAATCAGTTCTAATGAGGTGGATGAAACTGGAGCCTATTATACAGAGTGAAGTAAGCCAGAAGGAAAAACACCAATACAGTATACTAACGCATATATATGGAATTTAGAAAGATGGTAACAATAACCCTGTATACGAGACAGCAAAAGAGACACTGATGTATAGAACAGTCTTATGGACTCTGTGGGAGAGGGAGAGGGTGGGAAGATTTGGGAGAATGGCATTGAAACAAAATAGCATGTACGAAACGAGATGCCAGTCCAGGATCGATGCACGATACTGGATGCTTGGGGCTAGTGCACTGGGACGACCCAGAGGGAGGGTATGCGGAGGGAGGAGAGAGGAGGGTTCAGGATGGGGAACACATGCATACCTGTGGCGGATTCATTTTGATATTTTGCAAAACTAATACAATTATGTAAAGTTTAAAAATAAAAAAATTTAAAAAAATTAAAATTTGTTAAAATCCACTATACATATTTTCTTTTTATGAATTTGGTTGTCACTTTCCCACCCAAGAATTCTTTGCCTAACCTATGATGTCTTGTATTTTCTCCTAGAAGTTGTATAGTTTTAGTTCTTATATGTAGATATACAACCTATTTTGAGGTAAGATTTGTGTACGATGTAAGATATGGTTCTAAATTCATTTTATTGCATATAAATATACAACTGTCCCAATGGAATTTCTCTCATAGAATTCCCTTGCTGCTTCTGTTGAACACCAATCAGTTATAAATGTGAGGGTTAATTTTTATTCTCAGTTTCATTGATCTAGGTGTCTATTTTTATGTAAAACCACACTGTCTTAATTACTGTAGCTTTTAGTAAGTTTCCAACTGGGTGTAATGAGTCTTCCATCTTTGTTCATAGTTTTTGAAATTGTTACGAGTGTTCAGAGAGATTGCATTCTTATATAAATTATAGGGTCAGTTAGTCGATTCCTACAAAATTCTCTCTGGGATTTTAATTGTGATTATGTTGAATCTACATATCAATTTAGAGAATTTTCTTCTTAGTAATATTGAGTCTTCTGATCCAAGAACCTGAAATACCTTTTATTTATTTAGATCTTTAATTTTTCTGAATAGTTTTATAGTTTTCAGTGTACAAGTCTTTCACTTACTTTGTTAAATTTATTCCTAAGTATTTTGCTCTTTTTGATGTTATTGTGTGTGGAATTATTTTATAATTTCATTTTAAGGTTGTTCATTGTTAGTATATAGAAAGACAAACAATATGTGTATATTGGACTTGTATCCTGCAACCTTGCTGATCTCATTTATGAGTTCATATACTAAAAAATGTCCTTACTGTTTTCTATATATAGACTAATATTAACTGCATTAAATAAGTTATACTTCTTTTTCCCGCCCCCCCCCCCCCCAATATGGATGACTTTAATATCTTTCCTTTTTCTGGGACTTTCCTGGTGGTCCAGTGGTTAAGACTCTATGTTCCCAATACAAGGAGCATGGGTTTGATCCCTGGTTGGAGAACCAAGATCCATATGCCACACAGCCAAAAGAAAAAAAAAAAGAAATATTCTCAATCATTATTTGTTCAAATATTAATTTTTCTCAATTCTTTTTATTCACTCATTTAAGAACTTGTATGACATGAATATTGAACCATTACACTTTCTCCTAAATTTTTTTTAATTTATTTTTGTTGGAGACTAATTACTTCACAATATTGTAGTGGTTTTTGCCATACATTGATATGAATCAGCCATTGGTTTACATGTGTTCCCCACCCTGAACCCCTTTCCCACTTCCCTCCGCATCCCTTCCCTCTGTGTCATCCCAGTGCACCAGCCCTGAGCACCCTGTCTCATGCATCGAACCTAGACTGGTGATCTGTTTCACATATGATAATATACATGTTTCAATGCTATTGTCTCAGATCATCCCACCCTCGCCTTCTCCCAATTATACAGAGTGAAGTAAGCCAGAAAGAAAAACACCAATACAGTATACTAACACATATATATGGAGTTTAGAAAGATGATAACGATAACCATATATGCGAGACAGAAAAAGACACAGATGTATAGACCAGTCTTTTGGACTCTCCTAAATTTCTTTTAACCAAAATTTTGGTTTCTAATGGAACTCCTTTTTTTTCCCCACTCAGAAACAAGCTTCCTTGTCTTTTTCTGATATTTTTTTTTTAGTTCCACTTGCATGAAGGAGGCTGCTGTAATTGTGTTTATTTAGTTTATTTAGATTTATAGAGAGCCCTCATTCCAGCTTTAAGTCACTACTCTTCAGCTGTTCTGTTTAGTTCAGTTCAGTCGCTCAGTCGTGTCCAACTCTTTGCAACCCCATGAATCACAGCACGCCAGGCCTCCCTGTCTATCACCAACTCCCGGAGTTCATTCAAACTCATGTGCATCGAGTTGGTGATGCCATCCAGCCATCTCATCCTCTGTTGTCCCCTTCTCCTCCTGTCCCCAATCCCTCCCAGCATCAGGGTCTTTTCCAATGAGCCAACTCTTCGCATGAGGTGGCCAAAGTATTGGAGTTTCAGCTTCAGCATCAGTCCTTCCAATGAACACCCAGGGCTGATTTCCTTTAGGATGGACTGGTTGGACCTCCTTGCAGTCCAAGGGACTCTCAAGAGTCTTCTCCAACACCACAGTTCAAAAGCATTAATTCTTCTGCACTCAGCTTTCTTTGTAGTCCAACTCTCACATCCATACATGACCACTGGAAAAATCATAGCCTTAGAGAAGGAATAAATCCTAGACTCCTAAATTATAGAACCTATATCAATATTTTCTCCTCCCCAGGATAATGCAGGATTAATAAAATAGTTTTCCTTTTTCATGAGGAGTTCCCTTATGTTTTCTGAAAACTGGGGACTTCTATTATTTCTTCTGAGTTCAATTACTTATTTTATTTATGTACTTATTTTTGTTAAATTTTTATCTAGTATTACTATATGTTATGGAAGAGAAGAATCTGTGTTAGATCAGTTATTTATGATGCCAAAATCAGACATCTCCTCTTATGTATTCATTTTGTGCAAAATTAACTACAACTGCAATGAACATACCCAAGATAATCATTAAAAACTCAATAGTTAATGCTGTTATACCCAGTACATTTATATCCTACTAAATTCACAGTCTATAATCATTTACCAGAGTCTTATTATTGATAAACTCCCTTTTTAAGAAAAAACAAAATAATTTTTTCAAAAAATAAGAAGAATTTTTCTAAACTAATTACAAATTTCCTAAATTTGATTTATATCACCTCAAAGAATGTGGCAGAAGTAATCACTTCTTTTTAGAAATTATTTTATTGATGTCTTTTTAAACAATTTTTCAGCTCCCACTGAATTTCAGTAAGCTACTGCCATGTATCTGAGTGCTGCTAATAGGTAGGAAAAAAATGAAGAGTGGATATAAGAAGAGAACTCAAGTCATAAATATGCCAACTGCATATAAGCAACATTAATTACAGGCACTTGTGGATGACAGAAAATTAAAATACCCTTCTACAAGTTGCTTGAGTTTTAAACCTTCACTAGCTCTCTTTCTAATTTATTTCACTGTGTACTTTGGCAACAGTTTTATGACATTACTCTGAAGGTACCTAGAGTTGGAACATTAGACTCAGGAGTCCAAGTTTTAACATCACATATTGTCTTCTGTTGTGAGATTGCCCTTTCTCTTACAGTCTCTGGTAAGACCAAATGGCAGGAGAGAGTTAAACTGAAATTTTCTTAAACTTTTGCGTTTTCCTGGAAGTGGTCATTATAAATTTACATTATATTATGCTTAAATTACATACAGCATGAATGATTGATTTAACTTAAGTCTAACATTAGGCAGATAATCCTCATTGTATAAGATTTCTTGAGAGTGAGAAAATTATATGTGATGAGGCAGAAAGAATATGGGCCTGACAGTCAGAAAGGCAGGAGCTTTGTCATTCATCACCATGGAAGTTTTGGCACGTTGCAGGACAGGTTCCTCACTTGCAGAATAGATATGGTGTCTTCTTCTCAGGGTTGTTGTGGGAATTAAAAAAACAAAATAGATGTACAGCACTGAACTCAGACCTATGTGCTCAGTAAATATTCTTTTTTTCCTTGCTTTTCTAAAATATTAACTGTTCCAGTTAAAAGACACAGATTTTCCATTATGCCTTATAGGTTGTTTATAAGAAAATGATTGAAAATGAAAGATTTTCAAAAAGGTTGGATGTAAAACAATGAGAAAAGACATACCATGGAAAAAGAAAACAGGAGTAGCTATTATCAGAAAAGTAAAGTTTCAGACAGAACACATTATATTAGAGTGGGTCAGTTCATAAGATAAATGGTTCAAATCACTAGAATGATTTAATATTTCTAAAACTGTCGTACCTGTAAGTGGTTACAAACCTGCAATTTGTGTGATTTCTTTTCTCATATAAAAAAACTTACTTTTTTACTAAAATTTTTAAAAATTAATTCATGAAATTTAACAACTATATATCTGAAAATAATGTTGGAGGTTTCCTTTTCCAACAATTGTTACTGGCTTGGGGGCTAGGAGATAATGAATTGGTCAAGGTAGTGAACTGACCTCAAAGCCCCCATGTCTAATTTCACATTAAATATGTAGCTAAAGCTGATGGCCTTCTTTTCTTTTTTTTTCCCCATTGGCAAATAGTTAGCTTATAATATATATTAATTCAGGTGTACAACATAGTGATTCAATATTTTTATAGCTTATATTATACTCCTGCTCTTCCCTGGTGGTTTAGACAGTAAAGAGCCTGCCTGCAGTGCTGGAGACCTGGATTCAATTCCTGGGTCAGGAACATCCCCTGGAGAAGGAAATGGCAATGCATTCCAGTATTCTTGCCTGGAAAATTCCATGGACAAAGGAGCCTGGGGGTCACAGAGTCAGACAAGACTGAGCAACTAACTTTATATTATACTCTGTTAAAAATTATTACAAAATAATGGCTATATATCCCTATGCATAATTTTTCCTTGTTGCTCATTTATTTTATACCCAGCAGTTTGTGTCTCCTAGTCCCACACCCTTATCTCACCCTTCCCCACCACCCTCTCCCCACTGGTGACCACTAGTTTGCTCTCAGTATCTTTGAGTCTGTGCCTGTTTTATTTGTGCATTTGTTTTATTTTTAGAACCCAAATATTAGTGAAAATGTAGAGTATTTGTCTTTCTCCAGGTGGTGCTAGTGGTAAAGAACCCACCTGCCAATGCAGGAGACATAAGAGACAAGTGCTCGATCCTTGGGTCAGCAAGATTCCCTGGAGACGGGAATGGCAACCCGCTTCAGTATTCTTGCCTAGAGAATTCCATGGACTGAGGAGCTTGGCGGGCTACAGTCTGTGGGGTCATAAAGGATTAGATACAATTGAGGCAATTTAGCAAGATACAGAAGCAACCTAAGTATCTATCAACAGATGAATGGATAAAGAAGATATGATGTGTATATATATATATATATATATACACACACATATATATGCATACATACATAATGGAATATTACTCCTCCATAAAAAAAAAAAAAACATAAAATGCTGTCTTTTGCAACACTTTGGAGGGACCTCCAGAGTATTACGCTTAGTGAAACAAAGAGAATGACTATCTGTTTTTTTCTGTTATTTAATAAAATGTAATTCTATGCCATGTCTGTGATTGTCTTTTTCTATATAATTTAAAATGTTATCATTTGCATGTCATGATATTTGCCTAGTCTCTAACTTCCAACTTCTTGTCTGCATTTTCCCCATCTCTGTGAACTATTTTCAAGTGATGCTTGCTACCTTAGAGTTTTACCTCCAACCCCTTACCTCAGCCCAGGTATAAAAGAGGCTGTGGAAGGTCAATCCTTCCCCAACACACAGGCAAGACAAGACCTTCTGCCTAGGAAAACATCCATAACTATGGACTCCAAGGGATAGATAAAAAAAAAAAAAAAAGTGGAAAAGGTTCTGCAAAGGTCAGGCTTTTACGGACTCTTAAGGAGAAAATGTCTTTCCTTCTCTGTGGGGACATGAATGAGCTTTTTATCTAAACTAAGCTTGGAAGACCAAACAGCTGGAAAATAAAGAGCATTAATAATTTTCTCTTTGAGAAGTGTGACTATGAATTAAAAGAATGAGTCATATTCTACTGTTTAGTCTATGAAAGTAAGAACTGGTTTTCCCTTTGTTTCTTTTTCTCTTCCCCTGCTCAAAGGAACACCCAGATGATTTAAGCAGCCTTCGATTACAACATACCTAAAATAATAAAGCAATTGAGGGCGAAAAAAATCAGCTGAAGGTGTAAACCCCCTCCAGGCTGGATGACTGTGGCATATTTCACCCTCTCATTCTAAATCAATGCTAAGCAAAGCACAGAAATGTTTACCTTTGTCTGATCTCTAATTCCCTAAATTTATGTGGAATCATGCACAGATGCGCTGGAAACCAGCCTGGAAAAGCCTGGCATTTTAATTGATCCCAGAGCTTCTTGCCTCACGGCTCCTGCTGTGATGAAGTCTGCTACTTGTTCCAAAGATTCTCCGCCCGGTTGCCTAGCCACCGGCAGCTAGCCAATCAAGGTGTCCACAGGCAGCGGAGGAAGTAACCAATCAATTTTTTAATTTCCTTCTGTAAACGGGAGTGAATCAGGGTGGATTTGAAATCTCATTAGTCAAAAGTAAGATGTGTAGTGTGCATTTTAACATATGTATTAGTTGAATGCATTTGGCATTCATTCATAAATACTGATGAATATTTGAAAGCCCATTTCAGACAAATTTGAACTGTAAGCTACTAACTTAGTTTTTAAAATAAGCTTTATAGTCTTGCTAGCCTAATCTAATTTCAACAGACTAATTTAACACTTCCGTCTTTGAAAAATAGCTTATCAAAAGTTTCTTCTAGAGACAATGGTAACTTCTGCTTCTAAATCATCCAAATTCAGTGTAGTAAAACCATAGTTAACTTTTGGCTTTCATTCCCTAATCTACCCAGTTATCTGTTTGTTTTTGTTGTTGTTGGTATTGGTTTTCTCTCTGACTTTGACCCTTTTTCTCCATTCCCATGACCAATACTCTGGTCTAAGGCCCAGATTTCTTCACATTTGGATTCAGAATCAGCCCTTGGCTCTGGTTCCTCCAGTGCATTCTACAAGCCATCAACAGCTGTCATCACTTTAATCCTCTTCTGGAAAACCTTTCCTGAAATGCAGGTTGGCATGCGTTGAAGTCAGCACTTATCCATTGGTGTATTCCAGGAAGATGTCTTGCATCTCTGAGCCTGTTTTTTACATCTGTAAACATACAGATAATTCATTTAAGGGAGATAATGTCCATACTTTCTCTGGTTCATATTACATAAGTATAATTTATTGTATAAATGTATTACACATATATCTTCTATTATTTTATTTTCACTATTATTTGATGGCTCCTGTTTTTGTTAATGTTTTCCTTGTATTCTCACAGTCCTTCATAATCTGGTCTCCTTCTCACCCACATCATGCATCCCACAATCCTTTCCTCACCACCATGTACCCATCACTCTATCAGAGTGTCTCCTCACTGAGCTTTCGTTCATTGTCTTACACTCTTTCCTTATCTCCCTAACTCCTATTTGTCCTTCAGACCTCAAATTCAAGCACCACATCTTAGTGAAAAGTTCACTTATTATATACTTTCAAAGAACCATTTAAGACAACTGTTCTCTGTGTGTAACTGTAGGTTGCTTCAGTTCAGTTCAGTCGCTCAGTTGTGCCTGACTCTTTGCGACCCCATGGATTGCAGCATGCCAGGCCTCCCTATCCACACCAACTCCCAGAGTTGACTCAAACTCACGTCCATTGAGTTGGTGATGCCATACAACTACTTCATCCTCTATCATCCCCTTCTCCTCCCATCTTTAGTCTTTCCCAGCATCAGGGTCTTTTCAAAGGAGTCAGTTCTTCGCATCAGGTGGCCAGAGTATTGGAGTTTAAGCTTCAACATCAGTCCTTCCAATGAACACTCAGGACTGATTTCCTTTAGGATGGACTGGTTAGATCTCCTTGAAGTCCAAGGGACTCTCAAGAGTCTTCTCCAACACCACAGTTCAAAAGCATCAAATCTTTCGTGCCCAGCTTTCTTTGTAGTCCAGCTCTCACATCCATACATGACTACTGGAGAAACCAGAGCTTTGACTAGATGGACCTTTGTTGGCAAAGTAATGTCTCTGCCTTTTAATATGCTGTCTAGGTTTGTCATAACTTTTCTTCCAAGGAGCAAGCATCTTTTAATTTCATGGCTGCAATCACCATCTGCAGTGATCTTGGAGCCCAGAAAAATAAAGTCTGTCAATGTTTCCACTGTTTCCCCATCTATTTGCCATGAAGTGATGGGAGCGGATGCCCTGATCTTAGTTTTCTGAATGTTGAGTTTTAAGCCAACTTTTTCACTCTCCTCTTTCACTTTCATCAAGAGGCTTTTTAGTTCTTCTTCACTTTCTGCCATAAGGGTGGTGTCATCTGCATATCTGAGGTTAGTGATTTTTCTCCCAGCAATCTTGATTCCAGCTTGTGCTTCATCCAGTCCAGTATTTCTCATGATGTACTCTGCATATAAGTTAAATAAGAGGATGACAATATACAGCCTTGACATACTCCTTTCCTGATTTACCAGTCTGCAGTTCCATGTCCAGTTCTAACTGTTGATTCTTGATCTGCACATAGATATCTCAGGAGGCAGGTCAGGTGGTCTGGTATTCCCATCTCTTGAAGAATGTTCCACAGTTTGTTGTGATCCACACAGTCAAAGGATTTGGCATAGTCATTAAAGCAGAAATAGATGTCAGAACAAGGCCCAGTTTCCCCTTACTCAGTCTCTCCCATCAGGAAGATTCCATAAGCCTCTTATCCTTCTCCATCAGAGGGCAGACAGACAGAAAACCACAATCACAGAAAACTAACCAATCTGATCACATGGACCACAGCCTTGTCTAACTCAATGAAACTAGGAGCCATGCCACGTAGGACCACCCAAGACCGACAGGTCATGGTGGAGAGGTCTGACAAAATGTGGTCCACCGGAGACGGGAACGGCAAACCACTTCAGTATTCTTGACTTGAAAACCCCATGAACAGTATGTAAAGGCAAAAAGATAGGACACTGAAAGATGAACTCCTCAGGTTGGTAGGTGCCCAATATGCCACTGGAGATCAGTGGAGAAATAACTACAGAAAGAATGAAGAAACAGAGCCAAAGCAAAACCAACACCCAGTTGTGGATGTGACTGGTGCTGAAAGTAAAGTCCAGTGCTGTAAAGGGCAATATTGCATAGGAACCTGGAATGTTAGGTCCATGAATCAAGGCAAATTGGAAATGGTCAAAAGGTGATGGCAAGAGTAAACATCGACGTTTTAGGAATCAGTAAATGAAATTGGACTGGAATGGGTGAATTTAATACAGATGATCATTATATCTACTACTGGGGGCAGGAATCCCTTAGAAGAAATGGAGTAGCCATCACAGTCAACAAAGAGTCCAAAATGCAGTACTTGGATGCAATCTCAAAAATGACAGAATGATCTCTGTTTGTTTCCAAGGCAAACCATTCAGTATCACAGTAATCCAAGTCTATGCTACGATCAGTAATGCTGAAGAAGCTGAAGTTGAATGATTCTACGAAGACCTATAAGGCCTTCTAGAACTAACACCCAAAAAAGATGTCCTTTTCATATAGGGGACTGGAATGCAAAAGTAGGAAGTCAATAAATACCTGGAGTAACAGGAAAATTTGGCCTTGGAGTACAAAACAAAGCAGGGCAAAGGCTAACAGAGTTTTGCCAAGAGAACACACTGGTCATAGCAAACACCCGCTTCCAACAACACAAGAGAAGACTCTACACATGGACATCACTAGATGGTCAATACCAAAGTCAGATTGATTATATTCTTTGCAGCCAAGGATGGGAAGCTCTATACAGTCAGCAAAAACAAGACTGGGAGATGACTGTGGCTCAGATCATGAACTTCTTATTTCCAAGTTCAGACTTAAAGAAAGTAGGGAAAACCACTAGACCATTCAGGTATGATCTAAATCAAATCCCTTACAATTATATGGTGGAAGTGACACATAGATTCAAGGGATTATATCTGATATACAGAGTTCCTGAAGAACTATGGACAGAGATTCATGACATTGTACAGGAAGCAGTGATCAAGACCATCCCTAAGAAGAAGAAATGCAAAAAGGCAAAATGTTGTGTGAGGAGGCCTTACAAATAGCTGTGAAAAGAAGAGAAATGAAAGGCAAAGGAGAAAAGGAAAGTTCTGAATGCAGAGTACCAAATAATAGCAAGGAGATATAAGAAAGCTTTCCTCAGAGATTGATGCAAAGAAATAGAGAACAATAGAATGGGAAAGATTAGAGATCTCGTCAAGAAAATTAGAGATACCAAGGGAACATTTCATGCAAAGATGGGTGCAATAAAGGACAGAAATGGCATGAAGCTTACAGAAGAAATTAAGAAGAGGTGACAAGAATATACAATGGAGAAAAGACAATCTCTTTAACAAGTGGTGCTGGGAAAACTGGTCAACTACCTGTGAAAGAATGAAACTAGAACACTTTCTAACACCATACACAAAAATAAACTCAAAGTGGATTAAAGATCTAAACATAAGACCAGAAACTATAAAACTCTTAGAGGAGAACATAGGCAAAACACTCTCTGACATACATCACAACAGGATCCTCTATGACCCATCTCCCAGAATATTGGAAATAAAAGCAAAAATAAACAAATGGAATCTAATTAAAATTAAAAGCTTCTGCACAACAAAAGAAACTATAAGCAAGGTGAAAAGACAGCCTTCAGAATGGGAGAAAATCATAGCAAATGAAGCAACTGACAAACAACTAATCTCAAAAATATATAAGCAACTCTGCAGCTCAATTCCAGAAAAATAAAGGACCCAATCAAAAAATGGACCAAAGAACTAAATAGACCTTTCTCCAAAGAAGACATACAGATGGCTAACAAGCACATGAAAAGATGCTCAACATCACTCATTATCAGAGAAATGCAAATCAAAACCACAATGAGGTACAATTTCACACCAGTCAGAATGGCTGTGATCCAAAAGTCTACAAGTAATAAATGCTGGAGAGGGTGTGGAGAAAAGGGAACCCTCTTACACTGTTGGTGGGAATGCAAACTAGTACAGCCACTATGGAGAACAGTGTGGAGATTTCCTTAAAAAACTGGAAATAGAACTGCCTTATGATCCAGCAATCCCACTGCTGGGCATACACACTGAGGAAACCGGAATTGAAAGAGACACGTGTACCCCAATGTTCATCGCAGCACTGTTTATAATAGCCAGGACATGGACGCAACCTAGATGTCCATCAGCAGATGAATGGATAAGAAAGCAGTGGTACATATACACAATGGAGTATTACTCAGCCATTAAAAAGAATGCATTTGAATCAGTTCTAATGAGGTGGATGAAACTGGAGCCTATTATACAGAGTGAAGTAAGCCAGAAAGAAAAACACCAATACAGTATACTAACACATATATATGGAATTTAGAAAGATGGTAATGACAACCGTGTATGCAAGACAGCAAAAGAGACACTGATGTATAGAACAGTCTTTTGGACTCTGTGGGAGAGGGAGAGGGTAGGATGATTTGGGAGAATGGCATTAAAGCATGTATAATATCAAAAAATAAATAAAAGAAGAGGTGGCAAGAATACAAAGAAGAACTATACACAAAAGATCATCATGACCCAGATAATCATGATGGTGTGATCACTCACCTAGAGCCAGACAACCTGGAATGCAAATTTAAGTGGGCCTTAGGAAGTAACCACTACAAACAAAGCTAATGGAGGTGATGAAATTCCATTTGAACTATTTCAGATCTAAAAGATGATGCTGCGAAAGTGCTGCACTCAGTAAACCAGCAAATTTGGAAATCTCAGCAGTGGCCACAAGACTGGAAAAGGTCAGTTTTCATTCCAATCCCTAAGAAAGGCAATGCCAAAGAATGCTCAAACTACTGCACAATTGCACTCATCTAACATGCTAGCAAAGAAATGCTCAAAATTCTCCAAGCTAGGCTTCAATAGTACTTGAACCATGAACTTTCAGATGTTCAAGCTGGAGTTAGAAAAGGCAGAGGAACTAGAGATCAAATTGCCAACATCCGTTGGATCATGGAAAAAGCAAGAGAGTTCCAGAAAAACATCTATTTCTGCTTTATTGACTATGCCAAAGCCTTTGACTGTGTGGATTGCTTGTACAAACTAATTAATCAATGCCCACCTCTCCTACTATGCAGAAGTCTGTGAAATCAGGGACGGTTTGAGTTTAGGTTTACTGCTCTGATCCTAGGGGCTGATATGGTAAGTGTAGTGTAAATACATATTATGAGAATGTTGCTGAATTTCCATCAGTTGAAATGGCCTCCACTGTTTCTCTCCTTTTAGATCTTAAAAATCTTTTCTTTTGAGATCTTATTCTTTTTTCATCAAAGGAAATCAGTCTTTAACTACATATTAAGGATGGGCAATACGGAGAGATTATTTTCCTTAACTTCACAAAGACATTTTGGGTAAAGAGAGAAAAATAAAACTCACTCAAGTTTTTGTGTGTGTACTTGTATTTTTGTGTGTACAAGCAAGTACTTGTGTGTGTGTGTGTGTATGTATATGTGTGTGTGTATATGACAGAGAGGGAGAGAAAGAGAGCAAGTGCAGAGTGAAGGATGCGTGTAAGGAAGAACTAAAATGAGGCAGTGTGGTCTAGTAGGGAAAAACTCAAGAGATTAAGAAATAAGAAACTTCTCTCTAGGCTTCATTCCTTGTCTGGAATATAAGTCCATTGGACCAATATGTATTTAAGATGAAATAAGACTCTGGGCTAAGCAAAACATGTGAAAGTGTTAGCACATCAACTTTCTTTTTCTTTTAATTCCTTTTAGTGTAAGTATTTAGTAATCTGTAGTTAGAATGGTATCTTGCAATGTTCTTTTTTTAATATTAAGGAAGCTGTTTATTATACATTGTTTTTTAAAAAATAAGTATATGTCATATTCCAGTGATAAGAATTACACAAAATGCACACATGATATTTTATCTGTGATTACAAACTTGCCCCAGATTCTACTCACTGTCAAGCATGAAACTTATAAAATTCAAAATTTAGTCCTAATATCTTGATTCACTCAGGGTACATAGTAAGAAGAAACATTTGGGGCTTTATGCCAGATGGACTGTCAATCTCTAGAGAGTGTGCCCGGGGAATCTGCATTTACAATGCTACATTTACATATTACCCACACCACTAGCATTCTGGCAAGAGTTCCAACTTCTCTATCTCTGAGATTCAGGTCCCCCAGGCAGCAGTGCTTCGTTTTGTCTTAGAGGTTGACATGGGGTTTTTACGCGAAATCCATAGCTGAAATCTGTAAGCAATACAGTTGGACAACTTCTTCAATTAGACAGTGAATTTTGTGTTTTATTCAAGCATCTCTTTTGGTGTAGAAGTATATGGGCAGGTGTTTAAAATCCAGTCATAATTTATTGTTTTAAATCACCTGCACAAGCTTTTCTTCAAAATTTTTATTGAAGTATAGCTGCTTTACAAGGTCTAGTTAGTCTGCTGTATGGCAAAGTGAATCAGCTATACACATACATATACCCCATTTTCAGATTTCCTTCCCTTTTAGGTCACCACAGAGCACTGAGTTGAGTTCCCTGTGCTATGCAGTAGGGTCTCATTAGTTATATATTTTATACATAGTATCAATAATATAGTCAATTCCAATCTCCCATTTCATCCCACTTCCACTTTCCCTCTTTGGGTAATTTTCTCTTGAATGGAGTAACATTGATGTCTCATAGTGCCACAGTAGACTTTATAACCATCATTTTATATTTTTTCATTAATTCAATTAATGCATTGAACAAGAACTTTGCAATAGGCACAGTGTGGGGCATTGAAAGTAAAATGTGGAATGGGAGAGATGTGGTCTCAGTCCTCAGAAAGCTGTGGGTGTGGGCTACATCCAGTGAGAGTAAACTGCATATGGAGCCTACCTTTTTTAGAATTGAGATCTTGCATATTTCAATGTGTGCATGAATGCACATACGAATTGTCAGACAGTGTAATCTAATATATATTTCGGTATTTTTGTCATTTATATAAATGAAGCAAATGATTAACATAAATAGGATTCTTAATATGCATCAACACTTATGGAATATTTTATCTAATCTTCACAGCTATCTTATGTGATGGACACTATTATTCCCATTTTTATGAATGGGAAATCTGTGGCCCAAAGTGATTAAAACACCTGCCTGAAATCACATAAATAGTATGTCATATACTGGGGATTCCAAGCCAGGTCCTTTCTACTACCTCATAGTCTGACTTTCCTATGCTGTGCTTTTTCATATACTCCTATGTCCTTCACAACTACTGTTATTGCATAATAAGTGCTCAATAAATTCTTATTAAATTACTTTTTAGTAGAATCATGAAAGTTTATTTTAGAACAATGAATGTCATTATCTTTGTAGCTTATTGGTATTCTACTTTATTCCTTGGTACAGGCATAATGGTAATAGTAAGAACAATTGTTAGTTCAACAATTATAACATTTAACAACAATTATAACAATTAATGATGCTAAAGCTGAAACTCCAGTACTTTGGCCACCTCATGCGAAGAGTTGACTCATTGGAAAAGACTCTGATGCTGGGAGGGATTGGAGGCAGGAGGAGAAGGGGACGACAGAGGATGAGATGGCTGGATGGCATCACTGACTCGATGGACGTGAGTCTCAGTGAACTCTGGGAGTTGGTGATGGACAGGGAGGCCTGGCATGCTGCAATTCATGGGGTCGCAAAGAGTCAGACATGACTGAGCGACTGATCTGATCTGATAACAATTAACAATGCATAAGTCTTGAACAAACATTATGTCCTATGTTTATATGTATTAATTTACTTCATATAACATCCCTGTAAGTAGCTACAATTACTTTTCCCATTAAATGAGTTAGTGTATGAAATATGTTAAGCACATCTCCTGGTATAGTTTAGAAGTTCCACTGTTGCTGCTGCTGCTGCTAAGTCGCTTCAGTCGTGTCCGACTCTGTGTGACCCCACAGACGGCAGCCCACCAGGATCCCCCATCCCTGGGATTCTCTAGGCAACAACATTGGAGTGGGTTGCCATTTCCTTTTAGTAATGTTAATAGCCGTAATATTGTAATTATTATGTACACTTGCCTTTGAAGCGCATATAGTTTTAAGCTTGTTACTATTTGCCTCATGACCATGAAGATCTCCTATGCATGCATATGTGTGTCAATCTTCCCATAATTGATAAATGATCATAGAATTTTAGACAGAGTGGAATCTATAAAATAACGTCTTGAGAAATAATTTATTTTGCAAATTCCTTGGTAGTTTTATTCTCTCATGTCCCTCTGACCTCTGGTTGAATTCTGCTTAATAAGTTTTAAAGACATATATTCATTGTATAACTAATTTTTGGAAAATCTTGCTTTATATTTGATTGAAATCTGCATTCCTAGAATCGTAGGTGGTTCACAAGGGAAAAAAAAAGGGTGCACCCTTGGACTTTGAAATCAATTAGATTTGATTATCACTTACTGGCTGTGGAGCTAACTTATCAGTATCTCTGTACCTCATTTTCCTTTTCTGTTAACGGGATCGTCTTCCCTATGGCAGAGGGTTATCATGCTGTCTGGATGAGAACTGTTTACACGGTTATGAAGCACACGCACAGAGTGCTTCATACTCATTCACTTGGCCCTATTCCTAGCAGTCAGTGCCGTCTCCTCTAAGCCATGTTAGGCTAAGCAGGAAGCGTCTTAGCTCAATAAATGAAGAACTGTAGCTGCGGTGTCTACCAGGGAAATGTATGCTAGCTTCATTAGCTTCTATTAGATCGGGTTTGCCACATTGCTCATAGCTGGCCCTCCACAGCACCAAAGAGCAGAAACCCTCACAAAACTATTGACCTTACTTCCAAATGGCTACACAGTTGCACTCAGGCATAAATCAAATCTGAAAACAGATTCCCTGGAGAACTCAGCTACTAAGCTGTGCAGCAGCAACAGCCGCCAGGGTAGAGTGTGGGAGAAAGCTATTAGCTACTGTGGACTGGGAGACAGAACAGCTCATAATGTTGAGGATGGTCTAGACGAGAATGATGAGTATTGAATGTTGGGGAAAAAAAATCAATCCTCTCAATCTAGTGATGTAAATGATACTTCTAGGCAATAACATAAGAAGTGTTCAATGCACATTTTTTTTTCTGACCAAATGCATGTTTGATTGAATGAATGAATGAATGAATGACATAAGAGTACATAAGAGTGATTCAAAGGTGTATATTCACCATTTCTACTTCAAACCATCTATTCATGTATTTATCAGACCTACTCTATGTCAAGCATTATGATAGATGTGAAAGATTCAGATATAAGTATGACATAAAGTAATGTCTTTGCTTTTTAATAAGCAGAAACATTATTTTGCCAACAAAGGTCCATCTAGTCAAGGCTATGGTTTTTCCTGTAGTCATGTATGGATGTGAGAGTTGGACTATAAAGAAAGCTGAGCACCCAAGAATTGATGCTTTTGAACTGTGTTGTTGTAGAAGACTCTTGAGAGTCCCTTGGAATGCAAGGAGATCCAACCAGTGGACTGATGTTGAAGCTGAAACTCCAATACTCTGGCTACCTGATGCGAAGAACTGACTCATTTGAAAAGACCCTGATGCTGGGAAAGATTGAAGGTGGGAGGAGAAGGGGACAACAGAGGATGAAATGGTTGGATGGCATCACCAACTCAATGGACATGAGTTTGAGTAAAATCTGGGAGTTGGTGATGGACAGGGAGGCCTGGCGTGCTGCAGTCCATGGGGTTGCAAAGAGTCGGACATGACTGAGTGACTGAACTGAACTGATGATAAAAAGACTCAAATACATCTTAATTTAGTAGGAAAGGATGTGAATACGTGATCACAAAATGACATGTTTCGATTACTAAGGTCATAGTGGGAACTATATGCTACCCTGGTGGCTCAGATGGTAAACAAACTGTCTGCGATGCTGGAGACTTGGGTTTCATCCCTGGGTTGGAAAGATCCCCTGATGAATGGAAAGGCTACCCACTGCAGTGTTCTTGACTGGAGAATTCCATGGATGGAGGAGCCCGGCAGGCTACTGTTCAGAGGATCTCAGAGAGTCAGACACAACTGAGTGACTCACACACACACACACACACACACACACACACACACACATTGGGAACTATATTGGAGGAAAAAAATGTTTCTGCTGTAGGATCAGGAAGAAGAAATAAAACATTGAATACGATGTTTGAATTTGACCCTAAGGAGTGAGTAGGAGTTTTCCAGATAGGAAAAGAAGAGTAAGGAATACATCCCAATTGGAAGGAATAACAGTTACATTTACAAGTAGTTTGAAGAAAGAGAAAATAATCTAGGGTAAACAAGAGTTCATCGAGAGAAATATGTAGGATGCAAACCTTGAAAGTTGAAATAAGACTTGGATGGACTCTATATTGAAAAGAGAACTGTTCACAGTGGATAAATCTGACATTTGTCCATGCCTTCTAGGTTTTGTTCAATTTCTACCCAAGTTCATCCTTTGCTCACCGTATCCACTGGTCACTTTGCCTATATACAGTATCTTAAACTATTTGGCATTGCCACCTCTGGCCTGGAAAAATGCTGTCTTAGTCAAGGATCTTTAATTTCTTTCCAAAGCTGTAAAACACTTGGAGTAGTCAAATAATGTTACTGTTATGACTTTGTTAGATTAATGTTTGTAAAGTGGAGCACAGGATGACAAATGGCCAGCCTCTGTTCAACAAATGACCACAAGAGAAATTGATATAAAGGAGTGCATTACTTTAGGCCCCTCCTCTCGAGGGGCCACATATAGAAGTCAAGTCAGAGTACAGGTAGGAACAGAGGCTGGACCTGGGCTCAAGTTTTTTTGAAGTTCATGAATATAGCGCTTTTGGGTTCTTAGACCAAGGCCAAATTGTTCAATTTAAATGAAAACAAGAAGGGTTTTGGTAAGCTCCATGGGATTTTGTTGAAGGGCACACATGACCAAGTCCCTGGCAGGTGGAAGAGACTGTTAATCACAGGGCTGTTCGGAGAGTCATATCAGTAACTCATGTTCTGATTTGCACGTGACTCTAAAGACTGTTACTTAGAGAATGGACTTGCATGAGGTAGTAAGTGTCAGTTTCAGGCCACTGTAGGTCTCTTGGCCAAACAAATACATATTGAAGCAACAATACCATGGAGTAGCTTAGCTAAACTCTCAAAAGTTACATTTCCCTGGTCATAAAATTTCTCATCCGATCCCTTTTCTTTAAATTTTCCTTCACACTTTTCTTTCAAGTTTCCTTTTGTGAGTTTCCTCCCCTAATTTGAGAAGACATGGTTCATTCAGTCACTCATTTATATATATATATTAATTCAATAAGTGTTTATCAAACACCTATGAAGGACTGTTGCTCTGGTAATCCCTAGACATCATCGCATTTCCATCACATCTGCCTTATTCTTTCCCAGATAACTCTCATCCAATCATTTTGGTGTTTCTTATATAGGAATAAAAAACCAGAATCCCCCTTGCATACTGTTGCCTGGGTTGTTTCTCATTACTGGAAATTCGCAATTGCTCAGGTGAGGTTCTCAAGACTGAGATTTATGTGTCAGATTCATTTAACAAAGAAATCTATCATGGAAAATAATTCATTCTTAAGATTACAAGAGCCAACTATCAGAGTCCATGGTGAGGAGCACTGTTGATTTATCAAAGAATATCAAAGCAACCCAGAGTATTTATTCATTTATTTTTCCAATTTAGTAGAATCTTTTTTTTTTCTCTTTTTTTTTTTTTGGTTTTTTATTTTTTTAATTTTTTTTAATTTTTTATTTTTTTAAACTTTACAATATTGTATTAGTTTTGCCCAACATCGAAGTGAATCCGCCACAGGTATACCTGTGCTCCCCATCCTGAACCCTCCTCCCTCCTCCCTCCCCATACCCTCCCTCTGGGCCGTCCCAGTGCACCAGCCCCAAGCATCCAGCATTGTGCATCGAACCTGGACTGGCGACTCGTCTCATACATGATATTACACGTGTTTCAATGCCATTCTCCCAAATCTCCCCACCCTCTCCCTCTCCCACAGAGTCCACAAGACTGATCCATACATCAGTGTCTCTTTTGCTGTCTCATACACAGGGTTACTGTTATCATCTTTCTAAATTCCATATATATGCGTTAGTATACTGTATTGCTGTTTTTCTTTCTGGCTTACTTCACTCTGTATAATAGGTTCCAGTTTCATCCACCTCATTAGAACTGATTCAAATGTATTCTTTTTAATGGCTGAGTTTCTTATCCATTCATCTGCTGATGGGCATCTAGGTTGCTTCCATGTCCTGGCTATTATAAACAGTGCTGCGATGAACATTGGAAATAAAAGCAAAAATAAACAAATGGGACCTAATTAAACTTAAAAGCTTCTGCACAACAAAGGAAACTATTAGCAAGGTGAAAAGGCAGCCTTCAGAATGGGAGAAAATAATAGCAAATGAAGCAACTGACAAACAACCAATCTCAAAAATATACAAGCAACTCCTACAGCTCAACTCCAGAAAAATAAATGACCCAATCGAAAAATGGGCCAAAGAACTAAATAGACATTTCTCCAAAGAAGACATACAGATGGCTAACAAACACATGAAAAGATGCTCAACCCAGAGTATTTAGTATTTCACTGTGAATTGGCCAGTTTCCAAGAAATCCCAATTCTTTATTCAATCTAAACTGCAGTTTATGCATATCTTCTCTTGGGCTAGAAGTTATATACAGAAAAAAACACAAAATTTTGCATTTCTGGTATTATCCTTCCATGAAAATGAAATTTAATGGTACAAAATTTTGAATGACATTTGAAAAGCTTGAAAGTTTAATAACTACCAAATAATTCAAGAGCATTACAAAATGTAAGATACCTACTCTAAAGGATAATTTTGAAAAATAATATGGATATTCATATATACAAATCTTACATTTCTTATCTTTTCTGACTATACTCAAAATGTTTATCACTGCTTTTCAAACATAGGCAGTATGTCACTAAATCTATATTCTTTTCCATGGGATGCTCACTTAAAAATGTAAGGTGATACTCAAGTCCTTTAGAGTCTTCTTTTTTTTTTCAAAGAAGGCACACTACTATGACATACTACATAGACATACTACTATGTCCCTAGATTCTCAGTTGTTTCTCAAAAACCATGATATTCCTGGCCATTATCCTGGTCCTCCATTAGTTTATCAACTGAATTCACTAGGCAGCTCCAGTTGGAATGTTATTAGCTTGGAGAACAGCAGAAACTCCTGCTAATGTTAAAACACATTATTACTATTTATTAATGCTGTGTAAGATGGTTTTCATGGCTGTTTCTACAGGGTACAGACTAGTGAAGATGTCAAACACCCAACTTAATGCCAAAAATCTTGGGCAAAACTTGGAAGCGCAAATCAAGTTTAATGGACTGACAATACCTCATTAAATGAGCTAAAGTGGGGTGTCATGGTTTCGCTTAGATTTTCATCTTTTATTATTTTATTTATCTTTTCAGTTGTTTTTATTTCCTCAAGTTAGTGACCATATTTTTAACAGGCAGCATGAAGTTGTAGACATAATTAAAGAAGGCACAAAAATATCTATTCTCAGACTAACTCATCACTAATATGCAGCCTTAACAAGTCATTGAATCTTTTAGTGTCATATATTTTATTTATAACACCCATTACCTCCTCTATAAAATTACAATGAGAATCATGTGAAGTAGCATATAAAAACGTAGGTTATGGATTAGAAAACTCTGTACAGGTTATGTGACCGATTCTTCCACATTCACAAGCAAACATTCAGTAAATACATATGATTTGTTATGGAGCAGTATGTGTGTCTCTTCAGCACCAAAGGAGGTTATATATCATTGAAAATTATATTTATATATTTTTCTAAATAATTCAGTTTATACAGCAGGTATGGACACAGTGAAGAATGAGTAAAATATTTGTTTTTAAAGAGAAGGGGGTCTTAAAAACTGTAATTGCAATAATTTGATGTTCCCTGTCCTTGGGCTTTATTATGAGGATATTTTTTAAAAGCACTAGTAAGACGATTTTTGTAGCTTTTGGCCTAGAAGGAACAAGTCCCACAGTGATCACAATGTACTCCAGCCCTTCCTGCTCCATGAGTTTTACAATCCTGAGTTAAACAGAATACAGATGTCTGCAGATGAAAAGAAAACACGTGAAATTCTCACTCTCAAGCCAGAAGAATTCAAGCCAATCCAAGTGTGAAGGCTAATGTCACAGCTGAAATAAAAGTCAAGAAGGTAGCTTTGAATATAATTAAGATATGACAGTTTCACTCAGATCCAAACCCCAGGCACCTGAGAGTAGAATTTTCTCAAAAGGTGTGAAGGTGAAAATAAAATGTTTCTGGGAATTGGGCTGTGATCCAAAACTAATGAATTTCCCATTGAGTTACTAATCATCTAAAACCACGACCATCAGACAAGAGACCAGGGAGATAATAATTCCCATTAGAATTATTTGGACTTCTCCTCCCTTTGAGATCTGCAGAATCTATTCTTCTGGTAAAGAGGAGAAAAATAGAGTTTCAAAAAGAAGAGAATTTAGATCTTCTTTTAGAACTAGATTTGCATCTTTTAAGCATGCTGTTTTTGTTGACCCCTTGCCAAAATTGCCAGTCAACATTAAGAAAAAATGAGCATAATAGTTTAATTTTCACGTTGTACAACCAGGATGAGGCTCCTTTGTTTTATTTGAGCCAATCTTTTCCAGAAGATTTCAAGTTTTTAAAGGGTCACACAGAAAATAAACAAGAATAAATCAATGAGCTGAAAATTTTTAGTTAATTGTGTTTATTTTCACACACATACACACACCATAAGACATTAATTTTTATCTCCTCTTAAAGAAAAGGAAAGATTATTCAACAAAGTCCCGCCCAGGAAAAGTACTAAAGAGAAAAGTTGATTGCAGAATGGAAAAGAAAAAGGGAGAAAATAAAAAGAAAGAGGCAAAAACAATAAAGAATAAAAAAGAAGAAGCTGGAGACAGAAAAAGGAAAGAAAGCAGAAGAGAGAGAAGGAGAAAAAGGAAAGACTAAAATTTGGGTGCTGTCACATGTCTTTTAACTGATCCTTAAAGTCAATTTACATCAAGCCAATTAATGTAACCAATAATTTGGCCACTTGATGCGAACAGCCAACTCATTGGAAAAGACCCTGATGCTGGGAAATATTGAGGGCAGGAGAAGCAAGGGGTGTTAGAGGACGAAATGGTTGTATGGCATCACTGACTCAAAGGACATGAGTTTGAGCAAGCTCCGGAAGATAGTGGAAGACAAGGAAGCCTAGTGTGCTGCCGTCCATGGGGTCACAAAGAGACATGACTGCGCTACTGAACAACAGCAATAATGTATTTGGGCTCCAGCTATGTGCCAATGTCTAAAATAGAGACCTAGATGAATATACCAGAGAACTGGTACCTGCTTTATGGAGTTTACCATCTACTGAAGAAATAGGCTGTAAAATAAGGAGAATCTGTATTTGCAAAAAATAACTACGTCCAGGCACAATGATAGGTGCTTGCAATATGTCATTATGTCCTTGCATTGTCAGCACCAAAGGCATGCCGTCACTTCTGTTGAGCCCTACTCTTTGCTACCCTATAGACTGCAGCCTGCCAGCCTCCTCTGTCCATGGGATTCTCCAGGCAAGAATACTGGAGTGGGTTGCCATGCCCTCCTCCAGAGGATCTTCCTGACCCAGAGATCAAACTTGTGTCTCTTATGTCTTCTACATTGGCAGGTGGGCTCGGGCTCTTCTCACTAGCACAGGTGTGAAGCCTATCAGCCCTACATTCCCCCTTTATAAATGAAGAAACTGAGGCTCAAAAAGCCTTCAAATAAATCTGTTGATGGAAGCCAGGTTAAAACCCAGATTTATTTGATGGCAAAAACCATGCTTTTTCCACTATATCTTGTTTACAAGGTAATGTTTCTGGAGAGAATAATTTACCCTACCTGAAAAAAGTCAATGACCACTGTTTTCAACTCTTTAATTTCTCCAATGTTCAAGAGCTGATTTTAGTGCAGTACTTATTAAAAATATAATTGCAAAATGCTAACTCAAATTATTGGTCAATGAGAGGTTCAAAAGTCAAGAAAGTATGGAAAACGCTGCAATGCATATACTTCTTTTGAAAATTCTCAGGGTCATAAGTCTATTAAAATATCTAACGTCTGCCACTGAATTTTGTTTATTGTGTTTCCGAGATTTACTAGGTCATGAAATATTCTCTTGGAAATGCTGATTTAGAGGCCACATTTTAAATTAGATATTTAGTGCATCTCACAATAGAGTGCTATCAGTCATGATCAGAATTATAAGTGTTTCTTTTTCTTTTTTCCTGAATTAATCTTTATACCAAAATGATAGGTTACTAGTACATTAAGCCAAAGTTAATGGGTATTGTTAATGGTGAGTACTTGCTTGACTTGTTACGAATCAGGGATTGCCATTCTTATTTTTGCAGCATCCAAGTGTGTGTCAAGAGGGTTTCTAAATTGTACAAACCATAATTCACTATTATTAATATAAGGTCATGAAAATAAGCAATTATAGTTATATTTATACATATAACTACAACTAAAATTCATAATAACCAAATATTACTATTAGGGAAATATCTACTTCATACCCATCTTTTAATTTTTAATGAAAAAATATGGCATTAATATTCAAACCAGTCACTCATTATTGATTTTTCCATTAATTTTTACTTTTTGTCATTAAAGCAAAGCATGTTCATTGTAACAAGAAATTCAATGAGTACATTAGAGAATGAGAAAAAAAAATTAAAGGTCCCCTTCTCCACCCTCAAAAGCTACTTTTTGTACCAGAAGTAAATACCTTCTTGCTTTAGTTCAGTTCAGTAACTCATCTGTGTCCAACTCTTTGCAACCCCATGGACTGAAGCATGCCAGACTTCCTGTCCATCACCAACTCCCAGAGCTTGCTCAAACTCATGTCCATCGAGTCGGTGATACCATCCAACCATCTCATCCTCTGTCTCCCCCTTCTCCTCCTGGCTTCAATCTTTCCCACCATCAGGGTTTTTTCAAATGAGTCAGCTCTTTGCATCAGGTGGCCAAAGTACTGGAACTTCAATTCAGCATCAGTCATTCCATTTAATATTCAGGACTAACTTTCTTTAGGATTGACTGATTTGATCTCCTTGCAGTCCAAGGGACTCTAAAGAGTCTTCTCCAACACCACAGTTCAAAAGCACCAATTCTTCAGTGCTCTGCTTTCTTTAAGGTCCAACTCTCACATCCAGACATGACTACTGGAAAAACAATAGCTTTGACTATATGAGGCTTTGTCGGTAAAGTAATGTCTCTACTTTTTAATATGCTGACTAGATTTGTCATAGTTTTTCTTCCAAAAGGCAAGCATCTTTTCATTTCATGGCTGCAGTCACCATTTGCAGTGATTTTGTAGCCCAAGAAAATAAAGTCTGTCACTGTTTCCATTGTTTCCCCATCCATTTGCCATGAAGAGATGGGACGGGTGCCATAATCTTAGTTTTTCTAATGTGGAGTTTTAAGCCAACTTTTCACTCTTCTCTTTCACTTTCATCAAGAGGCTTTTTAGTTCCTCTTCGCCTTCTGCCATAAGGCTAGTGTCATCTGCATATTTGAGGTTATTGACATTTCTCCCGGCAATCTTGATTCCAGCTTGTGCTTCATCCACTCTGGCATTTCACATGATATACTCAACATATAAGTTAAATAAGCAAGGTGACAATATGCAGCCTTGTCATACTCCTTTCCCAAGTTTGAACTTGTTCATTGTTCAAATCCAGTTCTAACTGTTGCTTCTTGACCTACATACAGATTTCTCAGGAGGCAGTTAAGATGGTCTGGTTTCCCCATTTCTTTAAGGATTTTTCACAGTTTGTTGTGATCCACACAGTCAAAGGCTTTAAGCACAGTCAATGAAGCAGAAGTAAATGTTTTTCTCTTGCTTTTTCTGTGATCCGATGGATGTTAGCAATTTGATCTCTGGTTCCTCTACCTTTTCCAAATCCAGCTTGAACATCTGGAAGTTCTCAGTTCACGTACTTTTGAAGCCTCGCTTAGAGAATTTTGAGCATTACTTTGCTAGCATGTGTAATGAAGGCAATTATGTGATAGTTTGAGCATTCTTTGGCATTGCCTTTCTTTGGGATTGAAATGAAAACTGACCTTTTCCAATCCTATGGCCACTGCTGAGTTTTCTAAACATGCTGGCATGTTGAGTGCAGCACTTTAACAGCATCTTTTAAGATTTAAAATAGCTCAGCTGCTTGTATTTCTAGAAAGGTACATATATATGCATGTAGATTTTTTAAAATAAAAAGATCATTTTGTGCACATTGTTGCATAATGATTTTGACCCTTAATTCTATATCCTGATTATCTTTCCACAATCAAGACATTTTAAATTACCTTATTTTAAATCAGCCTTATCAAGGGGACTTCCCTTGTGGTCCAGAGGTTAAGACTTTGGCTTCCAATGCAAGGGATGCAGGTTCAATCCTTGGTCTGGAAGCTAAGATCTCACATGCCTGGTGGACAAAAAACAAGGACATAAAACAGAAGTACTATTATAACAAATTCAATAAAGACTTAAAAATGGTCCATATCAAAAAAATCTTACAAAATATGAATCAATTTTATTGAGATTTAACTTACATATAATAATATTCACCAGTGTTAGGTGAACATTTTATGAATATTGATAAATATGCATAGTTAATATAGTAATTGGCACAATCATATTTACATTGTTATAAAAGATCTCCTTGTGTTCTTTTTCAATCAATTTCCATCTCATACAGCCGGTCTCTATAAACCATGGATCTGCTTTCTATTTCAATTGGTTTTACCTTTTCTAGAAATTCAATGAATTAAATCATACAACTTGTAATCTATTGTAACTGGCTTTTTTTTCACTCGGCAAAATATCCTTGAAGTTCATTCAAGTTTTTACATATATTTAACACATGATATTAATAGTTCATTTCTTTTTATCAAATATTATTCCATTGTATGGATATACCACAATTTGTTTATCCACCTATTATCTTATGGACATTTGGATGCTGTCGAGTTTTTGGCTATTGTAAATAAAACTACTGTGAACATTCAAGCATAAATATTAGCATATATACATTTTCACTTCTTTTGGGCAAATAAATAGCTAGAGATGTAATTGCTGGTTTATTTGGTAAGTGTGTGTCAGTGACAGACTTACAAAACGTTTTCTATCAGCAGCAATGTTTGAAAGGTCCAGTTGGTCTATATCTTTCCCAAAGCTGGAGTTGTCAGTGTCTTAATTTTTGGCTTTTCTTGTGGCTGTATAGAGATGCCTCATCATGTTTGCTTTATTTTGCACTTTTCTAATGACTAATAACTGTTCATCTTTTATACGCTTATGTACTATTCCAGTATTTCCTTCGTGAAGTGTTTCTTCAAAACTGTTGCTCAATTTTAATCAGATTATTTTTATTGTTATTGATTTGTAAGAATTATTCATATATTTTGAATACAAATTCTTTATCAGATAGGTATATGTTTTCCAAATATTACAATCTGTGGCTTGCCTTTTGATTTTCCTCACAACGTCTTTTGAAGAATAATTTTAAAATTTTAATTGCATCTAATTTATAGCTATTTCATTTATTATCTACTGCTTTTTTCTGTCCTAGATAAGATGTCTTTGCTTAACCCGGAATCACACAGGTTTTCTCCTTGGAGTTTCATATGTGTGATTTTTTTAATTATAAGATCATTTTGATGTGGACCATCTCCTTTTTTTAAAACTCTTCATTGAATTTGTTGCAACATTGCCTCTGCTGTTCATTTCTTGGTTTTTTGGGCAAGAAGCTTGTGTAATCTCAGCTCCCCAGTGAGGGATCAAAGCCACACCTTTCACATTGGAAGGTGAAGTACCAACCACTAGAGCACCAGGGAAGTCCTTATAAGTGTGATGCTTACCTTTAGCTTTATTACCCAAGCTAATCTTTGTATGTCTTATAGAGTAATAAGGAAGGTTCATTTTTTGTGTGCATGGATATCCAATTTTTCCAGCACAATTAGAAAAGACTATGTTTTGAATTATTTTGGTGACTGTTGAAAATCAATAGAGGATATTTGAGGGGGCCTAATTCTGGACTATTCTGGCCACAGTGTATATTCTATGTTTACATTAATACTACACTACCTTGTTTACAGTAGCTTTGTATCAAGTCTTAAAACCAGGTAGTACAAGTCTTCCAACTTTATTCTTTTTCAAACTTATTTTTGTTCCTTTATGTCCTTTACATTTTCATATACATGTTAGTTAGCTTATGAATTTCTACCCAAAAAGTCAACAGAGATTTTAATTTGAATTGTTTCTGTCAATTTAGACAGAACTTATATATTAATGATCTTGAGTCTACAGTCTGATAGCATTTTTTAGATTTTGTTTAATTTCTCTCAGCTATATTTCATAGTTTTCAGTTCACAGATAAAAACACTTACTTTGTTAAATATATTTAGAAGTATTTCACAATTGTGTTGCTATTGTTTTTCAGTAAAATTTCTGTTTTTTGCTAGTAGAGAGAAATGCAATTGATTTACCTGTTAAAATACAAGTACGCATGTATATATTTCTATATTTCTTGTACTCATGATATTTATAAACTCACTTAGCAATTCAGGTAACATTTTTGGTGGCTTCCATAGGATTTTCTATGTAAACATTAGGGTCAACTGGATATAATACAATTTTATGTCTTCTGTAAGTCTCCTAATTTGATACTGAATAAAAGTTGAGAGATGACATTCTTGTCTTTTTTTCTAAACTTAGAGAGAAAATATTCACCATAGTTGTGATGTTAGTTATGGGTTTTCACAGATATATTTTATCAGGTTGGGCATATTTTTATTTCTGATATGCTGAGATTTTTTAATTTATCACTCATGGATATTGAATTTTGTCAAGTGCTTTTTCTGAATCTATTAAGATTATCATATAGTTTTTACTTTTTAACTTGTTAATATGATGGTTATAATGATTTATATATGTGCATACTACAGAAAAATTAATATGATTCATACATTTTATATGTATTGTTCTATAACTTGTTTTTGGCATTGTGCACATTATTTTTGCACAAATTATTTCTTAAACAATATTTCTAGAAATGGAATCTCTAGGTTTAGGTATATGTGCATTTACTATTTTGACAGATATTGTCAAGTTGCCCTCCAAAGAAGTTTCAGTAAGCATCTTACTTATAAATATTAAAAAAAAGTATCTTTACTTTCAGTAATACTGCTGCTAAGTCGTTTCAGTCGTGTCGGACTCTGTGTGACCCCATAGACGGCAGCCCACCAGGCTCCCCCTTCCCTGGGATTCTCCAGGCAAGAACACTAGAGTGGGTTGCCATTTCCTTCTCCAATGCATGAAAGCGAAAAGTGAAAGTGAAGTCGCTCAGTCGTGTCCGACCCTCAGCGACCCCATGGACTGCAGCCTTCCAGGCTTCTCCGTCCATGGGATTTTCCAGGCAAGAGTACTGGAGTGGGGTGCCATTGCCTTACCAGCAAATGATTAATTCTTTGTCAGTGTTACAAGCATTGTACTTTCTTGTTTTAATTTGCCTTTCTTTAATTATTCATTTGGAAGGATTAGAATGATGTCATGATATCAAACACGTGCTGATTTGCTATTCCACTTCCAGAAGGTTGAGCGTGAGCGCTGTCAGCACAAGAATAGTACCAGCTACCACATGAGAAGCGTTTGCCCGGCACCAGACCCTGCCTTAAGTACTTTTCTCATATTATATCATTTAATTATCACCACAACTCTATAGCCTTGGTAATAGAGAAAATAAGATATTTGCCTAGTTGCCCAGCTCCTAGAGGAAACTGCCCATATTTCTCACATGTTGGGACCAAGCAAAAACCAAACTAAAACGTCAATCCTGTCTAACAAAATAAGAATTAATTCCCAGCTTCAAATCTTCCTAAAGACAAATTAAAGAGTCAGCCAAACAGGGTCGCTAACAATTCACTATTTCCTAAGGCAAGCATATTTTCTCATTTCTTTTTTCTAAATACAAAAGTGCTACTTCAACGCCAATTTCTCCGTTTTATTCCTAAGCTTTCAAAACAAGTGCTCAATCAAATATCTAATAAGAGTGTTACAATGATAAACGGTTTCATTTACAGGCCTCTGTACATCCCTAACCCAACTCATTAGGTCTGAAGTGGCACAATTAGAGCAGTGTGGGGGATGGTCTGCCAGCGTGGAGACCAGAGAGCTGGTGGGAACCACAAATTTAATTTTTATTTGTGGTGCTTCACTTCCGATTTCTTCTCTTTTCTCTTCCAATCAGAGCTGTAAACTACTTTTTACGTGCCTTCTGCAGCCTTCTCTGACTTCCCTGAGGAACTTAGGGAAGTTGTTTTCCTCTCTATGAATGTGCCATTTCTCCTCCCATTTCATTGTGTACAGCTACAGAGGTGAAATAATTGAAAGCTCTCTCTCTTTTTATTCTGGTAGAAAAGGAGATCTTTTTTCCTGCTGACAGTGGGGTCTCAGAGGCCAGACTCTGTTTGTACCAGAAACTTGTTTTTCTAAACCTCAAAACACTTCACCATATGTTCAGCTCACATGTTCTCCCGGCTGGTTAATTTAACCCATGCAAGGCTCCCCTGTGCTTAGGGTGAGAACTGGAGACATAGCCTGTTTGTGAATTATTATTTATGGGGATGTAAATTCACAGGTCACTTGCCGTGACCCCTGGGTGCTTCACTGAACTGTGAAAGACACCTCTGAGGAGTGATTACAGATGAAAGGTATTTGGAATTTAAAGATGAAAAATAATACTCAGGTCTGACACCTAGAGTTTTGTTTAGCTCATATTCAGTTCATGAATTTAAAGCAAAACATACTTCTAAAAATTATCCACTTGTGGTGTACATCGGTGACATCCAATCTGTTCCAAATTGTCAGTTTACACAAGTACATATCATGTCACTGGGTGACATAAATATGAGACAAAGAGAGGTGACAGAAAAATTAGAGTAAGAAATAAAAGAGAGTTGTTCCCAAAATATATGCTATAGAATTCTACGTCATTACTAGAAAAATGTCATATATTTGATTCTAAGGTTCCTAGCAACTGAAGCACAAACTTAAACAAGGCAAGATTTAACATTTGCTATAGAGATAAGATATAAGCTGTATAATTTATCAGCAGTATATTTTACCCGGCGCTGAGATCTGAGATAAGTTTTTCTGGAGCTACACATTAAGGGTTCTCAGTAAGAGGATTTTCAGTGATATAATAGTGATCAACATCTTCAATCACATGCCTATAATCAATATGACAACAAATTCTTTAAAGACACTTGAAGGAAGGTTAATCACTTTCATATCAGTTGCAATTTAATAAAAGTATTTTTATTGAGGAGGGTTAAAACAACATAGTCCAGGTACTCTCTTTGTTCAAATTGTCAACAATTCATAGGAGAAAAATGATTGGAAGATTACAAAGGTAGTCCTCTATGCATGTTATTTCTTACAAACAAACTTTTGTTTATAACTGAGTTCTGTAACTGTGTTATAACTCAGTTATAGATGTGTTATATATATAATGTATATGTATATATAATGTGTTACAACCCAGTTATAGAACTCAGAATAGAACTCAGAATATAACCTATGTTATATTCTCTAGCAGGAGCTCAGAGTGCAGGTATGTTATGATTATTAACTGACTAGAAAGTAGAGCTAATGTTTTAAAAGGCTGTCATTAAGAAATGTGTTGTTTGTTTTGGTTTGTGTTTATTGCTTCCAGGCTGGAAGCTATACTGGACTGAGTGGAGCAGGAGTGAGCCTGCCTGTTGCTCAAGCTGTGGAAAGCTGAGCTCCAGAAGAGGTTGAGGATTTACGGGAAGGTAAACACAGGGGCTGCTGGAGTGAGAATAGTCCTGGGGCCCCATGATGCTAATACTGCCCTGCTCACCTCTCTCCTGGGCCAATCAGGGTTGAGAGTGGCATCTACCTCTACCAGGGCATCACCTCTACTTTCTATGATAAATTTGGGACAGTCTAGGATGCTGAAAGAGGCTAAAGCAATTCCCTCAATTCCAAATCCCTTTTGAATCCACTATCCCCAAGAAACTCTGGATCATAAATGAATCTTATTATATCAGTCCCTTTCTAAGTCATGGAGACTTTGAGACCCCGAGGAAGCTATGAGCCCTCTTGCCTTCTCCTATCACCACCCTACTTGGAACTCCAAACACTGCTACGTAGTACCCTGTGCAGTATTTTGGGCAGTTTTGGAGGATTTATGTAACCCCTGATAACCAGATGAAGAACCCTGGTTTTAAAGACTTTGCAATTTACGGGAAAGTGAAGATGACCTTTAAATGGCGCACTGTCCCCAGATAGGCTGTGCCTCCCTCTGTGTGCCTCTGCTCTCTTTTAGGCTCATCTCCACTCTTCTTTCTCCGACCCCAAGACCCTAAGTAGTTTTAGTTTCTTAAACCATACCGTGTTGAGTCAGGTCTTGGCCTATTTGATTTCGCCCTTTCCTATTCCATTGTCTTGGTGAGCTCTCACAGCGCCTTACAGAGCCAGCTCTGGGAGTGACTTCAGCATAGTTGCCTCTCCTCATTCCGCTCACATTGCTCACTTACCTCTTTGTACCTACCTTTGTGCACACTGTACACACTTCTACAGAGCACTGACCGCTCTCTATTACAATTATTAATTGACATGTGGGTCTCTGATATTAGATTTAAGAGCACCAATGATTTCCTGGGCTTCCCTGGTGGCTCAGATGGTAGAGTCTGCTGGCATTGTGGGAGACCTGGGTTCGATCCCAGGGTTGGGAAGATCCCCTAGAGAAGGGAATGGCATCCTACTCCAGTATTCTTGCCTGGAGAATCCCGTGGACAGAGAAGTCTGGTGGGCTATAGTCCACAGGGTTGCAAAGAGTTGCACACAACTGAGTGAGTAACACACACAGTGGTTTCTTAGTCTTCTCTGTATTCCTAGAATATAGTTTATTTCCTAAAATGCAGTCGTTGTTTAAAAGTCTTCTTAGTTTCTTAGCAACTGTTCAGAGTCTTACAGTCATCTTGTTGTGGATTAAAGCAGAAGCTCTGAGAGTCATTCATGGAGTCAAATGCTGTTAGACATTCCAAGGCTAAGATTTATAATATTTTGGAACATGTTCCTGCCCAGAAAATTGGTTTGGCCAGATATTTTAGTGTGTTAAAGAGGAATATTTATAAGGAATCTGATTTAATTAAGGTACATTCCCCATGATTAGCTGCCAGACACTGTAATTACCAGCTTGGACGTGTTACAGGAATGTCTAACACTATAAGATTTTGTAGAGTGGCTTATTTTCACCCTCATTTTGAAAATGTATAATCATCAGTAAAATTATTTGAAATATTTTACAAATGGGTCATGGATTGATAACTTGATATTCTTCCAGACTGGAGGAAAGAGAATCTTTGCTGACAATGTCTCATCATGCTGTGTGATGTAACAAACAGGAAAAGGAAGGGCTTAATTTCAGCAAGTCACCCACTAAGTGTTTTTAACCTCTTTTTTAAAACAAATTATGAAATGGGCTAAGTTACATGGCGAGAATTGAGTGAGATAAAGGGTGGAGAGAAGTATGGGATGTTTAGCAGGACTGGTTGGGAGACATTCTTCAGAGTTGCTTATGCTAAAAGCGTGAAGCTAAGGGGCAAGATAGAGACAGTGACCCCTGAGAAGGATGAAATATGATGCTAGCCGATTAAGGCAGAGTGGTCTCTAATTCTTTTTGCAAAATTACTCCATTGCTTTCAAATCTTCTGGAATAGTTAAGCAATTAGAGGGACTCAGTAGAGTAGAGTGATTAGAACATTGTTTTGAATTCAATTCTTGACTCATCCACAAATTAATATCTACTATCTGGAAACTTTAATAAGATGATGGGCACAGAGTGTGTGTATACAGTTTTATTCATCCTTAGAACAACCCCATAGAAGCAAAGACATTGTTTTGTAAGTTTTTGTATTATTTCCGTTGCACAGGTGAGGAGACTGAGGCTTAGAAAAGGTAACTAACGTGTTAAGGTAAGACAGCTTCTAAGTGGCACCTGGATGCAAATCCAGGTTGCTTCTGACATAAACGATGTCACCACACTGCCTCTTAAATTTGTTGAGCTTTACACCCCTTATCAGGGAAACAGAGGTAATGATTTCTCCTCTCTGTCTTGCTGAGAGATTTAAACGAGATAAAGTGTGAAACGTATTTCATAATAACCACAAAATCTTGCTAAAAATAAAGAAACTGATCTCCAAGTAAGGTGTGTGTGTATGTGTGTTTTCTTGCATCAGTCTAAGTGAACCGTGTTTTACCTGCTCACATGGAGGGGCCAAGGGAAGCTGACTGGCAGCTGGCAGGCAGCCTTGGTTTACATGATTTGGTTTACATGACTCCGGCGCAGGGCTCCAAAACCAGCGAGTGTGCAAATCAGTCAGACTCTGAGCTGCATGAGTCGGATACATAGTCAGGATGGAGATATGATGAGGTAACTTGTACCCACTGTTTGTGCCTTTTAAGAAGCCTATAAAGAAAGCAGAAACAACATTCTACTATTTCTACTATGAAATAATTGCCTGGATTTACACCAGGGAAAAATGGGAAATGGAAAGAAGGACTTGGACTAGAATAAAAGATCTGTTTATTTTGCTTCTACTTCATGAATACCCAAGGGCAAGCTGGAAAACTTGTTTGGAAAGACAGCTAAGGGAGTAAAGAAGAGATACTTCTACTATTTAGGCAGAGGTGTTTCAAAAATTCTCCCTTAATGGGGGCTTAGTCTCTCTCATTCTCTCTCTCTCTCTCTCTCTCTCTCTCTCTCTCTCTCTCTCTCTCACACACACACACACACATACACACACATGCATACACACACAGAGAATTGCTACAGAATAATTAGGATACAAATTCCACACTATGTCTCAGAGGTAATAATTCAATTAGCCTTCAGTGTAGGCTTCTCTGATGGCTCAGTTGGTAAAGAATCCGCCTGCAATGCAGGAGACCCCGGTTCGATTCCTGGGTTAGGAAGATCCTCTGGAGAAGGGATAGGCTACCCATTCCAGTATTCTTGAGCTTCCCTTGTGGCTCAGCTGGTTAAGAATCTGCCCACAATGCGGGAGACCTGGGTTGGAAAGATCCCCTGGAGAAGGGAAAGGCTACCCACTCCAATATTCTGGCCTGGAGAATTCCAAGGAGTGTATAGTCCATGGGGTAGTGAAGAGTCAGACAGGACTGAGTGACTTTCACTTTCATTTTCTTTTCAGTGTTACATAGTTGATAGCTTATAGATTTAGTGATCAGACATACTTAGTGTAAAATCACAGTTCTACTATATGTATTATATTTGGATACTTGATACCCTGAATCTCTAACTTGTTCCATGACTGACCCATGCTGTACTGCTCACTTCATTTTCTTAAATTCTCTGGTCACCAATTTCCCTTCTTTTATTTTTTTTTTCCCTTCTTTTATTTCCAAATATATTACCATCTCTCTGAGTTGTCAATCCTTAATATGCTTCTGATTAAATGCTGCTGCTACTGCTGCTGCTAAGTCGCTTCAGTCATGTCTGACTCTGTGTGGCCCCATAGATGGCAGCCCACTAGGCTCCTCTGTCCCTGGGATTCTCCAGGCAAGAATACTGGAGTGGGTTGCTATTTCCTTCTCCAATGCATGAAAGTGAAAAGTGAGAGTGAAGTCGCTCAGTCGTGCCCGACTCTTAGCGACCCCATGGACTGCAGCCTACCAGGCTCCTCCGTCCATAGGATTTTCCAGGCAAGAGTACCTTCTCAGTCTGATTAAATAGCATCTTTCTATTCATACCTGATGTAGTCATGTATTGGTGGATTAACACTCAAGATAGAAGGAATAGAGTTGCCAAACTTGAGATCAAGCCTAAAGTTGGAGCAGTCAGAGAAGCTGTTTTCTAGTAAATGACTGTTTTTTAGTCAAGTGGGACTTTCCAGTCACTCAGCATCCCAAAGAGGATGGGCACAGAGAGAATCGGGGCATGAGGCTAAGCATCACAGTATGTGTGAAGACCAATTAAGAATAGAGGGTAGACATTTGCTACAAAGAGTGGGAGGTACATCTAGAGCTATTTCTTTCCAAAGAAAGCGGTGGTATTTTTTTTAATAGGATTCCTGTGGCCTTCAAATGGTCAGGAATGAAGCAATTAAATAAAAATGTGTATAGTAGACATCATGGGTTTTTTGATTAATACTCTATTTCTAGGAATCGCTCCTCCACCCAAGTTTACATTTGCAGTGGCAGCAGCTGTGTCGTAATTTTTAATTTTTCTCCTTCCCTCAGCCTCTATTATTTGTCCCAGGGAAAATAATCTAACCCAGACTATGCCAAACAATCTCTTCTCCAGGGCATTTGGACTTAGGGTCCAAAGTGTAAGAAAAAATGTGCAGGGTCTATCTTGGATATGTTTCTTGTTATGTACAAGGAGAAAGAAGCCAGTCTTTTGAGAATGAGAAGAATGGATGTGCAAATAAGGAGAGAGAGAAACATGGTAACTATAATCTTGAGACACCCCATATATTTTATAATTATTTTTATTTTAGGTTGTTCTAGTTAAATTTGGTAGCGAAATTTAAAAAAAGTCTAACTCTCAACATGCCAAGCTGAATGTGATCGCTGAGCCTTTGCTGGTCATTCTCCTGACTGGGACTTCCTTCTCTCCTCTCCACCTTTGCCTTTGCCTCTGGTAACCCACCCAGTCAAGTGTCTCCTCCTCTGAGAAGTCCTTCCTGAACCTATCTGATGTCAGTCCCCTAGGACGTCTTTTATGGGAAGCTTGATTAAACTCTTATGGATTGAAAGGAAAATGGCTTTTGGTAATTTGTCTTTTCTTTACTTTGGGTTTGTTCAATCCTTCAACTTCCCTAGGCAGTCCTGACACAGGAGACAGATTAGTTATGTACTGTGTTATTGTTTTAGTCGCTAATTCGTGTCCGAATCTTTTGCCACCAGTTGTGTGTTAAAGCTACAGAATTCTGTATCAGAAAAAGCACTTTTCTATGTCTTATAATAGAGATTCCCATTATCAAAATATAAAGTAGAACAACTTATTAGAAATATTTCTAACTGATCGCAAGAGGTAATCATACCTGAAAACCTGCTTTTGGCCAAGTGTGGGTCTAGGTTTATGCTTTTGAAAGACAAGGGAGTACAAACAGAACTCAAATAATCTACTTGGTCTTGGTAATTAAATAAAACTCAGAGAAATGTAATTGGATCTTTGATGCACATGTAACAGTGTTCAGGGGAGCACTTTTGTCTCAGCCCAGATTTTAAAATGGAAAAAAAACATTGGCTTAAAAGGGAGAAGACACTTGAAACACACACACAGAGGCTCAGCTCTGGCTGTGTCTGTGGCAGCATCATGAATGCAGAGCCCAATGGTGAGTATTAACAATAGGAGAAGAGACGCAGCAGACGGTCAGCACATTCACCCAAATGTCAGGCAGTGGCATCATTAACACAGTGCAGTGTCCAATAACTCTGAGCTCCCCACGGACGGAGACTGTGCAGGAATAATTACTTGGACATCACATGTACTTCATCACTTCCAAATTAGATTTTACTAATCCACCGCTTTATTTTCAGAGTAATCTCATTACTACAATGGTGTTCTTTCTTTTTTTTTTCCAACGCCTTGGAAGATTTATTGCTTCAAACCAATAGCAAGATTTAGCGATTGCCAAAGGACATATTATTTTAAGATTTAGACTGATGTGAGTGGGGCTGTAGAAATCCATTCCTTCTACTTTTCCTTTCCCCATACACCAACAAAGAGTTTATGGTGAAAAACAAATCATAGATCCATACCTTGATATTTTTACAATGATACAAACAAAACCATACTAAAGGATGCAGCAGATTATTTAGAAAAGAGAATAAGGAATGACTGATGACCACACGCAGTCTTTCCTTATAAATTGTATCTAAGAAAAAGTGTTATCTATTCTCAGTGGATATTTTCTCAAGCATATTTTATTTTTCTCCACTATTAATAAGATTAAACAAATGTTCTTGGCATTTTTTTCCATTCATGTTGACCCAGTGAAGATGAAGTTAGAGAATGATGAATAATTTCTTCCCTCAAGATACTATAGTGTCTTAAGATCTGCAAATTCCAGACCATGCCAGCCAGGTATTCTTTTGTTCTTCCACAGAGTTAATCTGATATAGCCTGGTTATTTTAACCAACAAAAAATATCTCATGGTATTGTGTAAAGTAAGACAAATTATGATGGAAATTATCAAAAAACAATATTTTGTTTTTAGACATTAATTGCACTCAATATTTTTTGATTACATGCATGCTAATACACACCATACATAATTTCATATTTTAATTTCCGTATTTGAGAATTTAAATGTATGATTAAATCTTGAATGAATAAATATAAGTATATAGAGTCACAATAATTAATTGCATTCCTTTTACAGGGAGGTTTTTCACTACAGAAGCATAAATTAGGAAAAATGCAAACAAGATGTTTGACTGTAATATGGGACAAACACTGTGCTAGGCATTGGTATTACAAAAATAATCAAGATCCCCATGCTTTCTTTTCCTGGGGCACATAAAAAGTAGTAGGGGAGCCAGAAAATTAGATGCACGGTAATTATTTACCATGAGTGAAGTAAACTGAATTACCTTGAAGAAGTCATGATATTTGATGTGTTCCTAATCCCTTTTTGAGGGCTTTCCCAGTTGGCTCAGTGGTTAAAAAAAAAAAATCTGCCTGCTAATGCAGGAGACGTGGGTATGATCCCTGGGTCGGGAAGATCCCCTAGCCTGGAAAATTCCATGGACAGAGGAACCTGGTGGGCTGCAGCCCATAGGGTAGCAAAGAGTCGGACACGGACTTCCCTGGTAGTCCGGTGGTTGGGAGTTCGTCTGCCAATGCGGGGCACACGAGTTCAATCCAGGAAGATTCCACATGCAACTCAAGAGTAACCCCCGCTCACCACGACTAGACAAAGTCCACATGCAGCTTCAAGGACCCAGTGCAGCCAAAAGCAAAGTAAGAAGAAGAGTTGTATGATAGGTTCCAGTTTCATCCACCTCATTAGAACTGATTCACATGAATTCTTTTTAATGGCTGAGTAATACTCCATTGTGTATATGTACCACGGCTTTCTTATCCATTCATCTGCTGATGGACATCTAGGTTGCTTCCATGTCCTGGCTATTATAAACAGTGCTGCGATGAACATTGGGGTACATGTGTCTCTTTCCCTTCTGGTTTCCTCAGTGTGTATGCCCAGCAGTGGGATTGCTGGATCATAAGGCAGTTCTATTTCCAGTTTTTTAAGGAAATCTCCACACTGTTCTCCATAGTGGCTGTACTAGTTTGCATTCCCACCAACAGTGTAAGAGGGTTCCCTTTTCTCCACACCCTCTCCAGCATTTATTGCTTGTAGATAGCTTGGAGCCTATTATACAGAGTGAAGTAAGCCAGAAAGAAAAACACCAATACAGTATACTAACACATATATATGGAATTTAGAAAGATGGTAACAATAACCCTGTATATGAGACAGCAAAAGAGACACTGATGTATAGAACAGTCTTATGGACTCTGTGGGAGAGGGAGAGGGTGGGAAGATTTGGGAGAATGGCATTGAAACATGTATACTATCATGAATGAAACGAGTCGCCAGTCCAGGTTCGATGCACGATACTGGATGCTTGGGGCTGGTGCACTGGGACGACCCAGAGGGATGGTACGGGGAGGGAGGAGGGAGGAGGGTTCAGGATGGGGAACACATGTATACCTGTGGCGGATTCATTTCGATATTTGGCAAAACCAATACAATATTGTAAAGTTTAAAAATAAAATACAATTAAAAAAAAAGAAAAGAAGAAGAGTTGGACACAATGGAGCATGCACACATGCAATTCTCCTTTCAGGGATCCAGTCTTTCCCTCGGGCTATGTCCTTTCTGTGTATTCCTAGGGATTTGTCAACTAATTACCACCATATGCCATATACTCACAGTGTTAGTTAGTACCTTCTCTGCTAGAGGAGGAAATAGAAAGCTTTGGAAACCCCAGCTTTTGATCCTGAGTCAGCCAGTAACTGATGCTTTGATCTCTGGAAGAGCTCATAATATCCACAGGCTTCAGTTTCCATATCTATATGATGAAGATTTGAATTCATGTAGCCCTAGGGATGTTTGAAGTTGTGAGAGTTCATGAACTTAGTTGTCTTTCCTGATTATCTCCCCTGTATTCCATAAGGTATAGTTGAAAACCATCAAGATGAAGGAAGAGGAGAATCAATAGTAACTTGAGGACCTGATATCTGGCACTGATGCTTCACAGAAACGTAGAGGCAAAGATCGTACCCCGGAGTATTCTGCGGAGTATACTAACCTGCGCGTAGTGCGTACATATGGTAGACATGAAATTCTAACACAAGCCTAAAACACCACTGATGGCATTTCAGGTACCTAGAATAAGATTGAGAATAATAATTTGGGATAGAGAACACTTCCTGCAATCTGTGGACAGGCACTTTTAAAATTTTTATTTAGAGTATAATTGCTTTATGAGGTTGTGCTCATTTCTGCTGTACAATGAAGTGAATCAGCTATATGTGCAACACATATACCCTCCCTCTTGGATCTCCCTCTGATCTCCCTCCCCAGCATCCTACCCCTCTAGGTCATCAGGTACCAGGTCGAGCTCCCTGTGCTAACACAGCAGGTTCCCATTAGCTATCCATTTTACATGTGCTAGTGTATATATGTCAATGATACTCAATTCATTCAACTCTCCCGTTTCCTTGCTGTGTCCAAATGTCCATTCTCTACATCTGCATCTCTATTCCTGCCCTGAAACTAGGTTTATTTGTACCATTTTTCTAAATCCCATATATATGCATTAATAACCAATACTTGCTTTTCTCTTTCTGACTTATTTTACTCTCTGATAGACTCTGGGCCCATCCACATCTCTATAAATAACTCAATCCTTTCCTTTTTTATGGATGAACAGCATTGCGTTGTATATATGTCCCACATCTTCTTTATCCATTCATCTGTTGATGGACATCTACATTGCTTCTACATCCTGGCGCTGGTAACAGTGCTGCAATGAATATTGGGGTACATGTATCTTTTTGCATTATGGTCTTCTCGGGGTATACACCCAGATGTGGGATTGCTGAGTCATATGGTAGCTCTATTTTTAGTTGTTTAGGGAACCTTCATACTGTTCTCCATAATGCCTGTATCAGGCCAAGGCTGACCCTGTACATAGAAAACAGCCAGGTTGGAGACGTGAAGAACAAAAAGAAAAGCAAACATGCAGCAGCCAAAACAGAAAAGCCTTTGGCTGAGAATGCCTTCTTTCTGGGAGGTGGTTTTCTTTTATTCCTAAGGTACATTTATTCTTTGTATCTTTAAAGATGATACTATCTTCCACCTAAAACATCAAGCTGACAGCATAGCACAAAACCAGAGGGCTGGCTGAAGTCTGGTGGGAAAAGAGGCCTGTTCAAAGCAGTTTGATGATCCCCCAGTTTTCTGATACTCTGTAGCCCCAACAAATGAGTTGCCTGCATGTGTTCATTTCTGTCTGGTTGCTATGGTAATACAGCTCAGCTCTTTTCTGAATTTCTACCCTTTAGTAAATGTGTTACCTTAAAAAAGGTTGTTTTTGCCAGCTTCGGGGGAGGTGGTGGCAACTGTCTGAGCTGATAGCACCTAAGCAGATGTGACAAAGCCACAACTGGGGAAGAGGCAGAGGTCAGAGATCCATGAGAGTTGGGAGTGGTATCAAATCCTAGCTACGGGTAGTTCCATCCAACTGAGGTCTCAGAGCCGAGGAGACTGAACAGGAGATGAAACCAAGAAACCAGGGCTCATGGGCAAAAATTTCAAACATATATGAGAGTTCAGTATTCTTTTGAGGAATCCTTTGAATGACTGAAGGTCTGTGAATGAACCCTGACTTTTCCTAAAGGCACACTGCTTATTTAAAAAATAAATAAACTTTTTATTTTAAAAAGACTATAATTATAGAGCAGTTGCAAAACTAACCCAGAGAATTCCTGTATACCTCTTATATTACTTTTCTACAGATATAGTAAGTTGTCACAAACTCTGTGGCTTGAAACTAAATAAATTTATAATTCTCGAGGTCAGAAATGTAGCTAATTGGGTAAAATTAAGGTGCAGACTAGTCTGTGTTCCTTCTGGAAGTCCTAAAATATTCAGATCCTTGCCTTTTCCCATACATCCTCAATGTGTGGTCACTTTGCATCTTCAAAGCCAGCAATACCCAATCTTGTCTTTCTTTTACTGCATAGTTGACGGACTTTTCTACCTGCCTTTTCTTCTTTTAAGGACACTTGTGATTACACCATATCCAGCTGGATAACCCAGGTTTTTTTCCCTATTATAAGATCAACTTATTTAGCAACCCGAACTCCATTTGTTATACAATTTACCATAATCACAGCTTCCGGAACTTGGAACATGGGCTTTTTGGTAAGTCATTACTCTGCCTATCACATCCCTTATCCATTTCCTCAATTGTTAACACCTTATATTACCCAGTCTGGTGTATGTGCCAAAACCAAGAAACTGACCCTGGTACATTATTGTTAACTAAACTTTGAATTGACTTGGATCTTTTACTAATTTTTTATTACTATCCTTTTCCCCTCTCAAGATCCAGTTTAGTATACCGTACCGTATCTGGTTATCATGTCTTCCCAGTTTCCTCTAGTCTGTGACAATCTCTGAGTCTTTCTTTGCGTTTCTTGACCTTCACAATTTGAGGAATACCAGAGAAGACAGATTTTTGATAGTTGGCTCCTACTCTTGAGTACATCACATTTCTTTTGTAGCGAATAAACAAAGACAGAGAGGCAACACTTTTGCTTAGCTTGCCAGAGCATTAGATTCCAGTTTTGCAAACTTTTCAGAGAAAACTGCTATCATTATGATTGGACTCCTCAAAGTAGTATCCAATTGTTGGTTCAAGAGGATAGAGTCCTAGTGGCCAAAACCAAGACTTCATGGATTCTCCTATATTCATTATAGAAATACACATGCTTACCGTTAATGTCATAGCATGATATAATGCAAAGAGAACAGCCAGAAAGTATAAGGGATCAGGAAGTATAAGATTTTTTTTTCTTGTTACTGTTGCTGATATTCTCGTGATTATTCTGAAAAAGCTTACTGATAAAAATTTGGGAAATGCAAAAAAAATAAAGATTTAAAACCAAATGCAAACCATCTAGAAAAAACCCTATGAACACTGTGTTTTATATTGTTTCTGAAAGAAATAGTTGATTTATAATAATTAAAATTATAAGTGAAAGTGTTAGTCACTCAGTTGTGTCTGACTCTTTGCCACGCCATGGACTGTAGTCCGCCAGGCTCCTCTGTCCATGGGATTTCCCAGGCAAGAATATTGGAGTAAGTAGACATTTTCTTCTCCAGGACCAACCTAGGGATTGAACTGGTATCTCCCACATTGCAGGCAGATTCTTTACCATATAAGACACCAGGGAAGCTTACAATTATATAATAATTTCATAATATATGTTATATAATAATTAAGATTTGAACTTTTAAACTTAATTTCATCTTGAATTTCTAGATGTACTACAATCTTTTGGAACACTTAAATAGGCATTGAGCTTATCTCCAAGTTCACTGACATGAAGATAAAGTTAACTAAAATTTTGTGAACATATATAACGATTTTATTAGTATACATTCTCAGTGAAAATTTTCTGATAGTTTATATTGAGTTAGCAGCAACTCAAACAGAGTCTTATGATAGTGGTTCACAACAGTGGATCGTCGGTGGTTGCTTGAGTTCTTCTCCATATCATCTTCACTCTGGGACCAGGCTGTCAGAGCAGCCACTATCTTAGGCGCTGCTGGTTGTTGAGGCAGTAAGGAGTGAGTAGCAAAGCATGTGACAACTTTTCAAGTTTCTTTTTATCTCAGTAAAATCCTTCAGCCAAATCAACTCACATGGCCAAATCTAACTTCAAGGAGGCGGAAAACTACACTCATCCCATGGAGAGAAGTACATTGTCAAATGGTCCTTCAGAATAAGTTTACCAATTTACATTTCCACCATAAGATATGCAAGAGGTGATTTCCATTTAACTTTGTTTTTAAAGGGGGAATCTATTTCATAATTATCTATAGACTATCAGATGTTTAATCCAGTATAATAGGAAAAAAATAGGTTCTACAACAGTGTTATACACTGAAGACTAAAGTATAGAAGAATAACCAGAGCATTGCAATCAAGAAAATTCTGGTCCCATAGAGATTAGAGTGCTAACCTAAATAAGTTAGGCAGAGAGCAATAAATACTGTATGCTTTCACTTATATGTGGAATCCAAAAAAAAAACCCAAAACACATGAACAAACATAAGAAAACTGAAACAGACTCATAGGTACAGAGAACAAACAGGTGGTTGTCAGAGAGAAGTAGAGTAAGGGGATGTGGAAAAAGGGATTGATGTTTCTCAGTCGCTAAGTCATGTCTGACTATTTGTGACCCCATGGACTGCAGCACGACAGCCTTCCTTGTTTTTTACTATCTCCTGGAGTTGGCTCAAACTCACATCCATTGAGTTAGTGATACCATCCAACCATCTCATCCTCTATCATCCCCTGCTCTTCCTGCCCTCAATATTTCCCAGCATCAGGATCTTTTCCAGTGAGTCAGCTCTTCACATCAGGTGGCCAAAGTATTGGAGTTTCAGCTTCAGCATCGATCCTTTCGATGAATGTTCAGAATTGATTTCCTTTAAGATTGACTGGTTTGATCCCCTTGCAGTCCAAGGGACTCTCAAGGATCTTCTCCAGCACCACAGTTCAAAAACATCCATTCTTTTGTGCTCAGCCTTCTTTGTGGTCCAACTCTCACATTCATACATTATTACTGGAAAAACCATAGCTTTGACTAGGCAGACTTTTATTGTCAAAGTGGTCTCTGGTTTTTAATATGCTGTCTAGGTTTGTCGTAGCTTTTCTTCCAAGAGCAAGCATCTTTTATTTTCATGGCTGCAGTCACTGTCTGCAATGGTTTTGGAGCCCAAGAAAAAAATGTCACCGGCTCCATTTTTTCCCCATCTATTTGCCATGAATTGATGGGAGCAGATGCCATTATCTTTGTTTTTTTGAATGTTGAATTTTAAACCAGCGCTTTCACTCTGCTCTTTCACTTTTCATCAAGAGGCTCTGTAGTTTCTCTTAGCTTTCCTCCATTACAGTGGTATCATCTGCATATCTGAGACTGTTGATATTTCTCTGTGAAATATTGATTCCAGCTTGTGATTCATCCAGTCCATTATTTCTCATGATGTACTCTGCATATAAGTTAAATAAGCAGGGTGACAATATTCAGCCTTGACATGTTCCTTTCCCAATTTGGAACCAGTCTGTTGTTCCATGTCTGGTGCTAACTGTTGCTTCTTGACCTGCATACAGGTTTCTCAGGAGACAGGTAAGGTCTGGCATTCCCATCTCTTGAAGAATTTTCCAGTTTGTTGTGATCCACACAGTCAAAGGAAAAGGGATTAAGAGGTACAAACTTCTAGTCACAATATAATAAGCCACAGGAATATAGTGTACAACATAGGGAATACAGTCAATAATATTGTAATAACTTAGTATGGTGACAGGTGATAATGGTGATAGTTTTGTGGTGTATAAAAATGTTGAACCACTATTTTGTGTTCCTGAAAGTAATATAGTTGTAAGTCAATTATATTTCAGTTTTTTAAAAAAGAAAAGAGTACTCTAGTCTGTGTATCAGTCATAATGTATCCATTTGATAAAGGATTATAATGTCAATTCGGCAGGACTATTATGAGGCTTTAATGAAATAAACTCTACACATGGACATCACCAGATGGTCAACACCAAAATCACATTGATTATATTCTTTGCAGCAAAAGATGGAGAAGCTCTATACAGTCAGCAAAAACAAGACCAGGAGCTGACTGTGGCTCAGATCATGAACTCCTTATTGCCAAATTCAGACTTAAATTGAAGAAAGTAGGGAAAACCACTAGACCATTCAGTTCAGTTCAGTTCAGTGGCTCAGTCGTGTCCAACTATTTGCAACCTGATAAATCACAGCACGCCAGGCCTCCCTGTCCATCACAAACTCCCGGAGTTCATCCAGACTCATGTCCATCGAGTCAGTGATGCCATCCAGCCATCTCATCCTCTGTCACCCCCTTCTCCTCTTGCCATCAATCCTTCCCAGCATCAGAGTCATTTCCAATGAGTCAACTCTTTGCATGAGGTGGCCAAAGTACTGGAGTTTCAGCTTCAGCATCATTCCCTCCAAAGAAATCCCAGGGCTGATCTCCTTCAGAATCGACTGGTTGGATCTCCTTGCAGTCCAAGGGACTCTCAAGAGTCTTCTCCAACACCACACTTCAAAATCATCAATTCTTCGGCTCTCAGCCTTCTTCACAATCCAACTTTCACATCCATACATGACCACAGGAAAAACCATAGCCTTGACTAGATGGACGTTTTTTTGGCAAAGTAATGTCTCTGCTTTTGAATATGCTATCTAGGTTGGTCATAACTTTCCTTCCAAGGAGTAAGCGTCTTTTAATTTCATGGCTGCAGTCACCATCTGCAGTGATTTTGGAGCCCAGAAAAATAAACACTGTTTCCACTGTTTCCCCATCTATTTCCCATGAAGTGATGGGACCGGATGCCATGATTTTCATTTTCTGAATGTTGAGCTTTAAGTCAAGTTTTTCACTCTCCTCTTTCACTTTCATCAAGAGGCTTTTTAGTTCCTCTTCAATTTCTGCAATAAGGGTGGTGTCATCTGCATATCTGAGGTGATTGATATTTCTCCTGGCAATCTGGATTCCAGCTTGTGCTTCCTCCAGCCCAGCGTTTCTCATGATGTACTCTGCATTTAAGTTAAATAAGCAGGGTGACAACATACAGCCTTGACGTACTCCTTTTCCTGGAACCAGTCTGTTGTTCCATGTCCAGTTCTTACTGTTGCTTCCTGACCTGCATACAGATTTCTTAAGAGGCAGGTCAGGTGGTCTGGTATTCCCATCTCTTCCAGAGTTTTCCACAGTTTATTGTGATCCACACAGTCAAAGGGTCTGGCATAGTCAATAGAGCAGAAATAGATGTTTTTCTGGAACTCTCTTGCTTTTTCCATGATCCAGCGGATGTTGGCAATTTGATCTCTGGATCCTCTGCCTTTTCTAAAACACCTTGAACATCAGGAAGTTCATGGTTCACGTATTGCTGAAGCCTGACTTGGAGAATTTTGAGCATTACTTCACTAGCATGTGAGATGAGTGCAATTGTGTGGTAGTTTGAGCATTCTTTGGCATTGCCTTTCTTTGGGATTGGGATGAAAACTGACCTTTTTCAGTCCTGTGGCCACTGCTGAGTTTTCCAGATTTGCTGGCATATTAAGTGCAGCACTTTCACAGCATTATCTTTCAGGATTTGAAATAGCTCACCTGGAATTCCATCACCTCCACTAGCTTTGTTCATAGTGATGCTTTCTAAGGCCCACTTGACTTCACATTCCAGGATGTCTGGCTCTAGATGAGTGATCACACCATTGTGATTATCTGGGTCATGAAGATCTTTTTTGTACAGTTCTTCTGTACATTGATGAAGCCACTGATGAAGGCTTTCTTATCTCTTCTTGGTATTCTTTGGAACTCTGCATTCAGATGCTTATATCTTTCCTTTTCTCCTTTGCTTTTCACTTCTTTTCTTTTCACAGCTATTTGTAAGGCCTCTCCAGACAGCCATTTTGCCTTCTTGCATTTCTTTTCCATGGGGATGGTCTTGATTGTACAGTGTCATGAACCTCATTCCATAGTTCATCAGGCACTCTATCAGATCTAGGCCCTTAAATCTATTTCTCTCTTCCACTGTAAAATCATAAGGGATTTGATTCAGGTCATACCTGAATGGTCTAGCGGTTTTCCCTACTTTCTTCAATTTCAGTCTGAATTTGGCAATAAGGAGTTCATGATCTGAGCCACAGTCAGCTCCTGGTCTTGTTTTTGTTGACTGTATACAGCTTCTCCATCTTTGGCTGCAAAGAATATAATCCATCTGATTTCGGTGTTGACCATCTGGTGATGTCCATGTGTAGAGTCTTCTCTTGTGTTGTTGGAAGAGGGTGTATGACCCAAATCAAATCCCTTATGATTATACAGTGGAAGTGAGAAATAGATTTAAGGGATAGAGTGCCTAATGAACTATGGACGGAGGTTCATGACATTGTACAGGAGATAGGGATCAAGAGCATCCCCATGGAAAAGAAATGCAAGAAGGCAAAATGGCTGTCTGGAGAGGCCTAACAAATAGCTGTGAAAAGAAGAAAAGTGAAAAGCAAAATAGAAAAGGAAAGATATAAGCATCTGAATGCAGAGTTCCAAAGAATAGCAAGGAGAGATAAGAAAGCCTTTCTCAGCAATCAATGCAAAGAAATAGAGGAAGACAACAGAATGGGAAAGACTAGAGATCTCTTCAAGAAAATTAGAGATACCAAGGGAACATTTCATGCAAAGATGGGCTCGATAAAAGACAGAAATGGTATGGACCTAAAAGAAGCAGAAGATATTAAGAAGAGGTGACAAGAATACAGAGAAGAACTGTACAAAAAAGATCTTCACGACCCAGATAATCATGATGGTGTGATCGCTCATCTAGAGCCAGACATCCTGGAATGTGAAGTCAAGTGGGCCTTAGAAAGCATCACTATGGACAAAGCTAGTGGAGGTGATGGAATTCCAGGTGAGCTATTTCAAATCCTGAAAGATAATGCTGTGAAAGTGCTGCACTTAATATGCCAGCAAATTTGGAAAACTCAGCAGTGGCCATAGGACTGGAAAAGGTCAGTTTTCATCCCAATGCCAAAGAATGCTCAAACTACCGCACAATTGTACTCATCTCACATGCTAGTGAAGTAATGCTCAAAATTCTCCAAGCCAGGCTTCAGCAATATGTGAACTGTGAACTTCCTGATGTTCAAGGTGTTTTAGAAAAGGCAGAGGAACCAGAGATCAAATTGCCAACATCCGCTGGATCATGGAAAAAGCAAGAGAGTTCCAGAAAAACATCCATTTCTGCTTTATTGACTATGCCAAAGCTTTGACTGTGTGGATCACAATAAACTGTGGAAAACTCTGAAAGAGATGGGAATACCAGGCCACCTGACCTGCCTCTTGAGAAATCTGTATGCAGGTCAGGAAGCAACAGTTAGAACTGGACATGGAACAACAGACTGGTTCCAAATAGGAAAAGGAGTACGTCAACTCTGTATGTTGTCACCCTGCTTATCTAACTTATATGCAGAATACATCATGAGAAACGCTGGGCTGGAAGAAGCACAAGCTGGAATCAAGATTGCTGGGAGAAATATCAATAACTGCAGATATGCAGATGACACCACCCTTATGGCAGAAAGTGAAGAAGAACTAAAATGCCTCTTTATGAAAGTGAAAGAGGAAAGTAAAAAAGTTGCTTAAAGCTCAACATTCAGAAAACTAAGATCATGGCATCTGGTCCCATCACTTCATGGGAAATAGTTGGGGAAACAGTGGAAACAGTGTAAGACTTTGTTTTTTGAAGCTCCCAAATCACTGCAAATGGTGATTGCAGCCATGAAATTAAGACACTTACTCCTTGGAAAGAAAGTTATGATCAACCTAGATAGCATATTCAAAAGCAGAGACATTACTTTGCCAACAAAGATCCGTCTAGTCAAGGCTATGGTTTTTCCTGTGGTCATGTATAGATGTGTAAGTTGGACTGTGAAGAAAGCTGAGCACTGAAGAATTGATGCCTATGAATTGTGGTGTTGGAGAAGACTCTTGAGAGTCCCTTGGACTGCAAGGAGACCCAACCAGTTCATTTTAAAGGATATCAGTCCTGGGTGTTCTTTGGAAGAAATGATGCTAAAGCTGAAACTCCAGTACTTTGGCCACCTCATGCAAAGAGTTGACTCATTGGAAAAGTCTCTGATGCTGGGAGGGATTGGGGCAGGAGGAGAAGGGGACGACAGAGGATGAGATGGCTGGATGGCATCACGGACTCGATGAACGTGGGTTTGGGTGAACTCCGGGAGTTGGTGACAGACAGTGAGGTGTGGCATGCTGTGATTTATGAGGTCACAAAGAGTCCGACACAACTGAGCGACTGAACTGAACTGAACTGAATGAAATAAGTCATGTAGGTATACAATACTGAAAAACATTTATCATTAATGGTAGGCAGTAAATATTGAATGAATCCTATCATCATTGCCATTTGAAAACAATCATTAAATTTATAAAATCGATTTTCCCAGTTCAAAATTTTTAAAGCTTATCTGTCTTTTGTGGACTTTGCTTTGACTTGGAGACTATTAAGCATGTCTTTATGGCTTTGTTTAAAATAACATTTATTAAGCACTACAGCCAATATTTCTTTGAAGAACACAGAAATGATTTTAACTGAAGACATTTTATTCATTAAATGTGTCACTTAGTGAAAAGAGAACTGTTGAATTCTTCATGCATAATTTGTCCTTTGAAACTTTACACAGTAGTGCACAAGATACATTATTCATTATAACTTTTATGATTTTCCCCTTTTGCTATTTTAGTAAGGGTTGGTACAGATCACAGATGTCAAAGCTAGAGGAGAAAATGGAATCTGTTTGAATTTTCTTAATTGCTTATTTAATTTACTCATTTATTCAGCTCACATGTACCAAACACTTATTAGTCCGCCAGGCTCTACACTCAATTTTCGATATGCATTGTCTTATGGAATCCTCCTAATAAGTTCATGAAATAGATATTGTGGTTATTTTAATTTTTACCAAATATGAAATTGACATTTAGTGAGTTTAAGTAACTTGCCTAAGACCACAGTAGGGAATTGGCTGACCCAAAACTAAAACTAAGAGCATATGCCTTCAGAAAGCATACTTTTAATCATCAAGGTAGGCCATCACAAGGCACATTTTAGGGAAAGTGTTAATAGAATCTGTAGAAGCTACATGAATATGGTGTGACAGAGTTAAATATTATTGAAAGTTTTGACTCTGGTCAACTTGGAAATTATGAGTTACTGAACTAAATTCACATCACTTAAGAGAAATGTTTAATTTGGTACGTTTCTCAAGATACAATCAAGGCAACTATTGCATTTACACTCAAACTATATTTATACTAAGTACTTGAGTAAAAGTTTTTTTAAAAAATTCCTTTTCTTAGGTGTTTTATCTATTCATATTAATACAGATAAAAGTCTAAGGAGAGTTGTACGTGGAATTAGCTTTTATAAGCTCACTGTTAATCTAATGCTGTTTAGTCACTAAGTTGTATCTGACTCTTTTGTGACCCCATAGACTATAGCCCGCCAGGCTCCTCTATCTGTGGGATTCTCCAGGCAAGAATAATGAAGTGGGTTGCCATTTCCTTCTCCAGGAAATCTTCCTGACCTAGGGATCAAACCTGTGTCCCCTGCATTGGTAGGTGGATTCTTTACCACTGCCTGACCAGAGATGCTCATTAACCTTAATACCAAAGAGTAAAGTTCTTGGATGAAAGTTTCAAGCAATATAAAAACCAGGGTTGTGCTTTCTTATCTATTCTCCTTTTGAACATGTATATTAAGGACTTGGCATTTCTGTATTAAATAGATGCATACCATTCTGCCACTGAGAATAGGAAAGATAAATATTTTTCTCTATGACAATAATGTGATTATGAAACATCACACTAAGGGTTGCCTTAGAAAGCAATAGGTTATACACGCTAATTATTTTCAGAAAGAATGATTCAAGTTTCTAAAACTAAATTTTTTTATGACAGAAGTCTCCCAATATTCAATTGACTTACTTTTAACAATTTGATACAGAAGAACTGTACAAAAAATATCTACATGACCCAGAAAATCACGATGGTGTGATCACTCACCTAGAGCCAGACATCCTGGAGTGTGAAGTCAAGTGGGCCTTAGAAAGCATCACTACAAACAAAGCTAGTGGAGGCGATGGAATTCCAGTTGAGCTATTTCAAATCCTGAAAGATGATGCTGTGAAAGTGCTGCACTCAATATGCCAACAAATTTGGAAAACTCAATAGTGGCCACAGGACTGGAAAAGGTCAGTTTTCATCCCAATCCCAAAGAAAGTCAATGCCAAAGAATGCTCAAACTACCACACAATTGCACTCATCTCACACATTAGTGAAGTAATGCTCAAAATTCTCCAAGCCAGGCTTCAACAATACGTGAACCATGAACTTCCAGATATTCAAGCTGGTTTTAGAAAAGGCAGAGGAACCAGAGATCAAATTGCCAACATCTGCTGGATCATGGAAAATGCAAGAGAGTTCCAGAAAAACATCTATTTCTGCCTTATTGACTATGCCAAAGCCTTTGACTATGTGGATCACCACAAGCTGTGGAAAATTCTGAAAGAGATGGGAATATCAGACCACCTGACCTGCCTCTTGAGAAACCTGTATGCAAGTCAGGAAGCAACAGTTAGAACTGGACATGAAACAACAGACTGGTTCCAAATAGGAAAAGGAGTACGTCAAGGCTGTATGTTGTCACCCTGCTTATTTAACTTATATGCAGAGTGCATCATGAGAAATGCCAGACTGGATGAAGCACAAACTGGGATCAAGATTGCTGGGAGAAATATCAATCACCTCAGATATGCAGATGACACCACCCTTATGGCAGAAAAGGAAGAGGAACTAAAAAGCCTCTTTATGAAAGTGAAAGAGGAGAGTGAATAAGTTGGCTTAAAGCTCAATATTCAGAAAACGAAGATCATGGCATCTGGTCCCGTCACTGCATGGCAAGTAGATGGATAAACAGTGGAAACAGTGGCAGACTTTATTTTTTTGGACTACAAAATCACTGCAGATGGTGACTGCAGCCATGAAATTAAAAGACGCTTACTCCTTGGAAGAAAAGTTATGACCGACCTAGACACCATATTAAAAAACAGAGACATTACTTTGCCAACAAAGGTCCATCTAGTCAAGGCTATGGTTTTTCCAGTAGTTATGTACGGATGTGAGAGTTGGACTATAAAGAAAGGTGAGTGCTGAAGAATTGATGCTTTTGAACTGTGGTGTTGGAGAAGACTCTTGAGAGTCCCTTGGACTGCAAGGAGATCCCACCAATCCATCCTAAAAGATATCAGTCCTGGGTGTTCATTGGAAGGACTGATGCTAAAGCTGAAACTCCAGTACTTTGGCCACCTGATGCAAAGAGCTGATTCATTTGAAAAGACCCTCATGCTGGGAAAGATTGAGGGCAGGAGAAGGGGATGACAGAAGATGAGATGGTTGGATGGCATCACCAACTCAATGGGCATGAGTTTGAGAAAACTCTGGGAGTTGGTGATGGACAGGGAGGCCTGGCGTGCTGCGATTCATAGGGTTGCAAAGATTCGGACGTGACTGAGTGACTGAACTGACCTGAACACCAGTTCAAATCTCTCAGTTACTAAGGAAGTACATTTCACAATTAATTTACCTCAGAGGGATCACCAGGAAGTTGCTTTATTGTGAATTTTTTTATGACAATGGTGAGTGATTAGTCACACCTATTTCAAAAAATCTCCAGTCATATTGAATAGTGTAGAACATTAAGCTTAGGTTATTCATTTATTTATATGGAGCCCAGTCTCTTTCCTAAGGAAAATTTGGACCTCAGTCCTATGCATTTTTGAGCAACCTCTGTTAAGAGGCATCATAGCCAAACATGCTAGGTGGGATCCTCATCTTTCCTCCCTGTATGTAAACCTTACCCCGATTAAGGGCGATTAGAAATATATGGAATTGTTCTTAATTTAAATTGTCTACTCTCCAGGCTTACTAGAACATATTACCTCAAAGTAACTGCCTCCAATCTCTTAGCATGTTTCTGGGTGTGTATATATACCATATATATATATATATATGCACAAGTGTATGTGTATGTACACACACATATATGTACACATACATTTATATGCCTATATATGAATGTAAGAGGAGCAGCCCATGTCTCTTAAGTCTCCTGCATTGGCAGGTGAGTTCCTTACCACTAAGGCTACCTGGGAAGCTTATACACACACACACACACACACACACACACACATATATATAAAGCCTATTTTAAAGTAATTTTTGGAAACAATGAAGAAAATAGTGATACACTTGCAAATATAAATAACATGGTGAAGTATGATGTGAACTTATAAGTCAAATACTTGAACTGTTTTAAGTGTAACAGTAAAATGATCAGAAATAGGCTTGTCAATTCAAAGTGAATGAGTTGCAATGGAAAATGAATTAGGTTGCAATTGGAATGATCCCAGTGGAAAATGAGAAGAAAATCCACTAGGGGGAGTAAGAGGGAAAGATTGAAGGGAAATATTTGGAGCAACAGAATCTCTAGGATGGGTGATTGGCCTTGAAAGCAGGAGGGAGAGGGAGATAGTCATGATGACTTCAACATCTGGGTGAGTGGCAGTCAGTTTCAAGGTAGAACACGGGAAGAGAAGAAAATTGACCGATGAAGGGGGCAAAGATGCTGAAGTCATGAGTTGATCTTTGAATATCTTGAGTATGATTTTGTATAATTTTGTTCCTGAGTCCAAGCTCGCTCTGCTTGCCACATGATAGACCAGTAAGTAAGGAGAACAGATACTGAGGCAAAGGATAATGACTTTATTTGGAAAGCTGGCAGACCAAGAGCATAGCAGACTAGTGTGTCAAAATAAGCATCTTATCAGGGCCTGGATGCTAGTTTCTTTTATAGAACACAGCAAGGGTACGAGGTGAGGAAACAAAGTTAAAAGGCCGTTAATCTTGCAAATATCTCCTGGAATGGCCTGCCTCTGGGAGCAGATGTGTTAATTTCTTCTTTCTTGCAGCCATTCACAAGTGGACAGGGTCAGGATGCTTCCCTGAAGAGAAGCACCTTGGTTTGGCATTCAGGCAGAGGAGTAGGGTTTCCTGAGTCAGGCCATTATGCATAGACAGTATCCTTTTAACAAATAAAAGCAACAGGAAACAAACATTAACATAAAAGAACAGGTACACTCAGTAAACAAGAGAATACATCCGAGTGTGAAAGGATGAGTAGACAGGACACTAGAGGAGGAATAAACAGAAATTGTTTCATCCCATCTTCTGAGCAGGAGGGACGATTGATACATGTGCGTCCATGCTTGTTGTCCAGTTGCATGTTCGTGATGCAAGAGGAGACTTGATAACAACTTAGCCGATGCTATATATGGAGGTAGTGTCGTCAACTAAAAAGACGCACAACGTGAGGGTTTTGAGTTAAGTTTTACTTGGGGCAAAATGAGGACTGCAGCCAGGATACATCACCTCATATGGCTCTGAGAGATTGCTCCAAAGAGGCAGTGGGGAAAGGTCAATGTATAAGATTTTGGTGAAGGGGGAGTTCAAAGCAATCAAACACATGTTTTACAAAGGTGATCTGGCAGTCACGAGGAGCGGATGTCACCATGAAGGGATCGAATGCTTTTCTAGATAAGAGGGGATGCCAGGACTGAGATCATGAAATCTTGTACTGAAAATATCTAACATCTAAAGACCTATTCCACCAGTTTCCCTGGACCACAGAGTGCCTCACTCTCCACCCTAAACTCCCTTCAGGGGTTGTCGGTCAGCAGCTGCAGCAGTACAGGCACACGGCAAATGCCCTTGTTGTTGGTGGTGTTCAGTTGCTGGCAAATGCTCTTGGCAAGTGCCAGTTTGTAGTTGACAGGCAGGTGCCAATTGGCAGTTGACAACGTAAAATTATTTATGATTATGTTGTGCTAGAAGTTTCAAAGGGAGAAGGAAATGGCAACCCACTCCAGTATTCTTGTCAAGAGAATCCCATGGACAGAGGAGCCTGGTGGGCTGCCGTCTATGAGGTCACACAGAGTTGGACACGGAGTTGGTGATGGACAGGGAGGCCTGGCGTGCTGCGATTCATGGGGTTGCAAAGAGTCGGACACGACTGAGCGACTGAACTGAACTGAACTTAAGCGGCTTAGCAGCAGCAGCAACAAAAGTTTCAGAAGGCCCTGAGCAAATTATTCCCTCTATTCCATACTCTCTTTCCTACTGCCACCACTCCTGCTCAGAACCTTAGAAACACAAAACTATATTCTTCAAAAGGATCCTTCGAGCTCATCCCTTCCAATCTCTTCTATTTTATGATGAGAAATTGAGACCGAAAGAGGCTAAGTGGCATGTCCAAGGCAAAAGATTAGATAGATAGGGAGCCTAGGAAGAGCCCTGGTCTCATTTCTCCCTGCCTACAGACAGTCCCTGACTTATGATTTGTCCCGTGATAATGTGAAAGCAATATGCATTCAGTAGAAATCATGCTTCAGATTTTGAATTTTTATCTTTTCCCAGGCTAGCAATATGCAGTCATTCTCACTTATGATGCTGGGCAGTGGAAGCAATCACAGCTCCGGGTCAGCCACAGGATCATGAGGGCAAACATCTGGTAACACTAACAACTATCCTGTATCCATACAACCATTCTGTTTTATTTCTCAGTACAGTATTCAGTCAATTTCATGAGATATTTGGCACTCTATTATAAAATAGGACGTTTGGGGTTAGATGATTTTGCCTGACTCTAGGCTAATGAAAGGAGATCCAACCAGTCCAACCTAAGGGAGATCAGTCCTGGGTATTCATTGGAAGGACTGATGCTGAAGCTGAAATTCCAATATTTTGGCCACCTCATACAAAGAGTTGACTCATTGGAAAAGACCCTGATGCTGGGAGGGATTGGGGGTAGGAGGAGAAGAAGACGACAGAGGATGAGATGGCTGGATGGCATCACCGACTCCATGGACATGAGTTTGAGTGAACTCCGGGAGTTGGTGATGGACAGGGAGGCCTGGCATGCTGTGATTCATGGGGTCGAAAAGAGTCAGACACAACTGAGCGACTGAACTGAATTGAACTGAGGTTAATGTAAGTGTTCTGAGCACTTTTAAGATAGGCTAGGCTAAGTCGTGATGTTCAGTATGTTAGGTGTATTAGATGTATTTTCAATTTAATATTTTCAGCTTATAACAGCTTTATGGGGGCGTAATCCCATGGTAATTCGAGGAAGATCTGTATGTTTTCTCAACTGGTCTGCAATGCCTGATCTCTCCTTTTCTCAATTTATGTTTTCTAGGGCCATTGAAGTTTTAGACTTCAATCTCTATTCAAAAGATTCCATCCTTTCTCAGTGCCTGCAAAATAAAAGACGAAATCTTAAGGTTAGTACCCAAGACCCAAATAGTCTCATCTCTGATTCAAAGCGAATAATTTGCCATTCCCTAAATAACCCAGAAATTGACATTGCCAACCCTCTTCTTCATCTGGCAAAACCTCACAGAGATTCCACAGTGTGTTCTAAATACATACAGGCCAATGAAGAACTGCTTTATCCCCTAAATTATGTTCCTTTCTGAGCATGTTTCCTCATCATAAAAAAGAAATATTAATTCAACACATAGGCTTGTGTTAAGGATTAAGTTAAATATTCAGAACTCCTGGCTGAGAAGTTGTCGTATAGTATACTCTCTATACCTCTTCTTTGAAGTATTTCTGAACCCTCAAGTTGTCCATCTATTCCTTTATCACATCCTTGTATTTTATAAAGCTTTGTCTGTGTCCCACTTAAGCCTTTGGAGAGGTAGTAAATAGTTCAGGGATCACAGAGTACTCAGGGTTGGGACCATGCCTCACTGTTTTCTGAACCATCCCTCCCCTCTGACGTTTCATAAAATGTCAGTTAAGATCTTTGGTTCACTTTTTAATCAGGTGGTTTGCTTTCCTGTTGCTGCATTTTAAGAGTTTTTCGTACATTTTAGGTAACTGTTGTTTATCACCTGTGTCTTTTGTTAACATTTTCTCCCAGTCTGTAGCTCATCTTATTCTCTTCACATTGTCTTTCGTTGAGCAAAAGTTTTTAATTTTAATGAGGTCCTGCTTATCAATTATTTCTTTCTTGGATTGTGCCATTGGTGCTGTATCTAAAAATGATTATATTTTCGAAGTCATCCAGTAAAGTTCCCCCAAGTAATTTCAGACAAAAACGCTGGGAAAAAGATTTGTGTTGGGAAATTTTAACAGAAAATTGTCCCTGGGCCTTTCAGAGACTTAGTCTGGGCATTTCCTTCACTTAGTCTTCCTGCCTTGATAAATTCTTATGCAAGTTTTATAATCATGGAAAGTATTAATATTTCAAATCTTGGTTATTTGCAGAGTAAGGAGAGGCAGCGAAATTAAATAATGGCAATAGGCTCTCATTTTCTTTCTGTAGAAGACATTCATCTTTAGGAAATATAATTATTCTCCTTTGTATTAGTTCTTTTTTTACAAAAATTAATGACTCTATAATATAAAACCTTTTCCTTTGGCTTAGATGAGAAGAGCATGAGGACTCAGAGAGCCTTTTGGTTTCCAGTCAGTTGTGTAAAAAGGGGAAAATAGATGGCATTTTAATAGGTCAAATCACATTAAAACAAGATCTAAGGAACTGTCTACATTCTTTGTATAGAAATGCAATTGATCGTGACATATTAATCTTAGACAGCTTCCTAAACTCTTATGAATTTTAATTGCTCAAGGCAGGATCTTTTGACTTAATTATGAAATAAACATTCATATTACTTGCGACTGTTGACAAGATTTTTCTTTCCAAATTTTAATATTTCCATTAAAAAAAAATTATTACCACACTGTCTAGAGCAGTGATAGTGGACAAACTTGTTTTGCATGTGAATGTGAAAAGAAAGCTTCTAACCTTTTGTTATTTAAAAAAAAATATGTTTGCTGAAAATGCACTGAAGATGCCCTTTATCAGTTTAAGGAAATTATCTTCTAGTCCTAGTTTGCTAGGACAGTCATTATCATAAATAAGCATTCAATTTCATCAAAGGCTTTTCCTTCATTTATTAAGTATGATCATGTTATCTCCTTTAATCAGTTCATGTTGTGGGTTATTTATTTGTATTTTTTTTTCTATTGAAGTTAGTGTATATGTGTGTTTTCTGTTCTTAACAGTTTCTTTAACTCTTTTGGTTTGTCTTTGCTTAGTATGTCTTGTAACAAACTTTGAATTTTAGCCTTTTTATGTCCTTGATTTTTCAGGTGTGTTCTTTGTGAACAGAATGCCTACATGCATGCTAAGTCCCTTCAGTCATGTCCAACTCTGCACAACCTTATGGACTGTAGCTCACCAGGTTCTCCCGTCCATGGGGTTCTCCAGACAAGAATAGTGGAGTGGGTTGCCATGCCCTCCTCCAGGGGATCTTCCTGCCCCAGGGATCGAACCCATGTCTCTCACTTCTTCTACATTGGCAGACAAGTTCTTGATCAATAGAGTCACCTGGGAAGCCCTTATAAATAGAATATTCAGCAGCAATTTATTGAATGTTCCCTGGAAGCCAGGTTCTTGGTTAGGTACTGGTGATATAATGAAGAATAAGAGATCTAAGTTCCCTGACTTCATGAAATGTACATTGACATGGGAGAAATAAAATAAACACATGCACAGATAGTAACAAAATGATTATATATTGTGGTCAGTACTGTAAGATACAGAAACAAAGTACTATTTGGTTGACCAAACTTTATTCGTTTTTTTCCGTATCATCTTATTGAAAAACTCAAACGAACTTTTGGCCAACAGATAGAGTAGAGGAAAATGGATACTACTTTTGGTAGTATGGGTAAGGAGGATAGATAGAAGAGGGCAGTGCTTAAGCTGAGACCTGAAGGATAAGAAAGAGCCAACCAAGGAAGGAGCTAGGAAGTCAAGCATACCAGAATGGAAAATGCACACAGATATCCTGTGTCCTTGTGAACTTTGCATGGGATCATTAGAATAGGACTCTGACTTGAACATTGCGAGCAAGGGATGAGAGAGTCCAAAGATGGTATTAGAAATAGAGAAGACAATGAGTTTGTGTCATAATAAAGAATATATATTTAAATCCGAAGGTAAAACATGGAAAGCTTTTACAGAGGGGTGCAACAGTTTAAACTTATGCTTACAAAAGCTAACAATGATTTCCATGTAGAAAGTGGACAGAGTTGTGATGGAGAGATAGAGAGAGGAAACACAGATACCAGATAGGATGCTACTGCAGTGATGCTGATGGCTTGGATTAAGGGGAGAGTGGACAAATTTGGAATACATTTTAGATGTAAAACTAACAGAACCTGCAGATATTTTGGATATAGAGGATGAGAGACCAAAAAGAGGTAGACATGCTTCTCAGGGTCATGTCTTGTCGTGGTAAGTTTAATTGAACTGAAAGATTTACAGAGTTGTAAGGAAGATGGAATATTTGTTTTAGGGTGTATCCATGTGTGACTTCTGGGGAATGGTTGTGGAAATAAAGAGATCAATTTTAGACACATTGTCATTGAGATGCCTTTGAGACATCCAAGTGAAAATGACAGGTATATACACATGTCTGCAACTTAGAGGAAATATATAGATTAGAGATACAAATTTGGTAATTACTATCATATAAAAATAACAGTTAAAAACATGGTTTTGAATGTGGACTGCCTGAGTTTATCTGGCTTTTCAATGTATCAACTGTGCAATCTAGGGCAAATTATTTAACCTATTTGAATTTCACATTTGTCCTCTATAAAATTATGATAATGATGCTAGCAACTACCTTGTATAAATTGATTATTGCACTTGAATTTTCTACTTATGTTGACTTGAAATAAAAGTTAGCTGCTATTATCATCACCAATAGTTCAAAGGGTTAAACTTCTTGGGTAAATTTTTCTTCTTAAAGTATCATGGAAATATTACTTTACTCAAAGGCAATGACTCTAATAATGAAAGTTAAGGTGAAGACTTTAACAGGGAAGTAACTCCAGGAGAAATACATTTGGAAGCAGAATATTTTGTAGTCTTCAATCAGAATGCCAAACCAGTAATCTATGAAATCATCTATATGAAATTAATCCTAGAATCTAGCCCATCCAGTGTCAAGCATGTACTAGGTGCTAAGACATTTCTAAACTGAATAATATAAAAATATACCCAAGTGTTGCTAGTGGTAAAGAACCCACCTACCAAGGCAGGTTAGACTAAAGAGACTCGGATTTGATCCCTGGGTAGGGGGAAGATCCCCTGGAGGAGGGCACGGCAACACGTTCCAGTATTCTTGCCTGGAGAATCCCATGGACAGAGGAGCCTGGAAGGCTACAGTCAATAGGGTCACAAAGAGTCTGAAGTGACTTTGTACTTATGCAAATACTGATAATAGTCTGACTTTTAAAAATTGTACTTTTCCTAGAGTGTTTTAGAAATTTGCCCAGCACCCCTGACTCATTGACAAGTTAAAAGGATCTTTTGCCAAATTTCATACCACAACTCTGCTTATTTCAAGCTGTTCTATTACATTTGCCAAACAGACTCCCTTCTGCACTCCCAGTACAAACCTACAATTCAAAATACACACAACAAAAGAGTGAATCATGAAATTTTGGCCACTGAGCGACTGAACTGAACTGAATTGAACTGAAGTCATAATCCTCATCTGATTCAAACAACTGGTTTTTTGTTTTTGTTTTTTGTTTTTCTATCAACTGGTGATCCTAGACTGCACGAGCTCTCGTGATTGAATTGTCAAATAGAAAAAATGAGACTCTATTTTAACCACAGTCCCTGGGCTCTCCATGCTGGTAATAAATATTGTGGTGCACTCTAGTGGTAGAATGAGATAGACTAGATCTAGAAGTGCGCTAGGATTAGCAGAAGTCATTGTTATTTTGAAAAATTTACCATCCATTGTGGATTTCAAAACATGACTAGGGGAATGTTTCATGTACAAGGTGGAATTCATGTAAGAACTTTGCCCCTCTCTACCCAGAAAAAACCTGGAGAAAAATAACTGCATTTCTTTAATAGTAAAGCATCTCAATTTAAATAGAAATATTATGTGTATTTCAGAAGGCTTGTGATCATTTTATTTTTAACAGAAGTGGAGTTTATTGTTATCTTCTCATAGTGCAGTAAGAAGTATTTTTTTTAAGGATTTTTCAATGAAAACTGTCAGGGTTGAGAGTAGGTGCATGTGAATAAAACGAAAATGGACATGAATATAAAGGATGTATTTGCACACACATCGATAAATGTTCATTCTAGAGGCTTATGTAGTTGCTTCTCAACTTCTTATCATACCTCTGGGTTTTCCTTCCTGTAATAAGTTCTAATTTCTGGCTCTCTGATTATTCATTTCTTGGCTCTCAAAACTTCCTTGGGAGTCTCTTGTATTTCCTTCCCACTGTTAATCTTTTTTTCTGAGAATCTGTATCTCCATCAGTTGTAAATTTCTGGAAGACTCAGCTTCCCTGATCATCCTTCACGCTGCCAGAACACCCATCACAGTGCCTGGTGTTTAAGGCGCATTTAGAAATACCTGATGAATGAGCAAATTCATGAAGATTCTTATCATAATGGATAATATTCATAGGTCTGTACCCTCTGCAGTCCCCGGCTAAGTCTCAAAAGTTAGATAGCTAGGGGTTTGGACCTCTTCAGAGCTCTTGTCTCCTTGAGAACCATTTGCCATATCAAGAAGTGCTGATTTCACACTTTATTTCCTTCCTTTCCAGGAAACAGCATGATCTTCTCTCTTGGGATATTCTAAGGGGAAAGGGAAAAATCACTCAGGAAACTCAAAGTCCGTATTATTTCACCACATTAAAAGTGCACACACGCATGTGTAACCGAGGTTGAAACAGAGGCAAAACCATCTATATGTGGTGCAGTGGAAGGATCCTAAGTTTAAGACTCTAGAGAACTGATATGAAAGCTCTGTAACCAACTCACCACATGCTTGAAGCAAGTAATAGACCATCTGTAGGTCCCAGGGATCTTATTTATCAAATAGAACTATCATATACAGATTTAAATGAAACAGTAGATATGAAATGTTTGTTAGAAATAATAAGGCTCTAAAGATTGAAGGCTTTTTTGTTTGTTCTTAAATTTAAAAGCATCTGGCTTTTGGAAGTATCATGATACAGCTTTGGGAGAAATATTTGAAATCAACCAGTTGCTCATTTAACCAGTAGTTTATTGAACATCTATTATGTGCCTGGCATTCTTCTAGAACCAGGAAATAGATACAACCATGATCAAAGCAAACACATTTCCACCTTCAAGGAACTCGTATTTTAGTAAGAGAGAGCCATGATGAATAAACTAATAATACGTAATATATGAACATAAATTCAATGCTGTGAAGAAAAATGAAGCAGGAGAGAGAATAATGGAGGCTGCAGTTTTATTTATTGTGATTATGTATAGAAGGAGCTTTATTGTGACTATGAAAGCTATGTATAGCTTTCATTCCAGTGGGGGTGAGGGATGATGGTGCCTTAGGGAAAAATTGTGTAACAGTACAGATAGAAGGGATAGAGAGATATAATTTTTATAATTTGAGATATAATTTTTAGATTGAGTTACAGTATTTCCTGATGGATTGGAGTGGAGCATAAAAGAAAGAAGTGTAAAATTGATTCTAAGGGATTCTAAGATTTTTGAGTCAGTGGATAACAGATGATTCTAAGGGATTCTAAGATTTTTGAGTCAGTGGATAACAGATGATATAATTCATTCCTGTGGTGAACACTGGAAAGGGGACAGTTTGGGGACTCTAATGCATAAAATATATAGCACAGTCACACTAAATAAAACTTTACTTAAAAGAGCAGTTGCCTTGAAAACCTTGTTTTGACTGATTTTTACAGGGGAAGTCAGCAGCATGATTCAAACACAGCCTCCTGGGCCAAAAGAGGCAGATGGTAGCTATTCTTCAGGCTCAGATTTTAAAGGAAGAGTTTCCAGTTATTTTTCTGAATATAGTTTCCAGTCTCTTAGTTTATAAATATTTCTCTCAGATTGTGAATCTGGTCTTATTTTGCCTATGTATATTCAACTCTTACAACCCTGGGTAAAGTTAGCCATTTGGGAATCAGAGAGTTCTCCTTGAAAAACAAAGCAAGGCAGCCCTAAAAAAGATGAAATTGCTCCTCCAAGAAATAAGAATGTTGAAACAAGGCTTGACTTTGAGAGACTTGGGTTCTGGATTAAGACAGTACATAAATTTTCTGAAAGAGTTTATGAGTCAGTCTTTTAGCCGGCAGTTATTTGCCATGAGTGTGTTGTGTGCTGACCTTGCTTGTGGTTTAAGGGAAAGAGATGAGGCTCTCTAAGTACCCAGGGGGTTACAGATACTGTGCAGAAGGAATCTAGCCTTAGGTCTGGTCCATTGGATATCCAATCAATGGGATGCATTATTGTACTGCTTGTCATGTACTTTTACTTCTTTGGACAATTATATATGCTGCTTTCTCCATCTGAATTACACTTCCTTCCCTTCTCTGCCTTATAAATTTCAGCTTCTTTAAGGTGTTATTCTAATGGTTTCCCTTCCATGGAACCTTCCATTTTTTCCCTACTCCTCATTCCCAACCACTTGGTTTGTTTATGCAACAACCAGCAATGTTTTCCAAACTTCACTCATGTATCTTTCTCTTGAGTTTCTTTTTCCTATAGAACCATACACTCATGCCATTATTAGCTATATAATTTGCATATATTGACTCGCTATACTTTAACCTGGAAAATCCAATTGAAAGCTCCAGGGGCTTATTATTTTATTCAACATATGAAAAATATATACTATTAACATAAAAACAATGGTTTTCATTTCAAACACAATGAAAAATCATTTCTCATACCACCAGTGGAATGGATACCATGTTCTGAAAACTGCTGGGTTATGTATTTATTATGGTGAATTAATAGATCGCTTTAAGTGGTCCCAATTCTCTACCCTGGCTCTATCCATATCCTTTGCTTTTGTACCTTCGTATGGTTTTCCCAATGTGAATAGAGTTAATTCCCTTAGGCTTGGCCATATGACTAGCTTTGGCTAATGGGATGTACAGGAGCAGGATGACAGACCAGGATTAAAGTGCTTGAGTGAGCTACCAGTATTTATCTTCGGGGTATGTCTTGGGCCCTGAAAGCTTGAAAAAGTTACTGGGCTTCCTGCTTGCATTTCTCCCGAGACAATGAAAAGAACATACTGGCTGGTTCCAAAGGAAATATGAGGGGTATCAGGAGCAGAGCTGTTCCACAATAGATGCCTAAGTCAAGCTCAGCCTGAGATAAGGACTCCAGCCAACTAGCAAGAGCATGAGCAAGCCAGTCGAGATCAGCCTACCTTCATGCAACTCCCAACAGGCCCGCTGACTCAAGAACTGTAAGAATAAATAATTGTGGTTTTTAGTCACTCAGATTTGCGGTATTTATAATGCATACATTTGAAGTAGGAAATGGAAACCCTTGCCAGTATTCTTGCCTGGAGAATCCCATGGACAGAGGAACGTGGTGGGCTCGGTCCATGGGGTTGCAAAGAGTCAGACACAATTGAAACAACTTAGCACAGCACAGCACAGCACAATGCATACATTAAAATGTGTATTTTTAATTCTTTATTTTAAACCCATCAAGGGCAAGGACTATTTTATATCTGTTCTCACCTAGTTCTTAGTACTTAGGAGATGCTAGCAAGACAACTATTTAATAATGATTGATACTATTATCATGTATGGGATTGTCAAAAAAGCCATACAAATTCCCATGCCAGAGTATTCACATTTGCTATTTCCTTTCTCTGGTAAACTTTTCTCTCAATAGCTACACAGCCTCTTCCTTTATCTCCTTTAGTTTTCACTAAAATACTATTTCATCAGAGGCCTTCCCTGCAACAGGCATTTTATCTAAATTGTCACCACACAGCACTTGTCATCACTCTGCCTGTGGTTATTGTCATAGGAGATAGGCCCTCCTCCAGAAAGGTTCTGACAGTGGATCGTCAATCCTTTGAAGCTGTATACAACACTGCAAATGTGGCACAAATATGTATCTTTCTTTGGGAAATTTCATAGCTTTCAAGTGTTTTTTAACAGCATCGGTGATGTATTTAGACAATATTTAGTCAGTATTGCATGACTAAACATCTATAAAGTGATTTGACAATTTATTACACAAAATAAGCAGTTAGTAATGTTCATCTAATGACTGTTACTAGTTGTGTTACTTTCAGTAAGTTTCTTAGCTTCTCTTAGTTTGGTACAGAAAGGGCTATACTAGTAACTAGCATCTACCTCTCAGAATTGAACAAAATTGTGTGTCTATTTCCATGATCCAGAGCTTTTGCTATTAACTGCACTCACCAATGTCTAACCATAGCATCTAAAGTAAAGAAGAAGTTTTAATGATTTATGAGTGTTGTTATTCAACTTCTTTCACAACCTCTTTGATGCCAGGAGTGCCATGAATAGCATGATAACACTTTTTGGTTTTGGAGACACCGTTAAACACTCTACTTGCTTTATGTCACTGAACACCGACAACTTTATGAAGCAGATATAACCTCATTTTGTAAAAGAGAAAACTGAAACTCAGAGAAGCTATGTCAGTATATAAAAAAGTACCTCTTGCAAACACCAGCCCAACCCAGATGTTTCCTTCTCCTCTGTAGCAAGCGGTCTCCTCAGTAAGCTCCTCTAATTCCACTACCCCAAAACAGCAACCATTTTTATCTCTCTATGCTCTTTTGGCAACCCACTCAAGTGTTCTTGCCTGGAGAATCCCACGGACGGGGGAGCCTGGTGGGCTGCCGTCTATGGGGTCGCACAGAATCAGACACGACTGATGCAACTTAGCAGCAGTAGCAGCAGCAGCATGCTCTTTTGTAATATGTATATTTTTCTTATAGTTGGGACAAGGTAATTTCATTTTTCACTATTCACCTAGTATCATTTTACAAATAATATTAGTTATAGTTGTTATTTGTACCACTTAATTTCCCCCATTTTCTGATGTTAATTGGCTTCCCTGGTGGTTCAGATGGCAAAGAATTTATTCACCTGCAACGCAGGAGATCTAGGTTTGATCCCTGGCTCAGGAAGTTCCCTTGGAGAAGGGAATGGCTACCCACCATATTCTTGTCTGGAGAATCAAATGGAGAGAGGAGCCTGATGGCCTACAGTTCATGACTAGCACTTTCACTTTTCACTTTCTAATCTTAATATTGTCTCTAATTTCTTTGTAATAATGGATAATACCAAAAAAAGCATGTTTGTACATTTAATATTTTAGTGCCTTTGAAAAAATTCATTGGAAAAATGATCAAACACAAGAAGTCAGCTAAATTACATAAAATGCTTAATGGTTGCATCTGTCTAGTGAGAGAGATATAGAAGGTAGCAATAAATACTGACGAATTATTTTTTTACATGTGTCATATCAATATACTGTGTGCCCAATGATGAGTGTACACATATTGCCACAATTTTATAGTATTAAATGTTTCTACTTTTTTATAATATTTCTACTTTTAATTGTTAAGTTAATGGATGTAAAGAACATTGCTCTGTTTTTAAATTTTCACTTCTTTAATTGTTTGTTTATTAGATTATTTGCACATTCTAGTTTAATATTTCCACCTTTGTGAATTATGTATCTGTGCTCTTTATCCATATATCCATTGTAATCTTGATCTTTCTTCATTGATTTGTATTTTTCCGATAAATTTTTTTTCTGATTTCAGTCTGTGTAAATAATGCTTTAAACTATTGTTTCTACTTTTCAGTTGCAAAATCTAAAAGATTTATAGATTAAATTCTTTCTACAGGAGTTAGAAGTAACCGAAATCATTTTTAGGGGATGATATTTGTCCACCAAAATATTTTACTAGATCAAAGTTGTTTGATAGGGCATTTTAAAAGCCTGTTTATAGGGCATTTAATGCTAAATAAGCATCACTAAATTCTCTTGTGCCATATTTTTTCAGGTGGACTTGTTTATTAAATTCTCTTAAATTCATAAATAAAATTAAATTCAATGGTGCCTAATCATTTTGTGTAAATATCGCTTAAAAAAAGAAAATCATTTATAAGTCTATGGATATTTTTAAAGAACTATTCACTTTTTGGATTGAATAAACAGTACCAAATTATACATATAACAGTTGAATATCATTTTTCTAGAAGAAGAATACTATTCTATAAGTTGTTATTCACAAAGTTTTATTAAAAGATCTGTGAGTTTTCATTTTACATCAACCTAAACCCATCTCCCATGAATCTCTTTATAGATACTATATGACAGCTTCAAAGGTGTCATGGCAGCAATTAACTACCTCATAACTTATAATAATACCCACCCTTTCCTAAAACCTTGGATTTGAATGTTAATTAAGCAATTAGAGGCACAGGGGACAATTGCCAGATGATGCTTCCTGGTAGAGTTTATAGTCAGCAGACAAAAATGATTAATTCTATTAAGACTGTGTTCAAATTAAAAAAAAAAAAACAAAAAAAAACTCTTAAGAAGCCTAAAATAAAGACCAAAACAGCAATCACAAAAGCAATCTAAAAAACAAGAGATTGTTATGTTGCAAGGGGGCTTTTTTCATTTTTATGGGAGTGTTGGCAAATGCCATTAATAAAACATAAACAAGAACTCTTTATGCAAGCTTTTCCTTTGTGAATCATTTTCGAACTGCTGAATTGAGCAAATCCTTCAAAATGGAACACCATATTAAAACCAAATCCGTGAGGCACAGATGGAAAGGCAAGCTCTTAGCATATGTTTGGATTTTATGGATGAATGGTTCATTCTGATGTGTTCTACCTTTTAATGAATTTCCCCTTCTTCATATAATCCAGACTAGGTCACCAAACTCAAAATTTTATTTTTCTGCAATTGATCACTTACTCCTTTATCGACTCATCCCTCAAAACCCACCCTCCGAGCCTAACCTGAGGAAAGGCTCTGGCACAATGACATCACCATGCAAGGTTCCAGAGGGTTCATTTACCAAATTAATGGATAAAATCTTTGGTTGGAAGGCAGAAGGCAGTAAGAGAGCTACCTATACGAAACTTTCGTACTAACTCATACTACCACACGAATTTATGATTTCAGAAATGTAATGACTTCAGCCCCCTGGATAATTTTGATACCCTCTCCCAGTGATTGAGAATTTTTAAATAGAAGTCATTGTGGTTCTTCCGTTAATCTCAATGGGTTTTAATCTCTTTTGGGGGGAGGTTGATGGAGTTCAAGTAACAGCTGGTTAAGCCAAATGCTTCCACAATGCTAGACTATTTTGGGGATGGTCTAAATCTCCATTGTAACCTGGCTTCTATTGAGCTTCTTGTACTCCACCTCATCAGAAAAGTTAACATCTTTCTGAACCAAAAGACTGTTGTTGTTGTTTTTTAAATTTTTATTTAGAGTTTAGTTGATCTACAATGTTGTGTTAGTTTCAGTTGCTCAGCAAAGTGAATCAGTTATTCGTCTACATATATCCACTCTTTTTAGATTCTTTTCCCAAACAAGCCACCAGAGAGTATTGAGTAGCGTGCCCTGGGCAATACAGTAGGTCCTTATTAGTCATCTATTTTATATATAGTAGTGTGCATATGTGGAGAAAGAAATGGCAACATACCCCAGTATTCTTGCCTAGAGAATCCTGTGGACAGAGGAGCCTGGTGGGCTGCTGTCCATAGGGTCGCACAGAGTCGGACATGACTGAAGCAACTTAGCATGCATGCATGCATTGGTGAAGGAAATGGCAACCCACTCCAGTGTTCTTGCCTGGAGAATCCCAGGGACGGGGGAGCCTGGTGGGCTGTCATCTATGGGGTCGCACAGAGTTGGACACGACTGAAGTGACTTAGCAGCAGCAGCAGCAGTGTGCATATGTCGATTCCAATCTCCCAATTTATCTCTTCCCTCATTTCCCCCTTGGTAATCATTAGTTTTTTTTCCTCTACATCTGTAAGTCTATTTTCTCTTTTGTAGGTAAGTTTATTTGTACTCTATTATTTTTTTTTCAGATTCCACATATAAGCATTTGGACACAGATCAAGCTTTCCATTTCCAAAAATGAGAACCATGACACTCAATACAAGCAAATCAATATGCCAGCAATTGGGGAGGGTGCTTAATAATTGCCTATTATAGTTATAAAATCAGCACCTCTAGACTAGAACAGAGCAGAACAGAAATAAACAGGGTAAAATAAACACATCACAGTGCATCTCATGCAGTCAGAGGTAAGCACTATATTGAGATTTTTTTCATTTATTTATCTTAAGTAAACCCAAGATCCTGACAAACTGGGGTCCCAAGTGGTGCATTTTTCTATATCACTCATACAGATGTACAACTGTTCAGTTCAACAAACATCTATAAAATGTCATATCCCAGACACTGCTAAACAGTGGGCCCATAGAGATAAGACACGGCTTTACTTGTGGAATGGGTTAATCAATGGTAGGGCCCATTAAGCCCCAGGTTATTGACTTTTGATGCCTCTCAAGTGAGGATAAGGAGAGAGATAAATCACAACATAAATAATATTAACAGATCACATTCATAGAATACTTACTTAGAGATAGACTTTGTCCTAAGAACTTTGCATATTCATCCCCCAAATCCTCTGAGGTTGAATTACTCCCACTTTATAGAAAAGTGTGGTGTGAAGAGATGAAATAACATGCTTAATGTCACACAGCTAATTAGGAGGAAATCTGAGATTGGAACCCAGCAGCCTAGCTCACTCTTGGTATTCCACTTCTCACCACAAGGAACGGAAGAGAGCGGACAAGCAGTTTTCCACTTTTCTTTCCTCTCCCGGTTCCCCAAGGTCAGGCAGAAATCCCTCCACTCACCTCTAGAGGAACAGTGAACTTGTGAATTCAGTTGCTTGATCACCAACACTCTCCACCCTCACAGGGCCTTAATATCAGCTTCATTTTGTGAATAATGAGTGAGGAAGAGTTGGAAGCAAGTCCTGAAAGTTTCCCTTATTCTCTGATTTCCCCCCAGGGAAGATGCTAACAATCCCATTTTTCACAGCTACTTTTTGTTGCGCTTGGCTCATATATCATCTGATTTCTGCATCCTTTGCATGTCACTGTGTTTTTAAATTTGGCAATCTATCTGGAAACTCTCAAAGAAAAAATAACAACAATCAGCCACTGTCCATTTTGTGTTTTCTCTCCCTTCCCTGGAAACTTGCCTTCAAAACTCTAATGTTTGGAGAAAGTATTTGGAGAATATAAAGAACAATGAAAATTCTAAATACATGAACCAAGAAAATGAAGTGTGATTTGGGGAGAATTGAGTGTTATGGCCTGGGAGCGTTCCACTGGGATGGGGCCCGGGCTTCCAAATCTATGGACCAATCATTCCTTCTTTGCTCCTTTTCCTATGCAGCTTTCTCTGAATACTTGGCTTATAAATCAAACAGCTGCAACATTCGTTATTTTAGACCGCTAGTGTGAGTTGTTAAAAATACCTCCCCCCAAGGACTACTGCAAGACTCTAAGCCTCTCTGATTAGTCTTGGGCATATGAGCAGACCAATGACAATTTCTTGTGTTCTACAATTGCCTGGAAATTAGAAAGTCAATACTCAGCCCCTGCACACCCAGGCTAAAAAAAATTCTCCTTGACCTGGTAGACCTAGATTTCTCAGTCTCTACCAACACTCTGCAGTGTCTGCTGGCCCTTCACTACTCCCTTTCCAGGAGCAATCCCTTAATTTCTAAGTCAGTACTGAAGAGGTTCAGAGGAAGGTGAGGAGAATGACTGCTGCTGCTGCTGCTAAGTCGATTCAGTCGTGTCTGACTCTGTGCGACCCCATAGACAGCAGCCCACCAGGCTCCCCTGTCCCTGGGATTCTCCAGGCAAGAACACTGGAGTGGGTCGCCACCTCCTTCTCCAATGCATGAAGATGAAAAGTGAAAGTGAAGTCGCTCAGTCCTGCCCGACTCTGAGCGACCCCATGGACTGCAGCCTACTGGGCTCCTCCGTTCATGGGATTTCCCAGGCAAGAGTACTGCAGTGGGGTGCCATTGCCTTCTCCAGAGGAGAATGACTAACAATGACCAAAACTGAGCATCTACACTGTGTCAAATAGTGCGTTAGGTGTTGTTCATAAGGTAAATATCATTAGCTCTCTTTTTACAGATGAGAAAAATTAATCAAGAAACAGTTAAACAGTGTCAAAAGAGACTGGACTGAGCAAGCTCATACATCCTAGTTTACCCAGGCTACATTACTGGCTTGATGTTATTTTAAAGAATCCCCCACGCACTTTGCTCTCAAAGATTAGTTACGTGGTCATAATAACCATCATCCTTGTTTGAAATGAATTTCTGTGGCCCCAGCAATTCTCTTGGGTTCTCATGCCCTTGTACCTTTTATTTACCTCCCACTTTGAATTTTAAGTGCTTCCAAGCAAACAGAAAATTTAGTATAAAAATTATGTAGAACTTAGATGCGCCTATGGACACTACATTGTGTTTCCTCCTAATACTGGATTAAGCCAATCTTTAAAACTAAGTTTTAACTAGGTTGTCCTTCCACAGCTTCTGAGAGTCAGCTTATATAGTCTGCAAACATTCTATAGAACTAGGTACCTGCCTTTCAGTAGTTAGAATTCTGCTGCTGCTGCTGCTAAGTCGCTTCAGTCGTGTCCGACTCTGTGTGACCCCATAGACGGCAGCCCACCAGGCTTCCCCGTCCCTGGGATTCTCCAGGCAAGAACACTGGAGTGGGTTGCCGTTTCCTTCTCCAATGCATGAAAGTGAAAAGTGAAAGTGAAGTCGCTCAGTCGTGTCCGACCCTCAGCGACCCCATGGACAGCAGCCTTCCAGGCTTCTCCATCCATGGGATTTTCCAGGCAAGAGTACTGGAGTGGGGTGCCATTGCCTTAGAACCCTGACCAAACCCTGGGTGTGGGAGGAGATAGTGGTGACTAAAATTAATTTCCTTTTGCTCTCTGAGAACATTGCTCATATGCAAAGACAAGACCCTTGGTGCTTTTGGTTTAAGTCTGACTTGGTTCCTTTGCTTGGATTTAGAAAACAGGGAGAGGTGAAAATATGATAGCACTACTGGAGGGAACCAATTTTCTTTGTGTCACGAGAATGATGCAGGATGTGGTGGCTACCACAGTGCTCAGGAGATCATCTTTATATATGTGCTCAGTCGTGTCAGACTCTTTGTGACCTCAGTGAACTGTAGCCCACCAGGCTCCTCTGTCCATGAGGAATTCCCAGGCAAGAATACTGCAGTGGGGTGCCATTTCCTCCTCCAAGGGGTCTTCTTGACCCAGGGATCGAACTCAAGTCTCCTGCATTGCAGGCAGATTCTTTACCACTGAGCCACCAAGGAAGCCAAATGAGATCATGGGTTACATTTAAAATAATCCTAATATTTACAGAGGTGATAGACCCATTCCACACTCTGCTACCTAAAACCATCCTGGGAAACTCTTCTTTTCAAAAGAAGAGTTGTTCATACCCCATGACATTTGAGGAATTCATTCATTCATTCATTCAATAACTACTTATTGAAGGAGCTGTGGCAGTGTTGAGAATCCAGAGTGCTCTGCCCTGTAGAACATAGAGTCTGCTGGGAAACACAGACATTTATCTTGTGGTTAGATATAAAATCACTGTAATGAGAGCAAGGAAGAACATGTAGAGTGCTTTTAATAGAGTATCCCTGGGACTCTATGGACAGCATGAGAGTCTTCTCTGAGGAAGTGGCAGTTGGGCTGAGCTCTGACGGATGAGTTAACAGTTGCCTGGGTGAAGGAAGGGGCAAAGAGCATGCACTAAACTCTAAAATCAGGAAAGAGGAGCCCATTAAGAGACTGGAAACAAACCTGAGCCAAGGAAGTTGCATGTTTTGTCTACTGGTGCAGACTGCAGTGGTTGGATAGGAGTGGGGTGGAGTTGAGTAGGCTGAGAGCTTTCCAGGTAGCCTGTGCTGGAAGGGGGACTAAATTGTTACAGTTCCACCAGGTGAAAGCTGTAGGGAAATGATTTAATTTAAAACAAAGGAGAACCTCCTGAGTCAATACTGCAAAGGCAGCAAATTCTGCCTCTTAACCTGTTTACGTCTAAGTTAGACCACAGCTTGGTTAGAACTTCTTAAGGATGATAAAAGGGCGTCAGGCCTGTTGAATATTTAAGTCCATCTCAGTAAGGTTTAGTGAATCACTTTCTCTCTATTAAAAATGTACAAACAAACAACAGCAAAAAGCAAGCTAGTCCACTGGGGCAAACATCTGGTGCGAGAACGCCATTAAAAATTCCCCAAGGACAAGGAAAAGTCTTGGAGATTCCTTTCTGATCAATTAAAAGACTTTCAGAAATCTCAGTTCCGGCTAGAGTTGTACAGTCCAGGGAATACAACATTTACATTTTAAGAAAGCTGTTTTCTTGGCTTCGCCCATCCCAAAGGATGTAAAAATGTGGAAAACTACTGACTGACTCTCCATGATTGTATGTGAAACAAGAGTCAGTAACCTGCTTATACCTGAAATGTGATAAGAAAACAAGAGAACAACCAGAGAGCATCAATGTTTCCCCATAAAGTTGCAAGCTTTCATTCAACTGCTGAATAAAAAGATACAGATGGACAGAGAGTGGTGGTAGTGCAGCTCTGTTTTGATAAGTCCATTCCTTCCTTATAATTATTATTTATTTTATATTTTTGAATTATCTGGAATTTCTAGAATTTTATTTGATTGTGCGTTGATAGTGTATACAATTACTCTTGTTTGTTTACTCAGCCATTTTTTTATAGAAGAATTCTTTCTCTTGCAAAAAAACAAGGAAGATAAAGAAGTTATCTTCTTCATAAAGCACAAGAATGGGTTTTTATAATCACAAGCTAAAGTTGATATGAAATATCTTAATCAGTGTTTATTGAGAATTATAAAGTACCTTCCCTTTTTGTGCATATATGCTTTAATCCCATGCAAAAACCTTGTGTACCTTTTATAGAATCCCAGAAGAATTCCTTCAAGTCAGATGTTAGGTTTTATAGAAATATAGCATTTTCTAATTGCCTCTTAGCCACAAATATCTGAAGTACACCAATATATACACACACATACACACACAGACTAGCCTGAAGACATAGGACATACTTGATTTATACTGTTCTTATTTACTGTTGACCTGATCACCTCAATATGAGTGGGGGATTTTTTCCTCTAACATCATAGAAGACATAAGTTCAAATTATTTTTGGAAACAAGGAAAAGTGGTATAGTCCTTTAACATGCCAATTTTTTCACATATATATATATCTATATACACAAAATATCTCTTTTACTGAGAGAATTTCTTTAAAGGTCTCAGATATCTTGAAAATCTCTGGCCCTTCCCAGCAAACATGCCATAGAATCAAAAGTCCTTGAGATGGTCTTCCAATAACTTGCATTTTCCCTACAAGTTGGCATCTGCCTCAATCCCTATATGAAAGGCAAACTTTATTTTAATTAAACAGATCTTTAAAAAACCTGTCTACTATATTTCTAGCCCTGAGCTAGGTACTGAAAATACAATGATACATGCAATTATGTTGCTTCCAGGTAGCTTGCAGTAAGAAGAACCTGGTAAGCACACAATAACTAAATGATTCCCAATGACAAATAATAGTAGCTAGAACAATGTGCGTGCCAGAGGTTCTTAATCCTTTTTGAGTCATGGACCATTTTGAGAACATGATCATGTGTATTGTTGCTATAAACAAATATTTGCCTGAATGCTTAGCAGTTTAACACGACAAACATTTATTATCTCACATAATTACTAAAGGTCAAGAATCTGAAAGTGGCTTAGCTGGATGGTTCTAGATTTGAATCTCTGATTAGGTTGCAGTTAAGCTATCCATTGGGGGCTGCTGTCAACTGAAAGCTTGACTGGGGCTGGAGGATATGTTTCCAGTGACGCTTACCCCACATGACTATTGGAAGACAGCCTCAGGGAGTTTGCTATAGGCTGCAGCAGAAAAACTCAGTTCCCAGCCATGAGCCTATGAGCCTATGAGCCTCCTCATAGGATTGATCATGACGCGGTGGTTGGCTGTCCTCAGAATAAATGATCCTTGAAAAAGACAGAGGAGAAAGCCTTGATGCTATTATGACCCAGCACACAAGTGACTCACCATTACTTAACCAGTGTTCTGTCGGTCACACAGATCAATCTTGATAAAATGTAGAAGACGACACAAGAACATGAACACCAGGAAGCAGGGGCCTTTGGGTGCCATGTTTAGAGTTGACTACCACAGTTCCCATGGACCTCTTCCCAGAGAAATGAACCATAGACCCAGGGCTAAGGAACCCTGCACTAATAAAAGGCCAAATCCATAACCAGGTCTGAAGAAGCCAGAAAGTTTTTACAAAAGAGTTTAATCACAGCTTTGCAGAAAGAGTGATAATTTTACCAGTGAGTAGGGTAGACAGGCAAGCAGACACTCTAGATTAAACAGAAAAAGCATATATACTGAAAAATAGTCCCCTTTTATTTGCAAAACCACAAGAGGCTCAATGGGGCTAAAACATAAGAAGAATGAGAGGTGTAGTCTGTGTCAGGTCACGGAAGACTTTAAAACCTTGCTGAAGAGGCTGGGTTTTACAGATCACTTTGGAGAACCTGTGGAGCCATAGAAAAACTAACTGATCTACCCAGCCCAATTTATATTTTAGGAAGATTTTTTCAGCCATAATGTGTAGATAAAAGGCAGAGCGATCAGTTGGGAAGCTATGACTCTTGTATAAGACCAGACACCATAGTGACAAGAGTAGAAGTAGGGACAGTGGAAATGGAAAGACAGATAGTTTCCAAGGGCTTGTTAGGAGGTAAAAATGTATCAGAATGGTCAGTCAGTTGATTTGGGAAATGAGAGAAAATAAGACATGAACAAAGCCATGGAGTTTTGGACAACTGAGGAAGTGAGAGGTAGAAGAGGCTGTAACTGGGGAGAGAACAAAGTATCAGTATGAACTGAGATGTCTGATAAATATTTTCCAATGCATGTACATGGGGAAACTATTCATGTGCAACCGTCAGAAAGTGAGTTTCCGTGGACATACCAGTTTAGAAAATACCATGCCACTGGAGATTTACAATGCACATCAATATGTTACAGATAAAAATTCTCTTACTGTTTTTTTTTTCTCAGTAAAGAGATACATATATTTTCAAGATAATTTTCCCAAATATATTTGATGATGGACTCTTCTTTTTGCTCAGCCTCTCTTAACATACTATAAGCCTGCTGCTGCTGCTGCTAAGTCACTTCAGTTGTATCCTACTCTGTGCGACCCCATAGACAGCACACCAGTCTCCCCCATCCCTGGGATTCTCCAGGCAAGAACACTGGAGTGGGTTGCCATTTCCTTCTCCAATGCATGAAAGTGAAAAGTGAAAGTGAAGTCGCTCAGTTGTGTCCGACCCTCAGCGAACCCATGGACTGCAGCCTACCAGGCTCCTCCATCCATGGGATTTTCCAGGCAAGAGTACTGGAGTGGGGTGCCATTGCCTTCTCTGACGTTCTGATTAGTGATGAACATGTCATAAGAATTTACAGTTCACCTAAATCAGCAGTAAATGTCCATCGAAAATTTGCCACAAATGACATTGCAAGAAGGTAGCTAACCACTTTTTTTAGCTTCACATTAATCACAGTCAAGTCTTCAGGAACTAATCCTTATTTAAACTTTCAGAAAGAATCAAATTGGTATTTATTCTTTTAGCTATTTCAATAATTGCAGTTCCCACTTTTGAAACCAATACAGGTTTTTTAAAGTATACAAAAACAAAGTGTATACCTTGGAGGAAAATATATATCTAGTTGAAAAATTTACCCAGCTTTGTGTCTTGTACAATAGTTATCTGTTGCTATATAACAAATGTTAGTCCCCAGAGCATTGTCTCACTGAGATTTTGAAATGGAAAAGACATCATGGCCCTGATGACAAGTGTTGTATCAGCCCAGTGTTTTTCAAGCAAGCGTTGCTTTTGAGAGCCTGACAACAGGTTGACTCGCAGGTCTTCCCTGGGCTCTGAATCCCCATCTGTAAACTGAGAAGAATTTTTAATGACGCCAACTGCAAATCTAGAAATTCACAGTGGTTCCCGAAACTAAGCAGAAGGTGTTTCTTCCCTCATGAGTGCAAGCTGTCATGTCTGACTCTTTGCAACCCCGTGGACTGTAACCCGCCAGCCTCCCCTAGAATTTTCCAAGCAAGAATACTGAAGTGGGTTGCCATTTCCTCCTCCAGGGGATCTTTCTGACCCAGGGATCGAACTCATGTCTCCTGTATTGGCAGTCAGATTCTTTACCGCTGCACCAAATGACCCAAGGGAAAATTGCTTGCTTCTGATTTGTAGTGGTTTTAAGCTTCAAGCTTCAGGTGATAACTCTAAAGAGCCCAGCAGGTTACCTGGAGAAGTAAGAGTACAGTGGTTGAGAGGTATGGCTCTGGAGGAAGGCTTGAACTGGGTGAATTCTCATTCTGTCCTTTATTGCTATGGAACTGAGCAAGCTTCATAAACTTGTCTTGCTTGTTTTCTAACCTATAAAATGGAGGGAATAATGTCTAGCTCTAGGCTTTGGGGAAAATGAAAGGGATAACTCATGTAAGCTTTCAATTAATATGAGCTATTGTTGTTATCGGCAAAATGGAAGCTTCCACATATAATCTGGATGACCTTAATACAAAAAATTACATAGATTTCACAGTGTTAATAAAATAATGACAACACCTTACTTGAAGAGGGTTTCAGTGTGTGCAAGTGCTTCCACATCTCTAAGCCCATTTGATGAGAAAGCGTACTTCTCAATAGAGCCATGTTAGCGAAGCTGTGTCCAGCCACTGATGAGAAAAGAAAATGCATAGTGAGCCAGGCGAGCTCAGGACCGACAGCCATTAGTGAGAAATAACAGATGGTGTCTCATTTTTGCTATAGGCAAAGAGCCAAATGACATGACTAAATAGAAAGACAGCCCCATAGGATTGCATTTGGGCTCCTACTGAGCACGAAGCCTGAAAGCCAGGGACATTTTTAATAACCTTTCTTTGACAAGCTTAAAGTCATTTAATGTCTAAACCTGTCATACAGATCCAGCCAGGAGAACAGGCCTCCTGAGAAAACCCCATAGCACACGGTCTCACCTCCCTGTGAAAAAAGAAAAATCTCATGCACATATTTAAATAAAAAAAAAAATCACATTATACAGCAAGGTCACCAAATCAGAACTTTCCATTTAAATTTTAAAAAGTCACTGCCCATCTCAATAGCAGCCTTCCAGACCTGCTCACCATTCTGTATTGCATAAAAAGTTGGGTTACTGTCCAGTCGTTATTTAAACAAAACAATAGAGCACCTATGCGTACTTTAGCTGAAATTTTAGTTCAGTTTAATTAGAATGAAATGCATTATAAATTATTATGTGCTGAGCACAAAAAAGAAAAGAAACTCATAATGTTTTAGATATTGAGTTTCACTTTTTCATCAATACAAATGAAACAGTAAGTAATCACTTCTTTTTAAACAGCTTTTGAAATTAATGAAAAAAATCAGTAATTAACATGATTAAAAATCTTTATTATTCTGTCTATCCTTGTAATATTGATCAGCAGTACACCAGTGATTCTGTAAAAAAAGAAAAACATTCACTGAAGCAAATTTATCTAATAAATTGTATTTGTTTTCCAACGAATCAGCTAGTAAGAACATTAGTAAGGACATGAATTTGATTTTCCCCAGAGTCTGTGGCTCCATCTTGCCCCAGCTGTTTCATTTTCTTCTCATCACCAAATCATTTTATTACAATAACTCTCCATGCCCTACTTTTCTATAGTATTTATTTAAATGCGAGCACATCAGAGATACCTCCATGTTCAGCATTGGGTTTAAGATTTACATTTAAATCACACCTTAGATATGTTTATCAGGAGGAGGGAGGCTGACAGAAAAAATAATTTTAAAACTATAATTTTGCCATTATTTAACTATACTATGTTAAAAACTAATATGGAAGGAAAATAAAAATGGAGTTGATGTTGCTAGGAAAGCTCTCTGGAATGGGAAGCTGAGAGGCCACTGAGGAAGTAGGACTTATGCACTTCTTAGCCTGGATGGAATCTGAACTTCAGTGATTCTTGTCTTAACATAGGCTCCAAACATCTTCCAAATGTTCTAGAAACTCAAGATACTTATCAGACCCTTATTTAGAACAACTCCTGACAGTCACCCCTTAAGGACAAATGTTTCCTCCCTTGCGTCAGAGTACAGCCTCATGACTTCTGCCTTTATAAGCCCCTGACACTTTCTCTCACCAAGAACACTCTTTCAGTATTACCTGAATCTGTGTCTCCTAAGTTACAATTCCTACGACCCCAATAGAACTTTTTGTTCTTTGCAAGCCTAATGCTGATTGTTGTTCAACATTAATCTACAAAGTTTGCAAAGGGAATAAAATATCACCATAGTAAAAATAGTCACAGCAATGTCTTGGAATTCTACAGATTAATGGGATTCAACTTAAATAAAATAGTTACACTCATTGCTATTTTCAGAGAGACCCAGAATTAATACACATATTTTTCCTTTTAAATCTCTGATGTCAAAAACCTTTCAAACTTGAAATAGATGGCTATTTGTCAATTTAACAACATTGTGAATTTCACGGTAGAGGTACTTTTTCTTATTTCCCACCGCATTTCCATTAGTCATGTATGGATGTGAGAGTTGGACCATAAAGAAAGCTGAGCACTGAAGAATTGATGCTTTTTGAACTGTGGTGTTGGAGAAGACTCGAGAGTCCCTTGGACTGTAAGGAGATCCAACCAGTCCATCCTAAAGATCAGTCCTGAATATTAATTGGAAGGACTGATGCTGAAGCTCCAACACTTTGGTCATCTGATGCAAAGAACTGACCCATTGAAAAGACCCTGATGCTGGGAAAGATTGAAGGCAGAAGGAAAAGGAGATGACAGAGGATGAGATGGTTGGATGGCATCACTGACTCTATGGATATGAGTTTGAGCAAGCTCCAGGAGTTGGTGATGGACAGGGAAGTTTGGTGTGCTGTAGTTCATGGGGCCACAAAGAGTCAGACACTACTGAGTGACTGAGCTGACTGTGGCATTCAAGAATGATAGATGTTCAATGACTATTTGTTGAATATGTAATACATAATTAGCAGCAAAAGTTGGGTAGTAGTATATAAGCACAGTGAAATGACTAAAGCAAGATGGAAAATACTTTATCCTGGCCATACCAGAATAAGTTCTCAGTTAGAAAATGTGGGTCCCAATGATGGAAAGGAAAAAATAAGCTCATTTTCTTATCAGTAAAATTTCTTAAAAGCCTGGCCTTTGCTCTTTTCCCTCGTCTTCCCTTTTAGATGATACGTAGACCTAGAGCGTCTGTCCCAGACTGCTGCATAATTCAGGACATCCACAATTATCTTGATATCCTGTCTCATGAATGTCCTCCCTTCTTACTTTAATAAACCATGTACTCATTCAGCTGATATGACTCCTTTCCACTGTAAGCACTCATGGTAGTTGTGTTTACACCGTGTCTTACACTGGAAGCCACCTTGCCAATCTTCAGAAAATGAGTAATGATTGAATGCAAGTACTGCTCTTGTAGTCAGAAATATAAATATTAAAAAAAAATTCACACTGTGAAGCTTGAAAAAACAATTGTTTAAGAATTTCCAACCAAATTTTATACACACACACACACACACACATGGCTAATTTTTCTGTACATAAAAATAAATATTGCAATATTAACTTAAAACATGTTGTTCCAGTAAGGTACAGTGACACATCCCATTTCAAGGGTTTGGAGACATATATGGGTGTGTGCTCAGTCATGTCTGACCCTTTGTGAACCCCTGGACTGTCGCCCACCAGGATCCTGTGTTCATGGGATTTTCCAGGCAAGAATACTGGAGTGGGTTGCCATTTCCTGCTCCAGGGGATCTTCTCCACCCAGGGAGCAAATCCATGTCTCTTGTGCCTCCTGCTTTGGCAGGAGGATTCCTTACCATTGAGCCACCTGGGAAGGCCCTGGGAAAGAGAGATACATACTCTCTCAATGCTGAAAACCTGGAAAGTAGTCTCCAAATCAACCTTCTGTGTCAGTTGCTCAGCACTGAGTAAGGATTACTTTATTTAAAATAAGATAATAAATAATAAACAAAAAATAAATGCTTCTTCCTTGTCTTTTCCTGATGTTCAAAATCCTAGCTATTGTCTAGGCTACTTCAGTCCTTTATGTTAAAATATGCTTCCTCTAACGGGCCCCATAGGCTTCCTGGTGGCTCAACAGCAAAGAACCTGCCTGCCAATGCAGGAGATGCAGGTTTGATCCCTGATTAGGAAGATCTCCTGGAGAAGGAAATGGCAAAGGAAATGGAAAAGGAAATGTGCTTGGTTTAGCACAATGCCGGCTTGCAGAGCTTAACAATGTGGTTTTACTGAAAGTCAAACAAGAGCTAGATTCTATCATTTTGACTAGACTGTGGAGGCATTCTAGGACTTAAATAGGTACAGCAGGCTCCTCCAGTGACTGCTTAAATATATCAGGCCTATAGATCAATTGTTCATACTTGCCATTTCGGCACTGGATATAGTACACTGCTATGACTGGTAAAACACAACTGGCTTGTACATGAAATCATCAAGTGTACACTTTAAATATCTTCAATTTGATTTGTCAAGTATACCACAATAAAGCTAGAAGACTGATTTTAAGTAAAAGAATGCCAGTTTTAAAAAGAGAAAAAATGATTTTATTCATGGAAGATTATATTTATTTTCTGACTTTTGCCTAATGTTCCTCTAGAGAAAAGTCCAAATCCATTTTATAAGCTCGGATTAAAGCTGAAATGATATCTGCATAGATAATGTAAAAAATTAATGATAATAAAACCTTATGCATATGTCTGTTGTTTTATAATAACAAAACAATTTATGTCTATTCTTTAGCATAGCTCTTCAAACTCCTTTTATTTAATTAAATAAATATTTGAGGCCTCACTGTGCTCTGTATTGCATGCTAGGGGTTCCAGAATGAAGCAGGGAGAGAAATGTCTGCCCTCACAGTGTATATGGCTCAGTGGGAGAAAGACAGGGAATGTGGATTAATTAATAAATATTCATGAAAGAGCAAATAAAATGTTGTAATTTTGGAATTACACAATGCTAAAGGAGAAAATTTTAAAGTCTTCAATTAAAAAAAAACAAGAATATATTCATTTGTGATGAAAGAGTTCATATGGAGAATGGGTATTTGCTATTACTATTTAGGTTAACTAAGCTCAGCTTTAAGTCGTTCTGACGTTATAGGCACCTCCCCTTATGTCCTTCAAGATCTTAGGTTATAAAGTGGAGAATCCAAACTGGTATTAATGACAAAATAAAATGTGTATAAAATACTTAGCAAAGTTCATGGAGTAGAGTAAATGTTGATCTTATTGGATGTCTATGTGCCAAGCCTTCTCCTAGGTGCATTACTAATGGCATTTTATTTCTTATAACTACCCAATTAGGTGGATATTATTATTATCATTCCCACTTTAAAGATTAGAATGCTAAGGCTCAAAGAATTCAAGTAACTGGTCAAAGGTCACCAAGAAAATCGTGGTAGTGCAACCCATATCTGAGCCTTGGTTAGCCTGAACTCAGAGTACATGCCTGCCTTTCCTATTACACACTCTCCTTAGCACCTAATACAACCCAGATATTCCTAGATTTTCTCTTTTTTTCTCTCTGGATGTTTTAAGGGGCTGTGGAACTGATCATCATACTTATCACGTTTTCCTCTACAATGTGTCTCCCTTCTTGATATCCCCTGCCCTGGCTGTACTCTCTCGAGCTCTGTTACATTTCTCCCAATGCCCCAGTACACCTCATCTCTCTTCTTATTGCTTGTAACTTGTAACTCTCCCTTTTTTGATAGTAACTTTGTTATCCCTTTCCTACCATTGATGTTCAGTTCAGTTCAGTCGCTCAGTCGTGTCTGACTCTTTGCGACCCCATGAATCGCAGCACGCCAGGCCTCCCGGTCCATCAACAACTCCCAGAGTTCACTCAGACTCACGTCCATCGAGTCAGTGGTGCCATCCAGCCATCTCATCCTCTGTCGTCCCCTTTTCCTCCTGTCCCCAATCCCTCCCAGCATCAGAGTCTTTTCCAATGAGTCAACTCTTCGCATGAGGTGGCCAAAGTACTGGAGTTTCAGCTTTAGCATCATTCCTTCCAAAGAACACCCAGGGCTGATCTCCTTCAGAATGGACTGGTTGGATCTCCTTGCAGTCCAAGGGACTCTCAAGAGTCTTCTCCAACACCACAGTTCAAAAGCATCAATTCTTCGGCTCTCAGCCTTCTTCACAGTCCAATTCTCACATCCATACGTGACCACTGGAGAAACCATAGCCTTGACTAGACGGACCTTTGTTGGCAAAGTAATGTCTCTGCTTTACAATATGCTATCTAGGTTGGTCATAACTTTCCTTCCAAGGAGTTAAGTGTCTTTTAATTTCATGACTGCAGTCACCAACTGCAGTGATTTTGGACCCCCCCCCCAAAATAAAGTCTGACACTGTTTCCACATCTATTTCCCATGAAGTGATGGGACCGGATGCCATGATCTTCGTTTTCTGAATGTTGAGCTTTAAGCCAACTTTTTCACTCTCCACTTTCAATTTCATCAAGAGGCTTTTTAGTTCCTCTTCACTTTCTGCCATAAGGGTGGGGTCATCTGCATATCTGAGGTTATTGAGATTTCTCCCAGCAATCTTGATTCCAGCTTGTGTTTCTTCCAGTCCAGCATTTCTCATGATGTACTCTGCATATAAGTTAAATAAACAGGGTGACAATATACAGCCTTGATGTACTCCTTTTCCTATTTGGAACCAGTCTGTTGTTCCATGTCCAGTTCTAACTGTTCCTTCCTGACCTGCATACAGATTTCTCAAGAGGCAGGTCAGGTGGTCTGGTATTCCCATCTCTTTCAGAATTTTCCACAGTTTATTGTGATCCACACAGTCAAAGGCTTTGGCATAGTCAATGAAGCAGAAATAGATGTTTTTCTGGAACTCTCTTGCTTTTTCCATGATCCAGGAGATGTTGGCAGTTTGATCTCTGGTTCCTCTGCCTTTTCTAAAACCATTGATGTTAGGACACAAAATTTGGTTGAAAAGAGTACAATAGGATCTTAAAAGAATAGCATAGAAGTTAATAGGAACAATTTTTGGATTCAGGTAAATTTAAGTTCAAATCTCAGCTCCAGTGCCTTGCACATCTTCCTTAAATTTTCTTGCTTCAGCCTCTTTACCTACAAATGAAGATGGTTTTGTTATTGTAAGATTTAAATTAGGCAATACCTCTGTGTATTTGGTGTATGGCTGGCATATTGTTAAGAACTCAATAAAGGATACCCCTGGTAAATATTAGGACTTCTCTGTAGCTCAAATGGTAAATAATCTTCCTGCCATGCAGGAGATTCAAACCCATCCAGGGTTTGATTCCTGGGTTGGGGAGTTCCTTTGGAGAAGGGAATGGCAATCCACTCCAGTATTCTTGCCTGGAGAATTCCATAGACAGAAAAACCTGGAGGGCTACAGTCTATGGGGTCACAAAGAGTTAGACACAACTGAGCAACTAACATACACACACTGGTAAATATTATTCAGATATTTCTAATGAAATAACATAATAACTTTCTTAATAATAAAAATATTGAAGAAAAATAATATAAAATGTGGATAAAATAATGATAAGATTTGCTAAATATTTAAAGTAGACATATGTGACCAATTACAATCATGACGGTGTGATCACTCACCTAGAGCCAGACATCCTGGCCTGTGAAGCCAAGTGGGCCTTAGAAAACATCACTATAAACAAAGCTAGTGGAGGTGATGGAATTCCAGTTGAGCTATTTCAAATCCTGAAAGATGATGTTGTGAAAGTGCTGCACTCAATATGCCAGCAAATTTGGAAAGCTCAGCAGTGGCCACAGGGCTGGAAAAGGTCAGTTTTCATTCCAGTCCTAAAGAAAGGCAATGCCAAAGAATGTTCAAACTATCGCACAATTTCACTCATCTCATACGCTAGTAAAGTAATGCTCAAAATTCTCCAAGCTAGACTTCAGCAATACATGAACCGTGAACTTCCAGATGTTCAAGCTGGTTTTAGAAAAAGCAGAGGAACCAGAGATCAAATTAACAACATCTGCTGGATCATCAAAAAAGCAAGAGAGTTCCAGAAAAACATCTATTTCTGCTTTATTGATTATGCCAAAGCCTTTGACTGTGTGGATCACAATAAACTGTGGAAAATTCTGAAAGAGATGGGAATACCAGACCACCTGACCTGCCTCTTAAGAAACCTATATGCAGCTCAGGAAGCAACAGCTAGAACTGGACATGGAACAACAGACTGGTTCCAAATAGGAAAAGGAGTACGTCAAGGCTGTATGTTGTTACCCTGCTTATTTAACTTATATGCAGAGTACATCATGAGAAATGCTGGACTGGAAGAAGCACAAGCTGGAATCAAGATTGCCAGGAGAAATATCAATAACCTTAGATATGCAAATGACTCCACTCTTATGGCAGAAAGTGAAGAGGAACTAAAAAACCTCTTGATGAAAGTGAAAGAGGAGAGTGAAAAACTTGGCCTAAAGCTCAACATTCAGAAAACGAAGATCATGGCATCTGGTCCCATTACTTCATGGGAAATAGATGGGGAAACAGTGGAAACAGTGTCAGACTTTATTTTCTGGGCTCCAAAATCACTGCAGATGGTGACTGCGGCCATAAAATTAAAAGATGCTTATTCCTTGGAAGGAAAGTTATGACCAACCTAGACAGCATATTGAAAAGCAGAGACATTGCTTTGCCAACAAAGGTCTATCTAGTCAAGGTTATGGTTTCTCTGGTGGTCATGTATGGATGTGAGAGTTGGACTGTGAAGAAGGCTGAGCGCTGAAGAATTGATGCTTTTGAACTGTGGTGTTGGAGAAGACTCTTGAGAGTCCCTTGGACTGCAAGGAGATCCGGCCAGTCCATCCTAAAGGAAATCAGCCCTGGATGTTCATTGGAAGGACTGATGCTGAAGCTGAAACTCCAAAACTTTGGCCACCTCATGCGAAGAGTTGACTCATTGGAAAAGACTCTGATGCTGGGAGGGATTGGGGGCAGGAGGAAAAGGGGACGACAGAGGATGAGATGGCTGGATGGCATCACTGACTCAATGGACGTGAGTCTGAGTGAACTTTGGGAGTTGGTGATGGACAGGGAGGCCTGGCGTGCTGTGATTCATGGGCCGCAAAGAGTCAGACACGACTGAGTGACTGAACTGAACATATTTTTCCACTGTGTTTTTATGATTCTGAACTTGGCTTAGATGCACACACTTCTCTCACATTGGCGTCAGCAAGAGTTCACAGGCCACTTTTCCAGGTTGTGGGGAAGAGATTGGAAAACAGGATAGCTAGCCTTCTCTAGTCTCCAACTGTCCTTACTTCCTCATATTCACATCCTTCACATAAAGAAGCTAGGTGGTTATATGTGGTTAGTAGAATACTACAGATGTGGTGAGCGACTTGCAAGGCTAGGTCATAAAAATGACAGCTCCCACCTAGGTCTCTTGGAATTCTTGCTCTGTTGCCATGCGATGAAGGCAATCAAGCAGTGCTGTGAACATGTCAGCAAGGATAGAAACTGAGGCTTCCTACAGACTACCGGCACTGACTTGCCAGAAAATAAACCCATCTTGAAATAATCCACCTGAAGTGAATCCTCCAACTATTAAACCTTCAAATTCTGTAGCCCTAGCGGACATCTGACTATAATCTCATAACAGACCCTTAGCAGAACTGACTGAGGTGCTTCTGAACCTTCCAGGTAAATAAATGATTATCATTGCTTTAAGATACTCAATGGAGTGATGTGTTATTGATAACCAGTACAGAAGAGGGTAATTGACCTGAGCCAGTCTTTGTGTTCCTTAATATTTTCTGCTGGAAGAAACTCCATTTCCTGAAAGATCATTGACCACTTAGTCAACAATACTAAAGTATCTTAAAATATTTCCAAGTAGTATGATCATCAGGTTTCTGCAGGATCTTGCTGCTAATCCTTCTAAGTTACTTTGATCCTCAGCTCCATTTTTCTTAGTTTTTATACTGATTAGGAGGGTTAAGCTTTCAGCATCATATTCTATTCATATCCTTTTCACTATCCAGCCTTTCTTGAGCCATATTTGCATGAAAAATATTTCTCACCATCTATGATTTTAATCAGAGTGTCTTTTATGAGGACATTAAAGTAAGTAAATGTGGGGAATATGTTACTCCAGGGCTTTCACATGTTTGATTTTGTGGTTATTTTTCCATTCCTTAAGGTTATGATTTCTCCAGCATGGGTCATACGGAGCTCTATTCTTACTTATTGGTCTCAATTATTTCTTGTTTATTAGTTTTAGATAATATTTTATCAATATTTCTTTTGGAATGACTGTACAACTATTTTCCACATACTTCTTGTATGGCTAGAATGTTCGAAGGCTAAAAGGTCCCGCAAAGACCAATTATAAAATGCATTAAGATTTCTTTCTGGGCTTTCTGGTGGCTCAGAGGTTAGAGCGTCTGCCTGCGTCTGCCTGCAATGCGGGAGACCTGGGTTCGATTCCTGGGTTGGGAAGATCCCCTGGAGAAGGAAATGGCAACCCACTCCAGTATTCTTACCGGAGAATCCCATGGACAGAGGAGTCTGGTGGGCTGCAGTCCACGGGGTCGCAAAGAGTCACTAAATTTTATTTGATTGATCATAAGTTATCAGTATGGTACAGAAAAAAGCCACAGGAGACAAATTTTCAGAGCCCTGTGTGTCTCTGTACGAGTCGATTAACCTCTCTCAGCTTTCTCATCAAAACAATACCTGCCCTTGTAGGTTTGTAATGAGGACAAGATTTAAATTCAGTCTAGGATACTCCACAAATGAATGGCAGTGGTTATTAAAGGGAATCTTCCCATGACTCAAAGCAGTGCATATTTCCCCTCAATTGCCCCTCCACATGCAAAGTTCTTACCTTTTATTCTTTTTCAAGCGATTACGGTCTTTTAGAAACTATGAAGGTGTCTCTTTCAGTTAAACTGCTGGGAATCCCAGGTAAGTCACCTGTGTACCTGCTAAGTCTCTTTAGTCATGTCTTTTGCGACCCCATGGACTGTAGCCCACCAGGTTCCTCTCTCTGTGGGATTCTCCAGACAAGAATACTGGAGAGGTTGTCATGCCTTTCTCCAGGGGATCTTCCTGGTCCAGGGATCGAACCGACATCTCTTATGTCTCCTGCATAGGCAGGCAGGTTCTTTACCACTAGCACCGCCTGGGAAGCCCAAGGAATCTGCAGTGGCCCTATTTTAAGGTCTCTATAAATCAATTAAGAGGCTTATGTATAAGTCATCAGTCTCCTCAAAGAGTCCATCAAGCTCTGTACTACACCCTTCAGCTACACTGAACATTTATTAAAATCAGTATAGCTTTCTGGTTAAGAGCCCATGCATGTTATACAGTTTGACTTCGTAACCTCATATTCCAGGTTGGCCACTTACAAGCTTCATGGTAACTTTCTTTACTTTTCTGAAACTCATTGTGTGTGAAATGAAAATAATAGTACCTTCTTCACAGGGTTTTAAGAGGACTAAATGTGATGATGCATATTAATTATTCAGCATATTTCCCAGCACAAAGAAAAACTCAATAAATCTTAACTATTGAAGTCTGAAGAGTTTTAATACTGTGAGACCAATGAACTCTTACATCAGCGTAGCAATTTATTTGGCTCACTTTTCCATAAGTTAAAAAAAAAGCCTAAGCGATCCTTTTTCTTTTCTCATTAGATGAATACCTTCCCAATAAATCTCCATACAGCATAGGGTACTGAAATGTTTTATGGTGCAATTTAAGAAAAAATGTTGAGTCCTCTTAGAGCCCATATTGAAGTGTACCTCAAACCAAAGATGTATCTATCACTGCATCAAACTGTTCTTTTGGAAGAAGCTAAAACTAGATAGTTAATTAGATATGGTTCAAGTTTCTTCCCTATTGAAAATCAGTTCTTGTCATATGTCTTCAAATGATAATATGTCTTCACTTTTAATGGTATTGAGCACAGGCTGTTTGTTCCAGATGGTCTCTGAAGTTGATTTGTTAGAATTCATAGATTAGCAGACATATTTCAAAGCACTTCTATCCATAGCTCCTGTGTTAAATGAGTGAGAACTGGGTCAAGCTTCTGGGTGTTTTCCTGAGTCAACCACCAAGCCTGAGCCAGATTCCACCAGAGAAACCCTGGTGTCCTCAATCAGTGCACACCAAGCTTCCAAGGGCGAATATGTATCTCGTGTGGAATGCAGTTTATAATGTGACCAACCCTCTACTATGCAAAACTGTGACTAAATTGGTATCTGCAAACCCATGGCACTTAACAACTGGCTATAGATTTCATGAACGAACACATGGTTATACAATTAGTGTTGTTTATCTCCGATTTCATAAGCAAAATTTTCTTAAACAAATGAAAATGTGGAGATAAAAGAAGACAAATGTTTTCATAATTTTCATTCCATCATTGTCCCTGGGATTCTCCAGGCAAGAACACTGGAGTGGGTTGCCATTTCCTTCTCATTTATGACTAGATCATGAATTTGGGACCAGGAGAATGAAATAGGAAGATAAGCACCATTGGGCTCCCTGGTGGCTCAGATGGTAAAGAATCTGCCTGCAATGCGGGAAACCTGGGTTCAATCCCCGGGTTGGAAAGATTCCCTGGAGGAAGGAATGGCTACCCACTCCAGTATTCTTGCTTGGAGAATTCCATGGACAGAGGAGCCTGGTGGGCTACAGTCCATGGCATTGCAAAGAGTCAGACACCACTGAGGGATTAACACTTTCACTTTGAGATAACTCTTAAATGTTTCTGTTTATAAACTTTTTCACCACTTTTTTTTTTTCAGCTGTGCCATTAGGCTTATGAAAACTTAGTTCCCCAAGCAAGGATTGAACCTGGACCCTCAGCACTGAAAGCATGGAGGCCTAACCACTGGACCACCAGAGAATTTCCTGTAAACTTTTGTTATCTAAGAAAAATCAAAATTAAACAAAAAACCATAATTCTACTACCATAATTCTACCAAGCCCTTATAACTTCTGTTGATATTTTTGAAATAAACATAACACATTCACATGGCTTAGAATTTCTTAGAGTACAGGGAATGGCAACCCAGTCCTGTATCCTCGCCTGGAGAATTCCATGGACAGAGGAGCCTTGTGGGTACAGTCCATGGGGTTGCAAAGAGTTGAACACACTTGAGGGACTAACACACACACTTATATATGTATACACATATAAATATAGTCTTACATGTATGTGTGTGTGTGTGTATATATATATTCTTAGAGCATATATTATTATGCTAACTGCATAACTTTTATTTTATACATCTAGGTTCAAATTTCAAATGCTTACAGAATTTTGGTAGGTAACACAAGTGAGTGACTTGAGACAGGTATAAGATAAAACAAATTTGTAGGGAGAGGTAGTTGACCATTCACTCATTTGTACCAATCGATAAATCTTAAACTGCTAAGGTTAGCTCAAGTTTCATATATTTAGTCGCTCATCCAAAGATCTTATAATGCATCATAATGATTTTGATGATTGATCTTTACGAAGAAGAGTAGTTTAGGAGCAACTTTTTCTGGAGACGAGGAATAATAAAGCCAACAATCATAATAGCTGAGATAAGAGATAGCTTACTCTGTTTCAGTTACTGGGCTAGTAGTGTCTCATTTGATCCTGACAGCACCTTTGAAGTGGGTATTACCGTTTTTCTTATTTTATAAATTAGGAAACTCAGAGTTAAAGAACTTGTCCAAAATCTGGTTATCAAGACCAGGATTTGAAGCCAGGTTAACTCAACTACAAATTCTAAGGTCTTAAAAAATAGATACAAGATCTGAACTCTCAAGACATAACAAATGTATCTCTCACTTTCCTACTCTGAGCCTGCACAGGTAAAATGTAGTTTTTAGACAGAGTACTCGGATGAAGACTTTTGATTCTCATAAGTCCCACAATATGACGGGAATGATAGTCTATTTTATAAATTAATTTTAAAGATGTTAGTGAATTATTTAAAATGCTTTAATAATGAAAATGTTTGAATAAAAGTTAAGAATAATTTTTTCTTCAAAATTGACTATAGGTCTTTAAAATAATTGTTTTGTAAAAATTATCAATACTTTAGACTACAAGGTGATCATATTTTAATTATCAGATTTTCTCCTACTGTCTGTTTTTTCCAAGAAATTAGCTATTCCACATGGCATTTGCCCTTTTTCTGGTATAATTTTTAAAATTCCTTTCATGGACCTCTAAAAATCCTTTTCTTCTGTATTTAAAATGGAAGCCAATGTCCAGATTGATGACTTTCAGAACTATAAAATTGCCACTCTTACTAAGGCAATCTTCCATCAAAAATACAATCCACCCATTGAAAGCATCTCAATTTGAAAAGTGTAACTATTATACTAGAAATTTAATAAAAGGATGAGTAGTAATAAGGATAAAAATCTGGAGATGGATATGCAAAGAAAGGAATGGACACCCAAATTCAACAATGGAGAATCAATGCTGGGTAAGATGGAATGTTCATTTTGGGGGCCAGAAACATTGTGCAAGAAAAATAATTCCTGTTATGGGAAAAGCAAAACCCTGGGAGAGAATTTTCCAAGTACTTAAGCCAAGGTTTGTAATGTTACTATTATTTTCTATATAAATATATGTTCTGTAAAATAGATCTAGGGTGACTTGATATGAAGACCCAATTCATTAGCAATATCCAATACATAACAGATGTGACACAAACCCTCTCAGAGCATCCAATCACAAGGCACATTTTATTTGTAGCATTGGCATTCACCAGAATTGTCAAATTATTAGTTTCGAAATTTTTACTGGTTTCAGTAGATGCAACAGAGCCAAGGGATATAAGTTGGTATTGGAACACCCTTATGGAATTTTCAATTGAAGCTCAACTGAAGATAATCTGGGAAGCTTCATATTAATTCATGTGTATAGGGATATATGTGTAAAACTTTCACAGAGAAAGTAACAGAACCTGGCTAAGAATCTATTTATTCATTCTTTCAGGGAATGTTTATTGAGTGACTACTGTATACCAGTCTTTGTTCTAGGGCCCAGAGAGATACACAAGGAACCAGTGACAAACGCATCTGTACTTGTAGCGATAATATTCTACTGGAAGGCAATATACAATTAAACAATAAATGAATAGGATAATTCTGACAGTGGGGAAATGCATGAAAAAATAAAACACAGTGATGCAATAGAATGTAAGTGGACTCAACATATAGGTAGCTTGTTTCCAGAAGAGCCAACTGAAGTGAAGGCTTTGGAGAGATCTGTCAAAAAAGAGTCTCAGATGTGGGATGCACACATTGTGCTTCCTTCCTTTTGATCCACCTCTGGTTTCGTGTTGGCCTTTTACCACTTTTCTTCCAGTGATCTTGTATGACTATCTATGATAGTTCTGATATTAAAACTTCACGTGTATAGATCTGCTCATCCTTTATAATTCTCCTTTTTAATAGATGCATCCCTAGAGCAAAGCTCCACATCAAACAAGCTACCTTGAAGAATAAAGCCACCTTGTTCATTCACATATGAACAAGCCACCTTTATTCTTACTCTAAGACAGTATAAGTCTTAGACTGTGACTATTTTATGTGTGGGTTGATAAGGTCTTAATTATATCCTTTTGGGAATATGATATTTTTGCCTTAGTATGATACTACACTTATGATGAATATGAAATTGTAGAAAATATTGTGCAGTTTAATTAAAAGGTTGAGGAATGACAGATTAACTTGTATAATTAGAAGAGCACTTCAATTTTTCAAATAGTGGAACATTGATACCATTTCACCCAAGGGGATTATAAATCCATTGGTTTACTTCCTTAAATTTTCTGATAGGGAACAAAGAATTCTTAATCAAAGGCAAAGTAAAAGTCTTGGGAAAAAATGAGGGCATGAATAATTGTATTAATGAATTCAATTGAGATATCTACATTTACCCTATATATTTCAGAATTGTGGACTAGGGTTGTTAGCTAAACAGACTAATATTGTGTCTGTTAATGTTTAAAAACAGATTCATGGCTCAGATTTGCATCTTAAAATATTACCCAGGTTTATCCAGCATTGTCAGTAATTAACATAGGTGAAATTCCTGCTCAAATAGTTATTAGAGAAATCATTAAGCCATGAAAAATTAAAAGGTGTTCCCAAATGCCCAGACTCATTACAGAACATGTAATGAATAGAAGACATTTTCATTAGTCATTCATATGCTTTTCTATAATGACTAAGGAAGCAGTATACTTAGAAATTGAAACATATTTCCTGTTCCTGGTTTCTATAATTTTGTCACTGACATTTTCTGTTACTTAAACCTACCAAGCTATGTATTTTTGTCAGGTATCTAAACTTTAACTTAACAATTTGACACTTTAACTTCCTTTAGAGAAAATGAAATAAGAAAACAATAGCTGTATAAATATCACTTTTTTAAATCATTAAAACATTCTTGGTTTTGTAGCAGGGTTCTCTGAGACTGGACCATATCCTGTTCTCTTGATTGACTCACTTGACATCTTTCCCTGTCTTCTTTTATAGTGCTTTCCTGTACACAGAGTCTGGAAAGGTGAAAATGGAATTTCTCAAACTCCTCTGAAGATGCCTTAGGGTTCCAGACCTGATATTGATTCTAAGGGGGTTAACTTAGAATCTTAGGGGGTTATCAAGGTCTCAGGCATTTATTTTACAGGTTCAAATCAGCAGGTAAAGCATGGATCTGAAGTCAACCTTTCCTGTAGTTTCCTCCTGACCTCCGTATCACTGCTAAGCAATGATTTTCTGGAGGCAGTGATGTGGTAGAAGCAATAGCTTCCTGATTGGATTGTAAATGAGGTGATATGGTATGAGAGCCAGTAGTTCATGTAATGATTTCCTGATTCTCCAGCTTCCTTATCATGGAAGAGATAGAGGTTCCCATAATAAGCAATTTTTGCAACAATTTATTCTAGGAGTCTTTTCTGGGGAGCCAAAGCTAGAACTTGCTCCTCTAGCCCTTCTAGTGGTTTTATAAGAACCTAATATACTGTTTAAAATCTGTTTCTGCTCACAAACCCAGAGAGGTGTAAGTTTTTAATTTGGGCCAAGAGGAGAGATGAGGCTTCTATTTACATCTGTTAACTTAAACTCACTATTCCTGAGTTTTTAAAGAATAAAAATAAAGATTAATTTCTAAAACGTAAATGTTTATGACTTTAAAGTTAGAAGAAGACAATTTTCTTTTTATTTAATTTATTTTTCCTTTTTTTTAATTGTAAGGGGGATCACTTTATAATCTGCATGGTTAAGATCCTACTCAATATCTTTGAGTCAAACCCTGATTTTGGTGGAATTAATCAATTAATTGAAAGTACTTTAGACTGAGATGTCAAAAATTCTACTTGAACAGGCTGTCATAATTCTGAGAGGGAGTTCTCAGTTATCCTCCAATGCCAGGAAAAACTCCTGCATTTTCCAAATGAGAATATATATATATGCATGTATTTACATATACAGGCTTCCCAGGTGGTTCGGTGGTAAAGAATCTGTCAGAGCAGGAGACACAGAAGATGTGGGTTTGATCCCTGGGTTGGGAAGTTCCCCTAGAGGAGGAAATGGCATCCCACACCAGTATTCTTACCTGACAAATCCCATGGACAGAGGAGCCTGGCAGGCTACAGTTCATGGGGTCGCTAAGAGTTTTGCAACTGAGCACACATGTACATGTACAAATATATATTATTAATAGAATGTGTGGATTACAGATACTGATGGAGCTCTATTGACTAGCTAGTGGCAAAGTTAATGTGCCCAAATGCATGCTCTGCTGCTGAATAAGTAAGCTTAGTCTTATTTCTTCAGAGCAGATTCATCTCACTCTTTGATCCTCATTTCTGCTTTGCATACTGTATATAGTACTTCATTTCTTCTCACTCAGAGATCAGCTAGAGGTAAGTTTTCAATTGGGCTAAAACAAAAGTTGAAGACTCTTTTTAGATCACAAACCTAAGCTGATTTTCCATTTGAGCTTTATCAAAATGCTGCATTAAGTAATATCAAGTACTTCACATGTCAATAAAAAAGAAACACCTATTCTGCTATCTTTTGAATGTAGAGCTTAGCAACTTCTTGGGTCATGGACAAGAAAATAATAATTCTTGAGTTCTCAGTGACCATATTATCAAAAATTTCACCTTCAATTCTAGACTGAGGAATGGAGAAGAGAGGTTTTGTGTTTTTTTTTTTTTTTTTCATGACTCTTTTGGTAATCCAGTAGTTTTATGGACATCTGGTAACTCAAGCCTTAAAACTATAAAATGGAGAGAAATATTCTAGCAGTGTCCAAGATAAATATTCACACTTAGCAAGATAATATTTGCATAAATCCTTGACCTACTTGTGTAAGATAGTTTTAGAGCTGTCAGGAATTGTGCTTAAACCGCAAGGGAGTTTAGTAAAAGCAAGTACAGAAATGACTAGGACTCCATTTTTATTTTCTTGAAATAATCACGTTCTCATTATTTTTAATGCTATTCTCTCTTTAAAATAGATATAGAGTTTCCATTTTGAGAGATATGTCATGGTAAAAACAAGACCTCCTATTGTTTAAGTATGGTACATACCTGATTGGTCAAGTAACTTTATCAACTGTAAATAAATGACAAAATGCTAGTCCTTCAAAGCATAAATAATTCTGACCTGAGATTCAAGGTAAGATATCCTATTCACTAGCTGTTTTAAAATATTTTATAGAGGGATAGATACATGACTAATAGATTGGCGTGTGTGTGTTAGTCACTCAGTTGTGTCCAACCCTTTGCAATCCCATGGACTATAGTCCACCAGGCTCCTCTGTCCATGGGATTTTCCAGGCAAGAATACTGAAGTGGATTGCCATTTCCTTCTCCAGAGGATCTTCCCAACTCAGGGATCAAAACCAAGTCACCTGCATTGCAGGCAGATTCTTCACCGACTGAGCCACCAGGGAAGCCCTAATAGGCCGATAGCTCAGTTCAGTTCAGTCGCTCAGTCGTGTCTGACTCTTTGCGACCCCATGAATCACAGCACGCCAGGTCTCCCTGTCCATCACCATCTCCCAAAGTTCACTCAGACTCACATCCATGGAGTCAGTGATGCCATCCAGCCATCTCATCCTCTGTTGTCCCCTTCTCCTCCTGCCCCCAATCCCTCCCAGCATCAGAGTCTTTTCCAATGAGTCAACTCTTCGCATGAGGTGGCCAAAGTACTGGAGTTTCAGCTTTAGCATCATTCCTTCCAAAGAAATCCCAGGGCTGATCTCCTTCAGAATGGACTGGTTGGATCTCCTTGCGGTCCAAGGGACTTTCAAGAGTCTTCTCCAACACCACAGTTCAAAAGCATCAATTATTCGGCACTCAGCTTTCTTCACATTCCAACTCTCACATCCACACATGACCACTGGAAAAACCATAGGTTTAGAGATAGATAATAGATAGGGGCTTCCCTTGTGGTTTGGACAGTAAAGAATCTGCCTGCAATGAGGGAGACCTGGGTTTGATCCCGAGGTCGGGAAGATCCCCTGGAGAAAGAAATGGATACCCACTCCAGTATTTTTGCCCGGAGAATTCCATGGACAGAGGAGCCTGGCAGGCTATAGTCCACAGGGTCACAAAGAGTGACACAACTGAGCAATTTTCACACAAGCGAAAGGTAGATAGACAGATAGACATAGAGGCTGCTGCTGCTGCTAAGTCACTTCAGTCGTGTCCGACTCTGTGTGACCCCATAGACGGCAGCCCACCAGGCTCCCCCGTCCCTGGGATTCTCCAGACAAGAACAGTGGAGTGGGTTTCCATTTCCTTCTCCAATGCATGAAAGTGAAAAGTGAAAGGGAAGTCGCTCAGTCATGTCCGACTCTTCACGACCCCATGGTCTGCAGCCTACCAGGCTCCTCTGTCCATGGGATTCTCCAGGCAAGAGTACCGGAGTGGGGTGCCATTGCCTTCTCCAATACATAGAGGCTAAGAGAGGCTAAAGCCCAAGCCTCATCTTTCCAGTTAGAGTCCTCCTACCCTCTGCAGTGATTGAAAGCAAACACGGGAGATCCCTAATGTGAGGAAGATCTGAGTAAGAAAGTGAGATGAATGAAAATCAGGTTTAAACTTTCCTGGATGGTAGATTTCTCCACTTCCTGTGTGACTGACTCCATAGCTTACAGTGACAACCTGGCTGAGAATCTTGAACATTTTCATTGGTTGACTCATTTGATCCCAACTCAGTTCTTAGCACCTTAAAGGCATGGATCCATATTAGCACTTCTCTCAACTACAAAGCTTGCCCACAGTCAAATTTCAAGGAGAGTTTGTGAAATGAATGACATAGCTATCAGTCTGATTTCCATCTAGGTTGATGACATCAAGAGTTCTAGCCAAGTGCTTCTCAAACAAATGTGAATATGATTACCTGAGGATTTTGTTAAAATTCAGATTCTCATGGAGGAGATCTTGTGGGGCGCAAGGTTCTACAGTTCTAATAAGCTCCCAAGTGGTTTAGAAGTTGCTGTTCCTTGGACTATACTTTCAGAATCAAGGGTCTAAGTCACTCCTAAGGGGTTTATTTATGTGAGGTGATGCTGCATAGTGATTAAAACCATGAATTGGAGTCAGAAAGACATGAGCTCAAATTCTTCTCCTGTATTTACTAATGGAGTAAATACAGGAAAATTATTATCTCTTTGTGCCATGATTTATACATAAAAATTCAGTAACAGTATCAACATTTTATATGGATATCATTTGGAAATAACATTACACACATAAGAATTTAGCAGAATGCCTGATACATGGCAAGTACTCAGTAAATGGTGGCTATGCATTCTCTTGACTTTTTCTCCTCTGCCTAAGATTGAACGTTCAGGAAACTCTTAGTAGGCTGACTGAAGTTAAACCTCACGCCTAATCTTGCCGACTCTGCTTCTTCCAACTCCCTGTAGAAATTTCTAGCAAATGCAGGAAGCCCAGAGTTGTAACGTAGGTCTTAGTGAGAAGGAAGATGAGTGAAAAACAAAGGCAGAGACACCAGATAGGGGTGTGTGTGTGTGTGTGTGTGTGTGCATGCTCAGTCATGTCTGACTCTTTGCAACCTCATGTCTGTCCATGGGATTTTCCAGACAAGAATACTGGAGTGGGTTACCATTTCCTTCTCCACCAGATATGGATAATTACTGAAAAAAGTAGAGTTTTAGAGTTTAAAAAAAAAAAAGGGAGGGGTGCTAAAGAAGAACATATAGAGAGCCAATCTGTTTAATGGGGGAAATGGAAAATGAGAACAAAATGTTAAAACTGCTTTCAAAAATGCTTCTGTTTGTCATGTCTTAGATCAGGTTGCCCACAAGAAAGATCTTCAGTCAAGGATTCATGGGTAAATGGCTTGGTAAGGAGATGTCTTCAGGAAGACGTGTGAGAGGGTGGGAACTGACTGGGGAAAAAGAGAAAGCCATACAAAAGTGGGCTGGTCTCAGGCAGTTTCACCAAAGGAAACTTCAGGGAATTCCTGCAGTGTAAACTTGTCTCAGAGATGTACTGATTCGAGGAGAGAGAGCTGGAGTTTTATTCATTGGTTTCAGGCTTCTCCAGAGAAGTGGGAGAGACAGAAATTTAAATCCCCACACACTTCTAATTCTCCACAAGTGCTGGCAAAGCAGGCCCCGGTGCCTGAAAGCAATCTTCCAATAAAGAGCCACAGGTCTGAGGGGCTCGAAGCCAAACCATACAGAAGGAAGGGAGGGACACAAAAATGGTAGATGCCAGACTCTGAAACATTAAGTTACAAGGGAAACTTTATTGTTTAGACCTTCCCAGGACAACTGCTAACAATCAAAGTATTCATCTCTGTGATTCTTCCAGTGCTTATGGCTTCTTACTGTGAGAAGTTAAACAGAAATGCCAATGGTTCCCAAAATTTAGGATGATTTTTAGCAAGAGTTTTTATGTTGTTTTATTTTTTGTTTCATTTTTTTTTAAATTACTCTTTAGTAGAGAAGCAGTGAAAGTAAGGAAGATAAGGCAAATGTCAGTAAGCACTCAAATACATAGAAATCAGGATGAATTTTATATATATATATATATATATGTATGTGTATATATATATATCACTTATAGAAATTGGAATGAATGGTAACTATAGCCGAGTTACTTAAAACCTAGTATTTTAGATTAGAATGATGAATGTCCAAAACAACATGACTTGAAAAATTGTTTGCCTCTTTTGTTTGCAGTCGCACTTTCTGAAATTCATTAATGATCATGGAAAACATAGAACTGAATTGGTGCTCTAATGAATGATGTTCAAAATTGCTATGTGAATTTAAACTTCATAACTTGACTGGCAGAATCTTAGAGGCTAAACATAGAAAAAGTAGTGATGGTTTAGTCACTATGTCTGACTCTTGCAACCCCAAGGACTATAGCCTGCCAGGCTCCTCTGTCCATAGGATTCTTCAAGCAAGAACACTGGAGTGGATTGCCACTTCCTTCTTCAGGGGATCTTCCTGACCCAGGGATGGAACCCGGGTTTCCTGCATTGCAGGCAGTCTCCTGCATTGCAGACAGATTCTTTACTGACTGAGCCACCAGGAAAGCCCCTGGAAAGAAGTGTCTTAGGGTAAAAATAAACTTAAACTGAAATGTTCTATTAATTTAAGCACTCAACTCTAGCCCCATATTTCACACTGCACATAAACTGAACCTGAAGTGAGAAACTAAAAATAGTTGACTATGATTTTTGTACTTGTTACCAAAAATACTAAGATTGGAAGCAAAGGGGAGATTGGTTTTTCCCAAAGACAGGAAATATAAAATATTTTCTCCTGAAATTTTGAGACTTCAGTTACGTAAGGCACTCTTTAGAAAGTGAAAAGTAAGTTAAAGTGTTAGTCTTCAGTCGTGTCTGACTCTTTGAGGCCCCGTGGACTGTAGCCTACCAGGCTCCTCTCTCCATGGGATTCTCCAGGCAAGAATACTGAAGTGGGTAACCATTCTCTTCTCCAGGGGATCTTCCTGACCCAGAGAACAAACCTGGGTCTCCTGCACTGCAGGCAGATTCTTTACTCTTTGAGCTAGGGAAGTCCAGCAATATTTAACCCTCAAATAGCTAAGAAACCAACAAATGAAGTATGTGTGTATATGTGTGTGTGTGTGCATGTGTATAACACATATACTTGGGGTATATACACATATATATCTACAAGATCATATTTCTCAAATGAAAGAAGTAGAAAATGTGACAGAATAGCTACGAAAATCTCGATAAAAATAAGGCAAGCAAGCATCTTCCAAGATATCAACTCACACTATAAAGACATATCAATTAAAACAGAGTAGTTTTAGTAAAAACAAATAGATCTGTCAAGCAGAATAGAGAATCTAGAAGCATTTGCATGAAGATTTTAAGATATAAAAAGTTAGTATTGTAAATCCATGGAGAAAATATAGACTACTTATTGAATAGTGGGTGGATAATGGGAGCTCCATTTATACCCAAGGAAAAAATAAATTACAGATGGTATAAAAGTCAACTTTAAATGTTAGTAGGTTAAATATAAACAAAAATATACATAAGAAATATAAAAACCAAAAACTATAAAATTTTAAAAGACAGAGAAAGATGTTTCTGATAATGTAGGGGAAGCTTTCCTAAGTAAGCCAGAGACTGTAAAGAAAAAGCAGAATTGGCTTTTAAATACTTAAAACATTATTTGATTAAAAATGCTATAAAAACAGCTAAACAATAAGTCAATCTGGAGAGAAAGTATTCAGAACATTTTTAACACATAAAATACTAGCATTTCAAATATAAAAGAAGGCTAAAAGTATCTGAAATAAAAATAGGGTATAGAGGATAAGATATTTCACAAAGAAGAAATACCTATGGGTAATCACCATATATGAGATGCTCAATGTCACTGATAATCAGGGAAATACATTTTAAAGTGAGAGGTTATCATGTAAGATAAGAATACATTCATATAAACTTAATAAGTTAGTTTTTATATGTTTTATTTAATTTTGAATAGATAATATATTCACATGGGTCAAAATACTATATAATAAACCTTCCCACCTACTTTCCTGCCAACAGTTTATCTTTTACAGATAATTGATTTGACAAATCCTCTGTGAATTTTTACAGGAATATTTTATACATTTACAAGTAAATATATAATGCTCTGTACTTTAATTTTTACCCAAACACAGAGAGGTTTCTTGTTCTTTTGTATGGCTTCATAGTATTCCATTGTTTAGATGTGACATAACTGATGGCTGAGTATAATGACACAATAAAAATAGTATATACAAGTTGTATCACATAGGTGCGACTATATCTGCAGCATAATTTCCTAAGAATACAGTTGTTGGGTCAAATGATATCTGTACATTTGTAAATGAGAATAGCCTTTTGAGGAGGAAATTTGGAGATAGCTTTAAAGTTTAAAATAGTTATGCCTTGGGACCCAGGACCTATCCTGCAGATCTAACATTATAAAATAATGTCTGCAAAGGAATGTATATCATAGTATTACGATAACAATAGATTGGAAATCTAAATGTTCTTACTATAGGAATGGTTTTATATATTTATAAAATATATATAATGATCTATTCACATTACAGAATACTATGCAGTGATTAGAAGTAATGAATTAGGTCCATAGGAACAAAGATGGAAATATCTCCAAAATATACATAAGATATACATATATATATATATAAAATTAAGTGTAAAAAGCAAGTAACTAGATAATATGTATCACATGATTTATATATTAAAAAAAATACACACCAAATTTTTAAAGGTGCTAACTCTGAAAAATGAAGAGAAACTGAGAATAGGTGACAGAGCAATGTGAAGCTGAATTTTATTATTTTTGCTGCTTTTATGGATTTAAATTGTTTTTGAAATTAAAAATGAAAATATTAAGAACACTACTGAGATGTGACAGGCAGGACCTTAGGTGAGCTCACTTGAAAAGTCAGCCTCTGAAATTCCATGCTTGGCTACACTCTGAGACCCTAAGGTAGAGACTGTTTATTGCACTCAGCTGATGAAAAGGTACATCAACAGATACGACAGTCAGCCAAGGCCAGCAAGAGCAGGAACGCAGCCTACCTTGGCTGGGCCATATGGTATCCCCATTGTGAAAGTGTCTTTTCAGCTAAAAGTAATAAATTTCATCTTAAGCTAAAAAACAAAGCATAGCCACAACCTTTGTAAATTTTAAATGATAGAATACAATAACATTGGCAAAATATACAAAAATACATTTTATATAAAAAAGAAAATGTGGAACTAATATAAATAAATCATGTTTTATAAGTTATTTGCAATTGACTGCTTTTTATGGATCTACCATATGAGCCTATCCTTACACCTTATAAATGTGAAAAATAACTAAATCAGCAGGAGGGGTTTCTTTGCCTCAATAAAAGAACCACATGCCAGGTAAAAAGAAAAATAATCACATTCACCAATATTGTTTCTGAACAATTGTCCCTGCTCAGTCACGGAACTCTAGCCCTACCATACCATTCACTTTACGTAAAGATATGAGTGATCTTTACTTATGATGTGACTCAGTGGAACTAAGTTGAGGACAGAGACTTACTGGCACTGAATCATCACAGAAATACTAGCGAAAATTTACGCGGACTTCCCAGGCAGCGCTAGTGGTAAAGAACCCGCCTGCCAATGCAGGAGATGTAGGACACTCAGTTTCCATCCCCGGGTCGGGAAGGTGCCCTGGAGGCGGGCATGGCAACCCACTCCAGTATTCTTGCCTGGAGAATCCCATGGACAAAGGAGCCTGGCAGGTTACAGTTCACAGGGTCCTAAAGAGTCAGACGCGACTGAAGCGACTTAGCACACATACAGTGTTAAAAACGGGTGCACGTGCACATGCTCCTGCTCCGTCATCCCTGTGGAGTAGTCAATTAGCAAACAGGGAACCCCCAAGAAGTTTCAAAATCCTTAGCTCAGCTTTTCAGGCAGCAGTTATTACCAATTAAGGAGAATTATCATCAATCCAGGTTAAAGTCAAAAATTTCATTTTCCATTTTTCAGTTTTTGCATCATAATACTTCTTGTAGATCAAGATATTTTGTTTTGCTGTTGATTTTGAGAGCTTCATAGCTCTGTTACTTTTGATAGTTTATGAGAGTAATGAGAAAATTACATTCAATAAAGAAATATTTTCATTGCATACCTCACATGGTTTTTTGTTCTTATACTTACAGAAAGTGAAAGTAGCTCAGTCGTTTCCGACTCTTTGTGACCCCAAGGACTATAGAGTTCATGGAATTCTCCAGGACAGACTACCGACCAGGGAAAGGTAGCCTTTCCCTTCTCCAGGGGTTCTTCCTAACCCAGGAATCCAACCTGGGTCTCCTGCATTGCGGGCAGATTCTTTACCAGCTGAGTCACAAGGGAAGCCCAGGAATAGTAGAGTGGGTATCCTTTCCCTTCTCCAGCCAATCTTCCCGACCCAGGAATCCAACTGGGGTCTCCTACATTGCAGGCAGATTCTATACCAACTGAGCTATCAAGGAAGCCCTCATACTTACTGAACTATGAGTTAAATGGAATGTAAAGAATTTAATGATTCACCCAGTATTGTATAGTATTCTACATTAAAAAAAAAAACAAGCTGATCTGAATTTTAAGTTAGTTTTTTTTTTTATACTCTCAAAATCAGAAAGATCAGTCTTTTTCTCGCTATATTGAAACTAGAAATTAGTAAGTATTTGCCATGTAAGATCTTTTTTTCCCAAGGCTCTTGACAGGGAAGCACCATTTGCAAATGTTTCAGTACAAAAGGCAAAGTTTAGTATGACAGTCCATCCTCTTCTAGATTTTATCATTTTAAAGCCAGCTTTTAAGTTATTTTCTTTTCCATTTTTTGGTTTGCTTTTCTTTTATTTCCAGTACTTACAGGTAGGAACAAATAACTAGATTAACATTTTCATGCATTCCATTTATTATTTATGTGATTACAAATATTTTAATAAATAGAATTTTAAGAAAAGAAATCAAATAAGTAAAAGCTTACTTGACATAAAACTAAACACTTAGCAAATGTATAGCTTAGGGTCCTGGTTAAACTTCCATTGTCAAAACAAATTATTTATTAATTGCTGTTAACCTGATTAAAGTCTCATAGTTACGAGTGGATGAAATTGCTTTCTATAACTTTTAGTGACAAGAAACCTTAAATTTCATAATTTTGTATTCCACTGTTGGAACTTAGTATAACTTAAGTGTTAACATAGTTTTATGAGTAAATGCCTACACTGTACAATGAACACACTTATGCATTTGCTAATTTCTTGTTCAGGGCCTTACACAGTAAGAGTTATGGTAAGGTATTGATTGACTGAATGAAAAATTAAATGCATGAATAACAAAATGAAAAAGGAAGACTGGGTTCGTTTGTCAAATAGATGTTATGTATTGATATAGTCATTTAATTTAAAGGATGATTAAGTGCAAAATATTATGCACTGATTTACAAAATTTGTGACGTGTACTTGTTGGGCATATTTACAATGGACTCATACTGTTTTCATTGTTATCAACACAGTTGCTCAGCAGTTTAAAGATTCTTAACTGTTTCACTAGAGAAATATATACTATAATAAATTTAATTATAAATATATTTTAGGAACTGCTAACTGTATTTTCTTGATTTAAAGTCATGTGTGTGCTATGTTTAATGCGGTAGTGAACTTTTCAATAACTGGTTTCATGTAGTTCAGGAAGCAGAGTAGTTGTAGAACCTGTCTCCAACTTAAATAGTCCTCACAAACTCTTCTCTAGCCACCTCTTTATTCTAAAAACATGTAGCCAGAATTATGTGTAAACAACACTCACACTCAGCATTGAATCATAGTGATGAATGATTTGCATGGCTTCACCAAAAAGCTGTTTCAGCAGTTAAAATATGAAGAGATTTGACAAGTGGCATACAACACTGGAAAACTGGGACCAAAAATTTTTCTTAAATTCTACACTCTGTATGACTCACATGTACTCGGTAGAAATATGTCATCTCTCACATAATCACTGGTCTTCCCTAGAAAAATAGATGTATGTACCAGAAAAATGACTCAAAAGCAAAATATGTGTAGAATTGAAAAATAAGTTTTGTTAATTGCATCTTTAAAAATTAGAACGTAGTTCAAATAATCTATTATGTTGTGTATATTTTAATATGTACTCAGGTTTCATTTCAAATTTTATTATTTGCATTGCTAAATGGGTTGGTAGACTTTTCCAGACTGATAGGCACATTAGGAGCACAATTAAATCAATGCTGTGGAAATTCCTGCCATCAATTTAAGTAAAAATATTATCAAAGGTAAAGTTTAAAAGTTACAAAAGTTTAAGTTACAAAAATGTTGCAAAAATCAAGTTACAAAAATGTGCTTCATATATAATCTAGGATATGCATCACAGAAGATAAAAATGTTAATTAATAAACATATATGTTCACTAATGTACTGAAGAGTCTGTCACTACTTCTCTTAAAAATGGCCTAGAGAAATGTGACTTGATTCAATTATTATTTAGTTAATATATTTATTATAATACATATAGTCTGCATAATAAAATATATAATGACAATTTTAACAAAACTACATAAAATATTACATTATATTTATTGTTGGAATTTCTTCATGACTTCAGTAAAGTGCAATTTTATTACAGAAACCAAAATTTATAAGAATTTATATCTTTGATTTTTATCTTTTTTGTGTAACTCTAAGAAATTAGAAGTTAATGGAATAATGAAATAGTCCTTGTAAGAACCTCAGAAGATATAAATTCTTATTCCCCATATTTTATAATTCTAGTATAATAACTCATATAATACCTCCATGGTTAGGAACAAATCTTTCTGTCTACCACTTAAAATTTTAACAGGATGTCCCAGATTGAATTAATCTCTCTTCATCTATACTCTGATGTAGGTCCTTTACAATTCTACCTTAAAATTACTTATGCTAGGTCCCTCATTTGATTGCGTATTTCTGAAAGCAGAGAAATCATTCTCAAAGCTTGCAGTTGCATTGCTAGGTATATGACACAGTATAGAAATATCTGAATAATGTGCCCACATCCCTGACATTTTATACTGAAACTATTTCTTAAACATTGATACATACTGTACAATTCTCAAAAAATATTGTACATGTGTTATATTTATCTTTTGTGATTATAATGGTTTTGATAACAGTTATCTTTGTGAATTTAGAATTTAGAGACTTATTTTCTTTTTAACTTAAACTGGAAATACATGGCAACACTAGCATACGTGACAAAAATTAGTACTCCTTTTGAAAACAACTGAAATTATAATTAAATCCTAGCTGTTTTAGCTGTTCTTGATTATTATCCATACCATCCATTTGGATTGTTCTTGGATACTGTATGATCCAATACTGTATCATACATGTATGGTTTTAGAATAACATTACATGCATAAGGTAGATATGATTTAGAACTGTGCTCTCTAAGACAGTAACTACTTAATCACATAGGACTATTTAAATTTAACTTAATTATAATTAAGTTTAACAAAATGAAAAATTAAATTCCTCAAGTACCCTAGTATATTTCAAGTGCTCACTTAGCACACGTGACTATAACACTGTAGTGACTACAAGACTGAATGGTGCAGGTTATTTGTGTTATCTTTGTCATTATAAGGCATTTCATCATCACAAAGGTTCTATTGCTCAGCTCTGGACTAAAGAGTTGAGATAAAATCAAGTGTAAAAACTAAAAGATATTTTTCCTAAAGTTATGGTGTTGAATGTAAATAATTCAAGTTTTTCCTTTTAATCTCCTTGACATTTCAATGACAGAGGCAGCCATTAGGTAATACATAATGTTTCCAGCACCTTTCTGACAGATGTGACATGGATGTGATTATTTTTCTGTCTCTTCAGGGCACAACACGCTGTGAGATCACTGTGGTACTGTGCCACTAATTCCCAAGATTCCATCACTCTTTTAGATGCAAACATCTTACTGTAACTGAAAATCTAATTTTTCAACTTGCTTGGTATGATTATTTTTCATCATTACTTGCTGCCAAAGAGCAAGGAACCTGGATTACATAAGGCTTACAGATACTGGGTGGTTTTAGCATAAGAAAAAAGGTGTATGTTTGCATACTCATTGTTCTTTCCCCTTTGTCCCGCCAAAGCCTGAAAAATCCTTCTTGTTTTATGAATTCTCTTTACAGATGTCCCCTCATTATGGTTATTTCAAGCTTTCTTTCTTCTTAAGGTCCTACTTCCTTCCCATCATCCTTACGGCAGATGACTACATATCAATACTATTTTTCTTTACTGAGATCAAAGCCATTTATCCACTTGTGCGTTCTCATATAAGTTCTCTAAAACCTTTCACTTCAACAGTCTTGTCTTCTGTTCTCTCTTATCTCAGTTATTCTCATGCCTGTGTTCTCCCCTCTTTGATGTTCTAATCTTAGATGAAAAGGAGCTTGTTTTCTGCTCCCACATATCTTCTATCCACTGCCTTGAATTCTCTCCTCTCTTATTCTTTCACTAATGTCTTAAATTGAATGGCAAACCATTCAATATTATGGTGATCCAAGCCTCAGTGCCAACCAGTAATGCTGAAGAAGCTGAAGTCCAATGGTTCTATGAAGACTTACAAGACCTTTTAGAATTAACACCCAAAAAAGATGTCTTTTTCATTATAGGGGACTGGAATGCAAAAGTAGGAAGTCAAGAAACACCTGGAGTAACAGGCAAATTTGGCCTTGGAATACGGAATGAAGCAGGGCAAAGGCTAACAGAGTTGTGTGAAGAGAATGCACTGGTCATATCAAATATCCTTTTCCAACAACACAAGAGAAGACTCTACACATGGACATTACCAGATGGTCAACACCGAAATCAGATTGATTATATTCTTTGCAGCCAAAGATGGAGAAGCTCTATACAGTCAGCAAAAAGAGGACCAGGAGCTGACTGTGGCACAGATCATGAACTCCTTATTGCCAAATTCAGACTGAAATTGAAGAAAGTAGGGAAAACCACTAGACCATTCAGGTATGACCTAAATCAAATTCCTTGTGATTATCCAGTGGAAGTGAGAAGCTATCCCACGTTGAAGGTCAGGAAGGGCGGTGGTGAGGAGATACCCCTCGTCCAAGGTAAGGAGTAATGGCTGCGCTTTGCTGGAGCACCCGTGAAGAGATACCCCACACCGAAGGTAAGAGAAACCCAAGTAAGACAGTAGGTGTTGCAAGAGGGCATCAGAGGGCAGACACACTGAAACCATACTCACAGAAAACTAGTCAATCTAATCACACTAGGACCACAGCCTTGTCTAACTCAATGAAACTAAGCCATGCCTGTGGGGCAACCGAAGATGGGCGGGTCATGGTGGAGAGATCTGACAGAACGTGGTCCACTGGAGAAGGGAATGGCAAACCACTTCAGTATTCTTGCCTTGAGAACACCATGAACAGTATGAAAAGGTAAAATGATAGGATACTGAAAGAGAAACTCCCCAGGTCAGTAGGTGCCCAATATGCTACTGGAGATTAGTGGAGAAATAACTCCAGAAAGAATGAAAGGATGGAGGCAAAGCAAAAAGAATACCCAGCTGTGGATGTGTCTGGTGATAGAAGTATGATCTGATGCTGTAAAGAGCAATATTGCATAGGAACCTGGAATGTCAGGTCCATGAATCAAGGCAAATTGGAAGTGGTCAAACAAGAGATGGCAAGAGTGAATGTCGACATTCTAGGAATCAGCGAACTAAAATGGACTGGAATGGGTGAATTTAACTCAGATGACCATTATATCTTCTACTGTGGGCAGGAATCCCTCAGAAGAAATGGAGTGGCCATCATGGTCAAAAAAAGAGTCCGAAATGCAGTACTTGGGTGCAATCTCAAAAACAACAGAATGATCTCTGTTCATTTCCAAGGCAAACCATTCAATATCACAGAAATCCAAGTCTATGCCGCAACCAGTAATGCTGAAGAAGCTGAAGTTGAACGGTTCTTTGAAGACCTACAAGACCTTTTAGACTAACACCCAAAAAAGATGTCCTTTTCATTATAGGGGACTGGAATGCAAAAGTAGGAAGTCAAGAAACACCTGGAGTAACAGGCAAATTTGGCCTTGGAATACGGAATGAAGCAGGGCAAAGACTAATAGAGTTTTGCCAAGAAAATGCACTGGTCATAACAAATACCCTCTTCCAACAACACAAGAGGAGACTCTATACATGGACATCACCAGATGGTCAACACCGAAATCAGATTGATTATATTCTTTGCAGCCAAAGATGGAAAATCTATACAGTCATCAAAAACAAGACCAGGAGCTGACTGTAGCTCAGACTATGAACTCCTTATTGCCAAATTCAGACTTAAATTGAAGAAAGTAGAGAAAACCACCAGGCCATTCAGGTTTGACCTAAATCAAATCCTTTATGATTATACAGTGGAAGTGAGAAATAGATTTAAGGGCCTAGATCTGATAGATAGAGTGCCTGATGAACTATGGAATGAGGTTCATGACATTGTACAGGAGACAGGGATCAAGACCATCCCCATGAAAAAGAAATGCAAAAAAGGCAAAATGGCTGTCTGGGGAGGCCTTACAAATAGCTGTGAAAAGAAGAGAAGCGAAAAGCAATGAAGAAAAGGAAAGATATAAATATCTGAATGCAGAGTTCCAAAGAATAGCAAGAAGAGATAAGAAAGCCTTCTTCAGTGATCAATGCAAAGAAATAGAGGAAAACAACAGAATGGGAAAGACTAGAGATCTCTTCAAGAAAATCAGAGACAGCAAAGGAACATTTCATGCAAAGATGAGCTCGAAAAAGGACAGAAATGGTATGCACCTAACAGAAGCAGAAGGTATTAAGAAGAGATGGCAAGAATACACAGAAGAACTGTACAAATAAGATCTTCACAACCCGGATAATCACGATGGTGTGATCACTGACCTAGAGCCAGACATCCTGGAATGTGAAGTCAAGTGGGCCTTAGAAAGCATCACTACGAACAAAGCTAGTGGAGTGATGGAATTCCAGTTGAGCTATTCCAAATCCTGAAAGATGATGCTGTGAAAGTGCTGCACTCAATATGCCAGCAAATTTGGAAAACTCAGCAGTGGCCACAGGACTGGAAAAGGTCAGTTTTCATCCCAATCCCAAAGAAAGGCAATGCCAAAGAATGCTCAAACTACCACACAATTGCACTCATCTACACACTAGTAAAGTAATGCTCAAAATTCTCCAAGCCAGGCTTTAGCAATATGCGTACCGTGAACTTCCTGATGTTCAAGCTGGTTTTAGAAAAGGCAGAGGAACCAGAGATCAAATTGCCAACATCCGCTGGATCATGGAAAAAGCAAGAGAGTTCCAGAAAAACATCTATTTCTGCTTTATTGACTATGCCAAAGCCTTTGACTGTGTGGATCACAATAAACTGTGGAAAATTCTGAAAGAGATGGGAATACCAGACCACCTGACCTGCCTCTTGAGAAATCTGTATGAAGGTCAGGAAGCAACAGTTAGAACTGGACATAGAACAACAGACTGGTTCCAAATAGGAAAAGGAGTACGTCAAGGCTGTATATGGCCACCCTGTTTATTTAACTTCTATGCAGAGTACATCATGAGAAACGCTGGACTGGAAGAAGCACAAGCTGGAATCAAGATTGCCGGGAGAAATATCAGTCACCTCAGATATGCAGATGACACCACCCTTATGGCAGAAAGTGAAGAGGAACTAAAAAGCCTCTTGATGAAAGTGAAAGAGGAGAGTGAAAAAGTTGGCTTAAAGCTCAACATTCAGAAAACGAAGATCATGGTATCTGGTCCCATCACTTCATGGGAAATAGATGGGGAAACAGTGGAAACAGTGTCAGAATTTATTTTTCTGGGCTCCGAAATCACTACAGATGGTGACTGCAGCCATGAAATTAAAAGACGCTTACTCCTTGGAAAGAAAGTTGTGACCACCCTAGATAGCATATTGAAAAGCAGAGACATTACTTTGCCAACAAGGTCCATCTAGTCAAGGCTATGGTTTTTCCAGTGGTCATGTATGGATGTGAGAGTTGGACTGTGAAGAAAGCTGAGCACCGAAGAATTGATGCTTTTGAACTGTGGTGTTGGAGAAGACTCTTGAGAGTCCCTTGGACTGCAAGGAGATCCAACCAGTCCATCCTAAAGGAGATCAGTCCTGGGTGTTCGTTGGAAGGAATGATGCTAAAGCTGAAACTCCAGTACTTTGGCCACCTCATGCAAAGAGTTGACTCATTGGAAAAGTCTCTGATGCTGGGAGGGATTGGGGCAGGAGGAGAAGGGGACGACAGAGGATGAGATGGCTGGATGGCATCACTGACTCGATGTACCTGAGTTTGGGTGAACTCTGGGAGTTGGTGATGGACAGGGAGACCTGGCGTGTTGTGATTCATGGGGTTGCAAAGAGTAGGACATGACTGAGTGACTGAACTGAACTGAACTGAATGTATGTCTTAAATCTCTAACTCCTTCCTGGTTCCTCTTCATATCAGATAGGTTTATGTGGTCACAAACAACAGAGATTGCCCTTTATCAGCCAAGGAAAAGATAACATATCGAAAGCCTATGAATCTCTCACAGACTTATGGAAATAGTTGAAAGAAAAACAAGAAAGGGCTAGAAACCAGGGAATCTCTAAAGATCCCGAGGATGAGCTCAAGTCTATCAGCACACTATGAGTAAAGTGAATTGAGTCCAACCTTTTTTTTTTCCCCCTCAGATTTTGGCCTAGATGACAGCAGATTACCTTAACCAGAGCCCTGCAGGACTTTGTACAAAGAGAAAGTGTAGTTTCCCTAAAGCCAAAAATGGGGTGCTGTTATTTGAAGAGACACTGTATTTTAGAAGACATAAACCACAAATCTCTATTACGCTCTCCCTTCCATATATTCACGAACCTATGCTAAATATGCATATTCACAAAAATACATACCATAACACACTATTGCTTGCCTCCTACAACTTTTTTTCCATGATAGCATTTATCACGCATTGAGTTCTTTTCATGTGTAAACAGTATACATTATACTATTTATCCTTACAAGGATTCTGTTAGTAGGTACAATTATAAGCCTCGTATTTTTCAGATGAAGAAACCATATCTGTTCCTCAGTAGGGTTCCGAATACAGGGTTCTTAGCAAACAATCTGTAATATTTCTGTTCTTAGTAAGTCAGTCAGTGATCTGTGATCTGTTTCCTACCATTTTATTGCATTGGCATGTTCTCTTTAGTCTTCTGAAAACCATCTTGTCTCAATCCCTGAGGAATCACTGCTTCTCAGTTTAACAAAAACCCTTCTTTTAGTCCCATCCAAGGCAACTTTCATTCCTTTCAACCTTCTATTTTCAGAAGACACCTTGGACCATCTTCTTCTTAAAATATTCTTTCCAGTTTTCAAGACATCTTTTCCCTTCGTCCCCTCATCTTTCTGCAAGTCAGCTCCTAAGATCTTTCTTCTTTCTTTTAACATAACTCTAGCAGACTTTCTCAGCATATAAGATGTCAGTGCTAAAGACGAGAAGCCCAAGGCTAAGGACAAAACTTTTATGCCAACTTTCTTAGAGAGCTAATTCAGCCTTATGCCCATCATTTCTCAGTGCTAATTATGTCAAATGCTATATACGTATTTCTAACTCTTTAAATTCTAATTTCATATTATCAGCTGTCTACAGAACCTTAACCTCTCAACTTATATATAAAATATATCTTAACTGACTACCTTTTGGAACATATCTATTTTTATATTAGCATCATTAGACCACTAAATCATCTCAACTATTTAAATTATTTCATGAATTTTATCAAAATCATTGAAATTGCCTGTTAAATAATGCAATTAGGATTGTTTAATTAATATCAGTCCTAGATTTGCCCCAGTCACTCTGATTTTCAGGACTGAATATATCTAAACAGTATACTTCCCTCAGCTTGCTTCCCCAGAAAAGCTTTACCATCTAGTGGAACTTATAAGGGAATTTAAGAATTATAAGTCCAATATCTGGTATGCCTTTTTGAGTTTTGAACATCTACTCATATACCCATAAGAACTCATCATTTTTAATCCCCTCAAAGGAAGGTAACACCATACTGTAATCATAGATATATATCCTCGACTAAATTATTTACCTTTGTATTCCTCAGTTTTTATCCATAAAAGTGGATAATTAAATAAATAAGTAATCTCAAATAGTGATAAGTACTATTATTAAAGCAAAAAAGACATAGCAGAATAAATCTAGTATGCAGAGGGTAAGTTGTGGAAGGAGATTTACTTCATACAACCAATAGATTCAATCAACAATCAACTAACTCACATTCTTTCATCTGGCACACAAAAATTGTATGATATAATTTGCCAAGTCCCTTGCCCCAGTCATAAGTTTTGTTCATGGCATTGCCAAGAGTATTACCCTAGAAAGGGAAAAGAAAGTGTTAGTCACTCAGTCGTGTCTGACTCTTTGCGAACCCATGACTGGGACCTGCCAGGCTCCTCTGTCCACGGAATTCACCAGGCAAGAAAACTGGAGTAGGTAGCCATTCCCTTCTCCAGGGGATCTTCCCAACCAGGTGATCGAACCAGGTTTCCTGCACTGCAGGCAGATTATTTGCTGCCTGAGTCACCAGAGAAGTCCATTAGCCTAGTAGGCCTCACATAAATCAAGTAACCTTCTTTCACGATTTGTTCTTAGTGAATCTTTGTTGGCGGCCACTGTGTTGGAGAAGACTCTTGAGAGTCCCTTGGACTGCAAGGAGATCCAACCAGTCCATCTTAAAGGAAATCAGTCCTGGGTGTTCATTGGAAGGACTGATGTTGAAGCTGAAACTCCAATGTTTTGGCCACCTGATGCGATAAGCTGACTCACTGAAAAAGACCCTGATGCTGGGAAAGATTGAAGGCAGGAGAAGGAGACGACAGTGGATGAGAAGGTTGGATGGCATCACTGACTCAGTGGACGTGAGTTTGGGTAAACTTTGGGAGTTGGTGATGGACAGGGAGGCCTGGCATGCTGCGGTTCGTGGGGTTGCAAACAGTTGAACACGATTGAGCAACTGCACTGAACTGAACTGGTTATTCTGTCCTTTTGCAAGTGTTCATTAAATCATCTGTTCAGTGATTAGTTATATAGACTTAAAACATATTCACAACCTGAAGGTGAGAAGTGTGTTTTATTTGGCGGGAATTTCTAGGACTTCTGTAAAATATCCCCCTACAATGCAGGAGACCTGGGTTTGATCTCTGGGTTGGGAAGATCCCCTGGAGAAGGAAATGGCAATCCACTCCAGTATTCTTGCCTGGAAAATCCCATGGACAGAGGAGCCTGGTGGGCTACAATCCATGGGATTGCAAGAGCTGGACACGACTTAGTGACTAAACCAACAGCATTTAGAACTTTGACCCCAGGAGGCAGCATCTCTCACCCTGAGACATCAGATATGCCAACTGAGCCAACAGGGAAGCCCTTTATATATTATATATTATTATTTATATATATCCCTGGAGAAGGAAATGGCAACCCACTCCAGTATTCTTGCCTGCAGAATCCAGGAGGAGCCTGGACAGAGGAGCCTGGCAGGCTAGAGTCCTTGGGGTCACAAACAGTTGAACATGACTGAGTGACTAGGCACATTTATATATATTATTAAATTACATATATATATTTTATAATATATATAAAGTCTTGATTTCCTCCTTCATTACTGAAAAATAATTTAGCCAAGTATAGAATTTCGGGTTGACATATCTTTTCTTTCAGTATTTGAAAATGTACCATTTCTTAGTCATAAAAGAAACCATTTAACAATTTTTTAATTTATTTCCCTTTTTGTCTCCACATATATACTTTAGTTCTTTCCATCATAAAAAAACATTGTTTTTTAAAATTTCTTTAACTGTTAAATGAAATCAAAAATATCCTTTAATTGCAATGTTGTAACAGTAACTGTAATATTCCTTTCACAGAACTAGATTAGAAATGGGTATAATACCTTTAACAAATTGCAGAAACTGCCGTTCTTCAAATCTCCTGCTTTAGCTAACGTCTATAATGACAAACTGTGAAAACATTCGAATCTACGGGGACCAATTTTCTGGTGCGGTGCACAGGTCCAGTGCTTCTAGCTATAATTAGAAAACGGCGCCTGCTCTCCATTAGTTATGGTTACTATAGTAATTCCATATGCCTGCTGACTAGTGAACTAGATCGTGTATCTTCTGTAAATTGCTCTTGTTAGTCACTTGTAATTTATTTTATGTTTCCAACAACAATTTCAAACCAGTAGTGTCAGGAACACATGTTTTTGCAATTATTGGAAAAACAAATCAGAGAACATGTACCTTCAGCCTTATCCCTCTCTTGGCTATTAATGTTTACATACACTACTGAATATTTTTGAAGATCATCAAAGACTGTCAATATGCTTTTTTTAAAGCAAGAAAAGAAAACATACTCTCTTTCTGCCAAGAATGTTTCTTACAAAATTTTGAGATCTCTCAAGACTATAAAATAACTTATAGTCTTATAAGTTATAGTCTTACAAGTTCTGCATTGTTTTTCATATCTGCATTTTAGTAGTCAATTTATTAGTGATAGTTTATTTGAAATCTGATCTTAGCATCTGTTGTGGATTCAAATTCAGTTAACATTTTTTAAGGTATCTAATGTGTCTGAGGTTAACAAAGAACATTTATTCATTCTTGTCCATGACTACTTCTGTATTCAGTGAAAACTAACAATATGCTGTATTCTTATTCCACTCTGGCACATTGTCAATGCTCATAAATACATGTATAGCTTCAAACAGAATATGTTACCAAATAAGTATTGATAATGTGTCAGATGCTTGGTATAATGATCATTATTTCAACATCTGCCCTCAGAGCTTTGAACAATTAAGGAGGATAAAAGATCCATTATTGATCTATGCATATATCTATACCTTCACATTGTTTTCCAGATGTATTTTTTAAGAAATAAAAAATTTGGTTTATAACATCAAAACATATATTAAAATGGTTTATATCATTTTAGTGCATTAAATCATAGATGTAAGTAGCTTATTGAATAAATAAGTACATTTTGCAACACAAATATCAAATTGAAAGGATATATATATATGAGGTGAGAAGCATTTTCGTAGTGATAAACAAATTTAACTTTAGAAAACATTTATTTTGAATACTGATGTATAAAACTCAAATATCAAATATATGCTTGACATTGAGATTATCATAGACTTCATTGAGAACACGATAATCCTGTTTGTATTATATGTATAAATATAAAATATAAACTAATTATTCACATTTTATATCCCTATGGTTATACTTCTGAATTACTACATCTAAAAAATGTCTACGATTTAGTTCTGGTCCTTCATGACATAAAAGAATAAAAGCATAATAAGATTTTAAAACACTGAAAGCTCTTTTGAACTCAAACCTTTACCCCAATATTGAGAGTAATGAAGCTTCAAGAGACAGTTGTATGCACATTAATTATTGTAATTATTCAAGCTACTTTCCCTTAGGGCTACCGTATTTCTAAGCCAAAAGGGTATTCTAGGTCCACTATGACAATTAGCATCTGATAAATGATGCTACTGCCACACTACTAACACAGGGATTGATTATTTCCAATTAATTTCTGAGAGAAATCAATGGTTTCTTCCTAAAGCATATGCATTGACTAATTTATGTTAATATGAATACCTTATATCCACAATGTGCAAGGGAAGATGGGACATTCAATTTATAAACTGGTTACTATTTTAGAGCTTTGATACACTATTTCAGAGCTCAAAAATGCATAAAAGAGGTATAACTGGGCAGTTTAACCACAGCAACTAAATCTGACATTGATGAATGTTGATCCAACTCAAATGCAGCAAAGAAGCTTTTAGAGATTTTTCAGTTTGATTGGTTCTAGTTTGGAAACATTACCATATACCCATCCCAAGAATGGGACCCCATTCTTGTTGTTTGGATTTATACTCGTCATAGCCAGCACTAAAATGGTTTATAGTTCTTAAAGATACGACCTACAGGGTGACGCTGTAATCAAATGTTTGCTCCATTCCTATGTATTCATAAATAGGTATCAAATACATGTAGATCAGCTGGTAAAGAATCCACCTGGAATGCAGGAGACCCTGGTTCGATTTCTGGGTTGGGAAGATCTGCTGGAGAAGGGATAGGCTACCTATTCCAGTTTTCTTGGACTTCCCTTGTGGCTCAGCTGGTAAAAAATCTGCCTGCAATGCTGGAGACCTGGGTTCGATCCCTAGGTTGGGAAGATCCCCAGGAGAAGGGAAAGGCTACCGACTCTAGTATTCTGGCCTGGAGAATTCCATGAACTGTGTAGTCCATGGGGTCACAAAGAGTTGGACATGACTGAGCTTTCACATAATATTTGCCAGTATAGTGTGAAAACCTTGAATATTCAAGCACAACAGTTTTGTCCTTACTAAACTTATACTCTAGTAGAAAAGGCAGACACACATGAACAACACAACTGTAGGAAAATGGGTGGTCTGAAGGAAAATAACAGGGTGAAACATGTCTAGATAGAGGATCATGGTGAGAGAATGAAATTAAGCTGTGAAGTGAAGACTAGGTGAGAACATTCTTGGCTGAACTAACAATATAAGAAGTTTCTAAGACAGGAAAAAGCTCAGCTTCTCTACTCCAAGAACTGAAAGAATTCCCATGAGGCTGAAGTGTATAGAAATTGGCTTAATATAGAATAGCTTATTACTATCAACAGACAGAAGAAGTATGGGTGTACAGATGCTAGTCTAGATAGACGTAGTAATGAAAGTCTGTGTAACTTTTCTCCCATTGACTTTAAATTTCTCAGTGAACATGACTGAAAATTGACTACTTGAGCTTTTCGGTGGAGAATGGACTGTAAAATATGCTAAAAAGCAAATAGAGAAGCCAACTCATTGTGGTGATCTGGCAGAGATGTGATAGATGGGTGAGCATATGAGTTATCAGCCAAATCAGGGCATTTTAGAGAATGAAAAAGCATACTGTACTTGTATCAATTATGCCAGGACAACAGGCATAACCCCCATTTGTCTTGGGAAAATAAGAGTCTATGGTCACCCTGTCCTATCCTAGAGTAATGAGTAGAAATTTAGATAAGGTGAAATATGTTAATAAATTGCCTATGAGGGCTAAGTGAGTGAAAGGATTCAAGAATAATTCCCAGGTTTCTGGCTATTTACTGAGAAATGCATAGGGATAAGCAAGCTTCTGCGGGGATATGAAGAATTCTGTCTTGCATATATTTGGCTTGAGAGGCTTGTGAGACATTGAAGTGAGGACATTCACCCTGAAGTTCTGATGAGAGCTCTGGGTTGCAGATGTAAATTGGGTGGTTGGAAGCATACGGGTAGTATTTAAAGCCGTGGAAAAGGGATGAGAGCATGTACAGGAGAGGAAGCAGACTATTAAACTTTGAGAAATCCTGGGGAAGATTGATTCAGGGAGAAGGAGCCAAAAAAAATCAGAATGAGAAAAATATAGTTAGAAATGTAAGAGGAAACCAGGATAGAGGAATGTCACACAAGTTTTGAGAGCAGAATTTCAAGCCTAGTTTCAAAAAGTAGAAAGGGGTCAAAACATCTAATGCTACTAAGTCAAATTACTTGAGATCAGAAAAATATCCTTTGAATTTGGGATGATAAAGATGATGGGTGACCTTGACTTCTTTAAGAGGAGTATTGAGGGGAAAATTCAGAGCAGCAAGGGTTAAAGAGAGGCCGTCCGCTTTTGGCAAAGCTGTGAGTATATGTTCAGTAGGACTCAACCAGAGAAGGAAATGGCAACCCACTCCAATGTTCTTGCCTGGAGAATCCCAGGGATGGGGGAGCCTGGTGGGCTGCCGTCTATGGGGTCGCACAGAGTCGGACACGACTGAAGCAACTTAGCAGCAGCAGCAGCAGCGGCAGCAGGACTCAACTGCTGTAAACATTTAGATTCTCAATAATATATGCTTCGAATGCTTTGTTGAAATTTTAAGAAATAAAGGAAATTTCCAGAATGTCTTTCTCCGTCAAATATATATATCTCCAAAAGCAAAGAGGCGTGAATAGTATGCAAATCAGATTTATAACTTATACTTTGAGCAAGCCACAAGGTAGGGAAATTGAAGTCAAATTTCCTTGCTTTAAGCCAGAAACCTTGCCAAAGTGCCCCTAGGTTACATGTGTTCACTACTGACAGAAACCATTGAAAATGCCCTCTTGGGGAAAGAATACCCTATTTAGACATCTTGGTTTCCATAGATTAAACCAAACAAACGTGAACTCACAATATATATAAAGAAATATGTAAAGAAACAAATTATCATGAGTGAGAATCATAGAAACAACAAACAGGATTAGATCCCCAGGGACTTGAGGTTTTGAAATTATTACACTGGCCTTACTACAGAATATAAAATAACAATGTAAAAAAAAAATGGAATCACAAAAAATAAACATGTAACATCAGATTATACAAAATGACCAGACAGATTTGAGAGGGTAAAAAGCCAAAGAACACTTATAGGAAAAAAAATGTTTGTTGAAATTTAAAACATAATGGATTACTTAAACATCAGATAGATAAGAGTGGATTATAAGAATATACCAATATATTTACCGAGGATATAGGCAAAGTTGATGTGACAGCTACACCTCAAAGCAGTGATTTGGATAAAAGAAGGGTAAAGAGAAACGTATTTCTCTCTCTAATAACAAGATACATGGGACAAGTGGGCTCTGGTCTGCCATCCTGAACACTGGCCTTATGTTTCTCAGCAGTTGTTCCAATCTTTCTCAGCCTTGTAATTCAAGGTAGCTCACCAGTACCACGTGACCCTTCAGCCAGTTTGACAAACAGAGCGTTAAAGGCAAATGATTTCATATTTCTGGAGTGTGAACCTTCAGTTGTGCATATCAATTCTGCTTATACACAAGTGGTCAAAGTCTAGTGTTATGGCCACACATAACTAACTGCAAGACAGACTGGGAAACTTACTCTCTAGCTGGGTGGCCACTTCTAGCGGAAACTTGGGGCTGAGCCATGCCATGCTCAGTAGCTTAGTCGTGTCCAACTCTTTGTGACCCTTTGGACTATAGCCCACCAGGCTCCTCTGTTTTCCAGGCAAGAATACTGGAGTGGGTTGCCATTTTCCTCATCCAGGGGATCTTCCTGACCCAGGGATCGAACCCACATCTCCTGTGTCTCCTGCATTGCAGGTGAATTCTTTACCGCTGAGCCATCAGGGGCTGAGATAGGATTACCAAAATGAAGATAGGGAAATGTCTTCTAGGAGGTAACAGCAGTTTCCACATAAGCATAGAGTAGTAAGGAGATAAAAACTAGGAAAGAGAGAGATTGTAGGAATAAGAGTAGTGTAAGAAGATTTAATATAGGCCTAATCAGAATCACGAGAGACATTAGAAAAAGTGCAGGAGAGGAAACATTGGGGGGAAAAGCAAGATTTTACAGCAGAAAGTCTCACTACAAAATAAAAGGTTCAGGGCCTCCCTGGTGGCTCAGTGTAAGGAATCCACCTGCTAATGCAAGAGACATGGGTTTGATCCCTGGTCAGGGAAGATCCCACGTGCTGTGGAGCCACCAAGCTCATGTGCCACAACTGTTAATTAATCCTGTGCTCTAAAACCCAGAAACCGCAACTAATGAGCCCACGTGCCAAACTACTGAAGCCCGAGCAGCCGAGAGCCCATGCGTGCTTCACAGCAAGAGAGGCCACTGCAATAAGAAGCTGGAGAACCGCAACTAGAGAGGAGCCCTCCCTCACCACAACCAGAGAAAAGCCCGTGCAGCAACGAAGACCCAGCACAGCCAGAAATAAATAAACAAAGACCTACTGTAGAGCACATGCAGCTCTGCTCAATGTTATGTGGCAGCCTGCATGGGAGGGGAGTTTGGGGAGAGTGGATACCTGTGTACGTATGGCTGAGCCCTTTTGCTGTTTACATGAAACTGTCACAACATTGTTAATTGTCTATACCCCAGTACAAAATTAGAAGTTTAAAATTTAAGAAAATAAAAAAAAATTTATTTAAAAATTTTATAAATAAAAGTTTCAATTTATTATAACATTTCTGTATTTGTCTGCATGTCATAAACTCACTGAAAATATAATAAAATAAAATACTAACTGATTAAATTTCTTGAACCAAGATCATATTGGGGAATTATTTTAATTGAAGTATAGTTGATTTAGTATTGTATAGCTGGAGAAGGAAATGGTAACCCACTCCAGTATTCTGGCCTGTGAAATGCCATGGATAGGGGAGCCTGGCAGGCTACAGTCCATGGGGTCACAAATAGTCAGACACAACTTAGCAACTAAACCACCACCCCCATGGATAGTTTGGGAACTTCCCATGTGGCTCTGTGGTAAAGAATCTGCCTGCCAATGCAGGAGACACAAGAGATGTGGGTTTGATCCCTGGGTCAGGAAGATCCCTTAGAGTAGGAAATGGCAACCCACTCCAGTGTTCTTGCCTGGAAAATTCCATAGGCAAAGGAGCCTCGTGGGTTACAGTCCATGGGGTCACAAAGAATCAGTCATGGCTGAGCATACACACACATAGTTGATTAATAATACATTTATTAGTTTCTGGTATACAGCAAAGTGTTTAAGATATACACATATATTCATAGTCTTTTCTATTATGACTTATTACAGAATATTGAATATACTTCCCTGTGCTATATGATAGGACCTTGCTGTTTATCCATTCTAGTCCCAAATATCCCAATCCAACCTCCCTTGCCATTCCACCAGACAACCACAAGCTAGAATTTTTCCATTTTATAGATGAGGAGACTCTGACTTTGAAAGTGAATAAGCCAGATTAAAGTTATAATAGTAGATAATAACCTGAATTTAAATAATATTTGATAAATATATTTTCTCCTATGTGCCAGTTCCTGTATTGATTTTCACATCACCAATCTACCCCCCCAAAAAATGATTTGTGGAGTGAATATAAGTTAGAGGAGATCCAGATCCTTGTTGACTTTACCACTTAAAGTCATTATTTGTTGTTGCTGTTCAGTCGGTAAGTTGTGTTTGACTCTTTGCAACCCCATGGATTGCAGCATGCCAGGCTCCTCTATCATCCACTATCTCCCAAAGTTTGCTCAAATTCATGACAAATTGAACTGTAGTCTCAAATCTTTGATTAATAAAATTTGAAGTTCACAGCACATTCCCCTAACAGTTATATCAAGAGGTTCTGCTAAGATTATTTAACTGTAGAACTTTGTATACTATATGACAGCATACAAATGCAAAGCCTTATTTATTCAAATATTACACATTTTACACTCAAAGTCAAATATTACACATTTTCCATTAGAATCAGAACCTAAGTAAGTAGCCAGCTCTTAGACAACAGCATTTAGATTTAAAACATTTTAATATACTTAATAAATATACAGCCAGCCTGAGGGAAGTTCTAACAGAGCATTGATATTTGTCCTCCATAATATTAACAAAAAACAACATACATAGGCAGTCATTTTATCTGTTGTTTCATAAGTATCCTGAATTCATTTATTCAATTTCCCATTCCTTCCTTTCACTTTCTTCCTAGATATAGATTCTGGAGTGATAATAAAATTCCTATATCAGTATCATCTTTTTAAGTCCTTAACTTTAAGTTCAACTTTGTTTGTTCAACATTCAGAAAACTAAGATCATGGCATCCAGTTTCATCACTTCAAGGCAAATAGATGGGGAAACAATGGAAACAGTGACAGACTTTATTTTTTTGGACTCCAAAATCACTGCAGATGGTGACTGCAGCCAAGAAATTAAAAGATGCTTACTCCTTGGAAGAAAAGCTATGACCAACATAGACAGCATACTAAAAAGTAGAGACATTACTTTGCTGACAAAGGCTCGTCTAGTCAAAGCTATGGTTTTTCCAGTAGTCATGTGTGGATGTGAGAGTTGGACTATAAAGAAAGTTGAGCACCAAAGAATTGATGCTTTTGAACTGTGGTGTTGAAGAAAACTCTTGAACGTCCCTTGGACTGCATGGAGATCCAACCAGTCAATCCTAAAGAAAATCAATCCTGAATATTCATTGTAAGGACTGATGCTAAAAGCTGAAACATCAATACTTTGGCCACCTGATGTGAAGACCTGACTCCTTGGAAAAGACCCTGGTGCTGGGAAAGATTGAAGGCAGGAGGAGAAGGGGACGACAGAGGATGAGATGGTTGGATGGCATCACTGACTCTATTGACATGAGTTTGAGTAAGCTCCCAGAGTTGGTGATAGACAGGGAAGCCTGGCATGCTGCAGTCCATGGGTTCCCAGAGTTAGACATGACTTAACAACTGAACTTTGTTTGAAAATAAGATCAAGAATAGAAATTAAAGGGAATTCCCTGGATGCCCAGTAATAAGGACTCAGGGCTCTCACTGCCCTGCTGAAGTTTGATCCCTGGTCTGGGAACTAAGATCCCGCAAGCCATGCCAGGCACTGTTCTAGGCTCTAGGTGGGGGGAAATAACAGATTAGCTTCTACTCTCATGTTGCTTATTTTCTGTGTGCTCGGGTATTGTAGTTAATATTCTTTAGCCTATATCTACATTTATAACAATACAATCTTGCTGTGAAGACTAAATATGGTTACCTATGTAATGAACATAGCATGGAGACTAAAAATAAAAATAGATTTAAAATTTTTCTTTAGTCAATAACCATTTTTATCATTTTATCTTAAATAAAAGTGCAATGTAGCAGCAGAAATAGGGAAATAAGTTTACAAAATCTCACTCTTTAAAACTAAATTTTATGGTAATGAGTCAATATTACAAATTGTGTGAATAGAACTCTTCACTGAGTTATGTTTCCTGAAAAAAGACCTTCAGGTAATGAACAGAAGGAATTGTCTTTACTCTTGTATCATGGCAAATTAAATCTAAAATACGGCCTACATGGATTAGAGCTAGAAAAGGGAATCAAATTGCAGGAAATACAAACTTGTTTAGTGTTAACACAGGATTATCTATCTGGGAAAGTGTACTTGCTAGTGGGACAGTACTTTCTTCCAGATTTCACTACAGAACAAAAAAATCCTATATTATACAAATTTTTTTGCTCAAATCAACTTGCTGATTTTTTACATTTCCTGAAGAATCTTGCAACCAACTAACCTGGATATGGAAGAAAACATCTTGAACAGGAAGTAGTATCCCCCCTAATAAAAATGAATACATTATTCTTAAATTTGGTGATTGGGAATCACTCTGCCAGGTGTGGAGCATCTGGGTAAACTCACAAAATTAGGTTCCTACATATACTAAACAAATATTCTAAACTGCCCCCATAGGACAATCACCAAGGGAAAAGTGGGAGAACTTTATTTTTATACTCAACACTTAACATAAGGCAATTCTAACACCAAGGTTGTGATGTATTAACCTCAATGGCAGAAGCAGTACTAATTTAGAAGTCTGTTTTGATTCTTTGGCCATCAAATCCAGAGGCATAGATTTGCATTTTCTATGCTTTAAAAACTTTTTTCCTTGTCTTTAAGGCAATGCTTTAAATTATTGGTCTTTCAATTTGCAGAAATGAAAAACAAAATTTCTGAATAACACATGTTCCAACTGCCAATGCAGGAAAATGTAGGTTTGATCCCTGGGTCAGGAAGATCCCCTCTGGTAGGAAGTGGTAACCTACTCCAGTATTCTTGCCTGGAAAATTCCATGGTCAGAGAAGCCTGGAAGGGGGTCCTAGAGAGACAGAGGCAACTGAGCACGCAGGCACACAAGGCTGGTTAACTTATTAGAATGTCAGGTTAACAAGGCCAAAATCCAGGGTTTAAAGTCCAACTAGGCCAGTTGGTTTTCCAAACTATTTCTGACAACACATGTTGTTGGTTAAAGAAATCTCTTCACTTCTGAGGACTTAAAAAAAACAACAACAACAAAAAACCTACAAAAGTAAGGCATTAATAATGTAAAAACGGTGTCTTGTTGGTCACTGGAAAACTACTTTTTCTGGGACAAGCACATATATTTTCAGGATTATTAGAAACGCACGTTCTAAAACACTTGTTAATTCTACGGTTTTAGGTAGGATACTTGCAATGTTACCTCCTCTATCCAGAAAATCCATGGCACTACAAGGCAGTTACTTTACATATTTGTAATTAAGTTACAATTACTTTATTATATATTAGGACCTAAAATAATATTTTGGACACATGAAAGTACAGGAGATGTGGTGAGAAAACAGGAATTTTAATTTTGTAAACCATACATTCGAGTAATCAGTAACACAATGTTGCCCACAGAGAACTGGGGTCTGGGCTGAAAACTTCTCTTCCCCAGTGCAATATCACACAGGACTCCCAAGAGCTAACAACAGGTCTGTCCAGATGCTAAGACCAGGGACTTCGAAATCTCCGTCTTGAGCCTTATAGGACTTCAGGGCAGTTAGAACTTCATCTTTCAGAGGCGGAGGGGCCTGACAGAGGCTTTGAAACCTGCTGAACAACTCCTCCCAGGGCACATCCTGGGGCTCAGTTCCAATCCAAAGGCCTTTCGGAAGGTCATAGTGCAGTTGGCGACCCCAGTTTGTGAGCAGACCCAGGTAGACAGGGGACAGCTCTGGATGGCGCCCCACCACGGAAGTTAAAAGCTCGGCTGGGAGGTTGCGGCAAAAGGCAACCACGATATCTGATTTCCCCAGAAGCCAACGAAGCAGTTCTTGACGCCCGTCTCCCGGTGTTTTGGGGCTGCCTACACCCAATTCCTCTTCTTGGAGCCGGGGGGATGCCTGCGGCAGCAGCAGCGCGGCCGCCACCACCTTCAGGAAGTTGTTCTGGGGCAGGCGCTCCCACAGGCGGCTGAGAAGCCTGCCAGGACCCTCAGCTTCGGCTTCCCCCACCTCCTGCAGACGCCTCAGAAGCAGCTCCGCCTGCGTCTTCATCACTGAGTCCTTCTGAAGGACCGGGTTCTCTCTGTAGGCGTGGAAGCGCAGCATGTGGGCAGCGGCCCGGCAGCGGGCGAAGCGGGTCAGGCTGCCCTGGAGCGCCTCCTCTTCGGCGTCCGGAACGCCGGGGCCGGGAAAGAGCTGCTGGAGCAGGCAGTGAAAGGAGGCATCCCCGAGGGCCGGGTTCGCCAGCAGTCGCAGAGATAGCAGCTGGTCACAGTGCCCCAGGGCCTGAAAGTTCGCCAAGTCCGGGGCTGGAGCGGGCCCAGAGTCACCCTCCTGCTTCCACTGGTTTTGCAGTCGCTGCTCCAGAGCTTTGCGAATACGGGCGTGGCGGCCAAAGCGCCTGTGGATGTGGCGCAGGTAGCCAGCCCACTGTAAAGCCCTGCGAACGGTTGCGGGGTCCCAAGTGCTGACGTGGGTTGTGCGGGAGACAGCCAGAACCTCAGAGAAACGATCCAACTGCTCCGGGAGTGAGTCCATGGGGCGCCGCAGGGCTTTACTTCCGTCTTCACCGTGGCGACGGAGACTCTGCGTGCTGATTGGTGCGTCGGTCAAATGATACGCCTCTCTGCAATGCTATTGGGTAAAATGCCTGTCAATCTCACAGCGGCCTTAACCCGGGTACCTGAAATCCTGGAAATTTAAGCCTGAGCAAAGGCCTGTATTTCACCATGGATGTTGAGGGGATTTTTAAGCAAGGAAGATTGAATGAAGGGCTAGGACTGGAGAATTACCGGATCCACGTGGGAGATGCTGCTGCTGCTGCTATTTACGGAGGTCTCCGTGCTTCCTTTCGCTTTAGAAAAAAATCTCTAGTAGAAATTTCCTGAGTTTTGCGTGAGTAAAACTGTGTTAAGGTTTATCATAATTGGGGAAAGCCAGAGACGTGCTGTTACATATAAGAAAATGTTATTAAATGAAAATTTAAGTTCATTTCAGTTTAGTAAAAAGGTACTGACTCAAATATTTAATGCCAGACACTATGCTAAAGCCTGGGCCTTGAACTTATCTTTCATTATTAGAACTTGAATTCTAGGTTACGTGAAACTTCAAGATTAACAGTTTCTTAAATGTTAAAGGAATTTAAAATTTTATTTCAGAGTTTCACTGTTGTTTTTCGTTTTTGTAACTTACAAGGCAGAATAGCTAAATTGACTCTTATTTCACCCAACTAATTGAACTAAGTGGCATTTAACTGTGGGAGTTAAGCATTCATAAACAAGCATCAGAAAAAGAGGCTTTCACAAAAAGCCTACCTCATATGATCCTGGTGAGGATTAAATAAAATGATAAATGTGAAATGCCATCTTTACTATTTTGGCGATCTTTTAGTATCCATTCTATCATTACCCTTACTCTCTTTGCATAATAAAGATGCAGTTTTGAGTACTGATTGAAGCTCACAGTGGAGGGGTAGGCCGATTTGAGCTAATTGTGGTAATCCAACCCTCCCTTAATTTAGTAATTAATTTAGGAAACCCAGTCTTAAGCGGACCAATGTTTAGTAGTTCCCAAGGACAGAAATTTGTTCAGAAATGGCCAGGTGAATCAATTCTAATCAGTGAGGCCTATATGGTTACTTTTCTTACTCTTCAGAGTTGGTAGATCATGAACATTGACCAATATGAAGTGATAGTTGTATTGGACAATGCAGCTGTATACAAGCTGGGTATCAAGCATGCTTAAGAAATTGTTTCTTCCTCCTGATGCTGTTGAATATTTATATGAAGCCCAAAGCTACCAGATCCATCTCTTTTCCTGAACCAATAGAATTTCAGAATCACAAGGAATACATGGGATTATGACAACTCTCAAATTAACCCTGTTTAAGATTATAACACTATATATTCCCATTTCTTTGGCCAGTTTTATTTTCTGTTGCTTTCAACTAAATATACTGAAGTAATACCAGCTCTTCAGAACACCGGTGTATGGGGCATATAAACACTCTCTGAACACTGCTATTATTGTTAATGTTATATAAGCCTCCGAAGTGAATATCTTCTCATGTCTTCTCCAAATTCTGTTCCTCCCTAATATAAAAGAGCAACCACCAACACTCTATGGTCAAAAGTGGAGAAAATTTTAGCAAAGAAACACACAGCTTGATGTTGCCATATTTATTGTTGGTCCTGAGAGATTTCTGATGCATTCTTTTCCTATGGACTGTTAAGACTTGAAAAATCAAGTTGTGCCATGCTCTAGGGTAGGTTTCATATTTTTAGTTATTTTAAGGTATGCATTACGTCAGAAATTATAGGACACTATGGAACTGGGAGACCAATGAAAACATAGTATTCTGATGCCCCTTTGTATTACTCTGAACAATAGTATATTCACATATTGACACTTATTTCAGTCCTCTGCTTGTGGAAATAATGTTTTTTTATAGGAACAAGCAGACCTGGACTACATCTTCAGGCAGAGCAGACTTAGAGGGTTTTTTCCTCTCATTCTAGAATCAGTTTCATGGAAGGAAAGTGCTTTGGCATTTTGCAATCACTCTGAGGGCAAATACTGTGGGCAGTGGTTACACCTGATCCTAACTCAGTTACTTGACTCAAGACTGAGTTTTGAGTAGGTCTCTCTATATTCTCCAGTAGCAACAATAAATAACAAGCTGACACAACTTTTGAAGACAGATTTCTTATGGAAACTTTACAAACAAACTTGGCACTTTTTGTGACGATGCAAACTCTTTTTCTCAGAGGTGATTATATGTCTTAGTGGAATTTCTTTGTTTTACTTGCTTCCCTTTCAAAGGGGGAAAGTCATCAAATGAATTTTAATGGACAGAGGACATTAGATATGTACAGGGTAATTTGACAATGAAGTCCAGGAACCAATGGCTTTATCTTGCATCCTATATTCCTATACCTAGTCTCTGATCAGATTGTAGAATATCGTACCAAATCTCAAAAATATTACATTTATATATCTTATAAAAAAAAACAATGTTGATCTTTTTACTCTTTGGAATTGTTTTCAGAAAGGTAACTGACTATAACTAAGCGAGTGTTTTTCTGGATCTTAAAGTTTTCGATCAGTGTACGGTGGGAAGGTTTACAGTTGTATGTCAGAAACATTGATCTCCTTTGGCCTTGGGGAGTCTGAGTGGAGTTTGGGAGACTGGAGTCCTTGCTTAGATCATGAGAGATCTGATAATCCACTCTTCAGTTCTTTGGACGTGGTCTGCCACCTGGGCATCTATTCAATGACTAGAGAGAGTGCACATCGCAGCCCATCAAGAAGTTAACAGTGGAGTTCTAAATGTCCAGAGAGAAAGGGCAAACACTTGTGAGTTCAGAGGAAGGTGTTGGAGGAAGGATTAGAAGGTGAGATCTGTGGGTGTGGATCTAGATAGTGGCCCTAAATCTCTGTTTTCACAAATTTGAGACACTTGCAGTGGATGTGACTTTAAGTGGCCTCAAAGCTAGCAGCATAAGGACTGCCCTGACAATGCATGTTTATTCTGAAATTTAGAACTTCATTAAAACTTTGGGACACCTGACTTGAAGTTTTTTTTGGACTTGACATTCACTTCCATCATTATTGTAGTGTTTAACATTATATTCACAACATTTATTGCCTTTATAAGGAAAGGAAAAAAAGATCTTTTCTTTAAATACAACCACATGCCATATAAATTTTAAAAGGCTGTAAAAAATGGTTTTACCTATTTCATCAACAACATTTCTAGTCAGGTGTCTTAAGAATAAGAAGAGAACTTTGTTAAGGTCTTGTTCAGGAATTGTGACTGACCCTTTCAAGCATCAAAACCAAGACTAAAAAAATATGAAAGAAAGCATGATTAATTTTCCTATGTGAAAATTTTAGTCTTAAATATTGTTAGGAAGTTTTGTATAAATTTAATATGTAGAATCATCTCTATTTAAAATATCATATAAAGAGAATGCAAAAAGAATTTTTTTCACCAAGCCTTTTGTATGTAGATCTTTCTCAACTTATGGTGGGATTGTCTCATTAAACCAGTCGTAAGCTTAAAAATATCTTAAGGCCATCCCCAAGAAAAAGAAATGCAAAAAGGCAAAATGGTTGTTTGAAGAGGCCTTACAAATAACTGAGAAAAAAGAGAAGCAAAAGGCAAAGGAGAAAAGGAAAAGTATACCCATCTGAATGCAGAGTTCCAAAGAATAGCAAGGAGAGATAAGAAAGCCTTCCTCAGTGATCAGTGCAAAGAAATAGAGGAAAACAATAGAATGGGAAAGACTAGAGATCTCTTCAAGAAAATTAGAGATACCAAGGGAACATTTCATGCAAAGATGGGCACAATAAAGGACAGAAATGGTATGGACCTAACAGAAGCAGAAGATACTAAGAATAGGTGGCAAGAATACACAGAACAACTATACAAAAAAGATCTTAATGACCCAGATAACTGTGATGGTGTGATCACTCACCTAGAGCCAGACATCCTGGAGTGTGAAGTCGAGTGGGCCTTAGGAAGCATCACTACAAACAAAGCTAGTGAAGGTGATGGAATTCCAGTTGAGCTATTTCAAATCCTAAATGATGATGCTGTGAAAGTGCTGCAGTCAATATGTCAGGGAATTTGGAAAACTGCGTTTAATACTCCTAACCTGCCAAACACTATAGCTTATCCTCACCTACCTTAAATGTGCTCAGAACACTTACAGTAGCCTACAATTGAACAAAATCATGTAACACAAAGCCTCTTTTATAATAAAATGTCACGTATCTCATGACATTTATTGAGCACTATATAAAAAAAAAAAGAAAACATAATGGTTTTATGGGTACAGAGTGACTGTCAGAGTATTGATGGTTGACCCTCTTGATTGTATGCCTGACTGGGAGCTGTCACTCACTGCAGCTGCCCAGCATCAGGAGATGGAATCAGACCACATAGCTGTAGCCTGCAAAAAGATCAAAATTCAAAGTATGAGTCTACTGAATGCATATCACTTTTGCACCATTGTAAAGTTGAAAATTCTTAAGTGAAACCATTGTAAATTGAGGACTATTTGTATGCATACGAAATTCGCTTTGGTTGACTGATATGTGCCATAACACACAAAGATTTTGGATAGCACTGCTCCAATATAGGCTTTCTAACACAATTAGCTAAGGAAAGGGGGCAAAATAAAGACCACTGCAATTCAAATTAGCTTGCCTTAAATTTTCTGCAAATAAGCCAGGAAGAAAATTGGTTGATTAGATATTTTCCTTTTGCCCTTCCCATATTTCCCTAGCCGTGTTCTTTTCTTTTCCCTGTTCTGTGCAGAGAACTGGCCTGATCCTTACTGACACTGTCAGCCTTGTCCCCCTGGCCCTCTGGCTTGATGCTGAGTTGACCAATGAGAGACATTGACCATCAGAAAAAGGCAAGGGATGTAGCTTTTTTCTTTCTTTGCTCTCTACTAAGGGCTCAGGATTCTGGTTCTTTCATTTACAAATTCCTTGAGGCCTCCCTGAGCTTCTGATACATTCTAGTATTCCATGCAGCCCCAGGGACTTCCTGCTGTTGCTAATCCCTGGATGCTCTAACAGACCTTGTTGATTTCCTTAACCCTGACCTTGCTTCTGCTCTGTTAAATTACCTTCAGAATCCCTGCTGACTGTGCTGGTTTCCTGCCAAGGTCTTGACTGATACAGTCATCTGTGTTTTCAACCATTCTCATAATTAATATAAGTCTGTGAGTCATAATATTATCAATCAGTGTGTGTTTAGGGAATGATGACTAGTCTACCTCAGTGATTCCCAAATACCTGTCATTGCCAGACACTCCTGCCAATCTATGACAAAGTCATCATTATTACAGTGATATATGAAAAATAGATGACAGAACAAGGTGAAGTGTTTTCATAAGTATGCTAAATTTAAGTGAAGGGAAAAAGTATTTCTTAATAAGTTGATGTCTTAAGGCAATTTTGTGTTTTCTTTATTTGAAAAAAAATTTAAAGTTTGCAGTTATTTTCTTAAACATCTACTTTAGAAAGTTTATATGTGTTTATAGGTATCCATTTGTAGATATATACATATATCTATGGGCTTCCCTGGTGACTCAGTAGTAAAGAATCTGCCTGCAGTGCAGAAGCTGCAGGAGATGTGGGTTTGATACCTGGGTCATGAAGATCTGGAGGATTGCATGGCAACCCACACCAGTATTCTTGCCTGGAGAATCCCATGGACGGAGGAGCCTGGCAGTCTACAGTCCATTGGATCTCAAAGAGTCAGATATGATTGAAACAACTTAGCATACATCCATATATCTATAGCTAGATAAAAGATAGATAGATTGTAAGCCTGTGAAATAATTCTGAAAGTCTCCTGTCTGATGTGTGGAAAATGGAGGGTTTGCAGATGGACCCAGATTGTGAAGAACTTGGAATACTACAATAAGGAATAGGGTCTGTTCAATTGGCATTCAGATTCTGTTGACAAGTTTTAGAGCACAGGAATGACAGTCATATCTGTTATAAAGCAACATGGAAAATTGGTTGTAGCCAGCTGACACAAATGACTATAAATGGAGATCCACTAGAGATACATTGCAGTAGTTCAGGTGTACAAAATGACAGTTTCACTAAGGAAGTAGCAGAGGAAACATTTAAGAAGGGGTGGGGAGTGAGTGGTGCTCAGACTTGAAAATTCCTTCTGAAGAAGAATCATTAGATCTTAATGGAGGGAAGAATCAAAATTACTCTGCATATTCAAGTGATTGAGTGAAATCCCTTTACCTTTGGAATGGAATGTGAATTGGTATTGATTTCAACTAAAGCCTATAAATGGAAAAGAAGGGGAAAAAAGAGCGAATCATGGCTCAGTGGAAACTCGTATGAATTTGTTTTTTAATCTCAGATTACTGTCTTTCCTCACACCTTCAGGATCCCCTGGGTTAGCAAATTAGGTAATAGAGTATTTTATTAGTGATTAGTGAATACTATGGTAACTCCAGAGTATATCTTGGTTGCATGAGAGTAATAAAAAATATGGATTGAATTATTCAAAAAGCAGAATTTAAATAAGAATTTCTCCCCTTCCTTAAATAATCTCTCATCCAATTCCTAGAATCTTAACATTTAACTTAATATCTCTTGGATTGCTAATATTCAGAAAGAAAGTAATTAATCCCACTGAAAGAAACTCATCTGACTTATCATTATTATATTTTTTCCACTGCTTGGACACCCTATTGGAAAATATCAGTATCTAAGGGCCAATGGTGAGATTCATATTAACATAAACTGATTCTATATAGTTTTAACATTATATGTCAATACACAAATTGTGCACCATCCTCTGTATGTGTGTTTATGTGTGTATTTGCATAGAAGTAATTCCTAAGAATTGCATAGAAGATGTAATTCCTAAGAAGATACTTGAATTAAATAATTGAACTAAATTTATTTTTAAGATTTCATTTTTCTTTTACAACTGGTAATTTTTTTTCCTACTGTTTAAACCAGAAAGATAAAATATGAATCTGATTCTCTCTTTACCTTTGAGTTAGAATTTTGATTTCATGGAGGAGAACTGTAATAATGTCTAGGTGCCTTTATTTTTATCCCACAGTTAGTTATCAGTGTATTGCTATATAGGTACCTGCCAGGAAGGCCTTTTTTTTTTTTTCCTGGTTCAATAACTTTTTGTGTCTGTTGTTCCCATTTTCAAGTCTCCAAAACTTTTATGTGAATTCTTTCAGCACATTTTTTTCATTATTTCCCAGCCTTCTTTTTTTCTGGATGGCTGAAGTTTCCAGACATATAACCAGAAATGTCCTAAGAGAATTAATATATAAAAAAGAAAGCTAAGAAAAATAGGCCTTTTAGTACATGCAAATGCACAACTCATTTTATACTTTCTTTAAAAAGGTAGTAAATGAATTGATCTTCATAATTAATATTCTCTCACTGGGTAGCAAATATGGTGGAAAAGTAATCAAGAAACTTTTTAATACCTTCCAGACTTAATCTAAGTTCTTAGATTGAGCTAGTCTGCTAATATCATTAGTGTCAGGGAGTATTTTACCCACAGGTTCCTAGCATTTCAAAACAAACTGGCTGAAATAAGACAAATAAGTGATTAAAACAAAATTCACAATGTCACAGAGACATTTTATGGGTATGTAAAAATTCTTTCTGGTAATGCTTTTATCATTTAGTTACCAGATTTTAAGCATAAAGAATGGCTTTAAAGGGAATATTCCCCTGGATTTGATGAAGCACTCCACTTAAGGGGCAAAAAGAATGTTTAAAGCAAAAGTGCCATAGTTAATATTTCTTTTCCCTTTTTTCTTTTGAGTGGATTAACGAATGGTGTTTTCTAGCAGTTTGCTTATCTCTATTTAAACAGATCCATTGGGTAAAACTCCCTATTTTTGGTTATCTTAGAATATGGTGTATCTTCACTTTCCCCCTACTTTTAGTAATTCTTGTATTCATGTGTTTTATTGATGCTGGACATAGAGGAGGGAATGTATACAACCGAACATCATCTCTGTTACCAGGATGTTGGTAAAAGTCGGATCCTTTTGAAGACGTTTCAGTATTCCGTGGCTAATTCAGCATGTTAGAACATGACAGAAGTTCAGAACAAGACAAAATGTACAGAGGATTCTAAAGCAGAAAGTGGAAGGTAGTAATAATAGTAAAGACAAGATTAAAAAAATAATATGTATACACACATAAATATATATATGTAGTAGATTGAACTTGACTGTGTAATAGGAAGTATTGAGAAAATTTTCAGAGATACATTTTCCTAAATAATAATTAAAATATGATAAAGTTAGGGATGGCAAGCAACAATATAATTTAAGCAAATAAAGAATGCCAAACCTTATAGTAAGAAAAAAAGGTGTTAGTAAATATTATAATTTTTAAAGCATAACATTCTTAGTGAAGAGAAAAACAGTTTGGTGTTCTTATCCTTCAGGCAACCAGAGTATCAGTTAATATCTGCAATTCTGTATAACAAGAAATGATTAACGTGAACATTATGTTCTTCTCCGGCTCTCTGATGTGATGATTTTACTTAGTTTGTTTACAGATTTTAATGAAAAGGGAAGGGGAGCTTAATTTAACAGGATGACTGAATACCTCTAACTGTGTGCTTTAAGATCCATTTACCTTTTATTGCCTGTAATGGCTGCCAAATTTCCCCTTATTCTTCTCTACTTTTTAGAGCCCAGAGGACACTAAATCTAGCACTAAACTTCTAACAGTCCAAGTATTTTCTACTTTAAATCTATGCATTCCTGCCCTTTATAATCTCATTAGGTATATAGTTGAGGAACATAAACTATGAATACTAATCTCATACCCAGATGATAAAGCATTGGAAGAACGGCCAGCACAGCGTTAAAAGAAATAGGCAATTGAACTGCCAAAAGAAAGTTCTATTTTGAGAAAAGTAAAGTATTTGGAAACAGAGTCATAAGATATTTGACTATGCTAAATTGTTTTTCTGTGGCATCTCTTTTAGACAATAATCCCGAAACCAAACAGCCTGCTTTATGCTCTACCCATGGTAAGTGGCTTAGTTAAGTAGTATTTGTACACTGCCAAGTTTGCTTTCTTATGCTAAAATTTCCTTCCTTCTTTTTGTCTTCCTTCTTTCTTTTTGACTTTTTTTTTTTCCATTTCTGCTCTCATTTGTTTCCATAGACGGTTAGAATAAGACTCACCAGCTTTGTTTAATACAAAGCGCTCAGTGAAAGGGTGCTAATATTTTAAGTAGTATAGGAGCTCAAAAGGTTTTCCTAAGTGGTGTGCTGTGGCAGATTCTTTAATCTGCCTGACAGTGCAGGAGATGCAAGAGACGGGTTAGATCCATGAGTTGGGAAGATGCCATTGAGTAGGAAACGACAGCCCACTCCGGCCTTCTCACCTGGAGAATCCCATGGACAGAGGCTCCTGGTGGACTACAGTCCATGGGATCACAAAGTCAGCCATGACTGACAGCATAGCATAGCACATGAGCTCAAAAATAGTTAGAAACCTATGCAGGCTCTATTTTATAATGTTTCCTTTAACATACACCTTACCTCTAATTTTACTAAACTAGCTTGTTTCTGTGCGTGTGTACTAAGTCGTGTCAGTCGTGTCCGACTCTTTGTGACCCTGTGGACAATAGCCTGCCAGGCTTCTCTGCCCATGGGAATTCTCTAGGCAAGAATACTGGAGTGGGTTGCCATGCCCTCCTCCAGGGGATCTTCCCGACCCAGGGATTGAACCCATGTCTCTTATGTCTCCTGCATTGGCAGGTGTGTTCTTGACCATTAGCACTGCCTGGGAATCCCCAGCCTTATTTCTAGCCCAGCACAGTCTTGTTCTTTCGTTTCTCAACTATTGTGGCTAGTGTTTCTTGCATCTGGAATCATTTTTTTTTAAATTTTATTTTATTTTTAAACTTTACAATATTGTGTTTTGCTAAATATCGAAATGAATCCTCCACAGGTTGTCTTCTCTTCTGCTTCACATGAAACACTTCCTTCTATGTTCCAAAACCCAAACCAAATCCTCCCTCTTTTATGAGCCTTTCCAGGTAGTTCCAGCTGAAAGTAATCTGTTTCACTTCCAGATTCTTTTTAACATTTGTGGTTGGATTGTTAATTTGTCATTTACCATTTACTGTCTTTCAGTAGAAGTTAGGTTTGTTTTATGATCCAAATGTTTAATGACATGAACCAACTGGATCCATCTCCATGCTGGTCGTATTGCGACCACCCGGATTGAATTCAGTAGTCATTCACTGTGCAGGTCCCTCTTCCACACAAAGGGCAAGAATACATAGGCCAATTACATTTTCAAGTGGATTTGTGCATCTCTGCTCCAGCTTTAACTTTTTGAATGAGATAAGTGTCTTTACTGGTATTTTTAATGTCCACAGTACTTTCTGTAGTACCTTACAGGACAGAGGAATGCAAGGTGATGGGGTGGAAGAAATACGTACTTTCTATGAAGGGTAGACTTCTTTTCATTAGACTTTGAGCTCCTATAAAGTAGGGGCTAAGTTTTATACCTTTGGTTCCTAACATAACCACTGATACATGGTGTTCAGTAAGTGTCAAGTTCAACAAAGTTGGATTCAGGGATTAACACCTGGGATTAATCCTTTTTTTGCTTTTACATTTACCTCAGGTAAGGGGTTGCACAGAGTCGGACACGACTGAAGCGACTTAGCCGCAGCAGCAGCAGCAGGCAAGTTACTTCAACTTTTGAGTCCATTCATTCACAAACAGGAGATTATAATATTTGTCACAAAGTTGTTTTGTGACAATCATACAATACAATACAATCATGTTTGCAGGGCCCCTAGAACAGCTACTCAATACAATTGATATTAGAGAGTTCTCTTTCTTATTGAAATACTGTTATCTTTGTGACCCCATGGACTGTAGCCCACCAGGCTTCTCTGTCCATGGGATTCTCCAGGCAAGAATGCTGGAATGGGTTGCCATTCTCTTCTCCAGAGGAATCTTCCCAACCCAGAGATCAAACCCGGGTCTCCTGAATTGCAAGCATATTCTTTACCATCTTAGCCACCAGGAAAGCCCCATATATATTCATATATATATGAATTGGTAGAGAAATGAAAAGGATATTCTACCCATCAGGACTGGCAAAACAAAAAAATGAGGCAAGCAAAATCCTTTTGGGAAATAGTTTATTCATTTTTTTCAACTAATATTTTTTGAACCCGTGTTATGTGCCAAATTATGCCCTTGGGTTAAAGTAATGAATATAATAGAATCTGTTAGTGATGTGACCAACAAGGGATGATGTGACCAAAATTTACAAACAGCTCAAGAGACTTAGTATAATCAAAACAAACAACCGAGTCAAAACAGAACCTGCATCAGGAAGACCCAGTCTAAGAGAGGAGAAAATTTCAAATAACCAATTGTTTTTGCGTGGACTTAACATTTTCAGTTTTTATGGGTATATACAAAAGAGTAAAATTGCTGGATCATATGGCTACTCTATATTTAATTTTTGAGGTACTGACAAACCACTTTTCCAAAGTGGTTGTACCATTTTACAGCAATTCCATCAACAATATATGAAGATTCCTTTTCTCCATATCCTCTGCAGCACTTGTTATTATTCTTCTTTTTGATTATATGGGTGTGAAGTAGTATCTCACTGAGACTGATTTACATTTTCCTAATCATGTTAAGCAGTACTTTTGTGATTGTTTGGCCATTTGTATGTCATCTTTGGTGAAATGTCTATTCAAATTCTTTTCCTGGTTGTTAAATGTTGTTTTTTCTGTTGTTGTAAAAACTTAGTTTTTACATTTTAAATTTTACATAACTTAAATTTTACCATTTTAACCATTTTTAATGCTAAGTATTTCACACACTTTCATCAACCTTTTTGGAGAAGGAAATGGCAACGCACTCCAGTATTCTTGCCTGGAGAATTCCATGGACAGAGGAGCCTGGCAGGCTACGGTCAATGGGCTCTCAAAGAGTCGAGTATGACGGAGGACTATCACTCACTGAGTTAGGATTAAGATACTAGGTATGGCAGTTTTAAACATGGCCTGGAAATATTTGATGGTCTTCCATCCAAATATTTAAAGGATAAACTTGTGGCCAATTTGACTAATAATGTATGACAGAAAGGATGCTGTGTGACTCCTGGGGCTAGATCCTGAAAGGCCATGCATCTTCTACCTGGTTGTCTTTGACTGCCTGCTCTCAGGACATTCCTCTAACAGCATTCCCTCTGGGAATCTGACCATCATGCTATATAGAAGGCCAGTTTGCAAGGAGAACCCTTCATTCATTTAACCCCAGGCACCAGATATGAGAGTGCCAAAGCCTACAGATTGTTCCAATCCTTAACTGTTTGAGTTTTCCCACTGTTGCGTTGTTAGTCGCTCAGTCATGTCTGACTCTTTGTGACCCCATGGACTGTAGCCTGGCCCTGTGCATGGAATTCTCCAGCCTAGAGTACTGGAGTGGGTGGCTGTTTCCTCTTTCAGCTGTTGCCAGGAGAAAGCCAATTCTGACTCCATGTTGGAAACTGTTTCTTTGACTTGCTTTTCTTTATAACTAATGGCTTGTCTAGGGGACCCTGCCCCTCTGCTTAACTGTAAACTAAACTTGACTGTAAAACTGAAGTGCTTTTGTCCAGCTTTTCTTCCACACTGCCTCTCCCTCTCTGTTCTGCCTTTTGACGTTAGTTCCTTGTTCCTTCTTTCTCTCTGATCTCTGTGGAACAGAGATGAGCCATCCAGGCAGAGCTCTGTCTAATATTTTCCATAGAATTCATTAGCAAAATTATATGGTAGTTATTCTACATCACTAAATGTGGGGTGGTTTGTTATACAACAGTTGTAACTGGAGCCTTAGATGATACCCAGGTGAAGGTGCTTAAGTCAAAACCTGGCTGAACACTGTGAGGTCTGTAGTGACCCAAGGACGAAAGAGCAGGTAAAACCAAGGAGGATCTTGGAAAGCAGGAATGGAAAAACCAGACCCTTATCGTCCTTCCCTCCCCCAAGTTGTAACTATTAATGAAACAGTATAACCTGTCTCCCCTCCTATCCCTTAGGGAGAAGGTATTTGCCCTACTCTTCCCCCACCCAGCACATGAGGCTCATCTAATCAAGAAATGACCCGCAAGACCCCTGTCCCACTCCTTGTATCCTGGGTATAAAAGTGGACTAAGGACCTCTGTTCAATGTCAGTTCTCCCTTGAGCAGGCCCGCTGTTCTAACAGCCTCTCCTATTCTAATAAACTTTATTTCCCTCTCATTCTGTCTCATGTCTGGAAATTCTTTTCCAACCCGTGCCTGGACCATGACAAGGTCATTATCACTGAATGGTCCAATAATATTTTAAACCCCTCTACTTGAAATTATTTAAGTGGTTTTCTTTCTAAGTAAGCGTAAAATAACCTGTAAGAATGTGTAGGTCAAAGTGATGAGAAGTAATTAATATAATTTTTACTTATTTTTTTTCCTGCTAAAGCAGATTCCTTCTCAATGTGAAGTGCATTCCTCAGTCTTTATATTATGAAACAAAAGAACAGACCATAAAGAGTTATGGTCAATGGAGTGTTTTATAACTCTTTCTAGTGGTTAGAAAATGGAAGTTTTCATCAGAGGGAAAAAATGTAGCTGTGTGATGTTTACCTCTGAGTTAATAAAGCAAATCTGTTAGAAAATTAATTGAATTGAAACTTGAGTTACGCTATTAAGAGACCATCTAAAATCCGGGACTTCCTTGGTGGTCTAGTGGTTAAGACTATACCTTTCAATGCAGAGGGTGTGGCTTTGATCCCTGGCTGGGGAGCTAAGATGCCACATGCCTTGTCCCTCCCCCCCCCAAAAAAAAAACAACTTAAAACAGAAACAATATTGTAACAAAGTCAATACAAAACCTTTAAAAATGGTCCACATTAAAAAAAAAAAAAATCGCTATCAGAGCCTCATCCGCATTACTACCCTCTATTATCTGAATCCCCAGCCTCCCCAGACTGCTTCTCATTCCCTGAAGACTGTATATACTTCCACACCTCCATGCGTGGATTCAATTCTTCTACCTTATCCTCTAAGTGAAGTGAAGTCGCTCAGTCGTGTTCGACTCTTTGCGACCCCATGGACTGTAGGCTACCAGGTTCCACCATCCATGGGATTTTCCAGGCAAGAATACTGGAGTGGGTTGCCATTTCCTTCTCCAACATTATCCTCTAGGGTCACCCTTATTACAACTACACTTACCCTGATTCCAGAGACAATGCTGATCTTGCTTCTGTTTGCTCTTCTCTAGAATCTGCCTTCGGAGAAGGCAGTGGCACCCCACTCCAGTACTCTTGCCTGGAAAATCCCATGGATGGAGGAGCCTGGAAGGCTGCAGTCCATGGGGTCGCTGAGGGTCGGACACGACTGAGCGACTTCCCTTTCACTTTTCACTTTCATGTATTGGAGAAGGAAATGGCAACCCACTCCAGTGTTCTTGCCTGGAGAATCCCAGGGACGGGGGAGCCTGGTGGGCTGCCGTCTATGGGGTCGCACAGAGTCGGACACGACTGAAGCGACTTAGCAGCCGCAGCAGCAGAATCTGCCTTAACCTAAGTCTTCATTTGTCTGTTTCCTTCACCCAAGGAAAATTCTTCAAGGGAAATAGTTTGTCTGATTCGTCTTTGTAGTCCCATAGTACTCAACTTAAGTGCTTAATATTTTCCTAATAGTTAAAAAAGTATATAGGAAACCTTCTGAGATAAGTTTATGACATGGCAAGAAGCATTCCAAAAACATACTAGAGTCTCCACCCATTCTTTAATTCCATAATTGAAAGCAAGAATAAAATAAAAAATTACTGTATTTTGTTGAAATCATAAGCTCCCCAAATTGTGGAAATTGGCATTTGTTTTAGAAAAAATGACTGTCTCTATTTATGGAGACATCTGTATAGTTCTCATATATAATTTGGTTCCACTTATAAACTCCACTTCATTGAAAAAATTAATATACGTTCTGGCAGGTCTCATAAATGCTGCCTCTGCTGGTTCAGCAAAGAAACCAAACCATAAGATGTAAATCATATACTTTTTTGGTACAGAGCCTAGCTGTATTTCCTTACCTTCCATGTCTCTTTAAGACTAACTACTGAAATTAGCAAAATTAGTGTAATACTTAAGACTGAGTATATGAGATTTTACAAATTAATAATTCTGAAGAAGAGTATTATGTAAATATCATGCCTCTAGTATATCTTTGTATTTCTTGTGCTCCTTGGATCATACTTTCTTCTCGTTTCATAGAAATATTTTTATTTACTAGGTGGTAAAAATATCTTTACGAGGTGTTGATCTAGGGTGGCCTTGGCCTGCAGTGGCTTGGAGCGGGCTTGGGTTCCCAGTGGAGATTGGGCTGGGTTGTGGCGGTGAAAGCACCGGATGGTAGCCATTAGACCAGTGGTCAGTGACAAGGGCCCTGGCCCTTCGGCTTTGCAGGAAAGAATTCCCACAAAGAGGGACAGTAGTGAAGCAAGTGAACTATTTATTAAGAGGGAAAAAGTTACAACATGTGGATAGACATGGGTGGACTCAGGGAGAGAGAGGTCATTGAGTTGCATCCTCCTAGTGGTTTGAATTGCTTTTATGGGGCATTTCTTCTGAATTTCCTTTGGCCAATCGTTCTGATTTTCCTGTTTCACAGTCCATATTTGGCACACCTCAGGATCCTCCCACATGTGTGTATGCATCTCTTTAGCCAGGATGGATTTTACCCAAAAGACATACGGGCAGAGAACATCCTTTGACATCACTCCCCTTTGGTCTCCGAGGAGCCTTTCTGTGCACGTGTAGTCTAGGCGGTCTCCTGACTTTGAGAAGAAGAAATGTGTGATATAGGCAGGACCCAGCCTTTTTCCTTAATTGTCCTGCCAGTCTCATCATGGAGTTTAGATCCATAGGGAATGAGTCTCCAATTGCTTTTCTCTGGCGTGGGTGGGGGTGGTGGTTACTCATCTACCTTCTGTCTTAGTGTCCTATTATCTGAATAAAACTGCGGATCAAATTTGTTCATGAACAAGAAACTACAAATGTTTGAAAACAAATTAGAAATTTGTATTTCAATCGCCATCTATACTTTCTACAAACTATAAAACCATAGCGTACACTAGTTGCTGATGTCTCTTCTGATTCTGGTTTTAGATTTTTGGGTTCTTAAACTTGGCTGTTGAAGAAGACAATGGCACCCCACTCCAATACTCTTGCCTGGAAAATCTCATGGATGGAGGAGCCTGGTAGGCTGCAGTCCATGGGGTCGCTAAGAGTCGAACGCGATTGAGCGACTTCACTTTCACTTTTCACTTTCATGCATTGGAGAAGGAAATGGCAATCCACTCCAGTGTTCTTGCCTGGAGACTCCTAGGGACGGGGGAGCCTGGTGGGCTGCTGTCTATGGGGTCGCACAGAGTTGGACACGACTGAAGCGACTTAGCAGAAACTTGGCTGTATTTTCTGAAACTTCAAGTTTACTATCATCTTGTGAATTGCAGCAACACATGTCGTTAATGAGAAGAGTTGGGTAACTGCCTTCGCTATTGTTCTTAATTCAGTACATGACAGACACTAGCACCAATTAAGAAGATCTGCCTTAGGCATAGAACACTGGAAATGTTATCTGATGATGCAAAGAAGATTGATGTGGGGGAAAAATAGGGACGAAAAAATAAAACAGAATTGTATAAAGGAGAAATTGAATGTAAAAAGGATATTCATACATTGGAGGAAAAAAAGAAATGTGTAAACCAGGTAAACTATAAAGAATGACTGGAATTAAAAAAAAAAAAAACTTAAAAAGCATCTAGAAGTAAATTTTATGCTTTGACAAATCCACAACAAAGGGTAAAACAGTATTAACAAATGAAAACTATCTCCACACTTTATTCATAAGCCATAAGTGTTATAAGCTAGAGAAAATGGCTTTTGGTGGAAATAGTCCAAGGTAGTTCAAGTTACAATGGATATCATGCAAAGGTATTGCTTATTACTCTCCCACTAATGATGTCTGTCACTATTGTATGTGTGTGTATGTGTGCACGTGTGTGTTATAGCACTTCCAAGCTTTAATGCCTAACATCTTCATTTTTATTTTTACCCTAGTAAGGTTTTAATAACTCATGTCTTCTTTTTTATTTGTAACTTTGACAATGTATCCTGAAATAAATTACAGAAATTCATGAGCACAGGGGCTTATGATTGTTGTATTTCTATACTGAGGAAATACAGATAGGAGATAGACGGAAGGAACATTTTAAGAGAAAGGACAGGAAGTAGAAAAAATCTAGAAATTATTTAAGAGGAGAGGAATTCTAGGAGTGTAGATGTGAAGAAAGGGAAGTAGTGAGGATAAAAACAGAGTTCTCCATCCCTTTTTTCTTGTTTTTATAAAACGTAAGGATTCTTTTCATGGCAGGACACATCAAAACACCTTGACCCTTGGATAGACGAAAGTCAGAATCCTTTGTTGCAGCTCCAAGCGAGAGAAGGCTGCCAGGCAGAGCCACAGAAGCAGTTTTATCCTGGCACAGGGTGCCAGCAAGCTGGAGCTGTAGGGGGCAGCCTCTGTATGGCAAACTGCTGGGCTGAGTTAGTTTTTGCTCCCTGTGAACTGGCTCATTTGAAATCTTTCGTGGACCCCCAGGGTATTGGCGAGGGGATCTCCCAGGTTCTGATTCCTGGCCCCATGAAGATTAGGGCAAGTCCACTGTGGTTCAGAGTATGTGAGCCCAATAAGGGAAGTGATCAGGGTGCACATGTAATTGGCTGCTCAGAGGGGAACTGACCAGACTCTCAACCCAGAGCCTGGAAACTGGGTCAAGACAGCATAAAAACAGTCAATTGCCACTATGGTATATTTTCTTGGACCAGAAAGGGAAATGAGCATATCCATGTGTGTGTGCGCTCAGTCACTCAATCATGTCCGACTCTTTGCGACCCCGTGGACTGTAGCCTGCCAGGCTCCTGTGTCAGGTACACACACACATGCACACAAAGAGAGTAGATACACTCTAAATATAAAGAAGGGAAAGAAGAACAGAGAAAGCTGTAGGGAAGAAAAAAGCAGGTTATCTCCTGAATCACAAATTCTTTATGAGCTTATTTTCTTTCTTAACCTCTAGGTCACGACTACTGTTTCTTCACACTCTTTCTTCCCCAAGGCATTGGTTGTCAAATGCAGCAGCCAATCATGTGAGCCTTATACCTTGGTCCATAATCATCCATTATTCCTAAAACATTTTATGAAGATTTAAAATCACAATGTAGGAATGAACTAGGTCTCCCCAAGAGTTCTAAAACAATTGGTAACTAAACAATTAGAAATGAGGATATTTTTACTTGTGTTCAGCAATTCCCCAGTCTTGTAGGTGAGAGCCTTTATATAATCTGATGTATTTGTAAGGAGGAGGAATAGAAACTGAATACTTGTGTGTATACATAACATTTGCCTTTAAAAGACTCCGTTGTTTTTGATTCACACTCTTACTGGGCTCCACTGACCACACAAGAGCTTCCTTTGAATATCAAATAGCAATATCAAATTTATGCAAAACTAGAAACCTAGTTTCCACCCCACTCAAAACAAGATAAGGCAAAACAAAACAAGATGACTTCTTCCAAAGTCTTTTCCACTTCAGTAAACTACAGCATTCCTTACAGAAAAAATTTAGGGGTCCTCATTGTCTGTTTAGCACACTGCCTCGTCATCCATCACTGATAAAATTTAAGTCATAAATAAATTCATAGTGGAATATGTCATGCGTGATGTATTGTAGACTGGGATTTGATGCTCACATAATTCATCTTCATTACAAAATGTTTAAACTGAGAGAAAAGAGTGTGAAGCAAAGAGAAAAGAATAACCATTCAAAAGATATCCAGGATTCGATTCCTTACTCTAAGTCCAAGTCACCATTACCTCGCACCTGGATTATTACAATAGATATTAAACCATTTTCCCTGAACTTAATCAAAGTCTTCCTGCAGTCTGTTCTCTACCCAGGAGTGAGTGACAGCTTTAAACTGTAAATCTGATCACGTCACTCTGTTCAAATGCTGAGAGAAAGGCGAGTTCTTTACAAGGCCCTATGGGATCTGGACCACTGCCCTCCCCCTAATCTCTCTGACTTTTCCTTCTACTCACCCTTTACTCATCTCTGCCATAGGAGCCTTTTTGATTTTTCTGGAACATTTGATTTGCAGCATTCCCCTGCCTCTGACTTTGCACTGGCTGTTCCTCTGTCTGCAGTGGTCCTTAGGGAATCTGCATAGTGCACTTACTTCCTTTGGGTTTCGGCTCAGATGTCACTTTACCAGTGAGGCCTTCCATGACCACCTATAACATCTGCCATTTCTCAGCAATTTCCATCACGTTTACCCCATACTTTATTTTTCTGCAGAGCCCATCTATTGTCACTTGATATGTTGTATATTAGTTTTATTGGATTATTTGTTTAATTTCTGTCTTTGGGAAAATATAAGTTCTATGCAGTTAGGGACTTTGCCTCAGAAAAAAACAAGGCATGCCTCATTAATTTGTTGCTAGCAGAATAAATGATACTTTAAAGGGAAAGATGTTTCAGAAAAAAGATTCTTCTTGATTTTCTATTCAACATATGTAAAGAGATACAAGATATAATATTGATTTTCTATTCAATGTATGTAAAGAGATAAAAATCCTAGTTAATATATGTAAATGAACAGTGGCTACATTTGTTATGTTGGAGAAGGAAATGCAACCTACTCCAGGATACTTGCCTGGAAAATTCCATGGACAGAGGAGTTTGGGGGGCTACAGTTCATGGGACTGTAAAGAGTTGGACAGTGCTGAGCATATCTGCATGCATGCACATTTGTTATATTGCAAGATTAGTTGAATATTTACATTTATTTTGTATTCATTAACATCTTTTGGTGCTTAAACATGTACTGAAAGTATATGTCAGAACTCAAGTCATCATACTTCATTTCAACTAGAACATAGTGAAATATTGGCTTTCCTCATAGCTCAGTCAATAAAGAATCTGCCTGCAATGCAGGAGACCCGAGTTCAATTCCTGGGTCAAGAAGATCCCCTGGAGAAGGAAATGGCAACCCACTCCAGTATTCTTGCCTGGAGAATCCACGGGCAGAGGAGCCAGCAAGCTGTAGTAGATGAGGTCACAAGAGTTGGACATGACTTAGCAACTAAACCACCACAGTGAAATACTACTTTCATTTTTTTTTCTTTTTCTTTTCAAGTTAATACATGATTATTTTCATCCTAGCATCTTAATTTGCATGGAACATGATGGAATTTAGATTGCTGAGAATCAAGGATTAGAATATTTAAATCAGCACCAATGCTTCTTTCCATCTATTTCCCCTGTGATGGTTAATTTTATGTGTCATTCTGACTGGGTCACAGGGTGCCCAGATATTTAGTCAGACATTATTCTAGTGGCCCTTTGAATGAGATCAACATTTCAGTTGGTAGACTGAGTAAAGCAGATTGTCCTCCCTAATGTGGGTGGGCTTTATCCAATCAGTTGAAGGCATGAATAGAATCAAAAAGCCTGAATCTCCTCAGAGTAAGTGAGAATTTCTCCTACCTGACTGGACTTTGAACTGGAATATTACCCTTTTCCTGCCTTCAGAATCAAATTGAGACCTTGCTCTTCCTGGCTCTTGAAGAAACTGCTGGTCTTCAGACTGGAACTGCATCATTAGCTTTCCTGGGACTCCAGATTTGCCAGCTCACCCTGCAGATCTTGGGATGTCAGCATCCATAATCGTATAAGCCAATTCTATTTAATATGTGTCTTTCAGTCTCTAGGCTATTTAGTCTGTTTAGGTCGCAGGAGCCAATTAAATAGCTGTCTGCCTAGACTCCCATCTGTCCTCTCCTACAGCTAATTCCAAAAGATGAGATAATTTTGTGCAGAGTTTGAAACCTTCTCTTCACTTTTCCTACTCAAAAGCCTTTTCTCAGTGTCTCCTGCTGTGTTCTTTGTGTGAGTTCTTTCTCATCCTGCTATAAGGGATTTGGCTTAATTCTATGTGATGTGGAACCTCTAGCTGAGTTAGGATACCTGACAGAAACAATGTGAGTTAGTTGTTCAGCCGTGTCTGACTCTTTGTGATCCCATGATCTCAGGAGATCACAGGGGAGCCCACCAGGTTCCTCTGTCCATGGAATTCTCCAGGCAAGAATACTAGAGTGGGTAGCCATTCCCTTTACCAGGGGATCTTCCTGACCCTGGGCTCAAACCCCAGGTCACCTGTAATACAGGCAAATTCTTTACCAACTGAGACACCAGGGAAGCCCAACAGAAACAGTATCCTCTTTTAAAAAATGATTCGACTTTTTTTTTCAGAGTATTTTATTATTACTTTCAAACATTTGAACATAAATTCAGTTAATGTGTAGACTCTTCTCCCTCCTTATAAAGAACGAGAAAAGAAAGCAAGGATAGAAGGAAGAAAGAAAGAAATGAAAAAAGGGAGGGAGGAAGGAGGGAAATGAACCCAGACCTTCAAACCAGTCAAACTCAGACATGAATCTGACTCCTACCTGTGTGGTTTAATGGCTCATTTTTCCTATTAACCTATGATCTGATCCTGCAACTTCATCTATATAGAAAAATTACACAGAGATAGAAGAATGGATGATTAAATAATGAATGTCCAAATATGGATTTCTAAAGGGTGTATAATGTAATGTCATCTTCAGAGAAAGGATACATAAAATTCTCTGATCTTCTCTATTTTTAATGATGATAACTTCTTTATCCCAGAGAATTCTTTATAATGAGTCAATAAGATGATTTAGTTCCTTGGTTAATAATAAAATACCTAGCTTTTTTTTCTGAGCTTCTCAGGTGACTCAGTGGTAAAGAATCCACCTGCCAATGCAGGAGATTCAGGAGACACAGGTTCAATTCCTGGGTTGGGAAGATACCCTGAAGGAGAAAATGGCAACCTACTCCAATAATCTTGCCTGAAGAATCCCATGGACAGTGGAACCTGGACCTGACAGGCTACAGTCCATAGGGTCACAAAGAGATGGACATGACTGAGGACACAGCCTTAATGTCACACTTGCAATATGTCAGACAGTAAACTAAATATTTTTGGCTTCCCTGGTGGCTCAGTCAGTAAAGAGTACAGCTGTATTGCAGGAGACCCAGGTTTGAGGTCTCCTTCAGGAGGAAATGGCAACCCATTCCAATATTCTTGCCTGGGAAATCCCATGGACAGAGGAGCTGTAGTCCATGGGGTCACTAGAGTCAGACATGACTTGGCGACTCTACTACCACTACCAAACTATTTTACATGTATTATTATTATTATTATTTTATATAATGTTCAAGAATGCTCAAACTACCGCACAATTGCACTCATCTCACACACTAGTAAAGTAATGCTCAAAATTCTCCAAGCCAGGTTTCAGCAATATGTGAACCGTGAACTTCCTGATGTTCAAGCTGGTTTTAGAAAAGGCAGAGGAACCAGAGATCAAATTGCCAACATCTCCTGGATCATGGAAAAAGCAAGAGAGTTCCAGAAAAGCATTTATTTCTGCTTTATTGACTATGCCAAAGCCTTTGACTGTGTGGATCACAATAAACTGTGGAAAATTCTGAAAGAGATGGGAATACCAGACCACCTGATCTGCCTCTTGAGAAATCTGTATGCAGGTCAGGAAGCAAAAGTTAGAACTGGACATGGAGCAACAGACTGGTTCCAAATAGGAAAAGGAGTTCGTCAAGGCTGTATATTGTCACCCTGTTTATTTAACTTCTATGCAGAGTACATCATGAGAAATGCTGAGCTGGAAGAAGCATAAGCTGGAATCAAGATTGCCGGGAGAAATATCAATCACCTCAGATATGCAGATGACACCACTTACGGCAGAAAGTGAAGAGGAACTAAAGAGCCTCTTGATGAAAGTGAAAGAGGAGAGTGAAAAAGTTGGCTTAAAGCTCAACATTCAGAAAACGAAAATCATGGCATCCGGTCCCATCACTTCATGGGAAATAGATGTGGAAACAGTGGAAACAGTGTCAGACTTTATTTTTCTGGGCTCCAAAATCACTACAGATGGTGACTGCAGCCATGAAATTAAAAGGCGCTTAGTCCTTGGAAGGAAAGTTATGACCAACCTAGATAGCATATTCAAAAGCAGAGACATTACTTTGCCAACAAAGGTCTATCTAGTCAAGGTTATGGTTTCTCCGGTGGTCATGTATGGATGTGAGAGTTGGACTGTGAAGAAAGCTGAGTGCCGAAGAATTGATGCTTTTGAACTGTGGTGTTGGAGAAGACTCTTGAGAGTCCCTTGGACTGCAAGGAGATCCAACCAGTCCATTCTGAAGGAGATCAGCCCTAGGATTTCTTTGGAAGGAATGATGCTGAAGCTGAAACTCTAGTACTTTGATCAACTCATGCGAAGAGTTGACTCATTGGAAAAGACTTTGATGCTGGGAGGGATTGGGGGCAAGAGGAGAAGGGGACGACAGAGGATGAGATGGCTGGATGGCATCACTGACTCGATGGACGTGAGTCTGAGTGAACTCCGGGTGTTGGTGATGGACAGGGAGGCCTGGTGTGCTGCGATTCATGGGATCGCAAAGAGTCGGACACGACTGAGCGACTGATCTGATCTGATCTGATCTGATATAATGTTCAACTAATGCCTATGAGAGGGGCTATTTGTTAACTCCACTTCACAGATGTGGAAATCGATAGAAAGGTTAAGTAATTTGCTATGGTTTTCAGCAAGTGAAGAAGTTAGAACCTGACCTGTCTGTCTCCAAATCTGGACTTGGTTATTATTTTAACTGCAGTGACAATTATTAGCACAATTAGTATGTCTGTTCCTCGGCAGCTTCAGTGGGAATAATGGTCACTGAAATCTCTTTGCAAATGGCTCGAGAGTCCATGTGGCTATGGTGGTAACAGCAGGAGGGCACCAGTTCCTAATGCCAAGAGAAGCCCCGTGACTCTGACCCTTTCCTGCACAGTTCATTCACTTCGATTTAGATGTACTATTTTCTTGGCTTGTTGCTCACTCTACTCTTTGGTACTAGGAAAGCCCTTTGATAAGTTTACAACTCATTTCTCTGTTTCATATAAATCAGCAGTAGCAAAGATTCCATGTTTGTGTAAGTTACAGTCTCAGTAATGGAAGTTTCAGCAAGTTTTCTCATCTTTCAACAAAATACAGATGGTCCTCAGCTTAGGATGGTTCAACTTATGATTTTTTGATTTTAAGATGGTGCCAAAGCAAAATGCATTCAGTAGAAAGCAGGCTTCAAATGTTGAATTTTTATATTTTCCCAGGCTGGTGATATTCTGTTACTCTCTCACGATGCGGGGCAGCCACAGCTCCTCATCAGTCATGTGACCTCCGTGTAAACAACTGATACAATCACAACCATCCTGTACCCATGCAACCGTTCTGTTTTTCACTTTTAGCACAGTCGTTGATAAATTTCATGAGATTTTCAATACTGCATTATAAAATAGGCTTTGTGTTAGATGATTCTGCCCAACTATAAGCTAATGTAAGTGTTCTGCGCGTGTTTAATATAGGTTAGGCTGCTGCTGCTGCTAAGTCGCTTCAGTCGTGTCCAACTCTGTGCGACCCCATGGACTGCAGCTTACCAGGCTTCTCTGTCCATGGGATTCTCCAGGCAAGAACACTGGAGTGGGTTGCCATTTCCTTCTCCAATGCATGAAAGTGGAAAGTGAAAGTGAAGTCGCTCAGTAATGTCTGACTCTTAGCGACCCCATGGACTGCAGCATACCAGGCTCCTCCATCCATGGGATTTTCCGGGCAACAGTACTGGAGTGGGGTGCCATTGCCTTCTCCCATAGGTTAGGCTAAGCTATGACATTTGGTAGGTTAGGTATATTAAAGTAACTTACAATATTTTCAGCTTAAATGACACAGTAACCCCATTATAAGGGGAGGAAAACTTGTCATCCTAAATTTATAATTATCAGGGTTAAAAAACAAATGGATAACTGTATCAATGTCTACTTGCAGTAGAGTCCCAAGAAATGTGACAGGAAAATTTCATTTATAATGTAAATGTGTCTATCCACAATGATGCAGAATTAATAGCTGTTGCCATCTTTACGTTGGGATTTCCATTTAGTTCCCTTTTGATGGGCACAGTTCCCCCTTCTGTCTCATCAACCTGCTTGAACCTCATCAACCCTAGGGAGTTCCTGCTCTCTAGGGACTTACAATTTAGTACAGGAGATAGGTGCATAAGAACACAATCACGATACTACATCCTCAATGAGGTATAAAAGAAATAGAAAATATCCCAGAGCCCTGGACCCAGAGGCACAGCAACATTCTGCCAGGGAAATCAAGAGAACCACAAAGAGGGTGATGATTAAGCTGATCTTCATGGAAGAAGAAATCTGATTTCTTCAAAGGGAGAAAGTAAAAGGTAAAGATCATTTGAGTCAGCATGAGCAAAGGCATGGAGGTGTGAGGTGTACAGTGTTGGGGATATTGTGACGGATATTACATCATGTCGTCTACTGCTGAGAATATATGTATGCACATCTGTTCTGTTCTTTATAATGAAACCATCTGTTCATTGATGTTCTACCTCAATTTTGATTGATTTTCTCCTCAGCTTAGTTTTTAAGTCAGATATTTTTTTTTCAAATTGTGGGTTGTGAAATAAATTTAGTAGCTCCACAGCAGCATTTCTTTTCAACTGAATGGCACAGAAAAGATTAAAACCAAACAGAAAAATATCAGAGTGCATTAATTGGGGAAGGTAAGTACTGTTTTGTGAAACATGTTTTGGTTGTGTTCTGAGTGTGGTTTCATATGTCTGTTCCATAATGTATTTCTTATTGTGGATCATGGTTAAAAAAAAAAAAAATTTTTTTTGAAAGCCCCTGAAGTAGTAATATTTTCTATTACTTTTCACTCACTCATAGTATTGGTTATGATTAAACCTTGAGTCCAAATCAACCTTGGTTTTTAATGAAGTGACAGGTGACATAGACTGACCTCATTTATAAACCTGGCACAGAGGCATGCATCTGTTTTACTGAAATCTACTTGCATTTAACCAGATGAAATGATTCGAACTTGGAAATGAAACTATCATTTATAATGTTATTTTAACATTAGTTTTTTCTATTCCAGTTCCAAACTACTAAATTCAAAACAATATATAAAAATCTAACCAATTAAGTAGTAAGCCTCCTAACAGATTGGCTTCTTCTATAATGGTCATCTGTCCATTCAGCAATTATTTATTGAGCGCTTACTCTAAGGCTTAATGGTATTTAAGATGCTGGAGATGAAAGCGGTGTAAAAAAAACAAAGTTATAAAAATATTTCATTTAGACATTAAATTCAAACTTCTTTCAATTAGGATAGCATGATATTTTAATAAAAGATTTAATAGAAACAAACCACACAAATATTTGGAAAAATAAAAAACACAACTCTGACCTACACAAGAAGAATCACATAACTGTATATATTGCATAGGATATTTTTAAACGAGACAAGATACATGATATATTTCATGAAATGATTTCAGTCTATCCCCTGTGTAAAAATTAGAAGACATATGCTCATATATAACACACATTTTGCAAAAATATGGGTTTTGCCCAGTAGGGAACGGATATCTGTGCTACTGTTGTGTTATACTTATAAAGTTTAAAGTTCTCCATTGAGAGTAAGTTGCATATCAAACTGATAGTAAATCTTAAACTTTTCCTGAGAAATTTCTCCCATTTAATTTATCCTTTGTAGCTTTATATATGAACAGTGATGAAAAGTAATAGCATTGACTTTTTATCCCTAACAGTATTTGTAATTTTCATAGTAGGACTTATAAAATCCACTTTGTTTGTCTTTTGACATTTGAAAAATTTTATTTCAATGTAAAGCAATTGAAGGCCTATATCACAGGCCAAGACACTAGCTAGGTAGGAAAATATATTTTGCAGCCCTAATAAATTATTTCAATAAAACATAAATAAATGTTTTCACTTATTACATTGCTTTAAGTTAGTAAATCATCCACTTATTACATTTCTTCAGCACCATTGCATGTCTTTTTATGCTGCTTTCTGTATCATTTTTCTTACATCTAAAGCTATCACTTGTCATCTTTAAGTGCCCTTTTGAAGCTATTCATGGATGGAAGAACGTCTTGGTCACCTTTGGAAATTTATTTTACTTTAATCCAGTGTCTCTTCCCACATTATTTAACTTATTTCAAAATTCTCGGTAATCTCCATCATGTATTGAAGGTTTGTCCCACTTTTTAGAATAAGTGAATGTAATTATTTCCATGAGTGGGGAGTTGGGGTTGAGGAGTGAGGGGAAGTTAGCCTATAAATAAGGAAAAAAAAATAATTGTATTGATCACTTTAAACATATATGTATATATACACTCATATGCATATATACTTACATTTAGAGAAAAGGCATGGTTCCTGTTCAAGACAACATTGAAAGTTCAGACACCTGAAACACACAGTAACCCAGGAATTCTCAATATTAGAGTCTCCAAAACTGTGATAACTTAAAGAGGAAAAAAAAGTTTGTTTTCTTTAAATTTGGTTTGACTTTTTTTTTATTATTAACTAGATTGTCTTTAGTTTTTCTTATTAACTAGATTGTCTTTAGTTTTATTAACTAGATTGTCTTTAGGCAATGCCAAAGAGTGCTCAAACTATGGACAATTGCACTCATCTCACACGCTAGTAAAGTAATGCTCAAAATTCTCCAAGCCAGGCTTCAGCAATATGTGAACCGTGAACTTCCAGATGTTCAAGCTGGTTTTAGAAAAGGCAGAGGAACCAGAGATCAAATTGCCAACATCCGCTGGATCATGGAAAAAGCAAGAGAGTTCCAGAAAAACATCTATTTCTGCTTTATTGACTATGCCAAAGCCTTTGACTATGTGGATCACAATAAACTGGAAAATTCTGAAAGAGATGGGAATACCAGACCACCTGACCTGCCTCTTGAGAAATTTGTATGCAGGTTAGGAAGCAAAAGTTAGAACTGGACATGGAACAACAGACTGGTTCCAAATAGGAAAAGGAGTACGTCAAGGCTGTATATTGTCACCCTGCTTATTTAACTTCTATGCAGAGTACATCATGAGAAACACTGGGCTGGAAGAAGCACAAGCTGGAATCAAGATTGCCAGGAGAAATATCAATCACAGATATGCAGATGACACCACCCTTATGGCAGAAAGTGAAGAGGAACTAAAGAGCCTCTTGATGAAAGTGAAAGAGGAGAGTGAAAAAGTTGGCTTAAAGCTCAACATTCAGAAAACGAAGATCATGGCATCTGGTCCCATCACTACATGGGAAATAGATGGGGAAACAGTGGAAACAGTGTAACACTTTATTTTTGGGGGCTCCAAAATCACTGCAGATGGTGACTGCAGCCATGAAATTAAAAGACGCTTACTCCTTGGAAGAAAAGTTATGACCAACCTAGATAGCATATTCAAAAGCAGAGACAGTACTTTCCAACAAAGGTCCGTCTAGTCAAGGCTATGGTTTTTCCTGTGGTCATGTATGGATGTGAGAGTTGGACTGTGAAGAAAGCTGAACACTGAAGAACTGATGCTTTTGAACTGTGGTATTGGAGAAGACTCTTCAGAGTCCCTTGGACTGCAAGGAGATCCAACCAGTCCATCCTAAAGGAGATCAGCCCTGGGATTTCTTTGGAAGGAATGATGCTAAAGCTGAAACTCCAGTACTTAGGCGAAGAGTTGACTCATTGGAAAAGACTCTGATGCTGGTAGGGATTGGGGGCAGGAGGAGAAGGGGACGACAGAGGATGAGATGGCTGGATGGCATCACTGACTTGATGGACATGAGTCTGAGTGAACTCCAGGAGTTGGTGATGGACAGGGAGGCCTGGCGTGCTGTGATTCATGGGGTCGCAAAGAGTCAGACACAACTGAGTGACTGAACTGAACTGAACTGAGATTGTCTTTATTGTCTAGACAATAATTTACACTCACTGAACATTTTTTTTTTAATTTGTAGAAAATTGCCTTACAATTTTTTTGTTGGTTTCTGCTGTACAGCAGTGCTAGTCAGCCATAATTATACATATATATATATATATATGTAATTGTGTGTGGGTATATGTGTCTGTCTGTGTGTATAGATATGTATAAGTATAGCTATGTGTACATATGATGTTTACATATATATATATATATCCCCTCCTGAGCCTCCCTTCCCTCCCCTCATCCCATCTCTCTAGATCATCACAGAGTGCCAGATGTTCCCAGTGTTATTTAGCAACTTCCTACTAACAATCTGTTTTAAACATGATAATATATGTATGTCAATGCAACTTTCTCTATTCATCCCACCCTCCCCTTCCCGCACTGTGTCCAAAGTCCATTCTCTACTAGGTTCATCAGTAACATTTTTCTAGATTCCATAGATAGATGTTAATATATGATAGTTGTTTTTCTGACTCACTTCACTCTGTATAAGAGGCTCTAGGTTCATCCACCTTCATTGCAATTGACTCAGATTTGTTCCTTTTTATGGCTGAGTCATATTCCATTGTATAAATGTACCACGACTTCTTTATCCATTCATCTGTCTATGGACATCTAGGATGCTTCCGTGTGCTAGCTATTATAAATATTGCTGTGATGAACATTGGGGCACATGGGTCTTTTAGAATTACGGTTTTCTCAGTGTGTATGCCTAGTAGTGGGATTTCAGGCTCATATGGTAGATGTATTCCTAGTTTTTTAAAGAAAACGCCATACTGTTTTCCATAGTGGTTGCATCAGTTTACATCCCCACTTATGCCATTATGTTTCAAGAATGTATTTAGACACTTTTCACTCCATTAGGTGAGACATTAGCTTCCTTGACCTTCACATGAGGGAAGTTATCATCAAGTCACTAGGATTTTCTAACACAAATGTGTTTAGGTTGCGAACAAGGCAAGACAATTCCTGGACAAAAAGGTTTTCTGACAGATTTTTATAAGTGACGGATTGGAATACATAAGTAGAAATTTGATTTTCAAAAACAAAATAAAGATCAAGTGGAAAAAATCAAATGAAAATCCACTTTGCTGCCTCTTCAGAAATCTTTTGTGTTACTTCTCTTTTGTCACCAGAAGAATATTCAGTATTCAGTATCAACTCTTAGATACTAAGAGAGAAAATACATATTTCTCCTCGTATTTTTCTTTTGGCTTTTGCTCAAAGGACAGAGGGTCTGATATAATGGAGAATTTAAAATGTAAAATACCTGGAAGAAAGAGGCATAAAAGGGAGTAATTTGGATGATGATTCTCTCCCAGTGCTTCTGGAAGACTCCTGATTGTCCCAAGTTGGATTTAACAAATTCCCTTAATCAACAAAATTATTGTCTTTGCACTTCACTTTTTAAAATATCAATGTTGAATGATGTGACAAGAAAATTTATATAGATAGTAGAAGAGAATCTGAGCTTTTGAAAATCTAGGTGTTAAACTTTTTAAACTTTTATTATATGCTTTGGATATACTTAATTTATTGGCTGGTGATATTTTGATCATGAAAAATTGTCAAGGATGTTTGATTTTACTTCCATTTTGTAGGTTTAGAAACTAACAGTTCTTTGTTGGGGCTCTAGGAACACTCATATCTATCTGGTTAAATTTTGAAAAAAATGTTATTTTGACAGTGATTACTCAAATTCATCAGTAATCCATTCTGTATGTTTTGTTGTTATTGAGGCATATGTAAGCAGTAAGGTAGGCCTTTTTATGATGCCATTTCTCCTTAAAATGAGGAATGGCTCCCCCCCACCCTTTTATGGGGAAGCCCAAGGAGAAATATGGAGCTAACTGCAATACCCAATTGAACTAAAATAAAAAGCTTAGAGTTCAGTTTCACCAAACTTTTCCATCTGTTTTCTCCCCTTCATGATTTGCCCTGCTACTACAACCAAAGAACTGATTAAGTTTCTAGATGTTTTAGAGCAAATAACCATTTCCAGATGAAAGCAATAATAAGTGCAAAATGAATTTTTCCAATTATATTTAAAATTATCCACATCACTTGGCTGTTGTCTACGCACGGGTAGTTTCTTTTGTGTGTGTGAGGTGTTGGGGAGGTTGGGATGGGGTGGTGGTATATTGTGCTTGGTCGCTCAGTTGTGTCAGACTCTTTATGAAGCCATGGACTGTAGAATTCATGGGGGTTCTCCAGGCAAGAATACTGGAGTGGGTTGCCATGCCCTCCTCCGGGAGATCTTCCCAATCCAGGCATGGAACCCAGGTTTCCTGCATTGCAGGCAGATTCTTTACTGTCTGAGCCACCAGGGAAGCCCAAGAACACTGGAGTGGATAACCTATCCCTTCTCCAGGAGATCTTCTCTACCCAGCAATCAAACAGGAGTCTCCTGCATTTGTAGGCACATCCCTTACCAGCTGAGCTTCACGGTTTTAAACATGGTATCCAAGACAAGTTTAGAATACCTGTGCCATACCATCCTTGGATGGAGATGCTTGTGAAACTGATGAACAGATGAACAATAACAACAACAAAAAGTGATCCTTTTCAACAACATTCCATGGAAAGGAGTAACTAACTGGAGGGAATTAGGACCCTGAGTTCAAGAGGTCACATGCCTACTAGAGGTGAAGGAGACAGACAGTTGCACGTCTGTCTGTCTGCTTCACAGGAAGACTTTTCATCTCAGAATAGTGCCCTAATAAACAACAGTTGGAGAAAATTGTCTATGACATTCAACGTAATGCTGAGCCCAGACTGAGAGAAGGAAAGGTGGAAGTGTATTTCCTTGTGTAAAGCGAAAACAGCCGCCATGAATAACAGCCTCTTATACAATCTGATATTTAAAGGGAATTGTAAGAAATCAGACTGTTTCAATTTGGAACGAAGAGTGGCCGAAGTTACTGGAAAGCTCATGTCTCCGAGTCTGCAAAAATCACTGGCCAGGAAAGCAAAACTTTTCCAACACCCAATTTTAATATTGTGCTAAAGCCATTGACTCTGTGAAAAACCCTGAGTTAAATATGATCTCCACCCGCCCCCCCACACCCCCGCCTCTCCCGCCCCCTTCTCTCTTAGGTTAGTGTTTGGGGGACCTGGAGGGGGCTGGAGCTTGGCCCCAACCTCGGAATTGCTGCCAAGGGCTTGTAATACAATCTCTCCCCGTTTGAAGGGTAAATCAGTGTCAACTGCGTTTGCTGTCCACCAGAAAAAGTAAGCATTTGACTTCCGCTCGGTCTGCGTGGACTGATGAAATGTAGGAAATCTGTTTCTGGCAGCGGGGCGGGGGTAAAAATCGTTTTCCCAAACAGCACCGAGAGGAGCCATCAGAGAAGTATGAAGAGGGGCCGTGCGGCTGGAGCTGCCGCCGCCGCCGCCGCCGGGCTGCTTGGGTGCGGAGAGCTGCTGCAGCAGCACGCGCGCAGGGAGGGGGCCGGCCCCGAGACGCCGCGCGAGCCCAGCCCGCAGCCCCGGCGCCGCTGAGCGCCGCCAGCAGCCCAGCTCCGGACGTGGGGTGAGCAGGCGGGCGGGCCCCGCTCGCAGACGCCGCCGCCGCCACCCTCTTGCCGCCGCGGTGCGCACACTCTGCATCCCAGCCCGGGGGACGGCGGGGGCGGTGGGGGCGTCCTGGCAAATAACCTCGGGGACGCGGGTGGGAAGGGTGGCGTGCTGCGGACTGCGGGACGGGCTCTGGCTCTGGGTGGGTGATCACTGAGGTGGGGGACCCTCTGACTCCCCGGAAGCAACCATGTGTTCCTCATCCCTATTGTGGAGGAGTCCCAGCGACCGCCGCCTAGAGAAGCCCCCGCTGGGGGCGGCTCAGCCAACCAGCTACCGAAGTAGGGACTTCTAATTAGCACGATCGTAAATGCACACTTAGGCAGTCGTGCAGAAGGGTCCCTGTCTGCTTGCTCAGCGTTGTCTCTCATGGAGGAGAGGAGGGCGGAGGGGGGATGGTCTTAGTGGATTGATCCTGAGTGTTTTACTTGAGTCCGGGAGGGAGGACGGGTTGGGAGGAAACAATGAGACACGCGTGATTTGGGGTGATGCTGTGTCCCATTGATGAATTTGACAGAGTTGAGCTTTTATTACATGGATAAACAAACGCTAGGTTAGCCTATGAATCAACCTCCTTTGGGGAGATTTTTGGATCCAAAGAGCAAGGTTTTGGAATCTGGAATTGTTCGGGGAGCCGAAGAGCCAGCTTGGCTTTGGAAGCATTAACTATCCTGGCAAGATTAAATTCTATACGCCGAATAAACTGCCATTAGCCTAGCCCAGGGACTTTCCTGGGGGATCAGATGGCAAGGCATCGGCCTGCAATGCGGGAGACGTGGGTTCGATCCCTGGGTTGGGAAGATCCCTTGCAGGAGGGCAGGGCAACCCACTCCAGTATTCTTGACTGGAGAATCCTCATAGACAGAGGAGCCTGGAGGGCTACAGTCCATGGGGTCGCCAAGAGTCAGTCGCGACTGAGCGACTACACACACACACACACAGCCTAGCCCAGACATTTCTACTGTCTTATAGAGGAAACAAAAGCAGAGGTTAACAGATTCTGTTTTCTACGTTATGGTAGAAACCTTATGGGTTTCTTATGGGTTAGGGAGGAGGAGTGGTTGTCCATTAAACTCTTTGGAAATCAAAGCTTTTCCTCCCTACCACCCTTTTCATCTTCATCCTCTCAGCCCCTGCATCTTCATCCTCTTACAGTCAAGTGTTTGCAAAACTTTACTATCTCTCTTGTCATCTCCTTCCTCTCCCCAAGATCCCTCTCCAGCAAAGCCAGATCAACTCTGGGAGATCTTTGCCCAGGAAATAAGATCTGCATGTGTACAGGAACACCCATTAGGCTGCCTAGTGTTAAATAAAGGCTCAGACAGGTCGGAGGTGCCAGCCAGGCAGAGGAAGTCCACCTTCCCTCCCCACCTATCCCCTGAGATTCACAGAGGCCAGGCTGAGAACCATCCCATCTGCTCACTGCCTTTCTCTCCCAGCCTCTTAGCAGTGTGGACACTGATTAACTCCAGCTGGAATCTGGTTTGTCCAGCCTGGCTTTGAAATTGATCAATGAGTTCCTTCTCAAGGAATGCTCCCCCCTAACTGTGGAGGAGGAGGAGGTGGTGACTGTGGTGGTCCTCTCCAACATGGGCATCCTGGTTCTCAGTGCCTAAGACAAGGTAAGGGACAGACATCTGAGGCATGGGACAGGCAGCCTTTGCAATGCACACTGCAGGCTTTGCATACGCTCCCTGAGTGGGCTCTGAAAGCTTGCATTTCAGCTTGTGTGCTGCTAAACTTGGGGTTTAGTGCTTCATTTTAGCCCTAACGACCATACTTTGTGATGTGGGCTGTACTTTGCTGGGAAATAAATTTACAAGACACACTTTAATCTGGTACAAAAAGTTATGTGATTGCCACTGAGTTTCCTAGTATGTTGGTAGGAAATCTTAGTTAAACTTGCAGTTATGGCACAATGTCAGCTCTTCTATTTAAGTATGTTATGCATAATTTTAGGAAGGCCAAAGTTACCTTGGTTGAAGTCAAACAATGAGATTCTAACAAATTTGTTTGCAGGGGGAGTTAAAACTGGAGCCTATGGTAAGGTTATTTTGGTATCTTTGTGGTTTTGATATGGTGGTACAGAGATCCTGCTGTTTCCTTTAATTTCTGCTAGACAGCTATCAAGATTTTCCACTCAGTGTTTTCTGACTAGAGAAAAGAACTGGAGAAAGGTAGAAAATATCTCTTGGCAAAAAGAGTAAGATGCTTGTGTAATGTTTCTGTCCTAAATCTTTTCAGAGTCAAGTCAGTTGAGTTTTTACGTACGCTCTCCCCTTACATGAGACTACATATATATTCAACAGAATGTAGAACTCTGCTAACTCTCAACTACATTATAGTTATGGAAAACAGAAATCTTTTTTTATTGCAAACAGTGCACACACACACATACGTACACATACAACAACATCTTTTTATGAATTAATGTTCAACTTAGATGAATTTGGATGTAAGTCCTTAAATATCCTAATTGATTAATGACTTTCAGATGGCTTTCTATTCAAATAAAGTCTGAAATTTATCTGGTAGGAGTCCAAGAACGAGCTAAATTGTTTGAAAGAATGGTTTAGTAGAATTTAAAAAAACAGCAAAGCTTTAAATATCTTTTATGCCAAGAAAATACAAGAAATTAATTCCCACTCAGTCTTAATTTTTTGGTTATGATTTGAGAAGGAATTATTATTGCAGGTGTACCATCATTTGGTTCAAGGCAAATCATCATGGGGCTGAACGGTAAGAAAGGGACTCCTGAAAGAGAGTTAGCATTCTTTGAGTGTTAGCATATCCTAGCAGGAGGGCTTGGATAGGATACCTTTAATGACTGTGACTAAATAGACTTGTTACTTCGGCCAAAACATCTTAAGCCTACAGTCCCTTTTAATTACCATGAATTTGGCTGGTAAGTCTAAGACCCATTTGAGTTTAAAGATTTCATTACGTAATTAGGAAAAGTAGTAACTAGTATCATTTTGCCTTTATGCTTGGCACTTTTCAATTTCAGACAAGTTGCTCACTCCCCTTAGCCAGAAGCAAAGGTCCATTTACAAGATCTAAAATTACCTTCCTGGTTAAATTTTGGACTTTTATTCTCTGTAAAATTTTGCATTCCTGACATTGGTTGAGAATATATAGCTTTGTAGAGCTATTATTGGTCAGCCAAAATGAATCCGATAGATGTAAAGAACTCAGAATGATGAAAGAGCCATCTAGAGCCATCCTTGGTTGTTAATTTTTTGAGTCTAACTTGAAAGAGAGCATTTTCTACGTTGGGAATTTTGAAGGGTGTTTGACTTAAGGTGTTTTTATTTATTTAACTTTCATTTTAAAAGAAATTGGCCTATTAAATTTGTTTTCTTCATGCTTTACTCCTATAGCACACAAAACTGACTAGATAAAAGTGAGGTCAATGCTCTAAATGAGAACAAAGGTGGCCTTTAGTGATAGGACCCTTGACTGTGGGTTCATTAGCACTCTGTTTTAAATGGCCACAGTGAGGCATCTGTGTGTGTGTGTGTTGGCGGAGGTGACATCTGTCACATTTAATTTAAAAGATACGGCATTCCTCGATCTTAATGGCTTATAAGTCTTTGCTGCTAAAGTGAAGTGTAATATGTTACCAAAATTTGCTGTCAAAAACACATGTAAATTACCCATCTTGGAGCTCAACATTTCATTCATCATCTTGGGGTCTTCATACCTCTCAATATGAAGAAAAGTTGGGATTTTCAATTATTTATGGTTTTATTTCACCAATACTTTATCTTTTTTTTTTGGCTATACCATTCCTTTTCCAAAATCTTAGTTCCCTGACCAGGGATTGAACCCGCCCCTCAGTAGTGAAAGTGCAGAGTGCTAACCACTGGGACTGCCAGGAATTCTTCATCAATACTTTTATCAGTTTTCATTTCTCCCCCTTATCCTTTGTCTTTTCTTAGTGATTTAGAGTTCTACAAAGTATCCCTATTTTGTTACAAAATTTCTTTTCTTTCAAAAATAAGTCAATGGAAGCTTTATTTTGGCATCTTTCCTATGGTGATGATTTCAATTTAGCAAGTATTTGTTGAATATAAAATATATGCCAAATACTGACACAAATATTTCATTTTCACAAGTATATGTGAGGTGTTAGCCTCCAATGTACATACTGGAGAACTCAAGTACAAAGAGAAAAAGTCACAGGGCTAGAATAGAACAACTACTAAATAGCAAGGTGGTACAGCTAGTATTTGACTTCAGAACTTCTGATTCCAGCTCTAATATTCTATTAATAAGGCTTCTTAACAGAATTAAATATCAGACAGTAGGGGTATGTGTTTCACTTTGTTCTTATTTTTCTTTCTTTCCAATTTATTTTCCATGCAATAATGTGATTTTTTAAAATAACATCAACAAAGACTAGAGATAGATCAGAAACCATTTTGATTATAATCAAAGAACACCTCTAGGTGGCAAAAAAGTCTAGGTAACTTTTCTTCAGAGTCAAAACTGATGTCTTCAGCTGGGATTCTGAAACAACAGACTAAACCAAGTCTTCAAACATGTGATATTTTACTTACGGAGTCATTAATTTTTTCTTCTTCCCCCTGGGCTAGTTCAAGTCTCATCATATTCATAATGATTATTCCAGAATCACGTCTATGGAAAGAAAGAAAAAAAATACACACACACACATTCTTTGAAGAATTTTGTATTAAATTTCTGCATGTTTTTCCCTTTAAGTTTTATTTTTCTGAATTCCGAATCCTGAGGGTTGATTTATCCATTTTCAATAGACCCATAAAGTTTGGAGAAGCCATAGAAGAAGCTTTTGAATCCTTACTCCTTTTTTTCAAAGCATAGATTTTGCTTTGTATTACCAAAGTTACTTATCAAGTTTTAAAATATTTAGATTATAGAAATTTTAACAGTAACATCTTCCAGTATTTAGATATGTTCTAGAAGAAAGTTTTTTCTTTCTTCAAAACCTATTTTTTTTTCAAGTCAGTGTATTGTTCATCATTTCATTTCCTATCTTTAAAAGCTACCCCTTGGCATCTCTAGTGGTTTTCACATACTTTTGAATATATTCAAAAGATCAGAAGTGACATTTCCCTTGTAATCTGTTCTTTGTGAGCTAATTCAACTCATTCAGATGGATTAAACATTTGTTGAAAATTATAAAACATTTATAATCCTGTAGTGATCTTTTTATCTGGATAATTTAAATTTATTTGACCTTTGCTCACCCCAATTTAATCCTTTCATTTGGAAACTGCTTCACCATGGGTAATTCTTTCACAGTCCAAATTTTGGTCCTGCTAGTTGGGCCCATGCCCATCTTTCCTGTTCATATCTCAGCCTCATTTAAATCCAAGACCACCAAGTAGTGACTCACAGCTAAACCGTAGAGTCAAGCCAAGTTTGACGGTGTTTTAAAATGTGAAAAAAGGATCAGAAGAATTTGGATGAAAATCCTAAGTTTTTTTCAAAAGGGACTTAAACAAGAAGAGTTCCTTAAACAAGAGTCCCTATCTATGAGTGACTTTAGATTTCTACATATTTGGCATATGTTTAATCGTTTAACTTCTATCATATGCCAATTGCCCACTAAACTTTTCTCCACCTTTGTCACCTGGGAAAATATGATTCTGTTTTTTTTTCTTTTCATTTTTTAAATATAATTTTGATTATACACAAAGCAGTATAACAAGCATTGCTGAATTATTGTTTTGACTTAATAATCACCTGTAAATATTAAAAGATAGTTTGAATTACATTTCTGGCAAAATATGGGACAGACTGCATGAGAAATAAATGTGCCACTGTCAAGGAAAATAAACCTTCACTGTTTAGAAGTATTGAGGGGACAGATTGTGTCCCTCTGGCTCATTGAAACTGTTACATGCCATTAGGCTTACTGTAAACTATCCCTTGATGAATTCTCTGCTGGACAATGAGCTTAAGAATTTGAGGTGTCTTCTTGCTTTTACAAAGCAGAATAGGACTCTGATGCTTCAATGGAAGTTGCAGAGCCCATAATAGCATGTAGGTAAAGTTACTGAACTCCCACTTCTCACTTTCAGGAGAGTAGTGGGAGAGATTGTGTCTTGAGAAGAAAGGCATTTTAGAGGTAACCCTTTTAAGATTTCAATTAGTTATTTAAATGTATGAATCACGGGCTTAAATGTATTATTAAAATGCTTGTTTCTGAGGCTAGCTTAGCTTGTAGGGATCCTAAACACCTACTGGGAGGTGTTTTGTTTTACTGGTATTGGACCTATTTTTTAAAGAACCAGGGCAAAAATATTTTAGGCTTCTGGTTTAGTCACAGGTTTTGGAGAAAACTTTTAGGACTTTATATGAATAATCTCATGATAAATGGCAAAAGAAAATAGACAATTGCAATATCCTGGCACCTGTAATGACAATTTAATAGAATAGGGCAAGGGGTGATAAAATATTGCACATTTTCACTAGTTACCACTTTAGAGATTTACAGAAGATATTTTCAAAGAAAATTTATAGTAATTCTTTTTGTGCAAAAAAAGAAATCAAAGCATAATTTGTTTGGAAATGAAATTGTGCTTTTAAATTATATACTGATGGCACTTTTTAGGTATTTGCAGCAAAATGTTTGGAAGACCATCACATTTTACATTTTTGTGAATACCAATGTCTAATTTTTTTTTAAAGCTGTCTTTAAAAGACAAAAATTAACCTAGGCTGAGAAGCGTTTGAGATTAATTGGAAAAGAATGCTATGTAAGGTTTCAAATTTTAAAACCAACAAGGCTATATACAACTTATACCAGTAAACTTAAAGTACCATTAGTAATAAATATAGCTGAAAACCCTATTATAGCATATAAATCTTACTTTTTGCCAGTTGCAAACATTTTCCTTTTATTCAGTCATAATACATTTGGTTATTTTATAGGCACTATTTGCATATAGAATGGAGTTAAACACATAGTTAAACTTATGAGTTTATTACTTTACTGCCCCATTATTATATCTACAGTCTTAGGTCGTATAAATAATGCAAAAAGTGAATGTAGTGTTACATTCGAGGCCAACTATATATTCATACATTTTTTTCCCCCTGCAACCCACTTTGAGGACTGTGTTACTCATAGGTGAGTGATTTATTTCTTGTTGTGTAGATATATGTAATTACTTTTATGCTAAAGATGATTACAAATAAACCCTGGTATGCAAAACTTATGAAGTGGGAAGGTACAAAGTAAGACAAAAGAAAACCTGTGATGATAGTTATTAGAATTAAGGTGTAATTCCTGAATTATAATATGGGTACTTGATGACACTATTATAAAATGTGTCATTCTGAAAACAGTAATGGTCTTACAGTATGAAGACCCAAGTTCAAAGCTGACTCTGCCATGATCTAACCCTATGATTTTGGTTGAGTCACCGTTCCTCTTTGGGTTTTGTTTCCATTAACTATATATGCATACTTATAGCAGATTCATGTTGTTTTTGCCGCAGAAATTAACACAGCACTGTAAAGCAATTATTCTTCAATTAAAAAATTTTTAAAAAGTGCAAGCTCTCCTGTGTCCCACCCAACTCTTTTAAAGTGTAAGTACATGATCACTTGGCCATCTGTAAAGAACCAAGTGCTATGCTTAATCTCATAGGTAATAGTTTGAAGAGTAGTGATCATATGTCGATAAGAAATTTTCTAAATACTGTCATTGCTAGTATTCAGTCCTAAAATTCTGTGGAAATTTATGGCTTCAAAAATTAACCCAAACAATGGAGGTTTACAATTTGGATACCAAAATTTTAATGGAATTTCTTGCTTTCAAAACTGACTTTTTTCCAGATGTGATGTTTTCTACAAGCATAGAGCTTACTGTTTGATTTTTCTATTTGACCTTTGATTGCTGCTGTTTCTGACCAAATAGTTGGTCAAAACTGACAAGGGCCAGTACTGATAGAGCAAACGGTTGTTTCCTGGGGGTTAATAATTAATAACCTGACTTGTCATCCAAAAGTCTGCAGATCCTGTTCCTTACTGTGCCATTTTTAGCAAGGTTTTAACAAGAGAAGTCTGTATAAAAAGCAATTGCTCTTTTGTTTCCAAAACAGGTATTACAAGTGGATAAATAATGTGCACTGCTCTGAGCCCAAAGGTACGCAGTGGACCTGGCCTTTCTGATATGCATCAGTATAGCCAGTGGCTGGCCAGCAGACATGAAGCTAATTTGCTGCCGATGAAAGAAGATCTGGCCTTGTGGTTAACCAATCTGTTAGGTAAGGTTATAAGACCTCGTTTTGTCAGCAAAGATAACAAGTTTATTCCCCCTGCTCCTGTAATATCCTTCTCCTAAGCATGTGACAGCACCTTAGAAGGAAAAACTTTTATCAGTTTCATTTCGCATCTGGGATACCTGAAGCATGTGGAAAATTTAAATGAATTTCCCAATGTCTCTTACATTAACTGTGCTTAGTTATTCCAATATAATGTATTGGATTGTGGAACTATGTGGTCAAATTGCTTATTTTACCTACACGCTTGCTGATCTGATTTATTTTTACTTTTCTTTCATGCAACTGGCCAGTTTGGCCTATTCTTTCGACACTGCACAAGAGCCACAGTCTGTGAAATCTGGCTTCTAAAACTTGGTTTCTTTGCTCTCATTTTATAATACATCTTCTGTTGTTTAGTCGCTAAGTCATGTCCAACTCTCTAAAACTGCTGAAAACCCAGACTCTGGAACAATGACTCCTCTCCTTTGTCCAAATGAGCTGACTGGAGTCATCCAACCTTGACCTAAAATTTTTCTTTTCATTGCACTTTTATTTTTAAATACTTTTCCAAAAGGACTGTCTTTGAGAAAAATATTGCTTCCTGCTAAGGCTGCCTCTTTTTTTTTGTTTGTTTTGTTTCTACTGTGCTGGCATAGTCATAGAATATAATTTCAACCATGTGCAAAGTAGAATCATACAGTTAAAGGATCATCATATAAAACAATACTATTTCACTAGTAATTTTTCGCAGAGGACAAAATTGATTTAAGCCCTGAAAAAAGGATCCTTATAGAGTTCATAAAATATAAGATTTGAATATTGAATATACATAGGATTTGCATGGTGCTTTATCATTCACAGAAAAGATTTCACCAACATGATCTTATTATTGAAAGGATTCCTTCAAGGTAAATGTTGTTCTCACTTTTTAGCCACTGAAATGAAAGAGTTGAAGAGAAGAGCGCCCTGCGGATCTGAAATTTAACAAGGTTTTGTGAGGTTTGAGCACACTTTAGCAAGATTTTTGTTTTTGCTCACCATGGCCCTGGATTTTTATGTTGCTTTTCATTTTTTAAGCCTTTATCCTAGAGTTTCCTTTTTCTTCACGTTTTCAACAGTTTTATGTCATCTAACCAGAGCTACCACATATATAAATGCAGGTGGTATCTTTTGTGAGGAAGCCTAATTAAGGGGTGAGAGGAGAAATGTAGAAGGCATCCTTAACGTCCATCACGCCTCAGAAATAACCTTCACTGTGCTATGGAACTGTATCCACCAGAAGGAAGGGCCATCTTTCATTTATTCAAGGGAAAAGCATTTATCTCCATTATACAGAGGAACTCAGTTTAACTTAAACAGATGGGTTTCCTCCCTCTTTTGTGTGTTCACTGATTATTGTTTTATTAGCATTTTATTGACTTCAAGCTGTTTTCAGATATGGGCTCTCACAAGCATGGCAGTGTATACAGTAAGGCACAGACTTGGCATAAACTGCATGTGTTTGAACCCCAGATCTGCCAATTACTAGCATTGCAATCTTGGGCAAGTTATTTAATCTCTGTGCTTCAGTTTCCTCATTTATGAAGTGGTAATGAGAGTAGGGTTGCAGTGAGATTAAATAATTAAAATATGTACACTGCTTAGAATAGCGCCTGACATAAACTCTATGTGTGGTGGTGGTATTCCATTTATTCAGTCTAGTGATACAATTAATTTGATTTGGTGAGTAAGTTTATTTATTTATTCAACAAATATTTGAGTATGCAGCAGCATAATGTATTATTTGAATAAAATGGACTCTGGAATCAGAATGCTTGAATTCAAATCTCATTTCCATCACTTGCTAGCTTTGTGATATCAGGTAAGTATCTGAATGTGCTTGGGTTTTGTCATCTGTTAAATAAGTGTAATACTAGTATCGGAAAAGACTCTGATGCTGGGAGGGATTGGGGGCAGGAGGAGAAGGGGGTGACAGAGGATGAGATGGCTGAATGGCATCACCGACTCGATGGATGTGAGTCTGAGTGAACTTTGGGAGTTGGTGATGGACAGGGAGGCCTGGCGTGCTGCGATTCATGGGGTCGCAAAGAGTTGGACACGACTGAGCGACTGAACTGAACTGAACTAGTACCAACCTCAGGAGGATTGTTGTAGAGTCAACTGAGATCATCCATTTTAGAACAAGGTCTGACATACAGTAATCAGCTAACTATGGCAAATACTAGCTTTTGTGTTTATTGTATTGCAGCACAGTCTTCTGAGTACTAGAGGGTGGAGTGGTGATTAGGAATAGGCAGATTCTCTGTTCTTATAGAGCTTGGAGTAGATTGAATATGAAATTAATATTAAATAAGTGACAATGAATAATTAATTGGATTTGCTATAAACTGTATAAGATATAGATTGTAATAAGAATGTGAAAACAAGGAGGTGGGAGTGAGGCAAATAAACAAGGGCTTGGGGGAAATCCTTTTTAAGGGCCTTCCCTGTTGGCTTAGACAGTAAAGAATCTGCCTGCAATGCCAGAGACCTGAGTTCAATCCCTGGGTTGGAAGATCCCCTGGAGAAGGGAATGGCTACCCACTGCAGAAGGGAATGGCTACCCACACCCATGGACAGGGGAGCCTGGCAGGCTACAATCCAGGGAGTTGCAAAGAGTCAGACATGACTGAGTGACTTTTGCTTCACATATTGGAAACTGAGATCTAAAGAATAATTAATAGCTAAGCAGACAAATCATGGGAAAGAGCCTGGATAGAGAGAAAGGTATGTGTTGGATAGGAAGGAGTTTGGTGTATTGTAAGAACAGAGTGAAAGCTTGTGTCAACAGCATAGATTAAAGGAGAGGGGCAGGGAGATATATGAGATTTGTTGGACCTAGAGCATGTGCTGCTTTGAAGACCAGGTTGAGGAGCTTATAATTTATTGCACGATCTATGAGGAGTCCCTGAAATGTTCTAGGCAGGGAGAAATCATGATTAATTAGAGTATAGCCTGATTACACAGGTATGTTTCAAAGTCCCATGATTTTTCATCAGAAGCATTTTATTTGGTGAATGTGATCGTTTACAAAGTAGCTTGATCAGTGTGAGCAGCCCAAGACAGCCTCGAAGAATAGAGAGTCAGTGTATGTGTAATGGAAATATCCTTGGACTAAAAGTCAGGAGACCTGGCTTCTGACTGGGAGTCAGGAGACCTGGCTTCTGGTTCTGGCTCTGGCACTGGGTAGGAAACTTGCCCAAAGTCACTCAGCTATCTTTTCTGGGCTCAGTGTCCCCAACCATAAAATGAAGGGATTGGAGCAGACGATCTCTAATGTCCATTCCAGTTCCAAAAGTCTAAGTTTCCAAGAAATCCATCTCTTAAGACCCAGTTTAAAATCATCAATAGGCACAAACAAGGAGAAACCAATTTACATAAATGAATAATCATTCTTTTAAAGAATAAGAAGGCTAATGTTTTCAATATTAATTGTTGGTAACACAAATGCAACCAATAGCTTGTGAAATTTTCTCAGAAAAAAAAAATCTTAATCTCCAAGTACCACCTTCTGTTAACTTGAATTTATAAGAGTAGAAAATAATAAATTTTAAGTAAATATCCTCATGGTAACCTGGAAAGTAGACCAATAGCTTGAGATTATTTAAAATGATAAAGCATTCAGAGGTAATAAAATACATTATGTTCTAGAATGGTGATAATAAGGAAGGGAGAAAAATACATGGCTATGATATATTTTTATTACACATGATAGATACAATTAACATTCATATATTTTAGAAGGGAGCCATTAAAGCAAATTTTAAGATAATTTTTACTAGTCATTTTGTCACCCCAGAAATATTTGCAAACTTTATTATACAACCTTCTTTCAATTTTTAATTTTTATCTTCTTGAAGGTTAGGGATAGTTGGTTGAAGCCTAGAGACAGAAGGTTGAAAGTAGTTTCAAAATTCATCCGATCTCCCAATAAAGCATTTGAATTTTTTGGTGAGGTAGAAATTCGCATACTAAATTAAAGCTTTTAATAAGATTTTACCATTGTAGTTTGGACCTTACTTGTAGAAAAATTTCTTCTTTCTTTTTAGTAATACTTGACTAAACTGTAACTTTTTTTCTTCTATGTATTTCAATAAATATTAATGATATTCTGAATTCATATTTTTTGTTCCTACGTATCAAGTGTCCATTAAAAGATGGAACTTCTTAAAGAACACTCATTTTGCATTCAGGTTTTTGGGTGGATAAAAATTATTTGATAGAGAAGAAAGTTGTTTCACTGATTCATGCTGCTGCTGCTGCTAAGTCGCTTCAGTCGTGTCCGACTCTGTGCGACCCCATAGACGGAAGCCCACCAGGCTCGTCTGTCCCTGGGATTCTCCAGGCAAGAACACTGGAGTGGGTTGCCATTTCCTTCTCCAATGCATGAAAGTGGAAAGTGTAAGTGAAGTCGCTTAGTTGTGTTCGACTCTTAGCGACCCCATGGACTGCAGCCTACCAGGCCCCTCTGTCCATGGGATTTCCCAGGCAAGAGTACTGGAGTGGGGTGCCATTGCCTTCCCCTCACTGATTCATAGACCAATATTAAAATTTACGCTGTAAAGTAACAATAGCAAATTTGCAATAGCTAATTTTTAGACTAAAATTTGGACTTCCCTGGTGGTGCAGTGGTAAAAGAATCTGCCTGCCAATGCAGGAGACACAGGTTTGATCCCTGGGTTGGGAAGATCCGCTGGAGCAGGAAATGGCAACCCACTCTAGTATTCTTGCCTGGAAAATTTCATGAAGAGAGGGGCCTAGTGGGCTACAGTCCATGGGGTAGCAAAGAGTCAGACAGAACTAAGCACGCACATATAGCAATGGCAGACTAAAAATTTTATATTATGATATAAACCTGTCTTATGATAAATAATGAAGGTGAATAAATTGTCATAATAGTTAGGATTTGTTTATAGGGTAGCATACCAGTCTGATTCATGAGAAAATCACCAGGTGATATTTACTGACTGCTCCTATATCTTTGTAGTCCAAGTATGGTTTCTAATAGCTGGCACTGTGGAGTTTTATGACCAATATTTAGAAAAGACAGCAAAATAAACCTGAAGCAAAAGAATCTTGCCTCTTAAACATTTATCTGACCATTATCCCTTGCTATATATTAAATATACACATTTGACTTTATTTTAGGCTTTCTGTTTTTGTTATTTTTGTTCATGATTTGTTAATTATGTCCTTCAGACATATTTGAACGTCAAATGATTATACAAATAAACCTTGGGGAAAGACTTGTCACTTTGAGTAAGCAGTATGTTATTAAATTAATAGTCCCAGATTATAGCAACTACTTATCATTTAAATAGATGAGACACATTCTATGTATTTCATGATTTTGGGGCTTAGGCTTCCCTGGTGACTCAGTGGTAAAGAATCTGCCTGCAATGCAGGAGACGCAGGAGGCACGGGTTTGATCCCTGGGTGGGGAAGATGCCCTTGAGGAGGGCATGGCGACCCACTCCAGTATTCCTGCCAGAAAATCCCGTGGACAGAGGAGCCTGGCGGGCTGTGAATAGGACATAACTGAAGTGACTGAGCATGCACGCACACATCATTGTTGATGGTCTCCTGAAGACTGTTGTTGACTTAACTTTGAAATAAATATAGCAACATGCTGCTGCTGCTGCTATGTCTCTTCAGTCATGTCCAACTCTGTGCGACCCCATAGACAGCAGCCTACCAGGCTCCGCCATCCCTGGGGTTTTCCAGGCAAGAGTGCTGGAGTGGGTTGCCATTGCCTTCTCCATATACTAACATAAAAGTTCTCAAATTGTTTATTTCATTTGTATTTCTTTAATCATTTGAAAATGATGGTCTACCTTTATCTTCAATTATTAATAACACCACATGAATCACATGGGAGTATACTTTTGAAAAAAGATTTGTAGGTGTTAAACATCACAGAAATTGATATTGTTCTTAAGGATTTTAATTTGTTAGAGTATAGGTGTATATGTTTGGATATATGCAGGGACTTTGAGTAAATCAAAAGGTATATGACAAATCAAGCTAAGCTAAATTGATTTTACTTATAATTAGAAATGCATTATGACAGTTGATGTTAGAGTGATTTCCCCTTTCTTAGACTTTCCTAGATGCACATAAAAGAAAATTCAGTTGTTATATGCTTACTGTGATCGATATATTGGGTTGGCCAACAAGTTTGTTTGTGTTTTTCTGTACCATCTTATGGAAAAACCTGAATGAACTTTTTGGCCAACCTATTTTAATATTTTTATTTTTTCAGTTATTTCTAAAAATCCCATTTTTAGCATTAAAAAGTTAAGCACCTATTTAGTGGAGTTGCTGCTGTCTAACAAGGTAGGAACAGCTCTCTTTTCTTTTTTCGTAAAACCGTTTTACTAAGTACTTATCCTGCAGAGAGCTCATATTCTTGATGTAGTCAATAAAAATTCCTTAGGAAAGGTGGTATCTTATGCTAGTTCAGAAGTTTAAAGAATCAAGTTTATGTTCACAAGTTGACACCTTTCAGAGCAGTTACTCCCTAATTCTTTTCACCCAACTTTTCCAGTGGAAGCGACTCTGTCTTTTCTTGATACAAATGAGGGGTAGACTCTGAATCTGTGTGGAGCAGGTGCTGATCTGGGGTTTCTGGGTATAATCCATCATTTCCTATCTTACAACCTTTACATTTCAGTCTCAAGACACTAATTTGAGTTGATAGCAGACAAGTTGCTTTGAGTTCTCTAATTGGATAAGTAGACCATGATTGAGAGGTGCAGTGGAGACTGGAGTAGAATTTGATCATATCTGGATCACCCTTAAGATAAAATATACAGGTTTTCTTGTGCAGTGAATTAGGCTACGTATCAGGGCACTCGTGTGTTTGTGTTAAGTTGCTTCAGTCATGTCCGACTCTTTGTGAGCCTGTGAACTGTAGCCTATCAGGCTTCTCTGTCCATAGCATTCTCTAGTCAAGAATACTGCAGGGTTGCTATTTCCTACTCCAGGGGATCTACCCAACTCGAGATGGAACCTGCATCTCTCATGTCCGCCCTGCAGTGGCCAGTGGGTTCTTTACTACTAGTGCCACATAAAAAGCCCTTCCATATCAGAGCATGCCTAAATGGTATTCTCCATCATTCACCAGTCTGAAAGGTGGACTGCTGTTCATTTCTCGGCACCACTATCTTCAGCCCCATTCTGTCTTGATTTTTTTCTGAGGGAGTTTCTAGAGAGAAAGATTCTGTGAAGTTTTCTACAAAGAAAAAGACAACTGCATTGAATGCACTATTATAGGAAATAGTCATTTGTATATTTAGCTAACACTAACCAAGCATGGTGGTTAAGAACGTAGACTCTATAACTAGACTTTTTGGGTTAAAGAGCCAGATTCACTGTGTGAGCTTAAGCAAGTTATTTAATCTAAATACATCAATTTCATCATCTGTAAAATGGATACAATATAAACGCCCTGCGGTTTTGTGAGATTAAAAACATGAATTCATGTAAAGTGCTTGACATATAGTGAGAACTCAAATGTTAAATATCATTATTAGATACTGTCATATTTTAGGAAACTGCTAACTTACTAGGAGGAAAACATTATTTCCTAGCCAAATAAAAGATAAAGGTGATAATCTTTATGGAAATGATGGCTAGCACACATTTCTGGGAGAAATACACTTGTATGTACAAGTATGTGTGCTGATTTTACTTACCTGACAAAATATTTCAGTAGATGATTATCTCATATCATTGTGCCCTCATATTTTAAGAGGAAGTGACTGATCACAATATTTAACCAACCTCCCTGATCTCTGTCTACTGGCACTGGTCATGACTGAACTGATGGTGTGAAGATCAAAGTCCAGAATTATGAACCCAGAAAGTAAACATATTTCTTCTAGACTTGGCTATTTTGGGTTAACCTTCAAGCCAATAATATAGACAACCCAGTGTGGGCTGGTACGCCACCATCATTTAATTGTATCTATTCATTACCCCTTCTTTCCCTAATTATGCAAAAAAAAAAAAAAAAGGAAAGATAGGATTGGGGAAGAAATAAGTCTACGATACTAGAATCCTACTATTTCTAGCATGCATCATCTAATGTCTCAAGCCAGCTACACAATTTATATTAAAGATCTGGTTCTGCGTGACAGAGATTTACCTTTGTATAGAGTTCCCTTGAGAAATTGTAATTAGTAATTCGTAGTCTATTCTGTTGGATTTGTTGTGATTAAATTCAATCAACTTTATATTCTGTTTTTAATATATTTTTGGTAATATTAATGCAGAAAGTATGATAATATATCATCCCATATAAGGATTATAGTTGATTTCTTAAAATTATACACTATATTTAAAGTATATATTTTATGATTCTTAATTGTTGGATGGAAAATATGTTATATGTGAAGGTTTAAAAAAATTCTCTGCTTGCACTTTTCCTTCATTTGAGTCATACATTTCAGCCATGAAGTATGTAATAGTGTCTGCTTTAGCCAAAAGAAAAAGTCCCACCTTTTGGAGCTATAAAATATACAGAATTGAAAGCTGGCACCTAATATATTTTTCATTAGGTACAGATGTTCAATGTAAAATTCCTCAAATATTCATGAAAAGCAGGATAACAAAAATTTTTTCAGGTATAATTCAGAAAAAATAAAAGTCATACCTTTTGGTAAATTGCTAATGACTTTTTAATGAATGTCATTTTTCTTTTTATGACTTAGAAGTTCTTTTAAATTTACGTACCCTTGTCACTTAACATTATAATAGAATCTTTAAGTTTAGGTAAATTTTACCTTCTTTACCTTGACATATTAAAAAAATATTTCTAATATTTATTTTTTATGCTTGTTTGTAAAATAACTTTCTTATTATTGTTAGAAAATGCAATCCAATATGGTGAATATATAATAAAAATTCTGTTACGCTGGCTTTTTGTATCTTGAGACTGCTACTTTAATTCCTGAATTGAGTTGAACTGCATACAATTTTGAAGTAGTAATAGTTCTGTATAGACTATCTCTGTGGTGAGTACTTAGAGCTACTGATGTTTTGCCACCTGCAGAAATCATTATCCTAACTGAGGGCTAAAATGTGAACTATCCAGTAGGGAAAAAAGAACATAAAAAAAGTAATTCTTTTTCCTCTTTCACCTGCCCTTCCCCCCCAAACTATAAAAAAAATCATTTAAAACAGATGTTTCTTAAAGACCAAATGAATTAGATATTGTGAGTTTAACTTTAAGCCAGTAGTTTATCTCTTGTTCCAGTTGGTTTATATTTAAGTGTTTGCAGAATTGAACTACATACATTTTTCTCAAGATAAAATGTAATCCTATGACTCTCTGTGTAAAACTTTAAAATACCTCCTTTTTATTTTTTTGCCTTAACTTCTTTTTTTTAAAATTTTATTTTATTTTTGAACTTTATATACTTGTATTAGTTTTGCCAAATATCAAAATGAATCCGCCACAGGTATACATGTGTTCCCCACCCTGAACCCTCCTCCCTCCTCCCTCCCCATACCATCCCTCTGGGTTGTCCCAGTGCACTAGCCCCAAGCATCCAGTATCGTGCATCGAACCTGGACTGGCATCTCGTTTCATACATGATATTTTACATGTTTCAATGCCATTCTCCCAAATCTTCCCACCCTCTCCCTCTCCCATAGAGTCCATAAGATTGTTCTATACATCAGTGTCTCTTTTGCTGTCTCGTACACAGGGTTATTGTTACCATCTTTCTAAATTCCATATATATGCGTTATTATACTGTATTGGTGTTTTTCCTTCTGGCTTACTTCACTCTGTATAATAGGCTCCAGTTTCATCCACCTCATTAGAACTGATGCAAATGCCTTAACTACTCTTCACAAAAATAATACCCAACATTTTCTCAGAGTTTTACAAGAGTTTGTTTCTTCATTTGTTAATTCACATGCCCACTGAACAAATTTACTAGGTACATTCTATGTAAGTAACATTCTGCTTACCTCTCTAGGATATATATACCTCTAAAGGTTTTTAATGTACTGATGATGACAGGAACTTTATGCAAAGCATATCAGCCATAAAGGAAGTTTGATGAGTGTCAGACTGAATGATACTCATAAGTATGAACATATAGAAAGGCAATCAATTGTGTGCTCAGAGAATCTCTCTGTATTTCTGATTAAAAGTAGAATTTGGCTAGGCAGATAAAAGATAAGGGGGTGTTGCAGGCAGAGGCCATGCCTAGAACAAAGGCACCAGAGTGGAAATGGCAAGGTCTGCTAATGGACCTGGGAAGGCAGGGTGCAGACCAGGAGCGAGGTATAAGGCAGTTCAAATAGAAAGGTAGACTAGCAACATATGAGAAGACTTAGTATACTGGATCACAGTGTATATGTTTTATCTTTTAGGTAGAAGAGAAGATAAGGGACTATGCCACAAAGATGAAGATTGACTCAGTGAGGATTGTGTTTAGCAATATCAACTTTGGTGGTGATTGTATGTTCTGGAGACAGAAGTTGAGGACTTGAAGACTAGTCATTGCTCTTGTTGATAGAGTTTAGGTATCAGATTATAAATTTTTTATTAAGATTATGGTTCTAGAAACAGAAGGAAACTTGTATTCTGAGAATTACAAAACTAGGAAAAGGAAAGCGCTTTGGGAAGGGAGTTTTGAGGAACATTTAAGGAAGAGATTAATGGTTTTATAGAGCTGAGGGGATGAAGCAATCAGGAGAGATAAAGAATACAGTTTCTTTGGGGGGTTGACAAAAATGTACTAACATTGACTGTGATGATAATTGTACAATTCTGTGAATATATTCAAATTCATTGAATTATGTACTTTGACGGAGAAGGCAATGGCACCCCACTCCAGTACTCTTGCTTGGAAAATCCCATGGACGGAGGAGCCTGGTGGGCTGCAGTCCATGGGGTCGCTAAGAGTCGGACACGACTGAGCGACTTCACTTGCACTTTTCACTTTCATGCATTGGAGAAGGAAATGGCAGCCCACTCCAGTGTTCTTGCCTGGAGAATCCCAGGGACGGGGAAGCCTGGTGGGCTGCCGTCCATGGGGTCGCACAGAGTTGGACACGACTGAAATGACTTAGCATGTACTTTGAATGTGTGAGTTGTAAGATATGTGAATCATATCCCCATAAGGCTTTTACAAAGTGAAAGAAAAACAGAAGAAAGAAAATATACTTTGGGAGCATGTAAAAAAGAAGGAAAATAACTTTTACCCATTGAAATGTCAGAGATGGATAACTGTGAATTATGTTCATAAGACTGGTAATTGAAGCTATGGATGTTTATGAGGAAAGGCAAAAAAGCAGGGATATGAACTTGATAATTCCATACTTTAGGCACTGGGTCAGAAAGGGGAGGAATGGTTAGAGGGATAGTGATTTCTTATAGAGAGTTTATTACTTGCATTAACTTTACCTGTATTATTGTGTCAACTTAAAAAAATGGACAAAGTGAGAGTTGTGAGTTAAGTTTAAATGGGGCAAAATGAGGACTGCAGCCGAGAAGACAGCACCTCAGATAGCTCTGAGAGACTGCTCTGAAGAGGCAGGGAGGAAAGGTCAGTACATATGTGATTTTGGTGAAAGGGAAATACATGCAATCAAGTACATATTTTTCCAGAAGGTTTCTGCTAGTCTCATGAAACTTTTTGCTAGTCATGAGAAACAGTGGCCACTGTGAAGGATTTCAGTGTTTTTCTAGATATGAGCGGTTTTCCCTGGTGGCTCAGAGGGTAAATAATCTGCCTGCAATGAGGGAGACATGGGTTCGTTCCTTGGGTTGGGAAGATCCCCTGGAGAAGGAAATGGCAACCCACTCCAGTATTCTTGCCTGAAGAATCCCATGGATGGAGGAGCCTGATAGGCTACGGTCCACGGAGTCACAAAGAGTTGGACACAACTGAGTGACTTCACTTTCCTTTCCTAGATATGAGGAGATAAAAGAATTGGGCTCATAAAGAGATCAAATTGAGACCAAAGGAAAACAAAATTCCAAAGAAGCCATTTTTTTTTTCAGTGATCTCTTATCCCAGATATGTAACTCAGCAGTAAATGGAATTTTGGTGATTAAAACTGCATCAAATATGTTGGCATGAATGTCACGTTTGGGTTGGGGAATGACTGTGCTTTTATAAGACTTCTTTTTGTTATTGCAGGGAAGGAAATTACAGCAGAGACTTTTATGGAGAAGTTGGATAATGGTGCCTTGCTCTGTCAACTTGCAGAAACTGTGCAGGAGAAATTCAAAGAGAGCATGGACACTACCAAGCCCACCAAGGTAAAAGATCCCAAGGCAAAATCACTCACTGTCAGATGGCGGACTGCATTTGCGATAGCTTACAAATTGAGTTTAATTGGAGGATTTTGTTGTGAATGGATGCATTAATTCCTCTATTAACAACAAAACATGGAGAGTGCTTTCTAATTAGGTACCGTGTTATTTGTACTCTAATTACAGATGATCCTTTTGGTTAAGTTTAATTAAATAGAAGGTTATGGAAATTGGCATTAATAGGAAACAAATACTGTATAAAAACTGGTTGAATCTGATATATTGATTTAAAATATAGCAGAGAAATAATATGTCATCAGGCAATGAACAAAATCTAGCTAAGAAAGACATCCTGAATAGGTCTTTGTTTCCAAATAGAATTATTATGGCTGTATATTGGAACAAAATACCTGGAATATGTAATTTTTTTGCTCTTTTTAAGTAAGCAGTAGATTGAACTAAGTAACTATGGACAAGTTATTTTCTTTCTGACTGTTCAGATTTCTTTTTTGCACATTGTTTTAATACTTTCCCTAGCTATTATAAACACATAATAAAAGTGTGGTGTTAGATATTTTTGAAGGGAACAATGTAGATGAAACTTTTCTTAATTTTATATAGAGAAGGAAAAGGGGTAAGAAAAAATGAGGTTAAAATAATATTAAGACAGCTTAAAAGAAAAAGAAAAAAAACTTTCTGCAACTCTGGCAAAAGAAAAAGAAAAGCTGATTATGTAAAGTTTCTTTATGATTACTGAACTAAAAATCTAAACCAAAGATCAAGCTCCCTGAATTAATATATTTCTTTTTATAGCACTGTAGTTAGTTTGGGGATAAATTTTTCTTTAGTTTTTTATATCACTCTGTAAAGTATTACATAATATACAAAGCCCCTCCATTTTTTTTTTTTTTCCATCTTAAAATCAGCTCTGTGAAAGTGTTAGTTCAGTGGCTCCCAAACCTTGCTGGGCCAAGGAATCACCTGAAGATCCTTAAAAACTATGGGGCCTGGCTCCTTTACCTGAACATCCCAATTTAATCCATATGGAGAGGGACCTGGGGGCTGGGGTATCTAAACAACTCTGCAGGTGATTCTGACGTGCAGCAAAGTTTGGGAACCACTGAGTTCATTTTTCTGCATTTAGATGCAGATTAGATGATTTGTGAAAGATCACCCTGCTAGTAAATGATGGAGCAAGAACTTGGCATAGTGGGCCTCTTTCCAAGACAAGTGCTCTTTCATTTTGGTTCTCTGTGCATAGCTTAGACATGAAGAAATTGCTTATGAAAATACAAATTTAATGTTACAACTGTTAGGACACCTATTTTTCTCTGTGGCTTCCATGATAACGTAATTGGTCTCTACTTCTGTTCACTAATGAGAAAACATGATGCCTAGAAGGACAGTGTGTATAGAAAATTTACTCTCAAATAACAGAGGAAAAAAAAGTATTGTGCCTAAACTTGTTTGAAAGCATAACCTTCGTGTTGGCTAGATCCTGCAACCTCTATTTGTATTATGTATTGTTGAGAAAAGAAAGCTCATTGTCTCCTTATTAAGATCGTGAACTCTTCCAATTAACAAAGTGTAAACAAGGTACAGTTTTCTGGTTTTATTTTGTAAACTTCTGCTTTTTAAAACAGAAACTAAGATCCCTTAATAGAATTATAAGACTGTCAAGGGTAAGATAGCCCCCAAAGCATTACTCTATTGCACAAAGGCTTTGATATTGAACAGATTTTGCTTGGGTTCTAGTTTTATTATTTATTGAGTGGGTGTGTCTGAGCCTTGGCTTCATTATCTGTAAAATAGGATTAAAAAGCATGTATCTGTGCCTCCCAGAGAGTATGACACAAAAAAACTTATGATAAACATTACCTCTCTTCCCCATTTGAGAGAGTTAAAAGATCCTGATGAGAATTTTAGATTTACTAGAGGAAATCAGAAGAAAAAGTATTTTGTGAAAGTTTAGAGTTAGCATGTAACTGTTATATCCAAATATAAGTATATTTGCCCCAAATCTCCATAAAAATATATAATATTAAGGATAGCTAGAGGTTGAGTTTGTTAGCTATTTCCTTTGAAACATTTATTTCAAATTATATTATTTTTATAATAAGACTATAAAACATAAAAAGAAACAAAGGAAAATTTTCTTTCAAAGTGAGTAAAACTGCAACAAGATTTTATTAAACAACTTTCTTGACCCTAAGTCATTTAAGTGAATAAAAGTGTATTAAATACAAGTGAATCAAGTGTATTTTGATTATGATAAACATATTTTAGCATAAAAGCTCAATCGTCATAATTAAACAAGTGTAGATTTTTAAAAACCCATTATGACCTAACTTTCAGTGCTTAGAAAGTCAAATTTATTCTGAGTTAGAAGTTAACACAATTGCTTTTGCCTGAATTGCCTTCTGTGCCCTTGGCAAAATTCATATATTTCACAACTTACTTCCAAAGCAGCTTAAATCAAAATAGCATGTGCTTTATTTTATGAAAAATGCAAAGACAGCTAGTTTTTCTTTTTTTGACTTTTACGAGAAATTTTCCAAAAGATGAAAAGCCAAATGGCTAATATCTTCATAGCTATTGTTCATAAATATAATTTTGTCACAATTCATGGTTTTTCGATCCATCTTTGTCTATAAACAGAAATAGTTGTTATTTGAGATTCTACAGCATTTTGTTATTATTAAATCTAAATTTAAACTAGCATAGACTTACTAAAACCCAGGTAGTTGAGTTTAAATGGACTATTTCCCTTAGGAAAAAAGGGAGACTTTCAAATTGAAGGTTACAATATTAAGGTCACAATATTAAGTTTGCTTACATGTGTAAGTAATTATTTTCCACCTTGGCATTTTGAAATTTAAGAACAACTGTGGAAGAGATAATGAGCTGACCAATTACTTTGCTGAATTAGTGAAACTATAATGTTTAGGAAGATGTTAAAACAGAATAACTTAAAAAAATCGACAACAAATTTGATCCCATCTAAAGTCACGTTGTAGGAAGTCCTTTGTAATTTTTTTACAGCAGCTTAAATCTCATGTTCTTATTCTCATAGTAATATTTTTACTTTTCCTGATTGATGGTTAATTTGGGAATTTTACAGCTGTGTAAACACATTAGAGTGAGTAAGTTATGTCTGGTATGTGTGAAGCATGTCTGTGTTAAGAGTGATTTAAACACTATTAATATTTGCAAGTAAATTGAATAAATAGGTTAGACAGTTTACGTATTTAATATTTTAGTTATAAATGCATGACTCATAGCCTATTCTGACTTAATAAAATACCCTGAATGAAAATAAATTATATCCTATGATTCTTTCCAAGCATCAGTGGATCAATTTAAAAAATAGCCACTCTACGTTTTTAGCTGTGAGTAGTTAATCTTAGCCTTTGGGTTTTCTCATTTTGCATGGGAGCAATGCAGAGATTTCACAAAATTAGGCCATAGTTGGGTAGAAGCATTTGAGTCCAGTGGGCTGCAAGTGAATGTATAATTTGGTTTTGATTAGTTTAAATATACCATAATCTGATCAATTCATTATAAAAAATAAATTTTAATAATCCAAGAACTGAGGAACTTTAACAGCAAAAATCTGAACAGAATTAACTTTCCAATATCCTGCTGAGATTTGAAAACCAAAACAAGTGGTAAGTCCACGGTTAGGTTTTATGCCTTTTGACCCTTAATTGCCTGACTCAACTTGGCATCTCCAGTCAAAACAAAATAATCATTACATCTTACATGTAATCATTATATTACATATGAACTTTCATGTCCTGGTCTAAAGAGTTCAATTGCAGGAACACTTTGTTATTGTATGTTTACTGTTTTTCTTCTCAGTCATAACTTGCTGATTTGTGTACACGATTCTCTGAACCACTGGGGCATTGACATGGTGCAAAAATACTCAAAAGATTCAACCTCTCTTTTTCTCCTAACATTCCTTTCTGTTTGTCTCATTTATCTTAAGAGACTCTACCCTAGACATCAGAGTTCCCCTAGGTTCAGAGCTTCCTTTGACTTCAAAGAGCCCTGGGTGGTTAGATCAGGTTTGAAGTACATGAAGGGAAAAAGAAAAAAAAAAAAAAGAAGTTCTGTTACTTGGTAAATGCTGCATTATGCTCCAAGGAAGGAACTGAGCTTTCAGTGTCTAAATGTGGAATCCAGCCCTTGTTTACGGCAAAGGGGAAAGAACATCCTAGTCAGATAGAATACCCAGAGTACATTTGCCCATCGAGAATACCTGAGATCGCAGTACCTGAGGATGTTGTATTATCCAGGAATTAAATACAACATAAATATTAGAGTTTTTCCCCTCAAAAATCAATAGCACATTTTGTTCAGAGAATATCTTATCAAGATTGAATTCAGAGAAATTGAGAAATTTGTGTGTATGGCTGATATCTCGGACAGAACAGGAAAATTTGGTAGAAGTGATAAAAGGTTTTTGAAAAGAAAATCTCAGCTGTGATTATTGTACAGGAATCTGTATCTAGCTATGCAACTAAAATAACTGAATATTTCTTAAGAAATCCATGATTTTGAAATGCCAATATATTGCCAGTATTAAACCAACAGTAAATCATGACAAGAAGAAGGAAATATAGGTAGAATGATATAGAAATAAATGATTTTTGATGGGCTATCTTGCTGCCTGGGTTTAAGAAGAAAAAAACAGGAAAGTCAGTAATAAAGTCAAATTCCTCAGAGCTAAAGGAAATAAATATAAATATCGTCAAATTTTGAATAAAGTCAATTATTTCCTATTATAAAAGTTAAATTCTCTTGTCCTTATTTCTCTGAGTCCCTGAACACTGGACAAAATTTTCATTTCTAGCTTAGGGATAACGAAATGTCTTGCTTAACGTTTTTATCTTTGTGAGTTTTTTTCTGTTCTGTGCCTTCTTACAGGGCACGCATGCTTAGTCGCTCAGTCATGTCTGACTCTCTGTGACGCTATAGACTCCAGCCTGCCAGGCTTCTCTATTTATAGGGTTTTCCAGGCAAAAAGTGATACACATGAATGGGGCTTATGTGCTATAGCATAAATGTTGGTGTATAACATGAAATGATATGAAAACATTCCTGACTATTTTTTCACCCATTGTCAGCTAGGCATAGGAGACTTGATGTGGATTTATATATGCAGACTGAGGAAGAAAAGTAGTGTGAAAAGGTGGGTAGGATAGGAAGTGAATAATGTGCTAATGGAATTTACCTGGCTCTTCAGGCCTGATTGAACTAATCCCATAGGTGACACTTTTACTCCATGGTAGAGTATTGCTGAGTACAACTGAAAATAGGACCAAGTTGATTATCTGGCACTAAGTTTGTTATAAACCATTCAAGTTTCATTGGCGTTAGTATCCTAAAACTGAGATTCAACCTCCATCAGACAACCATAGCTAGCTAGGAACCCTTGAATGATGTCCTTTACAAACAAGGCAATTTCCCTACATTGTCTACTCTACTGGACTCAGAAACTTTTTTTTGTTGGCAAAACTCCCTTCCTGGATACTCATGGAATTTATCTTACACCTGATAGAATGAATATATTTTATGAAGTCATCTAGATTTCCTCCTATTTCTGCTCTTCAGGATCAAATCAGTAAAATATCATGAGAGTGGGAGAGTTGATATCTTGTGGGATGTTGAAATCCTCATGGTTCCTATAGGTTATGTCACAGAGCTGAAGCTGATGTGCAAGACAGTAAGTGCTCTGTTATTTTTGTCAAGTATATGTAAACTGCTTCTGGAGTTTTCTATTTGTCAGGATTAAGAAAATTACATTTTCCTTACCAATAGTTGCATGCCAAGTCCCAGAATATTTATTCTTACATTTCAGTGAAAAGACCACATCTGGAACAACTACATCTGGATAGTAGCATGAATTCCTGAATTTTTTTCAAAATTGTGATATCTTAATTGGTCCTTCTATCAAATATGAATTTATTCCCTGTCTCAGGGAATAAAAATTCTGAAAACTGCTAAGAATACCCATACCAAATACACATTCAGGAAAAAAAAATAAAATCAACCACTGATGTGTTCATAGGCACAATGGTCATAGTGTAACATGGACTTAGGTCAGGTACCTGTCTATCTCCTGATCCCCACAAGGCATAGCCGTCTCCCTAAAGCATAGGAAACAGTTGAGGTCACTTTGATTATTAGAAGGAAGCTTTACAGTAAAGGCTTGAGATCGGCATTCCTTTCATTCACTGGGCTCTGGGTCATCAAATTGGCTCTTATCTGTTAGAGCACTGCACCATATTATGATATTTAGCATTTGACTTGTTTTGTTCTTTATTTATTCCTTTATTCTACTCTAAGATCCTTGAAAACATGGTTTGTGTTTCATTCATATATGGGTCGATTATAATAACTGGCATATAGGTGCTCAGTTGACATGTTTTGGATGAATAAATAAGTGAATGAATGAATCAATGGACTAATGCAGACATTTACTTATAGATCCAGATGTTATTATGAGATGATTTTTTAATCCTTAAGACTTCAATTCTTATCAAGTTGGGAATTCCTTCCTCTGCTGGTTTTGCTTGGCTCAAAAGTCTTTGACCTATTAATACAAAATCATACGGAACAAAATTGACTTTCTAAGGAATGGACAAAGCAGGAGATTGGAGGATTTTAGGGTGGAAGAACAAGGACATTAAAAGCACTGACAAGAGGTGGCCTGAGCAATAGACCGTGGAGGTCTAGACTAGTTAGTAAGGAACGGTGGAGGAGGTTGGTTCTTTAGTCAATTGTAGGTGTTATTTTATATTCACATGTCACATTTATTATTTGAGTTCAGAGTGTTAGCTACAACTAAAAATAATGATACAAGGAACATATTAAAATATCCAAATGTTTTATTCACTTTGAGAATTTTATTTCAATGCCTGTTTATGATGTTTGCCATAGTTCCTGAAAAATAAAATAAAGATGAGATGAGTGATAACCAATAGTTTTATGAGTTTGTTCACCATTGAGTATTAAGAGGAAGAATAATTGTAGGGCCTTTCATGTGACAGGTTCTCAAGAGATAGTTTTGACCTGAAATGAAGTATTGTTATAGCAATTAAGGATTGTGTTTTTCAATCACAGAAGAAGCCATAAAGATGAAATTGCCATGTTTGTTTCTTATTTTTCTTTGCATCTTTTTCTCAATAACTGCCCCTCCAGTCCAATAAAACAGTTGGTGAGCGAAATGGCACTAAAAGAACTGTTGTTTCATCTCAGCCCTTAATTAGCTATCTACCAAAACACTGTTTAACAACCAAGGTAAAAGTAAAGTTTCTGTAAAACTGTAAGAGGGAATCAGAGAATTTCAGTGCTCAGGAATAATAAGCAATAAATATTGCTATTGGCTTTCCAAAATTGTGTTATTTTATTTACCAATAGATAACTCAAAAAGAAAGATAAAAATGGTCATAAAGGGTAGCAAGTTCACATATTATCAGCCTTTAATAATATAGAATATTATAAATATAAATATTTCATAATAATTGAGTCCTACTTATGTATGTCATTTTAAAATTTGATAATTGGTGAGTTTATTTTAGGAACAGGAGATAATATTATTCATTTGGATATTTATGTATATATGTGTTGTTGGTGAGAAAGAGTATGGCATAAAGATAGACCCAAGGAATTTACTCTCAAGGAATATAGTCTACTCCAGGGATTTACTGTCTGTTAGGGAGAATATAAAGGGCTTCCCAGGGGGCACTAGTGATAAACAACCCGCCTGCAAATGCAGGAAACATAAAGAGACGGGTTTGATCCCTGGGTCTGGAAGATCCCCTGGAGGAGGGTATGGCAACCCACTCCTATATCCTTGCCCGGGAAATCCCATGGAAAGAGGAACCCGGCAGGCTGCAGTCCATGGTGCCGCACAGAGTCAGACGCTACTGAAGCGACCTAGCGTGCATGCAGGGAGAATATATGTATGTGGTAGTAGATAGATTTTCAGATCAAGTAAAATATAATTTATTATTGTTATGTTTACCTTCTTTCTTACTTACCTATACCAGTAGGTGCTGACCTTTTTGTATGAGCAAAAACAAGTCATTTACCCCTAAGTTCTAATGTTCCTTTTACATTGGAGTTTACATCTGATGAGCTTTTTGTGCTAAGAGATGTTAGAGAGGATGTTTTTAGCCCCATTGTAAAACTCGACAGAATTCCCACAATCCAAAATGAGGGGGAGAAGAAGAAAGGCCAGGTAAATTTGCCAAGTTTCAGAGGTTACAAGTTTATGTGGATCTGCTGATAAAGGCCTTTCCTTCAAATCTTTTTGGAAAACTGTTTCAAAAGTTCCAAGTGTAGGATACTATTTAGTAGTGTGAATGAGGGTTGCATTAAAGATATGTGAAGCATAAGACAAAAAATAAAGCATGTTGAACTGAAATTCCGGAAAACGTGAAAAAAAATTAAAACAAATCCTGGATTAGAAGGAAGCTCATACACACACACACACACAAGCATAGACATCCACATTTTTTCATCTGCATCAGAGCACCAACAGATTGTTGCCCCCCGAGCATAAAAGCAAACCTGATCAAATATTTCCATGATGATATCATCTATTCCACTTACATGCTCACATCCTGCATTTTAACCACATTCAGGCACATGGGCAAGACGAAATTGTAAAAAATAGTGTAATTGGGGAACTATTTTCATGATATTTGATAGCACTCATTGTGGTCACTGCTGTTTCAAAGCACTGTGGATATAGAATATTGTGTCAAGAAAAGTCACTCTCACCATATGGAAAGAAGAAAATTAATTAATTTAAAATGAGCTGTTACTAAATGCTTTGGAGAAATTCAGGTCATTTAACAAATCAATAATGATTATGCATACCATTTATTAATGGAGAGCATACCCAGATTTTACAATAAGAACATTTTTAAGTGGCTGAAAATCGGGGGAAAAGGGTTTCTTTTTAATTTAAACATGTCTGGAGATTGCTAGGTGATTTAAAATATAAGTACTCACCATATTGACGTGTGTGTGGTCCAAGAGAGGTGGGACCGGTACATTACAGGCTAATGGCATAATGTTTTTTCGATGAGGTAACTGAGTTTACAGTATATAGGGCTTTTCAAATGTATCTTAAGCTTTTAGCGGCTGACTACATGAATGCCTTCTGTTGTTTCACTTAGTAGTTTGAAAATGCATTACATATCATGCATGAAGCTGTCCAGTATGTATTCAGTGTTTATATTACTTTGCTAGTCATGTCTAATTTCACACCAGCATAGGCTGCTTGTCCAATGAATAGCTTGCTAGCCCCACTGCTCCATATAAGAAATAAGTAGCAATTTGTGTATACATTTATATATGTATAATTACATACATATAAACTAAATTGTCAATTATAAAAGAGGAACAATACTGCATTTTGTCCCATGTTGTCATATTTGCTTTATTGTTTATAAAGACTGAAAAGTAAATGTCTGACCTTTTTCCCTCAGATTAAATGAATTCCCTGTGATAGGATAATGAAGCAAGCATTTGTTAAATTCTTACTCTGGGCCAAATAAGCTTTTTACATGGATTAAATCATCAGATAGATTAAAACTTAAGTTACATCATTTCAACTCGTCGCTCAAAATTCTCCAATGGCACACTGACATACGTGGAGTAAAAGCTGAAATATTGCTAACAGTCTGTAAGGCACTATGCGCTCCGTTTCCCAGCTCCCTATCTGGTATGATTCCCTGTGACTTTCCCCTCACCCAACTTTGCTGCAGGCGTGCGAGCTTCCTTGCTGTTCTCTGAACCCAGCAAGCAGGTTCCACCCTCCACAGGGCCTTTGCACTTCCTTTTCTGTCTCCTTAGGGTTGTCCTCCTTCACACGTGTGTGTGACTCGCCCCTCACTCCCTTCACATCTCTGTTCAGATGTCATCTCTTGGCTGACACCTAACCACTCTATATAAAGTACCTTAAGGTTGAGCTTCTAGATTTTTCAACAAATAGTTATTGAATGGTAACTGTGTTCAAGATGTTCATAACTAAAAAGGAAAACAGTAAAGCATTACTGTCACCTCTCAACGGGTTACAGTCTAGTTATGAAAATAAAATATGAATGTATAAAAATGCAGATATCAATGGTAAGTACTCAATAAATCGCATGTGTCAATGGTTTTCAAACTTTGTTTCACCATAACATATATTGCATTGGTGAAACTTTATCAGTTGCTCAATAAACATCTATTAAACAACTAAAATATGCAGGACAAGGTAACTTGTGGAGTGGCAGGGAAGGGAGAATAACTTTAAGCTAATAATTAAGCCAGCAGTAAATTATAGCTTTGTGACATCTAAGTATGGGAAAGTCCAAGTTATATGAGCAAGTAAGAAGACCTAACCTAGTCTTGTAGAAATATTTTTCTATTATTCTGTAACAGGAATGGGCATTAGGCAGAGAGGGAATAGTGAATGTTTCAAGTAAAGAAAATAGCACATATGAAAGCCCTTGAATATCAAAGAATAACTTTGAGGAACTAAAGGTAAATGAATGTATGGATACTATAACTTAATAGTAGAGCATCAAGAGATGAGACCAGAGCTAAGTTTTGTTGGATGTTGTCTTCTATTTTAAGAACAAAACTATACCATTTCACTGTTTTAAGCAGGAACATGATCATGTGTTTAAAAAGATAACATTAGCAGTGTGAAGAATGGATTAGAAGAGGTGAAAATGGGACTGAGGACCCACTTAGAAAGCTATTGACCATTTAGCCTAGGATGGTAGCAGAAATACTGGAAAGAAGTAGATGGTTTTGAGCTATACTCTTGGTGGGCTTGGTAGGATTTGGTGATGAATTAGATAGACTAGTTAAGGGAGACTGGTTCAGGATTTCATAAAGAAAGAAATGGATGACAGTGTTTTATTTTACAATTGAAAAGGCTGGGGAAGAGTTGAGTTGAGGGAAGATCATGGGTTTCTACATACTGTGCAATATGCCCCCATTGGTACCCAGGAAGTGCTGTGGACTCTCTGCCATACAAATCCTTTAATTTCTGCTCAAGAAAAATATAAGCAAATGAGTAAGAGGGGGACTCTAGTATTAACCTTGAATATGCCTTAATTGCCATAGTCCTTAAAAGATATTCAGTTATAAACCATTAGATCAGTAGTTTTTTTTTTTTTTTAATCACAAACATCTGTAGACTTAACTCTTAAATTGAAACACATCATTGTACACCAACATCTACTGATACAGATAGGAGATTCTATAGGAGTTCAGGTAACAAGTCAATTTGTCAGCGTGCTCAGGAAGTTTCTGTGGAAGCAGTGAAATTTGAATCTCCCAGACCTGATGTTAATAGATGGACAGAGAGAAAAGGCAAATACAAAGTAACTTTGTGGTTAATGAACCAAATATTGAAGTTGGAAAGATATAAGCATATTCTAGGAGTAGTGAACACTTGATTGATGTGAAGAGTTCATGAAGAGAATTTGGCACATGGACTGATTAAGCTGATGAACCTCAAAGCTACAAGGCTTAAGCATTTGAATCATTTGCAGACAGTGAGCTGGAGACTGAAAGCATTACATTTAGAAAAGTTGATATGATGATGATGTTCAGATTTTGTTAGAAGGATTGGGGTTAAAGATAGGAAGAATATTTTGTGAAGTTTTTGCCTTTGTTCATACATAAAATATTAGAGTGTTTAGAGTAAGAATGTCAATACTATATTGCACAGAGCAGGATATTTGAATACATATTTATTAGAAAACGGCAGTGAGCTGGATTGATTATTTATTGGCCACAGTAAGAAGGGATGAGGGATGAATCAAAGCAAAACTATGCTTTTTGAGGTTTGAAAAACTACGATGATGTGGGGACAAAACTAACAGAAGGAAGTTATGTTTGGGAGAGAAATATAATAATTTGATAGTTATCTTGGATGGCAAGATATATAAGTGGAAATGAGGAATATTTTTGAGACCATGTCTATATGTTTTAGTGATCATTAAAACCCCCAACAGTTCACTGAAGCCACAGGCTGAATTTTATATCATTTTTTAAAAAGGTTCCCTTTGTTTCAGTTTTCTGACAAGCGTATATTTATACCTTACTACATGTCAGGCATTTCAAGAACTTTTCATATAAACTCATACATCCGTCATAGCAACCCTATGATGTAGACACTATTATTAATGCCATTTAACATAAAGTGAAGTTGGTTTGCATACTTGAAGTTACATAAGTAGTAAATAAAGATTCCAGATTCAAATCCAGGCAGCCTAGCTCCAAAGTTTGTGCTTGTAACCATTCCATTCTGTTGCCTTTTGCTGGGCAAATGCTTTGGCTACACTCAGACTGGTATTTATCCAACAAATTTTCCATAAGCACTATTTGAGAGATGCTGAGGATAAGATGGTGAACAAAACCATACACTGTTCCCTTCCTCCTGGACTAAACCATCTGGGGGGAGACAGTTGCTTATCAGTTAATCTCATATGGGGACATGGGAGCAAGAGCACTTGAACATTGTGGATTTTAAGAAATTATAAAGCAGAATTGAGGGGTGGTGTTTTGGAGTAAGTGATCCATCATCAGGGATTGGGAGGTAATTGGACAGAGATGTAGAAAGGGCAGAGAACAGTTCTGTGTAAGGGCTGTGTGGTTGCAGGGAGAGTGGGGAGGATGGGAAGGTAGGAACAGAAGCTAGTGTGGCTGTGGAAGACTGAAGGACCATGGAAGCCACTCTGGAAGTGGAAGCCTAAGGAAGGCTATAGAAGCCACTGTGGAAGCTGCTTTTCCATAGTGTGGCTACAGAAGAGTGAAGGACCGTGGTCCTAAGGTCAGTAGGTGGAAGCCAAGCTAATACAAACCATGGAAGCCGTATTATAAGCAGCTCTCTGTCTTTATAAGTGGGCTTTCTTGGTGGCTCAGACAGTAAAGAATCTGCCTGCAATGCAGGAGACCTGGGTTTAGTCCCTGGATTGGGAAGATCCCCTGGAGAAGGAAATGGCAACCCATTCCAGTATTCTTGCCTGGAGAATTCCATGGAGAGAGGAGCCTTGCGGCTGCAGTCCATAGGATCGCAAAAAGTCCAAAATGACTAAGGGACTAACACTTCTCTTCATGAATGTAAAATCTCAAACTTTTCCTATGTATTTGTGGGCTTATTTTATTAATTACAGATGTGGTGATGTAACTGTTTTTCAACTCTCATCAGGGTATTTTGTGTAAATAGACTAAAAGTAGACATGTATTTGAAAAAAATAACGTTAATTGGAGATAAACTATGGTCTAGGATTGGTATTAGGCATTTTCCAAAATATCTTGTTTAATTCTCATAAGAAATTACAAATGATGAACTTGAAGTTCCAAAGGTTAAATAGATTAAACAAGCATTCTTGATCACCATCTTATTGCTGATGATTTGCAGCCTTAAAACTTTCCTCTTTGAATTATTAAAAGTTTAAATCCCAGTGTTCCAAATTTACTGAGCATCTGTGGAGATACCATTATGGGCATTTACAATGCCCCAACTCTGCAGTCCCATAAATTATTTTTAAAAAGTCTGCTCAAAAAGTGTTTAGAAATCAGCACTAAAATAAAGAATTTCCTGGAATCCATCTATAAGGCAATCTTTGGACTTTTGAAAATGCTTTTCTTTATTGGATATCACATGGATGGGTACTAAAAAGCAGTTTTCACCAAAATGTTAGAACCCTGTGAACTTCAAATCTGCTGCCAATAGTCATAAATTATCATACCTTAGAATGTACAGAACGTTGTTGGAAAGTTAAAATTTAAGATGCATTTTGAAAAAGTTTTCCTATTTCCTTAAGGTAATTTCTTGATTGTAGAAAGGACACAGAAAACTGACATGCACTCTCAAAAACATTTTCTGAAGTATCATCAATTTGTTTGAGTTTTTAAAAGTAATACTTAACAACTACTGTTAATTTTGTTGAGACTCTGAGAGACTATCACACCTGACAGTCTAACACTCCTCTCTAAGAAATCTTTCATATTCACAGAATGTTTCTCTTCCTTCCATTCAGACCTCACTCTTTCAGTCTGAATACTATAGCTGTGATTTAGAGGTGTTCCAAGATGGAAGTGGCAAAAGAAAAGTGACTGTTTTTCACTTCTGTGCAAAAAAAAAGTGAAAGTGTTGGTCGCTCAACTGTGTCTGACTCTTTGTGACTCCGTGGACTATAACCCACCGGGCTCCTCTGTCCATAGAATGCTCTAGATAAAAATACTGGAGTGGGGTATCCATTCCCTTCCCCGGGGGGTTCATCCTGACCCAGAGATAGAACCCAAGTCTCCTGCATTGCAGGCAGATCTGTTATGGTCTGAGCCATCAGGGAAGCCCAGACTTCTGTAGAATTGTCTAAAAAACCTTTTTTTATTCCTTCCTTCCACTTTGACAACAAAAGACCTAGTTAATTTTCCAAAGTGTGCATATAACTGATTTAGTACTGCTTAATTTAAAATGGTATTTATCTCTTTATTTTTAAATTATTCCCCACTATGAACATGGAGATTTTAAACTGGAAACCACATATATTTGCCTATAGATCTGATTGTTTAAATCTGGAGTATTTTCATATTAAACTATCCAGATTTCCAAATTATTCTGAAAAAATTGGAAGATCTAACAAGAAATTGTGACTGCATTTCTTTGTGGAAGAAATGACTTAGAACTAAATAAATATGGTTGCTCCTCCTGGACATAGCATGAGCTCTTCAGTTTTCCACAGTCTCCACCACTTCTTATAGTCTCTTAGAGCTAGTCACTTCATTCTGTTATTTAATCTGCCTTACTTCTGGGTATTTGAGTTTATAACTTGCAGTTGAGAGTGAAAAAGTTGGCTTAAAGCTCAACATTCAGAAAATGAAGATCATGGCATCTGGTCCCATCATTTCATGGGAAATAGGTGGGGCAACAGTGGAAACAGTGTCAGACTTTATTTTTCTGGGCTCCAAAATCACTGCAGATGGTGATTGCAGCCATGAAATTAAAAGACGCTTACTCCTTGAAAGGAAAGTTGTGACCACCCTAGATAGCACATTGAAAAGCAGAGACATTACTTTGCCAACAAGGTCCGTCTAGTCAAGGCTATGGTTTTTCCAGTGGTCATGTATGGATGTGAGAGTTGGACTGTGAAGAAAGCTGAGCACCGAAGAATTGATGCTTTTGAACTGTGGTGTTGGAGAAGACTCTTGAGAGTCCCTTGGACTGCAAGGAGATCCAACCAGACCATTATAAAGGAGATCAGTCCTGGGTGTTCGTTGGAAGGAATGATGCTAAAGCTGAAACTCCAGTACTTTGGCCACCTCATGCTAGAAGTTGAGTCATTGGAAAAGACCCTTATGCTGGTAGGGATTGGGGGCAGGAGGAGAAGGGGATGACAGAGGATGAGATGGCTGGATGGCATCACCGACTCGATGGACGTGAGTCTGAGTGAACTCCGGGATTTGGTGACGGACAGGGAGGCCTGGCGTGCTGTGATTCATGGGGTTGCAAAGAGTTGGACACGACTGAGTGACTGAACTGAACTGAACTGAACTGCAATTACAATATTAGCAATTCTTGGTAGACATAAAATACCCTGTGATCCTGGGCTAATTTACTTTTCTGGTCTCATTTTCTCCTCCACATGCATTCTATACCCATCATAACACCCATGTCTGTCAGATTTTCACTTTATGGAACGCATTGCTCTTCATTTTTTAGGTTTGGTGAGAACTTAAATCCTTCAGTTTTGTAAAATGTTGCTTCTTTGTGAGACTTTTTATAATGATGTCTGATCAACCTCTCCCCAAAGTTAAAGACACATCCTAACATTTTCCAAAGAACCAAATTTAAGCTTCTGTTCAAATACTTAAACTTCTCTTGTATTTCTTACCATATAATACCGTGGTTTTAAGTCCGTTCTCAAAGAAACTGAGAGTCTCCAGAAATGAACCTTGGCCTTGTCTGCCTCCAGTACCTAATGTTAGAACTGGAGTAGAGTTGTGACTTAATAATGATTGGTTGAATTGAAGCAGATTAAATTTCTATTTAAAATTTTTAGAGAGCCTCACCAATTAACCGAATTTTCAAGTGTAGGACTAGATTTCAGGAATTTTTAAGCTAATCTCTGTCTAGTCATATGTAAGCCATTAGTTGGGAGAATAGAAGCTTTTTATAGTAACATGGCATTTAGATAATGATTCCCATGTGGATGTATATGTAAAATTAGGCACAATGCAAATAAAAATGGAAAGAATCCATTTCTTGTTGAATTTCTTATATTTTCTCCACTGTAAAGCATCTGGTGCTTCTTAAATAACTGTCAATTAATAATAAATTTTTCATAGAATTTAATTTTTGGAATAGTTTTAGGTTCATAGCAGAATTGAGCAAAAAGTATAGAAGAACGGTACATTTGTTATAATCAATGAATCCACATTGATGTGTCATTGTCAGTCACCCAAAGTCCATTGTGAACCCATTTAGGGTTCACTCTTGGTATTGTACATTCTATGGGGTCTGACAAATGTGTAATGACATATACATGCCATTATAGTCTCATTCATAATAGTTTCACGGCCCTAAAAACCCAGTGTGATGAATCTCACAATGAATCACTTGATCCTACCTCCCTCCTCTTAAACCCCTAATTATTTCACGTCTCTATAGTGAAAGTCTCTCAATCTTGCCTGACTCTTTGCAACCTCATGGACTGTACAACCCATGGAATTCTCTAGGCCAGAATACTGGAGTGGGTAACCTATCCCTTCTCCAGCGGATCTTCCTAACCCAGGAATCGAACCAGGGTCTCCTGTATTGCAGGAGGATTCTTTACAAACTGAGCTATCAGGGAAACCCGATGGTAACAAAGATAAAACTGTCTCTATAGTTTTACCTTTTTCAGAATGTCATATAGTTGGAATTATACAATATGAAATCTTTTTAGATTGGCTTCTTTTACTTAGTAATATACATTTAAGGTTCTACTGTGTTTTTTCATAGATCTTTTTTTTTTTTTAAGCACTGACTATTATTCCATTTTCTACATATGTAGCAATTTATTTCTCCACCTACTGAGGATATCTTGATTGCTTCCAAGTTTTGGCAATTATGAATAAAGCTGCTGTAAATATATGTGTGCAGGTTATAGTGTGGACATAAGTTTTCAATTAATTAACATCTTAACATTTTATTGTCCATCTCATCTTTTAAACCTGAATTTTGAGCACTAGACCTTCATTTCCAGTATCATTTTATTTTATACCAGCAATAATTTCAAATAATTCAAGATACTTAACATCTTTTTCTAGCTTTTAATTTAAATAATTTCTTTATGATTTTACAGGGTGTATCAGGGGTACTTTACAGGGTGTACCAGCTGGCTCAGATGGTAACAAATCCACTTGCAATGCAGGAGATCTGGGCTCAGTCTCTAGTCTGGGAAGATCCCCTGGAGAAGGGAATGGCAACCCACTCCAGTATTCTTGCCTGGAGAATCCCGTTAGACAGAGGAGCCTGGTGGGCTACAGTCCATGGGGTCGCAAAGAGCTAGAAATGATTGAGTGACTAACAGTTTCACTTTCACCAGAATTTTAGTGAGAAACCTTGTTTAATTATATTTTTTAATTTATGTAAATATTCTTATATTGTTACAGCATGAAATTTACACCGAATTTTGCTGTGGAACCTATTCTCTAGAGTGTAATGTATCTTGGAGAGAGAAAGGATAGGAAAGATTGATTTTGAATTCAGTGCCATTAAGTTCAGTTGCTATTGTCCTAAATCATAGCTCACTCTGTCTGAGGCATGAAGTCTATTGAGGAGTCCCCAGACGAAGTTGACAGTACTAGAAACAATTTTTCCCATTTTTAATTTCAGTAATTTGGTCTTGAAGAATATATTTTCATCCTTTCTAAAGCCACTGGGTAGTTATGTTCATATACCTTGGTACTGTGAATGTTCAATGAAATAATTTTATTGAGAGTTTTTTTTTTTTCAATAAAATATATGGTAAAACTAAAAGGAGCAAAGGGATACAGTGGAAACTTTGATTCCATCATGGAAAGAGTGACTTTATTGCCTGCATATTTGAAAGTACATTCTATATACCCTTTGGAAAAGGAAAGATATTAGTTCTTGGCAATTTCCATTTCTTTTTTTATATATCTCTTCTGTTTTATATCTGAAATGTCTACTTGATGTAATCAAGGGGAATATTTTGTCTCAAACTTTTGTGAAAAATGGATTATTTAAACTACTAGTAAAGTTAAAAAAATAAACTACTAGTATTAAATTTTCAGTTCACTGCCTATGGAGAACTACAGATACCATTCTCTCCATTTTTTCTAGGTTTAATAGGTGAAAGAAAATACATAATTCTTTATTTTAATGCTACCTGGCTAAAACCTTGGGAAATAAATCAAGTGCTGAAATATATTAAATTCCAGGCAATAGTGAGCTTTCATGGAACAGTTAGAAGTGTGTGGGTATAAGAGGCTGAATGGTTTGATTTCAACTATGTATGAGCTCAGTTTTTCCATCTTGGAAAATGGAGATACTATTATATACCTAATTCATGGCATTACTTTTTGAGAATTAAAAAGGATTACATTATGAGAAATTACATGTAATTCTCATTACATTATGAGAATTTCATGATCTGTATGAAAGTATAGGTTTTGTGTGCCTGGAGCATGGAGGCACTCACAATGCTAGTTTGTTCCTTCCCCACCTACCACGTGTTTCAGAAAACAACAGTCAGGACTGCTTATGTGTGAAGCACTGTATCTGGCTCTGTGGCAGTAAAATGATGAAAAATATCCTGGTTCTGTAGGTGTAAATTATAAGTATTCTAAATATAGTTATCACTATTGCCCTTCTGAAGCTGTAACACCCACAGTGTGGTAACTAGGGCAGCACATGTTGTACTATGTAGCACCTAAGTCCACTCTTTCCAAATGAGAAACATGGTTGTGTATCTCAGTAACTGTATCCAGGGGAGCTACTGGATTTGAGGGGGCTTGAAATAAACGGGGACAATATTAGTTAGAGGGAAAGTAGTCAAGTGGTCAAATATTGGACTTTCTAAGCCTCCAAATAATGCCTTTATTTTCCATATTATGAATTCCCTAATATGATAGCCACAAGCCACATGTGGCTATTTAAGTGTAAATTGATTAAAAAGAAATAAAATTTAGAAATTCGTCACAATCACCACAGCTCAAGTGCTCAATGGCCACATGCCACTAGTAATTACTAGTGATTATTACAATGGGTAGCACAGGTATAGAACATTTCTACCAATATTATCACAGAAAGTTCTACTGGAAAACTATTTAAAAGATGAAATTCAAGTTTAGGGGAATGATACAAATAAATCGTTTGCCAATCTTTTCCTGAGTTCTTATACCTACAGTAGAAAAAAATCAAATGCTTTTAAGAAAATACAAGGGAAGGAAGTCATAGGCAATTCAATATATTTTTTCGTGCATTGATGGCAATGATAATAACCTTTATTGAACACATATTCCTTCAATTCAGTTCAGTTCAGTTCAGTCACTCAGTCGTGTCCGACTCTCTGCGACCCCATGAATCGCAGCATGCCAGGCCTCCCTGTCCATCACCAACTTCCAGAGTTCACTCAAACTCATGTGCATCGAGTCAGTGATGCCATCCAGCCATCTCATCCTCTGTCGTTCCGTTCTCCTCCTGCCCCCAATGCCTCCCAGCATCAGGGTCTTTTCCAATGAGTCAACTCTTTGCATGAGGTGGCCAAAGTATTGGAGTTTCAGACTCAGCATCAGTCCTTCCAATGAACACCCAGGACTGGTCTCTTTTAGGATGGACTGGTTGGAACTCCTTGCAGTCCAAGGGACTCGCAAGAGTCTTCTCCAGCACCACACAGACCACAGCCTTGTCTAACTCATTCCTTCACTTGAATTATATTATTTAATTTGCACTCACACGCACATAGTCAATGAGATGCACTTTTTTCCCCTATACATGTTGAATAGAAGAGGAGACTGAGGAACAGAAACATTAAGTAATCTTTCAAAAACTATTGTAGCGAGAAAGTGACACAACTGGGTTTGAACTCAGGTAATCGGACTCCCAGTCCCTAGAAGGTGATTCACTTAAGAGGTAATGGATTGAATTAAAAGACTTTAGAAGTGAATTTAATCAGAAAATATTGATAAAACGTAAAAGTCACTCAAAATCTTACTACATATTTTGGAATTATGTAAGATGTAAATGATCCTCTATGCATCAATCACCTTCCTCAAAGGTAATAACTATTAATTTGATGGATATCCTACTTGAATATTCCATAAATTAATGTTATATAAATAAACACTGTGTTCATATTTATAATCCAACATATTTATATGCAATTTAACTGCATATATGGCCATCTACACTGTGTATGTGGAGAAGGCAATGGCACCCCACTCCAGTACTCTTGCCTGGAAAATCCCATGGATGGAGGAGCCTGGTAGGCTGCAGTCCATGGGGTCGCTAGGAGTCGGACACGACTGAGCGACTTCACTTTTACTTTTCACTTTCACGCATTGGAGAAGGAAATGGCAACCCACTCCAGTGTTCTTTTTTTTTTAATTTTTATTTTATTTTTAAACTTTACAAATTTTATTAGTTTTGCCAAATATCAAAATGAATCCGGCACAGGTATACACTCCAGTGTTCTTGCCTGGAGAATCCCAGGGACAGAGGAGCCTGGTGGGCTGCTGTCTATGGGGTCGCACAGAGTCGGACACGACTAAAGCGACTTAACAGCAGCAGCAGCAACACTGTGTATGTGTGTGTATACACACACATCATAAAATGAAATTGTGGTGTACATATGTGTTTGTATATTATCTGCCTAAGAGTATGTACTGAGCATCTTATGGTTCAACAGATATACATTTATCTTATTTTTTAAAAATTATTGCACAGAGGTCCATTCTATTGTTTTATGTATTGTGTTATGTATTGTATTATGTACTATTCAACCATCACTTTCTTGACACATTCATGTCTATTTTTTCTATTCAGTCAGCATTGCAAACAAATATACTTGTTCATATATTTTAAACACTCTTATATTTGCAAGATATAGTACAAAATATAAAATACTATTATATTTGTAAGATATAGTCTTAGGAGTAAATTGCTAGATTTAAGGATGTATGTATTTTAGTTTTAATAAATATTGACTAATTGATGTTCATGAATATTTTATAAAGGTGATATTATACTATGCTATTTTTTATTGCTTTTACAATTCATGTAGGAAAACATTTCTTTGAAAGCCACTACTTAACCAAATTGGTTAAGGGGTATTATTATATGTGGGCTTCCCAGGTAGCTTAGTAGTAAAGAATCTGCTAGTCAATGTAGGAGATACAAGAGAGGCGGGTTCAATCCCTGGGTTGAGAAGTCATTTCCTGAAGTAGGCTCCAGTATTCTTGCCTGGAAAATCCCATGGACAGAGGAACCTGGAGGGCTACAGTCCATGGGGTTGCAAAGAGTCAGACACAACTGAGGAATTGAGCACGCATGCACATTGTTATATGTATCTATATTAGTTCAGTTCAGTTCAGTCTCTCAGTCGTGTCTGACTCTTTGTGACCCCATGAATCGTAGCACGCCAGGTCTCCCTGTCCATCACCAACTCCCGGAGTTCACTCAGACTCACGTCCATCGAGTCAGTGATGCTATCCAGCCATCTCATCCTCTGTCGTCCCCTTCTCCTCAATGTATGTATATTCATGAAAATTTTTTTTATGTCTAAGCCTAAAACAAACTTAGCAACAAAGAGATGGATCTTGGATATTAGACAGACACACTCTTTGAGTGACTTAGTAACTGAATATATTAGTTATGTAACTATAATATCATTGGACAGGAAAAGCCTAGTAATATTTTGATATTTGCAGGCTTCACCAATACACAAAGACCACATTTCATTTTTTATAACCATCTTTGTAAATGACCTCAACAGTCAACAACATTTTGTTTATGTTTTCTTGTTCACAGAGAATAGAAGGAATAATCCTATATACGAATTTAAATCATAAAATGCTTCTCCCTTGATCTTTTTTGCTTTCAGAGGCAAAGCTCTGTCTAGCCCAAATCATCAAATACTTGGCTCAGGCTTTCACATCATGTAGAATCAAACCCTGACTTCATGGAATGCCATGAAAACTGGTTATATTCTATTATAGGAACAAAAAATACCTCACGCAATTCTTTATAACATTTGGTATGGTAAGGGAGCTTTCTAGGGCTAAAATTTTGGGGGTTAATAATAGAAGAATCTGTCCAGGTTCACACGCTCCCTTATCTTAAGTGTTTTCTTATCCTGGAAGAGAAATGATGCAGAATGTAAATATGTTTTCAAGTTCAGATAGCAGAAATCCAACCAGAATTATTTTTGTATTACATAATACAGCAATGATCTGTGATTTAAAAGGAAATAGTCTGGAAGAATGAAGGTAGAATGTTATTGTTGAAAGATAAAAATTTTTAATATTTCCTTTTCTTGGTATTGGTGATAAGAGTCTTCTGGAGGTTAGATAATTCTGTTGCTCTCTTTTGACTTTATAATTCTTGTGTAATTCTTATTGTGTGTCTATGTATGCACACAAGAATGGAGGTGTGTATGTTACATTTTATCTATGTTTATATTCATATTTGTGTTTCATTCTTCTTTCACAAATGATAAATACAATTATACATACTTTATGAGAAGTACTGAGAATACACAGATGAAAGAGAAGTCCCTCCCCCACCCCCGCCCCTGCCATGAAAAACAGTAGAAGAGAAAGAGAGTGGCAGTCTGAGCCAGGGAAAGGATTTATGTATATTTACTTCTAGATATTAAAAAGGCAAGTTTATGTTTACAGGCATAGGTTTTCATACTCTCTTGATTACCAACTAAGTTTCATTTGTGTTTCATATCCTTTCCTACAGCTATTCACAAATCTATTTACTGCTGTGAGGTCATACCAAAGCATTTTATTGAAAACATAAATGTGTCACTGTGATGACTGCCAGATATTCCACCAGAGTGAGATTTCTTTGTTTTTCAGAATCTACCCTTGAAGAAGATTCCATGCAAAGCCAGTGCACCCTCAGGCTCCTTTTTTGCCAGAGACAATACAGCAAATTTCTTATCCTGGTGCCGAGATTTAGGAGTAGATGAAACATGTCTATTTGAATCGGAAGGTTTGGGTATGTATATTTCTTTTAGAATTTTAGTTGATATGATATTAAAATTATTGTTTGTTAGTATAACTCTCAAGATTAACTTATTTGTGTGATTCATTTCACAGTTTGTTAACTTAAAAAAATGTAGTTTGTTGTAAACTTGTAGAGTTTTTGTAAACTTGCATTTTTGAAGGTATAAAAATTCAGCCTCTTACGCTTGGTCACTTTGTGCATAAAATAACAGGAACATAAGTAGCAGAATTCTTTCCTGGCTAAAAATAAGCATATACAATACAAAATGGGGGGATTCTTGGAAAATGTAGGGTTAAATTTTACCATCAGGCTCTTACCTGGACTAGAAGAATAGCTAAATGTGTTCCTGCCATCGATCATGAGCACTTCTGTCT